>NC_056418.1:3977261-5227261 GCF_905147365.1 Aricia agestis
CTGAAATAAAATTGGGATAGAAAAAATCTTTTACTATTCATAAAAGAAGTCTAAGACACCTTTGGTAAAGCAAATGTAATTGTTTTGCTATGTTAATAAGTCACTAGTGTTACATCATTCACTATACTTAACCCATTAATCCCCAAGCGGCAGTCGGCCGCCGCATAACAATTGAAAATCTATTGTCTGCGATACCCACAATGGAGGTGTCAACTCCCAAGAGGTTGAATTCAACCATGTAAACAAGAGATACCCAAACTTATTTTGTCTACTGCCCATTTGGAGAACAATTTATGTTTTAGCACCCCCTTTGTTTCAATTTAAAATGCATCCAGATGAAATAAATCTGCCCCAAGCCTCTACACAACGCCCCCCATTTTATTCTGGGTACAACACTAGACCTTCAGCGCCCCCACAAGGGGGTGTTATCGCCCACTTTGCGAAAAACCTATGTAAACAATAGATTTCCAAGAATCCGCGATCGAAGGATTAATAAGGCTCTTGCATGGTGCACCACTATTCAAGAAGACTTCAAAAATAGTATCAATAAGCCTCCTACAGTCTACAACATAAATCATGAATGTACTTCCAGAGAAATATACATGAAGAAAAAAATTGACATAAGTACTTACTTGTTTCTGTTGTGATTTTTGCATTTCTTCAACTTGAGCCCTCTCCACTTCAAAGATAACTGGAGCAAACAGTATGACTGAGGAACTTGCCACAATCCACATAACAACACGGGATAGCTGATATAAATTCTTTACACCAGATCTGAAAATGATATATTTTTTATTTTAATGTGTTCTAGTGAGAAAAAACCTAAGGCAAGAATTTATCATGATTAAAAGGGATTCTCTAGATTAATAAACTTATAAACTAGCTGTTAAAACTTCTTAGTAAAATGTTAAGATAAATCCATCTTAGAGATAAGATTATCTATATTATGATTATTATCTCTTAGTTTAGTTACAACAACCATAACCTAAATACCTAAGCAATCAGTCAAATTAGTTAGTAAGTAAATAATGCAATTGTTTGTAAAATTACTCATAATGCATAATTATAAGGTTCGACAACTGCAATGCATAGGTACTAATTGATTAGAAATTGGTTCAGTTTATGTAACTATACTGTACTTGGTGAAACATGGCGGTAGCGGTCATTGACTCCCTGTCAAAAACTTGTCATTCATTAAAATGACAAGTTTTTGACAGGGAGTCAATGACCGCTACCACCATGTTTCGCCGAGTACAGTAAATGCTTGTTTACTTACACCGTCTTTGTTGTGAGTGTGTATGTGCCGTTGCGTACACATTCAGGGAACATCTCTGTTAGGCCCCACAATCTCTCCGATAGGGTTTCATCTGGCTCCTGAAATGATTACACAATAATTGAAAATGTAGGTTATACCAACATATTGAATGAGGAACACTTTTGAATTAATAATAAAAGAGTTTCATACGTACATCGTCATATTCCTTAAGCGCTACGATCGGTGGTGGTACTGAAGCTGTAGGGGACGAACCAAGCTGGAAATTTAACCAAAATATTAACAATAACCATATGATTTTTTCAAGCAAATATATATTTCATGAAGCGCACATACCACGGGTGTGTTGAAGGTGTCTTCAGGTCTGCGTTCTGGTGTATCATCCTTGCTCGTGGTTAAAGATTCCATACCGCTGTCGCTTTGTTCGTTATCATCGGTCACTAAGTCCATGTGCATGATAGACATAACAAGCTACTTAATTTATTTTAATCACAAGTACTTCGTGTACTTTTGCCAAAGTACACAACGTTTATAGTATTTTATAAATTTTCACCAAAAAATTTCCACATTTAGAAATTGAACCTCGATATTCCCGACTCTGTCAAAATGTCAAATTGGAATGTTTTTTTTTTCGATTTACAAAATTTGCATAGATAAGAAATAAAAAATTTCTGATGGCAATTTTTGACAGCAGATTTTCAAAAAATATCCTTGAGGCCCAGCGACCACATAGCCTCTAGACGCCTAATGCAAGGCGAATACATTCAGACAATATGTAAGACTTATAGGTCTTACTTTAGATAATGACAGCGAAATCTGTCTTAGTATCGACCACATCCGTGACCCGTGTACATCTCGTGCGTTTCATACAAAATATTTTTTTTACTGTCAAGAATCAATTTATTCGGAGCTCAAATTACACTGGTCTGAATCCATGACGAAAGCATTTGACATAAGTCATATCCCTTTCTATCAAATACAAATTAGTAATGCTTAACCTTTCCTCCGTTATCGTCACGCGTCACTAGTGATGTGATACCAACTATCTTTCAGAGGTATAATATTTTTTTTATCGAAAATCGAAACAAAGCGTGATATGCTCAAGTCATTTTAAGTTGGACTGTTGTTAAACAACTGATTAATGATTATAATTTATAGCAATAAAAATTGTCGACGATTACTGAGCTCTGCAGTACCAACACTGTTTTTGCCAAATTTAGTAAGAGAAATATGGATAAACCATCTATCTACTACCAGGGCCCCCGTAAGGGCTTCTGGCGCCTGTGTGCAAAAAAGGATTTAGGCGCCCCTTAGTCAAATTTTTTCGGTCCTTGGTTTTGGCGCCCCTAAAGATGGCGATTTGGCACCCCTAGAGGATGGCGCCCGTGTGCATTGCACACATTGTACATATGGTAGCGAGGGCCCTGTCTACTACTACTATCTACCCATCACAAAGCGTAGTTTTTTGTCGGCGTTGCGGAGTAATCATGAAATCTTATCTTGAAAGCGTAAAGAAAGTAAAGATTTTTAGTCACTAAAACTTCAAGCAGTTTTATTGGCGAACAACTATTTTTAGAAATAAATTTCCATCAATTTCGTTGTGACTTAGAAATCATGTGGCGGAATTAGCAAGTCAAATAATCTATACCTACTAATAATAAATATAAAGCTGAAGTGTTTGTTTGTTGTTTGAACGCACTGATCTCAGAAACTACTGGACCGATTTAAACATTTTTTCAGTATTCAAGGAAGGCTTTATTATATATCCTATGTAGCCTTTAATATATTATCACGCTAAGACCAATAGGAGCGGAGCACCAATGAAGAATGTTTCAAAATCGGGTGATTTTTCCTATTGTGCTGCGTAAACTATAAAAGTTTCGCAAAAATCATATAATATCACATAATTTTTGCCCTTTGAAAGTTTAAAAAAAGTACCTATATATAATTTGTAAAAAAAAGTATGTTTTTAAATATAGGTAAGTATACGACAGTATATATTATAAGTCTATGTTGATAAGGGTGAAATACGGTTTCCTAGGCCAAGTTCTACTAGAAATATGCATTTGTTCAATCATATTTTGTTCAATGAAATTCAATATAGGTCAAGTCATAAACCTATAATGCTAAAGACCAACAAAGAGTGCGAGAGAGAAGAAAATCCTTTATGGAATTATAACAAGATGAAAAGAGAGAGGCAGTCTAATGAAAATTGTAACAACTTTTATTTGACAGGTCGTCAAAAGTCGTCAATCGTTTTTATGCCCTTTCGGTATTTGCAATTTTTGTTGTAGACCCATCATACTAAAAGAATTTCTGACGTGTCAAAATGTATGAGCGGGGCGGGGCGTCCGAATTTTTGTGATCAGAAATTCGGAAAATGTGCGGCCGGACTAAAAAGGACATATTATCTTATTTTAACTAATATAGTATAGTATAATATAGCTAATATAATATAACTACTATAATATAGAGTGACTCTAAAACTAGAGGAAGGTTTATATTTATATATCATAATCATTTGTTTTACAGATTCCCTCAAGATCCTCTAATAAGAGGAAAATGGCTGAAATTAATTGGGCGTGTTGGTTGGAATCCCAAGAAAAATTCAACAATATGTAGCAAACATTTCATTGAAAATTTTTAAAGAAAAATTAGAATAAATACTATTTTGGTTAAAGGAGCTATCCCAACTTTATTTGTGCCAGTAAGTTTGACATACTGTTGCACTTGTTACTGAAGCAATTATTAAAAATAAGCAATTATAAGCAATTAATGCTTTTTAGTTCATTTAAGATTATACTTATATGAACTAAAAAGTATTAAATAATCCTTATTCTGTACTCAATCTTCATAATTTTGAAGTCGGTACCAGTCCTAAGTATATAAGTTGCTGTTATACCTATTCTGTCAGAGAACTGGCGATTAGGTTAGCTGGTACCGATTGCAAAATAATGAAGATTGAGAACAGAATTAATACTGAGTACAGAATAAGAATTATTTAATACGTTCATTTAAGTAAGTATAATATTACTATTGTAATTGCCTTGGAAGTCGGTTTTAATTTTTTGTTTAAAAATAATAATTTTGCTCATTTTAGCTGTCCTTAAGGTTTTCTATACTTACAGTTGGTGTTTTAAAAAATCAAAATCAAAATTGCTTTATTTCTGAACAAATCTAAAATAAAATATATTTTCAGAATACATGGTGCCTACCACCGGATCGGGAACTAAGCCGACGAGAAGAACCGGCGTAAGAAACTCGCACGCCCACTTTTTACCAAAAAAAGTGAGAAAAAAAATAATCTTTTAAAACAAAATTTACAATGCTGTAATAAAAATTATACAATGTAAACATAGATAGATACATAATAATTGTAAGTCATGTAGAAGTAGCCTTGCAAGCAGTCATTCAGCATTCTACTCCCAAGATGTGCCATCGTTTATGAAATCATTTTGGCTTTGGCACAAAACGTTCTTTGACTACTTTTTTAAATTTATTAATCGAAAGATTTTGAACGTTTTCTGGGACCATATGTTCCCATTTGAATATCAAGGAGTCACCTCGATTTCTCATTGTTTCCATCACCAGACCACCACTTTTGTGAACATGATACCTACTCGGAACAATACAATGTACAGCAAAAGAAAAAATTTGAAAATCGGTTCATAAACGGCGGAGTAATCGTTGAACATACATAAAAATATATCCACAGGCGAACGTCTAGACTCCTCCTGTTTGGAAGTCGGTTCAAAATAATTGTAATAAAATATTATGATATTTTATAATATGTAAGTATTTAATTTAAGAATAAAATATAATATACTATGTGTGTTGTTTACTTTCAACGTTTACTTTCAATGTAAGGACTGATTTACCAGATAGATTTTACCTGAGTAATAAATAAGTAACTTTATAATGTGTTAAGTGTAAATTATTTACCCCTATAAGAACCTCATGTCATAACATATCCGACGATTGAAAAATCATTCCAAAAGAAAATGTGTATCTACTTTTCAATCGTCACCTTTTTTTGCCAATTAAAATTTATGATACGTAATTTGAAATACAAATCTATCAAAGTTGCATATTATTTATTTCTTATAGAAACTCAGGTAAAATAACTCGAACGGACTAAACTATCGATAGCAAAATACTATACTATCGATAGTAAAATATACATCACTAGCCCACGCACACATTGACAGATCAAAAATGGTCACGCATTTTTGAGTTGTCAGGTGGTCTTTACGACAGTATTTATTATGTCTATGGGTCAAGTAGCCTATTTATATTTTCTCACTTTTTGCCATTAGATTCTAGGAAGGTAATTTTTTTAAAGAAGTTGTGAGCTTCTTTCCATCCAAAAAGTCTAAGCATCATAAACAATGCCAATAAAGAAAAAAACTGTCAGTACTCTTCGCAAATTGTCAAACAAAAGTCAAATGCTGTCAAAATCTCAAAATATGACTAAACATTCGTGAAGAAAAAGTCGCTTTTAATAGAGTTTATTATTGTTTTAGGTTTAGTAAGCGATTAGTTTAATAAAATGGCAAACACGGGGCTGTTGCCTTTCGTGCGTGGTGTTGATTTCACTTGTAACGACTTCGGCGTAAGTTTACTTTTACAAATAATAGTACATAGTATGATATCATCATTAACCTCCGTTTTAAGTGGCCTAAATTCTATATTTTAATTTTAGGGCGACAAATTTCCTGATGCTATTGCGCACATGACTGGTCTCCAATGGCTCAGACTAGATAAAACGAATCTAGACTGCGTACCCGAGGAGCTAGGAAAACTTATGAAGCTGGTCAGTATGCCCCTTAAAACATTATTTACATCATATATACTGTTCGCTAACATGCTCAATATTTACAGGAAAACTTATCGTTAAAAAAGAACAATCTAGAAAAATTATTTGGGGAATTAACAGAACTAAAATGCCTACGGTCTCTGAATGTGAGGCATAACAAAGTGAAGAGTTCTGGTATTCCGGCCGAGCTGTTCAAGCTAGAAGAATTGACAACACTGGACTTGTCCCATAATAAACTTAAAGAAGTACCTGAAGGATTGGAGAAGGCAAAATCTTTACTTGTACTAAACCTCAGTCACAATAAGTATGTATTTCTAACATATTATGGTTGTATTTGTTTTATTTCTGGAAGAAAAGGCATGAGTAACAAAAAAAAATTAGTAGAAAATAGCAGACCTTATCTTTCTTACCTTATCAAATATAAAATTTGTAGTAAGTATCTGTTTTTAAATATAATAAAAAATACTATTAAAAACTAGATAAATTAGATATCTTTATAATTGACATGCTGCTGGGGTGTTTTCCAAATACTAATAATGTAATTACTTATTTATTCACTAGTATAACACATTTTTTTTTTCAGAATTGAGAGTATACCACCAACACTGTTTGTTCAGTTGACAGACTTGTTGTTTTTGGATTTGTCCAACAATCTATTGGAAACTCTGCCCCCTCAAACTAGAAGACTTGCAAACCTACAGACTCTGATCTTGAATGACAATCCACTTGGACTGTTTCAACTTAGGTATGTATTTTAATAATAATAATATCTATGGACGCTTCACACCACGTCAGTCTGGCCCCGTACTAAGTACCTAAAGGACTTGTGTTACAGGTACCAGACAACGGAAATATATTTAATACTTTTATACTATACATATATTTAAGATTTTTATTATATCATACACATATTTAATACACATCCAGACCCAGGAACATTGAAAACTTTTTGTTCCGTTGGCGGGATTCGAACCCGCTACCCCCGGCTTGAGCTACCAACGCGCTCACCACTGAACCACAGAGGTCATCAAATTTTGCCACCAGCACTTGGGGTTGGGTTTTCACAATTTTATTTTATACAAGTTTATTACTATAAAAAAAATTCTTTAGAAAGTTCCTATACTATATCCAGAATCCAATGCCTACTGTTCTCAATTTTATTAAAAATACATTTAGTAGTTTTTGTCTGAATCAGTAACAAACATAAATACTAACAAACTTTTGCCTTTGTAATATTAGTTCAATATTATATTTTACAAAGTGTGATTTCTTCTTTTCTATTGTTATCCCTAATAACTCTTATAAAGAAAACATAACATAGTTATGTTTATATAAAAGATCCATGTATTTCTATTTTTTATGAAACTACATTTTAAAATCTTCAATTTAGGTTTATGTTCTTAAAATTCGAAGAATGGAATACAAAACCCTTGTTTATTGATGTAAACAAAGTTTTGTAACCTCAGAAAGTAACATAATACTTGTTGACTAACTACATTTTGGAACAAATGTAATCTTTATTATTTTTTAAGAATGATGCTTAGGAAATAATAATGATTATATATTAAATATAAAGATATACAAGATGTTAGTGTAAACACCGTTATCCTTGAAACCATCTAATGAGCCCATCAAAATTAAGAACTTTTTTTATGAGAACAATGCTGGGAATAAAAAAAAAATGCTGTCTTCATACCCATACGGATGCCCGGATCGGCAATTTGTATGGGTATGAAGATGGAATTTTTTGAGTTCCCAGAATTTTCTCATAGAAAAAGTTGTTCATTTTGACGGGCACATTTGATGGTTTCAAGGATAACGGTGTTTACACTAACACATAGTATTTTGTTTCGTTACAGACAACTGCCATCTTTACAAAGTTTGAAAACTCTGCATATGCGTAACACCCAACGGACTGTAGCCAACTTGCCAACGTCATTGGACACTCTCTGTTGTCTATCTGACGTAGATCTTTCTAAGAATGCTCTAACCAAAGTTCCAGACGCGTTATACTCTCTACAGAACTTGAAGAGGCTTAATTTGAGTGACAATGAAATAACGGAGATTTCTTCAGGTAATGGTTTTTAAGAAATATTTTTCATACAGGCAGCACCTGAGTAGTTGTGTTTATATTTCGAAAGCCTTGTTTGTTGTCCTCATGATTTTCTATGAACCATGATATACTTTGCTGCAATAGAAAGTATATAATTTAAGTAGAAGGATTTAATTCTTTTTAAAAATGATAATCTAATATCCCCCATAACATGAAGCTTCATACGATAGACGCATGTGATCCTGTTGATCTTTCAGTTAGCTTTAAATTTTACATTTTGATGTAGGAAACGTTATACATCTATTTAGCTCATGAGTTCGTTATTCCAATGGGAGACCATTACTTGTTATAATGACGGCAATTAGAGGAAAAAAGTCCACGCAATATCGTTACGCATGTTGCTCTTACATAGCTTAAAGGTACGCGCACAGTTTGTCGACGCGTGCCGGGGCGGATCGGGGCTCAGCGCAGCGCAAAATGCGCTATAGCCTATAGCGCACTATTGCCGGGCCGGGTCGCATCGCATTGACGGATTTTAACGCTCACTGTGTCGGGGCGTGCCGGGGCGGGTCGGCGCGCAACGCATTGACGGATTTTGAGCCGAGGCTTGCCGGGCCGCATCGCATCAAATCCGCGCGCCGCTTGCTAATAGCACACTGTTGCCGGGGCGCAGCGGGTCTTGTCGGGCCGTGTCGCATTGACGGAAATCCGCTGAGCAAAAATCCGCGCCGATGCGCCCCGGCACAGTGTGCGATACGCGCATCCGCTTCCATACAAATTGTATGGAGGCGGATTTTTGCGATGCGCCCCGGCACGCTGAGCCCCGGCACAGCCCGTCTCAGTGTGTTCACTCCTTTAGAGTGCGTAATTACTATAACGCAACGAAGATTTATTAACAAAAAAATCTTAGTTTTTATTACACATTACATTGATCAGTCTTTGATCTGGTTAAGGTGGGAATATGTTTATGTTTCTTTAACATTTTTCCACATATAATCGGTCTAGCTCGTGTATGTGTCTACAAGAGGAACCAAGGTGTTCCTGCGCTTAAAATTCAAAGCACAACTTTTAAGCCTATAAAAATAATTAAGTAAAATAGGATCATGAAATTCCCAACTATCTTGACATTACTGTTTCGGCGAAGTGCAGTCGCGAAACACGCAAAAATTCGTCCAGAATACTTGTTCCTGAAATGGAACAAGGCGTAATTCTGGACGAATTTATACTCGATTATACGAGAAATCTTATAGTCGAGTATGAATGTAATATTAAAAGTGGTAAGCATTTTAAAAGCATGAAAGTTATTTTCAGCATGTAGTTAGTACAGAAGAATTAGATTATTATTCCCTAAATCATAAATGTATTATATTGCTTTTTTGTAATTTATAGTTGATGGTATCACACCTTATTATAGGTCCACAAGAGGGACGTGGGTGTGGTAACAATATTTTCGTACGCAAGCAAAGAAGCCCAGGAGCGGCATTTCATTATACATATACGATTTTCTATGTTCTGCGAACTATAAAATAGGCCGTTATCATACTAGCCGTTAACGAGCGGCCTTAGGGCGGAGCGGCGAGCGATACGTCGCGGACATATTGTATCGGATACGCAACGTTTTTATCTCGCGATTTTATCGACTACAAAGCAAATAACGCTGCTATCTCGTTTCGCGTCCGCTACGTATTTACGACGCGTGCGCGGCGGGTTCGTGGCACGTACGCAAAGTATTCGCTGCGTGCCCATCCCGCTCGCCAATCGCTAGTATGACAAAGCCCTTATACTAGATTCGAAGACTTTATTTACGATAGAGTGAAGCAAGTAGTGAGCCAATCAAGCGGAAAGTAACAAGCTATTTGATTAATAGTTACGCAAATACCGCTAACAAACGCACTTCGCGCACGCAACGTCACACAACGCATTCATCAATCTAGACTTCTCTCGCCATGTTTTCACTTATGTTAATAAGTGCTTGTACATAAAGTACTTAAGTGCTTATAAGATGTATGATGTAGACTGAAGACTATCTTGTTAATGTAATAATAATTCATGTTTTATGCAGATGAAAATGCTACGATTATCAACATATAGGCTCTGCCTGCATAAATTGCGTATCTCGCAATTTCGCCATAAAGTAGTCAATAAACCTAAGCCAATTTATATCATAATATACGTTTAATAGGTAAAGGCAGGGGTTAGATAGATAGATAGATAGAAAATGCTTTATTTGTACAAAACTAAATTAAATTACAATTTAAAATAAAGTAACATAAGAACCTGTACAAACAGGCGGTCTTACCGCTGAAAGCGGTTTCTTCCCAAAGTGTGCGCCGCGGCGCCCTGGTGCGCCGTGGAAAGGCAAGAGGGGCGCCGTGAGTCGATCCTCCATCATTATCCGAAACCACAAATATTATAAAATTAAATTATAATAGATATAAATTATTAATTAAACAAAGCAGGCAAATGGTTAAATATTTGTTTATTATTATTTACCTGCTTAACATAACTATAATAATTACCTATCATTAAAGGTGTTTATTTATGTATCTTTTTGTAATATCTAGGTAGAGTAGGGCGCCGTGACAAAATATTGTGACGTGTAACTGCGCCGCAGGCTGAAAAAGATTGGGAAACCCTGATTTAAGGTCATCTTCACAAATATTTACATTCATAATGGCGATACGAATCCACAATATTATGTCACACAAAACTTAGATTTTTGGAACGCCAATTGTGTCACGGTTTTTTAAAATATCTTTAACATGTATTGTCACATTTATAATGTCCCTTCCTACCCCCTAAGCTGTTAAGTAATATATGGATGGACCCTAATGGTAATATTATTCCAGCCATGGACATATGGCAGAAGCTAGAGAGTCTTAATCTGTCCCGCAACAATCTCACGTCTCTCCCGGCGAGTCTGTGCAAGCTGCAGCACCTCAGGAGACTCCATGTGGACGACAACAAGCTGGACTTTGAGGGTATACCATCGGGGGTCGGGAAACTCGGGAATTTGGAGGTGTTCTCCGCCGCTAACAACTTGTTGGAGATGATACCTGAAGGACTCTGCAGGTATGTTGATTGGTTGTGAAAGTTGGTGTTTAATAAACAAGGGAAAATAAAGGTAGACAAATCCCTATCATGGGCGTACCGAGGGGAGGGCAGGGGAGGGGGCAGCTGCCCCCCCCTGGATCATGTTGACGTCCCTACTAAGTATATTGTATAGTACTTTCATCTATAAAAATTAAAAATAATAAAACGAGTTTTGCCATTTGTTTGCAATAGAATACTTTTACAACTAAAAATTATAATTTTTTTATTCTTTATAAACACCTAGCTTATAAAAAATCTGATTTGCCCCCCCTGGCCCAGAACCTGGGTACGCCCATGATCCCTATTATTTATCCATCAATACTATTGAAGTTTAAAAATATTATGTGGTATCGAAGTAGGTAAAGACTGAAGAGGTTATAAAAAAATCTTAACTTTTTTAAAAGCTCGGAGGAGTGTTGATTATTATTTTATTGTAATCAAAGTAACTTATTTACGTATCAGAAATCGGCTATGACTCCATTCGTAATAGTTTATTATCCTTATCATATATTTTTTCTCACTATTACAAAATGTCTTGTTTGCTGGTCTATATTTATGTGAGAAATTCTTATTTATAAATGTTTGTGATAATTTTCTTGTGACAAACTGTACAATGACCCTAGTAAAGTTTGCACTTACTGTAACTATGATTAAAATGTTTCCTTCTCTCCATTTTGAGAAGTCGCGACATTTCTCAAGATTATTTCGTCTGTGCTGTGGTCGACCACCACTAATTACGCCATTTCAAACAAATCTTGTTTATGTATAGTTTTGTGTCTCGATTCACTTGAACCATAGATTGAGCCATTTTAATAAATTACAGATGTGGTTCCCTAAAGAAGCTAAACTTAAGCTGCAACAAACTCATCACATTACCCGATGCTATACACCTACTAAGCGACCTGGAGAGTCTGCAGCTGCATGGCAACCCTGACCTGGTGATGCCACCTAAGCCGGTGGAGAGAGCCAAGGGCTCTGGTCTCCAGTATTACAATATTGACTTCTCACTGCAGACCCAGTTGCAGTTGGCTGGGGCTGCTACTCCCGATTTGGTGGCTTCTCGTAAGTATTTATTATATAGAAGAGTATACATGGTGTGTGTATAGTGTGTGTGGTATGGGTTCAAAGCTTTTATTCAACCCACAATATATATAAAAAGTCAAGGTCTAAATTTTTTATTCAGAATAAGTAAATAACACTTTCTGAACGAACGAACACTTAGGCCGGTATAAATAGTCAGTACTTAAGATGCGACCCGGTCTCAAGACGCGGTTAGGCTCTGTGATTGGTCCAAATTTTGACAGCCAAACAATCACAGAGCCTGAACCGTGTCTTGAGAGCGAGATGCATCTTGAGTACTGACTATTTATACCGGCCTTAGAGAGTACATGACTAACCTCCCTGCCACTTATAATAATCGCCAAATTAATTAATAAAGCTGTGTTAAATCTTTAAGTGAGCTGGCAACCCCGGCATGTGTGCATTACGCTCCACAGTCTACTTCTAAAATTAATATTAAAAAGTGCAACATTTCATTTTACTCATCACCAAAGTGAAGCTAGAAGTGACTACGACCTGTGATATTGTTTTTCACCATATTTTTTTAGTATAAACAGTGGTTTGCAACTAATTACATCATTGGTTGTAATATTTTTCTACCTTCGTATATTCAAGATTTGTTGTTGTCATACAACAAAAGTCAAAAATTACCCTCAACTGTCAAGATCCCATCTGTCAAAATCAAGTGACAAGTTAATTTGACTTTGACATACGAATAGTGTTACCAGGTGCTAAGAATTTTCCGAAATTAGTACAAAATATTTTTGATTCACTAATATAGTTTTTTGTACTCATTCTATTATTAAAACAATAAGGAAAAATGAAGTGCGATATTTGCGAAGTTTCCTTTACTGATGGTGACTTCTGCCACGGCTGCAGGCGTAACATGGATTTCACTTGTGCTTCTATATCTGAGTCAGGCTACCGCAAGCTCGGTTCTGAGAGAAGATCCCTCTGGAGATGTCCTCAGTGTAAGCTGTCGTCGAGCCCGCGCCCAAAGTCACCGGCTGATGAACCTGTCACTCTTACCTGATTTTGATGGAGTTACGTGATGTGAAGTCTCAGCTTAGCAAATTGCCTGATCTTATTGAGGACATCAAGCTGATAAAAAATGACATCTCTGACCTGAAAGCCTCATGTGACTTTAATAGCTCCAGAATAGAAAACTTAGAGACCAAGGTTCTAAGTATGGAAAAGCATGCCTTGGAATCCCAAAAGATGGAATCATCCATATCTCGAGATTTGGCATTACTTAAGAAAGATAACACGAATCGGGAGCAATGGTCCCGGATGAATAATGTGGAGATAAAGGGAGTACCGACTAAACATAATGAAAACCTCTTTAGCATTGTTGATTCCTTAACAAAAGTTGTGGGATACTCGATTCCTAAAACACAGATTAACTACATATCTCGGGTTCCATCGCATGACTCCAGGCAGAAATTGATTATTGTGAGCTTTATAAATAGATATATTAAAGAAGAGTTTATTGCTGCAGCGCGTGTTCGTAAGCAAATAAGTCTTAAAGATGTCGGGCTGGGTGAAGAGGATAGACGAATTTACATAAACGATCATCTAGTTCCTGATATTAAGAAGCTGTTAACAAGAGTAAAATAATTTTCTAAACAAAAAGGATTTCAATACGTATGGGTAAAGTTTTGTAAATTCACATCCGGAAAAATGATAGAACACCAGTCCACATCATTTCAAATTATATGGATTTAAGCAAATTAGCTTAGTATGCTTTATGCATTTTACATTTCGATTTATCTCATTTATTAAGTTATCACTTATACATACCATTATTCATTGCTTGGAATCACGCACTTGCAGCTCCATTGCTTTTCTATATTTTTTGCACAAATTATATGATTTACTTTTAAAAGATGTATTAGGCTACCTAAACAAATGGTGGTGGCATTATCTGAATAACTCACACTCGCACTCGCTAACGCTTATGATTTATTTGTCTGGCGCTTATAATTATTTTATTGTGTACTATCTGTGTATTGCTCTATTGAATTTGTTATACCTATTTGATTCGTGCTTATATTATGGTGTTTAATTGCTTTGTTTTAAATTTAATATTATTATGTATCTATGGGCAATTTTACTTTATATTGCGGAAAAAAAAAGGATTATTTAAAAAAAATATAATAATCTGAAAAAATCTATAGGTGGTATTTATGCTTTGATTTAACTTTAACGTTATTTTATTTAATACAATATTTCTTATTTACCCTTTTAATTAGTTCCCTAGAAATATTGCTATACAGAAATAGAAATCTGGGGTACCATAATATTTATGAACCATCTATGGAGTTTGTTAACGATTGCTCAGTGCTAAAATGTAACGATATTACTTCCTATTCAAGTAACATTATTGATCATTATTACTATGTCGAAGGGTCACTTAATCATCGTCAGAATCTCTACTATTCATTTGTTTGGTTCGAGTATTATATTTTTATGCGACCATTAATTACATTTCATGTAATTAATATCTATTATCAAAATGCGCGTGGACTCCGTACTAAAACTAATTGTTTTAAAAGAAATGTTTACCTTAATTCATATGACATCATTTCTATAACTGAGACTTGGTTACTGGATGGCATACATGATCAAGAACTTTTTGATAGTCGATATGTAGTCTGGCGTGATAGAGATTACTCCTTAACAAATCAAACACTAGGTGGCGGTGTCCTTTTAGCAGTTCGGCGAGACTTCGCTGCTACGGGACGACCAGAATGGCACATAACTGCTGAAGACCTCTGGGTTACAGTCTCTCCTAGGAAAGGATTGGTATCTAAGATCCATTTATGCACAATTTACTTATGCAAACAAAATGAGGGATTCAGCTCTAGTGAGCAGCTAGATAACTTCTCAAATAATTTATTTGACGTAGTCAATTCATGTCCTAATGACAATTTCATTATATTAGGAGATTTCAACCTCCCGTCTATTGAATGGCATCCTCAAGGAAATCAATTCGCAGCAAGTAGCTTATCACTCACCAGGAGCCATATCAATTTCATTGACACCCTTGCTCAGTGTAATCTTTCACAACGCTGTCAAGTTCGCAACCACAATAATCGGTTTTTGGACTTGACTTTCTCGAATTGTGAACTTGCTATTCATGCCTGTGACGACCCATTAGTCCCTGAGGATATACCCCACCATCGATCGCTTTGTATTGACCTTGTGCACAGCTCAGTTTGTGATTTAGATACAAAAAGGAGAGAAAAATACTTTTATAAAAGAGGTAACTTTGATGAAATTAACAATACATTAAATTCAATCAATTGGGATGAATACCTAAAAAATAAGCCTTTGGAAGATGCTATTAAATACTTTTACGATAAACTATATGATCTGCGAAATTCTCACATACCGCATAAAATTACCACCCCAAATTATTATCCCCCCTGGTATAGTCCGGCTCTTAGAAAGGTATTAAAAGAAAAATATAAGTACCACAGTAAATATAAGGTCTATGGCAACCATAGTGATTACCTCTCTTTTTCACATCTTAGAAGAAAAGCCAAATCCCTTGAGCGCTCATGTTATGAACAATATATTCAAAGTACTGAGAATGCACTTATTAGTAACCCAAAAGTTTTTTGGTCTTTTATCAAAAATAATTCGAGAACCTCATCAACTTTTCCCTCCTCCATGAGCTATGATGGAGAGATAGCTAGTTCTGGTGACAAAATTTGTGACCTTTTCGCTTCATACTTCCAAGCAAATTTTCTTAACTCTAGTTCCTCCGATGGTAATATTAGTACTGAAGCACTGCCAAATCATAGTTTCATTGGTGAAATTTAAGTGAACCCCAAAAATTTACTGACACTTCTAAAATCAGTTAATTTGAATAAGGGCGCGGGGCCTGATGACATACCTCCCCTGTTTATTGTCAAGTGTGCCTCGAGCTTAGTTACTCCCTTGTTAATATTATATTCGCGGTCCCTAAATGAAGGTTATGTACCAAATATCTGGAAGTCAGCATTTATCACTCCGGTGCATAAAGCTGGCGACAAGTCTTGTATAAAAAACTATAGGCCAATATCTAAGTTGTGTATTTTTGCAAAACTGTTTGAACGTATCGTTTATAATGCGATTTACCCATCGCTTAGACATTGGTTTATCTTGGAGCAACATGGGTTTTTAAAGTCTCGGTCCACAACTTCTAATTTAATTCTTGCTTATGATTATATCAGCTCCAACATGGATTCTGGTGGTCAAGTAGATGTAGTATTCACTGATTTTTCTAAGGCCTTTGATCGTATTGATCACTCTATTCTTCTTCAAAAGTTACTTCTTGCGGGAATCCACGGAAACTTATAACGATGGTTCACTTCGTACATTAGCAATAGGTCTCAAGCTGTTGCTATCAATGGATACATGTCAAGGTGGACATTGGTGCCCTCTGGAGTACCGCAAGGTTCACTTCTGGGACCTTTGTTATTCGCAATATTTCCTAATGATGTCAACACGTGTTTCCGCTATTCTAAGTTTCTATTATATGCGGATGACAAAAAAATAATGAAAAATGTCAGTTCACCTCTTGACTGCCATCTTTTACAAGAAGATTTGGATAGGTTCAGTGAATATTGCATTAGGAATAAACTAGATCTCAATGTATCAAAATTTTATGCGGTAACATTCAGCCGTAAGTCAAATTTAATTAATTATACTTATAACCTTAGAAACAAGGAAATAACAATCAAAAATTCTATGAAGGACCTCGGAATTATAGTGGATTCTAAATTAATATTTGATGATCATGTTAATTACATTGTAAATAAAGCCTCTAAAGCACTTGGGTTTGTTATCAGATCAAGTGGGATCAACTATACGTGGTAGAGCCATGCTTCGGCACGAATGGGTCGGCTCGACCGGAGAAATACCACGTTCTCACAGAAAACCGGCGTGAAACAGCGCTAGCGCTGTGTTTCGCCGAGTGAGTGAGTTTACCGGAGGCCCAATCCCCTACCCTATTCCCTTCCCTACCCTCCCCAATTCCCTTCCCATCCCTACCCTCCCCTATTACCCTATTCCCTCTTAAAAGGCCGACAACGCACCTGCAGCTCTTCTGATGCTGCGAGTGTCCATGGGCGACGGAAGTTGCTTTCCATCAGGTGACCCGTTTGCTCGTTTGCCCCCTTATTTCATAAAAAAAAAAGTACTAATTTTAAATCTATTAAGGCCATCAAAATTTTATACTGTTCATATGTACGAAGCATCCTGGAATATGGTTCCGAGGTCTGGAATCCTTCTTATGACATATATAAAAATAGAATTTAGTTAATCCAGAAACGCTTTCTAAGGTTTCTTCAGTTTAAGTGCCACCTTAACCTTCCTAACTATGAGGAAAGGTGTAAAAGATTTCACTTCCTTACCTTATGTTATCGCAGAGACATTTTGTTTATGTAAGATTATCAACAATGTCATTGATGTCCCTGATTTATTATCAAAATTTAATTTCAATGTTCCCGGTAGATACTTTCGTAATTATTTACCGTTTCATGTCCCACCCTTTAAAACGTTTTACCGCCGTAATGCATTTGTGTGTAGAGCTACTGCAAGTTTTAATAGGTTTTATTCAGGTAGAAATATTGAAGACATCTTTAAAATAAAAACGCCCGAGATTTGTAGGCTTTCAAATGAGTATTTTAAAACTGAAAAATGAATATTGTTACATTTATGGTACTGAGTAGTTACAATGAGTAATTAGTGCGTTTTGTGAGTGATCTTTGTATATAGATTTAGCTATGTTATTTGTTGTTAATGACTATTGAGTGTTGATGCTTATTTTGCTTATTCTCATTTTCAAGTTACAACTGTTGCATGTTACATAATATTAATGCTTATTTTTTCTTTTTTTGTAAATTATATGTGAAAACTTTATAAATGGCTTTATGTTTCTATAATAATTGTACTCCTAGTGAAATTTTTGAAAAGCTGTAAGTTTTCTGAATAAAATAAAATAAATAAATAAATAAATTATTATATATAAATAGGCTTTGATTAGTATATGTGACCTCCTTTCCAAAATGTAGGCTGCAACCACACCTGCCTAAAGTTATGATAGAAGCGACAAGTAGGTCAATGATTTGTGCTGAAGGCAGGCCATGGTAGCCCTGATGTCACTGCGACCCTTGAGGATCTATTGTGACTAAGTAAATGATACAGTAATTAATGATAATTATTATAAGATAAATCTGAGGATAAATCAAGTTAACAAAATTAAAATTTGCATTTTGTTACATATCAAGAATCTCGCAACAACTCATTGTTATCTTATTTTTAAATTCCCACAAGCAACTGTAGTTACATTTCGTTCAGTTTGTAAAGTAGATTGCTCAAATTCGAATACACCTACTTACCAAGTTTAAATAGTTTCACTTTTGAAAATTCCTGCTCTTTGAATGTTAAATTGCTAAAGATCATTTTATTCCACAGCCGCAGCGAAGTCTGACCCTATAGCTCGTAAGCTGCGCCTGCGCCGCGGCCGGCCGGAGCCCGAGCAGAAGGATTCCGCGCTCATACTGAAAGGCATGCAGGAGCAAGCCAACACGCAGAACGGACTTAGCGATCAACCTAATAGTGAGCTCAAGTAAGTACATTTATAATACTGAGTAGTAAGCGGGGCTAGACGCAAGAGACGTCTTGTTGTAGATTTTAGGCTCAAAATCAAAAAAATTTTTATTCAGAGTAATTTTTTTACAAAAATATTTCTGAACGTTGATACAAAGGTGCCCACCACCGGTTCGGGAACTAACCCAGCGAGAAGAACCGGCGTAAGAAACTCGCACGGGGCCATCTTTTACTAAAAAGATGGAAAATTACAATTTGAACATATTATATAGTGCACCAAGGCTTTAAATGAATATGTCAATGGGCGCTGCTGGTAAAGGAGGTCAAAAATGACGTTGTCAAGAATGACGAAAACTAAACAAGCTCAAACATAAGATACCAACTTCAACCGAACCATTTTTTTTATACTTTTAAATTTTGTTATCCATTTCTTGATATTTCTAATTCTTACTAGACCGAAGCGATGGGACGAGAGTTTAGAGAAGCCGCCCCTGGACTACTCGGAGTTCTTCGACGAGGAGACGGGGCAAACGCCGGGCCTGCTTATCTGGGAGATCGAAAACTTCGTCCCCGCGCCTGTTGATGAGGTATTTTGAACCTTATTCCTGTGGATTACCACATCCACAGGAATATTAATTTCGATGCTATTAAGGATCGAAATGAATAGCTATTTAAGAACGCATTTGTAAACAAATAATGGTACTTACCCTTAGTAAACTTGCGTGAAATAGTTCTACAATGGATACATCATACACTAATACAATGTTTCGTCCTGTTTTATTAATCGCTTTTTCAACTTATCAGAAAAGGACAAAGATTGTATGGCTTATTCAATGTGTGATGTGTCAATATCTTTATAAGACGGGGGTTAGCTTTTAAGTACGCTGTAGTTTTTACGTATAAGCTTATATAACAAATAATTTATTCTAGTTTTTTTTATCGTTACTAGAAAAAATAATTTAATTATTATTAATATGCCATGTTTTCATCAGGTTGCGTATGGTAAATTCTTTGAAGGCGACTGCTACATCATATTGAAAACCACCGAGGACCAGGGACAACTGTCCTGGGATATACATTTCTGGATCGGTTCTAAAGCTACGGTGAGCAAATGTGATAAATTGATAATATTTGTGCCTGTTTCACAATTTTCTAATAGTTGCGGTATATAGTTGTTGTGTGATTTAAGTTTCTGCTTGAATTGAGTAACAGAGACTAAACATGGAAACAGATAGACTAACTAAATTGCGATATTCTGTTTAATAAGTTAACATAATGAGCTCTAGTTCTGCAACTGCAAACGGACATTTACTTGACATAACCTAACCAAATAGCCTGCCCAACGCCCATGTTTCAATTTCTCTGTCAAATTTTATGATTGATGTTACACAATGCCCCTTATTCTATTTTTGTAGCTGGACAAGGGCGCATGCGCAGCGATGCACGCGGTCAACCTGCGAAACCTGCTGGGGGCGAAGCGCACGCAGCGGCACGAGCAGGGCGACGAGAGTCCCGAGTTCCTGGCGCTGTTCCCCGCGCCGCCCGCCTACATCAGCGGCAGCAGGACGCCATCCGGCTTCTTCACCGTCGACGACCCGGTACGTAGACGAGAGACCCGGCTCCCGACTTCCACAACAAAACAAGTTGCGGGGCCACAACGGTGCCGTATGAACAACGACGCCGCACAGCTAATTTGACCGCATATGCAGTGCGGTTCGCGTGTGTTGGCGAATGTAGATCATAGTTGCATCGTTTCGATTCCTTCATTTACAATGTTTGCCTTTGATTCAGAAGTTGATGCTCAGGATCAGTCGCAAGTCATCCTCGACCAATAACGCGCGGTATTTCTTCGAATTAGCATCCAATGATAATTGAATCAATGTGAAGATTTTTTTAAACAGTAACATAATGTATCGAATTCGATACATTATGTTACTGTCAAAATTCCATTATTCCATATTATTCCATTCCTCCACAGCACTACGTCACCCGTTTATACCGTGTCCACGGAGCCGTTGCGACCGGCCCAACTATGGGCCCAGCGGCCACCGGCTCTATCCACCTGCAGCCGGTCAGTGTGTCGGCGCACGAGCTCGACCCCCGATACGTGTTCGTGTTGGACGCTGGTCTGCAGATATATCTGTGGTGGGTTTTTTGTTTTTTGGGATTTTTACACTGACACCCAATCTCAAAAACCCAACAGTTAGCAGAGACAAAGTAATCAGTTCCTTATTTGCACTAAAAGTGGTGGTTATAAATGTGTTTGTGGTTAAAAGTGGTTAAAAATATTTTCAGTATAATTTTTCAATATCAAGGCATAGTCAAGGTCTAAGTATGTCAGAGCGGCAAGCGATTATCGTAAACGCTAACGCCAGCGCCACAAAATGTATGAGATTTGAAATTAGTATTCGCTAGCGAAGCGATGACTTATGTCAAATCGCATACATTTTGTTAGCGTTTACGATAATCGCTTGCTACTTGTCTACTAGGACAGAGCAGTCAGGCAAATCAGCCGATTCAGTAAAGTGGTATACACTTTGCTAAAATATTTAATGGAGTTTTAGAGGGAATAAAATTATATTTTCCATTTTACAGGAACGGTAAGAAAGCGAAAAACACATTAAAATCGAAAGCACGACTCTTCGCCGAGAAAATAAACAAAGAAGAGAGGAAGAATAAGGCTGAGCTGATCGCTGAACCCCTGGGCAAGGAGCCGCGGTCCTTCTGGAAGACTCTAGGATATGAAGAAGATACGCCTTTTGTGCCACAGGTAATCACAATATGAAAAATATTTCTAATCTTTATCCGTAGGAATGTAATATACATATATGTTTTATGTTCAGACGGTACTTTTAAATAAATAAGTCCTATATTTCCAAATATAAGAAGTTAGTTCGTAAGGTTTTAGTTAGTGCAATTAATAGTTTTTCTTCTACTTTAGAAGAAAGTTTTAACAGAAAAAAAAATCGAAATACCTGACGTATATTATGTGCATGGGACCTACGTAATTGGACCATGTTATGTCAAGCTCAGCTGACGGATCAACGACTAATATCGACTTGAAAAAGTCTGGAAATATAACGCAGATTAGCCGTGTGCCTATGAGTCAATTCCTGATTTTTACCACTCATCGTATTATTTTTTGTACTTTATGAAGAATGTTTTTTTTTTTATCTAGGAGCACGTACCAGAAGACTTTACGTACGAGTCCCCCCGGTTATACAGAGTGGAGCTCGGTATGGGCTACTTGGAGCTCCCGCAGCCTGAGGGCGGAGCCCTAACCCGAGATAGACTGCAGACCAGAAACGTGTATATACTGGATGTGCATATTGATGTATTTGTGTGGTGAGTTTTATGAACCTATTTATTGTTGTAGGTTATCTAAACCCACCGTTATTATCTATTTAAGATTTTTGTTTAAAGAAGGGGCTAAGGTAAATCCAGATAAAAAAGAAATAAATAAGAAACTTCAATAAATATTCAAGAAAGATACCTTTTTAATTCTTATAGACAGGTGTCGTCAACTATTTCGGTAAGTAAACCATAAAAAAGGATTGTCAACAATTTCATGAAAATCACAGTCAGGGATCGTCAACAATTTCCATAAATAAACAGGAATTGTCAACATTTTTTCCATAAACAAATATAGATCGTCAACAATTTCCATAAACAATTAAGAATGGTCATCAATTTGTACAGGTTCGGCAAGAAATCATCTCGGCTGGTACGTGCGGCGGCAGTAAAGTTGGCCCACGAGCTATTTAACATGCGACCGCGGCCCGCGCATGCGCTACTAACTAGACTACAGGAGGGCACTGAGACACAGGTAATAGTATACTAAAGCAGTGTTTTTCAATCTTTTTGATTTCGCGACCCTTTTACAGATTGAAATATACTGGCGACCCCCTCGTGTCATAGAAAGCCAAAGAATTATATTATTATAAGGCTACCTACGTTAGGTAATGTTTTTTTTTCTAGTTTGGTATCTATTGTACGTCAGCTTTTTCTTTCTGTCGCCGACCCCCCGAGTGAGGCTTCGCGACCCACAGATTGAAAAACACTGTACTAAAGTTATAGAGGATAGCGCTATAGCTATAGTATTTTGGTTCGTGAATTGTGAGTGAAAGAAACAAGTTGTGTTGGGTCACGTCTGCAATTCGACTATTATAGGAATTGTATTAGAATACGATGTATTTAAGTACTATAAACTTATGGGATGAGAAAATGGCTTATGTGTTTTAATTTAAGTACTAAACGACTGCAACAAGACAATATACTTTCTACTTTCTTTCTCAATTCTTATTTACATGTGCTCACTTGTAGGGCCTCCTTTATTTTTAAAAAATCATATGTTTTCAATTAATTGTCATGTCCAGGTGTTTAAAACGTACTTCGTGGGATGGGAGGAGGTGATCGCTGTGGACTTCACGCGCACGGCGGAGTCCGTCGCCCGCACCGGCGCCGACCTCACCTCGTGGGCCAAGGCGCAGGAGACTAAGTAGGTAACACGCGGTAGAACTGCACAGATCGGCCGTACAACGTAACTTACCGACATACATAACAGTACATCTTATTTGTCGCGTGTACAATACAAATGCTAAGACATGCAGTTAGACTTTTTGTCATATGCATTCCTAAGCTGCGCGTTCATTGGATCAGAATCGGGGCGGACGGAGCGTCATCTTTTACGGATTGCCGATGGGTTGCGTCCACTGCATTCGGATTCAGCATCGGCAATTTAGGTTTTCGTTAAGCATCTGTCATTGCCTATCACACATCGCAAACACGTCAGAACTTGAAAAGTTCGAAATTCGAATGAAGCGTTCACTGCGGATGACGCCATCAGCACAAATACCGATAACAGGCGCAGGATTTCCGCTCCAGCGCACGCAGTACCATAGATATCAAAGAAACAAATCCATCCGCTCCGTACTTGGTGGACGCGCACCTCTAAAGTCGTTTGACATCAATTACACTTAACATATTCCAGGACGGACCTATCAGCGTTATTCACGCCGCGGCAGCCGGACATGTCTCCCACCGAAGCGAAGCAGCTGGCGGACGAGTGGAACGAGGATCTGGAGGCGATGGAGGCGTTCGTGCTGGAGGGCCGGCACTTCGTCCGCCTGCCCGACCACGAGCGCGGCGTGTTCTACAGCTGCGACTGCTACGTGTTCCTGTGCAGATACGTGCTGCCGCCGGACGTGAGTAAAGCGAGAATATGCTATTCTTGTTGTACAGGGAAAGAGTAGTGTTTGGTAAAAATAGCATTAGCAATAATTAATTGTTAAATGCCCATTAGCAATAATTAATCGTACTTGCTAAAAACACCATTGCTAATATTATCGTGCGCAGCAATAGTCTGCGATTATGATGAAAAATTCACGTCCGCGCTGAGATACACCGCAGTGCTGTTAATGAATTGCTATTTTTCACTAGATCTGGGGGCACGGCAGTGCCCCCGCCAAGTCGAGCAAAAAAGCGGCACGGCCGTACCATCCTTTTCTCGAACCAATTCAGGCTCTTTTTGACCCGCCTATAACTTCATTGTGGATAAACCAACGAGCCTAAATTTTCAGTTGCTAAGCAAGCATTGTATAAACACGGTATATTTAAAATTTCATTCAATTTGCACCAGTAGTTTAAGAGCTGTAACTAGTTAAAGTTTCTTAATTTTGTCACTGACTGACAGTCTGACTGACTGACTGACTGACTGACCGATCACCAAAAGTCTAAGGCACTTCTAGCAGACATAGTACCTTCAAATTTAGAATATAATTAGTGTTTAGTGTCTAATATAAGGGAAAATTCAAATATTTCAAAATTTCTGTCCAATTTTCTAGATACACTAACTTCGTAAATAACTTTGTAATCCCGTATAAAGGTATAGGATTACAAAGTTACATTTGCGGCTTATGAATCATTGTACCCGTACCATCAATATCTCCGGTTTATCGTGGGTAGAGAGATCTAGCTAGTGTTTAGTGTCTTTATTAAGGGAAAACCTAATAAACATTTCTACTGTCATACTTATTTAGTAATTATTACTGTCCAGTTTTCTTCTCTTTATCTAACTTCGTGAATAACTTTGTAATCCCATATGTACAAGTATAAGATTACAAAGTTATATTAAATGCAGTTTATGAATCATTGTACCGGTACCATCGATATTTCCGTACGTATATTCGAAGGAGTAATAGTTGTAGATAGGTATCTATATATATGAAGCACTAGCTTTTGCCTGCGGCTTCGCTCGCGTGGAATTAAAAAATCGCGTAAAATACGAATATTCTTGTAAACCTCCTTTGGAAACTGACGTTTTTTCAAGACCAAAAGTAGCCTATGTTACTCTTCATCCTTTCAACTAAGTCTACGTCAAAAATCAAGTCGATTGGTTGCTTCGCTAGGACGTCAAGGAAGGACAATCAAACAAACAAACAAACAAACACACTTTCGCATTTATAATAATATTAGTAGGTATGGATATTGGATAGTCATGAAAGGCAAGTAGTATAGTAATACTGTATACATAATGATTATATTATTATTAATTGTAAGTTTTATTTGTTTCTTATAAAAATCGTTATTGATAAACAGGGTGCAATTAAACCTACCTGCCAAATTTTTGGGGCTTAGGTATCATTAGGTGAGTCCATTAAACCAAAAAAATAGGGTGTTAATTTTTTTACAATAACATATTTTATCCCAAAAAAAATCGATGCACAATGGTCACTTCATAAGTTAATAATAATTGCAATATTGCGACCGATCTAGTACATCGCACCGCACAGATATCCAGTCGAGACCGGTTATGCGTAGGGAGGCCCGCCGCCCGCCGGTCGCCGGCGACCGTTTAGTACGGAGTACCACGCGCGTAGTTGTATAGCTAACACGTAATTATTTTGTTTGTCACGGCGCCCCCGGCCCCCGCGCTTTAATTAGTGTCTGTTACAATGTACCCTAACCACGATCGAGTGTTATGAAATGTGGAGGCATAGGTGGAGGTGCTACATTTTGAGTGGCGAAAGTTTACGCGGAACCCAGAGACTGTACGAGCAAGAAAGCGTTCCTCGTCTTCGTAACAGCTGATTGATGATTCTCGAATGCAGCAGCTGTACCCTGAATCTGAATCGCGAGACAATCATAGACTCGGATTATGGACAGTTCGCACTTCGCAACACCTGCACACGCCTAGCCAGCCTCGAAGACATGCCTCTGACGAGGTTAAAAGTGACAAAGTTGTGCTTAACAAACTTTTAAAGACAATGTGCAAAACGCGCTAGACTTTGCTTAGAGCAAAACTGATTGCAGTTTGAACTCGTTTGAACTATGCTAAGTGTAGACAAGACGGAAGTAAATAAGATTTAGAGGTGGGTTGTTTTGATTTTTATTTTTAATTAGTTGTACTGTGTACATAAGTTAATTAAATTTTTAAATACGCCTAAGGATGTGGTTTAGATTTATTATACATTTCTAAAGTGCTTATTTTTCGTAATTCTAAAGTTGTAATTTTCGATTCTTTTGATGTGTATCAATTAATTTTATTCTAAACATACCTGTCTACATGTCCTTTACATTTGACGGTCCAAAGTTCGTCAAAGTATGAAGACTATTATCTATTCTGTGGTATGAAGGGAAAATTCGCAACTTATGATAATAACAAGAATGCATTGACGGATTAGTCCTTAATCAAATTAAGCAATTGCCTAGGGCATCACGTCTGAGGGGGCACCAAAAGAGTAAAGGTTCAAAGACCGATTCTAGTTGAGATACGGATAGGGGGGCCCACAGGCATGGATTGCTTAGGGCATCAAGTAGTCTTAATCCGTCACTGCAAGAATGTCAATGGAAGGGCGGGGCGGGGCCGGGCCGCGCATGTGTCCATATTTTGTGGTGTTTGGTAGGATAACTTTCGGAGGCTATTTCTCAAAATTTTAGTACTGAGTGATCATAAAAGAAGAAATACGTGTATTTTTAATTTTAACAAGGATCAATATATTCAAATTTGGCAGGAAGGTTAAATTGCACCCTGTATTTTATAGTAGTAAAAGGTACCAAAAAAGAAGAAAAGTAGGACTCTACAAAAAGAAGTGAGATCCCATCAAAAACATCCTGTAAAAAACCAAGTCTCGCAACTCAGTTTTTATACCGTAAAAATTTATGAGATCCATGCAATACCAAGTCGGTTAATTTATTCAGTCTCTACCTAAGGGACCTTCTGTCTCAAGTTATAACGTAAGTTATTATCATATTAATATTAAAAATCTTTTACGTTTTAAATAAATATATCGACTTGGACATCGCATGAAAACACAATGTATCTTACAATTTATACATAATTATTATATTGTTAGTCTATTGCGCTCCATTTGATTGATGCAGTCCCGTAGTGCCGTGTGATACTGTAGTCTGTATATCTATATGTATAGTGTTATACTAAACAATCTAATCATGCGATGTCCAAGTCGATCTATTTATTTAAAACGTAAAAGATTTTTAATATTGATATGATAATAACTTACGTAATAACTTGAGACAGAAGGTCCCCTATGTAGAGACTGAATAAATTAACCGACTTGGTATTGCATGGATCTCATAAATTTTTACGGTATAAAAACTGAGTTGCGAGACTTGGTTTTTTTACAGGATGTTTTTGATGGGATACAAAATATGCTCGACGCGAGTGGTTCGATGGGAACATATAAACAACAACATAAACAACAACAACAAAAAGCAATAACACGTAGCATGCTGTGACATCAAAATTAGCATGTTAATGAAATTAATAGAAAATAGCATTAATTCGCCCATTACTAGGAAAGAGTATCAGAAACCTTTCAGGAAAGATCGAAGTCAATATCACCTGCTGCATAGGCACTACTGAGAATTTAATCTATTATAAATTCTAAGTGCTATATTTTCATTCGCACATTTTTAGGTTCATTCGCACAATGATAACATAAGCCCCCTAATTAAGTAACTTTGATGAACATGAAATTCATTGCTTATGGTCACAATTTTGACGTTTGACCTTTTTAAAACACAATTCAAACATTTAAAATTTTTAATGTCAATATTTTGACGTTTATTCTTTTTTATTCACACAAAGTTACATAATTGGGGACCAGTGTTAGAATTAAAACCATATAATATGAAGGGTCCACTGCAATAATGATGAACATCCAAAAAAATTTAAATCTTAACAAGTAAAGCCATTCGATAACTTGAAATAATATCTTTAAAATGTATATAGTGTTTCAAACAGCTTGGACCCCCTGGAATTACGCCGAGATGTAGCTTCACTCTGCATCCTCTATCGGTTGTATCACGGGGAGTGCTCTGAGGATTTGTTCGGAATCATACCACCTGCAACTTTTCGCTATCGTCCCACGCGAAAAACATACCATCCTCATCACCTTGATGAGTGGCAGTCTTCCACAGTGCGTTTTTCGCGTAACTTTCTGCCGCGCACTGTAAAACTCTGGAATGAACTGTCACCAGCAGTATTTCCGGACCGATACGACCTGCAAACATTCAAGAAAAGAGCGTATTCCCTCTTAAAAGGCCGGCAACGCACCTGCAGCTCTTCTGATGTTGCGAGTGTCTTTGGGCGACGGTAGTTGCTTACCATCAGGTGACCCGTTTGCTCGTTTGCCTCCTTATTTAATAAAAAAAAAAATACAAAATTAGCAATATCGCTTGTAGTTCCGTGATAAATATGTTTTTTATATATCGGCTACACGGCTAAAACGCTCAACGTCACAGGCGTTTACTTCAAAATAATCTTTAATTCCAAGTTTCGTTATACCATTCTTTTAAAAACCCAATTATCTCAAAACTAACATTTTAGGACATTCATCATTATTGCAGTGGATCCTTCATATACAAACGAGTGTCCATAAATAGGTATTACATTATACATTTTCACTCTAGGACGACGCGAGCGAGAGCTCAGCTAACGGTGACGAGGGAGAAGGGGATGGGACGACCTGGGTGGTGTACTTCTGGCAGGGCCGGCGCGCGCCCAACATGGGCTGGCTGACGTTCACGTTCGGCCTCGAGCGCAAGTTCAAGCAGCTGCGGCGCTCGCTCGAGGTGGTGAGGACGCACCAGCAGCAGGAGAGTCTGAAGTTCCTGGCGCATTTCCACAGGAAGATCGTGATTAGAGACGGCAAGAGGAACGCGCCGCCGGTTAGTTTTTCTTTTCAAGTTGGCAGCATACTATTCAAGTTATGCGTACTTATAGCGTTTACAAATTGTACTATATGATATAGCGTCGCGCTGTTAAAATATGTGTGAGAAGGACAGAGATTTCGTGTCAGCCTTTGTCATTTGCTGCGCGATAGCGTGCGAAATTAAGTTCATGAATATTTGCCGGTCGGTGCGGCGTTGCCCTGCGTCGTTTAACGTCGTTTCAGTTCGACAAACTTCGGTACGGTGTTTGGGTGCGTGCGACTAGACGTATGTGAATTATAATTGCATATTATGTTGATAAAAATGCTATGCAAAAGCTTTACCGTGGCAGTCTCCGAGTGCCACACGTATTTTTTTTAATTATCATTAAAACTCTGAGTGAGGCCGTTGCATTATACTAAGATCTATTATACGTTGTGAGACACGACATCGCGTGTGATAGAGTTGTATATCGTTAATCAATGTAATGTAAATGCAGGCTCGCGGCGCGGCGGGCGTGCAGCTGTTCGAGTTGCGCAGCAACGGGTCGGCACTGTGCACGCGCCTGGTACAGGTGCGACCCGACGCCGCCAACCTCAACAGCGCCTTCTGGTAAGTACTTTGAGCGGACTCAGAAACATTTATATATTAGTTAACTTTCATTTAATCGAAAATCTATGGGGTTAAATTTAACATTTTTATTAAATTAAAGTCTAGTAACAATAAAATGTCTCACATCTACATATAAATAAATATTACTATGTTAAAGCGCAAATCAATAGGTGTGATAGTTTTTCCGTAAAGTGTATTACAAAATATAAACATTGTGGGATATACTAGGGCTCGCTTCGCTCGCCCTGATTATAGGACCCGATGCTGTTTTTATGTTGAATAAAAATTTTAATCGGGGCACCAATTATTATATAATCTAGCAAACACTATGTTTTTTTTTCTTTCTAATTGCAACATCTTAATAATATTCATCATTACAGCTACATACTGAACGTGCCGCTAGAGGGCGGGAGCGAGGAGTCGGCGATAGTGTACGCATGGATCGGCAGCAAGGCGGACCCCGACGCGGCGAGACTCATAGAACAGATCGCCGAGGAGAAGTTCAACAACCCGTGGGTCAGCTTGCAGGTATGATGACTGGTTCTATACCAGCTACACACTCAACGTGCCGCTAGAGGGTGGGAGCGAGGAGTCGGCGATAGTGTACGCGTGGATCGGCAGCAAGGCGGACCCCGACGCGGCGAGACTCATAGAAGAGATCGCCGAGGAGAAGTTCAACAACCCGTGGGTCAGCTTGCAGGTATGATGACTGGTTCTATACCAGCTACACACTCAACGTGCCGCTAGAGGGTGGGAGCGAGGAGTCGGCGATAGTGTACGCGTGGATTGGCAGGAAGGCGGACCCCGACGCGGCGAGACTCATAGAAGAGATCGCCGAGGAGAAGTTCAACAACCCGTGGGTCAGCTTGCAGGTATGATGACTGGTTCTATACCAGCTACACACTCAACGTGCCGCTAGAGGGTGGGAGCGAGGAGTCGGCGATAGTGTACGCGTGGATCGGCAGGAAGGCGGACCCCGACGCGGCGAGACTCATAGAACAGATCGCCGAGGAGAAGTTTAACAACCCGTGGGGGCCGTGGGTTACTTGTAGGTATGATGCTTATGGTAAATAATCCTTTTCCGGCCTCCAACGTTAAGCTGTAGTTGACCACACGATCCTGAATCGCGCTATAATATATACCGGTTTCGGTGACAGTGGCCGGTTTCATTGAAACCAGGCCAGGTACGCAGGAGTAATTTTATAGTGTCCAAGTGTGTGCGCAGTACACAATAGCACTCTCTATTCCTTTACTCTCATAACCCAGTGGGACAGACACGACTGGCGAGAGATCAGGCGCAGGACCGACTTTTTACATGCATGCCCATCCGACGCATGAATCATCTTATTTGTCAGACAATCAGGTGATCAGCCTGCATTGTCCTTGTCCTAACCAAACTTGGAAATAACATGTTTCCAACGCGGGAATCGAACCCACGACCTCCGAGTCAAGAGCCACGCTCTTAACCACTGGACCACGAAGGCGTTTCTTAGGTAAGCGCGATAAAACGTCTGTGATGACAGCGGGCTTCGGCCCTACTGAGGATTGCACCCATTGACATAATTGCACTCCGCTCAGTCGAAAGATCTTTCTACTTCACTCATATATGGAACCATACTGTTTTTATGAGTAAGAGATGGGTCGTAATCAGCAAAACAGGTTGGAGAAGTGTAATTGAATTTTGATAGGTATTATAGCAGTTTGGTTATTTGCATAGAACGGGCAATAAATTGACAGTATTCGATATAAACTTCACACTAAGACTAGGGTTACACCACCAGCTTACACGGTCAGTTCAGTCCATCAGTCTGATCCAGACTGACGAAAGAATGATCGTGTAACCGTGTGATGGACGAACTGATCATTTTTTATTATGTACTTTCCGGCCATCATTCTGGCGTCAGTTTGAGACTGATGGACTGAACTGACTGTAACCCTCGTCTAACAATGTCCACCAGGTGGTGACTGAAGGCAGCGAGCCGGACAACTTCTTCTGGGTGGGCCTCGGCGGTCGGAAGCCGTACGACACGGACGCCGACTTCCTCCGACACACGCGCCTGTTCCGGTGCTCAAACGAGCGCGGCTACTTCACCGTGTCGGAGAAGTGCACGGACTTCTGTCAGGTATGACGTGAAAATATTTAGTATTAACCCATCAATCCCCAGCGACAACCCGGCTGCCGCATAACAAATGAAAATCTATTGTGTCCATTAAGGTAATATACCTAGCGGAATAGAGCAACAATTTTTCATTTCATTTTTCACTTGTGTGAAAAATATGTGTACGTATACACTTACACAAGCATGATTGAACATGAATTCTATGAGATTAAATTGTCAACGTGCGGCACGTGCCGACTGGACGTCAAAAAAAGAGTGCTGCTGTCATGTATCACACGTCTCTTTTTACCACGCAGTGTTACTGATAGTGACATCTCGCTTGCTCAGGCCTTTGTTTCTCTATTCCGCTAGGTATATTAACTTTATGATTGTGTCTGCGATACCCACGATGGAGGTGTTAAGGAAGTTGATTCATTGGCAGATGGATCTACGTATTTTGGTCGAGTAAGCCGACCCCTAGACGATCAATTGTATTGTGCAATATTACGCTTCAATTTTATTGAACAGTTTATTTGACGATAATTATATTGAAGGCGCGCGATGTTCAATATGAACCCTAGACGATCAATAATTAAAATTGCTCGTCTAGGGTCCCGTTTAGTTCAAGGGACAAGGTATTATGGTCATAATCATCTGGGTCAAGCCCATCGGACCAGATGTTGACTTTATGACAACATAATAAAGCAAAAAAGTTAAGTCAGATTAGTGTGACCCTCAGGTGGGACCGCAGTGTAAGCATTGCTGTTAAACAAGTTCTTCATTATATTACAAGGTTCAAACACTTACGGATTTTGTCGCGGAGCACTTTGATTAATCCCGACGTTTCGGCTACTTAACAGCGGCCGTGGTCACGGGTGAGGTGACAGGCGTCCAATTTATTGAAGTTCTTCAACTACCCAAAGATTCATCAATTTTTTGTTTGCGTTCATGTTATTATTTCTGCCAAAACTGATCTCAAACAAAATATGTTTTGCAATTTTCTCAACAACCTACTCAAGTCCTTATGCTATGTGTGATCTAATTTTAAGGGAGATCGCAGACGACAGACTTTTTGTGCGATCGAGTCTGATCTGATCGAAAAAGTCTGTCGTCTGCGGACTGCGATCTCCCTAAACCTACTCAAGTCCTCATGCTATGTGTATTTGCCAGGACGACTTGGCGGACGACGACATAATGATACTGGACAACGGGGAACAGGTGTTCCTCTGGCTCGGCGCCAAGTGCTCAGAAGTTGAGATCAAACTCGCCTACAAGTCTGCACAAGTATGTAATATGTTGAATACAAAAATTCTATACAAAACATACATTTTGGTGCAGTAAAATCTTTTCTTCTTCTTTCTTCTTTCTTTCACAAAATTCTGTGTGTTCAACTCTTGTTAGTTTTATCAAGATCAGTCCTTTTCTCCAGTAAGCAACAAAATATACATGCTAGACTGCATCAGGCATATATTATTTTAATGAAATTATAGTCTGTCAAGAAAGTGAAGAAATTAAAAAGTGGCAACATCGCAGTTGATTTGAAAGGGATGACCTTTCAAATCAATCTAAGAAAAAAAACCGGCCTTTTTTGTTTTGACTATAACTTGACCTCAGGTAAATCTCAATCGAAACTATTTTTTCGGCCTTGTTGAACACAAGTTTAATTATCAAAACTTTAAAATACCAGCAGTTTATTGACGATATTCTATAATTTAGGTGTACATCCAACACATGAAGACCGTGCAACCGGATCGGCCGAGGAAACTGTTCCTAACACTCAAAGATAAGGAGTCAAGGCGGTTCACCAAGTGCTTCCACGGCTGGGGGGATCACAAGAAACCACCAGAGTAAACAACAACTCTAATACTATAATTTGAACTATACTAAAAGCCATGGATCTAGACACATAACTTTATTGACACTCAGCTGTGTGTAATATAGTTGTGTTTACCTCAAAAATTTTTGTATTACCTAAATAAATACCTGTACCCTCTATTTATCAGAAAAAGTACTGAGGTCTTGATGTCTCTTAAAATTTACTGTTGTCCTACTGAAAGTACACTGCTTTCCAAGGGGCATTGATCTACATATTATTATACTAATTTTTTTTTTTCATGAATTAATTTAGCCAAGGTATGTGTTTAACTTGCATATCCCGCCATCCCTATGACCTGTTAGTATTAAAACTATTTATTGTTGATATTATTACAGTATTTTATAGTATGTAACCCAAAACTCAAAGCAAATAGGCATAATAACTCTGAAATGTTACTACAACTATTGAGATATTTTGCATTTTTAATTTTTAAAATCAATAATTGTTATAGCAACATCAAAACAAATTGATTTTATTTTCAACTAAAAAACTGTGTTACCTGAAAATTGCTATTATTGGATAAGTAATTAAGAATATTAGTTTTTTCCATTTGCCTATTTATAGTACTACTCAAAGAAAAATCAAATCGTTAGTCATGTGAGAAATTCCTGGACACAAATGGTATAAGAATTTGTCTCAGTTAAATTTCAGAAAGAATTACAATATTTGATAATTAATAATTTGTTTAAAGGAGTACAGGGCTTCCATAAGGGCACTATTAGAAATAAAAGACTGAGTCATGCCATTTTGTAGTTTATTTAATGACTGTCACTTGTAAAATTAAAGTGAGATTACTGTATTCAACATTAGACCTATTAGTAGAGAGTATATGACTAGTTTTGTATTGACAACACAAATATTCGAGACATGGGAAAATGTAATGCATTTACATAGTCGACTTGTATATAGAATATAAATAATGTAATTTTTATGTACTTATATTACGACAGCATGTAAATAATAGAATTTTATAATGAACTAAACTAAAATTATTAAATAAACTGCTACAATGTTTCAATAAATTAATTTAAACTAAATGAGGTTTTTTTCTTAAAAGCTAACATGAAACAAGTATGTAAAAGGTGTGTTTTAAAAGAAGCAAATCACAAAATACTGTAGATCTTAACAAACTAGGTTTTAATCGTCGTCATCGTCATCATCAGAAGGTACAAACAACTCATTCTCCTCCAGGAAATTGGCAATGTTCTTACTTATTGCGGCTCCTATTAGTAGCCCTGGTATCACCGCGCCCACAATACCTAATAGTCCAAAGGGTGTTTTCTCTGGTTCTGGAAGAATAGCACCAGTGGGGGTGGTAGTTGCTGTCCTTTTAATCACAACTTGCTCTTTTTGTGCTAAAACCTTAGACCTTGCCATCAGGCGGGTCAAACGTATGATAGACATTTTAATAGCTTATTGGCTTATGTTAATTTCACAGAATATCTTCTATTAATTCAGTCTTCATTACAAGAAAATTTTTAGAAAATACCGTAAACCGGGGTGAATAGAATTGAAGGGGGCAATAGGAAAAAAACTTAGGATAAGTTTCAATGTTTTTTATGGCAAACTCGGTATCCCCAGTAAAAAACCCGCAACTTTATAAATTTGTTGATATCATTCTCCTTAGTCTGGCAAATTTTTATGTGTGGCTACATCGCTAAAACTGACAAAATTTAATTTCAAAGTTGACAACAAAACAAGTCGTTTTAGACGAGCGAGTTTGAACCTCCGCATTTCGGTGAATTTTGGTCATAATAGTTTATAGTTTTCTTCAAAATGCGGTCAGTGCTGTTATAATATATTTTGATAAAGTTATTAAGGTAAAAATATGCAGTAAGTATACAAAATTGTTCTTTATCCGTAAGCCTTATTTTCTTTAAATTTTTGGGGTGATTAGATACACTAAAGGGGTGAATAAACACGCCTGAGAGGTTAATAAGCACGCAAATATGGTTAATAGACACGGCCAAGGGGTTATTAGTTACGAAAGAGGGGTGATTAGCCATGATTATGTCAGGGCTGCCACAAAGTTTGTTGTGGTTATCTGCAGTTTAAATTTATCTTTTAGTTACTTAAAGCGTTTTTAATTTTCTTGATTATTTTTTAATCCATTCAATATTATTTAATTTTATTCATTCTTAACAGAATAATATAAATTAGTAAGGTATTTCATTTATTTTTGTAAATATTTACATTATTTTATTTCTCAGATACAATAATGCCTCGAAAATATATTAATATAATTTTACTTTTAATTTATACTAATAAATAATTAAAGAAACTTTCCCAAGTTTGCTTGCCTTTATCCAATAAAGAATATATAGGGAAACTGTAACGAGGCAGCCCTACGAAAATTTTCCAATCACCCCTCAGGTGTGTCTTTTGTCCCCTGATAAGTAGTAATTAGAAATTACGTATATTTTGTGTCTTTTTTTAATAACTACAAACATATCCGAAGAGAAACAAATTTATATCAATAGTTTGGCCTAAGACTCAATATATACACGACTAAAAAAGTGGGTATCCGTTCTGCAACCTTACGAAAATAATTACCAAACTTCGAAGACCTATCTATTCACCCCAAATTACGGTATCTTAGGTTTTCTAAAAAAAACACGGCCTTCGGATTCGAGCTGTCAAATATTTGACAATGACATTTTCTTTTTTTTATCGTAATTAAAAAGGGTCAAGATTAGCATGACCTACGAGACACCAAAACATTTTTTACGGTTTTTGTCTGTATGTCTGTCTGTCTGTCTGTTTCGGCTAATCTCTAAAATGGCTGGAGCGATTTTGACGGGACTTTTTTAGGCACATAGCTGATGTAGTAAGGAATAACTTAGGCTACTTTTAACCGACTTCCGAAAAGGAGGAGGATATATTTCACCTTTGTTTAAAAAGGAGACTTTTTCTCCTTTTTATTATCTTTGTTCTCACATTTTGCTGACGCGGACGAAGTCGCGGGCAACAGCTAGTATTAAAATAAGTGTAAGTAAAAAGCTTTTTACTATTAAATATTTTTATTCATGCATATATTTAATATTTATGGTAAAAAGCTAAAATGTTATAAAAAATTCGGCTGTTTTTACGTAACATCTAGATTCTAAATTCTAGTCTAGACTGCGTTTTTGACCGGAAAAAAGTAGAAGAGGAATAACTGTCAATTTTGAGAAAATGTCACAGATGTCACACATTTGGTAAAAAATATGGCTGTATGGGCAACGCTCCCTTTGCCTGTCCCGACCGGGACGAATTAACAAAAAAAAAAAATGGTAAAAAATATTGTCAATAGTGTCAATTGAACAAAAAATAATATTGATAATGTTTGTGGTTTTGTTCAAAATAAATTAAATAAAAAGATGAATATAACTTTAACAAGCTTGGAAGCATTGATTTGTAAGTATTCTATATTGATGGTCGATAATTATTAATTGCCTCTTTTACAAATTGTTAATAGAAAATCATTTGTTTTCCTTAAGTAAAAGCGACACATGAATCCCTGCCTAAACCTGATGCTGCGGCCGTGGAAGCGTTCTGCTCGATCATGCGGGACTCACCAGATGGTCCCCAGCTAGCGGCACAAGCCCTAGCCGCTCGCGTGCACTCGCGCAACCCAAAGGAAGCCCATCTAGCGCTATTAATGTTGGATCAATGTATGAGACGCTGCGACGCCAGCTTTCACGCCGAAGTTGGAAAATTCCGCTTCCTTAACGAAATGATAAAACTCGTATCGCCCAAGTACTTAGCAGACCAGACTGCGCCCGGCGTCCGTAAAATGGTATGTTACATCTTGAGTTTATACTGAATAAAACAGTAGTTTGATTCTTATCGTCGAAAATTAATCTTGCAATGGGTCATTGCGTCAAAACTATGTCTAATGGTTTGATACAGTCTGGGTACAGAGAGATAAAAATGCCAATTCTAAATCTTATTATGAGAACAAACTAAAAAACTATTATTTGTAGGTATTACAGCTTCTTCAAGCATGGTCACAGCAGTACCCTAAAGAAACTAAATTTAAAGTTGCCTTTGATATGCTCAAAAGTCAAGGAGTTATAAAAGAACCTCTGCCTCCTTTGGTCACTGAAGACCCACCAACAGTGAAGCCGAGGAAAAGTGCTATATTTGAGGATGAAGAAAAATCTAAGCTGCTGCAAAAACTGCTTCAAAGCAAAAAGCCTGAAGATTTACAACATGCTAATAGATTAATCAAAACTATGGTCAGAGAAGTAAGTTGAATACTACTATAATAATGTAGTGATTTTAATGATGAGTCTTTTAAAATATATTTTAATATTTAAGAAGTCATTAAGTAAATATATGAAATTGAGAAAAGTGATTAAATGTAATTAAAAACCATTACAGGATGAACACCGAATGGAAATCAACTCTCGTAGATCACAAGAAGTGTTAGCTGCGTTTGACAGTGCAGAACTTCTGAAGGATTTGTTAAAGAATGCAGCAGATGCTTCGGCTGATGAGGAGCAGTTGATACATGAGTTGTATGAGAGCTGTGTCCGACTCAGGCCTGTGTTGCAGCAAATAGCGTCTACTGATGGTGTGGAAAGCCTTGGTATGTTTTCGTACATATTATCAATTTCAATTAGTTTATTTATATTCATTGTAGTGAACATTAAAAATGGATTTTTTATTTTATTTGATTGATTCAATATTTAGATCTTAATTAAAATATCACCTAAGTAATTTTTTAAACATAATATTACAGGTACAAAATCTCAAAACACTTTCACTTATGTTAATTAATAAATAATATGTTTAGTGGCTTTCTTACAGTTTACAATATTAACTCAAGTTACACATTGTTTTAACAGGAGACATAATTTATGCTAGTGATGTAATTGACGAAGTAGTTGAAAAATACAAGCAATTTGTTGCTGAGAAGAATAAACAGAAGGACACAAAGGATGAAGGGGAAACAAACTCTGATAGACTTCTAGACTTTGCTGGAGCTGATGTGCCTAGTCAACCTAAAGCTACAGCTATTGATGACTTAGGAGATATATTTTCAAGTGATGCAGCCACAAACATTGCTGAACCACTGAAACCTGTCAATTTAATGAGTAATGGTAAGATATCACAATAAAAGTGAAGAAGTTGTAAGAACATTTGATTCAGTTCAAGAAATTATTTGATTATTGTTACAAAAAATTATGTATAAGTAGCTTTGCAGACAACGGGGCGGGGCGGGCTTTTTGTCCGCGGACATGCCGCGCCGCCAGTGCCAGCTGGGCACCTGCGGCGCGGTCTTTTTGCCCGCCGTGTGCGTCGGTAATAAAGGATTCCCTTTGTGCTATCGGTCGCGGCGAAATTGACCGGCTCACCTCGCCCCGTCGTTTGCAAAGCGCCTAATTATTGTTGGTCATATCTAATAAATGTTGATCGCATAAAATTTTATGCCTTACAGAGGATGTAGAACTATTAGACGACAGAAGCAATAAAAAAGAAGGTTGGAAAGACTTAGATAGTCTGGGACAAGAAATGCTTAAACAGTCACTACCTGAAAATGCTAAACGTCTCGACAATTTTAAGTAAGTTATTTGATACACTATAACTTTACTTGAAAAATTATTATATAATCATAATTTGTCTGTCTTTTCCAGCAAAAAGCCTAAGAAAATACCAATGAATGCCATAGAAAAATCCAGTCCAAAACACGAAGCAACTAATGCAACTTCCCTCTTGGACTTTGATTTCTTCACAACTAAACCCGAAGTTAAAACCACACCTGCTCACCGTTCCAAGCCAAACGACGACGCTATGGTCGATATAAGCGACCTCACGAATGGATCTCAAAACAACGGACACAGCCCAATAGACAACATACTAGATTTGAGGGTACCTTTAGAAAACGACACCAAAAACACTCAAAAAGTAGAGAGTAAGGAAATCGAACGGGAAAAGAATAAAAGTGATATTAAATCATTGACGGATATTAATTTGACTCTAAATAGTGTTAAGCCGAGTAAAGTACCACCTCTTACAGTGTATGAGGAGGCGGAAGGAGTGACTGTGGTCATCCACTACTGCCAGAACAAACCAAGACCGGATGTGAATGTTCTTGTTATTTCAACGACCAGCAAAAACACTACGCCGATCACTGACTATAAGTTCCAAGCTTTGCCACCAAAGGTAAACTTTCAGAAACAAATTTGTGTTTTTCAATAGTTACTGCTCCAGTAGCCCTAGCACGGCCACCAGTAGAAATGCGAAAGTATAGACAAACTTTGGACATAAACTAAAGGTGCTGTTCCGATCTTTACCGCGGCCAATCGCGACCGACAAAAATTCAATTAAAATGCCACTTTATTACAGACTATAGTATATGTCATAGAGTAGGATATTATTTGAATTTTTTAGGACTAAAGTCTCTCATAAAGTGGCATTTTAATTGAATTTTTGGGAACGAAAAAAGATCGGAACGCTACCTTAAGTTTATCTCCACAGTTTGTCTATACTTTCGCATTTCTACTGATGGCCGTGCTAGGGCTACAAATTACCTGAGCCCCAGTTCAGACACCACGGGAGCCGCGCCGTTGAGAGTTTATCCGATTCGTCCGATTTACTTATACTGCTTAAACACAACTTATGACACGCCTTTACGCGTTACAACTTACAACGAACTTACAAACTATACCGCGCGGTTTCTGCTTTTCTGCTATGCTCAGCTTTGTATCTCGTAAAAATAACTTGAAAACTAAATGTTAAGTACCAAAGAATACATGAGAATAAATATTAAAGACTAGATGACGCCCGCAACTCTGTTGCGCTTTCGTTTATCGCACGGGAACCGTACATTTTTGCGTGATAAAAAATAGCATATGTCCTTTCCTGGGCTCAAAATATGTATCTCCATACTAAATGCTTGTTTAGAAACAGTGGGAACCGCGCGGTTCCCGTGTAGAAACCTGAAGAATGCTGTAATACAACGCCTTTGCAATAAGCTGCGAGCGTTTAATGCTTTGTTCAAACCTACGCGACCAAGCGACTGCGAAGCGGGAGCGTCAAGTTGTCAAATGGTTTTAAAAAAGAAGTCTAGTTATGTTATATGCTTCGCAGTCGCTTGGTCGCGTAGGTTTGAACAAAACATAAAACGCACGGGTCCAAACCACGCGGTTTCCGCTGTTTCTGAACAAGCATAAAATTTCAGCAAAATCGATTCAGCGGTTTGGGCGTGAAGAGGTAACAGAGGAATTTATAATATTAGTATGGATTTACTAACTTTTATAACAAACCTTTGCAGGGTTGCAAAGTCCGTCTACTAGAAGCATCTGGAAGCACGCTGCCGGCCTACAACCCGTTTCTACCACCGCCCGCCCTCACCCAGCTCCTGCTACTGGCGCATCCGCCCGCCCAAGACAAGCTCACTCTCAAGTTCGTCATCACATACAATGTTGAGGAGGAAACAGTCTCAGAAATCGGCCAGGCCGAGTTTCACTTGCAGGACTAGTGGTAAGAGCAGTAGAAGAAAATATTTTACAGATACTATCAGAGAAATCGATTTAGAGCACTGACCTCCAATATACAAGTACCTACGCTGGACTTTTGATATCCTTTGAAATGACAGCTGTTTATTTTGCCTATTTGAAGCGGAATCAGCGCCCCCAATGCGGTGGAAGAGAACTAAATCTGACGTAACTTGCAAATGGCCGCTTAATCGTTATTGGTTGTACATCACTAGTATTAGTTCCAAGTACTCCCACTACTGCTATCAGTGCCAATATAGCGACTTTCAAACGTCTTGGTTACGTCAGATTTAGTTTTCTTCCACTGCATTTGGGGCGTTGATTCCGCTTCAAATATGCACAATAAACAGCTGGGTATCTTAGTCCAGCGTACTTGTTTAATGGAGGTCAGTGATTTAGAGTCATGAATGATGAAGGACCAAGATTATTTGGTTGGGTTATGTCAAGCCCAACTGAAAAAATAATATAGGTCCTCAATCTGCATATGAATGAATTTCTCTTATAGTACTTAATATTTGATTTGCGTCAAAAAAGTACTTATAGCAAAAAAAATCATTATGCACTCAAGAAGTTACTTAACAGTTAAAACTCATAGCTAGCAAAAAATGCGATTTGTTGGATGTTTTTAAAAGTCTGCTAGGGCTTGTCTAGTCTAGGCATTTTTGTTAATCCAAAGTTGAATCCGGACTGAAAATATAAAGATGGAATTTTATGTTTATTAATGTTTGATCTCATTTATGACAAACTGACGAAACTAGTTACTAGACTTATATTAAATAAATGTAAAATGTGTTTGTCCCACGAAATATTTTAAATTTGACGCACATTATAAATGACTGGAAAAATATACTAAAATTGTACTTAGTTGATAGAAAATGTTTATAAAAATTGTATGTATTGCATTTAATTGGCTCTAGTCTAATAATTTAGTTTTAAACATTCCAATGTATAAAGACATATTAAGATATTGTTATTATAAAAATATGTTTTAAGTTGTGTTCAAAGTACTCTGAGTTTATGAAAAGAAAATTAGGTATATATTTTTATTGCTAAGCAGTATAAAATAAGCATTTTGTTTTGTAACTTTTTGCTCTGCGCGCGAGTTCTTTTTTTTTAAGGGCAAAAGGCCCACCACACATTCCCACCACTGCAACTCCTGTGTTCGCCAGGATCAACAGTGGTAACCAACCACAAAAACCCTTTGATATGAAATCGCGCGCGAGTTTAGTGAAATCGGCAGATCGACTGAGTATCTGAAGACAGCTTAGTGCAACAGGCGTTTGGCAGCAGATATTTTACTATGCCGCCAAAGCCTGTCGCAAGATTTATAATACTTTGAGAAAAGAAAAGTAGCAGGGCTACGCTTATCTGAAAGTGACAATTTCTCGAAACTCGCACGAAAAATAAAGCAACAGCTCCCCAAGATAACTTAATATGGAATTAAAGTTGAAAACAATATTTCAAGACTAGGAACATTGGTGACCCCGTTGTTTTAGGCTTCTTAGTTCTTACAGACGAACGGCACTTGTCGACGGCTGCCGACGACGTGTGCCGTCGACAAGTGGCGTACGTCTCTAAGCAGTAAAAAGCCTTAGGATCGCGTTACAAATTACAAAAAAATTAAAATATTTTTTTATTTCCAAATTGGTTATAAATTATTAACACTTTTAGAAATGTAGATAGGATATAAATACCACTGGTTATTCAATGTTATGTTTTGATTTATAAACATGGTTTCTTTGAGTATTTGTTAAGCCTTGCTGTTCATCGGCTAATATTTAATGTAAAGAAAATATTTAGGATACATACAATATTTCTCATACAAAGTTATTTTTAAGATGCTAACCTGCAAATACTTGTGAAGGCACAAGCTGCATTTATACATGTTAACAATTCGATTTGTTGTGCAATACAAATGTCATAAATTATTATTTAAGAATAAATGTATACTTATTGCTTATGTGTGGAGTTTGGTTCTACACCCAAATATCGTTAAAGCCTGCCTGTCAAAAAAGAGTAGACGCTGAACTTAATTTTCTAATCGTAATCAGCAACGAATTGTGGTATTTTCGCCTCGTATTTTCACTGATAACGTTTGTACACTTTTAATATCATATTATTTGGTTTAATAAAGTTTTTCAATATTTGAATATGTAATGTAAATTGTATGTATATTATGTAAATCTGCACCATGTATGAATGTAGTTGCAAATAAACTTTATTATTATTAATTTAAAATTAATAGTGTTCGGCGTCTACTCATTTGACAAGCTTAGTATAGTTTAGTCATATAGACGTCTAAGTCGTAAAAGATGCTGTTAAGAGAAAGAATATCAAGGCAAAAAGCACACAGCACTAACCTTTCTCTGGAGCTGCTTCTTAAGGCGGCTTTTGGATTCCTGTTCTTTCGATTTCACATGATAACATACATAGTTCGCGGCTGTTAAACGCTGATTGCCAAGCTGATTGCAGTTTCAGCTACCATACGGTGGTGCGAATTACGAACGCTACGAAAAGAACGCGCGCGGAGTCGCCGCGGGTTATGCAGTAAAGGCGCCACACAAGCGCGTTATTATCGGTCGATAATATCGCATGCGATATTGCGATAATGCGTCGCGATTCCTTGCACACAGCTGCGATTTAACGTCCGATATTTCTTACGAGAGAACGCCGGTTATTATCGCAGGTGTGTGTACGGTCGTTTGCGTCCTGATACAAAACATTCTAGAACTCATATCGGAATATCGCAGGTCGGAGAAATTCAATTTCTTTATTTGCAAAATGTGTCTTAGTAAAGATGTTAGTAGATTTCACAATGCCCACATTTGTCCAACTGGGCATGCATATGTTTAGCTTATAAACTATAATATAAAATTTGTATTATTAATTATATTCCAGATGTGTTGTATCACACTTTTATTCAAGAAGCTAATAATAATTTGTACATGGTTCATATTACCAATTGTCAACAATTATAATTAATGAGACAACAAAATCTATTATATTATTTAATTATATTTTATGGAGAATTATTATTATTTTACAAGTCCTACTTCCATTGCGGTGTTATTATCCTTCAACTACATGACCATCCTAATATGTACAAAATGTACTGAAAACAGATATCGCAATAACGCATGCGATATTATCGACCGATAATAAAGCGCCTGTGTGGGGGAGCCTTAACTGGGTAATGGTGAGGGTAGGTGGGAAACTTAACCGCTCAAGGTTTATATACTACCCTACATATAAAATAAAATTAACTGCCAGAGTTACTTGAGTTACTTTACACTTTAATTAACTCTTGCAGGGCTACTTTCACAGTAAACTTCACGAGGGACACATACCAGACTCTAAATTATTTTCACTCTGTTTTTTTACACTCTTTCGATATTAGATAATAATTGCATATTAGAGTTTGGACAATAAAACTAACATTACATTATCAAATTTTATTTATATACAAAACTATTTACAATATAAATGCGATGGCAGTTGTGTTCAGTCAAACAATTACATATTATTTATCGGCCAAAAATGACCGATTCCAGTACAGGAAGTCGGGAGCTTGCTATTTGATTTTTATTTAATCATTATTTCTAGAAATATTATCAAAAAACTATTGATGTCACTATTCTCATTAAGTCATTAGGAACTAACATTTTATTCTTATTTATTGTTATGAGCGTTATAAGATTCTTAAACGGGCCCCTAGACGATCAATTTTATTGTGCAATATTATTGACAGTCTAGGGCTAATATTGAACCTTTCAATCTTATTGTCAAAAAAGTTGTTCAATATTATTGTAGGTTTAGAGGCTGCCTTAGACATCAACTTAATCTTTAGTATCGATTGAATTTGGTCTGTATTATATTTCTCAGATACAACAATTTCCGCAGCTTATCCCGCGTAAATAAGATATTTCACAGACAAATTAGTCCACAAAAAATATCCTATGATCCTTCACGTGGTTTACTTATCTGTGCCAAATAATAGAAAAATTGCTCCAGTAGTTCGTGAGATAAGCCCTTTCAAATAAATTCCCACGTTTTGTTTGCAGATTTTCCTCTATTTCTTCGCTCCTGTTAGTCTTAGCGTGATAACATATAGCCTATTATAGCCTTCCTCGATAAATGAGCTATCTAACACTGAAAGAATTTTTCAAATCGAACCAGTAGTTTCTGAGATTAGCGCGTTCAAACAAACAAACAAACTCTTCCGCTTTATAATATTAAATAAGTATAGATTATAGAATTCTGATTTAGTGTCTAGTAATTTCCCCATTAATATAAAACATGTGTTCATATAACTTTGCATAATAAATAAAGATATGTCTTACATATTGAAAACAACACGACTAAGAAAAGCATGCGTACATATTACATATTTTTCACAATTTTATTTTCACATGTACTTTCTCTCCTAATTCAAACTTAGTATTCGTCCTGTCACTTTGCCTCTTTCACAGGTACGCATTAGGAGCGCGACAGCAATAATAATTGCTCGAATAAAAGTGGCGAACAGAGTACGTCAATGAGCGTATTTCTACCTCAGCTGCTCAGTGATCAGACTATTCCGCTTGAAATCATTTTAATGTAAACGTAAACAAAAACTTGAAGTTAAAATTGTTTTGTAAAGGTGACCGCACATTTATCAGCACGCACGCGCCGTACGCGCCCAATTTTAGAATTCGTTATATGAAACGATGAAACGCCACATTTTGTGAACTATGCGGTGCGCTCGACATGTACGGTGCTGACAAATGTGAGATAAGCTTTATTGTATTTTACTAATGCGCGGTGGATAAGGGACATTCAGGCTTCAATCTCGAAATCAGCGGACAATAGGGCGGGAGCGGCGCGTTGTATATAGATTTATATGGACAGGCCTCTAAAACAGCGGTGCGGCAAGCGGCGTGCGACGTACTAGACGGCTTATCCATAATATAAATCCTATATACATTATATAATAATAATAACACTGGTCAACTGTAGTTTTGTTGCCTGAAAACTAAAAGCTGTTTCTGTAAGAACTTTGTACCCTGATCATATTATGTTTCTAAGAAATTTTCTTTCTATCAGCTCAGGTTTTTAAGATATTTCATTCCAAAGTTTAAAAAATCTCGAATTTTAGTCTTTCTTTAGAATTTTAGTAATACACATCCATGAGCCAGGAACTTTGAAAACATTTTGTTCCGTCGGCGGGATTCGAACCCGCGACCCCCGGCTTGAGCGACCAACAGCCCACCAACTGAGCCACAGAGGTCATCAAATACATTAGATCTCGCCGCCGCCGCTTCCGCCCCGCTGCCCGCTGATTTCGAGACTGAATCCTTAAAGTAGCTTTATGTTCTGACCAAGCTTTGTTTACATTTAAACCATAATGACTATTGAAACTATTTTATATCTTCTCAAACGGCGTGGTCCCTAAAGGCTAATGCCGTGATCGGTTTCTGATGTCCGCAGTACTCTCTCTCCAGCGTACCTTTTTCCAGGTTCCACAGACGAGCGTAGCTGTCAGAAGACCCTGTAATATACATACAAAACTTTTAAAATGCGAAAAAGTCTATAAATCGCTATTTGTATGTCTTTCTATCTATCTGTTACCTCTTAGGGTGGGTTGCACCAGAGGCGTGGTTAAAGTTAAAGTTATGGTTATAGTTAAGGCTAACTTTAACTTTAACTTTGACCACAGAATTTGACAGATGACAGCTGGTCCGACAAGGCTTAAAATGAAACGTGGGCGGGGGCGCTGCTGGTAAATGAGAACTGTCAAAAATGGCGTTTTTGTATGATGACAGCGTTAGTTCCTTTTTTCGCCACGTGCATCTAAAGCCTTGTCGAACTCAAGGTTATGGTTAAATATGGCGTCCATTTTTGATTTTAACCAAAGATTTGACATTTTGCATTGTAGTAATAGTTAAAAGTTATAGTTAAAGTTAGTTGGTGTAAGCCAACCTTAACGTTTAAAACCTGCTGACTATACCTTTATTTTCATTGTATTTTAAGCTAAAGATTGTCTTGAAAAAACTGCCGTTAGCAGTAAGACCGTCTATTTGTATTGTTTTTAATTTTTAGGTTGTACAAATAAAGCATTCTCTATTCTATGTAAATTGTTCTGTGTACATACATCAGTTGTCTGATTGCCATAACATATTAAAAATGCTAAAATCACGTGATTAATAGATGGTCCCTATTCTTTTAGACGGTTCTATTGTCTCTCTCTCTCTCTCTCTCACCTGTGAAGAGGTACCGGGAGTCGATGCTGAAGGCGGCGTCCCAGACCCAGCGCTGGGCGTCGTGGCGCAGCTCCTGCAGCAGCGACCAGTCGCTCGTCCGCCACACGCGCGCCGAACAGTCGCCCGACGTCGTCACCAGCATACTGCGGACATAATACTTTTTGAAATCAAATCCAAAACAAAAGAAGTTTATAAACTATAACCTACTAAAATTTAAAACAATTTAAAAATATTTTTGGATTTTGACATAATCTATATATTAATAAGTGAGCCAAAAACTTTGTATCCCTTTTGACGAAAAATGGGGAAACGTAGGTGAATGAAATTTTGCACAGTTATAGTTTATATGGTGAAGGAGTGCATCGAGCTAATATTATTTTTAAATTATGCTTTTATCACACATTTTTTTAACAAATAAAACATTACACAGCACACACACTAGGAAAAATGACAGATTTTTGAGTGACAAGCCTATACATACGAATTATGCTCTTTTATTTATGGTTGAAGCCTGTTGACAATAAGGTGACAATTGAAAATGGATTATAGTTTTTTTATTGAATCTTAGATACTATTACGGCCGTTCCCAATATTTGATCTATCTCTGGTTTTGTCCTACTAGAGATAGGAATAGCTCACAATTGACATAAAATATATGTCTCTAATGTCTAATGTGAGCTATTCCTATCTCTAGTAGGGCAAAACCAGAGATAGATCAAATATTGGGAACGGCCGTTAGACAATGCTCACACGACCAGTCTGAGATCAGCTGAGTCCCAGAGACAAGAGTTGAAAAAAATATGATAAAGTCAATATTTTTTACAAAATATAGGTAGTAGTCCTAATGTCGTTGAAACTAAGGTCGAATTCGACCATTGGGCGATCTCTAGTATTTTAAACTAGATGACGCCCGCGACTCCGTTGCAACAATATTCGTTTATCGCGCAGGAACCGTACATTTTTCCGGGATAAAAACTAATAACTATCCTGTCCTTTCTTGGGACTCAAAGTATCTTCATGCCAAATTTCAGCAAAATCGGTTCAGCGATTTGGGCGTGAAGAAGTAACAGACAGACAGACACACTTTCGCATTTATAATATTAAGTATGGATATAAAGCCGGCACTGGCTCTTTCATATTTTGATACCTCATACAACACTGTCAGGAAACATTTTTTTTACCTTACATGCCCTAGAGGGCGCTGTAGCCATTTAACTGACGACATCAGACGTCATATTGTAACCATTAACCAGCGGACGTCGGACGGTCAAGAGGCTTCTAACGACACCTCATAATATATTTTGTTTAATTCCTCCATAGCCGTATATACAGGTAAGAAAAACCACAGCCGAACATATAACATGCAAACCTTCAAGAAAAGAGCGTATTCCCCCTTAAAAGGCCGGCAACGCACCTGCAGCTCTTCTGATGTTGCGAGTGTCCATGGGCGACGGTATTGCTTTCCATCAGGCGACCCGTTTGCTCGTTTGCCCCCTTATTTTATTAAAAAAAATATATAACCTCCTCCTTTTTGGAAGTCGGTTAAAAATCATAACCCATTAGCAAAACTTACGTGGAATCGTGGCTGAACGTACACCGCAGCGCGTACTTCTTGTGGGCGGCGAGGTGTTTCCGCGGCACGGGGCCCCGCCCGGACCCGCCTAACGACCACACGTAGCAGTTGCCCTTGTTGTTCACCGCCGCCATCATCTTGCCTTCGGGATCTATCGCTATGTCCTGGATGGACGCTTCCGCTTCCGGTATCTAAGAGGGCAAAAGATTATCGCTAGAAAGTTCATTCTTGGCAATGGAAAATTTTCACAACTGACAAGAATGTTGTTACGTATTATAATTTACTAGCTGTTTGACCGAGCTTTGCTCGGTATTCGATAAAATACGAATAAAATGACATTTTCTAAAGATGATTCCTAGCTAGATCGATTTATCACCCCCGAAACCTTCTATATACTAAATTTCATGAAAATCGTTGGAGCTGATTCCGAGATTCCAATTATATATTTATACAATGTGTCCCGACACCGGTGTCCGATCCTTTAATGTCATAATTTATGGCATATTTTATCGACAAATTGGCTCTCAAATTTTTTCTCTCTCTCACGGTTGTAAAATGGCAGCCATTTTAATTTTTCTCGGCTTTCACACTAATCTGACCAGTACTTCACATGTAAATATCCGATGAAGATAAAAAGGTATCATTTGATAGCTGAATTTGTGGACTACGCTTACATAGGCAATATGTTATAAATTTCGTTGAATTAAACATAGAAAAACCCAAGTTTAAGAAAAAAAAAGTGTATTTTTTATTAATGGCTTTTTGTGGAAAATCTAGCAGATTAAACTGGTTCTTTATTTTAAATAGATAGAGGAAGTTTTCATCTTCTAAAATTCTTTTACTTCAATGCTCTAAGTCAGATAGTTTAGAAGTTATAATGATTTTCTTATGATGAGGTGGTCAGATTAGTATGAAGCCAGAGAAAAAAATTTTTTTTCAAAAGTTGGAGGAATACATTTAAAGATATAAGATACCATATTAAAAAGATGCAAAAATAGTTGCATGCAGCACAGCCCAGCAAGATCCAATATACAGTGCGTATAGCTCATACTCATACTCAAAATGTATTTCAAAGTTTTTGTGACTAGACTGTGTAGTAAAATGGTAGTCACTTAAATTGTGGCCTATAACAACATAGGTGAGATGCTTTTGCCCAACAAAATTTAGGCGTTCATGACTGAAAAAAAAATTACGTCTTTGGATAAAGCAGCCAGTAGTATTACATAATATTATAAGTTATAACATACTCTAATGCTAAGAATCGTAGGAAATGACATATTTGACATATTTAATTCCATCGAGCCGGCTCGAAGCGAGCATTCGAGCTGTCAGTTTTGGCGGTCCACACGGTGGTTATTTCTCGATTTGGAGTAAAACTATCGAGCAAAACCGTATGTCATTAATTAGCATAAGATTAACTAACCAATAACAGCAAAAGCAATAATAAGGGTTGACTCACCAGTTGTTCGTTATGGTCAGTCTTAAGGTCCCAAATGTGTATGATGCCACTTTGTCCACCCACGAAGATCTGTGACTGATCAGGGTGGAGTGCCACAGCATTGACCGGTGCTGGCACTTTGAAAATCCTCTGACATTGAAACTGGCGCACAGCCCTTTGAAAAAATATCTAATATCAGACAAAATAAAAGTGTTTAATAATCTATACTAATAATTTAAACACAACAGTGTGTCCATGATATGATGATGTATTGTTGTTGTATCACAGTCATAACAGTTTATGGCGACATCGTTTAGAACAATATACCGGTTAAATTGACAAAAATCAAAGGTCCTGGCTGAATGCTATATGAGCACCTTATCAAAAACATTGGTTTTTACGACATTGTTTACTACGACATACCAAGCGAGCACATTTGGTTAATTTTTCGGAGAATTATATTTGTAGAACGACTGTCTCAGCTGTATTGTAAACAATGTGAATAGGTAACAGTATCCACATCTGGCACAGCATAATGGTCAATGGCTATTATCGTAAAAGTAAACAAAGTTTAGGGTCTTTTGTAATTCTTAGAAGCAAGGCACATGCATGCCTTAGCCTGCTTCGTCATATCTCTTAAGTCAGTTTGTTACTTATCTTTACACAAGACACACCAAAACATATTGTTGAGTTAACTGTGAAAATGGTAACATGTCGCAAACAAAAAGAAAACAAATCAATGTCGAATAATTTCCTACATGATGACTATACATAATATTATTTTTCCTATTAATACCTGTCACTGGTTGTTACAACTTTCGGTTTTTACAACTAAAATATATGAGTAGTAGTTGACTGTAGTTTATCTAACTTAACTTAAAATTAAAAATAGTTTATGGAACATAAACAACTTGTTAAAATTATTGGGTACTTATAGTTAAAGCTTGGAATAGCATACCAGAGGATGTTATTGAAGCACAAACACACGCACACACACACAAACACACACACAGCTGAAGACTATTATTAAAGTATAAATTAATTATAAAAAAATTATACTGCCTCGTTAAATATAATAAACTAGATGACGCCCGCAACTCACTTGCCCCAAAATTCGTTTATCGCGCAGGAACCGTACATTTTTCCGGGATAAAAAGTATCCCGGAAAAATGTGAAATTTGGCATGGAGATACTTTGAGTCCTTTCCTGGGACTCAAAGTATCTCCATGCCAAATTTCAGCAAAATCGGTTCAGCGGTTTGAGTGTGAATAGGTAACAGACGGACAGACAGACAGACACATTTCACATTTATAATATTAGTATGTAAGTATGGATAAGTAGGCAAAACACAATAAATAAGTACCTAAGATCCCAAATGCGTGCTGTGCAGTCCTCACCACCAGAATAGATCCATTTGCCATTTTCCTGAAAATTAAACAAAATCACTAACTTTTTCACAAAGTTTTCATTTTCTTCTATGGTCTTACTGTAGTAATTGATCAATAAAAATGTCTTACCAGCTTACCTAATTCAATCAATCTTTTAATTCCTTAATTTAATTAACAAAATCTTTACTCACCTGGAAACCAACTCTGGAGACATTTTTGGACACTCCTTCAAAGTTGATGACAGGATCAGGATTGGCACTGGCCAGGTCATACATTCTGATGTGTTGGTAGCCACATGCAGCCACCATTTGTCCATTTGGATTGATTTCTAAATCATTGACTTGCTGTAATAGAGTTGATATAAGTAATGAAAAACTAATCAAATAATACATAAAATGCAACACAAAACGAATTAAAGTACAATAGGACATGGAGTGTGTGTGAAACTTGGAGCGCGCAAAGGGAAAGACCTTGCAAACCGTGTATTTTGCTGCTACAAGTTTAATATTGTTCACATACTCACAGAGTCAGGATGTTGCATGGTCCGCAAACACACACCGCTGTGAGCCTGCCATAGCTTGATAGTGTGATCGTAGCCCCCAGTCACTAGTGCAACCTGGGAACCAGCCCCGGCTGATCCGTCCCCCGACATTCCTCGCTCAAATTTAAATGTTTACAATACAGAAGGTTATGTTTACATACAAGTGCAATGTTAAATGAATAACCAAAATTTCTGAAAATTATCAATGACAAGGCAACTTGGAATTGGTAATTCTAATAGGAAATTAACACTCAAAATTAACAGTTTGTGTCTTTAGTTCTAATAATTATTATTGTTTTATTTTAAAACATTTTCTTCTTCTTCTTCTTTTTATTTATGGCTCCTTTGTGAATCGCCAATGTCAGAGTGAGTTGGAGTAGACTCTGCCTTAAATTAATGAACAAACATGGGGATGTACGGTGAATTTATGATAATGTACGGTGTCTGTTGAAAAATCTATAACCTAAAACAAACACAAACATTTATGGATTAGTACACACACCTATAATCTAATTTTGTTAGTATGAATGTATGTACAAAGAGTTTCAATAAATGGAGTATTTACAAAACATAAAACAGATTTAAAATAATTGATAGGGCGAGGGATCTTAGGAGGGAGGTAATCATACAATGAGGAACTATTTTTAGGACAGGAGAAAAAAATGTGATCAAGAGTGCCCTCGTCTAGGCCGCACTCACATAAGGAGCTATCTCTTACCCTAATTTTAGCCAGGAAGACAGGTGAGCAGCAGTGACCCAGTCTGATTCGGCAAACTGTTGAGCACACTGTTTTGCTAGCTTGTTGGAATTTGAAAAACCAGGGTTTGACTAAGATGCTATTTTGGATATCAAAGTAATGTTTGCCCTTATGTATGCTACTATTGGCCCACTCATTCTGCCACCTGGTATTCACTAGGGGAATTAGATCCTGGTAGCAAACCTTATACTGACTAGGTATACCTGTTGTTATGGCGTCTTTTGCAAAAGCATCTGCACCTATGTTCATGGGCGTACTCAGGTTCTGGGCCAGGGGGGGGCAAATTACCCAGGTTCTGGGCCAGGGGGGGGCAAATTACCCAGGTTCTGGGCCAGGGGGGGCAAATCAGATTTTTCATAAGCTAGGTGTTTTTAAAGAATAAAAAATTAATAATTTTTAGTTGTAAAAATATTGTATTGCAAACAAATGGCAAAAATTCGTTCTTAATTAATTTTTAATTTTTATAGATAAAAGTACTAGGGACGTCAACATGATCCAGGGTGGGGGAAGCTGCCCCCCCCCCTGTCCCCCCCCCCCTCCGTACGCCCATGCCTATGTTGCCAGTAATTCCGCTATGTCCTGGTATCCAACCCAGAACTACCTGGATAAATAAATAAATAAAAAACTCTTTATTCAAACAAACAAAACAGATCAATTTACACACGTTACAAAAACAGAAATAGTTTGAATTGGCGGCCTTACTGCTGGAAGCAGTCTCTACCAGGCAACCATAAAATATAACTAAAAATATTTAAAATAAAAATAAGATAAGATACTATTAGTATATAAATAAATAAATATAATACACAAATAAATATAATAGATACTTTATACCGAATAAAATAAATACATATAAGTAATATAATAATATGAATCGAAGAAGAGGATAAATCGTAAGGGTTTAAGAGTTTGCAGCTAAATCTAAGTAATATTGTTTGAGTCTTTTTTTAAAATTATCAATAGATTTGGACTTATGTATGCTTTCGGGTAAAGAATTCCACAGACGAATAGCAGAGACGGTGAAGGAAGAGTCATAGAAGTTAGTGTTGTGGGAAGGGAAGGCAAGAGTTAATTTATTGGCTGAGCGAAGTGTAGGATGCTTGTGTCCAAGAAAGGTAAAGTTTTGTTTGAGGTAAGCAGGAGTTTTGGGATTAAATAGAATATTAAAAAGAAGATGAAGAATATGTGTATTCCGACGCAACTTAACAGGTAGCCACTTTAGCTCTGTCCGGTAGTTAGATATGTGATCGTATTTTCTCAGACCAAAGATGAATCGGATGCAAAGATTTTGCAGGCGTTCAAGGGAAGAAAGAAGTTGATCATTTAGATCACTGTAGCAGACATCTGCGTAATCTAGGATGGGAAAGAGTAGAGCGTGAACTAATGAGATTTTGGTTGATACAGGAAGGAAGTAACTGAGGCGTCTGAGAGAAGCAGTGGCAGCGAGGAGCTTCTTGCGGAGTTCTTGAGTTTGGGTGTTCCATGAAAGAGTGCGGTCAAAGTATATACCGAGGTTGCGAACGGAGGAGCTATAGGGGATGATAGCCCCGTCAAGAATTATTTCTGGTAAGTTAGCCCAGTCGACTTTAGCAATCAGCTGCCTGCTACCAATGATGATGCACTGGGTTTTTTTCGGGTTGAGATTAAGACCGTAATAATTGCTCCACTTTAGTATTTCTGACAAGTCAGTATTAAGTTGAGCAATCACGTTAGAAAGTGAGGAAAGTAAGGCCTGTCTATAGATTTGTAAGTCGTCTGCATACATATGGTAGAAAGAAGAAATTATTTGTGAAACAGAGTTTATGAAAATGGAAAATAGAAGAGGAGATAACACGCTACCTTGGGGCACGCCTGCAAATACATCACACCATGAGGAAATTTTATTGTCAATTTTAACACGCTGCCGGCGTCCTTGTAGGAAGCTGCGGAACCAGTTGACGGCCTCAGGAGATAGATTGAGCGATCTAAGAAGGAGTAATAAAATGTCATGGTCTACTGTATTGAAAGCATTGCTAAAGTCCAAAAGGATGAGAATAGTTAGATTTTGGTTATCCATGCCATGACGAATGTCATCAGTAATTTTAACTAAGGCTGTAGAAGTACTATGGCCGGGGCGAAAACCTGATTGCAGAGGATTTAATATATTATTTAAATTAAGGAAAGAGCATAGTTGTTGCTGTACTAAACGTTCAAGGATTTTCGAGAGGAAAGGAAGTATTGAAATTGGGCGGTAATCAGAGAAAGATAGGGGACTAGATTTCTTGGGCAGAGGAATTATATAAGAATCTTTCCAAGAGCTAGGAAAAGCAGAGGTTTTGAGGGAAAAATTAAGGATATGGACGAGGACTGGTGATAATGTGTCAAGCAATGGAACTATCATGTTACGCCCAATGTTGTCACTACCCACAGCCTTAGATGAAATTGACAGAACAGCCTTTTTAACATCACTGATAGATAAATCCTTAAATGAAAATGGGGGGTAATCTGGTATAGGTAAGTTAGATATAGTATGACTTGTGTGAGCTTTTTTGTGAGTATCGTAGACATGTGCGGGGTTAGCAAAATGACTATTTAAGAGATCTAAATCAATGCTGGACGAAATTGAGGTTTTAGGATCTTTGCCAACTCCAAGTGACTTTAAAAACCTCCATACTTTAGCTTGGTCACCATTTTCGACACACGATTGAATGTGACGTTTTTGCGCATCTCTGCACATTGTGTTGCAGCGATTGCGGAGTTTATTATAGGCTAATTTGTCGACATCAGAATGTGTTTGGCGTAATTTAGCTTTTGCACGATTTTTTTTATTTATTAAGGATTTAATATCGTCTGTTAGCCATGGCGCTGGAAGGTGCTTTATTTTAACAGGGCGTAACGGTGCATGTTTATCAAAGAGTTCGATGATTCTACTCTCAAATATAAAAGTTTTTTCGTCAATCGAATCAGCATTGGTTATCTCTTCCCAGTCCACATTTTCAGCATCCTCGCGGAGACTGTCTATGTCGATATTTTTAAAGGACCGATGCAAGACAACTTTGGGCTTGGTTTTAGCTAGACGAAATTTGTATGAGAGGAATATGCAGTCATGGTAAGAAAATCCTTGCGCTGGACATTGGCCGTAAGAGTCTACAAGGTGAAGTGAAGAAACAAACATAAGATCAAGAAGTGATGGTGTGGAATGAGGATAGTGATGCGTGGCTTGCAGAGGAAGAGTATTTAGATTAAATGAGTTAATGATAGAGATAAGTTTTTTAGAACGATAATCGTCTTTTAGGAGACAAGTGTTAAAATCTCCCATCAAAATAATGTGCTCATAAGAAGGAATAAATTCATCGAGCAATTTTTCGAAGGCAGTAAAATAATTGACGGAGAGATTAGGACTGTAGAATACCCCAAGCAATATTTTAGACACGCCATTTGCTATTTCTAAAATAAGGTGTTCAGTATCATCGGCTGAAGGAGGTTGTGCTGATGATCTCAAAATTTTATATTTAATATTAGATTTAAGGTAGATTGCAACCCCACCACCTGGTCTACCTATACGGTCATTTCTAATGAGATGGTAACCGGGTAAAGAGTAAGAAGTGGAAGGTAGACAGGGTTTGAACCAAGATTCGGAAATAAGGATAGCGTCAATGAATGATTGAGAGTCAAATGAGTTAAGAAGTTCGGAAAAGTGCGCCGGAATACTTTGAGCGTTCAAGTGTATAATATTAAAATTCTTTAAGTTGTTAGAGAAGTGAGAACTAAGTGTAGAAAGTAAATGATCAGAACAAGTACTGTGAAAGCTATCGTCACTGCAACTCGAGGAGCCCGAAATAGATATAAAACTATCATCTAGAGATTCAAACATTGATAAAAAAAAAAAAAAAAAAAAAAAAACAATATAATATTATATATAAATATAATATATACAATAACGTTATCTATATAATAATAAAATATAAATATGTATATGTATTTTTTTCTTATATAATTACTTGTAACATACCAACCGACTTCACAATTTTATAAATTTAAAGAATATTTTCAAAATTAACAATAAATCTGTATATAATTCAATATAGTAGCTGCTGCTGCCTGCTATTATTCGTTATAAGAAAACAAGGCTTTATCACTTTTTCTTTTAACATAAAAAAAGAACAAGAAACAAAGAAGAAGAAGAACCACAGAAATAAGCAAATTTGACAGCCACAAACTATTGGTATTGACAGCTGACATTTGACAGGATACATGTTCACAGTTCACACTTCACTGTAATTCTTAATTAATAATAAAGTTTGTTACAAAATAACAATCAATGTAACAAAATAAATAACAATAACAATGTTTTAGACTTGTGAGTAGCAATTATTTTGCAGCTTGTCTAAGTACACAACAAAGCTAGCACATTAAAAATTATGATCTAAATATTATGCATTACAATTTTAACCTTGTGAATAACAATTATTTTACAGCATGTTTATGTTTATAACATATTAAAGTTAGCACATTAAAAACTTATGACCTAAATTAGACTAAAACAAAAATATACATTATTATTGTGACCTGTGACATCACAAACCACAGTAATATATTTTGTGGGTTAAAATTTACTTAATATAAAACACTAAGTAAAGTACATACTAGCTATTAACTCACAATACAGTATTAGAATGTGTTTGTTCCTTTTAATCCATATTATACTATAAATCACTTTAGACTTTAGACATAAATATGTGAATAATTAATAGAAATGTAGACTAGGCAACACAGTGAAAATATAATATAATTAAACAAGAGAATAACAGTATTTGCTGTAAATTAAAGGCTATAGAATATAAATATAATGAACTTCTAACCAAGCTGCTTAGTTTTTAGGATTCTTTTGGGTCTTTTGCTGACATCGGCTACAGCTGGGGGAGTGTTATTGGACAAGCTAACATTAGATTGTTGCTGGACACTTGTTTTTTCCGAATTGGCATGAGGAATTGCTTGTAGTTCTTGGAGAGATGTTATTTTGTGACGTGAGCCATCCGGAGTTGATATTATAATAATACCGTTTCTAGTCCAACAGTTTGAAATTCCAAAAATTTCTCTTGCAGCAATAAAAGTTTCGTGTCTGCTTTTGTTGAGGAATTCTGACATTGTTGTGCCTGAGCCCTTTAAGTTTGTTTTAGCGAACCAGATGGAGTCTCTAACTTGGATTTCTTGGAGCTTAACCAGAATAGGTCTGGGCACACCTTCCTTGGCCCTTCCAATCCGTTGGCTTCGTTTGATACAAGAGGAGTCAAGAGACTTTAAGTTTAATTTCATAGAGATAGTTGCCATAACAACTGCTGAAGTGTCCTCTCTGCTGTCCTCTGGGATTCCATGAAAAAGGAGCATCTTTCTTCTGCTACGCATTTGCTCCTGGTCATGAAATCTACTTAGCAATGCCACCTGGGACTGAAGATTCTGCAGAGCGGACAGAATAAAAGTCCTAAAGCACTCAAATTCTGAGGCTATGCGCGGAGTGGAGATTGTATCAGTTGTTGAAGTGGTAGCCCGGGCAAGTTCTTGTTGGAAACCCTCCATACTAGATTTGAAGACTTTGGCCAGATCATCTATGGTCTTTTGCAGACTTTCCATTTTGAAGTGAAATAAGTAGGATTTGAGTGAGTATTTTAGAGGTTATAAATTGTGAAAAAACTGTTAGGAAACTGAGGTCGGTGGTATTAGGTATTTACGCACTCATAATGTTGTAATTATTGCGGTTTTGTTAATAAACAAGAAGTAAGTGCAAAAAATTTAGCAAAAATATTTTCACACACAAAATGGCGCGTTGCGCGTTGTTTTCGGTAGGCGTCCTTTTTCACTTTCACTTAAAAAGTTATATACACTATTGCTCATGTAAGTCTAACACTGTAATTTATTAAGAGATTATATAAATTTGTAATTTAACACAAAACGAAAGTCAATTAACTACTGTAGGTATTTAGAATTATTTTTATAACGGGAGACAACAAAAGTACGTGTTGCGCGGCCGCCGATTCAGGCGCGAGATGGATACCTTCTGTATGGCACCTAAAGAGAAGCTGTCTTATTTTCAAGACCAGGGGAAATTTACTTTTGGAGCGAAACTGGTTGGAGTTAATGGCCTCTAAAGCACTTCTGGAATCCGAAAGAATAATGGAGTTGTTTAAGCTGTGGCCAACAAATGTGATTGCCTCCAAAATTGCCAGGGTTTCCCCTGTAAAAACTGATGAATAGGAAGGCAATTTGAAACTCAAAACTACATTAACTTTCGGAATCCATACAGCCACACCAACGCAGCTGCCCTCCGAAAGCTTAGATGCATCTGTGAAAATAAGCAACCAATCCCTAAAGTGCTGATTTATAATATGTTGAAATTGAGTATTAGCCAAGTCAGAGCCTTTATCAATTGAAAAATTTAGAAGCACTTTTGGAGGAAAGGTAAGTGCATTATAGGAAGTAGCAAAGAGGGGATTTAGTCTACACTGGAAAATAGGACAAGGAAGACGGGTAATTGTATGATAGCTGACTAGGAGACTGGGAAGTTCCTTATGCAGCCTATAGCTAGAAGAGCTACCTAACTGCGAAAGAGTGTGGAGTTTACCGATAAGAGGGTGGGAAGAGGACTGGAATAATTTAAACACAAATCGGTCTGACAAATATTGTCTCCTTATGTTGAGTGGGGGATCCCCACATTCAACTTGGAGTGCATTAATGGGTGTGGACCTCATGGCCCCAATGACTATTCTTAATGATTTATTGAATTTTATCCAGAGTCTTAAGGCCTAATTTGTTGCAGGGTTCTAGCATAAAGGACCCATAATCTAAATGGCTTCTCACTAGAGCGTTGTACAACAGCTTTTGCGTGTAAGGATGTGATCCCCACCAGGCACCAGAGAGTGAGCGAAGAATGTTGATATTTTTCTCGCATTTTTTTGCCACGTGGTTTATATGATGTACACCATTTAATTTGGAGTCTAGATAAACACCTAAGAATTTTACATTATCTCTTACAGGGAGAACCTGATGATTTGAAGAGATGATGATTTCAGGTATAATTCTAGATCTACTAAAAATAACGACCTCCATCCATTCGTTAAGGTAGCTAATGGCAGAGTTGAGGCGAGCTGCGCATTCCGAAATATCCTTTGAGGCCACGTATATGGTCAAGTCATCTGCATACTGGAGGATCTCACAAAAGGAAAGGACACTGAGGTCTAGGTCGTAGGAGACAGGAGGGAATTTTGGGAAGAGATTGTAATGGAACGGGATGTAAGGCAATTGCAGATGTTGTTTGCCATCTTCGCGGGAACACTCAGCTGATGCAGTTTTTGCCTGAGCACCGGAAGTCTGACATTGTCGTATGCAGATGACACGTCCAAAAACACCGCCGTTACATGTTCTTTTTTTGAAAGGGCTATGCGTATATCGGTAACTAGGGTTCCTACCAATTATATTTAAGTTACTCTATGGTTCCTACGCCGTCCATGGTGCTATAGCCCTTCCGAAAGCCGAACTGTGTTTTAGATAGCATACCTCGACTCTCCATCAGCCACTCCAACCGGTTCTTAATAAGGTGTTCAAAAATTTTGCCTAAAGTATCCGAGAGAGCTATGGGTCTGTAACTTGCTGGGTCGTTACTTGGTTTTCCCGGCTTAAGTACTGGTAAAACAATTTGTGAGCGCCACTCATCCGGAGGGATTTCTAACTGGTAGATGTCATTCAGTATGTTCAGACATAGATGTTGAGTTTCTGGTCCACTGTTGGCAATGAAGGAGTATGGAATTCCATCTGCCCCAGGAGCGGTATCCTTTAGTGAACCTAAAACCAGTCGAAATTCCTCCGGAGAAAAAGGGGCGTCTAACCAGTTTGATGATGACCCTGAAGATGTGCCGACACGAAGTTCATCGAGGGACGGAACCGTCGGAGGAGCCAACCTTCGCGAAAATGCGTCGATCCATTCAGAAGGATCATTGGACTGACGGTAATTGCTTGAAGTCAGGGAACCACGGAATCTTTTAATGTTTGTCCAAACAGTTGAGGGTTTAGTTGTAGGCGACAGACTTAAACAAAACTGGTTCCAACCTTCTCTCTTCTTTTTGGAAAATAATTTTGAAACCTGAGCCGAAATTTTTTTACAGTTAATAAAATTTGCCATGGTCATAGACCTAGCGTAGAGGTTTTCAGCATCCTTGCCAGCATCCTGCCAGCTGTGGTACATTCGTCATCCCACCATGGAGGAAACATTTTACGATCTCCAGTGTATTTGAGAGGGATTGACCTCTCCGCAGCACGAAGCAGGATGTGTTTAAAATTTTGATAATTTGTGTGTGGATCGTTTTTGAATTGGAAATATGGCGGGTTTCGGAATCTGTGACTCCTGCAAATTCATCCCAGTTTGCCTTTGCAAGCTTAAATTTTTGTCTTGGGGAATGTGGGATCATTGTTTGTCTAGTAGAGTAGGATATGGTTATTTTAATAGGAAAATGATCACTACCATGGGAACTAGGAAGGATAGACCATGAACACAATGAAGAAATAGACGGCGAGCACAATGAAAGATCTACCACACTCCTCGGGTTCTGCAAAGGAGATACCCTACGAGTGGGAGATCCATCATTAAGCACAACCATGTCATTATCATCCAAAATGTCCAAGAGCTGTGAGGAATTGGAGTCATTGGAATGGGAACCCCAGGAAGTATGGTGGACATTGAAGTCACCTAATACAACCCGAGGAAGGGAAATAGAAGAAATAATGGATGAAAGTTCGGAAAGGACGGAAGGATTAGGAGAAGGAATATATACAGATATATATACAGTATTTACAACACGGACAGCCACAATATTAAACAAACTACTATGTACAGGTAGAGAAAGTACAGCATATTTACATTGACTGGAGACCAAAATGGCTGCTCCAGCCTTACCATCAACTCTGTCGTCCCGGAAGCATGCATAGCCCGATACACGAAAACGTGAACCAGGCATCAACCACGTCTCCTGGACGGCAATAATTGATGGCTTATGACAGTTGACTATGTCAAAGATTTCTTGTTTCTTATTTTTAATGCTGATGACAGTTCCACTGGATCACTGTGAACTGATCCATTATTGAGCACGGTGTTTAAAAGCTGAGTTAAGTTAGCGCGAGTTTTGTTCGGTAGCCCGGAGTCACTAAACCGGGAGAGAATATGGACCAGAGTATTAATGAGGGAATTGATGAAGTTGTCATTAGGGGATATATCAGAAGGAGAAGGGAAAGCACAACCATTTGGCAGTTGAGATTTAGGTTCCTCAATAATGCTCCTATGTGCCTGATGGTCATAACCAGGAGACACAGGTGTAATTGGACGGCGGGGAGTAAAAACTGTTTTTCTATAGGATATAGTAATGGGAGTTTGAGGTAAGGAGAAGTTTTGTCCTTGTCTGCAAAAGAGCGTCTCACTTGGGGGAATCGAGCGGCAGCTTCCATGTACGAGATATTCTCTTGAGACATTACGAGTTTTATTTCCTTTTGGCGGGCATACTCTGGACAGGATGAATTGTTTGGTGTGTGTGAGCCAGAGCAGTATAATCCAAGTAGGTTTTGACATCTCGCAAGTTTCTCCTTCATGAGATAATCCGCACTTGTAACATCTGGGTTGTGATCTACATTGGACTTTCACATGACCAAAACGACAGCATTTGTTACATTGGATGGTCATGACCAAAACGACAGCATTTGTTACATTGGATGGTCATGACCAAAACGACAGCATTTGTTACATTGGATGGTTGGTAATAGGTATGTCTCAACAGATAGGGAAGTGTAATAGCAGTATATTCGGGGGGGAAGTTTTTGACCAGAGAAGGTAAGGACGACGGATCGGGTAGGAGTCCAAAGTGGTTGACGCTGATCATTATATGTCTTCCGGTTTAATCTCCGGGCTTTAATAACTGTGCCCGTAACCCGATGGCACTGATAAATTACACACAAGCTCTTCCATGGACCACTCCACAGGTATATCGCGAACTGTTCCCATGCGAGACACACTGTACATTGGAATTGATACGGCATACCCAGCCTCGGTGACAACTTCCATGTTCAAAAATTCGTTAGCATGGACAGCGGTATCGAACTCGATGGAAACGCGGTTACGACCGATTTTTTTATACCGTCCATTTTGACGTTCTTTATGTTATTTTTGAACAAAACTGTCCGAATTCCATTGGTCCCAATATATTTCTATTTTCAGAGTCTGTCTTCGAAACGTGAACCAGGAATGGCGCAGCATCATTTTCACTGCACTTTTTCTTGTTATTGAAATCGGGAGAAATGTAGGTTAGTTGTATGGAAGGGGTGGAATGAGCATTGTCGGTCTGTCTTTTAGCAGAAGTATTACTATCAAATGGATTAGTACGTTTTCTAGAGACGGAATTGATATCACATTCCATCGCTTCTTGGCTACATGCACAGATTACTAGTACATATTTTTAGTAACATAGAATATCATTGATATTTGTAGAATATTTGTAGCACAGATTACTAGTATATATTTGTAGAATTTGTAGATTACTAGTATATAATATAACATTTTCAATATTTTGGTTGTTTTGACAGTTTTTGTTTTTAACATTTTCAAATTTCAATTTTTTTTTTGTTTGGTTTTTGGCACTGACACCGGCGGTGTACTTTGCCATATACAAAGGTAGGGACATGGTAGGGAATACTGAATAGGCGGTGGAAAAGCAAAATAAGTACGGAATTTAGGATTTCAGATCTAGTTAGGAAGTTTCACAACAAGGTATAATCTTATATCTTTAAACAAGCAATTCTTGTATATATATATATATATATATATATATATATATATATATATATATATATATATATATATATATATATATATATATATATATATATATATATATATATATATATATATATATATATATATATATATATATATATATATATATATATATATATTTAAATTTATAATTGGAATCACGGAATCGGCTCCAACGATTTTCATGAAATTTAGTATATAGGGGGTTTCGGAGGCGATAAATCGATCTAGCTAGGTATCATTTTTAGAAAATGTCATTTTATTCATGTTTTATCGAATACCGAGCAAAGCTCGGTCAAATAGCTAGTGAACTAGTGATATACTAAAGGGTAATGGAGTTGCTACGTAAATATTGAGATAAACACGAAATTTTCGCCTCGCCGTCAACCAGGCGTCAACCTAACGTATGCACATTGCACGTAACCTGACGTAACCAAAGCGTATCAGTAGCGCCTGCACGTAAACTCGGCTACGGCTAGGCGACGCCTCGCTTACGGCTCGGGGAAGGGGAAAGGGGCAAGGGTGGGCGAAGAAACGTTAAGCTTGAGTACGGAGAGACGTAAGCACGGGGACGACGAGCCGTAAGCGGGGGGACTGCAGACTGCTAGTTGACCGCTCACCGCGCGTCGGCCGTCGCATTCCGGTTCGGAGCTTCCGAGGCAAGGCTAGGCGTTACGGTTCCGCTAATGTTTGTTGCAGTAGGGACTAGGGAGTTTCAACTTTCATGTCTGTCAAGAAAGTGAAGAAATTAAAAAGTGGCAACATCAGAGTATCATCCCTTTTTTATTAAATTGATTTGAAAGGGATGACACTACGATGTTGCCACTTTATAATTACTTCACTGTCTTGACAGTTGACAGGCTATGAACAATCAGACTCTAATTCACGGCAGGACTGCCGTGAAAGTCTCAACCTTTTTTTATATCTAGTAACACTGGCGGTCGGCGATGAACAAAATGGCGGAAGTGTCAAAGAATGCCATTTTGTGAATGACCTCGTGTATCATTTAAAATGAATGGCAGGTTTTCAGCAAGTACAGATTTCAAGATTTTGTCGAAAGAAACACTATTTTAATTTCGAATATCTTTATTTAACCTATTCTTATTCATTAGTTCATAGAATGTAAACTAGTTTGATATTTGTTATTTTTATGAGTCATTACAGCAAAAGATGAGAAGATAAGGAAAAATGAGAAGACAAATTATAAAATAGAATCTTATATGAAATTACTTTTATTGAACATGTAAAATCCGTCTTGACATGAGGAATGCTATTCTCATTACAAAATAACACAAATGTAAATTTCAGAGACTAATCCACATTGAAAACCTACCTATAACTTATACTCTACACCGGTCTCTGCAACCAATATGAGTCACCGTAACTAACTAAAATACAACATACACATCAATTTTCTAAAATACTTAAAACATACGCTTAAGTTTGGTACCATTTATCAGCATTGAAATTTACAATGACAGAGGTAGGTTTAATTAACAATAAGAATCATGAAATTGTCTCTAAGTTTACAATGGTGTAGTTTGATCAAAACTTGACGTCCTCTGGAGCCAAAACTTAATTCACTATGGCATTTTATTGCAGCAGAAGAAAACTAAGACCAAAAGTTTTGATGAAACCACATGAGGTACATTTCAAAAGGTGAGCATCCAGTGGTCACGAACTTAACAGGGAGGGCTAACTGTACAATTCCCCAGTGATACATGCTAACACTTAACATTATTTTTTTTGAGACCTAGAAACCTTAGCCTGCAGTAAAACTTTCCAAATGCTGTAATTAGCTTAAAAATATTACACTTCAATAAATACTACATTCAAAATTATCATGTAGACATCAGCAATTGAAATATTCAACAATATATAACCAAATTAATAATATTATGGAGCAATTTGATCGGAATATGAACATTAGATACTAATATGGATTTCATACAGACTTTGGAAAGTAAGTCCCATTTTATTCTGTAATAAATTAAGTCCAAGTAAATTATTCAATATGAACAGAAATGCCTTATACAAAGAGAGATCACTCGCTTTCCTCATCCTCGCCCTCATCATCATCACCCTCCTCCTCCTCGGACTCTTCCTTCTTCTTCTTGGCCTTCTACATGTAAACAAAAACAAGTTATTAGTAAAGAAAAAAATAAGCATTCTAATTTTAAAGTTATGAATTTTAAATTTCGAAACTTACGGGTGACGCTTTCTTTGCCTTCTTCCCCCTCTTTGTTGCCTTCTTGCCGCCACCCTCACCACCACCACCATTGGCGTTGTAGGATTCTAAGTCTTTTGTGTATTGCTCCTTAGCTTGTGCCGCCTTTTCCTCCCACTCCTGTAACATATCGGATATTAGCGAACGAAGCGAGTGGACATTAGACAAAGAAATCAATGAATAAAATACTATGCTTACACTCTTGTCTTTCATTGCCCTCCATATTTCACCACCTTTCTTTGCGATTTCGGTTACTTTTAGTCCAGGGTTATCAGCTTTAATTTGCTCCCTTGCGCTGTTCAGCCATAGCATGTATGCGGACATGGGACGCTTTGGCTTGTCCGACATTTTCACTTTTTTCCTTGAAACAGAATACAAATTTAAATTAATACAAGAACGCGAACTAAAACAGGCGAGAAAATCGAGCCCCTTATGACGCTAACGTGGTTCCACGCGACTCTTGTGATATACTTAGCACAGCGTTTTGGCGGGAAACGCATTTGCTGGTAATACAGGATGAAATTTCATGAACTATTAATACAATCCGCGTTTAAATAAGCTAAAATCACATAAATCCAATGCACATTTACGTATTAATCGTTAAAAATAGTTATCGCCTTATAACGAGTTCACTGGCCTATGCTTGGTTCGTACGAGCCATTTTGTTTTCACGAAATGCGTTGAAAATACGCATTTACGATTGATGACATAATTACCAAATAATCCCAAAACAATCCAACTATAACTTGTAGAAGAACTGTTTTATTCGTTTGATGGAAAAGATTCGAGAAATTAAATATTAAAAATAGGGCGTCCTTTCTTCATACCCACGCGTACTATGGAAAGTATGGGCGAAGCATAGCCATGTTTGAATACGAATTCCAACGTGGAATTAAGGAAAAATCAACGAATAACACAGTTATTTCCACTATAATGAGTAACAAAATTAATCGATTAAGTTAAAATATTGATTAGACTTACCTGATGGCAAAAATTTTGAAATTATTTTTAAACTAGTACACAACCAAACTGCAGACGTAGAGAACCAAAAGGAAATGTATGGAGCTCGAAGCAATGTTCCCAGACGAGCTAGCTTGGGTTCACTCGCGTCGCTACCGTAGCGCCACCTATCTCGACTGTGATTGGTTGATTTTGACACTGCTACCAACTTTATCAAAATGTCGCTGCACCTTTTAGTACGTATATCCGTGACGTATCAAAAGCTGTTGTCAAAGAAAATTGAGTTTTATTGCAATGTATAAAAGCTTATAGTGACTTGACGCTATATTTCTCCTACATTTACTTGAAATAATTATTTAGCCGAAAAATGGTTAAAAAACCTATAATATTAATAAAATAACACATGTAGACCATGGTTTACGATGTTAAATTCATTTTTCATAACAATTTTTATATAGCGTCTAATAAAAAGTATGTCAAAATGAGGCATAATGCTCTTTTGGTTTCCCCTACAGAGCAAGGTAATGTTCCTCGCGCCGTAATTTAAACCCCGCCAACGTTTGTATCCAAAACATAAAAAGCGCGGCAAACGTCCGAGGGAAAGGGATGCCAATAAAACAACGTTTGTGAATGCGTTTGTTTACGATTTGATATTTTGCAGGATCTTCTGAAATAGTTTTTATTTCCAGTTGAATAAGGTGTAGCACTTAAGGCACTAGCAATAAAATACACCTTCTTTCCAACTTTCATTCATCTTCAAGACGTTTTGTTGCAATAAGTTTAGAAGTTAGAGCAATGTTCCCTCCAATGCAATCACTAATTAGACCCAGCATTTAACTCTTTACCTAACCTCCGGGGCCCGGCCACTAAAGATGCTTAGGCCATAGGCTTAGGCTAAAACCAAGAGCTAGACCTTAACCCAAACGCCAAAGCTAGCTATCACTATAGTAATCACGGTGTAGATTGGAGTGTGGACATAAGTCATACGAGGGCTGCTATTTATGTATCCGGAATTAAAAAAAGAAACAAACATATATCATTTAATATGGTTTTATTGCTTTTCAAAATATTCGCCGCGATGATCGACACACTTTTGCATACGCTGGAACCAATTTTCATAGCACTTTTTCCATGCTGATTGAGGTATCTCCAAAACGTGCATTTTGAACGCATCAACAGCCTCTTCGCGGCTCGAAAAACGTTGACCACGTAATTTGTTCTTCGCGTATGGAAATAAAAAGAAATCGTTAGGTGCCAAATCAGGGCTGTACGGCGGATGACCAGTCAATTCGATCTTTTGACCCTCCAAAAACTGAGTTGTTTCAGCTGAGGTGTGACAGCTAGCATTGTCGTGATGTAATATGATTCTGCGTTGTCGGTTGTCCTTTCTTATTTCTTCAAAGACTTCTGGTAAACAAATAGTCGTATACCATTCAGAATTAACCGTTTTACGATTCTCTAATGGCACTGTAGCCACATGTCCATTAATTCCAAAAAAACAGGCGACCATTTGCTTCAAAGTACTTTTTGCACGAGTAACTTTTGTTGGTTTCGGCTCATCTTGGAACACCCACACCGTTGACTGTTGTTTAGTTTCGGGGTCATATGCATAGATCCAAGATTCATCACCTGTGTAGATATTATAAACGGCTTTTGACGTACCACGGTTGTATTTTTTTATCATTTTTTTGCACCAATCGACACGAGCCCGTTTTTGATCGATTGTCAAGTTGTGCGGAATCCAACGCGAACATATTTTTTTTACAGCCAAATGTTCGTGTAATATCTTATGTATGCTCGTCATACTTATGCCTAAGGACGCCTCTATCTCGCGATATGTAACATGACGATCACGCATTATTAGTTCCCGCACAGCATCTATATTTTGTGGGACAACAGCTGTTTTTGGGCGACCTTCTTTATTTTCATCCGTGAGCATAGACCGCCCACGATTAAACTCACTGTACCAGTGATAAACAATGGTTTTTGATGGTGCTTCATCTCCAAAAGTTGCGGTAAGTTGAATAAAGCACTGTTGTTGATTTAGCCCACGCCGAAAATCGTAGTAAATCATTGCACGAAAATGTTCACGCGTTAAATGCATGGCAAATGAAGACACGCAATTTTCAAAATGACGCCACAATGGAAAAATAATTGACAGTCACATGAAACAAAATGTATTCTTCAACCAAAGAGTTCTATTTTCAAATGTTGTAATTACTTTTTAAATATTGTTCTTGTAAGTGGCCAGTTCCGGATACATAAATAGCAGCCCTCGTACCTAATAGAGATGGCGTATGATTTGAGTTTTTGTTCTATAGATCCGCAGTTCGCTGACCGCTGAGTTATGACAAACCTTAACTTCACTAGCAGTCAGCGGACTATAAAATATATAGTAGTCCGCTTAGTATAACTTCGAGAAGGTAGGTAAGCTATTACCTACCTACCTACTACTCGTTATATTATTGTGAGTTGTGACTGTGACTTGTGACAAACAGTTTGTCAGTTAAGTACTGGTGCAACTTTTATGAACAGTTTGATGAAAATAATAACAAATTCACATAGTACCTAAGTATATGTACCTACTTAGTAATTAGTACTTACCATTACTTTTTAACTGACTTTTTTTGCCATTTGGCTACGGAACCCTAAAAATGGATTTTCAAATGTGTTAGTCAAGCTAAAACTCGAAAACGGCTGAACAGATTGGGCCGATTTTAGTCTTAAAATATTCGTAGAAGTCCAGGGAAGGTTTTAAAGTGACACGAAGTTCACCGGGACAGCTGGTATGTATAATATAGAACCAGTAGGTACGTAACGCCTAACAAAATAAGTAAGGTGAGGTGGGGTAAGACTATCACCGGGGCAAGAATAACACTTGCAATTATCTCGATATGTATAGCGTAATTTCCAAATGCCAGGATGTCGGTAAAACAGTTAAGTCGAAAAAGGTCTCAGCTCAACTCATACATGTCGCCGATACTCGACCATATTGCCAATATAACAAAATGAAATTTGTCAGACGTTTTAAACTTTTCGGTAAGCTGTTGGGTGCCTACATGTGTGTACATTTTGCCAATAAAAAGTGAATAAATTGAAGTGTTCTGATGTTAAGTATCATTATATTAATATTCGCTTTTTATTACTTATTTCTGATTTTTGATTAGATTGATTTTCAGTAAAACAAACGAATAACTTGAATTTTCAACGAAACAAAAACATAACTTAAATATAAAATGCATTCAAGTGGGGTAAGACTATCAGTTTCCCAGGGGTAAGACTAACGTACGTTAGTCTTTCCCGAAATCAGATGTAATTAACCATTCAGTTAAGGTTTTGTTTTCGTTTTTGGGTATATAATTTTTTTTAAGGTTAAGATCACAAATGTGGCGATGTGAATTTTTTTTTTCGAAAGGGTCTAAGCTACTGGTCTGGTTAAGACCATGGTAGTTTAATCGTGGCGATGTGAATGTGAAAGTCTGTCTCACAGTAATAAATATACAGTTTTCATGCACTTTTTCCACTTTATTTATATATTTCTTTACAGTTTTAATGAAAGTATGTCTGTTTGTCTGTCTGTTACTCTTTCAAGCCAAAACCACTGAACCAATTTTGATGAAAAACTGCTAGTGTATATTTTGCTCCTATCAAATTATTATTTTTAATTGGCTGAAATAAAATTTAGGATAGATAAAGTCCATATAAACACTACGGTTCAGCCGTTGTTTATATTTGGACCAAGGGGCTTTTTTTTATATAAGTACAACAAGTTAATGGAATAACTGAAATTGCGAAAAGCATTTGTTTAGTTAGTAAAACTGAACAACTTTCCCAAATCCTCTTAAAAATTTTACTTCTCCATACAAATTGTCTAATCGAACTTTTAATTTTTTAAGGAGAAGTATTTTTTTTGTTTTGAAAAAAGATTCTTTGGCAAAGTTGATCAGTTTCATTACATATAAAACGGTTTTTTTCAGTTTCGGTTATTTCATTAAAACGTTGTATAAAGATTTGTTCTAAAACAAAGCAAAACGAATTAACATCCAAAGGTTTAAAACCTCTGTTTTTGATAGTATGTTAGTCTTACCCCAAATTGTTAAAATAAAGAAATACTCCAAAACTAAACGTTATTCCAAGGTAATAGAATAAAAATTTTATTGAAAATATTTGAAGAAGTATTATTTTGTTTTGGAAAGTGCATAAAGTCTTTATCTTAGGTATACAAAATTTTGCTACTGTTAGTCTTACCCCATTTCCTGGGGGAAGACTAGCAGTTTTAACTACTTATATTTTTTTAAATTATACGAGCCTAAAACACGTCAACTGGAACTATTTTATAAAAACATAAGAATTTGTCGTAAGTACGCCATTGTCAACTCAAAGATAGGTCAAATAGTTTAGTCAGAAAATTCGATTTATGCTGTCCAACAGCAAACTATGTTTAACTTACCCCACATTATTATAAAAACCGGCCAAGTGCGTGTCGGGCCACGCGCAAAATGACGTTCCGTTATACGTAGTACCGCTTGTTTTTTAAATTTTTTGTATGGTCAATGAATGTACATTTATATCGTGTTTTACACTACTAACAAAATCATCTCAGTTACATTCAAACAATCTTTCAAAGGAATTTGAACGAAAAGTTCCTTCATACTTCGCCGAATACATTTTTTTTAGTTGATCGCCTATTACTGGTTAACTTATGAAGTCTTCTTAGCCGTAATAGTTTTCCTTTTAAATTCAGCATATTTCCTTCGCCCGTGAATTTTTTCACATTTCCAGAAGCAACCGTTTATCTCTAACGATTTTTTCCACTTTAAAACTTAATATTTCACAAATGGATCCCTAAATCGGAAAATGATCTATGAATAGGTGCGCATATAATATTTTTAAAAAACCTATCCATTATCCAACGATACCTCATACCCCACACGATGTGGTGGGCACGAAAAAAATTCATCCCCGCTTGATGTGTAGGGCAGGTACCATAAAAAAATATTAAATCTCTTATTTTTGTTACACTCACTCTGTATAAGGAGTTCTCTCAGCACCTTCGGAACCACGGTATCCCTTAGTGCAAAATCTTAATTTTTTATGCTTAGAATACTTCTCATGAATCCGAAATTACCATAATATTATGTTTCCATCAGTACCTATACATTTTGAGGAGTTCTCTCTATAACTCATGGGTTCCTTCATCAGGTCACCACTTTTGTAAACATGGTACCAAATTAGGATGATACTGATTTTTAAAATTTTTCTTTTGGTGTATAGAGATACACCAAAAGAAAAATTTTAAAAATCAGTTAACACCTCCTCTATTTTGGAAGTCGGTTGAAAATGTTAATCCAGGATGTTCAGCTAACTCCTTGTAAATTGAAGCAACAAACATAGTAAGTAAGTACATACAAACTCAAAAACTTTCGCTTTTGGCTTATTAAGTACTTAACTATTATGCAGTAGGATTGTTCAGTAACTAGAAAGTCCATTTGCTATAAACACAGCTACCACTTTCAAGATTTTACGCGTCACCCCCCCCCCCCCCCCCCCCCCCCCCCTCACGCCGAAAGAGGCGCTGAAGGCAAACAAAAGGGGCGCCAAATTTTTTCAACACTACTAATCAGCACAGCACCCTGGGCGCCGAGAAAATCTCGCCCAAGACGCTGGTAGTGCTAAAACCAGCCCATGGGCAGATTAAGAAAATCCTAGACTTCGAATTCGTGATTTTTAACAAAATATGAGCGAGCGAACTGGGATTGAATGTCTCCCCTCTCACCTCGCAACTCTCTCCGCTCCACGTTTAGGTATGAAACTCGTGAGCATTAACGACCGATCGGTCTTGTACCGTACCTCGCTACGCCCATGCCTAAGCTACAAGGAACTGGGAACATCGCATAGTTCAAACATCAAACAGTACGTTACGTCGTAAATTAAAATAACAATGGCGACTGCACTGCGTTACAAAAGCAAAATGCACCCTTCTGAGAAAAGAAAGGACTGGCTTAAAAAGTTAGGTAACAGAATAAAAGCTATTGTATGGATCGACTATCCTCGTCTTAAGCATTAATAAAACATTACAAAGTTGAGACTTTTTTTGCGCTAATTTTTAACCGATTGTAGTTAGTCCGTTACCGATATTTTTTTCTAAAACGATAATAATACGAGATAATGCGTTATGCGTTAGTTTCTTTTGAAACTGCCAAAACGAATGCGATAGATTGTTCTATTAAAATATTATGAAAATAATGTTTTTTAAACCACGTTTTTACTATGTCAACCACATGTCAACGGTCGCTTTTATAATTTGGCGTGGCACGGCACGGTAACACCGTGGACATTCAGTCCATGCCGTGGACATTAATGAATGGTCTTCGGGCGAAAGGCCATTCGTTAATCGACCGCGTGGAGTAAGTTTTTGTAGGCCTGAGTCATTTTTGCTTTTCTATTTTACCGTGACGGGAAAACCATGGGAAAAACTATGAGACGGCGAGCCACGGCAATAGTGTGTGTGTGTGTTGGTGTGTGTAGAATAGTGTGAATCGTTGTGTTTATAGGGTTCCGTAGTCAACAAGGAACCCCCATAGTTTCGTTCTGTCCGTCCGTCTGTCTGTCTGTCCGCGGTTTTGCTCAGAGACAATAGGACCTACAAAACCGTAATTTGGCATGAATGCACACATTCATGAAGCCTCAAGCGGCCACATCCGGCCGCGATAACAATAGATAAGCTATTGTGTATCGTTTTTCCGCGATCGAAAAAATGGTAATGCCGACAAAATGGTACATGAAATCTTAAAAAAAATATTTTTTATGGTACCCTAGTCCCTACACATCAAGCGGGGATGAATTTTTTTTTCGCGTCCACCCCATCGTGTTTGGTGTCGTTGGATAGGTTTTTTAGAGTCCAGTGTGTGTGTGTGTGTCCACCGGCTAAACGGTGGCTTCTGGAAATGTGACAAAAATCACGGGAGTATGTAATATGCTGAATTAGGAAAACTATCACGGCTAAGAAGACTTCATAACTTATTGAGTAATAGTCGATCAACTAAAAAAATGTATTCGGCGATGTATAAAAGAAGTTTTCGTTAAAATTCCTTTGAAAGTAAATTAGATGATGTTGTTAGTAGTGTAAAACACGTTATAAATGTACATTCATTGACCATACAAAAATTAAAACTAGCGGTACTAGCGAACCCCTATATTGCGCGTGGCGCGTGGCGCGTATTATGGCGGCTCTCGACATAGGCGAACGCGTTGGCCAACGCGTCTGCAGACGCGTTGGCCCAATGTGTAGAACGGGCGTTCGCGCGTTGGCCAACGTCTAAATACCTACGGCCAACGCGCGAACGCCCGTTCTACACATTGGGCCAACGCGTCTGCAGACGCGTTGGCCAACGCGTTCGCCTATGTCGAGAGCCGCCATTACCGACATGCATTTTGTCAGCAACGTGCGAGCCGCATTTCGTGTACTTTGGCGTGCGTTCGACGCGTACCGCGTACGTCTCTGACAAATGTATCCCACCAAAAACATTTTCATGTAAAAATGTTGCCAAGATGAGAACATAATATTATAGTTCGTCGTGTCAAAAAGTAGTGAGATCTCATGTAGAGCCAAGTTTCTAACCTTACATACTCAGCCCTAAATCTAAAAACCTTAATTTTACACTAAAGCGCGGCAAAATATTTGATAATAATATTATAATGTGTCAGCCGCACGAGAAGAATCTAAAAACTCTACACATTAGTTAAAATCGGTGGCCTGGCCATTTATCATTAGTTACGGTATATTATTAAGTTCAAAGCCCTGACGAATAACAAAATGGCCAAGCCACCGATTTTGACTAATGAGTCAATTTTAACAAAAACGATTTTGACAAAAAACAAAAATTTTTGCCTAATTTTGCTCTATAATGGTACGGATATAGGTTAAGTTGGGTTTGATAATTTTTTTTGTTGTTTTAGTACTAATATCATGTAACATACCAAATTTCAGCTTTCTAAGACTTCAGGAAGTACCCTAACAGTTTTGATGATCGGTGAGTCAGTGACCAAATTGTGGGTTTTTGGACACCTATAAAATCTAAAGTATAATAGCTACGATATTAAAAACTTTGCGCATTTAATAACTGTACCCATGTCACTATATCTTAAAAATTGCAACTATCTGGCATTATTCAAACCAAAGATACGAGGGTTCAAAAATACGACGAAACGTTTCGAGAAAAGGTAGGTAGTGCCCTTGCGCGCTTCGCTTGGCTCATCTTAGCGGGGGCACTCCCGTGCCCCCAGATGTGCGATAAAATGAAATGCTCAGTTTTTGACAGGAGTTTTTGCGCACGAGGGGTTCCGTGAAAATTTCAACTGTTTAGCTCAAGTCCGTGAGCATAATATTATGTGTTCTGTGGTCTAGCTATAGCGGTTCTGGGGATACTGCCTGGAAACGGACTGACGGATAGACAGGACAGCCAAATTTTATTAGCAACTCATATACCTACTATATATTTTGTCCAGTTCACCCTAGCCAATTTTTTTTCGTACGATTTTAAATGAAACAATAGAGGTACACTAATTAAGAACTATTTTATTACAAACTTACACATAATAACATTAATTAATGTAACATTACAAAATATTGACATCTTGATAAGCATGGTAATTAAAATTTGTAAATAAAAAAATTGAACAGTAATTTTTTAAATTGCGATTTTTGTGTTCGTGACTTTTCCAAATACATACCTACTTGTAACGATACTGAGAACTTTGGGGTTCACAAATAAAAAAAGGCGCAAAAAAACGTCTCCGTTGCCCACAACTTGCTTTCTGATTATAGACTCTAGCACTTGTAAAATTAAGTCTACTTTTCTAAAATACAGGTACAATACCGGGAAAAAGTCACTTGTGTATTGTTGAAAAGTAGTCTCTATTTTGGACACAATAGAGTCGGTAATTAGAATGAAAATGTTGGGCGACATTTCTCATTTCTGTCAGCCATGTTAGCACATGGCTGACAGAAACTGGTTGCACTATGGTTGAAAATAAAAGATTCCTCAATTTTTATTGAAATAGAATGTGTTTTTAAATTAATTCAATCTATTTCTGAAACCTCTTAGCCAAACCAGTCGGCATTATTTTTACAGTAAAATGTTATTGAAACGTTTATTTTTTTATTATACTCACGAACGGCCCAGGAGTCAAGTTGGCTGGTCAAATCAATAAGATGGCTGCGATTTACATCACCACCTCACTAGTTTCCATCTGAGATAATTATTATGACCTGGATGCTGTTTTCTGTGCCCAAACAGGACATGGAAAACAATATGGACTGCTATAAAAGTACCTCAGAGGCCAATTTATTCAACAGTATGGAATACAACATATTATCACAATAACTACGACTAACTTATGTCTAATCACTGCCGCTGCCGCTCCCGCTCCCACTCTCTTCGCCGGAGCCCGAAGACGCTTCTGATGACGATTTCTTCGACTTCTTAGATTCTTTGCTCTGAGAAAAAAAAAGTTTTGTTATAAGTAAGTAAACCAACTGATAGAAAAAATAATTTAAACCATGATAATATTATGATTTTCTACTAAAGTGGGGTTAAAAATGTTTCTAGGCACGACGAACTTTCTTTACTTATTAAAATTGTTCATATTTTGTCATAGAATTTTAATTTAACTAATCACACAAACCTTGGTCAAAAAACCTCAAAACCAGGTATTATAGAAAGCAAATAATCCTTAATAATCATTGTAGATTTCTAACTTCAATTATTATCAAATGCAAGTTATCTGAAAGTCCAACGTACCTCTTTGCTATCCTTCTTCGTGTCCTTCTTGGTTTCCTTCTTTTTCCCGCTGTCAGAGTCGGAGGAGCTGTCATCATCATCGATGTACTCTTTGCTCTTGAAGTTGCCAGAACCGGAACCGGCGGAGGTGTTCTTAGCTTTCTTGCTGGCAGCGGCTCCTTTCTTTCTCTCCGCTGCCTTCTTTTCCTGTAAAAAATATAGGGAACAAATATAATGACCACCAAAAAATGCACTGATACCTTAAACTTCTTTACCAAAAAAAGATATTTACCACCTAAAAAGAAAGTCTAAAATTGCAATACTACCAGCTATTTTAGTCACGGCTACACTTCAAATTGTAATCGAACGCCAAATATAGTAAATGATCACCAAATATAGTAAATGATCACCAAGTATAGTATATGATCACCAAATATAGTAAATGATCACCAAAGCGAGCAAATCAATGCGATATTTCTGTCCAAATAAATCACTACGAGTGACAAAAAATGTAAGCATATCAACAAAAAAAGTATAATAACTCCATATTATTGTTATATTTAACAGTTTGGACCTGAAGAGATAACAGACGGACACCTACCCTACCCTACCTATTCAGAGTCCCGTTATCATTATTATAATTTTTTTTTTTTTTTTTTTTTTTTTTTTATCTATGGACGCTTCACACCACGTCAGTCTGGCCCTGTGGTAAGTACCTGAAGGACTTGTGTTACAGGTACCAGACAACGGAAATATATTTAATACTTTTATACTATACATATTGTTACGGTACATGGTATACGGACACGTGGTGCGCAAGTACATACTCGAACCTTCTAGGAAGGTCCAATGTTTGTTTACGTGTTTACCCTTTATTTGTTAGCGTGTTTGAATTTAGACCTTATGACTGAGTCGATAAGGTCTAAATTAAATTCAACTTACTGCACTTATCGCAAGGACGGCAGTTTTATTGTGGTACATGCCCGAGCCGCCTAGAAATTTCCCACGGTTGTTTACTTGTTTACGTGAATCGGGAAATTTCTGGAATTCGTCTCGCCATATAAAAAGAGCCGCAGGCAGGCCCGGCAAGTCAGTTCAATCTGAGCGATCTTCAAGGCGATTTCGGAGTGAACACAAGTGATCAATAGTGAGTGAACCAGTGAAACCTGCGACTTGGCTACGACCTAGGACAGTGATAGTGCTTAGTGATTGGACCTAGTGCTAAGTGTTGTGACCTAGTGTTTAGTGCAGTGTTAATAAAGTCTTCAAGAGAGTCACCAGGTCTTTCTCTCCAAATCCTCGAACCCTAGCACGTAACAACTGGTGTCAGAAGTGCGATTTGGAGATGCCATTGACTCCGAGAGAGGACTTCAAGGGGAGTGTCAGGACAAGGGCGCAGCGAGCTGCTGCCATTGACTCCGAGAGGGGAGTTGCGGAGGCCACACCCACTGGGGACCAAGCTCCGCCCACTGAGGGACAGGTCCCACTCACTGGCCCCGCCCACCTGGCTCCGCCCACTGACCACGCCCACCAGGCTCCGCCCACTTTGGGCGAAACCACACCCACTGGCTCCGCCCACCGGGACACGCCCACTGGCCACGCCCCTCAGGCTCCGCCCACTTTGGGCGTGGCCACGCCCACTGGCTCCGCCCACCAGGCCCCGCCCACTCAGGCCACGCCCACTGGCGCCGCCCACTGGGCCCCGCCTGCTCAGGCCCCGTCGACTAGTTCCATCTATCCTGCTACGCCCGTAGTTTCTACAGCCCCTCAAATGGCTCTTCAATTGGAAAGCATAATTGAATTAATTCAGGCTTTGCAGGAGTCTCAAAAAGCTGAAAGTCAGGCGTTGAAAGATTCTCAAAAGGCAATGATGGAGGCACAAGACCGCAAGCTTGGCGCTTTGATGGAGTCACAAGAATGCAAGCTCGGCGCTTTGCAAGAATTTCAGAAGGCTGAAATCAGAGCGATTCGAGAATCACAAGAGCAGCAAAAATACCTCCAAGAAAAAGCACTTGGAGCTATAAAGGATGTTAGTGACACGGTGACTAAGCTTCGTAAAGATGTCGACGTAATGGACGAACGCGTTACCGGGTTAGGAGTGGATGTGGAAAATGTAAAAACCGGCCTCACTGAACTTCAGAAGAAAGTAGTGCGCCTGGAAACCACAGGAGTCGCGGCGTCTAGTGGAGCTTCCGTAGTGGTACAAGGACCAAGAGTTAAAGTGCCACCATACGACGGTACTACTTCTTGGAACGCTTATCGTCAGCAATTCCAGACGGTTGCTTCTGCCAACGGATGGACTGACGAACAATGCCTGACCGCTCTCACTGTCGCGCTCAGAGGGCAAGCCTTGTCAGTCCTGGAAGCACATACAGGAAATGGGTTCAAAGACCTGATGGAGGCCCTTGAATCCAGATACGGGGAGCGACACCTGGAGCACGTGTTCCGTGCTCAACTTCGTGACAGAGTCCAACGCTCAGGAGAGGGACTGCAACAATGGGCGTTGGAAATTGAAAAACTGGTCAAGAAGGCACACCCAGGAGCCGATTCCAAGATGGTTGACTCGAACATTGTTCAAGCCTTTGTCGACGGAATCAGGGACCTGGAAGTCAGAGCTGCGGTGAGGCTACGTCACCACACCTCGCTTAAGGAAGCGTTGGCGCATGCTTTGGAGGTCGAGGCTGTTCGGCGTGACATACGGCAGACCTATAAGATCCGTGAGGTCTCTGAGGAAGTCAAGGAGGTTAAGGCTCCTATAAAGAAAAGTTTTGGAGCCATGTGCTACAAGTGCGGCGAGAGGGGCCATCTTCAGCTCAACTGCCCGCAGAAGGAGACCCAGATGGCAAGAATGAAAAGACTCGAGGAACGCATTGAACAAATAGAGGAGCTGAAGAAGCAAGGAGCTTCGTCCCCTACCCGGGAGCAGGGAAACGAATAAAAGCCAGGACTAAGGGGCGAGTACTGGCTGATGCGGAGGAAGCCCCAATAACGGTTGTCTCCCAAGCAAGCAGCGGGAATAGTCTGGTAATTCAGGGAACTATTAACGGGACAGATTGCAAAATGACTCTAGACACAGGAGCCTCTAGAACAATAGTGAACCCAAACTTGGTAAAAGCCGCAAGGAGGCACAAGAGGAGAATTAACTGTCGGCTTCTTACTGCCTCCGGTCAGCCAATACCCGTCCTGGGAGAAATGTCAGTTACGATTAATGTAGGGGGGTCCTCATACCCTCATGACGTTATCGTGGCTGAGATTATGGATGATTGCATCTTGGGTTTGGATTTCATGAAGAAGCACAACTGCAGAATTAATGTCGCCGACGGAGTGTTCAAGTGTGGCGAAGAAGAAATTTTCATCCTTGGAGGCGCTTGCGGGAAAGTTGAATGTGTAAAGAAAGTCGTAATACCTGGACGAGCGGAAGCTAGAGTGCTGGTGAAACTACCGCCAGCTGGAAAGAAGAAGTTAAATAGATGCGTGTTGATCGAAGACTTACCTACCAAGACATCAGCGCAAAAACTGATGACGGCAAGAACCCTTGTTAGTGGTAGCAGTAACGCTGTGGTCAGGGTTTTGAATCTTGGTGATCGCGAGATCTGCTTGAACAAAGGTGACGTCATTGGAAAGTGCGAGGAAGTTGTCTGGATGAGAAAGTGTAGTTCGATCACAGGCTCAGACTCAGCAAACACCAGCAACTATGGAATAGTGACTGAGCTACTCGATGACTGCAAGAGTAATCTGACTTATTCGCAAGGCATGAAAGCTAAGAAGTTTTTACAACGCCACGCGAATATCTTCTCCAGTCAGGAAGGCGACCTTGGAAGAACGTCGATGGTTCAGCACAGGATAGATACCGGAAGCGAGAACCCAATTCGTCAACGAGCAAGACGGATACCCATTGCAAAGGAAAAAGAAGTTGAAGGCCTTTTGGAGGACATGAGAAGGCATAAGATCATTGAACCGTCTGCAAGTCCGTGGTGCTCACCGGTTGTATTAGTGAAGAAGAAAGATGGCAGCACAAGATTTTGTGTGGACTACAGACGTCTCAATGATGTCACCAAGAAGGACAGTTATCCATTACCTCGAATTGACGACACTCTGGATACCTTGAGTGGCATGAAATGGTTCTCGACCCTGGACCTGAAATCTGGATACTGGCAGGTGGAAATTCATCCAAAAGACAAAGAGAAGACAGCTTTCTCCACCGGTAAAGGTTTATGGCAGTTTAACGTCATGCCCTTTGGATTGTGCAACGCACCTGCCACATTTGAGCGACTCATGGAGTGTGTACTGGCAGGCTTAGTTGGAGAGGCTTGCTTAGTCTACTTGGACGACGTCATCATTGTTGGCCGCGACTTCGAGGACCATTTGCGAAACTTAGAACGAGTTTTCGCCAAAATAGAGGGGGCCAAGTTAAAGTTGAATCCGAAAAAGTGTCGTTTATTCAGGAGTAAGGTGAACTATCTCGGCCATGTTATCTCCAGTGATGGAATTCAGACGGACCCGGAGAAACTAGAAGCAGTCCAAAATTGGCCAACCCCTAAGAACAAAACCGAAGTGCGGGCATTTCTCGGCCTATGCTCCTACTACAGGCGTTTTGTTAAGGGATTCTCAGAGATAGCCAAGCCATTACATCGGCTGACAGAAGATAAACGACAGTTTATTTGGGACGAGACTTCCGAAGATTCTTTTCAAGAACTAAAGAAACATCTGTGTGAAACACCAATCCTGGGGTATCCACAACCTGAAGGTCAGTTTATAGTCGACACGGACGCAAGCAACACGGCCATTGGAGGGGTGTTATCTCAAAAACAGGGTGAAAGAGAAGTTGTAATTGCATATTTCAGCAAATCTTTATCTAAGCCAGAGAGAAACTACTGTGTGACAAGAAGAGAACTCTTGGCTGTCGTAAAGACGCTACAACATTTTAGCAAGTATCTCATCGGCAGACAGTTTTTACTGCGAACTGATCACGCAGCCTTGAAGTGGCTACTACAATTCAAGAGCCCAGAAGGCCAAGTAGCTCGATGGATTGAACAACTCCAGGAGTATGACTTCAAGACGGAACACCGCAGCGGAAAGGCACATGGGAATGCCGACGCACTTTCGCGAAGGCCGTGTTCAGAAGACTGCAAACATTGTGTTAAGCAGGAATCTAATGAAGTAACGTTAAAGTTAACGAAAACAAGTCCTTTGGGTCCATGGGAGAATGATGGTATGAGAGAGGCTCAAGAAAGAGATGACGACCTTCGACACATCATCACATGGAAGAAACGGGATGACGTAAAGCCAATCTGGAGTGAGGTTGCACCCACTGGCGCTGTCACTAAGGCGTACTGGGCGCAATGGGACAGTCTGATTCTTCAAAACGGAATACTTTACCGGAAATGGGAGAAGACTAACGGTAGAGAGTTCCATCTTCAGATAGTGGTCCCAAGAACGAGAGTACCGGATGTTCTCCGTGAAATGCATAATGGCGTATCAGGAGGTCATCTAGGAGTAAAGAGGACGTTAACAAAAGTGCGAGAACGATTCTACTGGTTGCATTGTCGAGACGATGTACAGGATTGGTGCCGCAAATGCACTACTTGCGCTGCAGTGAAGGGACCACAGACAAGGAGCCGTGGGAGCCTGCGCTTGTATAACGTTGGCGCACCGTGGGAACGAATCGCAGTTGACGTAGCTGGGCCATTTCCTGTAACGGAATCAGGAAACAAGTATTTTATGGTTGTCATGGATTACTTCACCAAATGGCCCGAAGTGTTCGCCATACCAAACCAGGAAGCTACAACAGTTGCTTCTAAGCTAGTCGAAGAAGTAATATCTCGCTTTGGTGTGCCTCTAGAAATCCATTCCGATCAGGGCAGGAATTTCGAATCGCAGGTCTTCCAGGAAGTGTGCAGAATTTTGGGAATGTATAAAACGAGGACCACCGCGTACCATCCACAGTCTGATGGAATGGTTGAGAGATTTAACCAGACCCTTGAGAGGCATTTGGCGAAATTGGTAGATGACAAACAAAAGGACTGGGACAAGTATATACCACTCTTCCTTCTGTCGTACCGTACCGCCGAGCATGAGAGCATAAAAGCTACCCCGGCGTATGTCAATTACGGTAGAGAACTACGAGTACCAGTAGACCTTTTGACAGGAGGATCACCGGAAGAACCAAAGGCCGTACCAGATTATGTCTGCGATTTAAGGGAAAAGATGCGTTATATACACGCCATGGTTCGGGAAAATGGGTTACAGTCAAGTGAGAACATGAAGACCAGATACGACCGGAAATCGAATACAAGCGGCTTCGAAGAAGGGTCACTGGTGTGGCTGCATAACCCAACTCGCCGAAAAGGCAAATCTCCAAAGTTACAGACCAAGTGGGACGGCCCATACAAAGTGGTTACCCGATTGAATGACGTGACTTACAGGATTCAAAAGCAACCAAGAGGGACATTCAAAGTGGTACACATAGACCGTCTGGCGCGTTACCATGGCAGTAACAATGATGCTCGGGACGAGCATCTCTAAGAGGGGAGTAGTGTTACGGTACATGGTATACGGACACGTGGTGCGCAAGTACATACTCGAACCTTCTAGGAAGGTCCAATGTTTGTTTACGTGTTTACCCTTTATTTGTTAGCGTGTTTGAATTTAGACCTTATGACTGAGTCGATAAGGTCTAAATTAAATTCAACTTACTGCACTTATCGCAAGGACGGCAGTTTTATTGTGGTACATGCCCGAGCCGCCTAGAAATTTCCCACGGTTGTTTACTTGTTTACGTGAATCGGGAAATTTCTGGAATTCGTCTCGCCATATAAAAAGAGCCGCAGGCAGGCCCGGCAAGTCAGTTCAATCTGAGCGATCTTCAAGGCGATTTCGGAGTGAACACAAGTGATCAATAGTGAGTGAACCAGTGAAACCTGCGACTTGGCTACGACCTAGGACAGTGATAGTGCTTAGTGATTGGACCTAGTGCTAAGTGTTGTGACCTAGTGTTTAGTGCAGTGTTAATAAAGTCTTCAAGAGAGTCACCAGGTCTTTCTCTCCAAATCCTCGAACCCTAGCACGTAACAATATATTTAAGATTTTTATTATATGATACACATATTTAATACACATCCATGACCCAGGAACTTTGAAAACTTTTTGTTCCGTCGGCGGGACTCGAACCCGCGACCCCCGGCTTGAGCTACCAACGCGCTCACCACTGAGCCACAGAGGTCGTCGAATAATATTATTATTATTTATTTACGATAGTCAAATAAAGAGATGTAATTCTTTTGTTTCTCATTAAAATGTTAGTATGATGTTGGTGATCATTTACTGATTTTGGTCATCGTTTACAACTTTTGGTTTAACAATGATTTATTTGGAGTCATTTTGCATTTAATAGGATAGCAAGATGTTAAATCTTTGGTGATCATTTTTCATTAAAATGCTAGTATAATGTCGGTGATAATTTACTAATTTTGGTGATCATTTACTATTTTTGGTTTTACAATGATTTATTCGGAGTAATTTTAGATAAATAGGATAGAGAAATGTTAAATCTTTAAAATGGTGGTCTGTATTTTGGTGATCGTTTACTATTTTTGTCTGTGAAATGTTACTATTTCTGGTGATCAGTTAATTATAAGCCAAAAATATATAATAAAAACAATGCTTTCATTACTTACGCGAGTAGATAAGGCGTGTTATAAGTTTTTATTACACCGAATGTATCATACGTAACTCATGATATCAGTCCCCACAAACATGTAAATTGAGCCTTAAATTGATTGGTATGAAAGTATGTGCATATCTAGATTCTACAATAACACCTTCTATACCTTATTCAGAGTAATTTGGAAAAAAAAACAGAAAAAATGTGTTTATTCTAAATTCAAATTTTGAATTACCTTATCAGCTTGTTTCTTCTTCTGTTTGAATTCGTCCGCCGCGCCGCTGTCTTTGTATTTCTTCATCGCTTGGTTATATTCCTCTTTCGCCTTGCTTGCCTTTTCTTCCCATTCCTGTAAAAAATTTAAATTGTTTTAATATCCTCTGTATATTAACGACACAAAGACTTTAGACATCTATATTTTTAGAAGAATGAAGAAGAAAAAGACGAACCGATTTTTTAAAATAACAACTTGTTTTATAAACAAGTTGTAAAACAGATAGCTACGACTATCCACTGCCCTATTAATGACAATGATATAATGAGCTGCACTAGAATCATGAAGCAGAATAAAGAAAGCCCTCGACCCCGCACTGTTTTGGTAAAATTCTGTAACGCAAGGATACGTGACAGCTTCTTAGCCTCGACTATAACTTTTAACAAAAAAGCAGTAACGAATGAAGACAAACTAAATACTAGCCACATTGGCGTGAACGGTCCTAAGAAGCCAATATATGTTTGCGAGCACCTATCACCATTAGTAAAGAAGTTGCACGCAGAAGCGCGAGCAAAAGCAAAATTACATAACTATCGCTTTGTCTGGGTGAAGAATGGTCGGGTTTTTATGCGTAAGAACGATAAGAGTGAATATGTTTATGTGAAAAACGCAGAAGTTCTCCACAGTATCAAATAGATTAAATTTATAGATTGTAATTTGTATCTTACCATGTTTGTAATTCTGCGCAAGCATCGGTATTTTTAATTACTATAATTCACTTCACTAAGCTGTTACTTTCAAAATGTCCGAGGCCTTAATACATGTATGTCCCTAGTAAAACAAGAAATCTTAAATAATAATTATGACATAATTGTGTTGATCGAGACATGGCTTAAAAGTAGCGTATTTGATTCCGAAATTTTCGATGACAGATACACAATTTTTCGACGCGACAGGGAAACATCCAAACTTTCATGTAATAAGACTAGAGGTGGTGGAGTTCTCATAGCAGTTTCAAAAAAACTTAATGCTGTGTGCTGTTCCTCCTGGGAAAGCGATTGTGAGGATCTTTGGGTCTCCGTAGACTTGACGTCAGGAACTAAACCGCTTACACTACACTTATGTGCAGTCTATCTTCCCCCTCCTTTAACTCGCGACATATTATCTACTTTCATCGAAAAAGTAAATAATGTTCTCACTCTTAATAGCAATAAAATTGACAACTTAGTACTAATACAAGGCGACTTTAACATAACAGATATAAATGAACCTTACTATGTCATGCACACTACACCGTATTCCCAACGTAACTGCAACCCTCTTAAAAACATTATGTATGATTTCCTAGACCTTAATTCTCTAAACCAATGCAACAATATCCTTAATTATAATAAACGTTTGCTCGATCTTGTAATAAGTAACGTGCCTACAGTACAGGTTTCTGAATCGCATTATCCTATACGAACCGTGGATGCACATCATCCCGCTCTAGATATTATAATTGAAGCTGAATCGCATACATCTCAACTTAAACAATCCCCAGATTCCTACAAATTCAATTTTCATAGAGCAGATTATAGTAAAATATTACCTTCACTTCAGGCGATTAACTGGGCAGACAAATTTAACGGACTTAATAATGATGTAAACAAAATGACTGATTACCTTTATAAAACCCTAGATGATATTATTGAAATCCATGTTCCCAAATCAAAGTGTAACTCTCATTCTAAATATCCTATATGGTTTACAAAATCCCTAATTAAACTAATCAAGAAAAAACATAACTGTCACAAAAGAATAAAAAAGTTTAATAATCCACTTGATAAAATTGAATTTAATTTTTTGCGAAAGGACTGCAGTAAAATGATTAAGCAGTGTTACAGAGATTACATTTCCACTATTGAGGACTCTATTTGTAGTACTCCCAAATTATTTTGGACACATATAAAGAATATCAGGAGAAAAACCAGCTCTTACCCATCATCTATGGAACTAGGGGATATGCAGGCAAATAACGGATATGATATATGCAACCTTTTCGCTAAAAATTTCTCCTCGGTGTTTGAAATTGATGGTGATATTCAGTCCCATTATAAAGCAATGGAACCTAAAACCTATATGAACACTTTTTTTATTTCTGAACGTGATGTATTTAAGAAACTGGCTAAGCTTGACTGTAAGAAGGGACCAGGACCGGATAAAATTCCCCCAATTTTCCTGCACAGATGTGCTGCCGCGTTATCCTGGCCTCTTCACTTTATATTTAACGCATCGCTTAGATCTGGCATTTTTCCTACTGCTTGGAAAAAAGCCCGTATAGTCCCCATACCAAAAGGAGACAATCCCACACTCATTACCAATTACAGACCTATATCAATCCTATCGACAATGTCAAAGGTTTTCGAATCATTGGTTCACGACAACTTCTCCGGACATATAAATCAGCTTCTCAACGCTAATCAACATGGTTTCTTGCCTGGTAGGTCATGCAATACCAACCTCATGTCTTACGCAACTTATTTAATGAATGCAATCGATAATGGATGTGAACTGGATGCCATATATACTGACTATTCGAAAGCTTTTGACAAAGTCAATCATAAAATCCTATTACAAAAATTAAGATCTTTTGGTATTGATGGTTCTCTTTTAAACTGGTGCTCTTCATACTTGAGTCAAAGACCATCCTATGTTGGCTTTGACGGTTATCAATCTGACCTCTTTGTAGCTCATTCTGGGGTTCCTCAAGGGTCAATTCTTGGACCACTCTTTTTCGACATTTTCATCGATGATATAAATTACATTGTTACAAACTCATATATATTTATGTATGCAGATGACCTTAAACTAATTAGGATAATTAGAACACAACTTGACATTAGAGAACTCCAGGATGATATCAACGCTCTAGTCACATGGTGTGATAATAATAAAATGTATCTGAATGCGAAAAAGTGTCATCATATTAAGTTTAGTAGAAAAAGAATAACTACGAACAGTACGTACACCATATCAAACACAACTTTATCTCAAGTACAAACTATAAGAGATCTTGGTGTAGTACTTGATACTAAGCTTAGCTTTATCCCACATATAGAGGAAACAGTTAGCTCAGCTTTGAAGTCTCTTGGCTTTGTGATCAGAAACTCCAGAGATTTCCATAAAGCCTCTACGGTTATCACTTTATACAATAGCTATGTAAGGAGTAAGCTCGAGTACTGTTCCACTGTGTGGAGTCCTTGTTACAGAGTTCACATGGACAGAATCGAAAGTGTCCAACGAAAAATTATCCGCCACCTATCCTATAGATTTAGTAACTCCTTGCGTGGTTGTTCGTATGAAAATAAATTACAACATTTCGGTATGGTCACACTAGAGTCTCGAAGGAACATCTTAGATATGACATTCTTGCACCGACTTATCAACAATAAAATAGATTGCATGCATCTACTGTCATCGATTAATTTTTTTCTTCCTGTGAGATCTTCTAGGAAACTAGTGCCCCTATTTCGACCTCATAAATTCAAAACCAACCTTGGCAAAAATAGCCCAATTACTAGGTTAACCTGTAAATATAATGAACTGTCATCGAGGATTTCGGATCTTGATGTTAACCATGATTGTATTCGTAATTTTAAAGAAAAAATCGTAAATTATTATAAATCAACTGGTGTGACTTGAGTTATTACAGTTTATTAGTTATTACGAATTAATTTATAAAGTATAATACATTATAAATTTTTTCTTTTATGATGATTATTATTACTAAATTAAATTGGGCAAAACAGTACTTATATTTAAATGTTTTTATCGTGGTTACTTTTATCATTGTAATTATTTTTATTTTTATTTGATAATGTACAAAAATTTAATGCAATTTTATTTTATTCGACTTTTAAATGTATTTGGCCCAGGTTAATGTAACTTGCTTTATTTTAGGTTAATTTTATCTTATTCTTATTATAATTATTAGTATTACATGTATTATTATTTTATATTTAATTTAATGTAATTTGGCATGACTGTATTTCAATGAATTTAGGTTATTTAAATTTGATTTGATTTAATTTAATATAGTTTAGCTTAATTTAGTTTAATATTATTTTCATTTTTTTTATTATCTTTATACTTAGCCGATTTTAATAGCAAGATGTAATAGACTCTAATTAAAAGTGCAATAACCGTGATTCAATATTTAATCCATGTTTATATTATATATGTATGATTGTAACTTTTGTTGGCTGTTCATAGCAAATAAATAAATAAAATAAAAAAAAAAATAAACCTTAGAGGATTTTTACAGTCACTTTGTTAGATTATTGATTTATGTATTAAGTTTTTTTTTTAGCTTTTCATAGTAGCGACGCCAAAAAAGTTTTCATATTGCGACATTCCTACGAGGATCAGCTTTTGACAGCCGTGTTCGTCGGCATAATTTTATTGCGCATGTCAACATCATGTCATGCCATGGCAACGCCAACAAATAAGTTGTCTACGACTTGACCAGGTAACCTACGGAAGCCCGGTTGACTTGTGAGAAAGCGGCGATAACTGGTAAAAAATTCACAAGTTAATTTTTTACTTGTGACTTGTGCATTCGTGAACTGGAGATCAGGCGCGGTCCGTCACAGGTCACAGGGGACATGATCCCTCCCAAAATCTAAGGTCAAATTGAAAAATCTCAAAATCTTGCCAAATAATAACAGGAAATTTCTATCTATCCCCTAACCACCACTATGTCCGACCTAAGCTGTCAACCCAGAACCGTCCGAGGGCGCAGCGCAGATAAAAACAAAATATATTAGTGTAGTGACTAGCGACTGACCCCCAAAAATTTCAGGCTGCGACCGTGCCTGCTGGAGATAAGGACCAAATAACAGTTGACGGCTGTCGTAGTTGACAGGTAACTAAGTATATAAACCAAGAAGCTTATAACTTTGTTCGTAGAGTTGCCATGACATGGACATGAAATGTTTTGGATATGCGAAATAATAAAAGGTTCTTAAGAAAAATTACGATGAAGAAAACAACCCTTGTAGGCTTCAACCCCGTCCGCCATTTAAAAATGTCATGGCAACGCCACGAACAAAGTTGTTTACTTAGTTACCTGGCAATTATTGTCATTTTGTCCTTATCTCCAGTTCACGAGTGCACAAGTTAAAAATTAACTTGTGAAATTTTTACCAGTTATCGGTACACTTGTATTTGTACACATGTTAAAAATGGGTCTGTGTAGCGCACGGAGCTCAATTAGCTCCGTGGTGTAGCGCCACTTTCTCACAAGTTTAACCGTGAGCCAACCGGGCTTCTGTAGGTAACCAAATAAAAGCAACTTGTTGGTGGCGTTGCCATGGCATGACATGCGCAATAAAAGGTTTTGCGGCGCTGTCATTCAAATGTACACCAGTGCGGTGTTGGCCATTATTTGGACGACATTGACAGGCGTGTTCTGACTTGCGACGCGCGGTGTCCTTGTATCATTGTCGTTTACTTACCGACTTATCGGTCAAGTCTCGCCACAACTCGCCTCCCTTCTTGGCTACTTCTGTCACTTTGATGCCGGGGTTTTCGTCGAGTATGGACCGTCTATTCTCGTTCAGCCACAGCATAAAAGCAGTCGCCGGTCGTTTTGGCGCGTTGGCGTCTTTCTCGCGTTTCTTGGACTTTTCTTTGCGTTTGCGTGGCGTTTCCGACTGAAAAATACAAACTTTTTTGTAATCACAAACAGTTTACACAAAATTTCATAAATTAACGGTCCCCTAAACTAGGCGAGGCCTTTCAATGGGGGAGTTGAAAGAATAAAGATGTAAGTAAGTATTATGTCTAACAACAACCAATATTTCTGAAATATTCAGATTATAATATAGTACCTGGATGTTGACCGAGCTTTGCTCGGTATAGCAAACACTCATTGACTTCGTGTTACTTAATAACGCCATCTGCTGGTCGTTAAATCAATTAGTTGCTCGTAAAATAGTATTATTATTCGCCAATAGATGTCAGAAAGAGTCATATTTTTAAGTTTATCGATTAGGTATCGATAAAACACGAATAAAAAGACATTTTCTGAAAATGATTCCTAGCTAGATCGATTTATCGCCCCCGAAACCCCCTATATACTAAAGAGCTATGTCAGATTTTTAGGTAAAAGTTTTTAAAGCGTCTTAGGAACGCATAGCAACCAAAGAATAACATATATTCGTAAATGATTTTCAACGATTTTGTTACATTGATCTAAAGCCAGGATAAAAAGATAATATTTAAAAATAGCCAAAGTGATTTCCTTTTCCAAAAATGGCCATTTTCTGTCATCCGATGTTGCCTATAATTATTTTTTCCAATTTAAAATCAAAAAGTTTTCTATTTGTAATCACATTTATAGTGCTTATATAAATTATGATTAATGTAATTTATTCCAGTATTTGTATATTTATAAGTAGATTTCATATGAAATATTGAATAAGTATAAGTACTTACAATTGATTTTATGCACTGCTATTAATTGTAGTAAAGTACATATTACGAATGTGAAGCAATTTTGAAGGAAAATAAATTCAAGACTGCATCCAGATAAATTCAAATAATTTTACTTAAAAGGACTGGACTCAATAAATCCTCATAAGAAACCTTCCTAAAATCTTTTTTCGACATATTAAAGTACACTAAGAAGCCTTTGGTAGCCCTGGCACGACTAACTACTTTTCTTAATTGTTTATTGCAATAAGTGAAAACATGAATTAATTATTCTGTTAGATATAATTTCAAGCTATAAAAGCATGTGATACATTTTGATGACTGATGTCTCCATAATATCTTCCATATTTCTCCCTCTCACTATTCATAAAGTTCAAGTTATTAATAAAGTTATCACCAATCTAAGTGGGATCCACATCCCGTTGCTTAACTTGTGTTTTCATTAATTATTTTTGCCTAGCAATCGTAACCTTCATTTCTCCATCAGTTTCTTGAATATTTAATAATAAATACATTATTAAACATGGTACATGCATTAAATAATAAGCTACATAATTACATAACCTTCAAAACTTCTAAGTATGATAACTCAAAAACCTGGCCTTCTAAAATCACGTTTTTTTTTCTTAAGAATCAGTAATAAATGCTCTTTAAAACAAGGTATATTTTATTCATAGACGCTTACTTTATTTATGACCTAAATTCGTCTATGGGAAGCTGCCATAGCTCTTTCATGAAAATCGTTGGAGCCGATTCCGAGATTCCAATTATATATATAAAAATTTATATATACATACAAGAATTGCTCGTTTAAAGATATAAGATAAGATATTATTCATACTTTGTCTCAAATGGAAACTGTGCAGGGAAAAAAAACGAAATTCGCTTACCTATTAAGTTATACTTCTAAGTTGGTATATCTCTTACAAATTGAGCGACTTATTTTACTTACCACAGTAACCGCTTTCTTTGGCTTTTTCTCCTTTTTCTTCTCCTTTTTGCTAGAGGTCGAGCCGCCTGACGCATCTGAGTCTTCTGATGAAGACGGATTTGTGTCATATCTGTGAACATTTTTAAAAATAAAAATACACACTATATTATGCAACAATATTTTTAACCGACTATGAACAAGTCATAAAGGTAATGATTTTAATGTTCCATATTATAAAGATCATGTAAAAACTCTGTCCTGCGCGTGACATTTTGTTAGTCGTGTTGCCTGTCCGTCTATCGTCGTATCGAACTAGCAGAGAAGTTGATTCCTAGGCAGATGGCGGACCTACGTAATTTGGTCGCGTTATGTCAAATCCATCCGATAGATCACAGCTAACTTTGAATTGATATAACCCGACCAATTGATGCAGGACCGGCAACTGCCTAGGAATCAATTTCTTCGATGGTACTGCGTACACACTTGGGCACTATGAAATCAAACCGACTACTCCCACCGAAACCGGCTACCATCACCGCAACGTTACTTACTCCTCAGCAACGTCGCTCTCATTCGCCTTATCCGGGTTAAAGTCTTCGTCAGTACTCTCGTCGCTGTCGCTGTCGCCCGAGTCGCGTTCTTTCGCCTCCGCCTTGACACGCGCGAGGTACGCGTCAGGCTCCTTCTCAGTGTCGGAGTCGCCGAAGTCGTCGTCGTATAACGCCTTGTCCTGCACACCGTACGACTGGTTACGGCCAAGCGTTCACAGATAAAAAAATAATAAAAAAAAATTGAAAATAGAACAACAACACAAATAAAAAAACATAGGGTAAAACGACTAGTGATTGGATAGTACCAGTCATTGGACAAAAACACAATATTTATTAAGGTTGCTTTAAAAACTGCATATTTTTAAAGTAATAGAACGCTTGATTCTAAAGAAAAAAAGGTAGTTTTTTAAGCATCCTTAATAAATATAGTGTTTTTGTGCTCTGTCCAATGACTATAATAGTACTGTCCAATCACTTCTCATGTTCACCCTATATATTTTTTAAATTAAACGCCCTTTGCACAGTCCACGAACTGAAAGTACCGAGGTGACATGAACTAAAACGTTGGTGTATAAACAGCCTAATATGTTGTGAAGAATCGATATAGCAGTTAGGTATTGACTACTAGACCTATTAAATATTGTTACGGTTAGCAGGCCTGTCTCACTCGCGCCTTTAGGTATCGAACTGTAAGTACCCCTTTAAAGGGGCAGATCACAAGGGACTCACAAGCGAGCGGTGACGCGCGCGCAAGATTTTTTCGTCGCATATATCTACGTACTGATTTAACCGCTGTGACGGAATCATTATAAATCTGATAAATATGAACAATTGAAAAAAGTCAAAGAAATATTTCAATAAAGTAATTTAAGACTTTAAAATACAAAAAAAGATTAAAAATACACAAACATAGCAAATAAAAAATTCCTGACCAGCTCCTACACTATAATCGAATATAAAACTATTATAAAATATATGTTGGGTTACTAAAATTTGATTATTACTATAAAAAAGTTTGCTATTAGTAGCTATAGTAATTAAAAGAAGATTATTTTATTTTCTAAAAGGTGACAATCTTGATTTCGTCAGAAAGGGTACCTCTTATGCGATAGAGAGAGAGAGCGCACATGTAGGCAAATATAATTGTAGGCACCTAGCACTGCGCGGTCGGAATTTGAACTTTGTAGTATCGCAGCAAGAGTTGTTATTTTTTTAAACAGGTTTCACGAGTTGGACTTCTGTTGGTACTACTAATATATATTCTGTGCGGTTAGTGGCATTATGCAATGCATAGTCTGTGGCAAATAATATGCTCTCGTGAATTTTCACTGCAAAGTTGCAATTTATCTACTTATATGAAATAGTCTACACATTCTCTTTTTGAGTGTTTCCAGTGTTTTAAAGTGTTTACAGCAAACATAGTAAGAAACATACATATTATAGTCCAAGAGCCTGCACTTACGTTCTTGCCAGTATTCTTGACATGTAGTTTCTTTGAGGTAATGTAGTCAAAGAGCTTGTCATACTCTCCCTTCTCAATACTGCTGAATGTGTGAACGCTTCCTTGTTTGAGCTCGATTTCAAAATCGAAGGACCTGAAAGTTATTTACAATTTCATATTTTAACAAATATTCCGCCAGAAATCGCGCTACAATAAAACTACGCGATAGTCAATGATATAAAAAAAGGTTTTTTTTTTGTATATCAATGGCGATAGACGATAGTAAATGAAAATTGAAAGCCGATGAACAAGTCATGGATGAATAGAGATGTAAGTAATTTGAGTACAGGGAAAAAACATACAGGAATAGTTCTCTTCGAAAATGTATGGTTTGTGTTAAACAAAGTTTGGGATACATCAAGTAAATGCAGGTTATATTTACATATTCATTGTGAAATTCACTCACTTGGTAGACGAAGCGCCTCCTCTCGCGAAGTTGACAGACGCGATCTCCTCGAAGCGTATATGTACGGGCGGCTTGTGGACGTATATGAAACCTTTCTCCAACGGATACAGATAGCCCGCCGCCGCTTTGTATGAACAAGCTATAGCAGGGGTCTTGTGATGACTGAAATTAGGTAATTACTATGTATTAATCCATCCTTCCATACTAATATCCATACTATTACTATAGTTGTGAGAATCTGCCTGTCCGTCTGTATGTCTGTCTGTTACCACTCCACGTCCAAACCGCTGAACAAATTTTGCTAAAATTTGTTATGGATATATTTTGAGTCTTGAGAAAGGACATGGGATACTTTCCATCCCGGGAAAATGAACGATTCCCACGCGATAAACGAAATTTGGCGTAACGGAGTTGCGAGCGGCCTCTATTATAGTTTGTGCGTTTTAAGATGATATGGGTGACACATCATAATTGACAATAGTAATAATAATAATAATAATACTCCCCACACCGGTTTCGGTGACGGTGGCCGGTTTCATTGAAACCGGGCCAGGTACGCAGGAGTAATTTTATAGTGCCCAAGTGTGTGCGCAGTACACAAGAGCACTCTCTATTCCTTTTACTCTCATAACCCAGTGGGACGGAAGACCGACACGACTGGCGAGAGATCAGGCGCAGGACCGACTTTTTACATGCCCATCCGACGCATGGATCATCTTACTTGTCAGACAATCAGGTGATCAGCCTGCATTGTCCTAACCAAACTTGGAAATAATATGTTTCCAACGCGGGATTCGAACCCACGACCTCCGGAGTCGAGAGCGACGCTCTAACCACTAGACCACGGAGGCGTTAAATGACAATAGTAGGGAAGTTACCTAAGAAAATTAATCGATAATTTAAAAATATCGAATCACTTCGTAAAGGAATTGCAATCGAAATTATCGATTTCGTACTGACGTTTCAGAGTGGCGCCGGCGATTTAAAATGGCCGCCCTTTTTATCGATTTGATTTCGATTCATCAGTGTCAATCTCATTGACTTTTATAAGGTCAATCTCTATTGGCATAAGTTCCATTTCATGCATCTAACATTTTTCAAATATTTTCGTAACAATAATTTTCACAGTTAAAATTTATAATTTTATATTAATAAGTTAGCATTTAGCAACTTTTCATTTTTATTCATTTACAATAATAGGAAACATTTGTTTTTGTAGATGGAATAAAATTTATTACATTTTGATTCTTTTTTGTTTTCTTGTAAAAAAAACCCGTAGCAAGGAATATGAGAAGTCTCACCCATATCATCTTAAAACGCACAAACTATAACTTATAATTGAGGGCGATTTTATCACCCTAGCAAGATGCGAGCGATTGGAATGCGGGCGATAAGACATCTAAATATGTAAGTCATAACTTCATAAGTCAGTCAAATACAGGACTTATATTTTATTTTTAAACCTTTGAATCTGGTATTCCAAGAATGACGTAAGATGCTTATGTAATATATGTAACACAAGTATTGTCTTAGAATGCGTAAAACTAAAATATAACTATTTTAGTTTTACGCATTCTAAGACAATACTTGTATTACATAACACTGAAACATATTGAAGTAAATTGTATCTTATATTTTATCACAATCCTGTATCTTACTAATGAAGATATTAACACAGCTATTCAAGGTTTGCTGCCTTAATCTATAATGCAATTTTTTCTATATTCCACACTAGGGTTGCCAGGCGTCCGGATAAAGCCGGACACAGTCAGGCATTTTGATTGCGTGTCCGGCCAAAATTAAGAGGAGTCTGGCTATTGTAGAGCTTTGAATCAATAACTTTATATGAAAATCCTACTAATTTTAGATGGTTTTACAATTAATAAAATGTAAAATTGTTTTAATAAAACAGAAAATTACGAACGTATTGCTACACTAAGATTTCAAATTCTAAGTACTTGATAGCAGGACTTTTTTATATAAATGTCCGGCCAAGCGGGCTATTTTGACCGGGTTTTCAGTTTAGCGACCTGGCAACCCCATTCCACAGACAGGTACAGCTTGTATACCACACAAAGACAGGTACATTTAGCTGATCGCATCACCGTATGCATCGAATGCACCGCATAGTGCGGCGCGTACATTGGTGCCAGGTTTCACATCATTTCATACAACGAATTCAAAAATGCGGCGCGTTCGTGCTGATAAATGTGCTATCTATGCAACATTTTAAATGAACATACCCCAAGAAATCTCCTGGTCCAGTGACTCTTCTGTTTATGATGACCTTCATGATTTTAGCAAGCACCTCATATGTGGGTCCTGACAATTCTTTCGTTATTTTACCTTCATATTTCTCTTTCAGTTCCTCTCTGAAAATATAAACATTCATATAGTGATGAAATGCAACAAATAAATAGGAAGTGGAATTCATTGATATTGTTTATTTTCGAATTTCAAATAAGTTTTTAAATAATTTAAGAGATTCATGCAAGGACAACAATTATATCCATGAAGTAAGATGATCGCAATCAAAGAGTTAGAATAAAAAGACACACATACAGATATAAACAAAAGAATACAGAATTGGCTCCAATTTGTTGGATTACTTTACAATCTTTATATTTACATGCTATAAAAATTCCTAAGTAATACATACTCTGTGAATGGTAGTTCCAAGCTCGTCTCCTCTTCTATACCAAATAGCAGAACCAGGAAATGATATCTGGTCTGCCCCTGCTTGATCGGTGGATCCAGTGACACCACAAAGAACATCTGTCTCGTATCCTTGTGGGGAAGTAGAAAGAGACGCAATACTGTTGACATTGGAATTTTGTAATCGAATGTTTTACCGTGAAGCTGGAAGAACGTTTGGAACACTTTGATGTCGTAGCGACCACTGAAAACGAACAAAATAATGATTAAATGCAGACACAAATATGTAAATGAAATTTTTTGCCTGGGGACTGATTCACAAAGCGGAATTCTATGCATCGCCGCTAGCTAGCTAAAGTTTTCAAATCAATGTTGAACAAGAATTGCGAAATACTGCAATGAACATTTGGGGACCCAGTGAAAAATATGACTTTTGAAATATGAAATATTATAATTTTGAGATAAAAAGGTTATAGTCCTACTAATATTATACAGGCGAAAGTTTGTTTGGATGTATGGAATATGGATGTATGGATGTGTGGATGTATGGATGTTTGTTACTCTTTCACGCAAAAACTACTGAACGGATTTTAATGAAACTTTACAATAATATAGCTTATACATCAGAATAACACATAGGCTACAATTTTAACCGACTTTCAAAATGGGGGAGGTGTTATGTTCGTTTTCTTATGTTCAACGATTACTCCGCCGTTTGTTAACCGATTTTCAAAATTTTTCTTTTGGTATATAGAGTATCATCCCAAATTGGTATTATATTCACAAAAGTGGTGATCTGATGAAGGATCCATAAGTAATCGAGGGAACTCCTCAAAATTTATAGGGAAACATGTGGTGACTTCGGTTTCGTGATAAGTATTCTAAGCATATGCTACCAACAAGTAAGATTTTGCACCGAGGTATACCTGGTATACCGTGGTTCGGAAGGTGCTGAGAGAACTCCTGATTCTTTATAGATACAAGTTTGGGAGTTTCGGCGTTGTTTTAAGAACGGAAAGCATATGCTACTGTGCAAATTACATTCATCATCATCATCATCATCACTACCATATTATACCATGCATCGTCCCATGGTTATGACTTATGAGCCTATAATGACCCTGTTATTGGTACTTTTCATAGTCTTTTAGATCGAGACTCGGCAGGAAAATGTGGGAAAAACGGGGGAAATATTAGAAATTACGAACTACTGGAGCAATTTTTATGGCAATATTAAGCACAGATATAGAGTAGACCAAGTGAAGGGAGTAGGGACATAAGCTATTTTTTATGGGAAAATGTACGGTTTCTGTAAAATTCCTAATTTACGCGGGCTAAGCCGCGCGGGACATCTAGTTAATTATATGCAAAATAACTATTATTTTTCAGGAGGAATTTTAAAACAGCTTATTTCACTTTATTAATTTAAAAGGTTTCGCAATATGTATTGTTTAAGCTGCGCGTGCACTGGATCGGAATCGGAGTGTACGGATTTGTTGCTTTGTATACTCGGTTTGCGTCGGTGACACACGAGTACACCGGGTTACCATGTCGTCGACGGAAGAAGCTTTGTATTATTTAGGAATAATATCATATTACGTATAAAAACTAATAAGAAAAAACTAAATCGAAAAGTTTAAGTGTATACGTACGTACATATTTTTCACACAGATGAAAACCAATTTCGGTTTCGTTTGACAGCTCGAAATTGTTGCTCTATTCCGCTAGGTATATTAACTTTATGGTACCAAGGAGAATTTATAGTTTGGACAATGAATTTTCTACGTCTACATGTACAGGTACATCAGCGGCATTAATATTTTGTTTAATAACATAAAATAAATTGAGATTTTGTTGATTATAAAAGATTTAAAATTAAAAAACGTTTTCTTTGACTGAAAAATGTTAGCATAATTTTTAGCATTAATTACAGTAAATATTAACAGTAGTTTAGCAAATTTTGTATCAGTCATGTTGGCAACACTGCCTGACGGCTCGCGGCTCGCGACTCGCAGTGCTGCCAGACGTACGAGCAACGAGTAAAATTCCAAGACTGCGAACTTACGCTGCAATCTTTAAGTACGCGAACTTTAGGTGACACACAGGCGAGTAAGGTCGTCGAGCCATAACCCCGCGTACTTACTCGCGTGTCTGTCACCCCCTTAACGTGTTTGCGACGACGCGACGGCTATACATAAATTATTACTTATTCACGATGAATGACGATATTTTAATTACTTTAGTGGAAAAATATGAAGAACTTTACAATGTAAAACATCAACATTATGATAACCAACTGAGGAGAGACAATATTTGGGATGAAATTGATAAAATAATGAATTTCGTTTCCTCTTGTTTCTCTTTTCATCTTCTGATAAAATACAGCTAATTACAATATTGTCCTCGTCACTATTCTCCATAATGAAAATGCACGTTAACAGACTATGACGGACTAAAAATAACTAAATTGCCGATGCTGAACGCGAATGCAGTGGACGCACCCCATCGGCATTTCGTAAATGACGACGCTCCGATTCCGATCCAGTGGACGCGCAGCTTTAATATAATGCAACTTACCGAGGTGTGAGACATTGGAGTTCTCTGAAGATGGCAATAGCGTCTCCAGAGACAGATATGACGCTGGCCTTATTCATGACCTGCTGGTGGAAGGCCTCCACAGCATCCATGTCTCCGGCCAGCTCGTTAGTTGGTATGTGGAACCTCATCTCCATCAGTGACACTGGAGTATCATCATTCTAGAATGAAGTTATGTAATTATGGTACTATTTTTTAGGGTTCCGTGCCCAAAGGGTAAAAATGGGACTCTATTACTAAGACTTTATTGTCTGTCCGTCTGTGTATCTCCAGGCTGTATCTCAATAACCGTTATAGCTAGACTTTTGAAATTTTTACAGATTGTATATATCTGTTGCCGCTAATGCTGAAACAAATTTTACAACAAATGCTGAAAATAAAATACTCATACAACAAACATGAATATTTTGGCCTTTTTTGCTCGTTATCAATAATGTAAATGGTTAGGCACTTGAAATGTGTAATATAGTATGTGTACTTTAATAAAAATCCCATACAAAAAACACAATTTTTGGGTAAGTGTAATAAAAGTATATTTTTCAGAAAAATAAAAGCAGTTTAAAATGTAACTTCATGACTGAGGAAAATCACTAACAATAGGGATGATGACAAGATCAAAGATTAGCGAATTTTGTTAATAAAATAAAGAAATCATGGTGAAAAATAAGTGTTCCCAAAATTACAGCTCAATAGCATTTTTATTTTTTTTGTTAAGCGCCTTCAAAGTTAGATAATCAAGTCGATTTTTTTTTCAATTAAATTTCTTAATATTTGTATACCAATCGATAACTTATGCAATTAAAAGCAACTTTTGTTATGAAAACACTTTCATAAACGCAATATTTAATATACCTATCGAACAAAGTTCTCTCCCGATGCGTACAAACTACGAAAGAGTGACGTCAGTCTTTCGTAGCACTTTGTATGGAGCGTTTCGGGCAGGTCTATTTTATGAGATGTTTGAATTATAAATTAACTAAAAAAAAATAGAAACATCGCTGAAAGAATGACTCTGAAAGCTTAAAAATTCATCAAGATATGATCTTGGTGAATTTTCTATCAGAGTTATTCTTTTAGCGATGTTTCTATTTTTTAAGGGTCTTTCAATTACCAATAAGAAAAAAAAATAGTCATCATGCCTATTATCCTAAAGGGTAAAATTTAATTCTTATAAACAGCACAAATTTCCCCTGCATTAGGAACCAAACTGTTCCTAAAGTAGGTCCATCTATGCTAGGGAAAGTAAAGAACAACAATTGCAATTGAAGAGGTGAGTGGAAGAAACAGTTAAAAAAATGCCATATTTTTACATAAATAGAGGCGTTAGGGAAGGGAAAATGAATTGAAATAAAAAAAAAGGATTTTATGCATAGCCATTAACCAGAAGATGAAGTAGGTAAGTTACAAGATATGTTAAAATTATACGGGGAAAAATTAGTAAATGTCCTTTAATGTTATAAAATTTTAGTAATCTGGTTCTTCCACTCACATCTTTAAGTATGTAATATGAAAATACCTGATGGAATTCAAGTGTGACCTCATTCTTGCCAGTATTACACTGTGATACATAATGCAGGGGGATTTCAAAGGCTGTGTTGGAGCCGACATTGAAGCTCAGCACTGCACCGTTAAATTTAGCCGTACCCCAGTTCCAGCCCTTGAGAGAAAGTTCCTTCTCCAACATGTCTTTGTTGTAGTTATTTTTGAAGAATTTCGCCACTTTTTCTTGTTCCTGCAATAATTTAGTAAAAAAATCAAATCATGCATTCATTTTTTTAATTATTAATCAAAAGCAATGTGACTTTTAGAATATCAAATAAATCACAAACTTTTAACATTAAGTATATATTTAAATAGTAAAAGGAATTTTTTATACATAAAATACCTGTGTAGGTATTTTATAATTATAACAATATAGCCTACGAATAATAAAAACTAAGGAATCGTAACTCCCAAGTCCCATACTATTACCGTTTTAAATTTGGTTCCTTTTGATCTGTCATGTAACATCAGCCTAGTACCGCTCAAGGTCACCTAAATATTGCAAATGTATTGAAATGTGTAGCTAAGGTACACTTTTTTGACAAGTATTTTGGAGCATGTTTTTTGATGATTTATTTTTCCTTAGTTTTTATTATTCGTAGAATATAGCCTAACTAAGACTAATACTTAAAATTTAATCAGAATAAATTTTTGCAAATATTCTCTGAAAGTCTACATGATGCCTACCACCGGTTACAATTTAACGTTAAAATAAATAATTTTACGTTAACTTAATCTGCTAAGACCCAGTTTCATCAAGCAATGTTAAATAAATAATGGCTTGTTAAATCAGTTAATGGCCTGTTAGAGCTATCGAGCGTTCCACCATGCCCTAATGTCATGTTAAATCACCTAACATGGCGTTAAATTTAATTCATGCTATGGAGGTCCGTTAAATATTTAACAGGCTGTTATATGAGTCAAAATAACAACTTTCAAAGACAATAATATGCAATATCAATAAAAGAATTTGTTTTAACTTTTGAGTCTTTCCGCCATGTTTCCACTACGTCCTTATTATTAATTATTTTCATAGTTATGAATAATTATTTATTTTCACTTTGCCAAAAATTCAGCCTTCGGATTTTCCTTGACATTGCAAATATACTAACTTGTATCAAAATTACCAAACCGAAATATGTAAATAAAAGTTTGTATTATGATTCATGTTTTCAGCTTTGACAGATAATAATTATTAACCTGGTCAATTAAGAAGAACTATTATAGCGTAACAAATGTATGCGATCAGTGATATTTTAATTTGGTTATCTACTATTATACTACTATGGAAGAAAGTGACACATTGCAGCAAACATGTCGTATTAATCTTGTACATTGCAATTTCGTCGCCTTATAACAAGAATGAACGAATTGATAGTTGTTCACTCGTTGTTCACTTAACATTGCATTTACTAATCCGCTGTTAAATTTTTACTGTGGGACATAAGTATTTTAACAGTCTGTTTAATTTTCCAAGGTCCGTTAAGTAATGCCTTGTTAGGATTTAACAAACAGAGGTTGGTGAAATTGGGTCTAAGTACAGTTAAATGATGAGAACTTTTAGGGGTTGTGTTTGACCGTGATATTTTGCACATTTCCTACATTTTTCTGATAATAGTAATAATATCTATGGACGCTTCACACCACGTCAGTCTGGCCCCGTGGTAAGTACCTGAATGACTTGTGTTACAGGTACCAGACAACGGAAATATATTTAATACTTTTATACTATACATATATTTAAGATTTTTATTATATGATACACATATTTAATACAAATATATATTGCTATTGTTTGTTGACTTCATAATATGCATAATGTGGCTTCAAGCTCTATTCCAAAAGATTGTATCCTAATAGCATTTGAATCTAATAGGTTTGAATCCAATAAGGTTTTGATTTTGGTTGTACTTACCCCCTCTTTGAAACCTCCATATCTGTGTAGAGTGCCATTTTTGAGAAAAACTCTCAATCCCCAAGAACCAATGAACTTTTGAAAGTTAACCAGTTCAATATCATTTGCTGATATTTGTTCCACTTTGCCAGTTTTGCTATTTTTAAATACTATGTTTTGGTCGGTCATTTTTAATCTGCCTGGTACCTGGAATTTCAATAATATATATCTTTTGTTGCTTATGTTTTACGTAGTGTGTAGTTATAGTGTGAGAGGTGCTTCACAAAGTAGCAATTTGCTAAATAAAGAATGTTGTGAATATGGACTAAATTATTAACATCCAACAGTGTTAAACATTTTTTTGGCTTTATACCATACTTGGTATACAGGTTCAATATGGATTTTTATTGATTGCAAGCTCGTGAATTATCATATCTAAATAGAAACGATGGGTGAGGTCTAAAGCATGACGGCTCACTAAATATTCAAATAGCACTCTGAAGACTTACCATAGAGCCTTTGATTTCAGCTTTTACATCGTTATATTCTAGAAACTCCATTATAAATTACTTGATTCTTGAAAATTTTCAGAATATAGCGAACAAAATAATATATTTTAAACAAATGGAACAAAGCATTGAGCGATATTTAGCGGCTGTTTATATGTCAAACTAATGTCAATCGCAACGTGCCAGTCAATTTTCCTCCTCTTTTGGATACTAGTAAACACTGCATTTTCGCCTGCGCTTGTCAAGCAGCCTCTACAATTTACACGTAATTTACGTTAGAAGTAGATTGTTAAAGAACAAAATATAACAAATCAACTTGAAAGTTGAAACTTCCGAAAGCAATAAGCAGCTTCATGAGAGGCATAGAAATTGGTTACCTCTAGGCTCTAAGGGGCCTCACATATAAAAGACCAAGAGGAGTTTTGCTGGGAATACGAATTATGAAAGAGTGACGTTGTGTTTTTGTATTATTTTCCTAAAATTGTGTTATTTCGGTTTTAATGTGTCATGTTGGTAGAATATTAAAAATTAAATGTTCGATGTCGTGCACAAGTGTGGGCAAGTGATACAACTTCAAGAAACGTGCCATTTTGTGTTCCCTCTAAAAGTCCATCGAAAGTTTTTATAGTAAAGGGTCTACCATTTTACTAAAACAACTGAATTGACTCGTTGACTTTACTGACTACTTTTTTAGAATTTTACTAGACTTTCGACTTGACGATCATCTGGAAAAACGACTTTAGATTTTGTAAACTTTTCACGAAAAATTTTTTGTGCCCGCCATATTGTACTTGACACTGGCCATGGTTAAAAAGCCGAGCGCCCATATTATGAAAAAAAAAATGACCGAGAAGTAGAATGATAATGACAGTTGACATTGGTTGACACATTGACATAAGACTTTTGACACTAGTGAAAAAGTGCATTTTTTGTGTTGTGGACGTGCAAAGTGTTGCGTTGCAATTTTCATTTTGACTGCAAATTTTGCGACTATTTTCAATCGCTACTTTATTTTTTAACATTTTATACGTATAAGTAGGCTATTAAGTACATCAATTTTTATTTTAAGAGTAAACCGTTCGTGATAAACTAATAGTTAAACTGTGATGTTGTCTTTGATCCTTACTAAGGTGGAATTTTAAAGTGCTAATCCTATGGCGTCATTATCTCTACCTCGAGTTCTACAGCTTAAGAAGAATAGCTTGGATGCTGAGCGTGAGCAGTTTGAGAAATCTCAGGTAAGAGTTGAACTTATTACTTTACTTTCTAGCATCAAGTGTGGGAGGGCAAGCAAGTATGAGAGAGCAAATATTGTAAATTAATCATTTTACTGACTTCAAAATACTTCAAAGCATATTATATTTAAAAAGCAACTTTAATTACCTACAACTTTTATAATATATTACATGGCATTATTTTATTTATGGTAGTTATCATAATTATTGCCAATGTGTTGCCTCAATTTCTTGTAAAGTTGCAAGATTACATGCATGATTTTATTATAATATATTATGCATGCAATGTCTAGACATTGCATCCATAATATTCCTTCGTTGCTATATATATTATTGCTTTGTTGCGATAATATATTATTGTTAGCTAGCTAACGATTTTCAGTTTGTGTAGTTCCTTTTAACATTTTTTTATGTATACTTAAAAGTTTTAAGACCACTTTGTTCAAAAGTTTGGGGCGCACAAATCGATCAAGTATTTTATGATTGCAAAAAGGGGTATCCCAAGAATATGTAGAGGATAGTAGGTCAAGCAATTTAACCCAAAGTAGCTGTTATTTGTGAGAAAACAGATTTATCTCATTTTAGACATTTCGTCTAAAGTTAAATTAGGATTACATTAAAGTACATTGTGAGTTTAGTTACTTATTTCTGCAACCTCATATTACCCGCTTCCATTTATAAAGTAATTTTTATGCCACACAATCAATAACCAAACCACTGTAGTACCCTATTAAACTAACTATATTACTCAGAACAGGGCTACTGGTGCCTGTGTGCAAAAAAAGGATTTTGGCGCCCCTTTAGGCAAATTTTTTGGGTCCCTAGTTTGGGCACCCCTAAAGATGGCGATTTGACGCCCGTGTGCATTGCACACATTGCACATATGGTAGCGGGGGCGCTGACTCAGAAAGTTTTCTAATAGTTACAAGTGAGACCTAGAAAAAAACCTTTCTCTAGGTCTCACTTGCACCGCTTAGGTTAAAGTTAACCCCAGGATTATTGTTATTTTTTCCCTCATGTGCTTATAATTCAAAACCTATGATGTTTTATGTTATCGTTGCAATGTTTTTTTTTGTTTATTTATGGATTTAGGTCTTTTAGGCGATAATAAACAGGCCCCGCCTATGTATAAGTCATTTACCTTGTAATCAGTTGTTTCAGTCAGGTCAGTGAGTATTCTATATAAACCTGATAACGGTAGATGAGTAAAGGTGTGATAAGCACTTTCAATATCTTTATCATAGATAGGGATTGTTGTTAAAACGAAAGCATTTGATAGCTAATCTGTCTGACATCAACTTGTGGTTGGATATTATTTTTATTAAAATTGTAGTGAATATCTGGATTCTGGTAAGTAAATATCTCTTTGATATAATACTTTCCTTTTTTAATTAAGTGTTCTGATAATTTTGTCCCTATAACTTAAGATAAGAAAGGTGTGAATGTGAATTAATTAATGTCTTCATTATCTTCACCGCTACTTATTGTGGCGAAATTCGTTATCGCTCTGAAACATACATTTTTCTGGGATAATAATTATTATTCCTTGTCCTTGGCTCGGACTTATAAATATCTACAAACCAAAAATCAAAATTGGTTCTGGCTTAAGCACAAAGAGCTAGTTGCAGACTCCGGGCAAAGAAGCGGGCAACTTCTTATCGCCGAAGTTAGTTTTTCGTTAGGTTAGGATCTGTTCAGGTTTTCCGTGTTAAACTTTCCTTAATTTTTTCCTACGACTCATCTCTTTTAAAAAACCACATTGAATATTTATGAAGCGGTTTACGTCTAGGTATTTTACTTCATCCAGGACACACATTCACATTAATATAATAATAATAATAATAATCATTTTTATTCAGGCAATAAACCCATACAACAATAATTATTTATATATATAGATAAAATTAAGTTAAAATTAAATTAAATTTTACATAAAAGTATACATTGTGAATAAAATAAGAAATATAAGCAATAGGTAAAAATAAAATAAAATGTTACAAAATTTATTACTATGATCTACTGTGGTAGTTTAGCTCGCCCATCAAAATCCGGCCGAGATGTGAGATAACCGAGGGTTGTCGGTGTAGGCGGATGTTAGCAATAACGCCGCCATGCGCGCAGTGAATCACATAACAAATCTCTATCTCGTTTATAACAATTATACGCGTGCCAATGAACGCATAACATCAAACAGTAACATGGATGATGAAAGCGTTTGCCACCTTACTAATAACTAAAATAAGGGTATTTACGCAGCGTCTACTCAAGGTTTGTTGTCTTCGTCTGTCGTGTGACTTTTCCAATGTGTCAAAGACAAACAGGTCTTGTAAGTTGTATATATTTTGTTGCATAGTTCTATTAGGGGGAATTGTAAAGGCCAAAGGGGGCAACTCCTTACTAATAAGGTTATTTACGCAGCGTATATTCTAGGTTCGTTGTCTTCGTCTGACGTGTGACTTTCCTAGTGTGTCAGAAAAAGTTAAGACTTGTAAGTTGCATAGTTATTTGCTGCACAAGTAGAACTTTCATTAGTAGGGACTAGGGGGCAAGTGTTACAGATGACCGAAACTGTTATCCAAACTCCAAATTACGAAGCGAGTCATACATTTTGTTACTAGCTTCATGCAGATTGCAGCCTGTTGCTATTATTGCTATTATTGGAGTCAACACGAGCGTGGTGTGTCTTATGTTATTTTGAACCAATTCAATTTCGCCCTTCTGTGAAAGCACATTACTTTCGTGCACAAATGACTGAGAGAACTCAGAGAAGTAGCAATAGATCAATATTCGGAGTTCGGACTACGGTACTCCGTAGGTCGCGTCGGTCGTAACTCGTACTCGTTTTCTCGATCTCTCGTAACGTCGATTTTGTATGTCTTACGGCTTACCGGATTTTTTATCTACGTATATTTTAAAGGAGCGCCAAGTATCTAGGCCTAAATGCTGAGAAACACTTTCCGTAAAGTCATCTACGAATCATACAAACTTAGGAAGTTTGTTTACAGCAGTTAAAATTATACAGATCGAGATGAGGGGGATGAACTTGGTTTATAAATACCAGTGCGTTGACTGCGACTAAGTGGGGGCTTGCGGCCAAAATAGTAACCCTCGTAAACAAACTTTAGGATTTACTAAACATTATGCCCAGATTTAGGCAAATGACGTAGAAATCTACAGAATAAAATGTATTATGTAGGTTAAATCTACATGATGTATTGTAGATAGATCTCTGCAAAATATGTACCTAGTTTTAAAAGTCTTTTAAAATCAAATCAAATAAAAGTTTTGGAATATTTTGTAGGTCTCTATGTTATTTAATATTAAGTTTTTAGCTAAAACAGCTCTTGACTTGGTGAATGCTTTTAGAACAGCCATTAGGGCGTCATATAGAGTTATAATAGAGTTCTAGATTTTCCCCAACTAATTTCGAATTATACATGTATTTTTTTAGCCTTTTTTTTAACAAAACAAACAAACAAAATCTAAGGAACTACTTTTCCGATTTGAAAAATTCTTTCAGTGTTAGATAGCCCAGTTATCGAGGAAAGCCACAGGCTTTATCTTCTTCTTCTTATATATAAAAATGGATTTTCAAATGTGTTAGTCCCGCTAAAACTCGAAAACGGTTGAACGGATTGGGCTGATTTTAGTCTTAAAATATTCGTAGAAGTCCAGGGAAGGTTTTAAAGTGACACGAAGTTCACTGGGACAGCAGTAGTTTATATTATTAAGCTAAGACCAATAGGAGCGAAGAAACCAGAGAGAAACAGAGGAAAATGTGGAAACATGGCAAGACGTTTAGAATTGACTTGGTTCTGATGACACTGGGTTGAGTGGGTACATCGAAGTCAATTTCTTAATGAAATGTCTAGGTTTAATTGTAAATCGAGGGATCTTCTTGTAAAGTTTCTTACGTGGTAGAGCCATGCTTCGGCACGAATGGGCCGGCTCGACCGGTGAAATACCACGGGCTCACAGAAAACCGGCGTGAAACAGCGCTTGCGCTGTGTTTCGCCGAGTGAGTGAGTTTACCGGAGGCCCAATCCCCTACCCTATTCCCTTCCCTACCCTCCCTTATTCCCTTCACTTCCCTACCCTCCCCTATTACCCAATTCCCTCTTAAAAGGCCGGCAACGCACTTGCAGCTCTTCTGATGCTGCGAGTGTCCATGGGCGACGGAAGTTGCTTACCATCAGGTGACCCGTTTGCTCGTTTGCCCCCTTATTTCATAAGCTGAGATTTTTGATTATCTGCTTATTCAGGTGCGTGGTTTATTTATTCATCGCAAGAATACACCTGCCGAATTTTGTAACCTGCCCCGGTTTTAAATTACTTTGACCATGTAACATGTTACATCTGTTTTATAACACGTGACATCCAAACTAATATTATAAATACGAAAGTGTGTCTGTCTGACTGCCTGTTAAGTGTTACCTATATATTATGTACCTATTATAATATATTTTGCTCCTCAAGCGCTACTTTTATGGTGAACTCTATACAGGGTAATCATACACACCCTAAGGAATTTTTTTTTTATGAAATAAGGGGGCAAACGAGCAAACGGGTCACCTGATGGAAAGCAACTTCCGTCGCCCATGGACACTCGCAGCATCAGAAGAGCTGCAGGTGCGTTGCCGGCCTTTTAAGAGGGAATAGGGTAATAGGGGAGGGTAGGGATGGGAAGGGAATTTGGGAGGGTAGGGAAGGGAATAGGGTAGGGGATTGGGCCTCCGGTAAACTCACTCACTCGGCGAAACACAGCGCTAGCGCTGTTTCACGCCGGTTTTTCTCCGTCGAGCCGGCCCATTCGTGCCGAAGCATGGCTCTCCCACGTAAGATTATCACTTTGTTTTGTTACATTCTGTGTATATTGATGACAGGACTGTAATAAACATCTTCTAGATAGAACATAATATTAAATAAGCCTTCTGGTTTTATACGTGTATACGGCTCCTTAAATATTCATGTTATGTACGCTTATAAACGACATAACAGTGAGTCAACTGTAGGGGAACGTTATATAATATGTGGTAACTGGTACCCGACGACATATTGTGACTTTAGCACAGAATCCATACTAATATAATATTATAAATGCGAAAGTGTTTGATGAGGTCTGTTACCTCTTCACGCCCAAACCGCTGAACCGATTTCGCTGAAATTTGGCATGGAGATACTTTGAGTCCCGAGAAAGGACATAGGATACTTTTTGTTCCGAAAAAATGTACGGTCCCCACGCGATAAACGAGTTTTGACGCAACGGAGTTGCCGGGATTCATCTAGTATAATATATTAGGAGTACCAAACTTTAGTAATTACTAATCCATACTAATATTATAAATGCGAAAGTATCTCTGTCTGTCTGTCTGTCTGTCTGTCTCGCTTTCACGCCAAAACTACTGAACCGATTGCAATGAAATTTTGTACACAGTTATTCTAGAGTCTGAGAAAGGACATAGGCTACATTTTGATATGGGAAAATATCTTATTTCCATGAAAATATCGATGAAAATGAATTCGCATTGCGCGTGGCCAGCGCTCATCCCGGGGGTCCTGGGTTCGAGTCCCGCAGGCGGAACAAAAAGTTTTCAATGTTCCTGGGTCTTGGATGTGTATTAAAATAAAATTTCAAAAATCTTAAATATATTTTATGTATAATATTATAAAAAATCTAGAAATATATCGATGCAATGAACATTTTAGTTCTAATACGATTCAACAGATGGCGTTTTATTTTTTACTTCATTGTAACATAGAACTAATCATACTTATTAGTTATTATGTTTTTGTTTATAGTTTTTAATACGTTAGAATATTATGTTTAATAATATTATCACTTGGTATAATGATAATCAATCTATCTTATCTTATAGAACTCCTACTGCATTTCTAATTATATGTGACAAGTTGACAACAGAAGGCGCTCTAAAATAAAGGAGTTGTGTACCGTGTTGGCCTATATTCCATCCAGAAAATATATCAATACAATCAACATTTTAATTCTAATATATGAAAACAGATGGCGTTTTATTTTTTACTTAAATATATTTTATGTATAATATTATAAAAGATCCAGAAATATATCGATGCAATGAACATTTTAGTTCTAATACGATTCAACAGATGGCGTTTTATTTTTACTTCATTGTAACATAGAACTAATCATACTTATTAGTTACTAGCTGTTACCCGCGACTTCGTCCGCGTGGACTTCAATTTATAAAGCGCGATGTCAACAAAATTGGTGTCAAAAGCTTTTATAAAAAAACCCTGGTACCCCTTAAATCAATACAGCTGTGCAGTGTGCACACAATAAGTATTTCATCTTTTTTATATTAAACTTTATATTTTATGCCAAATTTTAAAGCTTATTTAGCCCCCCAATTACACAACTTTACCCATAAACTATTTATCATTGATAGGTTTAAGGTTACGTCACTGCACAGATAAAGTACTGAGTTATTTAATACCGTAGAATAGATATAACAATCGAAAAAAATCAAAACTTAAATATAAGATGATACCACCTCTTATAGAAAGACTTTAGAGCAAGCGTCAGCGCGATATAGAAGACGCACGGCGCCATCTATTATGAATTTTTGGAACTAACTTAATTTGAACAAATTTACGCATTTTCACCCCCTGACAACCCTTTTTTCCAGTAAAAAAGTAGCCTATGTCCTTTCTCAGGCTTTAGACTATCTGTATACAAAATTTCATTACAATCGGTTCGGTAGTTTTGGCGTTTGGCGTGAAAGCGCGACTGACAGACAGACAGACAGACAGAGATACTTTCGCATTTATAATATTAGTATAGATTATGTGCACACTGCACAGCTGTTTTTGGGTATTTTGATTAATTAAGGGCCGCACTACACCGGAATGGCAGCGGCGAGGCGAGCACTTTCTGCAGCGCTGCCATTCCGGTGTAGCGCGGCCCTAAGAGGGGTACCACTTACCAGGGTTTTAAAAAGTTTTTAAATTTGACACAAATTTTATTGACACCGCGCGCTATAAACTAAAGTCCACGCGGACGAAGTCGCGGGTAACAGCTAGTTATTACTAACCACGAGTTCTTACTATGCCCTTTAAAGCTTTGACGCGTACGAAAACATTCTCAACATTTTCCAGGAATTTTGTTATTAGCTTCATGTATTTACACCTTAAAATTGGCGAGTTTATCTTTTGAATAGAGTTCTTGATTGGATAACTTAAAGCGCCAGTGACAAAAAAAACTTTAGTCAAAAAACATCAGAAGCCAGGCACTACAGAATACAGATGCATAATTTTCTGTAGTCATAGCGAATTTACATTATTCCAATCCAGTAGTCCAATCCAGGATTTCAACTGGAATAATGTAAACGGGCAGAATAATAATCTCCCACACCGGTTTCGGTGACGGTGGCCGGTTTCATTGAAACCAGGCCAGCTACGCAGGAGTAATTTTATAGTGCCCAAGTGTGTGCGCAGTACACAAGAGCACTCTCTATTCCTTTACTCTCATAACCCAGTGGGACGGAAGACCGACGCGACCGGCGAGAGATCAGGCGCAGGACCAACTTTTTACATGCCCATCCGACGCATGGATCATCTTACTTGTCAGACAATCAGGTGATCAACCTGTATTGTCCCCAAACTTGGAAATAACATGTTTCCAACGCGGGAATCGAACCCACGACCTCCGAGTCAAGAGCCGCGCTCTATACCACTACACCACGGGCAGAATGCAATTCATTCATTCCAGTGTCCGTTTATATTATTCCAGACTCCAGTAGGAATCCTGCGCTGGGTTGATAGATTCACTGGATTTGAATAATGTAAACTGGCCATTATCGATGTTAAACCTATCAGTAACGAGGATGTGATTAGCAGCGATTATAGCTTCCACGACCGTGACTCAGACCTACAAGCCTACAAGCAGTTGACTGTATTCTTTACCTTGACTAATAAATAATGACCAATGTGTCTGTTAGGCATCCATTACACGGTAGGTTTTGCTGTCAGTTTTACTACAGTCATGGCTATTACTGATGGATAACCTACCGTGTAAGAGCGTGACAGACGGTTGCATTAAGTTGATCGACGAAAATCTGGATATCTTGATTTTTGCTTCATGCAACCATCAGTCACGAATTTTGATTTTTGAGTGAGTGTTATCACTTCTGACAAAATAGGAAAAAAATTAGAAACCTTTGAAATTTTTGGCTTTGACTGACATAAAATGATAAAACTGAAGAGAATTGAGTGACCGTCTAATACCATTCGTCAGTCCATCAGTCACTATTCGTCAAACATAATTCATGATTGGCGGAATTGATTATCGCTTGCATGAGCGTGTAATGGATGCCTTATACGTTATTCAATTATTTATTTCCATTATAATGTACCGTCGGAGAAATTGACTTGTAGGCAGACTAGTTGGTGCCCGCAACTCCGTTGCGCCAAAATTCGTTTCTCGCGGGGGAACTGTTCATTTTTCCGTACAAAAAAGTATCCTATGTCCTTTACCGGGACCCACATTTTCACTTTTGTATGGGGAAACTCGTGACGCTCGGGCCCTTGCCCATACAAAAGTGAAAAAAAATGTTCGTCTTTCAGCGCTGCTATTTTCACAGTGAACTCTCTACAAGGAACACGTACACACCCTAAAGTATTATCACTTATTTTTGTTACACACTGTATATATCCATGTTCCATACCAACAAACAGTAAAATCGGTTTCGGTGAAGACGTAACAGACAAACAGACGGACACACTTTCACATTTATATTATTCTTTTTGGATTCTATACATTATGTACTTCACTTGTCAGAGAAATTTATAGGCTGATGACCTTCATTATTTGGTCGTATTATGTCAAGTTAATGTTAATTAAATAATGGACCTAATAACGGAGTCTTTTGATGATGATGATGTTCGCTTAAGAAAGGTCGATTAAACGAACTCAAGGTTTAACATAATGTAAAACAATTATTTTCTAGAACTCAGCCGTGAGAGAGTGTTTATCTGCTTATTAACATAATGTACAAATATCTAGACTTCTAGACATATTATTTAAATACTTTAACAAAGGAAAAAGATTACGAAAACTAGAAAAGAATTTTCAGTCTTTTTAATTTAATATAGCATATAGCAGCATGACCTGCTTGACATGCGATAAGGGCGGTAGAGCGAAAGGACCTCTCGCCTCGAACTCTATTTTTGAAGTTTCGGCCAATGTGAATGCTATCTGACGTAAATATTTTACCGCCCGCAATCCGCATGCATCCAGTTTTTGGATCATTTAGTAGTTCGTCGTATTTATAAATGTACTAGAGGTTTTTAAACAGCAAGCAAGCTATTTTTAATTAGGCAAATATTAGCAATGAATGGCGCATGTGGGCCCAAAACAACGAAACCATGTTTTTAACAGTTAAGTACATATTATGTAGAGCACGGTGTATGCCGTTACACGCACAACCGTCCATTACCCGAATTATTCACATTTTCTTTGCTCTTTAACAGTTAGGTCATGTACAAATTAGCTGGGAAACAGTTAGCTATTTGTCGAAGAATGTGAAAAGTTTTCATGTTATTTTCAGGATTATACATAATAATAATAGCTCCCACACCGGTTTCGGTGACGGTGGCCGGTTTCATTGAAACCAGGCCAGCTACGCAGGAGTAATTTTATAGTGCCCAAGTGTGTGCGCAGTACACAAGGGCACTCTCTATTCCTTTACTCTCATAACCCAGTGGGACGGAAGACCGACACGACCGGCGAGAGATCAGGCGCAGGACCGACTTTTTACATGCCCATCCGACGCATGGATCGTCTTACTTGTCAGACAATCAGGTGATCAACCTGCATTGTCCCCAAACTTGGAAATAACATGTTTCCAACGCGGGAATCGAACCCACGACCTCCGAGTCAAGAGCCGCGCTCTATACCACTACACCACGGAGGCGTGGTGTAGTGGTATAGAGCGTGTGTAATAAGTGTTGCTGTCATGTATCACACGTGACACGTCTCTTTTTACCACGCAGTGTTACTGATAGTGACATCTCTCTTGCTCAGGCCTTTGTTTCTCTATTCCGCTAGGTATATTAACTTTATGGTATGGAATATGGATGCAGTTTTTATCATAACCTAGCATCTCCTTTGAACATTATTCGCTTTCTCCTATATACATTTTTTTTTAATGAAATAAGGGGGCAAACGAGCAAACGGGTCACCTGATGGAAAGCAACTTCCGTCGCCCATGGACACTCGCAGCATCAGAAGAGCTGCAAGTGCGTTGCCGGCCTTTTAAGAGGGAATAGGGTAATAGGGGAGGGTAGGGAAGGGAAGGGAATAGTTGAGGGTAGGGAAGGGAATAGGGTAGGGGTTGGGGATTGGGCCTCCGGTAAACTCACTCACTCGGCGAAACACAGCGCAAGCGCTGTTTCACGCCGGTTTTCTCTGAGAACGTGGTATTTATCCGGTCGAGCCGGCCCATTCGCGCCGAAGCATGGCTCTCCCACGTAAAGTGTCGTCAAAAGTAGTCAAAATCTAAATAATATATTATTTAGATTTTGACTACCATGCCCATTTCAAAATCACCTGTTTATAGCTCCACATGTCTAGCTAGACCAATTATTGACTTCTTGCTTCTACTACTTGTACTATTATCTATTCAGGGCCTGTAGACAAGTGGCAAAGCGCTAACGCTAACGCTAGCGCTACAAAATGCGATGTGACATAAGTCATCGCTTCGCTAGCGAATACTAATGTCAAATCCATACATTTTGTAGCGCTAGCGTTTTGCCACTTGTCTACGGGGGCTGTGCTTTTACTCAGAATATTCTGTAGGGATTTAAACTTTTTCTGTTTCTTAATCCCTTATTCGATTTACCAACTTCGTATTACGTAAATTCAGTCGTAATGAATGATGAATCCGTACAACGTGAACGTTATAGGATTTCCGCCGTACACGTAATCTCAATTGAGGCGTTGATAAGCCGCCACCTCGGGTTCACGGTTTTCGGTAACCGACTTCCAAAAAGTAGGAGGTAATCGTATATTGAAAGTTAGAAGAGATGTAGGAGACAATTAAATTAAAAAAAAATAACTACGTAATTAAAAATAATATTGTCAATCCGTAGTATGTTTCTCTTGTCTCTAAATATTTTTATTCTTGATTCTATTCTATTCTTAATAAATACGAGTATGTATTAGTACCACCTTTTATCTGACTACTAGACAATAAATATATTCCGTACAAATTACAATAAAAATTGTAATATTATAAAGTTACATTTTATTGAATTCCGTACTTATTATGTACCTACTTGTGAGTTGTGACTACTTAGAACTAGATTTTTATGTAATGGCTCTACATTTCCTGGCTCTAACATAGTACGCCATTCATGTTAGAGCTATATATATATATAACGCCTCCGTGGTCTAGTGGTTAGAGCGTCGCTCTCGACTCCGGAGGTCGTGGGTTCGAATCCCGCGTTGGAAACATGTTATTTCCAAGTTTGGTTAGGACAATGCAGGCTGATCACCTGATTGTCTGACAAGTAAGATGATCCATGCGTCGGATGGGCATGTAAAAAGTCGGTCCTGCGCCTGATCTCTCGCCAGTCGTGTCGGTCTTCCGTCCCACTGGGTTATGAGAGTAAAGGAATAGAGAGTGCTCTTGTGTACTGCGCACACACTTGGGCACTATAAAATTACTCCTGCGTACCTGGTCTGGTTTCAATGAAACCGGCCACCGTCACCGAAACCGGTGTGGGGAGTATTATTATTATTATATATATATATATATATATACAAAGTAGGTGATTCCAGTTCCCACGACCATTAGCCACAGACCGCAGTATTTTAAGTCAGACTAATCGAAATCTATGAAAGTACTAAATGCCATTCAAATAGAATGGTAAAACTTTTGAGTACGTACAAATTTCAATTTCATGGAATATGATTTGATGTTCCTTCGTCTAGAGTCTAGACTCTAGACTTCTAGACCAGTGTTTTTCAACCTTTTTTACGATACGACCCCTTGGTGTAAAAAATATTTCGCGCGGTGGTCGCGAAATATTTTTGCATACTGTTTGCCTTTTTATCATAATACTCGTATCATGTATGTTTATGATTTATGAATATATCATTTTGTAAAAATCTCAGTCTTACTTAATATACATATCAATATTTTTTACTGAAATAGTTCTCGTGACCTCTGGTGACCCCCTGCAAAAGCTTCTGTAGGTAGCACAGGTTGAGAAACACTGTTTTAGATTAAAAACATTCTCCGAATGCAGCGAGTTCAACGTCCCCAATGCCAAGATTACGCAAGTGCAGGCAAAACAATCGCATTGCATTTGGCAAGAAGTGTAGGTGCTATAGGCGATTCGTCAAGCATTACGTATTCGCGTACCGATACCGCTATTGCCGTTACACAGTACGCATAACACCGTTTTAATGTGATATTAAAACTAACGTTATCGCAATTATTATTATTTTTACGTAGTTTGATCGGGCTATGTCTAGCACAGCCTATAGCTCAGGGGTCACCAATTAGTTTCGCTCCATATAAAGAAATGAAATGACCTTCGCGGTCCAGGGTCCACACTCCACACATAAAAAAATATTAAACAAAGGTACTTTACGGAATTTACAAAGGTATTTTTTTACATATCAATGACAAAAGTGAAAATTTTTGTAGCGAACATAAAGCAAAATAATATTATGTAGGTAATACATGTACTGATAGTAGCGAATTATCTCTCTGATTTTTGGAGTGAAATTTGTGCAAGCCAAATTTATGTTTAGCGAAGTTCATCTTCGAAAATGCTTGGTCCGCACACAGTGAGTCGGCGGCGGTCCGGATGCGGACCGCGGTCCGCCCTTTGGTGACCCCTGCTATAGCTTATCACTTCTTTTAGAAGTCCGGATCAGACGAATGTAGTTAACCACTCTTTTGAGTGGTTACTGGTTAATTACATTCGTCTGATCCGAATCCGATCCGAACCCCGAATTAACACGCTTTTATAAGCTTGGGTTGTTGTATGTAACGGAATCTTTGAGCACGATTTTTACCTATCTCCAGTAGTCTAATTAATTCGAAACTTTGCATACGTATTAATAGCCAATGACTATGATTTTTTTAAATTCAAATGAAAAACCCAACCTCGTTAATCCTGTTAATTCATGATGCTTCTAATTCATAGATTGGTAAACGTTCGGGCACATAGTGCGCTTATGGGAAAATGCCATGATGTGTTGAGCATTAAAGCTTTGTCCACATTGTGCCTTTTTCTGTTCGTCAAGAGCATGCGTTATAGCGCAGTCAACAGCGAACGTGAGGCATGCCCGCGACGCATGCCCTCTGACCGTATCCAAAAACAAAAATGACAATGTTGGCGTTGCGTTCGTTGACGCATTCAATAATTGAAAAAACGAAAGTTGAATGAAAGTAGATGACGAAAATGGAAGACGAAAACGCATAGTGTGGACAGCTATTTAGTCGTTTACAGGCATTTTGCTCATCTCTTTCGGTAGTACAATAATTAATAAACGACAAATTAAAAACCACCTAACGGGAATTTTCCCAGTATCTATTTCCACCACGCCGGTTCCGTTCTGACGAGTGACCACAAGTCAGCATTAGGTGAATGTAACCATAATAACACACTGTGAATTATTAGTGCGTAGTGGGCTCTTGTATTACAATTTACATTCAAGCCTTGTGCAGCTGAAACAGTTTTTATTAGCATTTCTTACACTACTTACTTAGGTGCTTGGAATGTTAATCTTTACTGTTTTGAATTTTAATACGTATAATTTTGATGTTTTTATATTTTATACATCCTTTAATACCTACTATTATAATATGTATATAAAGCTTTAGAGTTTAGAGAATCCAGTCAATGTTGGAACTACCGCGACTGATCGCACTCGAAATCTATGAAGGAGAAAAGGCATAGGCAAACTGTGATTTATATTACTTTGAGCAAGTTACTTTTGAAACAAATTAGCTCCTACAACGGCTAAGTTTCTACTGACTAATATAGTAGTACTGACTAGTATAGTTCGTGAAGTATGCTTTGTGTAAGTTATTTAGTGCATGTAGATTGTAGAGTTAGAAGTTTCTACTTGAGTTCTGATAACTTGTATTGCGAGTGTTGGTTTTATCCATAATAATATTTTAAAATATGCGTTAGTGTGTGCCTATTTGTTACGTCGCCGCCAGTCGCTGCACTGACTTCGATGAAATATTTAATGTTGTATGGACTACGGAGTTTCTGAGTCCCGGAAAAGACAAATGGACGGTTTTCGCGTGGATTTCGACGCTACGAAGTCGCATTTTATATTATGAAAAAGTATTTGATGGGACATTCTTATTCCTGGTATGGAGTGAAACCACGTGTTTGTAGGCGTCTCGTGTTGTAACTTGTAACACAATCCATGAAAGTCGCTGACAATAGCAAAATGTCGCAACGCCTGTGAATTGAATATCATTGTTGTATGATGTTCTACTTATATTTTACATGTTTATTGTTAGTTATATTAATAATATTGTAATTGAAGAAATATTCCTTAAGTTTACTCATTGTAGCCGCCGCGCTCTAGATTTGCAAAAACTAAAATAAGTTGCTTACTTAATATTTTAGGTCAATACAAATTACATTTTCAAGTTAGCAGTTTCAATTTCATTCTTATTTGATGCAAATTTTACGCGTATTAGCGTTTGATTATAAATTATAATACTTTATCATTGATCGCAATTTTACCTCAAAAGGTTTAACACTTCCAATGTCACTACAATGCTAGTTACTGTAAAAAGGCCACTAGCAGTAGTCTACAAGCAGCTCTCCAACTTCCTATCCGTCAATAAATTGCTTTCTCCCTTTCAATCTGGTTTTCGTCCTGGTCATAGCACTGTCACAGCACTGCTAAAAGTCACAGATGATCTCAGACTAGCTATGGAGGAAAAGTTTGTCTCTATTTTGGTTCTTCTTGATTTTAGCAGTGCTTTCAACTCAGTAGACTTTGACATTTTCCTGTCAGTCCTTCGTTCCCTTAACATATCCTCCTCCGTGGTAGATTGGTTCGACTCGTATCTTCAGGGACGTTCGCAAAGGGTTCGCTCTGACGAGGTCACCTCGGATTGGTGTGATCTTGATGCGGGGGTCCCACAGGGTGGCGTTCTTTCTCCCCTTTTGTTCTCCATTTTTATTATTATTGTAACTTTGGTCATATTAACATGTAACTTCCATCTCTATGCAGACGACTTGCAGATTTATCGTCAGTCGCACATCGATAACATTAGTTCCGCAGTCAGCGACGTTAACGCCGATCTACAGCGGATTGCAGATTGGGCTAACTCTTTTGGCGCTTGTTAGTAAATCCCAAAAAATCACAAGCCATTATTATCGGTAGCAAATATATGATCCAGCGTTTGCACAATGTTCCCAAGATCATGTTCAATGGTACTCCAATTGATTATACGAACACGGTGACAAATCTTGGTATAATTGTGGATAATAATCTGTCCTGGAACGCGCACGTCAATGAAATTAGCAAAAATATGTATTATTCCCTACATACGCTTAAGACCCTTCAAAATGTCTTGCCCTTAAATACAAAAATCCTTCTTGTTCAAACCCTTATTTTCCCTATCTTTGACTACGCGGACTGTTGCTACTTGGACGTTACCGAAGAGCTCTTATCAAAACTGGAACGTTTGCAGAACCTCTGTATCCGTTTCGTGTTTGAACTAAAAAACTACGACCATGTATCAGCTTTCGATCGAAGTTAAAGTGGCTCCCGATCCGGCTCCGGCGAAACTCCCATATTCTCTCTCTCCTTTACAATCCCATGTCTCCCTCTTACCTTATAGATCGTTTCAACTTTGCACGACCTCTTGACATCCCGTGCAGGTCTAACGTGAGGACGAATCTATCTCTCCCCTCCCATCGCTCCAACTTCTTCTCCTATTCCTTCACCGTTAATGCAGTTAGATTATGGAATTCCCTTCCCCACACCATTCGCGACAGCCCTTCCATCGCCGTTTTTAAAAGCGACTAAAAGAGTACTACCTCAACAAAGAATCCTAAAACTCTTATTAAATATACATATAGTATGTATTTGGTTATTTATTTAATAATATTATAGTATATGTTATAATTTGTATATTATATTATAATAATTATGTAATGTATTTGTATTATATAATAGATATTATTTTTAATTGTATATTGTGTATTAGTATGTAGGTTTTATATTTTTTTATCTGTGCACGCCCTATCTGATATTTCCCATCACATCTCTCCCCGTAGGACTGCTGGAAGATATTTCTATTAGAGATATATTTCTTTAGATTGTTGAATGCTAGATTAAAATTTGTGTGTGCAATAAACAGTTAAATAAATAAAATAAAATAAAGGTTTCTAAAAAGCCATGCATTCACATTCTTGTCTATGAAATTTATGAATTGAAAATAAAAGAGATGACACAACATTAAATCAACAATTAACTTTAACCCTTGTTAAGGCTAGGAAAAGTGTAAGGAAATATAAGAATCCAGATTTTTTTTATTTTGTTATATTCCACATTCTCTATCTAGTATCTAGTTTCGATGCATCGAATAGTATTCGATGCATCGAATACTATTCGATGCCAAACCCGTATTACTCAACAAGAGCATCCGGTAGGTCCAAATAGGAGATGGCCTGAATGCTGGATGGGACCGAGTAAAGTGGTGCTTCCGTGCCGCTATCGCGGGTTACGTGTTGTATGGTCAGCAAAAAATTACATGATTCTTATGATGTGAAAATCAACGTAAATCCTAACATGTGTTTATTTTATGTTTTTTATGAATATTTCGGAAATTTTAAGTAAGTACATATTTCAAAATATTTTCGTTTAATTAATTTTTTTTGTTACAGGTACTAGAAAGAGCATTTCTATTTCTTGCATCAGCTATCAGGTATAACTTTCTTCATTTCCATGTATTAAATATTTTAGTAAGTGTCAGTCAGTCAGTCAGTCTTCACCGGGTAAAGAGATTAAAAAAAATCTTAATATTGTGTAAAAAAGTTTGATTAAAACTGTGCACTTATTTTGCTGACTCACTTTAAACATTTCCTAAAACTGTAACGGTCTTACCACAAAAGATCTAAACATCTATTGAACAGTTGTTTTGAGAACATTTATGAATGAATTTTTCTCTAATCAACTGTTCAACAGGTGTTTAAATCTTTTGTAGTAAGACCGTAAATGTTCTTCTTCAATTACTATTTTTAACTCCCGACAAAAAAGAGGGGTGTTATAAGTTTGACGTGTCTGTCTGTCGGTCTTTCTGTCTGTCTGTCTGTCTGTCACAATCGTAGCATCCAAACGGGTGGACCGATTTTGATCTAGTTTTTTTTTGTTTGAAAGCTGACTTAATTGATAGTGTTCTTAGCTATAGTTCATCATCATCAGCCTGCTCCGTGCTGAAAAATCGGGGTTCATCTGGTTCGTGAAGGGCCGATTAGCAACTTGCAGTCGTTTGATGGGCTTTATTGAATTCTAGTTCGTGACATTTATATGAATATTTACTTACACATTAATGGAAAGTTGACCTGGTGCTGCAGCGTCACCCGGTAATCAATAGGATACCCAACTCCTCACCAACTTAGAGCAATGGTTTCGTGTTTGGGCTTGGACAACTAATAAGACGTAGATAACCAATAAATTTTTGCATGCTGCTGCTGCAGCATCATCTGGATTCTATAGGAGCCGAGCTCCATATGAACCCAAAGTGGAGGTTTTATGTTTGGACTCATATTGACGGCCTCATCCAAAAGGACATTCCTAGATGGTATTCATTGGGATATAATATGATCCTGTTGATAGGAATTATTCTGCACTATAACCAACACAAGTTTAAAAAGCATGAAATAAAATTAAATTAAGAAATTTAAAAAACCCCCGCCAAACAACTTTAAAAAGTAATGAAATAATATATTTTACTGACTTTAAGTTTAAATAATTCCTAAGTGTAAAGTGATATTTTAGTCCATAATTGTTGTCAAGGTGTGTCGGGGGACCGCTAATGTAGATGTTTGATTTCACATAACATTATAGTTTAAGGGTCAGTTCACAGCGAACCGAATCGATACAATCAGTGACATGGCGATACAAAATGCAAAACACATTGTTGGCGGTCCCCCGACACTCCGTGACAACAATTATGGACTAAAATATCACTTTACACTTAGGAATTATTTAAACTTTAAGTCAGTAAAATATATTATTTCATTACTTTTTAAAGTTGTTTGGCGGGGGTTTTTTAAATTTCTTATCTTTGTATGTATATAGGATGTTACAAAACAAAGTGATAATACTTTCTCAGTAAACTCCCTAAAGTATTATCACTTAGTTTTGTTACACCCTGTATAGCATGATGAGACTTCTGTACCACGAAGGAACTCCACAATTTTGCATACGTAACGACTTACGTGTTATTCATTGCAATGATCGGATCGTAACATATCCATTCTGAGACACTTCAGATATTTTGTATCTTATTTTAACAAGTAGGTAAGTATAATAACTTTACAACAATAAGACGTAGGTGGATGAAGTGGCTGTCCATGTATGGCGCGCCGATTTGGGCTGGGAGACTGTCGACCAGCAACAGGCTCGTTCTGGGACGCCTTCAGCGAGTGATGGCGACGCGGGCGGTGCGCGGGTATCGCACAATCTCCCGAGATGCGGGATGATATTTGATGGTACTTGCTGGTAGCGTCCCATGGGACATTGACGCAAGGGCCCTTGCCGACGTTTATTGGCGTTGCGCAGCAGTCCACGAGGGGGCAGCAACCCCCAACCGGACGCCGTGCGTCGGTGGAGGACTGAGTCTAGTGAGAGGTCGTTAGACCTCTGGGCGGAGCGGTTACAAGAACCGCTGGTAAGCGTCGCCCTGATAGAGGCAATCCGGCCACTATTTAAAGAGTGGGTGAACCGGAAACACGGGGCACTCTCCTTCCATCTGGCGCAGATGCTCACCGGGCACGGCTGCTTCGGTCAGTATCTGTGTCAGATAGCTAGGAGAGAAAGTGACACAAGGTGTCACCAATCACCATTGCCTTGACGAAAGGGACACGGCCGAGCACACAATGACGACGTGCCCTTCCTGGATGGAGCAACGTACAGCCCTTACGGCCGTCATTGCAATGGACCTCTCGCTGCCAGCGATAATCCGGGCAATGCTGAGCAGTGAGATCGCATGGCAGGCAGTAAATGACTTTGCCCAGGAAGTCATCACCGCAAAAGAGGAGGCCGAGCGCAGGAGAGAACGGGAGGCGCTCGACCCTTTGAGACGGCCGACGAGAAGACGCACGCGACGGAGTGGCCGCGGCGACTTACATTAGCCGGGTACTCGGGGCGGTGGTGTGGGGACACCGCCGCCCATTGCACCGAGTCCTAGAGAGAAAGCCGTGATGCGCAAGGTGTTCCTGCGCATCGCGGCCCCCCGAGTAGCGGGGTGCTGTCGGGTCTGTAGATGATCGCTGGTAGAGTTGCGGTAGGTTCTATCCTACCCGAAACTCTGTGGAACACCATGGGGTTTTAGTGGGTAGCAGGAGTCCCACATACCCCGGCCGATATCCCCAATTTGCCGGGGATGCGTAAAGCATTTCCCCATGTTAAAAAAAAAAGAAAAGGTGGATGAAGTGGCAAACATTTTAGAATTTTTTTTTGCAATAGAGGTTTTGGGAACGGGATAGAGATTTACAATAAAAAACCGGCCAAGTAAGTGTCGGGCCACGCGCAATATAGGGTCCCGTAGTACCGCTAGTTTTTTTTAAATTGTTGTATGTTCAAAGTACATTTAACGTGTTTTACACGACTAACAACATCATCTTAGTTACTTTCAAAGGAACGAAAAGTTCCTTTATACTTCGCCGAATACATTTTTTGTAGTTGATCGACTATTACTCAATAACTTATGACGTCTTCTTAGTCATGATAGTTTTCCTTTCATATTCAGCATATTTCCTACTCCCGTGATTTTTTTCACATTTCCAGAAGCAACCTTTTAGCTGGTAGAAGGGGGAGACACTGGACTCTAACGATTTTTTCCACTTTAAAACTTAATATTTCACAAACGGATCCCTAAATCGGAAAATGATCTATGAATACTCATAATATTTTTAAGGGCTTAAAAGTAATTAAAAAACGTTTAGAATGAGCTTAGAATAAAATATAAAACTTTAATAAGGAACCTTTTTCATATGATTTTTGCCCAGCATAAAATTATGAGTTAGCACTTAGTATGTAGACAACCGCTACAATTTTTTTAAATTAAACCCCTTTGAGGCCCGAGGGTACTCCGTCAGCCGTAGACCGTAATATAATACTGTGTTTTCCAGTATTCATAATGAACAAAACTGCAATAAATTACGGCATTATCGACTGAAGTCAATTATTATTCGTGGCGTTTGAATCGAGCTTCATTAACGAGATATGCGTGCTCGGAATACTTTGTGCTGAATATTTTACCCGACTATATTAAATTGCTGGTTTCCCGTACTAAAGAGGTTATATTTTTTATTGTGTACGCAGTACGACTCATTTGAGCGGATCTCGATTAAAGTTCTTAAAAAGTTAATAAAGAATAATTTGAAGATAATTGTGGTTTCTTCTTCATGACTATGAAGATTGAGAAAGGTAAATTGATATTTTACAACAGTTTAAATTTAATTCAGATCTGCTCAAGTCATCTTTTGAGCGATTTATGCAATTTTATGTTTTAAACTAGTTAATCGGGTTGGCATTTGAATCACGCATTGTAGGTAGAAGGGGTGGAACGGTGGCATTTTATAGGGGCTAGTTACCCCTTTCAAATGACACCTGATTTGTGTCTAGGAGATGCATGTTAAGAGCCCATATGACCCTAACTTGACTACATACTTTAACCTAGATCTCAAAATCTATAAGGTCTAGAAAACTGATTTTTTGACACAAGTAACTTCAGTTCATAAAGATTAAATGCTCAAGACGAAAACACGATTACTCAAAAAATGCTCGATAGTTTCTTTTTTACAAAAAACCTTGTTTTAGACACATTTTTGCTTGGATCTTCGAAGTTTGCTGTCTTTTCTTTAATATTTTTTAATATCTAAAAATGTATTGATAAAACCTAAATTTGCTCAAAACACTTTTTTATTTATTTAAATTATTATTATTCATATTTCATGAAATTGATTAATGATAAGACGGACCTGTTATTTTTTCGGGTTACGTCGATCCCTCATTGAGATGGGCGTGGCCCGTGGGCCATGTTTTATACAGGGTGTAACAAAACTAAGTGATAATACTTTAGGGTTTGTATGTGTCCCTTATATTGAGGTCACTGTGAAAGTAGCAGCACTGAAAGAGCAATTTTTTGTCTGATTTGTATGGGCAAGCGCCCCAGTGCGGCATGACTTTGCCCATACAAAATAAAATGAAAAAAAAAAAAAAAAAACTCTTTCAGGGCTGCTACTTAATAGTGAACTCAATACATATAAGGTACATATTATACACACCCTATAGTATTATCATTTATCACTTTGTTTTGTTACACCCTGTATATCAAGGAACGGTGGTCTGCCATCTATCTGTTCAATTAATTTCTCCCATAATCCCCTGTTTTCCCAGCATGAACTTTACCCTGTCACTGTATCACAGAATATATATTAGTAGTACCAAACTGTACTAACCGCGGTTGGCACTTCATTTCAGTCACCTAACTAATGCATGCTGACCCCGCACACTAACACGTCATGGCGAACCCGGCAGACAAGCGGTTTCATCAGCTGGTAAGTTATTCATATTATTATGGTTAGTTGGGCACGTGAGTAATATACTGCCGTCAATAGCATAAACACATAAGTCGGGTTTAGACGGTTTCGAGAAAAACGCGGTTAAAGTTTTGTTGCGAAAATCATCAATAAAAATTTTATTTGTGGTCAGACCATGATGGCTGATACCTAATCTCAGCGAATATCTAATGCTTTTTTACGTATGTCAGTCAAGCTACCATGACAAAGTCAGCAAAATAACTCGGGATTGCGTTATTAATTAAGTGCTAATTGAGTGCTGTTTTGGCAAAAACCGCGAATTTAGTGCTCCTCAACATTCGCAATAAATGCGAATACTGCTAACTTGACGTCAAGCTAGCAGTGTATATAACCAAAACCTTAATAATGCTGATAATATAGCTCCGTGATGAATACTTAGCTTATAGGTGCTCATTAAGTGCTAGCGATAAGCGTGGAAAAAATATGCATTTTTTTATGCCTTATACTGCTCACTTGACGGAATCAGCAAGATGTTCCTCTTGATTTAAGTAGTTTGATGAAATCCTCAATCATAAACGATACATAGGAATTAAGTGCTCATTAAGTGCTAGCGATAAGCGGGGAAAAAAATTGCATTTTTTAAATTTTTATACCGTATACTGCTCACTTGACGGCAACCGCGAGATGATCGTCTTGATTGAGGTGGTTTAAGGAAATCCAGACAGATCACATTGAATTGACATAACCCGACTAAATGACGTAGGCTCGCCATCTGCCTAGGAATCAATTCGATGATACAATCATGCATAATGCTTTCGTTTGATGGCTGCAGGCATCAAATGCGATCTCTCTCAGTTGGGAATTGGGAAGGAGAGACTGTTACTTATGTTTCAAAATAATTTTTTTGATTTATTACGTATGCACTTTAGATTTTGATCCTGTAATTAAATGAATCATGCTTCCACTTCATCATAATTGATAGAAACGAAGCATGCTGTACTCTTTATTCAGAATCACCAAAAAACCTCCAATAAATTAGATTGTAGAGTATGGTTAAGCATCATCACAAACCAAAATCTTACTTCTACAGATAACTTCCAATTTATAGCATGGATGTAGGCGTGAACTAAAGGATCGCCCCCGTAGTTGCGTAGGTGTTCTGTTGAAATTGTTCAAGCAATTTACGAATTCAAATGTCATTTTTATTATGACCACTACGACACAATAGACATACTACTATCATTCTGTCTACTCTGACTACGAAGCCGGAAGCCACGAAGTTAATCTCAATTCTCAATATTTCATTAATTTCATACAAATTTGATAAATATTTGTGTCTCGTTTCGTGGTTGTCGCGTTTATAATTGATGGCCATGGCAATGGTTTCTTGTGAAGATTTCTTTTATTACATATCGGTTTTTTGCGACGGATCAAAAAGGTTCATCGCTAATTCATGGCCACCTTTAGCAGGATGCGATGGTCAAACTGTAAAACTGATCGCACATAATATTTTGTCAGCACCGTACGTGCCGAACGCACCGCATAGTGTGTACGAACGGAATGCGGCGCGTATGGTGCGGACGAATGTGCGAGGTTTCACATCATTTCATACAACAAATTCTAAAGTGCGGCGGCGTACGGCGCGTACTTGCTGATAAATGTGCGATTACCTTAAATTATTGTCTTGATTTTAAAATATTATAGAGTTTGACTGTACGACCTTCTCGACTATTATTGAGACACAGATTATATGAGGATTGAAGAGCGATGTTTTTGTTTGTTTATGTAAATTTTTACGCCGTCAACTCCACTGATAAGTGTTATCAGACGTTGCCGCTGCCGGATTAGGAGATACGAATTTGTTTATAAACGTTTTGGCCCCTAGACGAGTTCCTTTCAGTGACCGTTGATGACTTTTTGCTTTTAGGACCTGTTCAGTATATCATTTTTATATTCAAGGCTACAGAATACTCTAAACATTCTTGAATGGCTTCCCAATATAAGCACTTTTTTCTATGGCAGCAACTTTCATACTTTAGGAAAATCTGCTGATGTATACTAAGGTGCCTTAGCGTTAACACTTTTGTATGAAACAGCTGATTAGTTTAAAAACATCTATTACTACTTGTGTGGCAGTTCTAGATGAGAGGCGCTGATAAGGTCAATGACCTTCTCGACGCCTTCTTCATTCATACTGGCTTTTACGATCATTTGTTTTGTTATAGCTAACCTCGATGTAATCTTTATATTAATACGTGAGAGAAAAACTTTGTAACCCTTTTTACGAAAAATGGGAAAACGTAGGTGCATGAAATTTCGCATAGTTATAGTTAATATGGTGAAGGAGTGCATCGAGCTAATATTATTTTAAAATTATACTTTTATCAGTCACGAACGTGCCGCGTCTTGTCTTACTTTAATAAATTGAAAATGACGTCGTGCGTGTTCCGAAAATGTACCAATTATGACTCGAAAGAAAACAAAACACTTGGAGTCTCTTACCACATGACTTGATTGCAATAAATACCTCGATTATTTACATTTTCAATTATTTTTTTGAACAATCTGGAAAAAATCTAATTTTCGTCATAGCTCAGGCGAAGAAAGAGACAGCGATACGATTCGACGTTTAAAAATATAACTGTCTCTTTTATGTAAATGGTTTTTCGTATCTTTTGTTTCACTTATCTGTCAAATTTGTCAATGTTTGCAATTTTGAATTTGAAAATTGTTCGGAAGAGATTTAAGCCGGAAAATAGTATGGACGTAACAGATCTGTATAAGTACAATATCATTGGTTGTACCGTGTACGAAGTGATGTGAAACCTCGCACATTCGTCCGCACCGTACGCGCTGTATTTCATGAACTATGCGGTGCGCCGTGCGTTCGACGCGTACGACGCGTACGGTGCTGACAAATGTGCGATCAGCTTAATTGGCTATTTACAGTAAACTGTGTATTATATAATGTACGTGTTGACAGACGCTCGCGATCCAGAAAGCGATCAATGCCGTGGAGACGCCGGTGAAGGAGAAACATGTCCGCAGCACCATCATCGGCACCTTCCACGAGCAGAGCGCCATCACCTACTGGGTAATAAGGACCTACTCTGCGGTTGCTTGCTTGGACTATAGCCGACTGGATGGACTTTAGTCGGTTGAACTATATTCGCTTGCACTATAAGATTAGTTAACGTCCAGGGTTGTGTGTTGTAATCTCCATCCGCGCATAACAATTTGTGACCCATTGGCGTTGAGTTATATGATATAATATGAAGATCCATTTGTTAGAACGCGCAAAGACATAGCTATTAAACAATAAACAAACGTTTAAGATTAGATAAACAATTCAGGATCCCTTTAACACCATTTGTATGACATGATGAAATTTTTCTGCAGCAATCTAAAGCTAAATGACGATTTTAGCCCTTGGAATTTTTTCCCTAACAAGCACTGTCCCATTCCTCTAAAACACATCTCCTCGCAGATGGTGGTGCTCCGCCTGCCGCTGCAGGACAACCGCATCGTGTCGTGGAAGTTCTGTCACGTGACACACAAGCTGTTGCGCGAGGGCCACCCCGCCTGCCTCGACGACTCGCAGCGACACATCGCCATGATCGAGAACTTGGGCAAACTGTGGGTGAGTGCTACCAGAAGGTTGGGAGTTTTGTGCCTAGTGAATGAGGGTTTTTAAGATCGCGACAATGACAGCTGTTTGACACGCCAAGGATCATATTGATACTAGACCTAGACTCTGCATGGTGTCAAGTGGACAAAATGTTATATATACAGTGTGTAACAAAAATAAGTGATAATACTTTAGGTTGTGTACGTGTTCCTTATAGAGAGTTCACTGTGAAAGTAGCAGCTCTAAAAGATGAATTTTTTTTTCACTTTTGTATGGGCAAGGGAACGAGCGTCACGAGTTTCCCTATACAGAAGTGAAAAAAATTTTTGGTCTTTCTGTGCTGCTACTTTCACAGTAAACTCTCTACAAGGAACACGTACACACCCTTACCTCACTTATTTTTGTTACACTCTGTATATGAATATTCTTATTCCTAGTTATTGAGCCGCAAAAACTAAAAACCTGGTGACAGGTGGTGCGTGATCTACATGTGTGCATGTGGCCTAGTGCATTTAAAGTCATATCAAGATCAAAAGATGTTAGGCGTAGCGCAAAGCTTTGTAAATCCTCTACAAAAAAAGATCATACAATGTTCCTAAAAATTGTGAGGACGTTATAACTATTTTAAACGCCTGGCGGGCTGCAGTTTGACTATACTGTGCCATAGGTCCTTTCAACTTACCCCCAGCATCTTTGTTGCTTATAGAAGGCTTTCGATGCTGGGCCAACTATTATATGGCGTATATTCTGTGACTGGGCCTATTAGTAGTCTCTTGCTATTCGAATTTTTAACAGGGCTGGAACCTGTTAAAAATTCAGCAACCTTCTCTCTTACAGGTGCACCTACGCGAAGGTTACGGGCGTCTGATCCACCTGTACTGCAACCTGCTGGTCACCAAGCTCAAGTTCCACGCGCGCAACCCGCGCTTCCCGGGCAACATGCAGGTCACGGCTGATGAGCTGGACTCCATCGCTGAGAATGATGTTAATAACTAGTGAGTGATTTTTAAGGCTTCTGTACGAAAAGGGACGGACAACTAATACCCAGGTGTTGGAGTTTTTAACAGAAGTTTATCTCGCTCTTTTAATTGGCTAACATCAAATAGTTAACCAATAAATATCTCTGTTGAATACATAATATTATCTTGTTTGTATGTCACATGCAAATTAAGTTAATTTTATTGCAGCTTCCAGTTGTGCGTCGAGCTGTTTGACTACATGGACGATATCCTCAATTTGCAAGCTGCAGGTAACCTTAAGCCCTGCAATTATCACCATATAGGTGTCATAATATGTCTATTTGGCACGACAATTGACACGAAAGGCTTCATTAAGCTTCATATATTTGACGTTAGATAACGAAATTTTTGACGGATAAAGTAGATATTTTGCAATATCCTCTTGTTGCTTATACCCGTCGTTAATACGTTATCTCTCTGCCGATTTTGTATAAAACAATTTCCATATTACAGTATTCGAGAGTCTCGGCAACGCGCGCGCCAACTCGATGACGGCGAGCGGGCAGTGCCGGCTGGCGGCGCTCATCCCGTGCGCGCAGGACGCGTCGCCCGCGTACGACGCCGGCGTGCGCCTGCTGTTTCGCCTGCACGCCGCGCTGCCCGCCGACACGCTCGCCGGCCACCGCGAGAGGTGCGTACACTGTCTTGCGACAGCAATGCAACAGCCACTTGAAAGTTAAATTCAAAATTTCAAAACTTTGGAATACAACATTTCTGGCAGATAGGAGATTTTTTTTTGTTTTGAGTTGCGGGGTAGTATTCGACTACAGAAAAATATCTAAAAAATAATACAAGTCATTCATTAACTTTATATTGCTATCGCATAACCGTGGAAACCAGATAGCAACATCAAGTGCACGTGAAATCACTATGTGTTGCGAAACTTGCAATGGATCTACGTAATTATGTCTATGTGCTTATAATAATTATGCCAATACTTATAATTGTGTCGTTTCGGATCAAGCGTTAACATCAACGTGTATCGAAGATTCATCCACTAACTCTACCGGATTCTTACAGATTCCGACAGCAGTTCAAGAAGCTGAGCTCGTTCTACAAACACGCGAGCAGCCTGCAGTATTACCGCAACCTGCTGAGTCTGCCCGTGCTGCCCGCTAACCCACCTAACTTCCTGCTGCAGGTAATATACGCGTCTCGCTCGCACACCAACATTGGCCTTATACAGGGTGTAACAAAAACAAGTGATAATACTTTAGGGTGTGTACGTGTTCCTTGTAGAGAGTTTACTGTGAAAGTAGCAGCACTGAATGAGGAAAAATTTTTTTCACTTTTGTATGGGCAAGGGCCCGAGCATCACGAGTTTCCCCATACAAAAGTGAAAAAAAATTTTGGTCTTTCAGCGTTGCTACTTTCACAGTGAACTCTCTACAAGGAACACGTACACACCCTAAAGTATTATCACTTATTTTTGTTACACCCTGTATACTGTACTCATAGTATACTAGGGATTAGGGAATACCATACTCAGAGTATAGTTATGTGTTATATTTACGCGCATCGCCGCAACGTAGATACAAAATTATACTAATACTAGCTGTCCCGGCAAACGTTTCTTTGCCATATAAAGTATTTCACCCATATTATTTTATTCAAGTGACTAAATAAGTATGTCACCATGGCGACGACCATCGCTATCCTGTCTCAAAAACAATGGTCGCCGTCAGTCTCGAGTTGTAATAATTTGCTATTATTTATTAAACAAATGCACTCATCAATATATAAGTACCCAGTAGCCGATTCTCAGACCCACTGAATATGCATATAAAATTTGGTAAAAATCAGTAAAGCCGTTTCGGAGGAGTACGGTGACTAACATTGTGACACGAGAATTTTATATATAAGAAGATAAGGCTGCATTTCCACCAGAGATGTGTTGCGAGGAATGTGTTTTTGAGAACCAATAGAATTGCTTCATTGACGTGACCTCGCACAGCGCAGCGATTCTATCGGATCTTATGGCGGCTCTCGACATAGGCGAACGCGTTGGCCAACGCGTCTGCAGACGCGTTGGCCCAATGTGTAGAACGGGCGTTCGCGCGTTGGCCGTAGGTATTTAGACGTTGGCCAACGCGCGAACGCCCGTTCTACACATTGGGCCAACGCGTTCGCCTATGTCGAGAGCCGCCATAAGAAACACAACTCTGGTGGAAACGCAGCCTAACGTTGGGGTGCGTTGAGTTTGGTGCATAATGGTAGCTCAGTTAAGCTGCGTTGCGAGGAATGTGTTTATTAGCACCTACGAATAATAAAAAATTAGCACCAATAGAATCGTTTCATTAGTTCGCAACGATTCTGTTAAAAAAATATCCACAGCCGAACATATAACCTCCTCGTTTTTTGGAAGTTATTTCTATTTTATTAACCCCCGACAAAAAAGAGGGGTGTTATAAGTTTGACGTGTCTGTCTGTCTGTCTGTCTGTCTGTCTATCTGTCTGTCTATCTGTTTGTCTGTGTGTGTATCTGTCCGTGGCATCGTAGCATCCAAACCGGTGGACCGATTTTGATCTAGTTTTTTTTGTTTGAAAGCTGACATGATCGAGAGTGTTCTTAGTTATAATTCATCATCATCAGCCTGCTCAGTCCTGGACAATCAGGGTTTATCTGGTTCATGAAAGGCCGTTAGCAACTTGTAGTCGTTTGATAGGTTCTATATTTCATTCTAGTTCGTGATATTTGTGAATATACAATATACGTATACACATAATAATGGAAAGTTGACCTGGTGCTGCAGCATCACCTGGTAATCAATAGGATATCCAACTCCTCGCCAACTAAGAGCAGAGGTTTCGTGTTTGGGCTCATTTTAATTGTGACAACCAGTAAGAAGTAGATAAAGTATAAACAGTAAATATTTACATGCTGCTGCTGCAGCATCACCTGGATTCTATAGGAACCGAGCTTCGTATGAACCCAAAGTGGAGGTTTCGTGTTTGGGCTCATTTTAACGGCCTCATCGAAAAGGACATTGATAGATGGTAATCATGAGAATATGATTCTGTTGATAGGAATTATTCTACACTATAACCAACACAAGTTTAAAAAGTATGAAATAAAATTAAATTAAGAAATTTAAAAAAACAACATGTCTCCCGACACACCGTGACAACAATTATGGACTAAAATAATTATTACTTTACACAAGTTAGGGATCATTTGAACTTAAAGGCAGTAAATATTATTTCATTACTTTTTAAAGTTGTTTTGGCGGGGGTTTTTTTAAATTTCTTAATTTAATTTAATTTAGTTATAGTTATTCAATAAGTCATTATGCAGCTTAGTTCAGCTCTGATGGAAACGAAGTCCTAATCCAACGAAGCAACGCACCGCAACGGATGTAGCTTCGTTCCATTATAGAAAAAAAAGAGATAGAGAGGCTAAATATAATTTATTTCAATTTTTTTCTGTTTATTCACTTCTGTTTGTTACAGAGCGACTTCGGCACGTACGTGACGCCGGTGGTGTCGGTGCCGGAGCCGGAGCCGGACGAGCCGGACAACATCGCCGCACTCATCGATACGTCCGACACCATGAGCCAGGTAAGATGGGAAGAGAAAGAGGGATATAAGAAAAGCTGTATATATACTCGTGTTTTGTTATAAGGTTTTAAATTAGGCAAGTCGAATAAAAAAAACTATATTTATACATAGGTATTATATAATTCGATAACTTATGCAATTTATAGCAACTTTTGTTATGAAACTACTTTCATGAACGCAAAATAACTGCCGAACAAAATATTAATGCCGCGATCCACACAAAGTACATAACTGTGACGTCATTATTTGATAGCGGTTTTGTATAGAGCCTTTTGGGAAGCTCTATTTTATGTGATTTTAGATTTGTGTTATTATCTTGGAGAATTTAAAAGCTACCAGAGTCACTCTTTAACTAATGTTTCCGTTTATGAGAAGTCTTTTTATTACTAAATACAAAAAAAATGTCAAGCCTAGAACCAAGAACAGAGCGAGACAGAGTATAAATAAAAATATAGACTTACTAAATTTTACTATTAACTGTGTACAGGCGACGAATTCCGACTTCGACGTGGTGGACCGCGCGGCGCCGTCGCCCGCCCCCGACCCCATAGTAGAGCGAGATCGCCTCATAGACCATCTTCAGAGCGAACTCAAGCGGATGCGGTAAGAACTTTTTTTTTTATTGATGAGTATGGAAAAGTTATAAGCCAAGGTGTGGTCAGTGCTGACAATTTCCACAGACAAATTATAAACCGTGTGTCACTTATTAATACATACAGGCAGTCCTAAAAATAATAACATTATTATTGAAATAAAAAAAATACATAATGAGTGGCTATTATAGGGGTCCAAAATTCTACCCAGTGTACGCCATACTGTCAATTCGTTCCGAAATATACGCCGGTGCATTGACGTATAATATGATTTTGTTGGAATGTTGTTATAATACGTCACACTTGTCTCAGGTACAATATAGCGTCGGATACATGACGTCTTTAATACTGTGTCTCTGGCCCTACGAATAAGTAATAAAAACTAAGGAAGAGTAACTGTTAAAAATTTTGTCCGCGAGTCTACAAAATGTGACCCGAATACATGCATACTTTATGCATGTATATGATACACAATATTGTGTTTTTATACAAGTGACAATTATTGTCAACGGCTTTATTTCCTTAATTTTAATGTTAGTGTTTCGTAGCTATTTTCATATTTTAGTTTTTCATATTTAAGTATGGGAGTTACGTTTCCATAGTTTTTATTATTCGTAGCTCTGGCCACTAGTCAGTATACTGTTTTAAATTTCAGAACCTATAGGTAACATTAAATAGCTATCATATTGGTGACACCATTGAGCTAGACTGGGGTGACACTTTTTTGGTTTCAGGTCTGAAGTGTCACAAATAATTCAAGAGAGGAATACTATGCTAGGATCTATACGGGAGCACTGCTCGCACGTCGAGTCGCAGCTACAGTCTACTAAGGTAACAAAAAAGTTTACTATGGTAAAAAAGTTATTAAAATGTCATGCCTGCTCTCTCGTATACACAATATAACATGAAAACAAGAGAGATAATATTACGTGAACTTATTTTAAAAGTATATTCAAGCGACAAAAACTAATCACTTTATGTATTTCAGAATGAACTAGAGCAAGAAAAACAAAAAGCAGAAATTGTGTTAGCGCAGGCGCCAGAAATTAAAAGTAAGTCTAAAGAATATTCTCGTAAAGTTAAATATAACAAATGATTATATCCAACCTAATAATTTTGTATTTTTATAGAAAAATTGACAGAAACAGAAGAGAAAGCTAAGATATCCGACGAGAAATTCCAAAAGTTAAAAGGGGCGTACACACAACTGAGAGAAGAGCACATTACCTTGATAAGACAGGTCAGACATTTTGCTACTTGGCTACGTATTTAATTTTTCACAATAAAAGTAATAATTTGCGTCACGAATGGATTATTATCCATTGATTCGATTTGAGATGTTATTATGGCACAGCCGCTTTTTTCATACCGCAATTGAGTCCAAAGATAATATTTGGTCCGGACAGTACGCTTAAGTTATGAGAAAATAATTTTATTTTATATTTTAGAAAGCCGAGGTAGACAAAGTGGCGAGTAGCTTGCGAGCAGCCGCCGCGCAACACGAGAGTGCCAAAGCGATGTTACAACAACAACTTAATGATCGAATGAAGTAAGTGAAACTTGAACCTTTGTTTAGATGTATTGTTATCAAAAGTTATCAAAATCGTTTTTAATTTAAATCATAGACATAAATCTCCATTCTCCAAAGACCTTCAAAGTTTTTAAAAATCTTATTTGACAAGAATGAAAATATTCTTGACAGTTAATTTCGAAATATTAATTTGATTTATTCGTATTAAAATTTCAAGGGATATGGAGCTGTTGCAACAAAGTGCATCGTCGAGTGAAGAAATAGAAGCATACAAAATGGAAATAGCCAATATAAGAAGTGATCTCGAACAATCGAGACAAAAAGAGGCAGAGTTGGAATCGCTCAAAGCAGCCATGGAAGCTCTAGAAATCGAACATAAAACAGCAACGACGGAACAGCAAGAGAAGATATTAACAATTTCTACTGAATTGAAAGAGGCTACTGAAAGTTTAGAAAAATTAAAACAAGAAGTTAGTGAAAAAGATACCGAGTTGAATAAAGTGAAAGAAGAATTGACTGGTCTACGACAAAAGAGCGGAGACGAATACAGAAAAGCAGTTGAGGAAAAGGAAGCAGCTTTAAAACAAGTGACGCAGTTGACACAACAATATCAACAGGAGAAAGAGGTTTGTATATTGCATGTAAATTATGTAAAGCATGGCTTAAGTTTAATGCATGTATGGTAACAAAATAGTCGTGTATAGTTTTAGCCACTGCATGATAGAGATTCATTGAACAAATGTAAATATTAAAGTAGGCATTTCACATTATTCGACTAAACCATGGGTGGCATGAATAATTTCATTATTAATAAGCAGGCCGTGGCATGTCATTACTAAAACTTTAAATTTTGCTTTACATTAGGAGTTCACTAATCGTTATAGAAACTTGGAGACGGAATTAGAAAATTTGCAACTAAAACTTGTTGATTCTGAACATACTTTAAGTACTAAATGTTATACTCTTGAAGAAGAAATAGAAACAAAGACTCGAGATTTTGAATCTACGTTGCACGAAAAAGATAACGAAATTAAGGAGGCGTTAGAGAAAATAGAATGTCTACAGAAAGAAATAGATTTAGTAAAAGAAACATCCGATAAATCTGTTTGGGAAAAAGTAGAATCAATAAACAAATTACAAGAAATGGTTTCTGAAATTAACGTCGCTAATAGGGACTTAAATACCAATAATGAAATGTTGGAAACTGAAATCATGAATATGAAACAAACTCTCGAAGAATACAATAACGAAAAAAATATTCTTCAAAACACAGTTACAGAAAAAACTAATGAAATATTAGAGCTTACGAATAAAATTACAGAATTGGAACAAACTAATAATGAAAAGGACTTATTTATTGAAGAATTAAAGACGTCATCTAGTCAAGAAATTATTAATCACATTGCGAAGGTAGACGAATTGAAACAAGAAGTTACGAATAAAGAAAATGAAATATCTGAAATTATGACTAAATTAAATGAAATAGGAACATTCAAAGACCAGCAAGAAATCGAGTATCAAAATTACAAAGATCAGGCTGAAAACGAAATTCGTAGTTTAAAATCTGAATTAGAAAATACAATATTAACGAAAGATGAAAATATTCAAAATCTGCAAAGTGATATAAAAGTTAGGAACGATAAAGTATCTAGTCTAGAAACAATAATTACAGAATTGAAAGCGAATGCCTCAGAACTATCGCAAGAAATAGAAAGCATAAAAAATGAACTAAACGAAGTTGTAGCAAGCAAAGAAACGTTAGAAAATAATTTAACGGAAAAAGATGAAGAAGTTCAGGTTAGACTAACAACGGTGATGGAGTATTGTCCGCTTAATGTTTGTGAAAACAAGACTGTGTATGTTCACAATATTGTTTATTAAAAGTTTGTAATTACATTATTATGTTATAAAGATGCTTAAAAATGTTATAAAGATGCTTAAATAATGTGGCGTTTTGCATTTTAAGCGTTATAATTGTGTATTTTGTTAATGTTTTTTTCTTTTATGAAAATGCTTAAATGAATATTTATCGTCAAATGTTTTTTTAGTATACTTACAATCTCTAAGTCTTTAGTTTTTTGCAAAGAGCAATGCAAGATTTGCATTGTTCTAGGTTATTTACTTTTTACGATAATTGTAGTACCAACTTTTTAATTTCCAATATATTTCATTTCATCTTCATCTATCTAATTGCATGATTTCTAATTGCATGTTCTATTTCCTTCCGACTTGGCTGTGCATGGAAACTTCTGGGCGCTTTCCTTTTCCGGAAATTTCTGCAACTCGTGGACTTCGGCATTGCGTTAAGTATATTTAGCATTTGGAGGCTAGACTGTTGCATACGGAGAGCGAACGATTGAACGCCGAGTGTGAATTGCAGGACCTACTGCAACAAAACACGATACTAGAAGCTGACATGGCCGCGCTGAAGATACAACTCGAGGAGGCGAACGCTGAAATCAAGAAAAGTAAGCTTTCACAATGTATATATACGTTTAATATACAGTCATATTAAATTATCTTCTTTAAGAAATTACCATGGGTTTATCTTGAATCTATTAGCAAATAAATAAGTCACAACATTTTACTCCCGAAAAGTCTAGTAAAGCTATAAAAAATATGTATGCTAGATATCTGAGATATAATTTCAGAATAAATATTTATAATAATACTTATTTCTTTCGCTGCCTTACCTTTATAAAATAGTACTGCTGACTTACAAACTTTGAGTCTCCATTCAACCACTTTAGGGTTGAAATTTTAAAACCGCTTATAATGGATTTTGCATCATAAAGAAAAACAAGCAAACTCAGCGGCTTGGCAAAGGCTCGGCCTGAGCGTTTGATCTATCAATCAATTCGTAAGCTTTTGATATATAATATTTTTAAACTTCTAGAAACCTCTCGACTGGTGGGTTGCGCGAGCGAAGTGGCTCTGGCGGTGACGAATGAGGCGATGTCTTCCTTCGAGAATTCCAACTCACAGGACGCGAACCAGCTCGCCGCCGAACTGGCCGCTAAGGCGTTTGAGGACTTGGCGAGAAAGTCACAGGTAAGAATGAGGGGATTTAGATTAGGGTTGTTGAGGAAGTGATTATGAGGAAGAGGAGGAGGAAGAGGAATTTTCACGCGCATATTTAGAGGATGCGGATGAGGAAGAGGATATTTTTTGAGGAAGAGGATGCGGATGAGGAAGCGGAAGAGGAAGCGGATGAGGAAGAGGATGATAGGAAATTATAAATACTAGCGGACCCAACCCAAAAGCCTTTGTTCTTTCTGTACATAACTAGGTACATACATTACACAAAAATTAAGAGGAGTCCACACCGCCGTTTTTCCATACAAACATTGTCCCCTGTTTCCTCCCTGGATAATGCCGGTAGAGTTATGATTTTTTTCCTGAATATCTATGGCCACTATTAGCATGTCCCTATGTTTTCTTTTTTTTTTTTCATAATTTTATTATTAAAAAAGATAAGAACGTCCAAAAACCCAAAAAAATGGCCAGATTTTCCTCTGTGTTCAAACAAACTTCAAACACCCAGAAAACAAAACTGGCTAGAACATACAAAAAAAAAAAACATAAAACATAGGAACACAGCTTAAGCCTTACTTTAATTCTTAATGAAAAAATTACTTAAAACGGTTAAGTTTTGGAGAAGGAATCAGCGAACAACGAATCGAAGATTTTCTGTTCTTTTCTCTCGCCCTTGGTGTATCCTCTTAATTAAAAGGGCATTTTCCAGTGGACCAAACTATGAATCTAAACCATTCTCAAAACACACAAAATTAAGAATCATCAAAATCGGTCCAGCAATTAAGGAGGAGTTCAGTAACATACACAACTCACGCACACAAAAAAAAAAGATGAGTGAATTCTCTGGCTCTGGCGTGTGCGTTGCCATGATTGGATACGCGACGCCCATGCGCAGTGAAATTCCTCATAAATTCCTCTAAAATTTTGAGGAAGCGATAGCGGAAGAGGATTTTTTTATTTTTATTTATGAGGATTGCGGTAATGGTTGAGGAACCCAAAATATTGCGGAACTTCCTCATTATGAGGAAGCGGAAGAGGAATCCTCAGCAACCCTAATTTAGATTCGTGACATAAAATGACAACAGTGTCATATGATTTTAAGCTTTATCTTCATTATTGTAACACATAGTATCGCTTGAGAAGTTTACGGCCTACGGATTTTATATTTTAGTAGTTTAAATTTAAAGTGTAAGTTAATTTGTAGATCGAAGGCAACGAGGAAGTGGTGGCGAAGTCTGCGATCCTGGGTGCGCATAGCGCTGCGCAGCTTTCCGCGTACGTCGCCGACGTCTCTTCTACCGCTACTAATATGGAGCTCGCTGATAGTGAGTATTGTTACCTAGTATGTGTATGGCCTATTTGAGTTTGTATTGAGTTGAGAGTATGTGTATGGCCTAAGTTTTCTTAGCTAATATCTGAACATATTTGTATCTGTTTGAGTTATCAATAATCCTTGTTTTTGATAAATATGGGACTTGGGAGACATACAGTGATAATATTCTTAAGCAAAGTTTGATCTCCATATTTTTATGTCGACTGAAGTTAAAACCTATTTATCACTTATTAAAACTAAACCTATTTATCAGCGTGATGTAATTTGAAACTCGATAAAAGTAATTTAAAAGTTTACTTTGAAATGATAAGTCATCTTTACTTTGTACTTAAATTATATCCAAAAGTTATTAACAAAAACACTCTTTCCAGAGCTAAATAACGAGTGTCGCAACATGCTGAACTCTGTCAAGCGCTGTCTGGAATCACTTTCAACGGGCACGCTGGAACGCACTGCGTGCATGGACGCTCGCGGCTGCGTGCAAGGTGCGGGCAGGGCCGTACAATCTGCGGCGCGCCCGCAAACTCACAGCGTAGATGATGAGCTCGCTCTTATGGATCAAGCGATCGAGGATGCTGCTAAACAAATTGAGGTATTTTCGACTTTATTTGTATACTACTAAGTGTTGTCCGGAATCCTATAATAAGTTACTGTTTGCATGACGCTGTTAGTAGATTTATAGAAATATCTGTAAAAAATACTATATATTTGAAATCATAAAAGTTCGCAACGTTCAACACAAATGTACGTTTTGCAGGAAATGTTAGCAGCGAGCAGAAAAGATGATTCCGGAGTGAAATTGGAGGTGAATGAGAAGATTTTAGACGCGTGTACTACATTGATGGCCGCAGTGAAGGTAACACTTACAAATAAACAAACACAGCCGGTTAAATAACGCACAAAATTTTTAAACGACATTTTGGGAGTTGTATTAATTTATATAAATAATTAAATAGGTACTTGTGCAAGACGCGAGAAAGCTGCAGAACGAGATAGGAGATCCGAAAACGAGGCAGAAGATGTACAGGAAAAACCCGCAGTGGTCCGAGGGGCTAATCTCCGCAGCAAAGGCTGTCGTGTTCGCCGCCAAACTACTTGTGTAAGTATTTAAAATACAGCTCATAATAATATTCAAGAACATATTTGAACACCAACCTAGACACATGTAATATTATTCTCTAAATCTGTACTGTAAAGTGTCTTGTAACACGAAATCAGATACAATACAGTTACATTAATTGATTTGAATTTGTGCCTACAACATGATCGTTACATAGGAGTTTCTTAGTTTTACAGACGACTGAAGTAACGTGTTATGTTAGTATTATTCATAGATAGAGCATACACGCTACCCATATATAATAAAATACAATACATACTAACCTCTACTACTATCGACCGTCAACCGAACACATAAAAGATTATAATATAAAAATGGCTATAAAAGACAGGAACGATAAAGTCCTAAGCCACATGGCGGGTAGATTCGACACAGAACGATGTCTTTTTAACAACCTAGAAACTCCACCCAGCTTGAGTGACCCCTCTCCACCAAGCCAATGTCACAACATCTAAAGGCAAAGGGTGGAGCAGCATAAAATCTAAGGAAATCGGAAAATGTCGGACCTACTGGCCGCCACACCGACTGGGACCTCACCGTTCAAAACATTAATATTATTATTATGCAATTTATAAAACAATAAATCTATATATTTATTTATTATATGTATAACATATTATACTCTATTCTATTAAATATACATATACACTTATATATAAAAAAAAAAAAAAAAAAAAAAAGGTGTCCATGGCGTGATGGACCACAATTAATTAAAATTCATAATATTATTTCAATTATCCTTGGTGCGAAAAATCTAAATAATAAAATAACAAAAAAAGGATATGGACGAACAGTCTATAGACGGCCCCAATTTTATAATAAAAAAAAAAAAAAAAAACCTCTACTACTAATATTTATGTACAGCACATCAGCGGACGAGGCAGCAGGCGCGTCTGGCCGCGTCGAGGGCGTGAGCGCGGCAGCACACGAAGTGGCGGGCAGCACGGCGCAGCTAGTAGCGGCGTCGCGAGCCCGCGCGCCGCCCGCCGCGCCCGCACTTGCGAGACTGACCGCAGCGTCGCGACAAGTCGCTGCTGCTGCGGGCGCCGTTGTAGCCGCTGTACGCGCTGCCTCCGCGCTCGTCAATGACACGGGTAAATACAAAAACATGTCGAGGCAAAAACTCTGCAAAATTTTTGGATTACAGCAGTAGATTGTATGCCTATAATATTATTTATACGTTTTTACAAAACCAAAAACCCCTAATAAAAGTGTTGCTGGTTGTCAAAGTCTAATTCAATGTGTTTTTTATCCCCACAGAGGCGCTAGACACCTCCGCTCTCTCTCTGACGGCGACGCGGCGGCTGGAGATGGAGAGCAAGGTCCGCGCGCTGGAGTTGGAGAGCGCGCTGGACGCCGAGCGCGCGAAACTCGCCGCGCTGCGCCGCCGACACTACCAGCTGGCGCAGCAACACGAGGTATGTGAGCTTAGGAGACTGATTCTCAATTCGAAATTTGAATCGGATCCAACAACGTGCGCGACAGCCAATAGACGCGCGTTTCGCCTAGCGTTGACCAATAACCGAGCGGTAAGTTTCCGAATTCGAGTTGATAATGACAACATACTTAATTGTGAATCTTTTTTTTTTAAATTCAATATAAACAAGTCTTGCTAAGACGGCCATTTCAAAAATGCTGTTCTCGACATTCAACATCTATTTATGTAATCAAAATAGCGTTAGTTTATAATTTGTCAAGGATATCGAAATGTGTAATAAAGAGACTTTGAAATGTTTTCACCTTGTTCTATAGCGCTCGATGTTTTACATTCTACAAATGTGAAAATTGATTCTCCGAATATAGGAGTGGAGGAGGGTCCGCCGGGCGGCCCCTAATTCCGCTTTAATATTTTAATAGTTTGTTTTCGTTTTTCAGAATGGAAACGTGACAAACGGCGCGGAATGAAGCAGGAATACAATTATTGAGCGTAATATTTTAAAATGAAATTAATGTCAATACCGCGGGGTTTCAAAGAGCGGCGACTACAAATTGCAAAAAATAAATCCAAATATCATGACAAGACTTTTACGTGCTTTGAAATTTCAATTAGATTTAACTTGCAAGACATTGCAATATGTGAAATCGCCAAAAAAGTCAATATTATGTGGACAATAAATAAAATATTCAATTGATATATTCTTAACTTGCATTTATGAACAACGAAATTAGTAATGTGCTCAGTAGTAAGCCATGTTTGTCTTCCGGACTGCTCAAGGATGTTGAATATAAGCTATATCCACACTAAGCGCTTTCGTCTTCAATTTTCGTCATCTTCTTTCATCCAACTTCGTTTTGACACATTCAATAATTGAATGCGTTAACGAACGCAACGCCAACATTGTCATTTTGTTTTTTGAATACGGCCAGAGGGCATGCCTCACGTTCGCTGTTGACTGCGCTATAACGCATGCCCTTGACGAACAGAAAAAGGCACAGTGTGGACAAAGCTAACGACAGCCTCATTAGTGAACGAAGAATAAGAGTGACTAAATAATCCATGTTGCCGTCTTTGCCTTGCAAACAGAAGAGGGCATTTGACAGAAAAGGTTAGCAATATGGTTAGGCGCGATTTATTCTTCGTTTATTAAACGAAAAAAAAGTTTAGTTTTTACTATTCCAGTAGTATAGTAGTAACTCATTAACACTTTAACACCAATTTATAAATGAACCATTTTTTTTAATAAAGTTGGACACAAGATTGCCACGATATAAGGATTTGTTCTTTAGATATAATATTGTAATCAATATAATGAATTGATAATTAAGATTACAGCTATGAGAACGTGTATTTATTATTTTATAAATATACTTACTTATATTAAAGTACAGATTGTATGTAAACCAGTTTATTGTATGTTATACAATAATTATTCCTTGTAATTCAAATGATAGTGGTAATTGTGTATCCGTCGATAGAGCCAGTTTCATAATTAAACAATAATTACTAACATTATTAAACACCAATTTTTAGACTTATACTTTTATTCTAGTTTATTAAGACTATAAATTGATAATAAATTGTTATAATTAACATAAACGAGGCTTCATAACACGCCTTTAAACTGTAAACTAGACTGAAAATTCAATCAGATATTGTACAAACATTAACCTTAATTTTATTTTTATTCATGAATAGAATTTGGCCATCATCAAGGCCGGCAACGCACCTGCAGCTCTCCTAATGCTGCGAGTGTCCATGGGCGACGATTGTTGCTTTCCATCAGGTGACCCGTTTGTCCCTTTTATGTAAAAAAATCGTGTCATTAACAGCTCACTATGCATTAAAACAAAAGAGAAGAAAAAGAAAACTTTAGAGTTTAGGTATTTCATTGCATGTGTGTCAGAGAATACATCCAGAAATCCCCAGAAAGATGCAAAGATGATGAAAGATGAAATGTAGGCAAGGAATATTATGTTGTTTTGTAGTTTTATATAATGTTTTTTTTTTATATTTAATCATACGAGCTATGTAATACAATCACTTTATAAGTTTGTCATTCATTTTATATTTATTAGTGATAGTATATTTTCTTGCCTGATTAATTCTACATTTGAATCAAGCTTTAAAATAGATGATATAGAATGGGATTGTATATGAATTTCATGAAACGACAAGGAAAATACCGCTGAAAGAGTACTTTTTAATAAATCGTGATTGTTCTAAGCAATAGATTATTGTAGCGTGCAAACTTTTGGGTGGCAAATGGCAATCAAAAAATACTTGCAATGACGGACTTATTAAGTTTGTGCTTTACAACCCTTGACAGTAACAAAACTCTTCCATAGGCTCAGCTCACACCGAGACACAATGCGTTGATTCGCCTCGTGCCTTGATGCGACATGGTCCTATGGGATTTCTATTGCAGTCCAAGAACATAAAAAAAAATTGACAGTTGACACTGGATGAACTTGTGATTTATTTAAATGTAAAATAGTGTAGTAAACTGACTTTTATAGTAATTATTATGTTTACTAACGAGATATCTATTATTTAATAAATAGTAAAATGTTTCTTGCCATATTATTTCATACAAAATTTTCCTATTTAGATTAAGATATTGTACATTTTGGGTGCTAGATACTCATGGACAATGAAACAATCAAGAATCACCAAATATTAAAAATATTTAATAAAATGCATAATACTTGCTTAAATACTTTAATATTCAACTTATATAACCTGACTACAGTATGACATATATACTTAATGAAAAGCTTGGCTTTATTGTGCTGAAAATTATTTCTTACATTGTATTTGTAGCAAAAATAATCACTTTCTTATTGTAAAAATTAAAACATAAGTTCATGTTTTCAATAAGGAATGCATTGAAATTCATTGAATAAGCAATAACACAATACTATACAACTACGAGTCATCATAAAACCACAATGTAAATAGTATACAGTAGACTATCTTGTGCCATGTGACTAACAAACAACTAAAACTAGCTAATATTTCTGTTGCACTTGCGTAAACTTCTGGGCATGTTGGTTTGACAAAGTATTGGCCTTATTTTCCAAATACGATCAATACCAAATACACGTAACCTTTGTCGGTTTTTGACGCACATCAAAAGAGTCAAATAGGCAAGTAAACAAAATCAAGTAAAAGTTTGGTATTTGACATCCATGTGTGGAAGGCTGTATATTTTGCCTTTATATGCTTGTTTGTGTATATGTCAATAATTTTGCCAAATACAACAAATAGCCAATAGCAAATACCAATAGCCATGTGAAGTGCCACCATTGAGAACACAGCAAGTTACTCTATTGCATACTATTTATATTGTGGGAAAATCTTGTGCATATTTTTTGTGCGAACACAAAATGACAAAAACTATAACATAGTTACTAAGTACATAAATAACACCAGAAGTCATTCGTTCATACAAAATCCTACTAGGTGGTTAACCTTCAAAAAATTTAGCACCACTTATCAAAAGTCCATCAAACTTCGTGTAAATGCAATACTTGTATAATATAAAATTAGGCCTTATACTAGTAAGTGGGGGTTTGCAGGGATTGCAATGGCGTCGTGGTAATACTGGGTACGTAGTTAGTTTACAGAGGTTCATGCCACTTGGAATGTTTCTCATGAACTAACTGGACGATCCGGACGTGGACAGCTTGGCATTTCTCAAACTTTGGAGGGATCGGACACAGACGGTAAACTACTTCGTCTCCAGGCAGGGGCACATACTCACCTTCAATGCTAAAACAAACCAGTCAGTTAATAAAGAACAACATATTGCATGCAACTTTGTTAGCACAGACATTTTTATATTACATAAGAACCATAGATTTTGATAGTGTGGTGTACCCACAATTCGCCTAACATTCCTACATCGTGCCACCAAGTTTTCTAAGCGCGTCAATATATTATATACGACTGCTGAAATGTATCACATGGGCTTTGGCCTGACCGAGCATAACACCTCGCTCGGTCGGAAGATCTTCCTTGGGATGTGGTGACCCATTATTCCCATTATTCCCAAAAACTATTCTATGTCCTCTCAAAGAAGTATTTACATACACAACTTCATCTAAATTGCTTAGCAGCTTAGTTCTAGAAGATCATATTATATTATTTAATTTATAACATTACTAAAGATAAGTTAAATGTTATGTGAGTTCAGGTAATAGGTGTAGTACACATGAGATAAAAACAAGTTTATAATATTATAAATTGGACAGCAAATATAATGATTTTAAGCATGCAGCAGGCTAATTATAGCTTAACCGATTCCTGGCCACTGCCGCGCTCAGCGCGTCATTTAAAAAGATTCAGTGAGGCCGATGACGCGCCAGGCGCGGCATACAAGGATTGTTAAAAAACACGTTAAAACTAATTTATTATACTGTAGTTACAATTCCTTAGTCTAAATGCGTGCGGCATTGGCCACTGGTTGTGTTTTATGCAAAACACAACCAGTGGCCAATGCCGCACGTGGGGCGTCATCGTTTAGCAGGGCCGATGACGCTTATGGCGCATCATCGAACAAACTGCTTGGCCTGTGGTAAGAATTCGTGAAAATGAAGGTGGCAACGAATCGGTTAAGTAAAATTTATTATTTATTTATTCATACATTGTGCACAAGCACAATGTACAATTTTAATCAAATTTAGACTTTTTATTGATTTCACGAAGTCTTTGTTGTAAACAAGGTATTTTAAGAGTTGGCCTTGACCCATAAAGTAAACATGCTTACTCTGATATGTGAAGAAAGATGTCTTCTCCTCCTCTATCGGAGGTCACGAACCCGTGACCTTTTTGGCGACAAAAGGATTTGATTTTTCCGTGTTCCAGAGGATTTTGAAGCGCACGTTCAGACCTTAAAGTAAAGACCGGATTGTAAGAGATTTACGGATATTTTATCGAAGTTAAGAAAAATAATACTGCGCATTTATCTTACGTGGATGCTGTACGGTTTCGCCTTGTTATTATAGGGCTCGGAAGCTGGAGATGAGTTAATGTTTTGTTGGGAGAATCGTCGTTGTTGAATCCGTTGTCGCCCGACATAGTTTTAACTAAGAGTTAAAATAGTAGAGGATAAGAAGCAGTGTGCTAGTGATATTATTCAGAGAAGATATCGAATTGTGCAAAATAAACCAAAAAAGAGTGATAAAATTCCTTTAGAGTTTAAAATATTCCACAAATCAAAACCGAAATAAATTTGACATTTCACATTCCCAAAAAATCGTTTGACAGCTGACATTTTTTTTCTTATAATGGCACTTCGGCTATAACCATGGCCAGCCGCCAGTGTCGAGATAAAATTATGGCGGGAAAACAATATTCTTTAATACAATTTTTTCTATATTATCGTTAGGTCAGTCAGGTCTAAAGTCTAGTCAAAATCTAAGTATAAAGTCAAGAAGTCAAGTCGGTCGATTCAGTAAAGTGGTAGACGCTTTACTGAAACTTCCGATGGAGTTTCGAGGGAACACAAAAGAGCACGTTTCTAGTTATTACATCACTTTCCCACACTTGTGCACGATAACGAATATCTAATGGTTAATATCCTACCAATATTACTGCCGAACCACACTCGCGGCGCGCATCGCGCCGCGGATCGCGCATTCTGCCAAATTTACTGATCCACACTCGCAAAGTTCGCGACATGTTCGCAATGTTGCCACTTTTTAATTTCTTTACTTTCTTGACGCACTATAGTTTGCGCCCTTGAGCCAAATTTATCTTACTTTATACTATAAACTAGATGTCCCACGCGGCTTCGCTCGCGTAAATTATTAGGAATTTTACGGAAATTGTACATTTTTTCGCAACAAAATAGCTTATCTCTCTTCACGTAGTCTACTCTATATCTGTGCCAAATAACATACAAAATTGCTTTAGTAGTTCGTGAGATAAACCCTTGCTAATAATTTTCCATTTTAACCACATTTCCTCTGTTTCTTCGGTCCTATTAGTTTGCGTGATAAAATAGCCTATAGCCTTCTTTGATAAATGAGCTATCTAACACTAAAATATTTTTTTATCGGACTAATAGTTCCTATGATTAACGTGTTCAATCAAACAAATAAATATTTTTTAAATCACTTGACAAAATCGAATCTTGATCTAAATGACTATGAAAAGTACCAATGGGTCATAATAGGCTCTTAATCATGGGATGCCTATAACTTTATAAGGTATAATAATATGTAGTAGCATATGCTTTCCGTTCTTAAAGCAATGCAAAGGAGTTCTTTCAGCACCTTCCCAATCTAATCATGGTATACCTTGGTGCAAAATCTTACTTGTTGATTGCATATGCTTAGACTACTTCCCACGAAACCGAAGTCACCACATGTTTCCATATAAATTTTAAGGAGTTCCCTCGATTAGTCATGGCTCCCAGCATCAAATCACCATTTTTGTGAGTATAGTACCAAATTGGGATGACACTCTGTACGCCAAAAGAAAAATTTTGAAAAGCGGTTCACAAACGGCGGAGTAATCGTTGAATATATAAAAACGAACATAACACCTCCCCCATTTTGAAAGTCAGTTAAAATTGTAGCCTATGTGTTATTCTGATGCATAAGCTTTATTATTGTAAAGTTTTATTAAGATACATTCAGTAGTTTTTGCGTGAAAGAGTAACAAACATCCATACATCCAAACAAACTTTCGCCTTTATAATCTACACTACTATTATAAAGAGGAAAGATTTGATTTTTTGTTTGTTTGTTTGTTTGTTTGAGTCGAATAGGCTCCGAAACTACTGGACCGATTTGAAAAATTCTTTTACCATTGGAATCCTGCATTATTTCTGCTGAACATAGGCTAATTTTTATTTTGGAAAAATATAAGGTTCCGTAAGATATTTGGGATTTTCGGACGCAAGGTTTAAAAAATCAACCAGAAAAGTTACTTATTTTGCGTACGCTGCCTAAACTATAAAAGATAGAGGCATAAAATGTTCTAAGTAATTATAGATCTTTTAAATATCTACAAAAAAGTCCGCGACACACTATACCTATCTATGTTGAGTGAGGCACAATAACCATTTTTTTATTAAAAAATCTAGAATTTTTTTTGGACTATATTTAAATGCGTTTATTTAAATCATGCTATTGACCCTTATCAAAATAAATTATTTCATCACTAAGTACAGTTAATGTAGATAATATTCGGTCTTTGAATGATTAAAATTGGACGTTTGGTTTTAATGTTATGGCGAAATTAAAATATTACGATTTCTGCTGCACGTTGCGAATTGGGCGTCAAGGCGCGATGCGCGGGTGTGCGTGCGGTAGGGGAGAGATTTAATTATCAGTGCCACAGACTCGCCCGGAGAGTCCACGTAAATATTACCTCGATCGTGGGAATCGCAGACACAATAGATTTTCAATAGTTATGCGACAGCCGGGTGCTGCTTTATTGATTTGATATAGACTATCGTGCTTCATTATTAAAATCCTAATTTCAAAAAAGCTTTAAAAGTTATGACTACGAAAGTAATATTTTTAGAACTTTTTAAAATAAGTTTTGAATGACTATTATTTTTGATTGCTATTATAATTAATTAATTTCTTTAACTATAAATCTCCAATAGCGGCAGCCGGCTGCCAGCGTAACAATTGAAGATCTATTGTGTCTGCGATACCCACGATGCCGATGCACGATGGAAGTATTAATGCATATTTTTTAATCCACACTATTTCTGCTGAATATAGGCTATATTTAATGGGAGAAAAAAGGGAACCGTATTAAGTGTTAATAATTGTGTGAAAAATCTACCAAAATATTCCTTCTTGCTTATCCATACTAATATTATAAATGCGAAAGTATCTCTGTCTGTCTGTCTGTCTGTCTGTCTGTCTGTCTGTCTGTCTGTCTTGCTTTCACGCCAAAACTACTGAACCGATTGCAATGAAATTTTGTATACAGTTATTCTAGAGTCTGAGAAAGGACATAGGCTACATTTTGATGTGGGAAAATATCTTATTTCCATGAAAATTTCGATGAAAATGAATTCGCATTGCGCGTGGCCAGCGCTCATCCCGGGGGTCCTGGGTTCGAGTCCCGCAGGCGGAACAAAAAGTTTTCAATGTTCCTGGGTCTTGGATGTGTATTAAAATAAAATTTCAAAAATCTTAAACATATTTTATGTATAATATTATAAAAAATCCAGAAATATATCGATGGAATGAACATTTTAGTTCTAATACGATTCAACAGATGGCGTTTTATTTTTTACTTTATTGTAACATAGAACTAATCATACTTATTAGTTAGTAGGTATGTTTTTGTTTATAGTTTTTAATACGTTAGAATATTATGTTTAATAATATTATCACTTGGTATAATAATAATCAATCTATCTTATCTTATGTAGAACTCCTACTGCATTTCTAATCCATACTATCCATACTAATATTATAAATGCGAAAGTATCTCTGTCTGTCTGTCTGTCTGTCTTGCTTTCACGCCAAAACTACTGAACCGATTGCAATGAAATTTTGTATACAGTTATTCTAGAGTCTGAGAAAGGACATAGGCTACATCTTGATGTGGGAAAATATCTTATTTCCATGAAAATATCGATGAAAATGAATTCGCATTGCGCGTGGCCAGCGCTCATCCCGGGGGTCCTGGGTTCGAGTCCCGCAGGCGGAACAAAAAGTTTTCAATGTTCCTGGGTCTTGGATGTGTATTAAAATAAAATTTCAAAAATCTTAAACATATTTTATGTATAATACTAGCTGTTGCCCGCGACATCGTCCGCGTGGACTTTAGTTTATAGCGCGCGGTGTCAACAAAATTTGTGTCAAATTTAAAAACTTTTTACTTAATACCCTGGTAAGTGCTTCCGGTGTAGCGCGGCCCTTAATTAATCAAAATACCCAAAAACAGCTATGCAGTGTGCACATAATCTATACTAATATTATAAATGCGAAAGTATCTCTGTCTGTCTGTCTGTCTGTCTGTCAGTCTCGCTTTCACGCCAAACGCCAAAACTTCCGAACCGATTGTAATGAAATTTTGTATACAGATAGTCTAAAGCCTGAGAAAGGACTTAGGCTACTTTTTTATTGGAAAAAAGGGTTGTAAGGGGGTGAAAATACGAAAATTTGTTCAAATTAAGTTAGTTCCAAAAATTCATACTAGATGGCGCCGTGCGTGTCTTACATCGCGCTAACGCTTGCCCAACATCTTTCTATAAGAGGTGGTATCATCATACATACGAGTTCCGATTTTTTTCGATTGTTATTTCTTTATTATGTTATTTAATAAGTCGTGCTATACTATATTATATACAGTGACGTAACCTTAAACCTATCAATGATAAATAGTTTATGGGTAAAGGTGTGTAATTGGGGGGCTAAATAAGCTTTAAAATTTGGCATAAAATTGATATTTATAATATTTCATTTTTTAATATTAAACTTGATAGTTTAATATTAAAAAATGAAATATTATGTGCACACTGCACAGCTGTTTTGATTTAAGGGGTACCAGGGGTTTTTTATAAAAGCTTTTGACACCAATTTTGTTGACATTGCGCGCTATAAACTGAAGTCCACGCGGACGAAGTCGCGGGCAACAGCTAGTATTATATAAAGTAATAAAGTATATAAAGTAATAAAGTATAAAGTAGGATTAATTATATTCTGTTCACTAAACAATGCTGGCATGTCTTGTATGGCAAAAGCCCTTATTAAAATAAAGATTTAACATATGCGAATCGGATCTCTTACTCATGCTTCGCAGGAATTTCGCGGCGGCGCGGCGTCGCGCACGGTTCGCGCGCGAGTGGGGATGCGGTCGGGGAACCAGCCGCGAAGTGCGAAAAATATGCGAACCGGATCCACACTCACGTTTCGCGGAAATTCCGCGGCGTGTGTGGGGATGGGGCCCCAGATAACACAATTTTAGGAAATAATATAAAAACCATAGATAAAGTATTATAGTATAGATGTAGTCTTAGCCCGTCATCGCGTGGCCATTTTGTGCTTATATTCATACAAGTAGTGTGCGTTTATTTTCTTGAATATTTCTATTTGTCGATTATTTCGAAGCACATTATGATACAGGAAAGAAAGTCAATTAGTTCATGATATCGATTAACTATAGTTCAAGTGATGAGAATCCGTAAACACAAGTAAAAAGCTATGCAATTTTTATAGCCAAATTTTTAATTTATGTGACATTTTTAAGACTAATGCCTTATATGGCACGAATAAGGGATTAATGAACTTATAAATTATATTTTTAGCTTACAAAAATACCGATTGAAAAGCCCAAAAAACCTTGTTCAAAACTTACGTATTTAATGTTAAATCCACGTGTTTGAAGCATTCTTTGACCATTCTTATGGTTTATTATTTAGCGGAACCACAAAACTCAACAATATTACTACTAGCATTAAATGTTCACTAAAAACCTTTATTAACAGTTTTATTACATGAAATATGCAGACCGACTCCTTTGTTATGTCCTAGTAAGTAGGACATTACATTACACGCTTTTGACGCTTATATACACCGATATAAGGCTCTCTCCAGTCTATAGTCATAGACATAATATAATATATTATGTCTATGTCTATAGTACACCTCAATGATAAAAACATTATATTATGTCTATGATAAAAACACAACATCACCATTTCACATTCCCGGCAAACCTAGCTGACATTTTTGAAAATGTCAATTTTCTGACATATAGTTTTTTTAATACAAGATGCAACTGATTGAGAACTAGTAAAAATGCCGTCAGCAAAAAAACAGAATTTATATATTAACTACCAAATTTTCTATTATGTGGATTATCGCCTTTTACTGGCGTGACTTGTAAATTGTAATGTGGTTTCCATACTAACACTAAATACAGAAAGTCTTGTATGTTTCCTCCTTACGAAAAAATGGGTTTATTAAATCTAGATTAAGTTTGGTATAATTATTTATTGAGACCACAGCTCAGGTTAGGAAAGCCTGCAATAGGTTTTATTCTAGAACATTATTCTTTTTATCTAATCTTATGTTGATTTTAATTATTAATGAATAATTTCAAATTTTTAGTTGCTAATAGTATAAGTAAGGAATACTACTTTTGTACTTTAGCGCATGTTACAAAGTAAATGAAACAATCAAAGGTAAAGTAGGTAACTACGAAATAATGATATTTATTTGATCAACATTATAATAAACAAGAAAAATATATAACTTAAGTATTTACTATATTATTATTGCAGTTTTATACATTGTCATAAATTATCATAGTTAATTTATTCATACAATCTTGGACAATTTCGTCTTTTCGGCGGCAGAGGAAATCTGATCTTGGGTACACGAATGCCTTCCCAATCACCCTGAAAAAGAAAAGAAAAATAACTTTATTCAATAACTAGGTATTAAGTATTAACTACACACTTATAACCTTAGAGCAAGGGTGGCCAACCTTTTTACAACTTGGGCCAAAATTCGGAATTAGAATTTTACCCCGGGCCGCAGCACGGGCCCGTGGCAGCCGCGTCCTCCCGGCAAAAGCCCCACAGCCCACTTTATGTAGATAAATATAAGCATATTGCAAATAGAAGCATATTGTATTAAGTAAAAGAAAATAAGTGTTTGTTTGCTTTTTATAGTAGGTATGATAAGGTTATTTTAGTATTAACTTTTTTTACACAAGGTAACAGACGGCGGGCCGCGTGTTGGCCACCATTGCCTTAGAGCATTTTACGACAATCGATCCGATAACTATAAAAATCAATCTGAAATGAAAGAGACGAGTCAGACAGTTCAGTCTTGTCATTTTCAATGTTATATTAATTATTATTTACTTATTAATTATTATATGTATTATAAATCGGTCCGATGTCAATAATAGGATCGAATGATGTGAAGATACTGCTGACTATATTTTTAATATAAAAATACCCGATCCAGGATGGTTTCTAAAACCCGTAATGCATTTCATATTACAGATTGATTTTGAACAAAATATTGGCGCCTACCACAGAACAGGAAAATAAGGCGCCACGAATATTTTATTATTCGTAATTTGATGGTACAAACATTAACAAGGTGATAAAATAGTATTTTGCGTAGCGCAGTCGTTAAAATAATGTTTCAACATACCTGAAATCTATTCCCATCGGAGCGATTACACTGCATGGATATCGGCGACTCCGTGTACAGCCCGTGTAGCGCCGTGGCCCGCAGCGGCGACCACGGTTGTATAGACAGGTAGTTGTGTCGTGGCGATGCCGTGTACGATATCGGCATGTAGTCGTACCTGGAAAGGTTAGTGTCATTCACGTGTTTGAAGAAGACAGAGATATTCTCTATCTCCGTCTTCTTCTAACAACGCTTCGTTAACATTACAAGATGCTACGTTACAAATCCAACTAATGGGCCGGAAGCCAGCGATTTAACTGTGACATTTAAGTTGGATAGACACAAAAATTATTACTGCTAATAACTACCATTTTATTGCAATAATATGTGGCTGTTTTGTTTAATGCAATAGTGATATTATATAGATAACGGCCATATTACCTAAGTTATTATTACGAATCTATTGAGATATCATTAATTAAAATCTTAGTTGCTAAGTCACTATCAAACATACAAACTTCCAAAATCTTTAACAACTTACTCCTTCTCAAATCTGAAGTAGTCCTCCAGTGCCGCATTGGAGACAGCGCTCTTGCAGACTTCGAGCTGCGTCGCGGGGTAATAGTGTATATAGTTGACGCACATCTCATCAGTTATCGCATGCCCGCCTATCGTCGCGTTGCGTTTCGACACGGTGTTGTATACGCATGTCGTTTGTAGGTAGTCACCCTGGAAACAGTCATGTAGCAAGACGTGTTGATATAAATTGCGCCTCGTGGGTATTTTGGGGAAATTTAGGCTTGAAAAGATAACATACATTCCTATAAGGCTAACGCGCGGTTTAAAGCAAAGCGTTCTTACTCCAATGAACGTTCAGCATTTGTTTAAACCTTGCTTAAAAAGTGACGTCACGCAAGTATCTTAAGCCGGTTTTACTCATCGGGTTATCGATCCAATGATAGACACAAAATAAACAAAAAGTATTATTCAACAACGTTGCATCAAGATCAACAGAAGTTGGAGAAAATGCCATAAACCATCAAGCCCGCCTAGCCTAGCCGCGGTAGCACTTAAGATGCTGTATGTACCATCGAAGAAATTAATTCATAGTCGGATAGTGTCAATTTAATATTAGGCGTGATCTTTCGGCTACGTTTGACACATAAAGTTAATATACCTAGCGGAATAGAGAAAAAAAGGCTTGAGCAAGAGAGATGTCACTATCAGTAACACTGCGTGGTAAAAAGAGACGTGTGATACATGACAGCAGCACTCTTTTTTTGACGTCCAGTCGGCACGTGCCGCACGCTGACAATTTAATCTCATAGAAATCATGTTCAATCATGCTTGTGTAAGTGTATACGTACACATACTTTTACACACAGATGAAACCAATTTCGGTTTCGTTTGACAGCTCGAGATTGTTGCTCTATTCCGCTAGGTATATACTCTATGGTTTGACTTAAACAGAACAAATTACGTTAGTCCGCACTCCGCCATCCGTCTATGAATCACCTGCTCTGATAGTACAACGTACTTTTTATTTAACTACAGCACTCACTGGCAACACAGTAACAGGTCGATGCAGTATCCTTATCTCCTGGAAGTGTGTGGAATAGTGCATATCCTTGTTAAGGAGCGGCAGTTCTGTACCGGCGCGTACATGCCGCGTCCACACTGCCGCGCCCGTGAGGTGCGTGTGTAGCTGACTGCCGAATACCGTGATGCCGGTGTGTGGGAGACCCTGAACATAATGTAGATAGTTGCTATTATATACAGGCCGTAACAAAACAAAGTTATAACATTTTAGCGTATGTACTGTGTATGTCCATTGTATAGACACTTATGGTTCACTGTAAAAGTGACGTTGGAAGAGCTAGTTGTGTTTTCTGTAAGCGTTCTGTAAACACTGCTACTTTACAGTAGTCTATTTAAATATAAAAGACGCATACACAATTACACACAACAAGTATTATCATTTCTTTTGTTACATCCTGTATAAGTTTCTATAGTCCGGTCGTGGAGCACTCTGATTCTGGTGACGTCACTCACCACGCCCGTGCACTGCGGGACACAGTGCGCGTCGAGCGAAAACGCGCTCTGCCCGCCCGGTACCGCCATCTTGTCGGTGTACTCCAGCCCCAGCTCCATGATGGCGGCGTCGTGAGGCCTCCTTTGTGACGTCACGCGCAGCACGAAACCCGAGCTGTCCACCCAATCTGCAAACATCATGTGATGGTAAAAATTAATGGGCAGTTGTGGTACTTTTGCAAATCTTGAAAATAGAAATGTAAAGTATAAAGCAAAATTAAGTTTTTTTCAAAATGGCGCTTTTTCTAGCACGGAGTTTGCTTACCGTTTAGGCAAATTATAAGCTGTGGTCTGTGATTACATCAACATACCACTTTTCATCTGCGGGTTGTTATAGTGTATCTCCAACATGACGTATTTGTTGGCCGTCGGTCCCCCGAGCGGCAAGCCCGCCTCCTCCGGATACACGAACGGTGGCGCACCCATAGCCCATGCCGCCTTTACCTATAACGATAATTTAAAAATATATAAATTAGTACATAGTTCTTTTTAGTAGTATTTTTATTATTCGTAGCATTTAGGTATATGTGAATTAAAATCAAATCATAAATTACTTATACACACTTTTTACATTAGAGCGAGAGACGTGAGCGCTTATGCGTACGCCTGCACGCAAACTTGCGTACACAAAATCATGCGTTCGGAAACGCTCAGAATTCTACAAACCAGCCAACGAGTAGACATAGTACGCTTTTATATAGATATTTTTCCATTCATCACAAATACACATCTACCCACCTTAGAGCACACTTTTGTCTCATTAGGTCGCTTCTCTGAAAAGCAGTTTCCTTCGTACAGCGGTATGTCAGCGGTGGGGGCAGCATCGCAGTAAAACACTTCCATATGGTGGACCAAACCCTCGTTGCCGGCTGTTATAGCTGATTCAAACTGGACAAACATAAATTAAATAAATTAATAAGAGTACTATCGTTATAACACTTGTTCCCTTTCTTAAACTATTTAACCACTAGCTGTTGCCCGCGACTTCGTCCGCGTGGACTTCAGTTTATAGCGCGCGGTGTCAACAAAATTGGTGTCAAAAGCTTTTTAAAACCCTGGTACCCCTTAAATCAAAATACCCAAAACAGCCGTGTAGTGTGCACATAATATGATTTTTTTTTATTAAACTTCTTTATACCAAATTTTCAAGCTTATTTACTATTTACTTAAGCGTTACACAACTTAGCTGCTTAATGCATTACCCAACTTTAGCTTTGCCCAATGCCCATAAACTATTTAAAATTTATTATTGGTAGACTGTCTTTGTTGGCGACTGGCTGGACAGACCATTCTGTTTTTAAATATTGTATTTTTTTACTTTTCTATGTCACATTTTTTCCTTTTGACGTTTGTACTGTTTTTGTGATTTAGTCTATCTTGGAACATTACAGTTGTCGCTTCACTTGGTGTTATCATTTGGTAGTTACAGTTTTCCTCATCTTCGTATCATACAGTCCATCTCTCCCGTCGTTATCATTTGGTCCTTCTTCGCTGTAATTTAGAACCATTATTTTGTCTTCATCGTAGTTTTAAAATCGTCTTAGTTCTAGTTCATTGTCGCCGTAGCGTAGTACTATCATTAATGCGTTGTAGTATCACCTTATTTCACTTTATTTGTAGTATCCTTCTCTTCACCGTAGCTTATTTTCGTCATTTACTTCACATTACATTTTAATCTTTCGTTTGCGCATTTTTTTTTAGAACTTCATCATGTTGACGCGTTCTAAGAGTCCTAGAAAATCCATCGCAGAAGCGGCAACTGCCGAAGCCGAGCAAACCCAGTGCAGTGATCGTTCGCTTCACGACGTTCGCCTGGTTTCGAACACTGGTTCCGAGATTGACCCGGCATCGTTGGCTGGGAGAGTCTTACAGCCCACAGACACAGCGCCTTCCGGCGCGTCGCCAGGGCCCGAGGCAGACGACCATCCCAGCCGGCGCCGAACAGGGGAGGCTTTCTTTCAAAGCACTAACGCGAGTTCTTGCAGTGGTCGAACCGGAAACGAGCGCACGCAGTCTTCGCGCTCTTCAGCAGCCGTAAGGGCAGAAAGGTTGGCCCTGGAGGCGGAGTGCACGCGGCAGCAACTGAAGAGGCAGCGCGAGCTCTCACAACGCGACGCCGAGCGCGAGCGCGAACTCGCGCGCCTGGAGGCCGAGGTCGAGCAAGCGGAGCTTCGTGCGAAGCTTGCCGCATCGGAGCTAAAAGATAAGTCTCGTTGTAGTTCTTACTCTAGTTTACGACGTACCGCGTCATGGGTACGCGGGCAAAACATGGCAATTGCAGGTGACAGGCCAGGTAGAACCCCAGCTGTGACTTTGGGAAACACCCAAGGTCCACCCGTACAGCTGGCGGATCTGACCTTCGAGGCCTTGTCACCACGTGCTACCGCCAACCCTTGCCCACCCACACAAATGACGGGTACTAACGGAGGACTACCGAGAGCTGATTCATCGTCCGAACCGATCGCTCGACTCGCCCAAGCCATCAATGCTCTCGCCGACCGCCCTAAAAGACCCGAACTGGTCCCCTTTGCTGGTGAATTAAGCCAATGGCTTGCCTTTAAATCCAGTTACGATAGAAGTAACGCAAATTTTTCCGCAGCGGAAAACATTTCGCGGCTGCAAAACGCGATTCGCGGACCCGCCTACCACTCCGTGGCGTCCTTGCTGTGGACGTCTCTTGACCCTCAGGAGATTATCGACGCCCTGCAGCAGACATACGCCCGGCCGGAAATTCTGGTGGCCCGAGAAATCTCGGACATACGAGGCAGTCCTAAGATAAGTACCCCTGAACATTTAAATGCACTTGCGAACAAACTGCGAAACTTAATTAGTACAATCAAAATTTTAAATCAAAATGACTACTTGTACTCGCCCGAGCTTTTCCGCTCTATTCTATTAAAACTAAACGAGCATACGAGGTCTCGATTTACCGACTTTGCCGCCGCTTGTATGCCTTCGTCTCAAAATATGACAAAATTGGAGACGTTGTCAAAATTTCTTTTAGCGGAGGCGGACAAACAACTTAAATATAACTTTGTATTCGATATTGTTAACGTGACGCCCAGGCCGCCTGTTTATACTATGCACAAAACCTTTCCCAAACGAGTTGAGTCGGTACACGCAACAACGTCCGGCAACTCCGTACCCACTTGTAGTTTTTGCAAGAAAGGACAACACCTCATAAGAGCGTGTCAACCATTCCTTTCTCTATCGGTAAGCGACAGGTGGCAGTGGGTAAAAGACTCAAAAGCGTGTTATCGATGTCTTAAAACTTACCCACACTCGTGGAATAACTGCCGCGGAACTAAACGCTGCGGGGTCGACGGATGTCTCAGACGACACCACGCACTACTTCATGGCCAAACTGACATTACATTACGCGCACCGACCGACGTGCAGGTAACCAATACCAGTACCGACGTTCAAAGTGCCGTCACAAGCGCCACCATACGTAACAGTAGCGAAACAGAAGCACCGCTACAGATATCTAATACTGACCTCCCACAATTTCCAGAAACTCCGCAGCCCGTCAACTTCCCGCGCGGCCTTCTTAAAATCATTGCGGTCACTATTGAGGGCCCCGACGGCGAGTATGAGACGACGGCACTACTGGACGAGGGCAGTACCGCGACGCTCATCGACAGCGAAGTAGCGACTCGTATCGGTGCTGTTCCCATCCGACAGGAGCGGGTCAGGTTAGAGGGGGTTGGCGATATGTCGAAGGTCGTGGACGTAAGTTATGTCAACTTCTACATCCGTGGTCGCAATAAAACCGAACGACACCTTGTCGAAAACGCAAGGGCCATTAAACCCCTTAATTTACGGGTGCGTAACGATAAAGTGAACGTGGTAAATTACGACCACTTGGCGGCTTTGTCCACCGACCTGACGACAAGCAGCGACCCCCCTTCCATACTTATCGGTGCCCCTGACTGGCATTTGACAGTCAGCCGTGAGGTGCGTTGTGGACGGAAAAATGAACCTGTCGCCTCGAGAACCCTCTTAGGGTGGGTACTCCACGGTGCCTCGTCTAACTCTTCCAAGCCAATGCAATTCGTGAACCAGCTCAACGTTCACCAGCACTGCGACGAGTTGGACGCCTTGATTAAAAGTCAATACGATATTGACTCTTTAGGCATTACAAAAAGCCTACCTCGCCAGAGCGTCGACGATGCACGCGCCGTCAGTATCATTGACGAGTCGGCTCGACGACTGGCGGATGGCAGGTTTGAAGTCGCTTTACCCTGGAAGGAGCACTTACCAAACGTTGTACCCGATAGTTACCCACAAGCGTTGTCCCGCCTTAAGGCTCTTGAAAGGCAAATGTCAAAGGACCCAAAGTTTGAAGTAGCGTTTAGAAAATTTATTACGGATATTCTATCTAAAGGATATGCCGAGGAATGCGAACCTAGTACCTACCACGGAAGCGACCAGCATCGTAGTCGCGTCCGCTGGTACCTACCTATATTTGGTGTCTTCCATCCGCAGAAAAAGAAGTTGAGAGCCGTTCACGATGCTGCCGCTACGACACGAGGTGTCAGTTTGAACAGCATGTTGTTACAGGGCCCGGACCTCCTGCGATCTTTGATAGATATACTATTCAGGTTTAGAGAAGGGCCCGTAGCTTTAAATGCGGATATAAAGGAGATGTTTCCCCAGATTAAAATAAGTCCTAAAGATAGGGACGCTCAGCGCTTTCTCTGGCGGTCAAACGGAGTGGTACGCGAGTATCGTATGTCGTCGATGATCTTTGGCGCCGTTTGTAGCCCTTTTATAGCGCTCCACCTTAAAGATAAAAACGCTAAAGAATTTCAATCGACTCACCCAGAAGCCTGCAGCGCCATCTTAAACGATCACTACATGGACGACTACCTATCTAGCCATTTTAACATCGCTGACGCAGCACGAATAGCTTCGGAGATAGTCATGGTTCACAAAAATTGCCAATTCGAAATGCGATCCTGGATCTCCAACGTACCAGACGCATTATCTAAAATTCCAAAAGAACTCCGAAGCGATTGTGATGACGTCTACTTACCCTCTAACAAGGAAGTAGGCGTTCTTGGCGTCAAATGGAATCCCGCCCGAGACACTCTCACCTTTCGGGCGACCACTGAAACGACTGACGAAGCCGTTACCAAACGAATTGTTCTCTCAAATGTGATGAAGCTGTACGACCCTTTAGGTCTTCTCATGCCCATCACAATTTGGGGACGCATTCTTATACAAAAATTATGGCGCGAAGGCGTCGGTTGGGATACGCTACTGCCAAGTAAGTACGTAGAAGAATATAAAGCATGGTGTAAACTCCTAAGGGAAGCCTCCTCTATAGAGGTGCCACGATGCTACCTTCTCAACCTGGAGCGGAGTGACATTCAACTTCATGTCATTTCGGACGGTGGAGAACAAGCATACGCCTGTGTCGCCTTCTGGCGCGTGATGTACACAGATGGCACCGTGTCTGTAGCCCTAATCGGTAGTAAAGCGCGAGTGGCGCCACTGAAGCCGTTATCGATACCCCGATTAGAGCTACAAGCAGCGCTAATTGCATCACGTTTCTCGCAAACAATTAAAAGTGCCCACCGTCTAAAACCGTCGCGGACAATATTTTGGACGGAATCCACTACAGTTTTGAAGTGGATTAGGAGCGACGCGCGTAATTTTAAGCCCTTCGTAGCGCATAGGTTGGGAGAGATAGCGGAACTCTCCAACCCGTCTGATTGGAGATGGCTCCCTACCTCTCTCAACGTGGCTGACGATGCCACGAAGCCTAAAGTTTTGAAACTCGAGGCTAACCATAGATGGTTTTCTGGCCCGCCTTTCCTTTTGCAGACTGAGGACTTTTGGCCAAAGGAAACGCAAGCCAATACCGCGAACCTTTCAGATTCCGAATTAAAGCCAGAAATTGTTGGTCTTCTTACCGAAGAACCTTTTTCAAAATTCCCAGTGCCCGATCCGAGACGTTTTAGTAGTTGGCTGCGCCTTCTGCGATCCACTGCACGCGTTTATCAATTTGCTAGATTGTTTATGTCCAAAATAACTCGTTCGGCTGATCTTAATTCTTCAATTTTCATGTCCATAGGTCCAGGGAGCACCACGTCCCTTCTTCAACTTCTAGAGTCCGACCTCGCCTGGGCGGAGAAGACATTATTGAGACACTCGCAATGGGATTGCTTCGCCGAAGAAATCACACACCTGCGGGCCTCGCAGCCCCTTCCCAAAGCCAGCCGAATAGCGTCTCTCTGTGCGTTCCTGGACAAAGATAACCTCCTGCGGGCGGACACCCGCATCAAATTGGCATTAACGGCTACCGAAGACGTAAAAGCCCCAATAATATTGGACGGTCGGAGCCACATCGTGCGATTATTAATAATGGAACTCCACGTAAAGATGGGACACGGGTTTGACGAAACTGTTCTCAACGAGCTTCGACAAAGATACCGAATTACTAACGCTAGAAAAACCATTAAAAGCGTCTCGAGCTCTTGCGCTGGGTGTCGAAGATTTAAGGGTCGCCCGGTCCTACCACCAACTGGAGACCTGCCCCTGGAGAGGCTGAACCACCACACAAGACCATTCACGTTCACTGGCCTAGACTATTTTGGTCCGTTCGCCGTAGCTGTGGGCCGTCGTCAAGAAAAAAGGTACGTCGCCCTTTTCACATGCCTAGTCACGAGGGCTATACACCTGGAAGTGGTTACAACGTTATCTGCCGACGCCGCAATAACGAGCCTAAGGCGGTTCATCGCTCGAAGAGGATCGCCCAAGCAAATCCTCTCTGACAACGGAACGAATTTTGTCGGTGCAAGCAAAGAAATGAGAAAACTCCACGGTGGCCCCGTTATTGACTTCGCTACGAATGGAAGAATACGATGGCGCTTCATCCCCCCGGCCGCGCCTTTTATGGGGGGGGCCTGGGAATGGTTAGTGCGCACCGTGAAGAACGCGCTCAAGACAACTCTCAAAAACAGGTCCCTCCCCAAAGAGGACACATTCAGAACATTGCTCTTAGAGGCTGAGGCAATCGTCAACTCCCGGCCACTGACGTACGTCCCCACGGCGACCGACGCTCCAGAAGCGATAACACCATTCCACTTTCTAATAGGCACGTCATCGGTGGTTCCTTGGACTAACGACCTGACAGATGGGGAGTTTTTACAACGCCAGGAGTGGCGGAAGGCACTTCGGCTGGCGGACCACTTCTGGGCTCGATGGCTGCGGGAGTACCTGCCAACGCTGAGAGAGAAACTGAAGGAGTCCCAACCATATCAAGACATAAAGGAGGGGGACGTGGTGCTGATCGTGGACCCTACCCTTCCGCGCGGCTTGTGGCCGCTAGCCAGGGTCTTGAGGACGTACCCCGGTCAGGACGGTCGAGTCCGCGTAGCGGACCTCCTCACAAAGGGAGGTACGCTGCGCCGACCGGCTAGAAAATTAATTGTACTGGAGGCCCAGCCAGTCGCCACCGAGTTTTAGTGTCCCACTGGGGGCGGGTATGTTGGCGACTGGCTGGACAGACCATTCTGTTTTTAAATATTGTATTTTTTTACTTTTCTATGTCACATTTTTTCCTTTTGACGTTTGTACTGTTTTTGTGATTTAGTCTATCTTGGAACATTACAGTTGTCGCTTCACTTGGTGTTATCATTTGGTAGTTACAGTTTTCCTCATCTTCGTATCATACAGTCCATCTCTCCCGTCGTTATCAGTCTTGTTTCTGATATCTATGTTGGTAGGTGAGTTATTTACATGTATAACAATCGAAAGAATCGAATTTATTAACTCAACATGGTACCACATCTTATAGAAATACATATGAGCAAGCGATAGCGCGATCTAGGTGCCTCTTGTCGCCATCTGTTTCAGTTTTTGGAACTAACTTAATTTGAACAAATTTACGCATAAACACCCCCTTACAACCCCTTTTTCCAGTAAGAAGTATCCTATGTCCTTTCTCAGGCTTTAGACTATCTGTGTACAAAATTTCATTACAATCGGTTCGGTAGTTTTGGCGCTGTTGTTTTTGAATTTGATATCTAAGTTGGTAGGTGAGTTATTAGTTAATAACGTGTATAACAATCGAAAGAATCGAAAAACCTAGCACAACATGGTACCACCTCTTATAGAAATACGCATGAGCAAGCGATAGCGCGATCTAGGGGACTCTTGGCGCCATCTGTTTTGAGTTTTTGGAACTAACTTAATTTGAACAAATTTACGCATTTTCACCCCCTTACAACCCCTTTTTTCAGTTAAAAAGTAGCCTATGTCATTTCTCAGGCTTTAGACTATCTGTGTACAAAATTACATTACAATCGGTTCAGTAGTTTTGGCGTGAAAGCGAGACAGACAGACAGACAAAGATACTTTCGCATTTATAATATTAGTATAGATATAGATTGGACGTAAGGAATTTAGATTTGAGACCATGCAGGGATCTTCAGTACCCAATAGTTCAGGCAAGTGTATAGTATAGTTAGCGTTGGTATAAAAGATTTTTCTAAAATACCGCTAGTGAAAATTTTGCGTTACAGGTTGATAAAAAAGGGCATAGAGATAATTTTTCTAAAATACCGCTAGTGGAAACTTTGCGTTAGAGATTGATAAGAGCATAAGAATCATATATAAGGCATGCTATTTATAAGTTTTTTTTAGTAACAAATAAAACATTTACCTGTACAATATGATGCGGCTTGTCCGTCACATACTTCGGCAGTCTTACCACCTTGCACCAGTACGTGGTATCAGTGCCTGGTACTTTGACCCCCTGGACTGACAGGTGTAGTTCCTTCGCGGGGGGTTTAGGTTGAGCTGGGGGGGTCAAAAGGCGGACCCTGATGAACCCTCGGTCCTTGGAAGAGGCGCAAGGCAGGCAGAGCCCGGTGGATGTGTATAGCTTGTCTGTTCCCCGAGCCCAGACTACATGGACTGTCTCGTCCTGGATGAAAGACAGAAGATGATAAATGAAGGACAGAGAAGGCAACAAGGTAAATCGAATTGAAGAAACATTTGCTTAGGATAGTTATTTAGTAAAGAACCAAAGACCTTGGAGCGCCTCAAAATTCATAAATTAACTCAGAGCAAATTGTCTATTTCATTCATTTTCCTATTGAATCACAAGTAGAGATGAAATGTTTCGATTTTAAATTTTACAATTAATAGCCTATAGCACTCGGGGACATCATAGCTATATAATATATTGGTAAAAGATTTTTTGAAATCGGTCCAGTAGTTCTGAGATTATCGCGTTCAAACAAACTCTTCAGCTTTATAATATTAGTATAGATGGCACTTTTTGTAGCGACTTTATGGCATGGATCTGGATGGAAAGGAGGTAGTTTCAGGTACAGATCTTTTTAGGGTTCCGTACTCAAAGGGTAAAAACGGGACCCTATTACTAAGACTTCAATGTCTGTCCGTCTGTCTGTGTGTCTCCACTTTCCAGGCTGTAACTCAAGAACCGCTATAGCTAGACTTCTGAAATTTTTACAGATTGTGTATATCTGTTGCCGCTATAACAACAAATACTAAAAACAAAATAAATATTTAAATAATTCCCATACAACAAACGTGATTTATTAGCTATTTTTTGCTCGTAATCAATAACGGCAATGCATAGGCACTTGAAATATTCACGAAATACTCTATTTTATTCGCACTTTAATCATTTATAATAAAATTTACACAAATGAAATAATTAAGGGGGGCTCCTATACAAAAAACACAATTTTCAGAATAGGGATGATGACAAGGTCAAAGATTAGCGAATTTTGTTAATAAAATAAAGAAATCACGGTAAAAAATAAGTGTTCCCAAAATTACAGCTCGATAGCATTTTTATTTTTTTTTGTTATGCGCCTTCAAACCCCGACTCGGAGTTTGCCAACGAGCCATGGAACGCAGCATTCTAGGTATAAAAAGGATTGACCGCGTCCGGAATACCACCCTGCGTTCCCAAACGAAGCTCGTTGACGTAGGCAGAAAGGCAGCTAGCCTTAAGTGGAGCTGGGCAGGGCACGTTTCCCGTATGCACCCGGACAGGTGGGCGCGTCTAGTTTCGGAGTGGCTACCGAATGGTCGGCGTAACAGAGGCCGACCCAAGAAAAGGTGGCGCGACGAACTAGATGCGTTTGATAAAGAGTGGCCAACAACTTCACAGGATCGTGAACTTTGGAAAGAGAGAGGGGAGGCCTTTGCCCAGCAGTGGGACACTGTAGGCTGATAATAATAATAATGCGCCTTCAAAGTTAGATAATCAGGTCGATTTTTTTTTCAATTAAATTTCTTAATATGTATTTGTATACCAATCAATAACTTATGCAATTAAAAGCAACGTTTGTTATAAAACCACTTTCATAAACGCAATATTTAATATACCTGTCGAACAAAGTTGTCTCCCGATGCATACAAACTACGAAAGAGTGACGTCAGTCTTTCGTAGCACTTTGTATGGAGCGTTTCTGGCAGGTCTATTTTATGAGATGTTTGAATTGTCATATCTTGGTGAATTTTTAAGCTTTCAGAGTCATTCTTTCAGCGATGTTTCTATTTTTTAAGGGTCTTTCAATTGCCAATAAGAAAAAAAAGTCATCTAGCCTATTGTGCGCGAGTTCAACTCGCACTTTTTTGGACATACCTCGATGATATAATCATCATCATCGCAAGTATCGAAGTGCCGCTCGAAGTAAACGCTACGGGCGCGGATGTCGACGTAGAACTTGTTGCAGTTCTGTTCCACGTCCCTCTCCAGCCTGCCTTCGTCGTCAGAGTGCATGTCCTACGATAGAAATAGTCAAAGCAATAAAAATTAAAAATGATAAAGAATATTTACGAGTAGGTATATTCTAAACTTGAGACGTATATCCAACTAGATGAATGACTGAGATGTTGCTTGCTAAGCAGTTATGTTTAAAAAGAATGATGAATACTTCCTCTTGGTTCTCAAATCTCGAACTAATTAAGTTATTTACCGTCTCTGCTTCTTTAAAGGGACCTTGTTTAAAAGTGAAACTAAAAACTATTTTTTCGTCAACTGTCTTACTGGTGTTTCCTAAAACGATAAGGTAACTAGCCACAAAAGCCCCCATAAGGCTTACCATGAACCTTACCTCATAATGATCCTTGCCCTTATAATCGGTCCAGACGAGGCATATATCGGCGTTCTCCAGATCCCCTCGATCAGAGAAGCCCAGGGCAAACCAGTTCAAAGCCGGTGCCTTCTCCGAGATGAGGATTTGGAAGTAGATCTTCTCTGTGGTGTAGTCCACGCGCCATTTTAGAAGTAAGGCTCCTTCTGGGTCGAGTACTGCTTCGCTCTCTGCGACTTTGTGTGCTGTTTGTGTTGTTCAAGCAGAGAAGATAAATATTTTTCCTCCTTAAGCTTTCGCATATTTGTCAGCAATGCATGGGCGTAGCGAGGTAAGGGCAGGGAGGGGGGGGGGGGGGGGGGGGGGGGGGTTTTGGGGGGGGGGGACCGGGGAGCGATCGGTCGGTAATGCTCACGAGTTTCATACTTAAACGTGGAGCGGAGAGAGTTGCGGGGTGAGAGGGAGGCATTCAATACTATTGTGACATAGTCATAGGATTTTCTTAATTTGCCCCCCCCCAAGACATATGCTCCCACCCCCTATAGAATCCTGGCTACGCCCTTTGTATGCACCGTACGCGCCGAACGCACAGTATAGTTCACGAAATGCGGCACGTACGGTGCGGACGAATGTGCGAGGTATCGACACATCGTTTCATACAAATCTGCTTACTTCTTGCTTGCTGATAAATGTGCGATCACCTTTAATATTGAGGTACACTAAGTTGAATTATCATTTAGCCTCTATTTCACCGAAACTGGTAAGATGATTTTAAATCGAAAATTAAGTTTATTAGACGCAGTGACGGATCAAGACTACTTGATGCCCTAAGCAATCCATGCCTGTGTACTCCCCCCCCCCCCCCCCCCCCCAATCTGTATGTCAACTAGAATCTACCTAAACCTAAAAACATTAGTAATTATTTTTTTGATCCTTTTTTTGGTGAGGTTTTTGGTGAAGTGAGAGTGGTGAGACGTGATGCCCTAAGGACAGATGTTTTTTGTCCTTCTTCTGGTGCCCCCTCAGACGTGATGCCCTAGGCAATTGCTTAATTTGATTAAGGGTTAATCCGTCACTGATTAGACGTTGGTTAAAGTGGCACAGTAGAGTACAACACCATACACGCTGCATAAATATACAAAATAAAAATATTCTTAATTCGGAAATTTTCAACCTTTTCAACTGACCTTCAAAATAAAGAGAAGCCCCGAACTATAGACAAATTATATCACTTACCTGATAAACTATGAGAAAAAGCATGATTATAGCAGACGAAAGACGCGAGTAGCAACGCTGAGAGCTTCAACATGCTTCAGAGCATGCTCCTCTTCTGGATGCCGAGTCTAGAACGTTCTAGAAGTGTCTGCGGCGGCGGCTGAGGAGTTAATGGGGGCAGGTCCCGATTAGGTTAAGATGGCCGAGCTTGGGGCAATGCAATATTGGAATGCCGGTACAGTCAGGCAAGTATTTTATATTATGAAAATAAAATGACCACAATTTTTGGATTTATAATAAAATCTGTTACGATAGGTCAAAATTAATCAAGAATGGTCCATAACAATTAACAATTCAAATCATCATTCGGTTGTAGCGTGGTTTACCATTCACACTTCAGCCGCTTTGTCTTAAATAGATAGCTGTATATGAATTAAAAATGATTTTGGGCACATACAACGTACTTCACGCTAAATAAAAATATGAAATAAAATTACTTAAGTACTTAAAATAAAAAGTTAAGACGCGTTTGTTGTATATGTATGTGTGTGTCGATACGGAAAAATTAAATACGCTAATGATGGCTAGGAAGTAAGAACACTGGATCACCTTAGCTCCCAGCAAACTATCAAAATCGGTTCTTCTTTTTTTCACACAAGTTTTTCACACTTTTGTTCACAGCTACGACGCAATGTTGACCCTAATAGATAAAACACTTTTTCCAAAATTCTACAACAAATACGAATTACGTATTAATGCAGCCGACTGTACAATTTTTATGTCACCCGAGGTATTCGCTATACGACGAGGTTTGCGGTATGCGGCGAGCGTCTTTATTAAATTCCCACCAAATTAATTCTCGCCCCCGACTTAGCACGTCCCATAGAGATATTCCTGGAACTATTTGTTTTCATGGTATGCAAATTTAATGGCTATATTTTGGTATAAGAGAGAATATTGTGTATGTATCGGTGCCGAATTTATATTTTTATGAAAGTAGCCCGTGGGACAGCCATGCTTCGGCACGAATGGGCCGGCTCGACCGGAGAAATACCACGTTCTCACAGAAAACCGGTGTGAAACAGCGCTTGCGCTGTGTTTCGCCGAGTGAGTGAGTTTACCGGAGGCCCAATCCGTTACCCTATTCCCTTCCCTACCCTCCCCTATTCCCTTCCCTACCCTCCCCTATTCCCTTCCCTACCCTCCCCTATTACTTTATTCCCTCTTAAAAGGCCGGCAACGCACCTGCAGCTCTTCTGATGCTGCGAGTGTCCATGGGCGACGGAAGTTGCTTTCCATCAGGTGATTCTCGTCTCATTTGTCCCCTTATTTCATTAAAAAAAAAAGCCCATTTTATTTCCGCCGCCCTGTGTACGTAATCAGTAGGGCCTCTATGGATGGAAACAGGCGTCGAAATAAAAACTTGCTAAAACCGTCTGTCGTTGTTTTTCCTTAGCTCCGAGCTCAAAGTGAACATACAATATACATATTCAATCTACAGACTATAGTACACTAAACTATACTCGACTACCTACACTACAAAGTACCATCGAGGAAGTTGATTCCTATGCAATTGACAGACCAACGTTATTTGGTCGAATATGTCAATTCAATGTTAATTGTGATCTGTCGGCTGGGTTTGACGTAACGCAACCAATCTACTTAGGTTCCCGATTTGCATAGGAATCAACTTCTCTGATAGTACAAATATTGTTAGAGTACGTTATAACAGGGGTTGATATTAGAAAGATACGATATTATCTTATATTATACTTTAAGGCTCAATTATTTACACCGGCGCGGAATGGAATGGAAGCGACTTTTTGCAACGAAACTGTACACATAGCACAATGATCCTTATGTCAGCAGCATAACACAAAAATTAAATACGAGCCAAAAAATTGAACGCGCGTCTTTCGCGCGAATTCTCCGGTGTAAATTTCCTCGCATGAGGCGAAATTGACGCTTCCACTCCGTTCCATTCCGCGGCGGTGTATTTAAGTCTAAACGTTAAACCATCACCACCAGGTTTTCTAATTACACTATGTATAAATAATAAAAATCAAGTATATTTTAAAAATATATTTACATAGTGCTCGGTTACTGTACACTTTCTTCCTTATTCTCTGGTTCAGTTTCGTTTTCCGTTTCAATGGTTGAAGACTCCATCTTTTCTGAATCATCACTCTTCTTCTCCTAGAACAAAACAAATTCTATTATGTCTAATTACTAGTAACCTCCAAGTACAGTACTAAAAGTGGTCAAACTAAATAGAACAAAAAAAATTGAAAGTCTAAATTATTGTAAAATTAAATGAGGGGTGTGAAGTCGATAATTTAATTAAAAAAAAAAAAATTCATGGAACGGCGGGCCGCGGAGGGTCTTGGTGGCGGGCCGCGTCAGGTCCGTCAGGTCGGTATGAGTAACTACACAAACCTGTACAGCAGGAGCCTCGCGCTCCAGCAACAACACCAACTCGAGGTGCGGCGTGTGCGGGAACATGTCGAGGGGCAGCGCGACGGCGGGTCGGAACGGCGGGCCGCGGAGGGTCTTGGTGGCGGGCCGCGCCAGGTCCGTCAGGTTGCGGGTCGCGGCCGCCGCGTGACACGACACGTACACGATGCGACGTACCGACACGGCGTTACGGAGCGTCGTGATCGCACGCATATCTGCGTACAAATGTGTGTTACACGTTTTATAATTTGAAGTTAATTGTTTTTAGAACTGCATATTTATTGCTGTAGAAAACATAATATCTGAGTAATGAATAAATGTAAACAGAAGAATAGCTTTGAGTAAGGTAAATTAGACATTAAAACTATATTTCGGATAGCAAACATTAATTAACCAATTCCCATTCTGGCTGGTTTTTTGACATTTTTGATAGCAGTTTCGTCAATTTCCTAGACTGGCTAAAGTCAAACAGCTAACCAAAAAACAATAGATGAAGATAAACTCCTATCAAAAACCTTAGCAACCGGACACCAGTGCGTCTGCCGTCTAGCATGCGTCTAACGAGATATCTCACTCTCGAGATATCTCGTTGAAACTACTCTTCTCATAATGTCAAAATTTCGCTAAACTCGATAAAAATGTGTTGTCAATGACACGAGAAAAAATGTATGTCATGTTAGGATCAATAGAGATGAAGAGACAAACCATCAAACATCGAGAAAACATGTAGACAAAATTTTCTCGTTGGCGTATGTTAGGCGCACAGATATCTTTTGCTCCTTTACCGATTATAAAAACCAAAAATTCTAAAATTGAAAAAAGTTCCTTGCCGATTTAAAAAAAAAACTCACGCAGCCCCGCTCTCGGCGGGTCTACAATAGCGATGATGTCGTCCCCTGTTGCCCTGGCGAGCACCGACGGCAGTATGTCCTCCGCTTTACCGGTGAAGAAGTCGCAGTTGGTCACACCGTTCTCAGCGGCGTTGGCTTTGGCGTCCTTCACCGCTTCGGGGATAATCTCTAGGCCGAGTACTTTGTTCACGTGCTGCAGTGATTTTGAAATATTATTTTTATACATTTTCCACTTACAGCGAAGACATTGAATAAAGGGACAGAACAAGTCACTAGAAAAATATCGATTATCGAATATTATACTTCGATCGATCGATCGATTTTGATATGTAAATATTTTGCTATCTTAAGTCCCACTTGCGCTAGTTTGGATTTTAACAAATCGGCTGACATCATAATATCTTCTCCTTCATAACTATCAGGAACGAGTGTGAAAACATAATATTATAGATGATTATAGTGAACATAATAGGACCACAAATATAGTTAATAAGTAGAAACTATGCATTTTAAATTTGAATAAAATCAGCGCACAATTTTAATATGATTCAGCATAAATAGGAGACAGCACAATTGGCGCTATCGATAGATCAGTGCTCAGTCAGCGAAAAACATGAGCTACTTGCTCTCTAATCTCTACATTTTCGCCAATCGATACCTACTAAAGTTGTGCGCGGCCTTTACTTAATACAGGTTGCAATTAAACCTTCCTGCCAAATTTTGATATATTGATCCTTGTTAAAAATAAAAATACACGTATTTTTTTTATAATCACTCGCTACTAAAATATTGAGAAATAGCTTCCGATAGTTATCCTAAAAAACACTACAAGTTACAACTATTGGACACGACGCGTCGCCCGGGCGTGATGTGCCCCCGCGCGCGCGCCTCCCCCTGTGTCGCCCCCGCTCATTCCCCGCGCCGCGAGTGACCATTCGTATTATAACGATTTCAAATGGGATAAAATATGTCATTAAAAAAATAATAACACCCAATTTTTTTGTTAAATGGACTCTCCTAATGATACCTAAGCCCTGGAAAAAAATTGGCAGGAAGGTTTAATTGCAACCTGTTTATAAAACTCCTTAAATTTCACTCTCGACATGCGTAAAGAGGTGTAATAACTAATAACAATACCTTAGCGAAGCACAGTCCAATAGTGCCAGTGCCGCAGCAGATATCGAGCACTGTGGAATCGGCGGTCGCGCGGCTGAGTTCTATAGCGCTCGAGTATAACAGCTCCGCGCACGCTGTGTTTATCTACAATAAATAAATCTTATTATTAAATTACTTTTACAGTGTGTTAAGTAATAATGTATCAATAAAAAATTGTGATTTGTAAATTACAAATCACATTTTTCTATTGATACTGATTGTAATTAAATTAATTATATGTATCATCTATATATATAAAAATCAATTGCTGTTCGTTAGTCTCGCTAAAACTCGAGAACGGCTGAACGGATTTATCTTATCTTGGTCTTGAATTATTCGTGGAGGTCTAGGGAAGGTTTAAAAGGTGAGAAAAATTTTGGATGTGTGGCGGTACCCACAAATCGCCTAATATTCCTGCATCGCGCTATCGAAGTTTTCTGAGCGCGTCGGTATATATGTTATAGTCAAAGTCCGATACACAGTCTCTTCGCGGAAGGACTGGTTTATCCTAGGTTTGGCCAAAGCCGTCAGGGGATCCCCGAAATACATTTCAATTTCGCCCTTTGCCTGAAGTATTTTTAGTCAAACCCAGGAGCTCCTAACTTTTCAGTCAAACGTCGAAAGTAAATTATTCTGTTTCGGTTTTGGCCTAGTCAATCCTAGAAGCGACTGCAAAACTCGGTCAAACGTTGATCTGAACATGTTTAAACAGGTTCATAATTCTCTCGCGGTGTTCCGACCGATTGTTTTGTCATTTCATGTTCGTTCATTGAGCGTGCGGGCGTGTAATTGTGTAAAATTGAAGATGAGTGAATCAAACGGTGTTGTTGTTACTAAAAACGTGGATGAAGAAGCTTTGTCCATGTCAGAAAAATGATTAATTTGCCACTTTAACTACCTAAGAAATTATTAAAACAATTAACATTAAAGTTAATGCCTCACCATGTCAGAAAAATGATTAATTTTGCATTTTAATTACTTAAAAAATTATTAAAACAATAAATATCAAAATAGGCTTGATGACTATTTTTTTCTTATTGGTAATTGAAAGACCTTTAAAAAATAGAAACATTGCTGAAAGAATGACTCTGATAGCTTAAAAATTCACCAAGATATTACAATTCAAACATCTCATAAAATAGACCTGCCCAAAACGCTCCATACAAAGTGCTACGAAAGACTGACGTCACTCTTTCGTAGTTTGTACGCATCGGGAGAGAACTTTGTTCGATAGGTATATTAAATACTGCGTTTATGAAAGTGTTTTCATAACAAATTTGCTTTTAATTGCATAAGATATCGCATGGTATACAAATATTAAGAAATTTAATTAAAAAAAAACGACTTGATTATCCAACTTTGAAGGCGCATAACAAAAAAAATAAAAATGCTATCGAGCTGAAATTTTGGGAACACTTATTTTTCACCGTGATTTCTTTATTTTATTAACAAAATTCGCTAATCTTTGACCTTGTCATCATCCCTATTTTAAAAATGTTATTTTTTTATACCTAATCTTACCAACTAACCTCCGTATATTCCAAAGCATTTATTTATTTTATACTTTATTGCACATCGTACAAAAGGCGGGCCTAATGCCACACAGCATTCTCTCAAAGCATCTCAAATATAAAAGTGAAAATCACGTAAGCTGACCAATCAGGTGTCAGAACTGGCAGAGTTAAGCGGTTAAGACTTGAAAGCTGCTTAAATGATAAAATGCTTCCAAATATACGAAGATAAGACACTTCATACCTATATCGGAGTTTGACTCGTCAAACCCCGATTTAATAAAATTATGTTTTGACGTTTGTCTGACCAAATTAGTCCCTCCCAGGTTTGACGAAAATTGTTTAGTCAAAGGCCGAAAATTTACATTTGTTTGGGCTTTGACTAAGTCATTCAGTCTGACCTGAGGATTGACCAGTCCAACCTAGGAGCGCCGGAGCTTCGGAGTTTGCCTATAACATATATACGACAGCTGAAATGTATCACGTGGGCTTCGGCCTGACCGAGCATAACACCTCGCTCGGTCGGAAGATCTTCCTTTAGCGTCGCCACGCATTATCCCACAGATGTATAGATGCATGGATGTATATGTAGCTGTATGGATGTTTGTTACTCTTTCACGCAAAAACTACTGAACGGATTTTAATGAAACTTTACAATAATATAGCTTAAACATCATAATAACACATAGGCTACAATTTTAACCGACTTTCAAAATGGGGGAGGTGTTATGTTCGTTTTCTTATGTTCAACGATTACTCCGTCGTTTGTTAACCGATTTTCAAAATTTTTCTTTTGGGTATCATCATAAATATAGGGTATCATCCCAATTCGGTATTATATTCACAAAAGTGGTGATCTGATGAAGGATCCATAAGTAAACGAGGGAACTCCTCAAAAATTATAGGGAAATATGTGGTGACTTCGGTTTCGTGAGAAGTATTCTAAGCATATGCTACCAACAAGTAAGATTTTGAACCGAGGTATACCTGGTATACCGTGGTTCGGAAGGTGCTGAGAGAACTCCTGATTCTTTATAGATACAAGTTTGGGAGTTTCGGCGTTGTTTTAAGAACGGAAAGCATATGCTTCTATGCAAATTACATTCATCATCAACATCGTCATCATCATCACTACCATATTATACCATGTTATTGGTAAGTACTTTTCATAGTCTTTTAGATCGAGACTCGAGTTTGTCAAGCGATAATTTAAAAAAATCTATACCTACCTAATATTATAAACCTGAAGAGTATGTTTGCTTGAACGGAATCGGAGGAACTACAGATCCGATTTAAAAACTTATTTCAGTGTTAGATAGCTCATTTATCGAGTAAGAACTAAGACTATAGGCTAAGACTAATACGACCGAAGAAACTCAGGAAAATGTGGGAAAAACGGGGGAAATATTAGAAATTACGAACTACTGGAGCAATTTTTATGGCAATATTTGGCACAGATATAGAGTAGACCAAGTGAAGGGAGTAGGGACATAAGAGCTATTTTTATGGGAAAATGTACGGTTTCCGTAAAATTCCTAATTTACGCGGGCGAAGCCGCGCGGGACATCTAGTTTAATATAAAGTTTTATAAATAAGCTACATTATTTACGTGGGAGATTTATGCTTCGGCACGAATGGGCCGGCTCGACCGGAGAAATACCACGTTCTCACAAAAAACCGGCGTGAAACAGCGCTAGCGCTGTGTTTCGCCGAGTGAGTGAGTTTACCGGAGGCCCAATCCCCTACCCTATTCCCTTCCTTACCCTCCCCTATTCCCTTCCCTTCCCATCCCTACCCTATTACCCTACTCCCTCTTAAAAGGCCGTCAACGCACCTGTAGCAGCTCTTCTGATGCTGCGAGTTTCCATGGGCGACGGAGGTTGCTTTCCATCAGGTGGCCTGTTTGCTCGTTTGCCCCCTTTTTTCATAAAAAAATATTATGACTCGACCATTCAAAGATAATGCATATTTTCGATTATCTTTTTAAGCTACTACGAACTGTACAGTCTGACTTACTTGGAAGAATGCTTCAGGAGATATCCTAAACTTGAGCCCCAGTATGGAGTCAGTGATATGCGTTGGGCCCATCAGGTGTGTTGCTTTGGAATCCTCGTCGCCTACCCTCCTAAAATAAGTCAAAATATTTAATTACACAGCTAATAGTCATATCCATTAATTTGTAATAAAATTCTGTGAGAACAAAAATACAATCTTTTAACTTGTTACTTTTTTGTTAGCAGATGAAAATACAAGGATCTTATTCCACAGGCTTTGGAGTCTTCAGTACTGAAGCATTCTATCAATTGCGTTTTTAATTTCTCCAATTCTTCTGAAGACAGTTCCTGTAATAAAATAATTAGAATATTAATTTTATAGTATAAGATTTGAATTGATAGTAAAGGGTTTAGGAAGTCAGATTATTATTAAAATTTTTGTACTTCTATATATATAAAACTCAAAGGTGACCAAATTAAATAGAATTCTTTAACATGGTGACTGACATGGTGATCTATCAACGCACAGTCCAAACCACTGGATCGATCGGGCTGAAATTTGGCATGCAGGTAGATATTATGACGTAGGCATCCGCTAAGAAAGGATTTTGATTAATTCCACCTCCAAGGGGTTAAAATAGGGGATGAAAATTTGTATGTAATAATACTACTTAACGCGAGCGAAGCCGCGGGCAAAAGTTCGTATTTTATAAAACACATTAAAAAAAGTTACCTGTGGGTACATAGACACGATTACCATAAGTTCACCGCTGTACGTAGACTGTCTGACAGTCAAGTACCTCCAGTAACCTGTGTAGTCGGCTGGAGAGTAGGGTGCTAAGTCCGAACTACGTACAAAGTCTTGGAAAATCTGTGTACAAAATATATTTTTATGCATTAGAAGTTTTCTAAGTTTTATCAGTATTATTCTTATACCATAAGTTGAATTGTTATCAAACATCAGTTTGCAATTACCAAACCAAAACCAATCAACAATTCTCTTGTAAGAATAATTTTTAACAGACTTCCAAAAAGGAAGAGGTTTTTAAATGTAAATATGTGACTTAGTAAAATAGACTTACTGAGACAGCTTTTTTGGTCTCCTCAGGAATGTGTTTCAACATGTGTATGGGTGCTACTCCAACAGTGCCCGTGACGTAGCTACCTAACCGGAATCCCACAGTCGGCTTCTGGGTCTCCTCATCAATACCAACTGTGAACTCACTCTTATTCCTGTAGCCTTCTGTCACTGGTGACTTCTGTATCAGTTTCAGCTCAAAGCTAAGGCCATTATAAATTTTACGATTAGCCTCAATTTCTTTCCTCCTATTTTTAAAAACTTTCCAAACCTCATTTTCATAATGCATCAATGTTTTTCTAATTTCGTTTTCTTTTCTCTTCAGCTGTGAAAGAAAAAGTCTAATAAATATTTTAAAATGTACAGTATGGCCGTATGAGAATTCACTTGGGAACGGCTTCTGTGTTGGGGTGGTCCCACGTATAAAAACTTATACGTGGGAGAGCCATGCTTCGGCATGAATGGGCCGGCTCGACCGGATAAATACCACGTTCTCACAGAAAACCGGCGTGAAACAGCGCTTGCGCTGTGTTTCGCCGAGTGAGTGAGTTTACCGGAGGCCCAATCCCCTAACCCCTACCCTATTCCCTTCCCTACCCTCCCCTATTACCCTATTCCCTCTTAAAAGGCCGGCAACGCACTTGCAGCTCTTCTGATGCTGCGAGTGTCCATAGGCGACGGAAGTTGCTTTCCATCAGGTGACCCGTTTGCTCGTTTGTCCCCTTATTTTATTAAAAAAAAAAAAACACGTCTTCACTTTGACTATAGCGGGGGTCGAGGTAAACGCATTTTCCGGCCAGCCTTTCTTCTATTAAACGAGGTCCTAAATCCCAATATTTCCCCAGTTCTTCTTGTTTTGCAGGTTCTTCTTCTAGTCGATGTTTGCGGGAGGCTGGCTCAGAGTGGTTGCAATTGTAAGTAATTTCTTACATTATCACTACCTGATAGTATTCTTCAATATTATAATACATATTTTAAACCCTTCTAACCCATCAATCCCCAAGCGGCAGCCGGCTGCCTCATAACAATTGAAAATCTATTGTGTCTGCGATTCCCATGATAGAGGTGCTACAGAATAGATATTTTAGATAATTTCCACTTGTAATCCTCTTGAACCTTTTTAAGCTTTCATCTTGAAATAAAAAAATACTGTAGTTAAAAATACATAAAAAATTTAAAATTTAAAATTATACCTGTTCTTCATAAGACACATTCCAAAATGGTATAACAGCATCTTTTAGTCTTTCTTCTTGACTTTTCCCTTCATCCTCTTTTTTCTTCTTCCTCTGTACATTGCTATCTTCTTCCAGTTTCCTCTTGACCAATGGATCAGGAGCGGGTTTTGCTTCTTCAGCAATTAATGTCTTTCCTTAAATTATAAAAATACATTGCATTTAACATTTTACTACAATTATTATTATTAATATGTAAGTTTGTATTATGTAAACCACTGACATGAATTTGATAAAGTTTTGTATGGAAGTCCTTTACATCTTAAATGATAAGTTATTTTTGTACTCAAAGATACATTAATTTTCCCACAAATTAGGTTGCTACTTGCTACCAATGTTGTTTATAAAGATGGGCTAAGGTTGCATTTTTACCAGAAATGTGTTGCAAGTAGTGATGAGCAAAACAAGACTTAGACCGTGATGTGTTTTTGAGAACAAATAGAATTGCTTCATTGACGTGAGCTTGCCATGACATCGCTCAGCGCGGCGATGCTATTGGATCTTAAAAACACATTCCTCGCAACACATCTCTGGTGGAAAGACAGTCTTAATGCCTTATGACATTTTTTGCCAGCTAACCTTAGGATGATATGGAGAAGGTAGAATAGACACATTCTCATAAAATGAAGGTCCACTGGAATGATGATGAATGTCCTAAGATAATTAATTAAACGAAACGAAACGGTATAGATTATTTTCAAGGAAACCCCTGTGTTGAGCGTTTTAGCCATGTAGCCGAAATATAAACATATTTATCATTGAACTTTAAGCAATAATTTTGTAAATACACTTTAAAGATATTATTTCATGTGACCAAATGGCATTAATAGTTAAGATTTTAATATTTTAGGATGTTCAACATTATTGCAGTGGACCCTTCAAATAAAAACTCATAATAAAATAAATAGTTGTATGATACTGAATCTTTTTTTTTATATATTTACTTTTATATATATTTTTTTATAGCCGATTGCAGATGTTGAAAGGGAAAAAAAAATTAACGTTTGGTAGTTGATGACTTTAACAGTTTTGTAATAGCAAACAGGAGACAGGGGCGCCGGCAGAAATAATTTCCAAGGGGTGCAGATTTTAGTTTTCTTCCTTTTTTTTCTACTTTTTACGAACAACAGTGACTGTCTATCTGCTTCAACAGAATACATTTAGTGCTGAAACATTACGAAGTACCTTTGTACATAGTAAGAGGGTTACATACGGCTTTTTATTTCAATAATTCCTGTTGATCCCGAGATTCCCAAGTGCACCACCTGGCACCCCCCTACCGGCGCCCAGATATTTAAAAATAAATACTACCTTTCCACACATATCCGTTGAGGGCATTAATAGCCTTGGTTCGGTCTTCATTATTTTGAAAACAAGCATACAGCCAATGGCTACCATTCTTAGGCCTTTTTATCTTACTGGTACTCAGTCCAAGCTTCTGGTTCATTAACTTCTTCAATTCCTATAACAAAGTTAATATTTTACTGTTAAAATAGTATGTCATTTACACATTAAATAGTGTTAACGATTTTATGTATTATCATGGTATTTACACATTAAATAGTGTTAACCATTTTATGTATTATCATGGTATTTACACATTAAATAGTGTTAATGATTTTATGCATCCTTGAACTTATTCTATCGAGGTGAAGTATAAAATATGTAATACTCAAGTGTAATATTTATCCACTTTTCTTACCGCTATTCCATAAAATTTTGGTAGTCCACGGAGTTCAATTTTAAATCTTTCGGAGGAAAATCCGCCTCGATCAAGATAGGCATACTCTTCATTTACGGTCGAATTCTCTTGAGTAGCAACGCCGTTATCATCTCTAGATACCTTTTCCTCATTTCCAGATGTATTTTCATTATGCATATTTCAGTAAAACCTTTTTAAACCACGTTTGTTTACAAAAAGTAAAAACATTTGACCATTTTTAGGTTATTTTTTGACTAATGATTTTGTCATTAAACGTCAGACGTCAGTGTCATTTATTCTGATATACAGAATGTAACAAAAATATTAAATAAGTGATAATACTTTAGGGTGTGTACGTGTTCCTTGTAGAGAGTTCGCTGTGAAAGTAGCAGCGCTGAAAGACGAAAAAAATTTTTTACTTTTGTATGGGGATACTCGTGACGCTCGGACCTTTGCCCATACAAAAGTGAAAAAAAATTTTCGTCTTTCAGAGCTGCTACTTTCACAGTGAACTCTCTACAAGGAACACGTACACACCCTAAAGTATTATCACTTATTTTTGTTACACACTGTATATAGACTGGGTAGACTGATATTAGAATATTTTATACGTGGGAGAGCCATGCACGCACGAATGGGCCGGCTCGACAGGAGAAATACCACGTTCTCACAGAAAACCGGCGTGAAACAGTGCTTGCGCTGTGTTTCGCCGAGTGAGTGAGTTTACCGGAGGCCCAATCCCCTACCCTAATCCCTTCCCTACCCTCCCTTATTCCCTTCCATGGGCGTACCCAGGTTCTGGGCCAGGGGGGGGCAAATCAGATTTTTCATAAGCTAGGTGTTTATAAAGAATAAAAAATTAATATTCTTTAGTTAAAATATTGTATTGCAAACAAATGGCAAAAAATAGTTTTCTTAATTTTTTATTTTTATAGATAAAAGTACTAGATAATATACTTAGTAGGGACGTCAACATGATCCAGGGGGGGGCAGCTGCCCCCCCCCCCCCCCCTCGGTACGCCCATGTTCCCTTCCCTTCCCATCCCTACGACCCTATTCCCTCTCAAAAGGCCGGCAACGCACCTGCAGCTCTTATGATGCTGCGAGTGTCCATGGGCGACGGAAGTTGCTTTCCATCAGGTGACCCGTTTGCCCCCTTATTTCATAGAAAAAAAAAGATCAAAAACAATAATCGTAATCTGGGACTCGCAACTCGCAACCCACAATAGGACAAGTGTTTATCTACTGGTTCGACTGTGGATGAAAAGCCTGTTAAACATACTTTCTTTTAGCTTGCTACATATTATATTAATCTGTGCTTTCTTTGATGATTGGACTCCGAACCATCCAAGGCGAAATAGAAGTTATTTACAAAATATATATAATGATTACCCTTATTGTAAAGTTACAGGACATTAGTAAATAAAGATAAATATTGTTCATAATTTATTTTATTAACAAGAATAGAATAGTATAATGGCAGTCAAAAATATAATCTAAATAAATAACTACATTTATTATAATTACACATAAGTACCAGTTAAAACTCTAAAGTAATAATGCTATTATAATATAATATATTTTATAAGAAGACACTTTCGACTAGCCTCATTAGTAAATAACAACACTTACTCACAAGTCACATGACATACTAACATACAATTAAAATATTTCAACTAAAGTTATTTTAAGATAGGAGCAAAACTGTTAGTCAATATAAAGTTATAGGATATTAGGAATATATTAAATAGTAAATACTAAATAGAAACATATCTTAAGAATGCTGTTTCTCTTCCTGCTATGACTTATTCTCTTTGTCAAACATATTCTTTAAGGCATTTCTGTCTTCTTCTACTCTTTCTTGCCGGAGTTTTTTAATGAGATCCAACTCTTTATCTACTGTGGAAGACATATTTGGATTTATAGATTTCAGCTTTTTAAAGTCGTTTTCTGCCAAATCTGGATTCCAAGCACCTACGTGTGCCTTTCCGCGCCTGAACAAAGCTTTTTCATTTTCTGAAAATAATTTTTATTTTCTTTAATAATAGAAAATAATAAATGTTATTAACTGGAATTTTGATTGTTTCTTTGATTTGATCCGTAACAAAAACCTATTTTGATGATAAAGATATAGAGCAGACTATGGGTTACTTTGTATTCCAGCAAAATGTGTTATTATAACATTTTCTTTTGCATGTAGTTTGTCTTATATCTACTTACATATTTTTTTTTATTACCTGGCTCATGTTCTAGAACTGTATTACAATGTTCTATGACTGCATAAAAATCTCCTTTTATTAGTTTACATTGTGCAAAATTTAGTAGGATAGGTAGTTTTAATTTGTTCAGGGTGATCCATTCCTCGTCAGTTTTTCTTTCTCTGAAAATATGAAAAGTTTAAAATTCTCATAGACTACTATCGCAAATGTACTCATCCTCATTTATTAAAGTTGGGTGAGTAGTTTTTGTGCAATGTTCAGATAAACTTGGCCTGGGTGTAGACTGTATAACTACAGTCCAGTAAATCTAACAATTACATAAAAATTACTCAATATTATAATAAGATAAAATACCTAATCATCATTTGTTCACAGATGGATATAGCTTTTCTGTATGCCTCCTCTGCTTCATCATATTGTTTTTGTGCATAATACTTATTACCCTTCTCTTTAAGTGTAGGTACAAGTTTTAATCTTTCGTCAGTATTCAGTTGCCATAATTCCTTCTCATACTCATTTGATTGTTCTATTTTTAAAATTTCTGAAATCAATCACACATGATAATATTATATTATATTTTTATAGAATGGATACCTTGCAAAAGCATTAGATTAATTAGATTAATGAAACATTAGATTAATACATTGAAGAAATCACTTAACACTAGAAAGATAAAGACAGCAATAATTTGCATTTTGCCTTGTAAATATTAATTGATAAGTAACATGTAACTTACATACCAATTATGAACTCCAAATCAGTAGGATTGTTAATCAGATCGTCCAAGTCTGGATAGCCAATCCCCTCTGTATGCAATGTCATAGTGCAAGTATGTGTTTTCCTGTTATTTTCTTGTCCCAATTCCCTAAGAGTTTTGGACACAAATGGGTAACTGTAGACCAGCTGTTGAAAGAGACAGAGTTTATTTTAGTACTTGACCAGACATCTTTATTCTTTTTTAGATGATATTAAAAATTATAACCCAGTAGGTTTTAGTGTGTGTAAACAACTTAGAAGTTTCAACTTACTTCTTTTTTTACTTGAAAACTTGCGACCTCTCCAAGAGACATCATCTTCACTATTGTTTCCCAAACTTCCAACTTAAACTTATGTCCGATCACTAACACCATTGGTTCTTTCTTGCCAATTTTCTTGCTGTCGTCTATAAGTACTCTCTCTTTGCCAAGTTTCCATGTTTGAAAGTGAAAATGTACCTATAATAGTTTTAAGTGTTTTACAGTGCAATTTATTGAACAATGCATAGTTAAACATTGGAAAATTAATGTGTAAAGGCAAACAGCAATTATTTACCTTACTTCCTTCTTTAATAGGTATATACTTCTGCCCTGCGTGGACTATAGTTTTGACTATGGGAGCTGTGGTCATTTTCAAGTATTCAACAAATTATTATCTCAAATTTTATCACAACTTACAAGACTACACAAAAATTGAAGTTTTCTTAAATGATGTCACATACGGTCATTTTTTAACTATGCAGTTAACTTATTTTGTTTATTTTACACTTCGTTTTATTATTATACAAGCAAATAAAAATCGAGTCTTTATTTTACAATTTTTTTTGATAATTTAGAAATTATCAAGGAGCTTACACCCTAAATTATCATAATTATTCCTTCTTCTTCTTTGACATTGACATAAAAAATTAAGAAATTTGTCAAATGTCAATGTCAAACGTAATTGCATTTAATTGACAACCATAAACATTTTTTTTATTCGTCCCGGTCGGGACAGGCAAAAGGAGCGTTGCCCATACAGCCGTGCGATTGCGATATTCTTCTATTGCGGCGTTATTATCGCAGCAGTGTATAACTACATGAGCCCTCATACAAAATGTGAAAACATATATCGCATGATCGATCGCGCGATATATCGCGCCTGTCTGCGGTAGCTTGCTACATAATTTATAATAATCTGTGGTCTGCGGGAGCCTTTAATACCTGAAGGACTGGTACCAGACAACGGAAATGTTTAAAATTTAACACATCTTTTATTAGTATTTAATTAAATATAACAAAATGATTTATTGACCAGTAGGCAGTGACTAGATATAATGGGGCGATGGAGGCTGGGTGGGGCCGTGTTCTGGGGCCCCAGGGGCCCCAAAGGCCAAAATTAGACCTTTAGCAGCCCAAAAAAATTTGATAGACAGTAGAGTTTAGTGTTTAGTGCTCTCCTGAAACTTGAAAGAAAAAAAAGTTGTAATGTCTCATTGTCTATGAGTTTTACTGATTTCTAATTTTTAGTGCCTACATAGTTTTTAAGTTTTTTATTATTTAATTCAAGATTAACATTTCATTTTAATTGAAATCGGAACCCTGGGTGTGTGCGAGTAATATGGCAGACTTTTTGGAGTCGGAAGCTGAAGAAAGCGAGGTTTGTAGGCTATATTGTATATTGTTGATTACGACTGCACATTGTATTCTTCACTTAGCTTGGACATAATTTAGTTACCGTAATTAAATTGTTTTTAGGTCGATTCCGAAGAGGAGGCTAAACCAGAGCGCAAGAAACCAAAACGCAAAGCTGTTGCTGTTCAGAGTGATGACGAGGAGGACGAAGAAGGTTTTTGACCCACATCTCGATCTTTCTTCCAAACTACCTTTATTCTTTCTTTTGCTTTATTAGTAACCTTGTTTCTAAATAAGAAAGATAATGTACGCATTTCAAACAAATCTCGTTTGTGTACTTTGTACTTCAATACATTTACTACATCTATGAGTCTTACACATTTGAATATAACTGTTTGGTTAATTTGCAGATGATGAGGAGAGGTTGCGTGAAGAACTGAAAGATTTGATTGACGATGCGCCGATCGAGGAGTCCGCTAGCGATGGTGAGGACTCCGACGCCAGTCAGGGTCCTAAGAAGAGAAAGAATAGTGATGATGAATTGGATGATCGATTGGAGGATGAGGATTACGATCTTATTGAAGAGAATCTAGGTGTTAAAGTAGCCAGGGTAAGTACTAGCAGGTGCATTATCTAATAAAGTGCCCCATTTGTAAACTTTTTAGGTTATTTTTATAAATACACCTGTATTTATTTTATGAATGTGAAAGTGTGTTTGTATGTTGATTACCTTGTTAATCTGCAACTACTGAACTAGTTTTATTGAAATCTGAGTAAATTTATTTACTTTGATTTGAATAATTGAAGTAAATGAAATTTGGAGTAAATATTTGAGTTCATTAAAGAACATAGCATAGTTTTATCCCACAAAATGTGTTGTTCTTGTGTAATAGATGAAACTTAGCACAACAAAGTAGCAAGGAACTTCTAGTTGACTATGATTACAAGAGACAATATGCCTAAACTTTGTTGATTTTTTAAATAACTGTTTTTTTTTCCAGAACAAGTTCAAAAGATTGAGACGTTTGGAAGATGATGACAGTGATAATGAAGGAAATGATGATCCAGACTTGGAGAGGGAGGTCATAGCTGAGCGTCTATTTGTTGGAGGTTCTGATGAGGTAGGAAAAATATTTAAAAGATTTCTTAAATTAGGGTAGTTTATTTCAAAATTCTTATGAGAAGAATGCTGTAATCCATGTTGCTGTCATTGTCGGCTGTGGAGCTTATGTGAAATATAGACAAATAATTTGTATTAAAAATATGTTTGCTGATGAGAAATGACTGTAAATTTTTAAAAACAGTAATTTGTTTTTGCTTTAAGTTTATTTGTTCTATGTTACCATAGGAGGATGAGAGACCTTCAGAGTCTCAAGCCCCACGTGAAGCTGAGTATGATGATGAAAATGAAGAATTGGAGTCAGACGCAGATGATTTTATAGTTGATGATGATGGTAGGCCAATAGCGGAGAGGAAGAAAAAGAGAAAGCCTATCTTCACAGATGCGTAAGTTCCCATTGATATTTTTAGAAGTAGAAGTAAAGCTAAAAGTTGACCTAAGAAGTCTTAAATTTTCTACAGAAATACAATTTATTTTCTATTCAGCACTGCTGACTATGGTATAGAAAAGTAAAACAAAATAATATCCTATGCAGTGTGAACTGCCACCACAACAAGTGCAATGTGAATTCCTATAACGATATATTTACCAAAACATTAAAATAGCACTTAGTATGACATAACCATAAGTAAAATATTGGGGACCTGCAAGACAGGCTGCACCCAGTGTAGGACCCAAAGCAGATACTAAGTCTGATAATGTAAGGTATAAAATAAAATGAATTATGAATATTTATAAGTAATATATTTTATAGCTCACTACAAGAAGGTCAAGACATATTCGGTGTGGACTTTGACTATGATGAGTTTGAGAAGTACGGTGAGGAGGACTATGAAGACGAGGAAGAGGATTTGGATGAGTACATTGAGGATGAGGAGGAGGAAGGTATGTTACAGATTTGAACAAAAATTTTTAAGTGAACTCTGGGTTAAATATTATATAGTCTCTCCCACGGACAGCTGCAACTCAGACTCAGTCACAGCTGTCCGTGCAACTACTGAGTTACTCATAAGTTTCTTTTTTAATATTATTTTCTTCTTTAATATAAAACACAGTTAACATAAAAAATTTACCATCTTTGTCATAGTTGGGGAGGGGTAAGAGGGGATTTCGGGACAAGCTCGAGCATGTCAGATTAAGCTTGTATAGGCATCCGACATGTGTCTAGTTATCATGGTACAGAAATCAGATTTCTCACGTATTGGGTTAAAATTTTTTTTTTCGAATATTGAAATCTCATCGGATCTGCCAGATTAAGATAGGGGATGTTTAGTATACCCCAAAGAAGCTTCCATATAAAGCACTTACGATTCAAAGTTAGGTTAGGGGACATTTTGAAATATAAAAAAATAAAGCTTCATATTTTCGTGACTAAGCTTCGCAGACATTTTATTTTGCACTAAACTAAATGATTTAGTCCTTGTTAATTAGCAATTTTTTAAATATATTTTCTTTTTCAAAACTTTAAAATAGCTGCAGTTTCTGAACCCACCGCTAAAATAAAAAACGCTCTTATTATTTTTTTATCAGCTTTACCTAATGTATAAAACCTACTAGGTCTCCATGACGCTTGAGTGACTACACAAATAGCACCCTCCCCTCCCCTACTATCATATTTTCTACCACTTTTTGTCTATTCCATATGACTAAATGTATCTTATGTCTTTTGAATCAGCAAAACTATAATAAGAAAATGTAAATTTTATAGGAGAGAGAAGAAGAACTAAAAAAGGCAAACCGAAAAGGCCAAGCAAGAAGTCCATCTTTGAAATTTATGAGCCCAGTGAGCTCAAGAGGAGTCATTTCACAGATCTTGATAATGAGGTTAGTATAAGATAATTTATAATATTTCTTATTTTATTTCCTGTTTAAAAGTTAACAATGGAAATTGAGTGACAACAAGAGCTTATTATGACTCTGCTGTAAATTTTTTGCAATTACATTACAATTGTACCATTATGTACGGCTAAAAGTAAACGTCTAAAATGTTATCAACAGCTTTCCAGTGTTTAGTAATCCAAAGGGATTATGAAGTTACCATAACATTTTGTTTATGTATTTGTAGATTCGTAAAACAGACATCCCCGAGAGGATGCAAATCCGCGAGGTGCCCATCACACCTGTGGAGGAGGGTAGCACAGAGCTGGAGGATGAGGCGGAGTGGATCTACAAGCAGGCCTTCCTCAAGCCACCCGTCTCCAAGGCTGACACGCAGGAGGCGAGAGAGAGATCACGACGGTAAAATATACATATTATTTTGAGCTACAGATTATACATTTTGCCACCATTCAAATCTTTTGTTGATAAAGAATGTTCTACATGTCTGTGTAAAATTGTTGTCTGTCAGAAAAAATCGTAGTTAAAAAAAATCGTGTTAACCATCAATAACCAATCCAATTTGTGCCTAAAGGAATATTCCGCATACCAAAGTCACTCATTTATAATAAATTATAGACAAGGACAAAACATTGTTTAGTGTATTTTTATTAGTGTTAGTGGGGGTAATACGAATATATTTCTTGCAGTGGTTCAAGCACCGTGGTGAAGATCCGCCAAGCGTTGGACTTCATGCGTAACCAGACATTGGAAGTGCCATTCATCGCGTTCTACCGCAAGGAGTATGTGCAGCCCGAACTCAGCATCAACGACTTGTGGAAAGTCTACAAGTATGATGCTAAGGTATAGCATGTATTTAATTATTATTGTAGTTGTTTACTTTAATCCCTCGATCGTAGAAAAGCCAGACACAGTAGCTATTCTATTGTTATCGCAAAAATGAAATTATAGGAGCCAAACCAATGTTATGTGTAACATAATAGTGGTACCAACTTGTAGAAGCCCAACTAATATGTGTAATATTGCAGTGGTGCCAACTGAAGCAACGCAAGGAGAATCTCCTCAAGCTGATAGAGAACATGCGCGAGTTCCAATTGGACAAAGTCATGGAGAACCCCGACGCGCCCATACCTGACAACATGAGACTCATCAAGGACGAGGATATTGAGAGGTATATAGAATGCAAATACTTTGCTATACAGACATAATAAAAGACTCCTCTAATCCCAGCAATGTTAAATTGGGTAAAAAAACGTGGTACCAATCATGTAATCAGACATCGGATGCACACCAAAATGATCTATGGGAGTTTTAGAGTGTAATGAAGCATTCTTTATTAAGATTTGCACAAACTTAGAGTTAAGTACCTACTTTTATTAAGCAGTCGTTATTTTTGCAGACTAAAGAACGTCCAAACACCGGAGGAGCTGAGAGATGTGCACACACATTTCCTGCTGTACTACTCGCATGATCTGCCCGAGATGCAGAAGGTGCAGCGGGCTAAGGAGAAGAAGAAGGAATTACAAGAGAAGAAGTAAGTTTTATTAAGTTAGTCGCTAGAAGTATTTATCTTTGCAGCTTTCAACAAGCTGTCCTCTTCTACACATGACACAATGCACTTTGACAACTTACTGGCAATTTTTTTTTTTTTTTTTTTTATGAGATAAGGGGGCAAACGAGCAAACGGGTCACCTGATGGAAAGCAACTTCCGTCGCCCATGGACACTCGCAGCATCAGAAGAGCTGCAGGTGCGTTGCCGGCCTTTTAAGAGGGAATAGGGAAGGGTAGGGATGGGAAGGGAAGGGAATAGGGGATTGGGCCTCCGGTAAACTCACTCACTCGGCGAAACACAGCGCGAGCGATATCACTAGTGTCCGACTGTGTATGCAATATCACTAGTGTCCGACCGAAATTGATTTTTTAGAAGCAAACAAATTTGAAAGTTTGGTCACTACTCAGTACACTTAACTGGAATCCCTTAGTATGTTCCAAGATCGCACAATATGGACACTTTTTATTAACATGCTTTTATAAGCTTAGGCTGTATGTATGTACGTAACGGAAACTTTGAGCGCGGTTTTACCTATCTCCAGTAGTCTAATTAATTCGAAACTTTGCATACGTATTAAGAGCTAATGACAATGCAATTAATTTTGTGTAAAAAAATAGTGGTGCTAATCAAAACTTTTTATTTAAATTATTATTATTAACCTCAACTTTGTCATCAGGCGTCTCGCCCGCGAGGAGGCGGAGCGCAACGGCGAGGATCCGGAGGAGGCGGCGGCAGCCGTCGACGCCGCGGAGCCCGACGAGCCCGACACCGTCGACGTCAAGTACGCCGTGCGCTCCGGGCCGTACGAGCTGTGCCGCAAGGCCGGCCTCGGTGAGTGAAATACCAGTTGAGGAATATATTCCAGTTGAGTTTTACGAACCTTGTAATAAGTTGATTATACCAACCTGCAGCCCCCTTAGTAAGAGCGCTTATAGACGAACGGCACGCTTCGACTGCCGTCGACTGCCGTCGACTGCCGTCGAATGCCGTCGAATGCCGTCGAATGCCGTCGACAAGTGCCGTTCGTCTGTAAAAAGCTTAACTTTGATAGGCTGATTTATCTACCATCTCACCAGTGAAACCGTTGTGTCGCATCTTACTCTATCATTTTTTGTGTAAAGTGCTTATATTTTTTTTTCTTGTGTATAGTAAGAAATTATTCGTAGTCACGTCGTCAAACACGTAATTCCAGAGCCGCTAGTTAGGATGTTCGGTCTGAGCCCGGAGCAGTTCGCGGAGAACGTCCGCGACAACTACCAGCGACACGAGGTGGAGCAGCAGCCGGTGCCGCCGCTAGAGGCCGCCGCCAACTTCGTGAGTACTGAATATTGAACTCTAAGCTGATTCGACATTGTTGAAAGTCAAAGTGTCAAGTAAAGAGTAAATGATAAATCGGAGAATTTGACGCTTGTGATTCTGATCTTGTAGTCGGAACCTAAAGGAAAACTATTAAATATTTTGTTTAGATGATAACATGAATGGGTTCGATTTGCATATATGCATCCCTGCGACCGAGCAGCTCGGCCACTACACCCACGGTCTTGTGATCTAGATCGCAAGCAATAATTGTATGTAACGATTGACCGCGCCGCTATTTACAAGGCCCCTCTCTCTTTATGTAGCGGTCGAGCCGCTCAGCGACGCCGACGCGACTCGATTCAAATAAATCGAGTCTTATAGAATACTCGTTTGTAGGGTTCCGGCGGGCCGGCGGAGGCGCTGCGTCGCGCGGTGTACATGTGCGGCGTGCAGCTGGCGCGCGAGCCGCAGCTGCGCGCGACGCTGCGGGACGCACTGCGCGAGCGAGCCACCGTCACCGCGCGCCCCACGCAGCGTGGCCTCAAGGAGATCGACGAGACCCATCCGTGCTTCAGGTTTGTTACTAAGTTTATTCTTGTCTACGTAGCAAACTTGGCCTTTGAACATATATATTTTAAACCTGCGACATCAGTGACTGAAGAAGTGGTAACTTTATCGTGTGTCGTTTGCAGACGTGGTAAAATAACTTTTGAAACTTGAAAACTTTACTGATATTAATTTAATTTTACTTTTTTTTAGTCCTTTTAACAAAACTTAGTCATAAAAGGGTATAGGGTGTGTATGGGTCTTTTATATACGTACATAGGAGAACCATACACACCCTAAAGTTATTCACTTAGTTGCTAAACTAGTTTATACACCCGTATAAACTAGTTTAGCATTTATTCATTTCTTACTTAATACTAAACTAAAACCCAACAATAAACTAAACAGCATGAAGTATCTAAAGAAGAAGCCGGTGCGTGATCTCACCGGGGACCAGTTTCTCAAGCTGACGATAGCTGCTGAAGACCGTCTCCTCGAGATACAGATCAGCGAGCAGATTGAAGGCAATACCAGTTCCAGCTACTTGGAGGAGCTGAAGCAGCTGTATCAAAAGGTATGTGACTATTAAATATGGGCTATTAAAGCAGAACCGGGGAAGTTGGCGTAGGTCGGTTTTCTAAAGGTTTGCAGAATATAATGCAATGAGGGTGTTTGAAATTCTATTTGCCACCAGATGCCGCTATGTAGCCCTAGGGCCTAGGGTCTATTGTGTCAAATAGGCATATTATCGTGACACATCCACATGACATCTATATCGTGACATACGGCAGAAGTTTGACACTATAGAGCGTGCTAATTATTAATAGCAATTAAAATAAGTCTATGTGAATTGTGAGAGTTCTTCATTGAGTGTTGTAGGCTATAGTTAAAACATTCGACGTCGAGCATTATCCATGAGGCATAATACTCGACGTTGAATGCGCTCTAGCGTTGCAATTGGCAACACTATTTCACACATAATTGTGCACCTTTTGAATAAGTACAGTTTAGAAGATACTTCATACCATTGAAGAAATTGATTCATAGGCAGTTGACGGACCTACGGCGTTTGGTCGGATTATGTCAATTCAATATGAATGATAATTTGTCGGCTGGGCTTGATAACATTTGACCAATTTACGTAGGTCCGCCTAGGAATCAACTTCTCTGATAGTTTATTAATTTATTGTGTTAATAATAACCTATGTTATCCCACCAGGACGAGTTCGCAGCCACAGTCCAAGCGTGGAACGAGTTGCGGGCGGAGGCGGTGACGCTCGCGCTCACCAAGATCGTGATGCCGGAGCTGCGGCGAGAGCTGCACGCGGTGCTGTTGGCTGAGTCCAAGGAGTATGTGCTCAAGTGAGTATAGCTACTTTTGAATAATTTGCGTTTCATTCGATTCACAGTTGCTACGAATAATAAAAACTAAGGAAACGTAACTCCCATACTTCAACCATTTTGTATTTGGTTCCTTTTCGCATACTAAAATATGGCAATAGCAACATTAACACTCAAAGTTACGAAATAACGCCGTGGACATTAATTGTCACTTCTATATTCACATATAATTGTGTACCGAATACATGCATAAAATATGCATGTATCCGGGTCACATTTTGTAGACTTGTGAACAAATTTTTTGACACAGCTGTTACTTTTCCTTAGTTTTTTATTATTCGTAGTACAGTTGTTAAATGTACGGGATGTGACATAACGCATCACAAGCGCCATGTCACTTAGCGACGCATTATGTCAAATCCCATACTGCATGCGCTTGTGATACGAGATTTATACTCGCGTCTCGTGGCTCGGCTCGCGGCGCGCCTCGCAGCTCGCGTCGAAGCGCGAGTGTAAACACAAAGCTCGCGTCCCCCTCGGGCTCCTTTGGAAATCGCTCCCGACGCGAGCCCTGCGAGCCGCGAGACGAGCCGCGAGCTCGAGTTTACACTCAGGGCTCGCAACGCGTCTCGCGGCTCGCCTCGTTGCTCGCGCGCGAGTGTAAATCGAGTATGAAAGAGACAAGCAGGTTGATGGCCGAATTTTGGCCAGTACCGCGACTTGACTGTCATTTGTTTTTTTCAAATTGAATCACTAACTTTATTAATCAAAAAAGTTAATCAATTATTAGTATGCTATAAACAGTCTATCGAGTGACTTTTCTAATGTAAGAGTCAAAGACAAAACCCAACTTATGCATAACATAATATGTTGATTACGAAGGGGATATACATTTTGTTTGGTTACTAGAATCCTAGACAAACAAGTGTTGTTCAAAAGCTTACTTGGAACTATATTTTGTATATAGATGTTCAAATGTTAACTTTGAGTTCTATTTTATATAGATGCTGTCGGCGCAAGCTGTACGATTGGCTCAAAGTGGCGCCTTACGAGTCGCGAGTGTCGGACGATGATGACGAAGAGTGGGATGCCAATAACGGTATAACTGCTTACTATTCTGTTTTATTTCGTGAAGTTAAGACAGCTTGTACTCTTATGTAAACAGAGCAAAGAACACGATGTAGCAGATTTAAAAATAAAATGTAGTCTTTTTATTGAATCTTACAATAGTTGTGAACGTTACTTGCGATAGATTCGTTACAAGTCGTTATGTTTTGTGTGCTACTTGATAAAGCGAAAAATACTCTTATGTATTTGCATAATGTTTAACTTATATCTTGAATCTCATTAGAGATACAAAAAAGGGTATTTTCAAACAGTAACGAGTTGCCTCGAGTACACGTGTCGTTGCGAACCGCGAAACAGCGGTTAACCCATCTCACCCGCCACACGACAATGGCTTATAGTGCATCTCGCTCTATTCCTGTTTCGCAGATTTTTCGCGTTTCGCAGCGTCGGTGTACTAGAGGCGTAACTATTTGACGAGATTCAAACCAATAAAATCGCATGAAAACCCCCTGACCAGAATTTATTTCGAAATTAGAATTCCAATATTTAAATCGTTCCACAGGTGTTCGAGTGATCGGCATCGCGTACGTGCCGGACCGGCAGCACTCGGCGTTCGCGTGCGCGGTGGGCGGCGGCGGCGACATGGCGGACCACCTGCGCCTGCCGCACCTCCTCTACCGCCGCAACTCCTGGGACGCGCTCGAGCGCCGCAACAAGGAGGCCGACATGACGGCGCTCAGGAGGTCTGTGCTACAAAGATATTTTAAGGACCGTACACAAAAACTATGGAACGAACTGTCGCCAGCAGTTTTTCCGGACCATCATGATCTGCAAACCTTCAACATAATTCCGGCAACGCATCTGCAATTATTGTGATGTTGCAAGTGTCCGACAAGATATGGACGACGATAGTTGCATTCCATCAGGCGACAAGCTTGCTCGTTTGCCCCCTGATTATATAAAAAAACAAATAAAGAGCTGCCATTTTGTAAAGACAAAATAGACAGGAGTCACAATTACACGACCGCTGCTGGTATTTGCAAAAAATATCAAAATACTTAATATAAAATGACCAATATTTTTGATCCTGTATTTACATTCTCTTTTCCACTTTCATAACATCACTTTGTTATCAGGTTCATACTCCGCATCAAGCCGCACGTGATCGTGATAGGCGGCGAGTCGCGGGAGGCGCTCAACATCAAACAGGACGTGATGGAGTGCGTGCAGCAGCTCGTGGAGGACGACCAATTCCCGCGGATACCCGTCGAGATAGCTGACAACACTATCAGCAAGATATACAGCAATAGCATACGGGGGAGGGTGAGTTTGTTGTCAAGTATCTTGAAAATGAGTCTGGGTGCATTTATCAAACTGTAATGCCTTCTCTTTCACAATGCTATATTATTTATTTTAATCCAGACTGGTACATATTGTGTAAGTTATAATATTAATATTATTAGGTTATGATTGTAGCCTTATTGTTTGTCATAAGAAAGAGTTCTATTTAGCATTCGACTTTTTTACACAAACTATTATTTTACGAATTGTTAAATCGTAGCGAACATAAAAATATGTAAAGTCATAGCAAACAATACAAAAAATGGTTTTCAAAATTATAAACACTGCTAATAGGCATGATGACTATATTTTTTTCTTATCGGTAAATGAAAGACACTTAAAAAATAGAAACATCGTTGAAAGAATGACTCTGATAGCTTAAAAATTTACCAAGATATGACAATTCAAATATCTCATAATAAAGACCTACCGGAAACGCTCCATACAAAGCGCTACGAAAGTATGACGTCAGTCGACGTTCGACAGGTATATTAAATTTTGCGTTTATGAAGGTGGTTTCATAACAAAACGTGCTTTTATTTAATATATCGAATTGTATACAAATATTAAGAAATTTAATTGAAAAAAACTTCGACTTGAATATCCAACTTTGAAGGCGCATAACAAAAAAAATACAAATGCATAACAAAAAAATTTTGGGAACACTTATTTTTTACCGTGATTACTTTATTTTATTAACAAAATTCGCTAATCTTTGACCTTGTCATCATCTCTATTACAATGGATAGCAAATTTTGTAATTATTATTTACTGTTTAAAACTTTTTTTTCTCCAGAACGACTTCCGCGAATACCCTGAAACTTTGCGAGAGGCGATATGTCAGGCGCGCCTGCTGCAAGATCCGCTCATGGAGATCTCCCAGCTATGCGGTCCGGATGAGGAGATACTCTGTCTAAGATACCACCCGCTACAAGACCATTTGGCTAAGGAGGACCTACTCGAAGGCATAGAATTGGAGTTTGTGAATAGAGTCAATGAAGTTGGTGTAGACGTGAACGAAGCAGTACTGACCGGCCGCGGAACAGAGCTGCTTCAATTTGTATGCGGTCTAGGACCCAGAAAAGCACAGGCCCTCATCAAACTATTCAAACAAACCAATCAAAAACTAGAGAACAGAACTCAACTGGTCACAGTGTGTCACATGGGACCCAAAGTGTTTATCAACTGCTCAGGGTTCATAAAAATAGATACAAATAGTCTAGGAGACAGTACAGAGGCGTATGTTGAAGTGTTAGACGGTTCGAGAGTGCATCCCGAAACATATGAGTGGGCACGGAAAATGGCCGTCGATGCGCTAGAATATGAGGACGAAGATGCGAACCCCGCGGGGGCTCTAGAAGAAATTCTAGAGGCGCCAGAGAGATTAAAAGATCTTGACCTCGACGCGTTCGCTGAAGAATTGGAACGGCAGGGCTTCGGTAACAAGAGCATAACGCTCTACGACATCCGAGCGGAATTGAACTCTAGGTATAAGGACCTCAGGGTGCCTTTCAGATCGCCGACCGCGGAGGAGATGTTCGATATACTAACCAAAGAGACCCCGGAGACATTCTATGTAGGGAAGATGGTTCTGGCGTCCGTGATCGGTATAACGCATAGGAAACCACAGAAGGAGTTGCTAGACCAGGCCAATCCGGTCAGAAACGACGAGACTGGACTCTGGGAGTGCCCATTCTGTCACAAAAATGACTTCCCTGAGTTATCAGAGGTAAATTATATTTTTTTTGGAAAACTTAATAAAAATAATTTATATTCTTCACGTATTTGAAGTAATTTTTATAATAAACTTTAGAGATATCCTTTATTGACGTTAAAATTCGTTCAATGCAGAACCGTACATTTTTCCGGGATAAATAGTATCCTGTGTCCTTTCCCGGGACTCAAAGTATCTCCAAATTTCAGCAAAATCGGTTTAGCGGTTTGGACGTGAAGAGGTAATAAACAGACAGACAGACAGACAGACAGACAAACTTTCAAATTTATAATATGAGTATGGATATTTAAATAAAGTAATTCAAAATCAAAACTGAAAATAAAGCGAATGATTTTAATCTTAAAAATCTTGAGTAAATGATGAAATGATCCAGGTGTGGAACCACTTCGACGCGGGTTCGTGTCCGGGCCAGGCTACGGGGGTGCGAGTCCGGCTCGACAACGGCGTCTCCGGATACATACACATCAAGAATCTGTCCGACCGCCACGTAGCCGATCCGACGGAGCGCGTCCGCATCGGACAGACGATACACTGTCGAGTTCTCAAGATAGATGTCGAGCGGTTCTCGGTCGATTGCTCGTCGAAGTCGTCGGATTTGTTAGATAAGAATAATGAGTGGAGGTTTGTTGTTTTGGCGGCCATTTGATCGGTGTTGTTAGGCTTTGTATGGCTTTAAAGCAGCCAGAGCTAAAATAATTAATTTGATGCACAAACTATAGTTTATTTCATGAAGGGTAGAGTATATAAACTCGCTATTGCCGCATAGAAAAATGTTTGATGTAGATTTTGTGTTCTACTATTTATTTTTTACTCTGGTCCAACATGTTTGGAATACTATTTTAAATTCAGTCATATTACTGTAGTTCTCATGTAGTGTACATATTTTAGGCCCTCAAAGGATCCGTACTACGATCAAGAGAGCGAGGACAAGGACTTGCGTAAGGACGCCGAAGCGAAACAGACGAAGGAGAGGATGCAGTACGTGAAGCGTGTTATAGTGCATCCCGCCTTCCACAACATATCGTTCGCCGAGGCCGAGAAACTCATGGAGAATATGGCGCAGGGCGAAGTCATCGTGAGGCCGAGCAGCAAGGTCAGTAATCAGTATGCACCTCATTCATAATGCTGTTCGTTTCGGATTTCGAGATTTTTCGCGTGGTTATTGGTCAACGCTAGGCGAGCGTTGTGAGTTTCGCGCATGATAGTATTAGTAAGAATTATTGGTCTCGAATTCGCATAAAGAATTAGACCCTGTTTGTGTCACATTTTGTGTACAGCGCATTTCAAAAATATAAATTAGTTAAACTTACAATAATAATAATTTAAAAAAACAATAAAATTTTAATGTTTTATTTCAGGGCTCGGATCACTTGACTGTCACATGGAAGGTAGCCGATGGAATTTGTCAACATATCGATGTCCGGGAAGAGGGCAAAGAGAACGCGTTTTCATTAGGTAAGATTAGCATCATCAAAGTAATATTATAAAGAGGAAAACTTTGTTTGTATAATTGTAATGAATAGGCTCAAAAACTACTGGACCGATTTTAAAAATTCTTTCACCATTCGAAAGCTAAGTTATCCACGAGTAACAAAGGCTAAATTTTATTTTGGAAAAAAATGGTTTCCGTAATATATTTGTGTTTATCGGACACAAGGTGTAAAAAATCTACCAGAAAAGTTACTCATTTTGCGTACGCTGCCTAAAATATAAAAGATAGAACCATAAAATGTTCAAATTAGACTGGGTTGCACCAACTAACTTTAACTTTAACCTTAACTATAACCGGAAAAATTGACAGATGTCGTATGAGAATATGGGGTGTTTGGACGCCATATTTAACTTTAACTTTACCCACGCCTCTGGTGCAACCCAGTCTTAGTTGTTGATCTTATAAATATCTACAAAAAAGTCCGCGACACACTGTACTCTATGTCGAGTGAGGTACAACAACATTTTTTTTATTTAAAAAATCTTGAATTTTTTTGGACTACATTTAAACGAGTTTATTTTACTCATGCTATTAATCCTTATCAAATAAAATTATTTCATCACTACGTACAGTTTATGTAGATAATATTTGGTCTTTGAATGATTAAAATTGGAGGTTTGGTTTTGAAGTTATGGCGAAATTATAATATTACGATTTCTACTGCACGGCCCGTTGCGAAGTGGGCGTCATCAAGGCGGCGAGGCGGTGCGCGTGCGAGAGGGGATTTTAGATATACTATAATATTAATATACTTAGGTATTTTCACACTGTGCACTTTCAACTTCAATTTTTGTCATCTTCTTTCATTCAACTGTCGTATTGGCGCATTCAATTATTTTCTTAAATATTTGAAAATTTACGGCCGTTCCCAATATTTGATCTATCTCTGGTTTTGCCCTACTAGAGATAGGAATAGCTCACATTAGACATTAGAGCCATATATTTTATGTCAATTGTGAGCTATTCCTATCTCTAGTAGGGCAAAACCAGAGATAGATCAAATATTGGGAACGGCCGTAAGAGAACCAGGTCGGACGATCATGGTGCCATACTTATATTTTAGTCACTTCAATAAAATAATATGGGCAAAACAACGTTTGCCGGGACAGCTAGTTATAGATATAATAATTCCGACATAAACTAAACAACATACGAATGTTTCCAGGTCGCAGCCTCTGGATTCAGGGATCCGAGTTCGAGGACTTGGACGAAATTATAGCGCGGCACGTGACGCCCATGGCGGGGCACGCGCGCGACCTCATCGCGTACAAGTACTACCGGCCGCTCGGCGGCATGCGCGACAAGGCCGAGGAGATCCTCAAGGACGAGAAGGCCAAAAACCCCACGAAGATCCACTACGTCATCTCCGCCGCCAAAAACCACCCCGGCCGCTTCTTGCTGTCCTATCTGCCGCGCGCGCGCTGCACGCACGAGTACGTCTCCGTCACGCCCGACGGCTACAAGTTCCGCCAGCGCCTGTTCGACTCCCTGCCCGCGCTGCTCAAGTGGTTCAAGGAGCACTTCCGCGAGCCGCCGCCGCCCGGCACGCCCGCGCAGCGCACCCCCGCCCCCCGCACGCCGCTCCCCTTCGCCGCCATGCACACGCCCGCCGCGCACACGCCCGGCCCTGCCTACATCAACACCCCCTACACGCCTTCCGCGCAGACCCCCTACATGACGCCCTTCGCCGCCACACCGCGCGCGCCCGACTTCCTGGCGCCGCCCGTGCCGCGCCCGCGCCCCGCCCCCCAGCCCGCCTACGCCGAGCCTGCCGACTGGCAGAAGGCGGCCGAGGACTGGGTGCGGCACCGCACCACGCACGCGCGCGACACGCCGCCCGCGTCGCGCGACCGCGCCCGCCCGTCGCGCCCCGACTCGCGCTCCACGCCGCGGCCCGACGCGCGCTCCACGCCGCGGCAGGACGCGCGCTCCACGCCGCGCCCCGACATCCGCTCCACGCCGCGCATGGAGCGCACGCCGCACGGGACGCCGCACGGCACGCCGCTGGGCACTCCGCAATACGACGCGCGCTCCGGGGGCAGACAGTCGCGCGCGACGTCGGTGCGCAGCACGCCGCACACCAACACGTCGCCGCGCTCCATGTCGCTGGGCGACGCCACGCCGCTCTACGACGAGAACTAGACAAGACTGACCGCACACCTAAGAGTTTATTTTTGTACTGACTGCGCCGCGCCGCGCCGCTCGCGCTGCAACTCTGCACGTGAACATAATCGGATCTATACTTCGTTCGCTGTCCCGGCTTCTGTTTTAGCGACCACCACCGGCCACCATGCCGCCCGCGGGCGCGACAGCGATGTGATAATACGAGGGAGACGTTCTGCGGACATACCGTATCAATTGTTTCGATAGTAATAATTGATTCCTTTTGGGTTTATAGGTAGCGATGTAACTCGTGATTGTATTTAATTGAGCTCATGTAAAAGTTCGTTTCGTTTAGTCTAAGTTGCCCTTCTCTTTCCTAGTTTAAGTATTTTTTCACTGATTGTGATAATCTTTTTTCAATTTCGAATGTGTCAATATTCTTTGTCGTAAAGTATAATTTGTTTAGGTTAAAGTGATTATGGTCAAAACGGACAGGACGGTGAATCGCAATATGTTATACACTGTGTATAAAGTATATTATACTCGCACGAGCTGACATTATTTATTATTTAATAGCGAATTCAAAATCTATATTATAAGAGTTAACATTTTATACAAATAATATTTCTCGTCTTGCAGCAATAATCGTTTGCAAAATAAACCGTTCGGACACTGCTTGAACATTACAATATATTTTTCAAAATTAATTAAGTAGTGGTACAATTATAATGTTAACCAACGGTCAAAGAAATAAGAGGTAATATAAAAATATAATAAACGAAGAAATATGAAGTAGTAATCCAAATTTTATTTCTCATAAAATGTTCTGAATCAATAACTCATGAACTTATGCTACTGCTGATTTCATTACGTTTTTATGCAATCGTCAATAAAAACAAAAAAAAGTGTAAGCCAGGCGAACATTTGAATTACAAATCATGAAATTTTCTTATTTCTTAGACCGAAGGCAACAGCTATAACGAAGAGCTAAGATGTTTAACGCTTGTAAGAGATACACTAGATGTTTGCCTTACAGATGGTTAGTGACATTGGATCGTTGAGTGCGACGGAAATAATAAAGATTATGACGGCTATTTTGTTGTTTTATTACTAGTACAAATGTGTTTTACAAAAGTATTTCTGTAGGGTCAGTTAACATCGAGTTTGAAAACAATAGGCGTGATGACTATTTTTTTCTTGATGGTAATTAAAGGACCTTTCCGAAATAGAAACATCGGTGAAAGAATTACTGTGTTAGCTAAAAAACGTTCCAAGATAGAACAATTAAAAAATCTTATAAAATAGACCTACCCGAAATGCTCCATACAAACTACTACTCGATTATGACGTCACCGTAGAGTAGCTTGTAGTAATCTTCGACCTTGTCAACATCCCTATTGATGATATTGTGGTTTGATTGAAAGCTGCTATGGAGTACTATAGATTATTACATAAAAGCAAGTTCCATGGGTCTTGGTGTGCGCCTTACCAGATTAAAAAACATCTTGCTAAGGACCCTGGGCCCATGGGCGCCGGCAGAAATAATTTCCAAGTGGTGCAGATTTTAGTTTTCTTTCTTTTTTTTTACTTTTTACGAACAACATGTGACTGTCTATTTACGTCAACAGAATACATTAATTAGTGCCGAAACATTACGAACTATCTTTGTACGTCATGGTAATAGGGTTACAGACGGCTTTTTAGTTCAATAATTTCTGTTGATCCCGAGATTCCCAAGGGGTGCAAGTGCACACGGGCGTATATATAGCAAATAGGAAACGTGTTAAGGAAATCAAAAATATTTTTTAAAGTATATTATGTACCGCACCGATTTTAATCGGCGAGGTACATATATTATTGTCGATTGGACAAGTAAGATGGATAGTAATGGGGGGGGGGGGGGGTCCGGACCCCCAGGACACCCCCCTTATATACGCCCATGCAAGGGCACCCCGCTGCCGGCGCCCTGGGCTCTGGCTTTTAAAAAGCTTCAAAGGAAAACATGTTATTTCCTGATTTATGTTATGTCGTGCCCATCATTCTATGCAATCAAATACCTTATAAGGTTTGTAATATACACCAAAGCATCCTGTCATATGTCGCTTATAATATCTGCTAGACCTTCTATGATGTTGTTTATAATAATGGTTTAGATAAACCGGTAGTTTTTATCTCATTACTTGGGGTGTTAAAAATATTTTACATTCACGAAATAGCTGTAAATAAAGGTATTAAATATACACTGTTCAAATAACAATATCATAGGCTAGCAGGGTATGTAAATTGTAAAACATTATCAGTAGGGTTGACGCCTTAAGTGTTTTGAAGCCTGTCTTTCAATTGGTCGTGGCTTCGATTACTGTAGTAGAACCAATCAACCAACAAAAAGTTTTTAAGTATTAAAAGTTTCTAAGTACTTATTAAAAAATAAACTTCAGGCTAATCACTTAGGCAGTGATTAAGTAGGTATATTCTCTTTGGGCTTACAACTGATTAGTAATGGAAATTAATGCTATTTTCTATTAATTTCATTAACATGCTAATTTTTATATCTTAGCATGTTACGTGCTATTGCTTTGCTATTTGCTAAAAACTCAACATCGATAATTCACGGTTCGAGTATTATTTCGCATCGAGTGAAAAATAGCAATTCATAATTCATTAACAGTTAGAGTCGCGGTGCGAAACATCGCGGACTTGAATTATTTTTCATGATCGCCGACTAATTGCTGCGCACGATAATTTTAGCAATCATATTTTTTAGCAAGTACTATTAATTTAATGATTGCTAATGGGCAATTAACAATTAATTATTATTGCTAATGCTATTTTTACCAACACTACAACTGATCGACAAGAAAAATGTACATTCGTCGTTTCGCTCGGTTGTAAAAAGTTTTGCGTCTGATTTCTTAATTCTTATGGACTAATGAAAGCTGGTTAAAGTTAAATTATTTATGGTTTAAAGTTTCTGCCAGACTTAAAATAGCTGTATAGTCTGTCAAAAAAGTGAAGAAATTCAAAAGTGGCAACATCGTAGTGTCATCCCTTTTTTCTTAGATTGATTTGAAAGGGATGACACTACGATGTTGCCACTTTTTAATTCCTTCACTTTCTTGACAGACTGTAGTTAACGTTTCCTGTGGTCAGTGGCCTGTATAAAATATTGACATTGATAATATCGCCCACGGTGAGCAGCCTCCAACGAAACCGGAAGTAGGTAAAAGCACACACAAACTAAACGAGATATATCTAACTGTACGAGGAAAATATGCCCAAGATCAAGTCTTAATCGGTGAATGTAAAATAGTTTATAAGTTTCTCCTCACTTGACCCCACATTGGGAAGCAAGCGCGGTAGCAGTTTAGTCATACTTAGATAATACAGTATACCTATATACAGAGAAGTCTAGTACCTACTTAATTATTTAATATTATGTTAACGCCTCCGTGGTCTAGTGGTATAGAGCGCGGCTCTTGACTCGGAGGTCGTGGGTTCGATTCCCGCGTTGGAAACATGTTATTTCCAAGTTTGGTTAGGACAATGCAGGCTGATCACCTGATTGTCTGACAAGTAAGACGATCCATGCGTCGGATGGGCATGTAAAAAGCCGGTCCTGCGCCTGATCTCTCGCCGGTCGTGTCGGTCTTCCGTCCCACTGGGTTATGAGAGTAAAGGAATAGAGAGTGCTCTTGTGTACTGCGCACATACTTGGGCACTATAAAATTACTCCTGCGTAGCTGGCCTGGTTTCGATGAAACCGGCCACCGTCACCGAAACCGGTGTGGGAGCTATTATTATGTTGACTGCGATTAAAAAGAGGGTTGGTATAATTATTAGTACCTAATAAATATATTATACGAGCAATACAATTTTTTTTAAATTGAAGAGAAATTGCATAGTACTTAACTAAGTAGATACTTATATATATTTCAGGGGACTAGTGTCCCTTGAGTCAAGTCTGCTGTTAGCTATACAGTGTGTAACAAAAATAAGTGATAATACTTTAGGGTGTATACGTGTTCCTTATAGAGACTTCACTGTGAAAGTAGCAGCGCTGAAAGAGGAAATTTTTTTTTCACTTTTGTATGGGCAAGGGCCCGAGCGTCACGAGTTTCCCCATACAAAAGTGAAAAAAAAATTTGGTCTTTCAGCGCTGCTACTTTCACAGTGAACTCTCTATAAGGAACACGTACACACCCTAAAGTATTATCACTTATTTTTGTTACACCCTGTATATACAACGTGTAGTAAAACAAGTAATAAAACTTTAGGGTGTGTAATGTGTGTGTCCCATGTATAATAGAGTTCAATGTGAAGGTAGCAGCGCTAAAGGAGCAATTTTTTGTGATTTGTATGGGAAAGTGCCCGAGCGTCAGGAATGTTCCCATATAAAAGTTAAAAAAGTTGCTCTTCCAGTGCTGCTACTTTCACAGTGAACTCGATACAGATTACAGGGGACTCATACACTTCCTAAAACGTGTAACAAAACTAAGTGATAATACTTTATTAGTTTTGTTACATGTTGTTAGTTGTACTTATATATCATTAAATCAACGTAGTAACTATTTACAACCATCAATTGGATTTCTCATCATACCTAATTGATGTTGTATGGATATGGATGGGTTAATTTAATTCTCTTTGAAACAGTGTGTAAAACTTCACTCTTAAATTGTCAGTCGCCGTTTACGACAATTGGATAAGTGGCGAGTACCGACCGCTACATTCGTGACGGTGAATATTCACGATTACGTACAATGTACTATCAGATAAGTTGATTCCTATACAGATGGCGGACCTAAGTAATTTGGAAGCGTTATGTCAAATCATCCGACCGATCACAGCTAACATTGAATTGACATAAGCCGACCAAACGACGTAGGTCTGTCAACTGCCTAGGAATCAATTTTCTCGATGGTACATACAAGTGTTAGTTTGTAGACTACAAGTTAAAGTCTGTCTAAACTCTAAACTATTTAACCAAAACAACAATTCAGAATTTCATACAAATTTTGACATTTTATGAGAAATTTTGTCCATCAATTTGCCGTTTTGATTTAATATAATATTCTAACCTGAAGGCTATATTATGTTGCACTAAAGTTTTGTCCACACTGTGCCTTTTTCAGTTCGTCAAGGGCATGCATTATAGCGCAGTCAACAGCGAACGTGAGGCATGCCCGCGACGCATGCCCTCTAAACGTATCCAAAAAACAAAAATGACAATGTTGGCGTTGCGTTCGTTGACGCATTCAATTATTGAATGCGCCAAAACGAATGTTGAATGAAAGAAGATGACGAAAAATGAAGACGAAAGCGCATAGTGTGGTCATAGCTTAACATCCACATAAAATACAATGTCGGTATTGGATGTAGGTACCATAATTATTATTGTGTCACCCTCATGACTACCTGACATGCTTAAATATCTATATATATAAAAATGGATTTTCAAATGTGTTAGTCGCGCTAAAACTCGAAAACGGCTGGACGGATTGGGCTGATTTTAGTCTTAAAATATTCGTAGAAGTCCAGGGAAGGTTTTAAAGTGACACGAAGTTCACCGGGACAGCTAGTAATAAATAATTATAAGCTTTGATTAACATAAATCCAAACGCGTGTCAAAAGTAGGCACATAGGTATTGTACTACTTTAATATATACTAGCTATTTGACCGAGCTCTGCTCGGTATTCGATAAAACACGAATTAAATGACATTTTCTAAAAATAATTCCTAGCTAGATCGATTTATCGCCCTCGAAACCCCCTTTATACTAAATTTCATGAAAATCGTTGGAGCCGATTCCGAGATTCCAATTATATATGTATATATACAAGAATTGCTAGTTTAAAGATATAAGAATACGTTTACGTATTTACATTATATTTTTGACTAACAGAGGATTATATTTTGTATTATTATTTTAATTTCCAATACATAGGTAGGTAAGCAGTAGCGGTGAGACCGCCAATTTGCGCAAATCCTTTATTTTTATAATATTTGTACTGAGCTATGTTTTAATTTGCAAATAAAGAATTTTTATTATTATTATTAAGTACTTATGTATTGAAAAAAAAATATATATAACCCTTTTTTTGGTGCAGTAGGATAAAAAAGATATAAGTACTGAAGAAAGTGTTATTTTCACTGGGATACATACACGGAGTGCCGTAGACGCTCTACGCTGTAGACCGTACTCCAAAAACTAAAAAGTAAAAACTATACAAGAATAAAAATAATTTTACAGGCTCATTTAATTAATGAATGGCATCTATCGGAAGAATGATCTATAATTTAATTTAAGCCGGCTAGCCGGCGTCTTCAAGTATAATATTTATTACAACAGCATTGTTAATTAATTAGTAGGCAAGCGCCATAACCATCTCCGTAATTCTTCATCGTTCTTTTTCAACGCTCTCCCAGTTTTATCCAGGAATACTAAGACGAAACTTTATACTGAATACTCATTTTCACCTATTTATGATGATCATATTAGTATGATGAACTTACATGTAGGTACTAGGTAACATCAGAGAAATTAATTCCTAAACAGATGACGCCCGGATCTAAGGTCTTTTTATTTCTTATATTTTTTCGAAATTTACTGTACTGTAGTTCAGTGCACTGTTTTTACCAATGCATAATCTTAAACCAAAAGTATCTGTAATATATTTTAAACTCTACTATGTTTTTTAATAATACGAAGCCAAGAAGGTCATCATTTGACCTTTAGTGTCAATATCTAAAACATAGAAGACTTTAACCTTGTATTTTTCCCGCAGGGTACCTATCGTATTTAATTATTAGATTAGACGATTTTCCTTTTACTAAACCAGCATTTGTTTTACAGATATCCTTCTTTGACAAAATTATTATCATTTAACACTGGCAGAGAGGCAATGCTCAATGCCTGATTTTGTCGAGGAAGTGGAGTCATATTTCGTTTTGGTCAATTTTCGGATTCGAATTTTCCAAAATATTAATAATTTTTATGAATAAAGCAAAAAAAACCCTTAGGTAGTATTTAGCAACATAATTTGTTGCAGAAAACCTCTCACAATGCATATTATTGGTATTATTACCCACGTAAGCAATATAGCAAATTATTATAATACATAATACTCTGTGGCTCAGTGGTGAGCGCGTTGGTAGCTCAAGCCGGGGGTCGCGGGTTCGAATCCCGCCGACGGAACAAAAAGTTTTTCAATAGTTCCTGGGTCATGGATGTGTATTAAATATGTGTATCATATAATAAAAATATTAAATATATGTATAGTATAAAAAGTATTAAATATATATCCGTTGTCTGGTACCTGTAACACAAGTCCTTCATGTATTTACCACGGGGCCAGACTGACGTGGTGTGAAGCGTCCATAGATATTATTATAATTATATTCGTAATATATACGATACGCGATACTTATTTCAGATTTTTAATCCACTTCGACACTGCGAAGTCATAAAACAAACCTTATGATAATAAAACCGGTCAAGCGCGAGAGCCGTAGCGAGTTGCAGTTCCGCAAGTATTTGTGTAGGTGCCGTTTACTCTCAAGTGAAATAAATTTATAATTTAGATTTTTTTTTATTCAATCTCAAAGCACCGGTATTTTTGTATATTTACAAAATATTTATCAATAAAAGTAAAAAAATAAAATTAGTAGATATGGACAAACAAGCAGGCGGACCGTCTGATGTTAAGTAGTTAGAACATTTACCCGTTACGAATGTTAAATATATTATACCACCCACACTGTGCAGCACTAGGGGCGCAGCGGGAAGTTATCGGGAGCAAACCGAAAAAATAATAGCCCTGCCTGGTCTGGCGCCTTCCAGTGTCTACGCCCTGTTCCTGGGCACCGCCTTATTTACGTCACTGGTTGGTAGCAACGAAATTATCGCATAAACTGATTTTTGATTTTTTTTTGTAAAAACGGGATGTTTTTAAGCTAAGAATTTTTTTGGAAATTCTTAGTCTATCATCACCATCGCTTACTGTTTCATAACGTTTTTGCATCGGCCTCGGAACCCTAAAACAACATCTTCGAGTGAATCGTAATCGCTATCTCAAAACCCGCGCGGGCGCGCTACCATTCAGACGCGCCATCTTACGGTATTAACTAATGAAATAGTGCCCGAAATCGTAGAAAAGTTATTTGAACTGTTATTTATTTAGTGGGAAAAAATTATAAAATATATTGTGAAAGGTTGTTAAGAAAAGGTAGAGCAAATTTTTTTTACGCAGGGAGAAAGGAGCGGTAGTTTTGCGTGTAGTGTGGTTATAATATACCTCTACACGAATATATACATATTTACTACGTATTTAGAAGTCCAAAATAGTGTTAGATTGATAAATTATATCTAATTATTAAAATGGAAGGTTTTCTATATGATGTACTTATCTAAAAGTCAGAAAAAAATGAAATGCATAGCTTTGAGCAAATATACTAAATCCTATATATTTTATAATAAATTATTAATTTGCTAATTAAATAGTGCTCAGCATCCGAGGACCTTAAAAATTAGTTAGGGTTTAGTAAACGTAAATAATATAGAAAGTGTGACATCATAATTACTGAATACAGTATAAAGCTTTACCGTTATACAATAAACAGGTTTATAATATAAATAAGAACCTGCTAAGATACATAATACGTAGAAGGTAGCAATTAGGTACGTATATAGTATTTTCAGGAGAACTACAACTGTCGACTTACCATTTACCAACAATTATTATTGTTCTTCTAGCGATAGTCGACACAATAGCAGATAGCTGTTTCTCTTATATTCTTGTCTTGTTGTGGTGTCCTGACGTACCTATGCTCTTTTTAAAGAATTTCCATACAAATTCAAATCGGTTCGGCAATTTGAAGAGGTAACAGACCGATACATACTACATTAATATTTATCTTTAGTTCATTGTTCTACTCATTGTTTGAAGTTAAAACTCAAAACACAGTGGGCTCTTGCATCAACATCGAATTTTAAACTTATGCTACAAAAGATTTAAACACCTGTTGAAGATTTGATTTGAGAAAAATTCAGTACAAAATGGTCTCAAAACAACTGATCAATAGATGTTTAATTTTTTGTGGTAAGACCGATGGTATTATGTTAAATTGATCTTAGAAAAACATGTAAGTCAACCATATGTTTCGAAAACTTTCCCGGCGGTAAGGCTGGATTTATATAGCTGGTTTGACCGCTACACCGCGAGATAACAAAGAAATATATGTAACGATTTATTTAAATAGCGGCGCGGTCACGCTGTTTACATACATTTGCTTAGTGCTATCTCTTTAAAACAACTGACTTTGAAGGGATACCAAGAATATAAGTAATAGAAATTAACCCCAGAGATATTATTGATACCTTTAAATTGTTGAATATTAAAAATACTGCAGATCTCTGGGGCATGTCTACAAAAATTATTAAATTAATAATTGATATCGTAGCTCCTCATCTAGCAATGATTTTTAATAACTGCATAAAAAATGGTGTTTTTCCTGACTTGATGAAGCATAGCAAGATTGTTCCTTTATTTAAAGCCGGGACTAAATCGGATCCCACTAATTTCAGGCCTATATCGATTCTACCGACCTCTAATAAAATATTTGAAAAAAATATTTTAAAACAATTACTAGTGCATTTTAATTCAAATAATTTGCTGCACGATAACCAATACGGATTTACTAAGGGTCGATCCACAACAGATGCTGGTATAGGACTTCTTTGTAGTATTTTTGAAGCTTGGGAGGAGTCGCAGGATGCCTTAGGTGTGTTTTGCGATCTCTCCAAAGCCTTCGATTGTGTTGAGCATGCTACATTGATCAGGAAACTGCGCCACTACGGCATAAAGGACTCTGCTCTCAGCCTTTTGACTTCTTACCTTAAAAATAGGACTCAAAGGGTTGAGGTAAATAGTAAAAGGTCCAATGGAACCAAAATAGAATTAGGTGTCCCACAGGGATCTATCTTAGGCCCATTTCTTTTTCTCATCTATATAAATGACTTACCTTATCTAGTAAAGGATAATAATAATGAGATAGTGCTTTTTGCTGATGACACTTCACTTATTTTTAAAGTGAAGCGACAACAGTCGAACTACGACGAGGTAAACAGTGCTCTCTCAAAAATAGTACATTGGTTTAATGTTAATAACTTACTTTTAAATTCTAGTAAAACTAAATGTATAAAGTTTACTTTGCCCAATGTTAGGCAAGTCCAAACCAATGTGCTATTAAATGATGAGAAGATGAATTTGGTATATAACACTGTATTCCTAGGTATTACACTTGATAGTAAATTACAGTGGGGCCCTCACATTGCTAATCTAGCAGGTAGGCTCAGTTCTGCAGCATATGCAGTCAGAAAAATTAGAGAAATTTCTGACGAAGACACGGCACGATTAGTATATTTTAGTTATTTTCATAGTAGGATGTCATATGGAATCCTTTTATGGGGAAACGCTGCCGACATTAATACAATATTTGTGCTGCAGAAGCGAGCCATACGTTCTATTTATAAAATGTCTGCTTTAGAATTTCTGAGAGATAAATTTAAAGAAATTGGTATTCTAACTGTTGCTTCTCAATACATTTTGGATAATGTAATATATGTTAGAAAAAATATAAATAAATTTAAAGTTAAAAGTGACATTCACTGTAGAAATACTAGAAATAAGCACAAGCTGGACATGCCAGTGATCAGACTTAGTAAAGTCAGTAAATCTTTTAAAGGTCAATGTATACGCCTTTACAATAAAATCCCAGAAAACGTTCAAAATCTTTCCATTAATAAATTTAAAAAAGTAGTCAAAGAGCGTTTGTGTGCCAAAGCTTATTATAAGGTCAATGATTTCATAGAAGATGGCACATCTTGGGAGTAGGATGGCTTCTTGCAAGGCTACTTCTACATTATTATATTATGACTTACAATTATGTATGTTATGTGTATGTTATGTGTAATTTGTAACTTAATATTATGACATTGTATATAATATTAAGTTACAAAATTGTAAACTTTATTTTAAAAGAATAATTTTTCTCTCACTTTTTTGGTAAAAAGTGGAACCCGTGCGAGTTTCTTACGCCGGTTCTTCTCGCCGGGGTAGTTCCCGAACCGGTGGTAGGCATCAGGTAGACATTCTGAAAAAATTTGATTCAAATTTACTCAGAAATAAAACATTTTTTATTTTTATTTTATTTTATTTTAGTAAAGATTCTAAATAGTAAATACTAACAATACGGAAGATGTCAAACATAGGCATCTTGTTTTTCAAGTATTCCTTCTGTTTCCGCGACATTTCGATAATTTATTCCAAATGTTACGGAAATTAGGCAAATAAGTGAGACATTATTAGTTCTTTAGTTTAAAAAATAATCTAAACGAGTTTTGAGGTAAGTAACCTATTCAGTTGTTTTAAAAGTTATTAAATGTTAGTTGTTTTGTACCATTAGTATAAGTACGGTCAATCTTAACAAAAAAACCAGTTTTGCCAAATTTAGGCAAGTAGTTCCGCAAGTGACATTAGGTTTAAAGGAATATTCTGAAGAAATAAATTGCTTGCTTGGTGCCTGTGCCTTTTTGACTAAATAACTAATTGATACTTATGCATGTTTTTGGTATGTAATACGTCTATGTTTCACAGATCTTATATATAACACAAGATGACGCCCGAAACTTCGTTGCGCCAAAACTCTCTTAAGAGGATCGACTACCGAGTTCATCTCCATACAAAAAGCCATAACGTTTTGCTACCCCTAAAACTTATCCGATTTCAACGATTTTTCACTATGTAATTGGCTCTAGTAAAAACTATGCTTCTACGTTTTCCTTTTATCCAAATTTTTCTTAGTTTGAAAGTTACGAGCTTCTGAAATCTAGGTTTTTAGGCTCAAATCTTTCTCGTTTAAATGGTTTGTATTTGAAAAACAACGTAAAATTTCAAACAAAGCAAAACGTACAAGCGTAGATTAGATTCTGCTGAAAAGATTGATACCAAAAAATATTAGTCTTAGTACAGTGTACGCGATTTTTGTCTAAAAATACCCAGAATCACAGCCGAACTGCAACTCTCTCTATCGCACGTTTGCGCGGGGGCCGAGCGCTGTGGCGACAGAGAATAGTTTTCCAAATACCTATTTTCTACGCTCGCGGCACTACACAATAGTCTTAACGCGAGGGAACCGTAATTTTTTCCGGTATAAGAAGTATCCTAACTTCTTTCCCGGGACAATAGCAGACAGACAGATTTTGCATTTTTAATATTAGTATGGCTAATTCTACAATACAACAATAATTAAAAGCATTACAAATACTCTACGTAGAGTTCGTACAAAAGGTGATAACGTATCGAACTACAACAATGTTTTAAAACGTGGCCTTAGTTCGGAAAATCCTAAACGTAGGAGGAAAAAACAGGAAGTTTCCTCATGCTAGTACAAAAAGTTTTTAGTTCGAATCTGTGTGTATTGATACACACCTATTAGAGCTGTTTAAATGCTCAATGGATAAGGACTATCAAACTTCTTGACATAAATAATATCTACAAGTTGTAACAGAACAAAGTGATAGTACTCTAGGGTGTGTAAGTAGCAGGCTTGGGCAAATTCATGACACTGGTGCGCTTGCCCATTCCAAAAAGTTTCCCTATAATATAAGGTATTTTTCTAAATCAACAATTTTATTTTTATTATCACACCCTTAATTTACTCATTTTTTTATTTATATTTAAGATATTATCTAATAACAGTCATATTTAATAGCAAATTACGCACGGACCCCTAAAGGGGAATGCTGATGCAGCCACACGTGCCCGGTCAACGCCATCGTCTTCGAGGAAACACATCAGCAGTTTCAGCATAACCGCGTTTTCGTAGTTATTCCGATTATATCAAAAAATTGTCATTCCATTCCGGTCTAGGATCGATCGCGGAACAATTATTGTAAATTAAATATAAGTTAATTTTAATAAATTTCTTAAATAATTTATGGTTTTTTTTGGAAGCCCAGGCTGCCGAATTCGTAATTGGCGCAGTCGGTAGGATACTTTCGGGGCTATCGCGATCGCATTTAAGAAGATTTCCGGGGTCTAGATTCGACACCGCGCGCGGTCGTTCTAGCTCTTGCTGTCCAGCATTCACCGAAGCATCGAACCTCAGGAGTAAGCAGCCGGGGCGCACTCAAACTACAGTGCAGCTTCAGAAAAAGCCAGAGAAGTCGACGAGTATGTGAGTACACTGATCTTTTTCTCATAAGTGTTGCTTTCCACGTCCAAAATTTTCCGTCCCACTAAAAATAGTGATAGGACCGCCTCCTCAAGGCAGGTACGTAGGGATAGCATATTGGATTTAAATCGTAATTTAGGAGAAAGCTCGAATCGCTCTCTACTAGATTATAGTGACGACGATAGTTTAAAATTAGATTTATTTTTTTATTCCGAGAGCTCAAATCGCTTTCAAGAAAATTTTGATCAAGATTTAATATTAATAAATTCAAGTAGTAGTAATTTAGATTTAAATAGTAGCATTTTAGGCTACGGTATTACAATGGATCCGGATACGATTTATAAGGCTCTTCGCCCGGTTCCCGAATTCGACGGGAATCCGAACATACTTACTAGATTCATCAGGATTTGTGATCAGATAGTTATTCAGTGTGTAAAAGATGGTCCAGAATACGAGTTATCTAATTTGTGCGTTATCAACGGTATTTTAAATAAGATTACCGGCCCTGCGGCTCGGACAATTAATTCAAACGGGATACCAGAAAATTGGTTAGGCATAAGGAACACCTTAATTAATAATTTTGCCGACCAGAGGGATGAAACCGCCCTCTATAACGACTTGGCTCTTGCTACACAGGGTAACGAAAGCCCGCAGGAATTTTACGACAGGTGCCAAACCCTTTTCAGTACCATAATGACGTACGTGTCCTTACATGAAACCTTAGCCACCACCGTGGAGGCTAAGCGAACATTATATAGAAAATTAACATTACAAGCGTACGTCCGGGGGTTGAAAGATCCTCTCGGCTCTCGCATAAGATGTATGAGACCCGAGACGATAGAAAAGGCGTTGGAATTTGTCCAGGACGAATTAAATGTAATGTACTTGCAGCAAAGAAATAATCCTCGTCCATCATCATCATCATTACCACCTTCACAAGCACAGATTAAATTACCTCCAGTTAATATTAATAATGTACCGCGAGCGTTACCAGGACCTAGTTGGCAGAAACCTGCATTCACACCGGCTTTTCAGCATCATCATAATATGCCGCAGCGACATCCGTTCCAACCGAGTAGAACGCAGCAAATGTTTAGAGCTCCCTTACCGAATTATAATCATGGATTTAGAATACCTCATAAAAATAATTTTTCACCTAATAATAACTCTGGGCCTAAACCTATGAGTGGAGTGAGTCATTTTGTCACTAAGCCCATGCCACCTAGAATCCCTGGCCATGATTGGCAAAAATTTGGGAATCCACCACCATCTAACTACTTTAAGAGTAGGGAAATGAATTACAATGAATTTTCTGACTACTACCCTGACTATAATTACTATGACCAACAGGAATATGACTATGACTATAATGACTATAATGACTGTAATGACTATGACGAACAACTTGCACTTGAACAATATAGTTATCAGTATTCTGAAAATTCACCAATATCGTATATAGACCATAACATACCTACAAATTCTAGCCCGACTCAGCACGTAGATAATTCAGCCCAGTCTAGCAAAAAACAGGATTTTCAGAAACACAAGGGTCGCACCGCACCCGAATAGAATTAAATTTACATTCAAAAAAAGAATTGCCGTATATACAGATTCACAATCCTCCTCTTAAATTTCTTATAGATACCGGGGCTAACCAATCATTTATAAGCCCCGAAGCTGTTCATAAATTTTTCCCACATTTGCCAAAAATATTCGATCCTTTTGAAGTTACAAATTCTCGCGTTACCAGCATACACGAACACACTATTAAAATTCCTTCTTTTCCAGAATTTAATCAGGATAAAAATTTAAAACTTTTTATATATAAATTTCATAATTACTTTGATGGATTAATTGGATTAGATTTATTAGAAAATTGCAAAATTGATTTAAAAGATAATATTTTAATAACGGACAGCGCTAAATTACCACTTTTGAGATATCAATGTAGGAGAGATAATATAAGACAAGAAAATATCCCTGCAAATTCATCAAAACTTGTTAATATCCCAATTGACCACGACGACGGTGAAGTCTATATACCAGAACAATTTTTATGTAATTTTATTATTCACGAATGTATCACGACAGTTACTGACAAAACAGCAATAGTTGAGATAAAAAATTTGACAGACACTGACTCCGTAATTTCGTTTGATTCACCGACGCAAATTGACGTATGTAATATTGAATGTACTGAACCTGTTCAGGACCCGACTCGAGTTAAGAATGTTTTAGACCGACTTAGAACCGACCATTTGAACCCTGAAGAAAAAACTAATTTAGAGACTTTGTGTAAAAATTACGCTGACATATTTTACATAGAAGGAGAACCTTTGACATTTACTAATAAAATTAAACATTCTATAAAGACCCATGACGAAATACCAGTATATACTAAAAGCTATCGCTATCCATTTATACATCGACAAGAAGTTAGGGATCAAATAGCGAAAATGTTAGAACAAGGTATAATACGACCATCCGACTCTGCCTGGAGTTCACCTATTTGGGTAGTTCCAAAAAAGGCCGATGCCTCAGGTAGAAAAAAATGGAGACTAGTAGTTGATTTTAGGAAACTTAACGACAAGACCATCGATGATAAATACCCTATCCCCAACATCACTGACGTTTTGGATAAATTAGGTAGATGCCAATATTTCACCACCTTGGACTTGGCGTCTGGGTTTTATCAAGTTGAAATGAACCCTGACGATATAGCTAAAACAGCATTTAATGTGGAGCATGGACACTATGAGTTCCTGCGTATGCCAATGGGATTAAAAAATTCCCCATCAACTTTTCAACGTGTCATGGATAATATTTTGAGAGGTCTGCAAAACGTAATTTGCCTAGTCTACTTAGATGACATAATAGTGTTTAGTACGTCACTTCAGGAGCACATGGTGAACCTGGAAAAAGTTTTTCGTAGATTACGCGACTCAAATTTTAAAATACAGATGGACAAGTCCGAATTTTTAAAATTAGAAACTGCATACTTAGGTCATATAATTACTAACGAGGGAATAAAACCTAACCCCGATAAAATCAAAGCAATCGAAAATTATCCATTGCCAAAAACGACTAAGGAAATAAAACAATTTTTAGGCCTAATAGGATATTATAGAAAATTTATACCTGACTTTGCACGAGTAACTAAACCCATGACAAAATGCTTAAAAAAGACAAATAAGATAGCTTTAAATTCAGAATATGTTGAATGTTTCGAAAAATGTAAGACCTTATTGACTAATGACCCAATACTACAGTACCCTGACTTTACAAAAGACTTTATACTTACCACTGACGCATCGAACGTTGCTATAGGTGCCGTACTTTCTCAGGGCCCGATCGGAGCCGACAAACCCGTCAGCTTTGCATCTAGAACTTTAAGCACTAGCGAGACAAACTATAGTACCATTGAGAAGGAGCTTTTAGCTATTGTGTGGGCTACAAAGTACTTTAGACCCTATCTATTCGGACGAAAGTTTAAAATAGTTACTGACCATAAGCCCCTTCAATGGATCATGAACATTAAAGAACCCAACTCGAGACTAACTAGATGGCGACTCAAACTCAGCGAATATGACTACACTATAGTATATAAGAAAGGCAAGTGTAACACCAATGCCGACGCCCTATCTAGAGTTCAAATTAATAACGAGGAAATAGAGTCCCTTCTCACAGAATGCGGAATTGACCTTTCTATAAGACCTGAACCCTCTGAAGGTTCAACCACCGTTACAGCACATACATCAGCTGAAAACCCTATACTCGAGATCCCAATTACTGACGAACCACTTAATAAATTTCATAGGCAGGTCTGTCTCACGATAGTAGGTGACATAAAGCGACGACCGACTGTTACTAAGCCATTCGACACACACACACGTACACATATTCAAGTATCCGAGTCAAATTTAGAGCAGGATGTAGTAGACGCTATAAAAGAGTATGTTAACCCCAAGATTAAGACAGCCCTTAAAATTACACCTCCCCTAGGTATGTACTCTATCATACCGATACTACAAAGTAAGTTTAAGTCATCCTCCATGCATCTTGTTTTAGCAAAAACGGAGCTGGAAGACGTAAAAGAGTATTTGCGACAACAGGATATCATAAGACACTATCACGAAGGAAAGACCAATCATAGAGGTATAAATGAGTGCTATTTGGCTTTATCTCGCAAATACTATTGGCCAAAGATGCGCGAAGAAATAACGAAGTATATCAACGAATGTACTATCTGTGGACAATGCAAATATGATAGAAATCCTGTTAAACCCCAGCTCAACATCGTACCACCAGCCACGAAACCATTTGAAATAGTACACTTAGACCTATTCACAGCACAGAATGAAAAATACTTAACGTTTGTTGACTCTTTCTCTAAATACGGACAAGCTTACCATTTACGTGACGGAACGGCAGTCAGTATACTACAGGGACTACTTACATACTGTACACACCATGGACTTCCCTTGACAATTGTGACTGACAATGGGACCGAATTCACCAATCAATTATTTTCCGAATTTGTAAGATTGCATAAAATTATTCACCATAGAACCCTACCCCACTCACCCAATGACAATGGCATCATAGAACGTTTCCACTCCACACTTTTAGAACATCTTCGAATATTAAAATTGAAGCAGAAAGACGAACCGACCGTTAACCAGATGCCCTACGCAATATTAGCATATAATAGTTCTGTTCATAGTTTCACAAAATGTAGACCCCATGACATTATTAGAGGACATTTTGATCCTAGGGATCCACTAGACATCAATCTGACCGAACATCTAATGCAGCAATACGTTTTGACTCATCGAGACCAAATGAAGACAGTTTACGAAATGATTAATGACTTTACTACCCGTGACCGTACTAATTTAATGAATAACAGAAATAAAAATCGTGAACCAGAAATAGAATATGTCCCAGACCAGCAGGTTTTCATCAAAAACCCCATGGCCAACCGACAAAAACTAGCACCCCGATATACACATGACAATGTTTTAGCTGACTTACCCATTCACATTTACACATCTAAGAAAAAAGGACCTGTTGCGAAAGCTCGCCTTAAGCGTGCTCCTAAGACTAAGAATTTGTTACAGGATTCGACTGTTGATGATACTACACCTGACCATGGCAGCAGACATAAGACTTGAACAACTTGACAGCGGACCTGGACTCTTACCATTCAGGCTCGGTAGAGCAAAGTTCATCAGCCATTATCATTCATTCATTCAATATGTAGAACTTACTGAGTTAGAAGAACGTATTGACTCTGTATATAGTCAATTAGATTATTTTAAGACTAAGCTAGATAACATATCCTTACCTATATTTGAAATTCAAATTGATTATTTATATTCTAAATTAACAAAGGTAAATTCGCAATTAAAAACTTTCGAACCTAATAGAGTACGTAGAGGAATAATTAATGGTTTAGGATCAATAATAAAAAGTATAACTGGTAATTTGGATCATTCAGATGCCGAAAGGTATAATAACGTAATAGATTTATTAGAGAAAAACGAAAATAACTTAGTTTCAGAATATAATAACCAAATTAGTATCAATAAAGCCTGGATGAATCAGTATGATATGATAATAGATAACCTAGTAGATAATCAGAAGAAAATTAATCAAACTTTAGAGTTGATTTTAGATAAATACAGTTCGGAAGTAAAGTTTGCAAAATTTGCACAGTTGCTAGCAATTATTACTGAGAATACCGACGACATATATTTAGAATTAATTAGATTAGAGAATATTTTAGGTTTTATCCGTGCATCGAGCACTCATCATAGCATGTTAAGTATAGATAATTTAGAAAGTATGATAGGTAGACTTAAGAAAATTTACAGCAATAATGAAATCTTAGAATCTGATTTAAGAGACTATTATGATATTATTAAACCTGGTAGTTATTTTCTGGATAAGCGAATAGTTATAGTTTTTAAATTTCCTGTAGTAGCTCTCAATGACTATGATTTCTTCCGTCTGTCCATTGTCCCGAATAAACTCCAACAAACATTTATCCCTCCACATCCTTACATAGCAACCGATGGGAAATTTTTCATGTACATAGAGGCAGAATGTCCGAAGATAAATGATTACCTTCTCTGTGAAGAAATGGTAAACTATCAACCCCGAGAGAGCCCTGACTGTATACAGAACATCATCATCAATCAGTCTCTGGACAAGTCATGCAGCCCCACGAAAGTCACCTTAACGAGAGAAGCTATGGAGCAGCTTGATGATCAACATTATACCATAATTTTCCCAAGGCCGACTAAGATTCAACTACAATGCGAACGAAAGGAGTACAAAACGATATCCGGCAGCTTCCTGGCTACGATACCCCGTGGATGTTCCCTGCGGACAGATTCGTTCAACATCATTAACAATAACGACGAGATCAAAGGACAACCCCTGAAGATCGCCGAGGTTCGAGACAACCTTGCAGTCGCAGACAAAGATATTCCCCATATGACCCTCAATTCTTTCGACCTGAAGAATCTACATAGCCTGGAAGACCAAGTAATTCTACAGAGCCCTGTCCATCTAAATCAAGTATCTTCTTCACTGTACCATACAACGTTGCCCTTATACACGTTAGTACTTGGTATAGTTACAATTTCCCTTATTCTTATCATCCGACGTCGCCACTTGCGTCGACAAAAGGACAGTGGTCTAAACGAGGGTGTCACTCCAACCAGCCAAGCTGATCAACCAGTCTACGCAGTTCCTGTAAAGAATCAAGAATCTCTGCCAGCAACTTTCTCGCTCAAAGTCCTCAAATAGTTGCTGCTCTGGGGGTGGAGGAATTACGCACGGACCCCTAAAGGGGAATGCTGATGCAGCCACACGTGCCCGGTCAACGCCATCGTCTTCGAGGAAACACATCAGCAGTTTCAGCATAACCGCGTTTTCGTAGTTATTCCGATTATATCAAAAAATTGTCATTCCATTCCGGTCTAGGATCGATCGCGGAACAATTATTGTAAATTAAATATAAGTTAATTTTAATAAATTTCTTAAATAATTTATGGTTTTTTTTGGAAGCCCAGGCTGCCGAATTCGTAATTAGCACTTAATAGAGTTATTGTGCTTAATTATTTTCGTATATTGTTTTAACAACTTTGATTAATATCTACGTTATTATGCCATTAACTACGTACCTACTGTAATTATTCTTTAATTAATTTATATGCTAAGTCAAATGATCAAATTAAGAAAACTTTTTGTGTCAGCTAAAAAATTACGTAAGTAGAAGGTTTTTTTTTACAATTTTATTACGATCATTTTTTATTTCTAGTCGAATGCGGCGAAGCAAAAAACAATGTTAATCATTTCGACACTTTATATTTGTATTTACCATACGCTATATTATGTAATATGCTACAAAATCTACAAAATAACTTCTTTGATATTAAGATTTATTTTTCATACTATTCTGCCAAAACCTGCCAAGTTTTGAAAACGTGAACCGATCATGCTAAGGCCAAAATAATCCGCCGATCCTGCCAAAATGGCAGGAACCTGCCACATATGGTCGCACTGCTACAAATGTTTTAATTACTAGACCCATCTGTGTATGTTTTTGTAGCCTCATAACAAAAAGTTAGTGCTTCACGGCTATTAATGCCCAGGTGTCATCAGCACCAAGGTTCCACTTCCGACACCAAAAAGTATATACAAAAAGTAAAGTATAAATTCATACAAAAAGTATAGCACGAGGCCAAAATGTTTTACAAACAACTAACAAAAAGAGTCTTTATTAATCTTAATTAATTACTTTATTGCGAGTCAGTAATAATATGTCAGTTTTTACTCGACTACGGCGAAGCTAAAAGGATTATGATTTTGGCAGTGTATGTTTATTTTATAGTAGCATAGAAATTCGATTCCGATTTCGATGAATAATGTCACTGGTAAAAAGGCATAATCTTATCTTATATTATATAAAATTCTCATGTCACAATGTTAGTTACCGTAGTCGTCTGAAACGGCTTTACTGATTTCTACTAAATTTTATATGCATATTCAGTAGGTCTGAGAATCGGCTACTGGGTACTTTTAAGTTTTTATATTGATACTTGTGCATTTGTTTGATGAATGATAGTAAATTATTACAACTCGAGACTGACGGCGACCATTGTTCGTGCGACGGGATAGCGATGAACGTTGCCATGGTGCCATACTTATTTAGTCACTTCAATAAAATAATACGGGCGAAATAAGTGAGATATAAGTGTTAAGTACGTAGTATACTTTATATGGCGATGGGCGAAATACTTTATATGGCAAAACAATGTTTGCCGGGACAGCTAGTATTATATAAATTGCGTAATGTGATTATAGAGTTTCAAAAGTTTGATAAAATATTAGTTACCGTATACTGCCTACTATAAACTACCTACAGTTCCTAATTTAGTAGTAATTTAAAGAGAAAATAATTTATCTCTATTACTCAGTAATAACAGTATGATAAACCTTTCGGATAAAGTATTTGTTGAAGTTGAAAGAATGGACTGGTAGCTAGTTAATTATATTATACAAATAGATTCGGTTACCCAAGTACAATAATAATCATTGGTCCTACATACTGTGTCATAATATACTATCATAATAATTATAATGTATACATCTATACTTATTATAAAACAAAGTCGCTTTTTTCCCTCATATCCCTTTGTTCCCTTTAATCTTTAAAACTACGCAACGGATTTTGATTATTCTTTCAGTGTTCGATAGCCCATTTATTGAGGAAGGCTATAGGCTATATTTTATCACGCTAAGACTAATAGGAGCGAAAAAATAGAGGAAAATGTGGAAGAAACGGGGAAAATTATTTGAAAGGGCTAACTTGAACGCGCTTACCTCAGGAACTACTGGTCCGATTTGAAAAATTCCTTCAGTGTCCCATTTATTGAGGAAGGCTATAGGCTATATTTTATCACACTAAGACTAATAGGAGAATGTGGAAAAAAACGGGGGAAATTATTTGAAAGGGCTTATCTCGCGAACTACTGGAGCAATTTTTATGTTATTTGGCACAGATAAGAAGTAGACCACGTGAAGGATCATAGGCTAACGATTTTAAACATTTTTTTAGTGGCTATATATTTTATACCCGTGCGACTCCGGGGCCGGTCGCTAGTATATTATAATAAAAGAGTTATTCCATGATTGTAATATACCTATATTAGTGCGTTTTTACCCGATCACAGCGAAAGGCCAAACAAAAGGAAAGATAACGATTTGGTGACTTATGTTAAACTGTGTAACTTTAGACGGAGCAATAAAGGTTCTCCCACGGTACTTAGTACTATCTGTCGTTAATCGTAAATCCTTGTTATTCGCAATACTCAATAATATGCTTAGGTTAGGCCCAATAAATGAGATATCGTTTCAATTTCGGTGACATTAGCCGATTTAATTTAAATTGGCTTGGTTTTATTAAAAAAACCAAGCCAATTTAAGGAGTAAAAGTTTATTTATTTGAATTTATAGTGTGCAAGTGTGTGATCAATGCATAGGAATACTCTCTATTCCTTTTACTCTCGATCAGACGCCAGACATTCCTCTTAACACGTATATAGTTCACTTTGTTCATTTGAAAAATACTTTTTTATCGTTTTTGCGAGAATTGAACTTAAAAATTCCGAATTGGGAGCTAATTTCTAAACCTCAGAACCAAAGAGGAGTAAAATGCCCATGTAAAATATTAGTGTTGATAATCCTATCTAGGTCAAGGTACCAAAAATACAGCCTGAAAAGTACATCCATAACGGCTTATCTCAGTATATAAGTTGCCCTTGGTCGGATTATACCCGTATGCATTGTGCTAATGTTTACTTAGCATTGTAGTACGAACTTGGAACATATATTAATGTTTAATCTATACTAACATTGTAGATGCGAAAGCATGTCTATCTGTTACCTCTCCATGGTTAGACCGATGAACCGATTTATATTATATGTATAGATTTTTTTATAAGATTAAGAGGCTACAGGTAGTTATAAAGAAAACACTTAAGACTGACTTCACCAAACTTTTCTTTCTTTAAGGGTCATATACAGTGTGTAACAAAAATAAGTGATAATACTTTAGGGTATGTACGTGTTCCTTGTAGAGAGTTCACTGTGAAAGTAGCAGCGCTGAAAGACGAAAAAATTTTTTCACTTTTGTATGGTCAAGGGCCCGAGCGTCACGAATTTCCTCATACAAAAGTAAAAAAAAATTTAGTCTTTCAGCGCTGCTACTTTCACAGTGAACTCTCTACAAGGAACACGTACACACCCTAAAGTATTATCACTTATTTTTGTAACACCCTGTATATCTCTAAAGTCAGAAAAGTTTTCAGCAACGCTTATTCGCTGAGTCCCTGAGTCTTTATTTCATAATAAAAACTCAGGGACTAAGGTAGGTAATATATTTTAAATATTAGTGTTGGTAAAATCTTAAGGCCCTGTATTCCCCGAAACGGACGATTTTCACGTTGTAAAAGTGACAGGAGACATAAAAATATAGTAATTTAAATTCTGAAAAAATATATGTGTTAGTTAAGGATCTAACACAGTGGAATTTATATTCCATTACACAATATCATGAACTTCACTCGATAGAAAAAAAACCCAAAGTTACCTCTTCCATTAATGAAATTTCCTTACTATGTCCAAATTATTTGGAATTTTCAGATAATTTTTGTACTGAATTAAAGATTATCTAGGGAGAAGAATATATCTAGGGAGTTTCGTTTTTTCGACTCGATTCAATTGATGTATTTAAAAATACATACATAACAAAATTCAAACTACTACCTATATTTTTATGTCTCTTGTCACTTTTAAATCTTGTCTGTTTCTGAGAATACAGGGACAGATTCCCGGAATCGCCGCTAGGAAACATTTAAACGTTGGTGAAAACTGGCAAAGTCCTCCTAAATCCTATGCATTCTTCAACGTGATGAAATAATATTCCATATTGCATCTTTGTATAGGCAACTAGGCAATGAATATTTTATTCTAAAATCTGGTTAATCTAGTTTAGTTATGCAGGGTGTAACAAAAAAAAATTGATGATACTTTAGGTTGAGTGTGACTCCCTATATAGAGTTCACTGTGAAAGTAGCAGCGCTAAAAGAGAAATAGTTTTTACTTGTGTATGGACAAACTCGTGACGCTAGGGCACTTACCTATACAAATCACAAAAAATGTTACTCTTCTAGCGCTGCCACTTTCACAGTGAGCTCTATATAAAGGGCAAGTACACACCCTAAAATATTATCACTTTGTTTTGTTAGACCCTGTATATAATATAGGTATTAGATTACGTGGTCTGGTTAGGCTTCTGATAGAAAAGGTCATTTCCATGCGGAAATTCACGACTGATTTCATACTCGAGGCTGATCAAAGATTATTATACGAGTAATAGTTAATTACACAGTACTAACTTGATACTCAAGGAGGCTACATCACTAGTCACTAGATACTATAAGGGAATCTAATTCATAAACTTATGTAGTTTGTTCGCTTAATAATTTGTACATGCAGTCAAACGAACAAATTATGAGAAACGACAAATGACAATCTTATTTGTGCACCGTGTAAATTGTTTGCTCTAGTTTAGGATCGCCTCGTTGAATATTTGTCCTTTCTTTTATATGTGGGTCATTATAATTGAAATCGTACTTTTTTGGCTGAGAAATACCGTTTTGTATTCCGTGGGGGATAGAGGGCTCCCATCGCGGATATGTAGGACTCACTGCGCCCAAAAAGATGGGACGCAGCCCTACCCATAAACTCGGCATTACTCTGACAGCACCAACCTTGGGGCAGCCAAAGGAAGAAGACCTCTGCGACAGTCAAATTGATATCTACTGACTCAACAATCCATACATCAATAATTCTAATACATATTATTATTAATGCGAAAGTCTCTCTGTCTATCTGTCTGATTTTGATGAAATTTGGTATGAAAATTGGGTCCCGGTAACGGACATAGGATACTTTTTAAAAAAAAAAATTACGGTGCCCGTACATTCTTTGGTGCAATGGAGTTGCAGGCATAGCCTAGTATAATAATATAATATATCTATGGACGCTTCACACCACGTCAGTCTGGTCCTGTACTAATACCTGAAGGACTTGTGTTACAGGTACCAACAACGGAAATATATTTAATACTTTTGTACTATACATATATTTAAGATTTTTATTATATTATACACATAATTTTCAATGTCCCCGGGTCTGGATGTGTATTAAAACACATCCAGACCCGGGGACATTGAAAACTTTTTGTTCCATCGGCGGGATTCGAACCCGTGACCCCCGGCTTGGGCTGCCACACACTCAACCATTGAGCCGCAGAGGTCGTCAAAGTAGTTTTTATAAAAATACGAAATGTAAATAAACTGTTGATTCCTAGGTCAAATTATGTAAAACTCGTTTGGACACAAATGATAGACGTATATTTTGCGGTCACAAACTTTATAGTCACGTGTGTGTCTGATTTAGACACGTGTTAGGTACATCATCCGTATATTTAGAGCCTCTGCCCTCTACTATCTAAGGCCTGACGTCTTTTCATATACTATGGGTAACAGTTTTTTACAATATACCTCTAGGTACTTTGCTGGTAGTACTTTACAAGGAAAGGAAAAACATAAACAACCTTCAGATTGAAAAATATACATTTAATAGCTGATAAATCAAGTTATTGTATTTTTAAATAATCTATCGTGGATAAAATATTTTAAAATTATAGCCTTTTGGTAATAGCCGCTGTAATTAACAGTGGTTTATTAATCAATGCCATTATAAGGTAATGCCTTATACCTAGTTAAAATTATTAAAATTACAATGATATTATCTTAAATCTTTAGCAGGTTTAAAAAATACTTTCTTTACAGATTTTAATCGATTGGATTGCAAATATGTGTGGAGTAGTGAGTTAGACATAAACGTGATTATGAGTGTATTATTGTGACATCAGTGATATCAAACAAGCATCTGAGAGATTAGTGATATTGGTCTCCCGTGAGATTAATGCTTGTCTGGAGATTATTACGCCTGTAAAATTTGAGTTACACTCGTGATATTGATGTAACACCCGTGAGAATACCACGACTGTGAGATTAGTGTAACACCCGTGATACAGGATGCAGGACAAGAAGTTCGAGCCGTCGCCGCGGGAGACGTGGCGGATCACGAAGAATGTCGTGGTCATCGGCCTGGCCTTCATGATGCAGTTCACAGCCTACTGTGTGAGTTTAATGGCTTGAACATATTGATGTTGATTTAAAAATAATAATAATAATAAATATTTATTTTTCTCACCACAAAATTACACCAATATCAAAGATTCTACATAAATCACAGGTTTTGTGGGAGACTGGTGCCTAAACTAGGCGTTGCCTGTATTTCAGGACACCAGAGACTCCGGACCATCTTGCAAATTACAATACAGTAGAACACTAGTTATTATTGCGACATTAATTATATTTTATAGTGAAGGTAAAACAGAATAGGTTGGGTTGCACCTTTAACTATAACTGTAACTTTAACTGCAATGCAAAATGTCAAATCTTTGGTTAAAGTTAAAAATGGACGCCATCAAGACGCCATATTTAACCATAACTATAGAGCTCGACAAGGTTTTAAATGCACGTAGCGAAAAAAGGAACTAACGCTGTCATCATACAAAAACGCCATTTTTGACAGTTCTCCTTTACCAGATGCAGCACCCCCGCCCACGTTCATTTATAACCTTGTTGGACCAGCTGTCATCTGTCAATTTCTCCGGTCAAAGTTAAGTTTAAAGTTAAAGTTAAATTTAGCCTTAACTATAACCATAACTTTAACCTTAACTTTAACTTTAACCACGCCTCTGGTGCAACCCAACCTTAGACTGGTCACTGGCCATAGACGGACCGCAAGTTGCAGTCGGGACCTAGAGCGGTCGCGTTGAACAAATGCTCCGACCGCTCAAGAGCTGCTCGAGCGGTCCGGTATTGCGATTTGGGGATATAATTTAATTTTAGTATGGAAACTGCAGATTGCCGTGCGGCCACCGTATCTTGCATTCGGTCTCGACTCTCGACTGCAAGATGCGATCCGTCTATGGCCAGCCTACGACTACGCAGAATCCATACTAATATTATAATGCAAAAATGTGTCTGTCTGTCTGTTACCTCTTCACGCCCAAATCGCTGAAACGATTTAGCTGCAATTTGGTATGGATACACTTTTAGTTCCGACTTCCGGGAAAGGTCATAGGCTACTTCTTATCCCGGAAAAATGTACGATTGCCGCGCGATAAACGAATTTTGGCACAACGGAGTTGCGGGCGTCATCTAGTCTTTTAAAACTTGCCAAGTTTAAATGGGACAAGCCGTTTGAAATCTGGAGCCCTGGGGGATAAATTATTCCTGTAACTAGAATATCGTTTTATTCAGAAGCCATCTCAATTAATAGTAATAATTGTAAAATATTATCCATAGCCGTATAAAACTTCCCGTTGGAAATCGCTTAAAAATTACACTACGGTATATTATAGAAGCCAAATAATATGATAGGAGCAAAATACACGTTTATGTGAAATAGTTTTTGAATTATGATGGGGTCAAAAATAGCTGCAAATGGTTCGTGTGAACACACGGTGCTGTTTGCCAGTTCTGTTTAAATTAAACTTGAAACTTGATCATACTTGAACTTGAACGCCTCCGTGGTCTAGTGGTTAAGAGCGTGGCTCTCGACTTGGTGGTCGTGGGTTCGATTCCTGCGTTGGAAACATGTTATTCCCAAGTTTGGTTAGGACAATGCAGGCTGATCACCTGATTATCTGACAAGTAAGATGATCCATGCGTCGGATGGGCATGTAGAAAGCGGTCCTGCGCCTGATCTCTCGCCAGTCGTGTCGGTCTTCCGTCCCACTGGGTTATGAGAGTGAAGGAATAGAGAGTGCTCTTGTGTACTGCGCACACACTTGAGCACTATAAAATTACTCCTGCGTAATTGCGGCCTGGTTTCAATGAAACTGGCCACCGTCACCGAAATCGGTGTGGGGAGTATTATATTATACTTGAAGTTGGATTGACACGCTACCGCGTGTCTAGATGATATGACTATCGTTGACTCTACATTCTCTATTTCCAGGGTGCATCAAACCTGCAAAGCTCTATCAACGCGGAGGACGGTCTGGGCACGGCGTCGCTGGCGGCCGTCTACGCCGGACTCATATTTTCCAACTTGTTCCTACCTGTCTTCGTCATAAAGTGAGTTATCAACTTTAGTCATACTAGTGTTTTAATGCGATAGTCTGTCTGTAGACACATAAAAGACATAGACAATTTTAAAGATTCTCCGTAATAAATAAACGGATTATCCGTGCAATTGCATTGCATTCTCATCTTTAACTTAGGACATTGAACTTGCCAACTATTTATTGTAGTAAGTAATTATGTTAAATAATACTAAGTATGTAAATTAATCTTGAGAAGAAGAATATTTCAATTGCTTTTGTTTGGCATTAAAAGAGCCATCCTTCGGAACGGATTATTTGAGGCAACCAGAAAATTGGCGTGACATTGATTTTACACTGAAGAGTGAAGATATTTCTACAGTTATTAAGTTTAATATTGGAACGAAGTTCCTTATCGCGCCTTGCGAAAGGGGGCTAGACGGAAAAAGTTGTAACGACATGACACAAAAGTGTCGGTATATTATAACTGGAGCAAAAATGCTATAGTTGTAAGCCGTGCGGTAGTGCGTGTTTCTCTCTCTCTTTTTTTTGGGTATTTTTTTAAAAAACTTCTTTCCATCCGGGTGTCCCTTGACACCTCTCAAGTTTTTTTAAAGTTTACGTGCTAAAATGTTTTTCATAGCGCGTCTTCCTAGAAAAATCATGTTACTTTCCAGATGGATCGGTCCAAAGTGGGCGATATCTCTCTCCTTCGTCACGTACATGCCGTGGATCGCGTCGCAGATGTACCCAACGTTCTACACCATGATCCCCGCTGCTCTGATACTGGGCCTCGGCGGTGGCCCGCTGTGGTGTTCCAAGTGCACGTACTTGGCTATAGTAAGTACCGAATCTACCTACTTGTATTAGTTTCTTCATTTCCATGAGGAATTCGTTGCCACAACAGGAATGTTAGCGTTATAACTTATAAAAGATGGTTCTGATTGCGGACTTTTTTTGCATATTATGCTACCGAAAGCTTCTTTGTTTAGTTATATACTAATTTGAATAAAGTATCCTAATAGTCTGGAGTATTAGTACAGTGGCTCGTGGTTAGAATTAATGAAAAATACAATTTTAATCCCTTTCGAGCGTGAAGATATTTTAATGTAAACTCTGTATCCAATACTTCCATACTAATGTTATAAATACGAAAACTTGTGTCCGTCTGTCCGTTTGTCTGTCTGTCTATCTGTTAACTCTTCACGCCCAAACCACTGACCCGATTAAACTGAAATTTTGTATGGAGATACTGTATAATATTATGTATGGTTCCCGCTCGATACGATATGAACGAATTTTAGCGCAACGGACATGCGGGCGTCATCTAGTCGTCCATAAAATTTTAATTGACACCGACTTGACAACCTTAGGCCTTAGCCCATATTCCTTGACCTTTAAGGGGTTCTTAAAATGATATCTTAAAATATGACGATAAATTTCAATATTATGTAATTAATTATTTATTCAAAGTTGCAAAATTGTCGTGCACAAATGTCAGACACATAGTCAGTATGGTTATTTGTTACATAATCACTTTTAATCTGGATCAATATAAAAGTTCAAAGTGTTTTTAACTGACTTCAATAAAAGAGTGATCGGTTATTTTCAGGTGTCAGAGGCGTACAGTCAGATAACCAAGATCCCCGCCAGCGCGCTATTAACGCGGTTCCTCGGAATATTCTTCATGATATTCCAGCTGAACCAGATTTGGGGCAACCTCATTTCTTCCTTGGGTTAGTTGCTGTTTAAAAGTTATTGATGGCCACAGCTGGGATATTTAACGATTTAGCACCATCATAATATATTTTCTGTCAAACTCAGTTCAGTAGTTAAGTGATCAATCTGAGTGCGTTCGTTAGTCCGACTTTTGACTTCTTTATTATATATTCCTCTTATTGTTCCATAAACCGCCAAAGTTCAAAATTTTAATCGAAGTATAAAATATAATAGTTTTTATTTTGTTTTAATTATCCTAAAAAGTTAACTTTGATATTTCAATACATACACACTCAGCAGATTTTTTTAAGAAAATGCACTAATTCCATAAACATTTAACATTTCAGTGATAACATCAGGTGACAACGAAGCAGCGGTCACCCTGGTGAACGCGTCGCTGATCCCCGAGATATGTGGCGCCAACTTCCTGCCCAGCGCCGACTCCAAAGAGGCCATACAGCATCAGCCCATAGAGAAAATTCAGATGATTTCTGGTAGGTATTTTAATTTCTTCTCTTATTAGTTAGGTCCAACGGGTGCTAATTTTAACAAGCAATTCTCCTACTTATTTTAGTGTAGTGTACGTTGCTGAAGTTCAAGCTAAGAGTGTTTTTTCTATATTAAAATAGCAAATTTGTTTAATGTGGTTTTGTTTACAGGCATTTATCTGGCGTGCATGGCCTGCGCTGCTCTAATAGTTGCTGTTGGTGTGGATTCTTTGAAACGGTAAGTTCATGATTAATGAGTTTGTTTCTTATACTCATAAAACAGCTTTTATAGCAAAGCTTTGCATTAGTAGCCTTAAGCTAATTTGCTAGCGCTAATTACGGAGATGAAGATGAACAAGAAAGGATGACAATTGACACACAATATTGATAAGTAACAAAATATCACTTGCGATGGCTTATGTCTTAAAAGTGTGGATTTTAAACTTTTTCTTCGTATCAGGCATTAGCCAAGGTCTCATAAGCTATGTTCCTGGATTATTCCAGATATGAGTCAGTCCGGGAGAAGTCTGGCGCAAATGTCTCCGGGTTCGCGCTGATGGCGGTGACGCTGCGGCTGCTGGGGGAGCCGCACCAGATCATGATCGTCCTCATCAACATCTTCGTTGGTTACGAGCAGGCCTTCTTCGGTTCTGACTTCACTGCGGTATGTGACATTGGTCATACTTTGTTAAGACCCACTTGCCAGAGCCAAAATATGTTTTACGACCCATATTTACTTAACTATCACATTATAATATCTGATTGACACTTACTAAGTGGGCCCCTAAACGATCGGAGGTCGAAAAACGCGCCCGGCGTTGAATATCAACCCTAGACGGTCAATAATATTGCACATTACGTGATATTGCACGATAAAATTGATCGTCTATGGGCCCGCTAACATTTTATCGGGACGAACGAAAGTACTACGTAGTACGTACCCTTTTTTGCAGGCTTTCGTATCATGTGCAGTGGGCACGGGATCAGTTGGGTTCGTGATGCTGGCGTTCGGCGTCGCTGATGCACTCGGCTGTATGCTGTCAGGCTATTTAGCGAAGGTAACTATCATCTTCTTTAGATTACTTTATTATTTGTTGCATCAGTGCTCGATGGGAGGAGTATAATAATTTATTTTCTTCTAATGTAATTGGATTGTATTGTAGATACTTAGCCAGTATCTACAATACAATCCAATAGTTGCAGTTGATGTGTGATTTGAACATTTCACCGCTATTAAACTTTCTAAATTGCAGTCAAACTAGATAATGTCCGATGATGATGAACTCCGTTGCGCAAAAATTTGTTTATCGCGCGGTAACCGTACTCTTTTCCGGGATAAAAAGTGTCGTATGTACTTTTCGGGACTCTAAGTATCTCCATACCAAATTTCAGCAAAATCGGTTCAGCGGTTTGGGCGTGAAGAGGTAACAGACAGATAGACACACTTTCGCATTTGTAATATTAGTAAGTATAGATATTAGTCCATTTTGACAAATTCAAACGAATGGACTTTAGATAAGGGCTCCCTCACACAAAATTGTAAATTGCCTCGCATCGCCCCATAATGTCATTTTTATAATAAATTTTGTCGCAGACATTTGCGATGCGATACGAATTCGCAGTTATGTGTGGGAGTCTTTACTTATAAGAGAGATTTTCCCTCAGCTGACAGGCCGCGTGCCGCTAGTGACGATCGGCGCGGTGGTACAGAGCATGCTGTTCATCACGCTCCTGACGTGGCGGCCGCAGGCGAACTCGCTCACTGTGCTGTACGCGGTGGCCGTGCTCTGGGGACTGTGCGACTCCATATGGATGGTGCAGATCAACGGTGAGTATGCATAGAGTCTGACCTGCCTGTCTATGCATAGAGGCTATACTTATACTAGTGCATAAGCGCAAGAAAAGTATAGCCTTACCTAAGAGTAAATAGGGCTATCTTATTTGCGGTCGCATTTTTTTTATGAAATAAGGGGGCAAACGAGCAAACTGGTCACCTGATGGAAAGCAACTTCCGTCGCCCATAGACACTCGCAGCATCAGAAGAGCTGCAGGTGTGTTGCCGGCCTTTTAAGAGGGAATAGGGTAATAGGGGAGGGTAGGGGTGGGAAGGGAAGGGAATAGGGGAGGGTAGGAGAGGGAATAGTGTAGGGGATTGGGCCTCCGGTAAATTTACTCACTCGACGACTCAACCTCAACTCAACCTCAACCGGCGTGAAACAGCGCAAGCGCGGTTTTCTGTGAGAACGTGGTATTTCTCCGGTCGAGCCAGCCCATTCGTGCCGTAGAATGGCTGTCCCACGTCTAAACGTCATTTATGCCTGTCTGGGTTTTTGCTAATCTTTTATGAAAATATGACCCATTTACCTTTACATAATATTTTATGAAGACCGGGATTATGCTTTTTAATCCAAGATTTACAAAGAATTGCAATGAGTAGTATTAATTATTATATTTTGTAGTCAGTGATAAACTTTAGGCCAGACTAGCGCAAGTAGACGAGATAATAGAGCTTTTAATGAAGAGTACGCTACATATTTGCCGTCAAAATCTCTAGTAAAGAGTTTCTTAAGCTAGCATAAAAATGTTTAAAAAAGCCGTAGACTATCACGTTGTCTACAAAGAAATTAAATACCAGTTTAGTCTCTATCACTCACATATTTTTTTTCCAGCATTCTCCGGCTGCCTCTTTCCCGGCCGTGAGGAAGCCTCCTTCTCCAACTTCCGTCTCTGGGAGTCAGTGGGGTACATCATCGCCTACGTCATCTCCCCCCACCTTCGAACCAGCACCAAAACATATCTTATGTTTGGTGGCATGATCCTCGGCCTGGCTCTGTACTACGTGGTAGAATACAGACAGAGCAGAGAGAAGAAGTTAAAAGAAGAAAAAGTAGAGAAGATGCAGCCTGTGGGACATGTTAATACGGCGTTTCAGATAGCTGAATAATTTGTGCCTATTATAATATATACCAGGGCTCCCCAGACTGTGTATCGCGACGCCCCAAGGCGTCGCGACACTGTCTCAGGGGCGTCGCATGTCAACACAACCAAATCGAGTAAGCGCCTCGCGCATTATGTCAATCATACATCCCAGGATTCCGGGGATAAATCCCCGGTTTCAGAAGCTATGCTCAGAAAAACAAGCGCAGCCTTCACATTAGCCAGCCTTGCTGGTTTTAATATCTTTTTTAAATATCTCTTTTAATATACAAATAGTGTTTATATGATAACCTATGTAGGCTGGTTCTAAAATTAATAAAAAGTATTTTTGGGGGCTGGGTTGAGGGGCGTCGTAAAGAAATGGCAAAGTTGATTAATTAAATAGATATAATTATTATAATATACATAATATTATATTATAATATATAATAAAATAAAATAGATTTTCAATGTAAACGTAATGGTTACATTACGTTTACATTGAAAATCTATTTTATTCAGTTGATTAATTAAATAAAATATAGATATTATTATATTATTATTATAATAAGATGATAGAAATCAACAAAAGCACTCAAAACTACATATACAAAATAAAATACAATCAGCTGATCTATTGAAAATCCGCCATCTTGATCTTATAACATCATTATGCCGGCTCTTGATATAGGCGAACGCGTTGGCCAACGCGTCTGCAGACGCGTTGGCCCAATGTGTAGAACGGGCGTTCGCGCGTTGGCCGTAGGTATTTAGACGTTGGCCGACGCATCTGCGAGCTTGCCGCGCGGGTCGGAAATGTCGGCAAAAGATCAAAGGACATTTGTCGCAAGCTTCGCGCTCCATCCACACATAGGCCGCGCGATCAGTTTGCCCGGAGTTATAATTATGATAATTATTATAATATGTAATAATTTTTGTATGTAATAATTTAATAAATAATAAGTAGGTAATAAAATAATTACTTATATTATTTTAATATTATAAAATATTATGTAAAAGTGAGTTTATTTCTTTGTTTGTTACGTTTTCTCGCCTTTTATTTATTTATTTCCAGAATACTCTTTAAAAACTTTTTCTTGTCCACATTTACAAAGTAATTATAAGCTGTGAATAAATAAACAGCTGCAGCTGTTAGCGACTAAACATCCATTTTGAATCCGTCCGCACATTGGCGCGATCCAAAGCATACTGAACGACCTTCCTATGTGTGGATTACTCACAAACGCCGTTGCAAGCGCACTGCCAACGCGTCTGCAGACGCGTTGGCCAACGCGTTCGCCTATATCAAGAGCCGGCATTATACTAGGGTGATGCCTTGTATTAGCGTTGTGGAAATTTGTATGGAAGTTACAACAGCCTAATGGCGGCTCTCGACATATGGCGGCTCCCGACATAGGCGAACGCGTTGGCCAACGCGTCTGCAGACGCGTTGGCCCAATGTGTAGAACGGGCGTTCGCGCGTTGGCCGTAGGTATTTAGACGTTGGCCGACGCGTCTGCGAGCTTGCCGCGCGGGTCGGAAATGCCGGCAAAAGATCAAAGGACATTTGTCGCAAGCTTCGCGCTCCATCCACACATAGGCCGCGCGATCAGTTCGCCCGGAGCGGCGATGAAGAGTGCACGTTTCCTTCTTGTGGCGAATTAACATCTAACTTGACGAAATGGCGAACAATATGAGTACCTATCGAGAAAACATTTAAATTTATTGGGCCCTATGGGTCTATACAGACGGACCGCATTTCAACTGCAATCCAACCGCAAATTGCAGATGAAGTGCAGTTTGAATGCAGTTGACACGACTCCAATAGAACTGCAAACCGAACGCGCAGTCGGATTGCAGTTGACTGCAGTCGTGTGAACTTCATACCGACTGCATCCAAAATGCACTATCCCACCCACCCGCACGCTCCACTCTCCCGCGCATGGAATCAGTAGCAGTGCAGTTTGGATGCAGTCGGTATGCGGTTCACACGACTGCACGCCAACTGCAACTGAACTGCAATCCTACTGCGCATTTGGTTTGCAGTTTTATTGCAGTCATGTCAACTGCATTCAAACTGCACTTGAACTGCAATTTGCGGTTGGATTGCAGTTGAAATGCGGTCCGTCTGTATAGACCCTATCAGAGTAAAAACTGCCTGTGGAACCAAAAATCGTATCGAAAGTTGCAAAAAAAAATAAGGTTATTGGACATTCTATTTTCCTCACGATGTTTTTAGGGTTCCGTACCCAACGGGTAAAAACGGGACCCTATTACTAAGACTTCAACGTCTGTCTGCATTTCTGTCTGTCCATCTGTCTGTCTGTCCACCTGTCTGTCCGTCTGTCTGTCTCCAGGCTGTATCTCAAGAACCGCTATACTTAGCTAGATTTCTGAAATTTTCGCAGATAATGTACCTATATCTGTTGTCGCTATAACAACAAAATATACTAAAACAAAATAAATTAAATATTTAATAAATAATAAATATATATTATTAATCATGATAATTATAATAAGTAATAAGTAATAATTTTTATATATAATAAATAATAAGTAATAAAAAAATAAATTATTTTAATATTATAAAATATGTAAAAGTGATTTTATTTCTTTGTTTGTTACGTTTTCTCGCCTTTTACTTATTTATTTCGAGAATACCCTTTAAAAACTTGTTCTTGTCCACATTTACAAAGTAATTATAAGCTGTGAATAAATATACAGCTGCAGCTGTTAGCGACTCAACATCCATTTTGAATCCGTCCGCACATTGGCGCGATCCAAAGCATACTGAACGACCTTCCTATGTGTGGATTACTCACAAACGTCGTTGCAAGCGCACTGCCAACGCGTCTGCAGACGCGTTGGCCAACGCGTTCGCCTATATCAAGAGCCGGCAATAGGCGAACGCGTTGGCCAACGCGTCTGCAGACGCGTTGGCCCAATGTGTAGAACGGGCGTTCGCGCGTTGGCCGTAGGTATTTAGACGTTGGCCGACGCGTCTGCGAGCTTGCCGCGCGGGTCGGAAATGTCGGCAAAAGATCAAAGGACATTTGTCGCAAGCTTCGCGCTCCATCCACACATAGGCCGCGCGATCAGTTCGCCCGGAGCGGCGATGAAGAGTGCACGTTTCCTTCTTGTGGCGAATTAACATCTAACTTGACGAAATGGCGAACAATATGAGTATCGAGAAAACATTTAAATTTATTGGGCCCTATGGGTCTATACAGACGGACCGCATTTCAACTGCAATCTAACCGCAAATTGCAGTTGAAGTGCAGTTTGAATGCAGTTGATACGACTGCAATAGAACTGCAAACCGAACGCGCAGTCGGATTGCAGTTGACTGCAGTCGTGTGAACTTCATACCGACTGCATCCAAACTGCACTATCCCACCCACCCGCACGCTCCGCTCTCCCGCGCATAGAATCAGTAGCAGTGCAGTTTGGATGCAGTCGGTATGCGGTTCACACGACTGCACGCCAACTGCAACTGAACTGCAATCCAACTGCGCATTTGGTTTGCAGTTCTATTGCAGTCATGTCAACTGCATTCAAACTGCACTTGAACTGCAATTTGCGGTTGGATTGCAGTTGAAATGCGGTCCGTCTGTATAGACCCTATCAGAGTAAAAACTGCCTGTGGAACCAAAAATCATATCAAAAGTTGCAAAAAAAAAATAAGGTTATTGGACATTCTATTTTCCTCACGATGTTTTTAGGGTTCCGTACCCAACGGGTAAAAACGGGTCCCTATTACTAAGACTTCAACGTCTGTCTGCATTTCTGTCTGTCCGTCTGTCTGTCTGTCCATCTGTCTGTCCGTCTGTCTGTCTCCAGGCTGTATCTCAAGAACCGCTATACTTAGCTAGATTTCTGAAATTTTCACAGATTATGTACCTATATCTGTTGTCGCTATAACAACAAAATATACTAAAAACAAAATAAATTAAATATTTAATAAATAATAACTACTTATATATTATTAATTATTAATCATGATAATTATAATAAGTAATAAGTAATGATTTTTATATATAATAAATAATAAGTAATAAAAAAATATATTTTAATATTATAAAATATGTAAAAGTGAGTTTATTTCTTTGTTTGTTACGTTTTCTCGCCTTTTAGTTATTTATTTCGAGAATACCCTTTAAAAACTTTTTCTTGTCCACATTTACAAAGTAATTATAAGCTGTGAATAAATATACAGCTGCAGCTGTTAGCGACTCAACATCCATTTTGAATCCGTCCGCACATTGGCGCGATCCAAAGCATACTGAACGACCTTCCTATGTGTGGATTACTCACAAACGCCGTTGCAAGCGCACTGCCAACGCGTCTGCAGACGCGTTGGCCAACGCGTTCGCCTATGTCGAGAGCCGCCATTAGTCGAGAGCCGCCATTATACAGGCCTTATGTCAAAAAATGATTATTAGTAGCAATGATATTCTACTTATACAGATATGTTACGTCCATACTATTTCCCGGCTTAAATCTCTTCCGAACAATTTTCAAATTCAAAATTGCAAACATATATAAATTTGACAGATAAGTGAAACAAAAGATACGAAAAACAATTTACATAAAAGAGATAGTTCTATTTTTAAATGTCGAATCGTATCGCTGTCTCTTTCTTCGCCTGAGCTATGACGAAAATTCGATTTTTTCCATATTGTTCAAAAAAATAATTGAAAATGTAAACAATCGAGGTATTTATTGCAATCAAGACGTGGTAAGAGATTCCAGGTGTTTTGTTTACTTTCGGGTCATAATTGGTACATTTTCGAAACACGCACGACGTCATTTATGTAATGCCGGCTCTTGATATAGGCGAACGCGTTGGCCAACGCGTCTGCAGACGCTTTGGCAGTGCGCTTGCAACGGCGTTTGTGAGTAATCCACACATAGGAAGGTCGTTCAGTATGCTTTGGATCGCGCCAATGTGCGGACGGATTCAAAATGGATGTTTAGTCGCTAACAGCTGCAGCTGTTTATTTATTCACAGCTTATAATTACTTTGTAAATGTGGACAAGAAAAAGTTTTTAAAGAATTTCTCGAAATAAATAAATAAAAGGCGAGAAAACATAACAAACAAAGAAATAAACTCACTTTTACATAATATTTTATAATATTAAAATAATATAAGTAATTATTTTATTACCTACTTATTATTTATTTAATTATTACATATAAAAATTATTACATATTATTATAATTATCATAACTATAACTCCGGGCGAACTGATCGCGCGGCCTATGTGTGGATGGAGCGCGAAGCTTGCGACAAATGTCTTTGATCTTTCGCCGACATTTCCGACCCGCGCGGCAAGCTCGCAGACGCGTCGGCCAACGTCTAAATACCTACGGCCAACGCGCGAACGCCCGTTCTACACATTGGGCCAACGCGTCTGCAGACGCGTTGGCCAACGCGTTCGCCTATATCAAGAGCCGGCATTAGACAAGACGCGGCACGTTCGTGACTGCGCTCGATGCAGACTAAACAACAGAGGGCCCAATTGGGCCGTATTTGAATCTTCACAACGCGCGCGGTAGTAACATATCTGCTTTAAGTTTTTCATCATTGATTAGTAGAAAAAATCTTTTGCACAGACGGTGCAAAAGATTTTTTCTACTAATCAAAAACGTTGTGTAACTTTTTATTAGTAAGAGGGTACATGTATAGAATAATAAACTCAATATGTTGTAAAAACAATAATTTTAGAAGGCGCATTACTTTAATTATTTTATTTTATAGAAAAGTCATGGCAATTTTTTTTATTAATTATATTTTCAATTAATAAATAACTAGTATTAAAATATCTAGTTATTTTAATGACCGTGAAGTTTTAAAAACATTTTATTTCATTCAGTCCTTATTAACATTTATTTATAAGATTTAACTTATTTTTAACCGACTTCCAAAAACGAGGAGGTTATACCTTCGGCTGTGGATATTTTTTGTAAACACGAACATGTCAGATAAATCTTAAAAGTCTGTGATTGTCTCTAGATACGTATTATATAATAAATAACTGTTTAATTTAAAATATAGTTGAAATTTTGTATAGTTTAAAGTATAAGTACCTAGTTGTTAATAAAACAAATCTCGAATGTTTTTTATAGAACTTATAAACATAAAACAAATAATAATTTTATTATGATAAGAAAGATTAAGCTAAAAATGTACTATAGCAATTATAATAATTCTAAAATGTAAACAAGCAATAATTATATCAGGATACGAAAACAGTGACAAATCCTAATCCTAATACCTAGTAGGTAACTTAAGTGTAACATCTTAAAATCCTGTTTTTAAATTGGTCTTTTTAAACTCTGAACAAAATGTAGATAATATTAAACACACAAAGTTTCGAGATATTAATATGTTATTTTTTAAAAACCTTTGCCTCGTTTAAAATATTATCCTACTAATACTATAAAGGCATCTCAATTTGGTATTATATTCACAAAAGTGGTGATCTGATGAAGGATCCATAAGTAATCGAGGGAGCTCCTCAAAATTTATAGGAAAACATGTGGTGACTTCGGTTTCGTGAGAAGTATTCTAAGCATATGCTACAAAAAAGTAAGATTTTGCACCGAGGTATACCTGGTATACCGTGGTTCGGAAGGTGCTGAGAGAACTCTTGATTCTTTATAGATACAAGTTTGGGAGTTTCGGCGTTGTTTTAAGAACGGATAGCATATTATACTACTATGCAAATTACATTCATCATCATCTTCATCACTACCATATTATACCATGCATCGTCCCATGATTATGAGCCTATTATGACCCTGTTATTGGTACGTTTCATAGTCTTTTCGATCGAGACTCGAATTTGTCAAGCGATAATTTAAAAAAAATCTATACTTTAATATAATAAACCTGGAGAGTATGTTTGCTTGAAAGCGTTAATCTCAGGAATTACAGGTCCGATTTAAAAACTTATTTCAGTGTTAGATTGCTCATTTATCGAATAAGGCTATATATTATAACGCTAACCTACTACGACCGAAGAAACTCAGGAAAATGTGGGAAAAACGGGGGAAATATTAGAAAGGTTTTATCTCACGAATTACTGGAGCAATTTTTATGGCAATATTTAAGTGAAGGGAGTATAGCTATTTTTTATGGGAAAATGTACGGTTTCTGTAAAATTCCTAATTATCGCGGGCGAAGCCGCACGGGACGTCTAGTACTTAAAAATTGTTTAAGTCTCTGCAAGTCAGCGCGTAAATCTATTAACATTTTTGTTAACAAGCGATGAATTTAAACCATTGTTAATACTAGCTAAGTACCTAGAAAATAAATGTAGATTTTATATTTAGTCGTGTAAATAAATTCAACATTGGCACGTGCAGTTTTATTTTAATTGTTTTATTACGTCATGAAAATATATAGGTAAACGTGAATGAAATCATCAGCCATTTGGATAATCCAATTTTTTATTGTACATAATATAATATTAATTGTCTACAAAATATTAACGACCAAACGAAGCGATGATGCTCATGTCCGCTCCTCTAAATAAATTTTGAACAATATTTATTGCAACCTGTAACTGATCTCTATAATATCATGAAGACGACATTCGACTCTTGTCATGTCAGTTCCATACATTTTAATAGGCGATTCTACAGGGTGTAACAAAACTGAGCGATAAAACTTTCACAGCGAAATCTATAATATAAGGGACCCTAAACCCTAGATACTTTCTTCTGATACAGCCTGTGTTGCAGATGAAAACAGTAAATCTTATTTATTTCACAGGATGAGTAAAACAAATATTATTATTTTAGACATGCCGTATTCATTTGACAGAGCTCAGACAAATTTTTACACACCTTTTTATATCCAGTTTTGAATTGACAAAAAATAAATCCTACTTTATATCCAGTGTGCCAATTCTCAACACCCTGTATAAAGAAGCGATAAAGGAAACGTGTTTGCTAGGGGCTCATAACATACTTTGAATCACACTAAAACTGCCTTGGTTTGTGGCCCTCTGTCTTTTTATTATTTTTGTGCCACTAATCCCTTATGTTTTTGTTTTGAAACATTAACGTCGTTTCCGAAGCCACTTTTATAAACGACATTATAAAGGTGGTCAATTTATACTCCCTGCACCAGTTGCTGCTTACGTCAGAGCATTGTATTGTATCGTGTATGTGTGAGAAGCGCGTATAAAGGTAACATTTATTTTTGTCTTGTTGCGGTCCGAGGCAGATGCCCCGGCCAAATATTTGATACCATGTCAAGAGGAAGAGCTTTATACATATGGACATGAAATAAAAAAATATATAATTATGAAACCGTAGTCATTAGAAAAAGTGTTTGGTTCTGGATATTGTTCTAAATATTGCGTGAAACTTAACAAATATCATCGTGTGGTAAGTACTTGCTTGATATTCTTTATAAAAATTAACAAGTATTGACGGATATAGGTAAAATAAACGCACCGGCCCGCCAATTACATTTTCCAAAACTATCTCTTTTATAATTACTAGAGATCGCCCAATGGTCGAAATTCGACCTTAGTTTCATCGACATTAGGACTACTACCTATATTTTGTAAAAAAAAAATTGACTTGATATCAAACTGGCTGTGTAAGCATTGTCTAATGGTATCTAAGATTCAATAAAAAAACTATAATCCATTTTCAATTTGTCAACTTGTTGTCAACAGACTTCAACCATAAATAAAAGAGTATAATTCGTATGTATAGGCTTGTCACTCAAAAATCTGTCATTTCTCATGTGTGTGTGTTGTAGTGTGTGTAATGTTTTATTTGTTAAAAAAATGTATGATAAAAGCATAATTTCAAAATAATATTAGTTCGATGCACTCCTTCACCATATAAACTATAACTGTGCAAAATTTCATGCACCTACGTTTCCCCATTTTTCGTAAAAAGGGTTACAAAGTTTTTCGTTCGCGTATTAATATTATGATTATTAAGGTGCTCGACTAGATGTAGATACTTACATAGTAGTAGGATTTAATAGTTTTCGTCTCATTCAACGGTACCCTAAAAACTAGTTAATGCACGTGTTTTCTGTCTGAAAGATACACATTTAATAATATTATGTAGATATTATATCGCTAGTTTGTTTAGATCCATGATATTATATATCTTGTCACATATCTCCAAACGATCTATCGTGAGGCTGTAGGTCCAAAAACGGCCACGGCACGCTTTTCTAAACAATCTAGAATACTAATTCTCAAAAACGTTTTAGTTCATATCAAAAATTGATCGTATTTACCTCAGTCGCTAGTCGTAACATATTACAATTTGCTATGATTAAAACAAAAGGGAGTGGAGAAGAAATGCGATCAGTCCTGACTCCTGACAGTGTGATCTGAGCGACACATATGTTTTAGCCTGCTAATAGAGCCTTAGTCCGGTAATACAGCCTTAGCCCGCTAATATTACAGCCTCAGCCCACTTAGAGAGACTTAGTCTGCTTATAGAGCCTAAGCCTGCTAATAGAGCTTTAGCCCGCTAATATAGTCTTAGGACATTAATATAGCTTAAGGACTTACGACGTAGACTATGCTTGTGATCTCATGGTGTAGTGGCCAAACCGCGTGTTTGCACCGCCGCGTATCCTCAAACTTAAACCGACTTTTTATTTTTATTTTTTTTATTTCTCATCCCCCCGGGCTTGTTGTTAACATTATATTAAAATATTTCTGGACATAAAATTCTTATAAAATAACTACAATTAAACTAACTACGATTAACGATTAACAATTCAAATACTTACATAAAATTCCGATAAAAAATAATTATAGATGTCAAAATTAGAAACAATAAAAATACAGCACAACATTTAACTACCCTAATATCACAGCTAAAGATTCACAATAACATACTCGAATTTCTCTTATTTGTATCACACACTATTCTCTTACAGAAAGAGAGAAACAAATCCCTCTTTTTCCCCCCCAGGATGGCAGGCAGATTCTCACCCGTCATTGATGTGCCCAATCCTTGCTCAATATCATATCTATTGCTAGCAAAAATTGGACACTCGAGTAACAGGTGAGGAACCGTCTCCTCAACTCCTGGCTGACACAGGCACGACAGATCCTCCTTCAACTCGAATCTATACAAGTAGAAGGCGAATCCACTGTGTCAGTCAGAATCTGTGTGATAAGGGGGCAAACGAACAAACGGGTCACCTGATGGAAAGCAACTTCCGTCGCCCATGGACACTGGCAGCACCAGAAGAGCTGCAGGTACGTTTCCGGCCTTTTAAGAGGGAATGGGGTAATAGGGGAGGTTAGGGATGGGAAGGGAATAGGGGAGGGTAGGGAAGGGAATAGGGTAGGGGATTGGGCCTCCGGTAAACTCACTTACTCGGCGAAACACAGCGCAAGCGCTGTTTCACGCCGGTTTTCTGTGAGAACGTGGTATTTCTCCGGTCGAGCCAGACCATTCGTGCTGAAGCATGGCTCTCCCACGTGATGTCTATCTTTTTGACCATCTTGTATTCAGCAGCAGCGCTTGGGAAAATGCCCTTCGTGACTCCGGCCGTTCCTCCCACTTCATATCTCCTGTCCCATTCCTCAATCGTATACTCTCTCAAGATACTCAATCCCAGCTACTACTTGGCTAGTTCTTTAACCCTCTCATTCCCTCTTAACTCTGCGTGAGCCTTAATCCAAAACAGGGAGACCTCCCGCCTCTGCAAGTCAGCTTTTCGGAGGGCTGCCCTTGTTTGCACTACCAGGGGTGAGTGGAACTAAGAGTGACAGCCTGGAGAGCCGATCTGGGATCGCTAAGGATACCGACCTTCGCCATTCCGCTCTTGCAGGCTATACTTACTGCTCTCTTAAACCGACTTTCAAAAAATACGTGTCAAATAAACTTTAAAATATTAGATTTTATAAAAAAGGGTATAAAATACAACACACTACTTCCTCAAACCTAATGGCTTTTCGATATATTTAAAGTTGGATATAAAAATTATTATGTTTTTGGGCAATCACAAAACACATCCATTAACTAGTTTTTATGGTACCGTAGAGTGAGACAAAAACGATCAAATCCTAATAGTATGTTAAAGTATGTAGTATCTATTTATTGTCCCAGCAACAAGAGGGTTTATAATATTTAACACATTTTTACATTTTCGTAGTAGATAATATTTTAAAAAGTTATAATCGTTAAAAGTAGTAAAAGATGAGAGTATTTTACAGGTCAGATCTTTACAATTCTAATACAAGTCCTTCAGATACTTAACACGGGGCCAGATTGACGTGGTATAAAGGGATATTATTATTATTTTTGGACATACATTTAAAACTCTTATTATTATTAATTTTGCTTCTTAAAAGCTAATCATAGTGTTATAAATTATAAGACTACCGTTAAGAATTTTCCTAATTTCAAATTTGAAATGAACTTTTCATAAAATTATATTATTGTCTTATTATTATGTTTTATTTAATTAATATAATATTTGTTGTATGTTTTATTAGGTACCTAAGTATAATTAGGTGTTTAGCTTAATCTTTAAACTTTTTAATCGGGACTTAACGCGACTTATTTAAGTAGTAATGCTACGAGTACATACTTTTTCTCGACGTTTCGGCCGTGTTGCAACGGCCGTGGTCACGAGGGGACTGCAGGAGCGCGACGTCTTCGTCTGCACCGGGCGGTCTGTTCTACGACTACCCTCGTAGTAGCATTACTACTTAAATAAGTCGCGTTAAGTCCCGATTAAAAAGTTTCATTATAATGCAACGCGAAAGTTTAAAATGTTAGCTTAATCTTATCTTAATGCGGAACCCCACCTATTATAGAGCCTGATCTAACACGAGCGAACTTTTCACAACCAGTTTTAATTCAATTTGGGATTGGCACGAATATAACACGTGCAGTGTACACGTGACCATAGCTTATCTCAAAGCTATACAAAATATATGCTGGTCTTTAAAAAAGCTATGAAAAAGATAGAAATCGAAAAATTATGAAAAATCTAAGAAAAACGCTTTTCTAAGTAGACATAACTTGGAACGCTCGCTCTTTTATAATATAAACTTTTGACTATCGCCTTTGTCTTTTTTCTGTGGTTTGGTATATATTTTTTATTATACTTCTTACACACATAATGGTACAGAGGCGGGCTTAATGCCTTTAGGCATTTTCTTCCAGCCAACCTTTGGGTGATGTTGAGACAAGATGATTGCAAAGTACAATTTTATCGACAGTAATAAATACATACTATAATAATTACTATTACACGAATACTATATTTCAAGTAAACTAATAAATAATATATATTTATATGCATATTAAATATCATGCTGTATAATATATACTAATAATAATTAAAAGCAACTTCATTTATTCTGTTCTAAATTCTAATCTGCCTGAGACTTAAACAATAATAATTCACGAACTCTGCATTTGAATACTTTTTTGATTTAGCCAGTCTCACTTCCACTGGCAGTGCATTCCATAGGAGGATATAATTGACCAAAATTTTCATTTGGATTATCCTTTTTTTTTGCGGAACCATAATATATAATCCATAATAAAATTATAAATTCGAAAGTCTGTTACCATACATACAGTGTCTGTTACCACTTCACGCTCAAACCACAAAATTGATTTTTGAATCCCGAGAAAGGACATAGGATACCTTTTTATTTCGGAAAAATGTACGGTTCCCGTGCTATAATCGTTTTCTGGGGCAACGGCATTGCGGGCGTCATCTAGTATATCCATTATTATGGAGTTTTCTTATTAGAAAACTCTAGGATTTGAATTTCTTGATCTTATCTTGAAACACGTTAAGTAATACAAAAATATCACTAATAATGAAAAGAACAAAATTATTATGTATTGGAAACGGCAAAAATTGCTATCTAAACACGTTTTTACATTTGAGAAAAGATAAGAACACGTTATGTATGTTTTATGTTTTAGTCGCGAGCTGCCGCCTGCCAGTAGTCAGCCATGCCTGATGCCTCGCTAATATTGTTCCTGTAGATCCTAAAATATAAATAAAAAAATTATAAATTAAAAAATATACCTATAAATTAGATAATAATAATCCACAGTGAAAGTTATGTTATAATAATAGTGTTTATTTTAGCAATACAATTTTACGATAATAAAGTTGCTAAAAGAAGAAATATTATATTATAAGAGTGAAAAAGAAACAAATTGTATAAAAATAATGGAAGAAAAATTTGAACCCAGACCGAGGGAAAATTTGATTATAACCAAGAATGTTGTGATCATTGGACTGGCGTTCATGGTGCATTTCACGGCGTATTGTGTAAGTATTTTTAAAGTTCTCTTATTACTTAATATGACAAGCCAATTAAGGCACTTTCTATAGATTAGCGACCTTAAATAATGCCATTATTGTCATGAAGTAAACATAGTATTACTACAATGAGATTTTTTATGTAAGTGAACAATCACGGAGCACCATAGAATTCAATGTTATAGGATGAAATAGTTTTATTTACATTAATACGTGACATTTAAATAAAAACTAGCTGTTTGACCGAGCTTTGCTCGGTATTCGATGAAAATGACATTTTCTAAAAATGATTCCAACGATTTTCATGAAATTTAGTATATAGGGGGTTTCGGGGGCGGTCAAACAGCTAGTTTTTATTTAAATGTCACGTATTAATGTAAATAAAACTATTTCATCCTATAACATTGAATTCTATGGTGCTCCGTGATTGTTATATATATATACAGTGTGTAACAAAAACTAGTGATAATACTTTAGGGTGTGTACATGTTCCTTGTAGAGAGTTCACTGTGAAAGTAGCAGCTCTGAAAGACGAACATTTTTTTTCACTTTTGTATGGGCAAGGGCCCGACCGTCACGAGTTTCCCCATACAAAAGTGAAAAAAAAATTTGGTCTTTCAGCGCTGCTACTTTCACAGTGAACTCTCTACAAGGAACACGTACACACCCTAAAGTATTATCACTAGTTTTTGTTACACCCTGTATATATATATATATATATAAATATATATATATATATATATATTTTGCGTTTTATCCTCTGTTCATTGTCATTGTCCTATGTTTATAGATAATAATTTAACTCATGATTTATCTCGTTACTAGGGGAATTAATTGATCTGCTTTAAAAGTACGTCACTCTTTCAGGGTGCTGCAAACCTTCAAAGTTCTATCAACGCGGAGGATGGTCTGGGCACGGCGTCGCTGGCGGCCGTCTACGCCGGACTTATTGTCTCTAACATGTTCCTACCGGCTATTATGATAAGGTAAGCCTTATTACCTTAATATTTTAAACGAGCTTTTGCCTGCAGCTTCGCCCGCGTGGATTCCTGAGAATAACATAATATCAGGAAAAAACAAACATAACTTTTTATACATAAAATATAGCCTATGTCACTCAGGAATACACAAGCTTTCTATCGGTGTTTAAAATTTTTGCAATCGAAATCGGAGTTTTAATACAGCTGAACCTACATTATTTCTTTTTTCCCCACCCCACTACTCCCACACCCACCGCCCACGGCCTGCCAGTACGCAGATTATCAGAAAGGGTTGTTCAGGGAAGTAGCTAACGCAGTTTTAATACAGCTGAACCTACATTATTTCTTTTTTTCCCCACCCCACTACTCCCACACCCACCGCCCACGGCCTGCCAGCACGCAGATTATCAGAAAGGGTTGTTCAGGGAAGTAGCTAACGCAGTTTTAATACAGCTGAACCTACATTTTTTTCTTTTTTTCCCCACCCCACTACTCCCACACCCACCGCCCACGGCCTGCCAGCACGCAGATTATCAGAAAGGGTTGTTCAGGGAAGTAGCTAACGGAGTTTTAATACAGCTGAACCTACATTTTTTTCTTTTTTTCCCCACCCCACTACTCCCACACCCACCGCCCACGGCCTGCCAGCACGCAGATTATCAGAAAGGGTTGTTCAGGGAAGTAGCTAACGGAGTTTTAACACAGGTGAAGCTACATGTAACATGACTGATTTGTATATGTAATTGATTGTACTGTTGGTTCTTGGTGGAAATTCATGTTGAATACTAATAAAACACTATTTTTCGTGCACTTTTTCCACTATATTCAGAAATAATTATAAATTTTAACAAATTACACGACCGGTTTCGTGAATTCGGTTCGAAGATGATTTATTTCGAAACCGGTCGTGTAATTTGTTAAAATTTATAATTATTTCTGAATATAGTGGAAAAAGTGCACGAAAAATAGTGTTTTATTAGTATGACTGATTTGGTCGTCAGCTCTCCGTCGATACTACTGATAGATATATTACTACTCAATAGTCAATACTCATAGATCTAAACTCCCCTCCCGCGGGCGCACCCCCGCCTTGGTAGCGCCCACTTCGAAACGGGCGTAAATCGCAATATTTTAATTTCGCCATAACTTCTAAACCAAACGTCCAATTTTAATCATTCAAAGACCAAATATTGTCCACATAAATTGTACTTTGAGATGAAATAATTTATTTTGATAAGGATTATCATCATGAGTAAAATAAATGCATTTAAATGTAGTCCAAAAAAAAAATCAAGATTTTTAAATAAAAATATGGTTGTTGTGCCTCACTTGACATAGATAGGTATAGTGTGTCGCGGACGTTTTTGTAGATATTTATAAGATCTACATTTACTTACACCATTGTATGGTTCTATCTTTTATAGTTTAGGCAGCGTACGCAAACTAAGTAAATTTTCTGGTTGTTTCTGAAAAACTGAAATATCTTACGGAACCCTATATTTTCCAAAATAAAAAGTAGCCTATGTTACTCGTAAATAATGTAGCTTTCGAATGGTGAAAGAATTTTTAAAATCAGTCCAGTAGTTTTTGAGCCTATTCGTTACAATTAAACAAACAAACAAACAAAGTTTACCTCTTTATAATATTAGTATAGATAAGTGTAGATAAGTTTTAAGTTATACGGCTTTTTGTCGAGCTAGACCAATCAATGTGGGAATGAAAAGTTATTCTGGATACTCGCGGAGCAGTTGCTACGCAGCTGTAGCCACTGCCACGCCAGGGACTACGCTCATAAAGGGGACAAAAGTATATTATATTATGTGAAATTCACATGATTCACATTATGAATATGTATATTTGTTTAATTGTAGCGCCTTAAATATTCGTTTGCAATGAGAAGTGTCGATAGGTTTCTGAAAATAGTGCGGATAATAAAAAATATACCATCCTCATCACTTTAATGAGTGTCTTCCACCGTGCGTTTTTCGCGTAACTTTCTGCCACGCACTGTAAAAAAAATGTTGCGAATGTCCATGGGCGACGGTAGCTGCTCGCCATCAGCTGACCTGTTTGCCCCTTATTTTATAACAAAAATGGGCTATATTCTTTTTATTTTCATAGTAGTGTCATGCCCAGCTTCAAGGGTCTCTGACAAAAAACGTTACCTTACCTTACCCTAACTATGAAACTCTGCTTCTCCAGATTCCTAGGTCCAAAGTGGACAATATGTGCGTCGTTCGTGATGTACATGCCGTGGATCGCGACGCAGCTGTGGCCGCGCTTCTACACCATGATCCCCGCAGCCATCTTGCTGGGTGTCGGCGGCGCGCCGCTGTGGTGCTCCAAGAAGATTTATATATTGATCGTGAGTTACTCAGAACATTAAAGGCTTTGCCGCGGCACCGACAAAAATTCAAATAAAATGCCACCTTATGACATAGACCAGGGGTCACCAATTAGTTTTGCTGCGGTCCATTTTAAGAAATGAAATGACCTTCGCGGTCAACATTTAAAAAAAATTAACAAAGTTCATTATGGAAATTACAAAGCTATGTTTTATTTCCATATCAATGAGAAAAGTGACAATTTTTGTTGCTTGTTTGGAGTGAAATTGGTGCAAGCTATTGACATTAAATCCTGTAGATGTTCATCAGTTAGTCGAGACTGAATTTATTTTTAACGAAGTTCATCTTCCAACATGCTTGGTCCGCACACAATGGGTCGGTGGTCCAGGTGCGGACCGCGGTCCGCTATTTGGTGACCCCTGACATAGACCATAGGTATCATTAATTCTACTGACATTTGTGTAGCGATCTACGCTGCCACCGCTTGTGAAACGAAAGCTAATATAGCTGCGTAAAAGATCGGAAAGTCACTTTTATTTATATTTAATTAGAAGCAGATGACGCCCGTAATTCCGTTGCGATAAAATTGTTTATCACGATGGAATCGCAACAACGACTATCCTGTGTCCTCTCTTCTTTGAAAGTATGTCAATCCCAAATTTCATCTAAATCGGTTTTGCTATTTAAGCGTTCTTACACTTTTTTTGTCTACATACTTACTTAATATTATAAATCCGAAAGTGTGTCTGTCTGTCTGTTACCTCTTCACGCCCAAACCGCTGAACAGATTTTGCTGAAATTTGGTATGGAGATATTTTGAGTTCCGGGAAAGGACATACGATACTTTTTATCCCCGAAAAATGTTCGGTTCCCACGCGATAATCGAATTTTGGCGCAACGGAGTTGTGGGCGTCTTCTAGTTATTAATAATCATAATAATTATAAATACTTGCAGGTATCGAAAGCGTGGAGTAAAATAACAAACATCCCCGTGGACGTGCTGTTCACGCGCCTGCTGGGACTCTTCACGATGCTGTTCCTCTTCAACTCCATATGGGGAAATCTTCTGTCATCTTTAGGTATGTTTTGTCTCTTTTTAGAAATATTTACTTTAATAGAAAACGAAACGAATTTCAAGTCAATATATCCTCTGGCATAACTTTTTACAGGGTAATCCAAAGATTATATATTATATAACTATTTATTTAATGTCTTAACCAATTCAGTCTTAGAATGCGCCTATTCTACACTTTCATCATCACCCTAAGGTTGGCTGGTAGAGAATGCCACACGGCATTAAGCCCGCCTATGTAAATATTTGCATAAAGTGTTTTAAATAAATAAATAAATTACTATTTTTTAATGTTAAAATATTTTTTTCTGAGTTCGTCTATTGTCACCAAAATGTACACCTATGATAGACTAAACGAGGAATCCAGGAAACTTCTTAGAGTAGGTTCACATGGCACAATCCTGCCCGTTTTTTTCAGTATACGTTTTAACACACGCCGATTGTACTGCAACAAAATATCGTGCAGTACAATCGACGTGTGAATGGTTCTAAAAACATTGTATGCGCCATTACTTATTCCTTAAGACGTATACTGCAAAAAACGTGCAGGATTGTGCTATGTGAACATGGCCTTATAGGGACACCTATTATAGTAGTTTTTGTCAACTTCTTAATAACTTTTTTGGTATTTACAATTCCTTTATTTTGTCAATCAGATAGCTTACTTGTCGAGGCCCAGTCGAAACTGATGCTTTAAATTATTATATTTTCTGCCTAGTTTTATACGATCGATTTTCTTTCTTTTTAACACACTTTTATGAGATTAGGCTGTTTGTATGTAACGGAATCTTTGAGCACGATTTTTACCTTTTTGCAGTAAAATAAAAAAAACTTTTTTTTTAGTTTTTTTTACTATTATTATTTTTACTCAGTGATCTCGTCCGGTGACAATGAAGCCGCGTACACGTCAGTGAACGCGTCGCTTATACCCGAGGTATGCGGCGCCAACTTCATAGTGGACGAGGACGCGGGGAATGTGCTAAAGCCGCAGCCTAAGGAGAAGATTCAGATGCTGACAGGTAGCTATAGTAATAAAATAACATTGAAACCCACTACTCTAGTAGTGGGTGTTATATCGAACGCTGACCAGTGGTGTGGTACTTAAAACATATTTGTATGAGTGTTGATCCATCATCGTGAAACCGACGTCTCCTAGCGTATCAATATATCGGCAATAAAATATGTGATCATTAGCTTTAGTCTAGTCTTCAATTTTCGTCATCTTCTTTCATTCAACTTTTGGCGCATTCAATAATTGAATGCGTCAACGAACGCAACGCCAACATTGTAATTTTTTTTTGCATACGGACTACGGTCAGATGCGGATGCGTCGCGGGCATGCCTCACGTGCTGTTGACTGCGCTATAACGCATGCCCTTGACGAACAGAAAAAGGCACAGTGTGAACAAAGCTATTAGTTATCAACTTATCACACTGCATAATTCTTACCCCTGTTAGCCTTTTTAATCTCAAATACTTTTTGTGTACAGAAAGCAGTAATGAAATCCAAATGTTTTTAGGTATTTTCCTGGCATGCATGGCGGGTGCGGCTCTCATAGTCGCTGTTGGCGTCGATTCTGTGAAAAGGTATTATAATAACTATTCTGTATCAAATGTTTAATAATTGAACAAAATACTGTATAATGCTTCGTAGGAAGAAATAGCAACGTGTTTCGAAATTTCGGCGCAACGGAGATGACGCTGACGATTTCAACAAAATCGGTTCAGTGGTTTGGGCGTGAAGAGCTAACAGACGGATAGACAGACACACTCGCCTTTACAATATATGCCTTGTTCAAATTAATAGCAAACCCTCTCTTCAGATACGAGCCTCTCCTGGAGAAGTTAGAGTCGGCGACGGCAATTTTAAAGCAACACTTCTCTTCAGATACGAGCCTCTCCTGGAGAAGTCAGAGTCGGCGACGGCAATTTAATAGCAATCCTTCTCTTCAGATACGAGCCTCTCCTGGAAAAGTCGGAGACGCCCAATTTAATAGCAATCTCTCTATTTAGATACGAGCCTCATCTGGCCAAGTTTTAGTCGGCGACGGCAATTTAATAGCAATTCTGCTCTTCAGATACGAGCCTCTCCTGGAAAAGTCAGAGTCGCCTAATTTAATAGCAAACCCTCTCTTCAGATACGAGCCTCTCCTGGACAAGTCTGAGTCGCCCAATTTAATAGCAATCCCTCTCTTCAGATACGAGCCTCTCCTGGACAAGTCTGAGTCGCCTAATCTAAGAAGAGCTAACAGACGGATAGACAGACACACTCGCATTTACAATATATGCCTTGTTCAAATTAATAGCAAACCCTCTCTTCAGATACGAGCCTGTCCTGGACAAGTCTGAGTCGCCTAATCTAATAGCAAACCCTCTCTTCAGATACGAGCCTCTCCTGGACAAGTCTGAGTCGCCTAATCTAATAGCAAACCCTCTCTTCAGATACGAGCCTGTCCTGAACAAGTCTGAGTCGCCCAATTTAATAGCAATCCCTCTCTTCAGATACGAGCTTCTCCTGGACAAGTCGGAGACTGGGACGGGCTCGCTGTTCGGCATGACTCTGCAGGTGATGGTGGAGCCGAACCAGCTGATGATGATCACCGTCAACGTGTTCATCGGCTTCGCGCAGGCGTTCAGCGGCGCGGAATTTACAGCGGTAAGTAGAATCTACTTACTAATAAATTTATTTGATGGTACGATCGAAGAAATTGATTTATAAGCAGTTGACGGATCTACGTCATTTAGTCGGATTATGTCAATTCAATGAAGCCGTGATATGATAACGCGACCAAATTCTTCGCGATCAAACTTCTCTGACAGTACATCTTTATTATATATAATAAACTATATATATATAGCTATACGTGGGAGAGCCATGCTTCGGCACGAATGGGCCGGCTCGACCGGATAAATACCACGTCCTCACAGAAAACCGGCGTGAAACAGCGCTTGCGCTGTGTTTCGCCGAGTGAGTGAGTTTACTGGAGGCCCAATCCCCTAACCCCTACCCTATTCCCTTCCCTACCCTCAACTATTCCCTTCCCTTCCCTTCCCTACCCTCCCCTATTACCCTATTCCCTCTTAAAAGGCCGGCAGCGCACTTGCAGCTCTTCTGATGCTGCGAGTGTCCATGGGCGATGGAAGTTGCTTTCCATCAGGTGATCCGTTTGCTCGTTTGCCCCCTTATTTCATAAAAAAAAATATGTTAAACAGCGGTGTAGCGAGCTTAATAGGCTCCAATATTGAAAATGTAACGCCTAATATAATATAATATTTTATGTAAGCCTTCTCACCTCAAATACACCCCGTATTTGATAGAATTAATAGCACTGTTACCATCTGTTGCACGCTACGACAGTTCTAAGGCATTAAATATAATTAAATATAATTAGTAGGGAGGGAGTATCACTAGTACAACCCTAAGCCTCTTTAGCAATATTTACTCATAAAACCTCAATGCGTTTCATTTCAAAAATAGTTTTCTACTATCTTTAGGTTCTGCCGAGCAACGTTTTATTATTGTTTATTGCATATTGTATTATTCTAGGCATATGTGTCGTGTGTGATCGGCACCGGCTCCATCGGGTTCGTGATGATGGGCAGCGGCATCGCGGATGCCATCGGGTGTCTCGTCACTGGATACTTGTCAAAGGTATTATAAACCTTAATATTAATAACTTGAGGTCATTATTTCATAACGGCAAAGAAGGTCTATGTAGCTTTTATTGCTTGTTATTGCAGGCGTTGTATTCTAAATGCCTGCGAGTACACAAAGAGCAAAATAACATAATATAAAAATACATAGTTTTACGTAAGTGGTTCTGCGCCACTGTTTTTATTAATTGCTGTGCCTGTATTGTATACCGACTATGTTTTTATAGGCCAGTTATGACACGGAACACAAAGCATCTACTTCATACAAAATTACAAAATAATTGGTATAACGTTACGCGGTACTAAACGAACATACACATTATCGCATATATTATAATGAGGCTCGAGCGAGATACGCCAGTCTAAGATAAAGTTAGTCCTAAAATGGCTAACGCAAGCCTCATAATAACAACCATACAATTTATATTATTATATCAAAAATCTTCATTATCTTGCACAAATTTTCAATAGAATGAAATAGGTAAAATGGTTGATCCTTTTAAGTAAAACTTGTATTGGAAAAGTCCCTTATCGTTATAGTTATATCATCTCATACAATTACCATTCTTTCAGATAACCGGACGCGTACCCCTCATAACCTTGGCGTTTATAGTCCAGGGTGCCCTCTACACGTTCATGCTGACGTGGCGACCGCAGGCCGACCACCAGGCCGTGGTGTATGGCATCGCCATGATCTGGGGGGCTTGCGACTCCATATGGATCATCCAGATTGCTTGTAAGTAGAGCAATTATCCTGCAAATGTCAAAACTATAACCCGACTATAAAAATAATGTCATAGCTAGATGTTGTCCATAACTTTGTTCGTGACGAAATTCGTTTACTTAGTGCTCGTGAAGAATGTATTTTTCCAAGATATAAAGTATGTATTTTCTTCAAAGGACTGAAAGCATCTCCGTACTAAATTTAATTTAAGCCAATTCAGCGACTTCAGCGTGAAGAGGCAATAGACATGAATATGAAAGTTATTATCTATTGACTCCTGATGGATCTATTGAAATAAATATTTTGGGCGCTATCATAGAATATACATACATAAATAGATTGCCAAAATCATTATTCTCTGTTTTTACCAAAATAATTTAATTGCATTTTTAAATTCCAGCATTTGCCAGCGGTCTTTTCCCTGGCAGAGAAGAAGCGGCGTATTGTAACTTCAGTCTATGGGAGTCCATGGGTTTCATTATAGCCTACATCACTTCTCCCTACCTGAGGATCAGCACAAAAATCTACATCCAGATTGTACTGATGGTAGTCGGAGTAGCGTTCTACTTTGTGGTAGAATATAGACAGAAGCAGAAGCAGAAGAGAGAGGCTGAAAAATCCCAAAAGGAAGTAGAGAAATATACTGCGTACACAAATACAGCCTTTAGTGTCAGTGAATAGTGTATCGCGCAAAATGCAGAAATACATTTATTTCGGACTGTATAAAGTAAGCCTCTTCTTGGTACCTTCATTCTAGCTTACGCTAAGCAACGTATTTTAGATAAAAAAAATATAATGCATTTTACGAGTTTTAATTACAAAGATACCTGAAATAAATGGTAAAAAATAAATTAATTAAATGAGAAGCTTTTGCACTGCTAATTGGTATCCCAATTCCACTATTTAATGTAACATTGAGAAGGCGACTAACCCCAAAAATCAAACATCGTCCTTCTCTCTTCACACTCACGCCCGTCTTTCATATGCCAGGTGAAAAAGAACGACGCGGATTCATCGTCAAATTAGTTTTTTCTCAATAACTCGATAAATATACAACATTTTGAAAATCCGCTAGGTCGATCTCTCAATGATAGAATTTTATACAATGTGTTAAAATATTAACTTTGTTCAATGCACGGTTATGGCAATAAATGAAAAATTCGTGAAAATTAGATGCATCTTGGTGATTTTTTTCTATCGAGAAAATTTTAAGATATCGTGTTTTTGCTCAGATCGAATTCTCGGAAATATAATGTTGTATCTAATTTTAGAAAATGAAACAATTCGGGGCTTACTTTCAAGTATAAAAATGAATTATAACATCGACACTTTAGGGTTAGTCGCCCCCTTAATCCAGCTCCATTTCTTTTTTGTGCTAGTCCGTTTATATCAAACTACATAATATATTTTTTTTCATTAACATTTCTGTTAATGTCGTTGATTTGATTTTCCACGTGAATACCATTTTGCATTTTGATAGGAAACGGACTAGATTAAACAACGAACGAAGCTGCGTTAATATTGAATTAATAATAATAAGTATAAAATTGGTTTCAAATATTGTAAATATTATTGTAAGTAGCTTTGTTATTATAAGAGATGTAAATACACTTCTTGTTTTATTTAACGTCCGTCCAAAGTGCGTTGTCCCAAACCTGTTACGAATTTACTTGGCGCATGCCAATATTTGTTGTACAAATGCCATATTTTATTAACATAACCATCATCATCGTTATCATTATTATGGTGGACTGCCGTTTGGGTTAAAGTGTCAACTTTGAGGAAGATAAAGTTCACCGATTTAAAAATAGCTTGAATAATTTTATTAGGCCGAACACAGAATTTAAAATGTACGAATTTAGATTATTAATACTTAATATTAAGTTTCTTTTAAACATTATTTATGTAATACAAAATAAACAATAGTAATTAGCAGCGTTGCATTTTTAATTGCTCACTTCTGAGTTTAAAAATGAAGTACCTACTAAGCATAACCTTAAAAAGTTAATAAAAATAAAAGTGTTTTTGGCGAGGTTACGATTACCTCTAATATAAGAAGTCTGTACGGAAAATACACCGCAAGTTACCTATTAGGTACAATACTTTAAACAATATTAAATTAGTTGTAATGTTAATGGTTCTTAATATAATATAATAGGATTTAAATATTAATATTAATTAATAAGAGGATTATAAATAATATATTTCTGTATATACCCACAGAATTAAATTTCATTAAAGGTGTTTAACTTTAACTAAAATTTAACTATAACAAAATATCAAATGAACTGTCAAATCCCTTGTAAAAGTCAATAATGGACGCCATTTTTGACGATAACCTCAACCAACGCAATGCCTCTGGTGCAACCCACCCTAAAGTGTTTTATCAGTGGACACAAAGCAAAAACACAAAGCAAAGCATATATATATATATATATATATATATATATATATATATATATATATATATATATATATATATATATATATATATATATATATATATATATATATATAAAACTCAAAGGCGACTGACTGACTGATTGACATAGTGATCTATCAACGCACAGCCCCAACCACTGGACGGATCGGGCTGAAATTTGGCATGCACGTAGATGTTATAACGAAGGCATCCGCTAAGAAAGGATTTTGATCAATTCCAACCCCAAGGGGTTCAAATAGGGGATGAAAGATTGTATATAATAATACTTCTTAACGCGAGCGAAGCCGCGGGCAAAAGCTCGTATTTAATATAATAATTAGAATAAATACCTACCTTACTCCTTACTACAATGTGTTAAGGAGCAGTATGTTACATATCGTCATGAGGAAACGATACGCGAAGGTTCAAGGGCGGCGCTGGCGGCCAAGTTCAACACTCCATGGAACCAAAGGAGGTTTAAATTATATAATAATTCCCATAGTAATCGTAAAACGATTTCTTCTACGCGAATTTCAGTAACTGTGGCCGGTTTATTTGAAAACCAGGCTAGCTAAAACGTAGGAGTAATTTCATAGTGCCTCAATTGTGCTCTGTACATAAAGAGCACTCTTTCTTTCTTTACTCCTATAACCTAGTGAGTGATGACCTACACAACTGGCGAACCGACTGATCAGGCGCAGAACCGACTTTATACATGATGATTCGACGCATGGATTATCTTACTTGTCACAAAATCAGGTGATCAGCCTGCGTTGTTACATGATAAAACTTCTGAAAATACGCATGTAATTTTTTCCGTACGCATCGTATCAAGTCATTGGTGTTGCCAAAGAACTAGACTATATGGTAGCCTTATATAAGAGTTAAAAAATAGCTAGTAGTAGTAGAGAGTAGTTTGTTACGAGTACGTACTCGTAAAGCTGCGTTTCCACCAGAGACGTGTTGCAAGGAGTGTGTTTTTGAGAACCAATAGAATTGTTTCATTGACGTGAGCTTGCTATGATATCGCTCCGCGCGGCGATGCTATTGGATCTTAAAAACACTTTCCTCGCAACACTTCTCCGGTGGAAACGCAGCCTAACTTTCAATACTAGGTTGAGATATCCATGGCGTTGGTAATCTCATTATCATCAAAAGTAAATATACTATATGTCGGTTAGAGTCAGAGAGTGAGTTAGAGGGTGTGCTTCACACTCGGGTTTGCTTCAATGCCCTAACTTGTAAATCAATTACTGCCGTACCTCCAGAAAGTGAGTATTTTTATATGAACACAGATTCCTTTCATCGCGTCTATAGATAAAAAGTAATAACATAAATATGTCCTTTACGACCGATCAGAGTAATAAGTATAATAACCCATTAGAGCATTTACCGGATCACAGTAATTCAATATCGACAGAGACATTAAAGTGCATTTATAATATCAGCTAATGTTTTAGTAATTACATCGCCGGCCAAACAATGTGGCTTACTGTGCGATTTACTTAGCTCCTGAGGACAATCGTTATTGTGCCGTTCCATTGTCACACGGCACGAGAATAAGACATATTAATTATATGCTTTAATTTTATTTATTTATGCTTTTTGCTTAATGTTGGTACATAGGCGGACTTAATGCCAGATGGTATTCTCTACCGGTCAACCTTTAGGTGTCCAGAAACAAAATTGTGTAGGTGCCAATAGTGCGAGAGGATGAAAAAAATTAAATAAATAAAGAGAAATCATAGAGCATCAAGAGCAAAATAAATTCTATTCTATTAATATACTACAAAAATAGATTTTTTATACATAACTATACGTGCGAAAGTGAGTCTATCTGTCTATCTGGTATCTCTTTACGCAAAACTAATAATAATCAATATGTTATATATATTTGTCAACAGAAAATCTTATAAAAGTCACTTGCAGTAAAACTCTATGAAAATGGTACTTGTAATATTACACAAGGTGATGCTCGCCAGTTCTGTTATACTCGAACTTGGCTTGACGCGCTACCGCGTGTCTAGATCGGAGAATACTTTAGCTATAAAATATTGTAAATCTTGTAATAGAGATTCGATGTTTCTTTATATAAAAACCAAGGAAATCCCTTACATAAGTAAATATGTAAGGGATTGTAGTTGAAGTGCATCTATATTTCAAATTAATTCAATAACCTGTACTTATGTATATCAAAGTTTAAGCTATAGTTCAGGTTTTGACCATTCTCTATGTAATATACATTGATTGATGTACTATCGATGGTTCTGACTTCTGACAACTTGACTGTCTCTATATGATGATACGTTTGTATCATCTATGGTTCTGACATCCGTCACCAACAATGGAACCGTACCCGGAACCGGCGCGCGCGGGTGCCCGGAGGTTTGGAAAGGCGTGCCGTGGAACCACGCTCTTCTAGTTATAGCCGGGACATACGATTCGGTGGTACAGTACCCGCTCCGCTCGCTTGTGACTTATTAAACGTGAGTTCGTTTTGTTATTTAATAGTATTAAGTACATTGATAAGGTATTATCATAATAAAAATTACATAATTATATAATTTTAATTAAAAAAACAGGTTTTCCTTTTTAAATGTTATACTTAGTTAATATCACAAATCAAAAGTGTAAGACAAAACTTTGGAAACAAATTATTGACTAGACATTAAGAAAACAAACTAAAACGAAAATACGGCTTAATAATTATAAAACTAAATTATCTATCTATGCAGGTGGTTATATTTTAAAATATTAATTAAAAGCTCTGAGTATTAAAATATTAATTAGTAGCTCTATTAGAAAACTTAAACTAGAAATAAGTCGTTGTACTATATTTTTTAACAAATATTAAAAAGGTGAATGTTAAAATACAAATACAAATATTTATTGACCAAAAATTTTTAACATATTAATATAATGCAATAACGGATCCCCACACTAGGCGATGCCTGTCCTGTGGGGACGAAACAAAGTTACAATAATTACATAATTTTATTTCTAAATAATTAGTAATATAATTAGTAATTACACTAAATTAAAACTTATTTTATTGATGTTATTAGTATGAGTGTGTGTATGTGCGAGTGCGTGATAAAAAAGAGATTACTTACATTTTATATTGTTTTAACCTACGAATAATAAAAACTACGAAATTTTGAATAACAAAGATTTGCTTTTTTTGTGATCCTTGAGTTTGTAGGTCATTGTTGTTTTAACCCATCAATCAACAAGCGGCACCCGGCTGTCGCATAACAATTGAAAATCTATTGCGTCTGCGATTCCCACAATCAAGGTATTATAACTAAACTGACGTAAACGTTAAACTTCAATGAAACACCGCACACCGCACTATACACAGGCATGTAAATTATTATTGATCATGAGAAAACTTTTATCTTATTTTTATTAATCTTTCGTATTCGATTTGATAAAAAATATTGAAATTTTATGTAAATTTTCACATTGGAAATCCCTAAACAACTTGTTTGAAACATCTTTTGTACTTACAGCAAAAAGTTTGGGTAGGTACTATAGAGGTACAACACATTGTATAAATACTCTTCATACTATTGATGGAGCCTCAGGCAATAGCCAACATAATATTATCGTAACTAATGACAGATATAAGGAAACTATAAGACTAAAATCAGTTTAAAATGTGCTTATATTAGACATGATATAAGATTCATCAGATGTGAGATTATGACGTAGAAGATCTATAAAAACTATTAAACCATAAGTTATGACTATAACAATAATCAAGAGAGCCATAGGTTACGAAAAACCAGTTAAATAATATTATGATAAAACGTATATATTTGACTTTAGCAAAATCAATATTTAGTTAAAAACTATGCGACTAGCGACTAATTTTTTTGGTTATTGGGTCAAATTGCTAAAATATCTAACGTTGAGGTGTTCTCAGACTTATAGCACTTTAATAAATAATATCCAGTATTCTATAATATCAGCTTAGTAAAGTAATAACATAAATAAAAATAATTGATATCGTTTCGTAATCTGCTCTTTAATATCACAAGGGAGAGTGGTTTTTCCCGGGTTCTCTACAGTTATATGACCTGAGCTTTTAAGGCTATTAAAAGCTCTTTTTATTTGTTGCACTGTTACGTCATAATATGTTATTAAGGTCGTTGCAGCAAATGTTCCCGGAAAATGCTGTTACTAGTGTTTATTTGCGTCGTATAGGGTCTGAAATTACTGAGTTGTTTTTAATAAAATTTGCATTATAATATAGAGCATTGTGATATTGGCATTATAATATAGCAATTTCGTAGTTTCATATTTTGTAATAAAAGTCTATGTGTGCATGAAAACAATTTGTATTTGGTTTCTTAAATAAGCTTGTAAAGAAACGTCATTTTGTTTCTCGTGAAGTTATTTACTATCTTTTGCTTGTAATAAACGTATAATATTTTAAACATAGCTTTACATCGTCTAAATCTCATCTGCCTTTAGGACCTACTTAGTACATTCAGATTAAAATATACACTAAGTATTTCCCATAAAGGATATACAAGCTATTATTCCGTTAATGTATAGTTTTACGATTTTTATAACTCGACTTTAATTACTTTTAATAAAGATTCCAGAAGCATTAAAATATAGTATTAATAGTCGTGAAACACTTGTACATATTAAACATAAGGATCTTGGCGGCAGTAAATTATTTATAGACACGGTTGAGACAAGCATTGACAGCTCAAACTGCAGTAGTGTCAGAGATCCGGGAGCCTGACTATTATAGTGGACTGTATATGAATACAGTCATTATTCATTATTCTCATTAGTGTTCCTACTTCCCGTGGTACCACAGTACACAGGCTTACGAGTAAAGGTGAGACCGCACTAGGTGTAACTACATTGTAGCGAAGATACGTGACTAGCTTGTTTTGAGTTATAAAGATAAACAAAAAATAGTATTAAAAAAACCCGAAAAAAAACTTTTTGTCAGCAAATTTTCCAGCAGTGTGTGAATTGATGAAGATGAACTGCTAGGAACAATCATGATTATGTCTACTTGCAAACAAAATAAACTACATTGAATTCGGTCCCCCCATTTCGATGCAAAGGCCAAAGATGCCACGGAAAGACACACACATAGACAACAACAGACGTGAAACTTTGAACATGTTACATGAGAGGTTAAAAAATCAGTTCATCTACAGTAAAAGTTTTACTTTTTGTAATATGTATGTCCTGGCAATTTCCTACATCTCTAATGTATTTAATCAAAACAGGCCTATCGTACACAAGTTATAATAATACTCGTATTAGTTATAAACTGTTTTGTTACTAATTTATTTAACGCAGGTTCAGGTTTAAATGCAGACAGTAGCTATTTTTAAATCGTTTGTTTTTTACAAAGCACTTAATATGACTTCCGCGTCTGAATCAAGCGACAATATCGGTACCTACTCTAGAACACGTACTTACTATAAAGGTATGTATTATATAAGGTGTATATTGCTTTTCCAAGCAGGTATTTAGGTATCTAAATTTAAAATGTTCTAGATGTTGCCCACAATTTCGCTAGAGCAGAAAGTCGCTTATCGTACTTGAATCTGAAATTTGTCACAAAAAACTTTTATTTAAAGTATCGTAAGCAATATCAAAATCGGTTTAATCGTTTTTAGGGTTCCGTACCCAAAGGGTAAAAACGGGACCCTATTACTAAGATTTCGTTGTCTGTCCGTCTGTCTGTCTATCTGTCTATCTGTCTGTCTGTATGTCACCAAGCTGTATCTCAAAAACCGCTACAGCTAGACTTCTGAAATTTTCATAGATTGTGTATATCTGTTGCTAAATAATATTAATATTTAAGGGGGGCTCCCATACAACAAACGTGATTTTTTGGCCTATTTTTGCTCTATAACGGTACGAAACCCTTCGTGCGCGAGTCCAACTCACACTTGGCCGATTATTAAAATAATGTTAGGAAACAAACAAAATAGAGGTTAAAGACAGCTAGACTGTCAAATAGACATACACTCTTTTATATTTTATCCAGTCAAATCAGTAGAAAAATGGTTTAAGTAGCGTACTATATGATAATAAAATCTAGTAATAGGACACTTTAATGTTTAACAGTGTCATTGTTACGGAAAAACCCCTAGCGATTAAAATCAAATCATTATGAATCGATTAATTGAGGAATTATGAATGAAACTGTTCTAAGAAATTACGTGATATTTTACAATCACTACTTAAATAAACTGTATTTATTAATTTCTCTTTTCCTGTTGTCTCCTGTACTATTTACTCAACTTGTTTTCTTTAAATAACCAAACCCAGTGCTTGGTGCAGACAGGCAGCAAACAATGTGAATGTATCTCTTTGATAGTTAATCACGCTTCAAGCGCTGAAACGATTAAGAAAAATTTGGCTTGCAAGTACCTTTTGCCTTTGAACATGCTGTATAGCATTAATTGTATTTCGCAAGATTTTCGGAAAAACCGATTCAAAATGTAAGAGAGCACAAGGAAATTGTTAAGTAAGTGGGATAAGTCGAATGTATGTAATTTAAAATTGGAATAAGCAGCTCAACAAGCGGCACCCGGCTGCCGCATAACAATTGAAAATCTATTGTGTCTGCGATTTCCACAATCGAGGTATTACTAAGTCTGTCAATTTAATAATTTGTATCTCATTGAGTACTAGCTGTTGCCCGCGACTTCGTCCGCGTCAGCATAGTATAATAGCTCCAGCCGTTTCAGAGATTAGCCGGAACAAACAGACAGACAGACAGACATACAGACAAAAAATGTAAAAAAGGTTTTTTTTCGTGTCTGTACCCTATATACATTCATATGCATGTAGTAAAAAACGGTTCTTTCAATATTACAAACAGACACTCCAATTTTATTTATATGTATAGATGTAGGTATAGATGTATAGATTATAAAGTTCAGTGTCGAATGGGCTATTTAAATATGAACTCACCTTTAGATCTATCTCTAAGTATTGGTAGACTCTAGACTAGAGGTTCCCAAATGCAAATATAACAAATTAATTTAAGCGCCCCCATTGTTTCAATTTAAAACGCATTTAAATGAAATAAATCACCCCCCAAGCCTCTACACAACGCTCCCATTTTTTCTGGGTCTCACACCGCCCCCCCTCAGACCTTCAGCGCCCACATGGGAGCGTTATCGCTCACTTTGGGAAAGGCTGCTCTACCTATATTACTTTAATCCATAGGGGATTTCCAGGGCACACAAACCAGTGTTTTATTTTAAATGATGTCGAACCGCATCTGCGTCACTACGTCGAGTTGACCGTACTTAAATAAAAGTATTCGTGATCGACTCTTATTTGTACTTTTGGTTTCGAGCGAGCTACATTTAGTTTTTGTGATACTTCAATTAATATATTTTGTGATAAAGTGATATAAAGACTGTTTTTGTTATAATTGAAGAAGTTTAATGAATATTAAACCAGCACGTGAATAGCTGTAAGTAAATGAGTTTATTATTTTATATTAATGTATGTTATCGTAATTTTATGTATAATATAATAATGTGTTCTATTGTATAAGTTTGATTTTTTTTTATTTTTATTATGATTAACACCAAGAGAAGTTATGTAGTGTTTTAAACAAAATTAATAAGGAAGTTTTGAGAAGATAGATATTAGTAACATTTTACCTCGATCGTGGTAAACCAGACACAATAGCTTATCTATTGTTATCGCGGCTGCATGTGGCCGCTTGGGAGTTGAAGCGTTAACAAGTTTTTTTCTTCCGTAAACATATATTTTTTTAATTAAATAAGAGGGCAAACGAGCAAACGGGTCACCTGATGGTAAGCAACTGCCGTCGCCCATGGACACTCGCAACATCAGAAGGGTTGCAGGTGCATTGCCGGCCTTTTAAGAGGGAATATGCTCTTTTCTTGAAGGTTTGCAGAAACATTGAGAAAATTAATCCAATCATGCTTTTATTCCCAATAATATCATTAAAATACGACCTCGTCAAATTAAAGTGTCACTTAAATTTAGCCATGTCAGTCAAATGATATGATACACAGAACAATGAGCGGTAGTGAAAAGTTTTAGTCACAGTATTGTCACCGTGCTTCAAGGCAATGATATGTTACATTCATTTGCTATACAAAATACTTCATCAGTATGATTTTCCCGTTTTTGCTTATATCCGGAAATGTTTTTTCTATATTTTGGTTTTAAAAGATAGGATGCTGATCTAGTAAGCAACAATGAAAATACAAAAGTCTAAAAGTAACTTACTCCCATGTAACTCTGGACCGACATACGGTTGACAATCGGAAAAGTACTTCGCTAAGCTACTTCAAACCTTAATTTTATTTTTAATTTGGATATTATGTTATAATATTAATATACTATCCCAATTAAAAACAAAATAAAAAAAAATAACGGACGGATCAGCTGAAAAAAAACTATATTTTGCGTAGCTGATTTTGACCTCTTATCATAATGATAGGTCACTTACATAATTGATAAGGTTCTAGACTAGTAATACAAAAACTGCATTGTGTGTTTGTATGTCAGGGTCTCGGTTAGACTTATTAACACTTGTATAACATTAGGTCATTGTTTTGAAGGTACCCTTCAACAAGTTCATTCATTGTCATAATAATGAAACGTTTTATTTGGAGCTGTATATTTAACATTATTATTATTATTATTTTATGAAATAAGGGGGCAAACGAGCAAACTGGTCACCTGATGGAAAGCAACTTCCGTCGCCCATGGACACTCGCAGCATCAGAAGAGCCGCAGGTGCGTTGCCGTCCTTTTAAGAGGGAATAGGGTCATAGGGGAGAGTAGGGATGGGAAAGGAAGGGAATAGGGGAGGGTAGGGAAGGGAATAGGGTAGGGGATTGGGCCTCCGGTAAACTCACCCACTCACTCAGGCGAAACACAGCGCAAGCGCGGTTTTCTGTGAGAACGTGGTATTTCTCCGGTCGAGCCGGCCCATTCGTGCCGAAGCATGGCTCTCCCACGTATAAATGTTGTATTTCCCGATCGTCTTTAAAATATCCCTAAATTTTAATTTTTTTTTCAAAATTTTCTCCTTTACATTTTTGTCATACAAAAGACTTCAACGGGTGCGGCAAGTGAAAAAATAATTTGATGAGTTACTCGCTGAATTTCACTATCTCAATTATTATTGACTAAATAAATATAATTATTATTATAATTTTATTTCAATCAACCAAAATATAATGCAGCTGACATAGAGCACTAGCTACACTAATACAATTTAGTTTCAAATCAACAATTTTAAAATGGTGTAATACACCAAAATGCGGAAAATAGAAAGACTATTTTCCGCATTTTGGAGTCCAGTATTCTATTTTCAATACTCCAAAATTTTCTTGACCCTTCAGATTCCGGACAATACAGTGACAATCTAAAATATGTAAATAAAAAAAAAGTGTATTCTATTTTCAGCTCTTTTCTTGAGCCCAGAATTCTATTTTCAAAACTCCAAACTTTTCCCGACCTTTCAGATTCTGGACAATATAGTGACAGCCTACGCTGAGAGTCTGTAGGTCAAACCCGTCGTGACAGCCTGCGTGACTGTCACTTGACCGACGACGGTCGACCTTACCAGCTGTCATTATTGTGATAATTGTATCATTAAAAGCGAAACCCAGTCATAATTAGCTTGCCGTGCCAAAGTAGTGGTCATCGATTTAACGGTTCTAGGAGATAATAGTTAAATACAAACTATAAGAGCTATATTGAAAATCGATACTCTGACATGGCTATGATGATAGTTATCTTTTAGGACTTTTAGGTGTTGAATGAATGAATGAATGAAAATACTGTATTGCACCAAAACAAACATGACATACAATACTTAATAACTATAAGAGTAAAAAGTACAAAAGGCGGCCTTATCGCTACAAGCGATTTCTTCCAGACAACCCTTATTGTAAAACTATAAAGTAACAGTAGAAATGTTGTTGTTAGGTATGTTCTAAGTAATATAACAATTTTATTTGTGGAACAATTCGTAGCAAAAAATACATTAATATAAAAGCCATGTCAAAAAAAATGTGCAGTAAGATGATAATAACTTGAACTTTTATCTATTCTAATATAGTTAATGGGAAATTGTGTTTGTCAGTCTGTTATTACTCTTAAAACTTTGAATCGATTTTAATGAGTACAGGGATATTGAGTTCCGGGAAGGAACATCTCGGTTATTAATCCCGAAATGTACAGTTTCAGAAATAAACAAATTCGCGGATAACTTCTTGTTTATTTTTTATAAACAACTAGATGACGCTCGCAACTCCGTTGCGCCAAAATTCGTTTATCGCGCAATAACCGTACATTTTTCCGGGATAAAAACTATCCTATGTCCTTTCTCTTGACTCAAAGTATCTCCATGCCAAATTTCAGCAAAATCGGTTCAGCGGTTCGCGCGTGAAGAGGTAACAGACAGACAGATAGACAGACAGACGGACAGATAGACAGACACACTTTCGCATTTATAATATTAGCATTGTATAGTATTTGTCCCAGACTCCGAGGCTCTTTACTACAATTATAACATTGTATACAAATTCTTATAAATACCTCCACTATGGGTTATAGATTCCACACGCCATACAAACATAGTTTATAATGTCCGTTATAATTACAGGTAAATATTCTATAATAGTTTTGCGGATATCAATATTAGTTTGATATTGAAGATTCCTAACATAATAACTGGAGTAGTTAGTCAAATACACATTAAAATTGTATTTGATACAGAAACTTTACAAAAAATTTAAGGTATTATGGTATTGTTGGTCATACGTAAAAAATATAGGCAAAATAAATACTATGTGTAGTGCAATAATTATATTAAAACCACGACTTTCATTTGTTAATGATCTCAAATCTTTCATAATAAATTGCTGATTTAAAGTTACACTAGCTATTTGACCGAGCTTCGCTCGGTATTCGATAAAACACGAATAAATTGACATTTTTTAAAAATGATTCCTAGCTAGATCGATTTATCGCTCCCGAAACCCCCTATATACTAAATTTCATGAAAATCGTTGGAGCCGATTCCTCGTTCGTTGGATCCGTGGAGTTAGAGTAGACGCAGAAATAAATTTTCCAAACATAATCACGACCAAAATAGTGGTAGTTTTTGCGCCTTATATTTTCACAGAGAACGTTTGTACACTTTAAATATATTTTACACTTTGACACATTTTTATTTGCAATAATAAGGGTTTTGTGCTTTTTAAAAATTATGTTCACAGTGTACTCTTTTTTGACAAGCTGTAAATAATTCAGTCCCGGGAAAGGATTATAGTAGTAGGATATTTTTTATCCCGGAAAAATGAGCGGTTTCGACGCGATTAATTTCGGCGCAAAGGAGTTGAAAGCATCATAATTATAGTATCACTTGAATATTAAACACGTGCGCGCAAAAATTTGAACCAGGAAATGTTTTTTTTCACGACACGTCAGTTGTCACGACAAGCTTCGCAGATTAAAAATTTGCATACTAATGTAGCTATCGTGTCTAATACTGAATATATTAAGTCGATATGACAGATGGATTATTAAAACAGTAGTCAATCATAATGTATGATTATGAAATGTTATACAACTTATTTAAGATTTTACTACATCTTAATGTTTAAAAATTAATAATAATAATAATATCTATGGACGCTTCACATCACATCAGTCTGGCCCCGTGCTAAGTACCTAAAGGACTTGTGTTACAGGTACCAGACAACGGAAATATATGTATTTAATACTTTATACTATACATATATTTAAGATTTTTATTATATCACACACATATTTAATACACATCCAGACCCGGGAACATTGAAAACTTTTTGTTCCGTCGGCGGGATTCGAACCCGCGACCCCCGGCTTGAGCTACCAACGCGCTCACCACTGAACCACAGACTGTCGTGATTATTATAATAGTACCTATTTCCATTAGTAACAACATCACTTGTGGCTGGATCGATTCCGATTATATTTTACACAAATATAGAGCAAACATAGGCTAATTTTTATTGCTACAAAGACAATCTGTGAGACACAGTCCCTGCAGGATTGTATTGTAGCATCGCAGGGAACAGCTAGTTTCGATATAAAATGAAAATGCAATCCAAAAATTTTCTCGACCGTATCTCCTTAAAATACATACTTAAAATAAAAATTGCTTCCTAAAGATCATTAATAAATCAAAAGTCATGTTAAACTGTCGGTATGTTAATAATTTTGACTTTGACCTGCAAAATATTCGTACACTTATAAAGTTGAGTTACGATTTCTGTGGGATGCTCTGTTTACGTGGGCAGAGGTAGTTATTTGTAAGTTACAGGCCAAATTAATATTTTTAAGAGTAATAAATTAAGTTACCACTTATCATAATAAACTGGAATTTAATGCTTTAACTTATGATTAAAATAGTCTGGCCGATTAAAAAAAAAACAATTCAAATATCGAATGCGAATTTATGAGTTACCCGCGCTCCGTCATAAGCGAACAATCTAACCAGTCCTTGGCCTTGCTCCCGTTCAAGGTCCGCAGTATATTGTATATTAGATATTTATAATTTATGTGCCTCGGTACAGCCAGTAAACGCGTTATAATAGTAAAGGATAAACTAAGGGGTCAGCCTCCTTATTCCCGACACAATCGAGAATCGAATTAACTCGATCTCAGTAGTAGAGCCATGCTTCGGCACGAATGGGCTGGCTCGACCGGGGAAATACCACGGGCTCACAGAAAAACGGCGTGAAACAGCGCTTGCGCTGTATTTCGCCGAGTGAGTGAGTTTACCGGAGGCCCAATCCCCTACCCTTTTTCCCTCCCCACCCTTCCTTATTTCCTTCCCTACCCTCCCCTATTCCCTTCCCTACCCTCCCCTATTACCCTATTCCCTCTTAAAAGGCTGGCAACGCACCTTCTGATGCTGCGAGTGTCCATGGGCGACGGAAGTTGCTTTCCATCAGGGGACCTGTTTGCTCGTTTGCCCTCTTCTTTCATTAAAAAAAAAAAGGATTTGGTACCGACTACCGACATCTAAATTAGAGTACGATCGTACAGTGCCTCATTTCGTAACTAAGAATTCGTTTGGTCAGCACGATATCATTCTAACTGGACACTGCAAACTCTATAAGCACCTTAACCTACTTGCAGATTCTGCGAGGAGGAGGATGAGACACCCATACACCTTCTCCTTGACTGTCCCGCTCTAATACAGAGCAGGAACAGGCACCTTGGTTGCTACGAATACTCATCCACAGAGTAAATTCGTGGCACCAACCCCAACCACATCATTCAATTTATGAGCAGCATTGGGTTGGGGACGGTACTCTAATGCGAAGGAGTCACAATAGATCCTCAAGCGTCGCAGTGACATCAGGGCTACTTGACCTGCCTTCAGAACAAAAAACGATATCATTCTAAATGAAAATTAAAATCGAATCTGTTTTTGTTAAGAACGGCTTATTAATGTTACTAATAATATTGTTATGTGCCATACATAATTTTTGTTGTTTTTTCCTATAATATCAGTAGATCTAACTTTGAAAAGTTTTTTATAGATGTACCTAATTTGATGCGGTTTCGAACATCTGACCATACACAGCACTTTATAAGTAGGTGATAAGCGATTGATCTAGATTTAAGATTCTAGATAATACAAATAAACGGTATGTCATTTACTTATGTACTTAATATAACATAATATCATGTATTATACAAGTAGGTAATGGTCGATTTGACAGTCTACATAACTCTTCACTGTCAATTACTACTATATCATTTAGTTAGTGAAGTGGCTGGCCGCATAAACACGTTTTCCGTATTCGATTTCCTAATGTGGAATTTCGATTTGGGATCCAGTAAGATTAGCGCAAACGTTCGTTTTTTTCACTCGTGAATACGCTCGAAACGTACGTGCGGAATTCATCCCGTTCGGAGAAAAGCAAATGTGTACGTTATTTAAGGCGACGCCTTGATAATTTGGCTGTAGCGATATCGATTTTTCTCAGCAATGACTAAAGCTGAGGAATTAAAGTTCATTGTCAGTATTCATCATGTCTTTGTCTTTGAATTACCCACAGCATAACACGATTGGTCAACTTTTATAACACAGAATAATCAATCGAAAAGACCTCTGTAAAAAAAAGGATTCCTATTTTGCCAACAGAGAAGAGTGATTTAAGCTTCCAAAATTTGTACATAATTTTTTGGCAAATTAAAGTGTATGGTTTTAAGCATACACTTTAATTTGCCCATAGTTTATATGAAATGTATTTATGGTTTTTAAATTACGCGACAAAAACCATTTTGTCGCTACGCCCTTTCCATTTTTTGCTGTTCCATTGCTTGTTTTCTATGAGAGGCCGGGCCGGCCTTTCATAGAAAACAAGCAATCTAAAACATATCCAACACGGTTTCTTACTTTAACGCGGCGTCACCTTATTGTATTTTCTACCGATTCAATGCATTCAGATTTATGAAAACGGAAAACGAAGCGGCCAGCCTTAGGTCTTATCTTATTACAATTATTCAGCTTCATTGTTTATTCAATAATTGTATAAAAATATTAAACGCAAAAGTGTGTCTCGCTGATTGTCTTACACTTAGTTTAAGTGTGAAGAGGCTCTCCTCGATTCAGGAACCAAGAAAATACTTGGAGTCATAAGAAAGATTTACCCAGGGTAAAGGCACGTTTAGTAGGTAAGTTAAGTTGCGGAACATGTGTATTATACAACTATAATAACAACAAATATAATAACAACAAATATAATAACAACAAGTGGTTGGGTGTGTTGGCAACGCTAATGCCGGGGGTCGCGGGTTCGAATCCCGCCGACGGAACAAAAAGTTTTCAATGTTCCTGGGTCATGGATGTGTATCATATTATAATAAAAATCTTAAATATGTGTATGGAAAAAATTATAGATATTATTATATTATAAAACAATATATTTTAAACTAATTACTACGATACAAGTCATTTAAAATCAATGCTCAGCAACCTGAGCAACCATAAACATTTTAACAAGTAAAAATACTTTAAGTAGTATTTAGGTAGACACTATCAATTTTAGTTTATATTTCCTCAGTGCCTCGTGTTGCTAATGGTTTTAAACGATTGGAAAAACACATACAAATCCCCCGCATTATAATTCATGTTGCGTCAAACTGTCATAAATTGTTTTATTCCATTTGTTGCAACTGCGTCCAGTATAACAACTTGTTTTCGATAATAATTTTCCCAACATTAGAAATAAAATATTACGTTTTTGGGTTTTCACGTAACGCGTCGCTTAAGTGAAATAGGACTGTGTTGCCTCGTGTCATAGTTTCTATAATATTGTTTTATACTCTATTAGCTGTTGCCCGCGACTTAGTGTGCGTCAACTCATAAGATAAAAAATTTCTCCGGTTTTCCATATTTTCCACTGATTCTTGCTCTATAGCTTTAGATTGATGCTATATAGCCTATGCATAGCCTTTTTCAATGAATAAAAAAATAATAATTAACGAGTAGTTTCTGAGATTGATGCGTTCAATCTAACAAACTCTTCAAAATTTGCTTTAGACAACCAGCTTTTACGTTGTCAAGTTTTCGAATTTTTAATAACTATAGGATCAAGAAAACTGTCCATTCCTTGAACTGATCTTGCGCATGTTGTCAACAACTTTTTTATCATTTTATTTACTTGGATTCAATACATCAATACAGACAAACAGACATCAATATAGAATTTCTTGTGGACTTTTTTGCCAGAACAGCCGGTTTCCAACCTGTATAATTATATCCTATTTGTATATTTATGACGAGAATATATTCTTTAAAATGTAAACAATCTTACTAGGGCATAATTTTTTTATAAAAACGTCAATAAAAAAAAGTCTTAATTACAATAATTATTATTGCTTGTGTTCTAATAACAGAATAATCTTAGCTTTTATTTGAATGTAAAATTTCAACTTTTCTTACGTTTTCGATTACATTACTTTACCTTTTTATAAACAATATGTCATTTAGCAATGCGATTTGTTTGTTGGGTAATGGTGACGATGTTTACCAAAATGATTGTCATCCAAAAAACGCCGATCATGGGAACAAACTAATACGTTCTACACGTTATCTCTTAACGAGTATGTTGGTTCATAGACCTGCGTGGAACTCAAGATCGGTTGCGTTAAATTCGTACATGACTGCAACACGACCGCATCATGCAGTTGACTTTGACACACGGCTTTTTGACTGCATGGCGAAACTCGACCGCAGAGCGACTGCTCCGATCGCTCAAGAACTGCTGGAGCGGTTCCTTGTAATGCGGATAGTATGAATTTGCTATGGAAACTGCTGATCGCCATGCAATCGTACGGCAACCGTATCTTGTTGTCGGTCTTGACTGCAAGATGCGTTCCGTCTATGGCTGACCTACGTAAGTAACTACTACGCAGCCTTACTCACTGCATCATCAATTCATTGTTTCAGGCCATTATGCCCGTGGTGTTCGGTACCAACGAGAAATGGCGCATCAACCGGAACATCTTCGTGCTGGGCTTCGCCTTCATGGTCCACTTCACCGCCTTCCACGGCGCCGCCAACCTCCAGTCATCCGTTAATACTGACGCCGCAGCGGGCACCTTCACATTAGCAGCGATATACTTTTCGTTGATCTTGTCTAATGTGTTCCTACCAGCTATTGTAATCAAGTATGTACATAATATTGTTACGTGCTAGGGTTCGAGGATTTGGAGAGAAAGACCTGGTGACTCTCTTGAAGACTTTATTAACACTGCACTAAACACTAGGTCACAACACTTAGCACTCAGTCCAAACACTAATCACTAGGTCCAATCACTAATCACTATCACTGTCCTAGGTCGTAGCCAAGTCGCAGGTTTCACTGGTTCACTCACTATTGATCCTTGTTGTCGCCTCGAAGATCGCTCAGATCCAACTGAACTGGCCGGGCCTGCCTGCGGCTTTTTATATGGCGAGACGAATTCCAGAAAGTTCCCAATTCACGTAAACAAGTAAACAACCGTGGGAACTTTCTAGGAGGCTCGAGCATGTACCACAATAAAAGCAAACAACTAAACACGTAAACACGCAAAAAAAAACGGTAAACACGTAAACAAACATTGGACCTTTCTAGAAGGTTCGAGTATGTACTTGCGCACCTCATGCCATCTAGTATTGAGTAGGGGATTTACGTTGCCTGTGCTCCCTCGATAAGTTTCACTGGTTTGTCGCTAGATGGCACCACGTGTCCGTATACCATGTACCGAAACAATATGAAGTTTTAAGAATTAAGTATACAAATAATATTTGTATATATTGAATTAAGTATATTTATACTCCTTATTGACTTTGAACATTATTAAAGTTTTTGAGTTGAGTCACCAAGCATTAAATTCTTCGATATTATTGCCCCTTTTGGGCACAACCATGAAAAAATTTAGCCTTCTTAGATCTAACATCAGTACATTTCCAGATGGCTAGGCTGCAAGTGGACAGTGGCGCTGTCCTTCATCGCATACATGCCGTTCATCGCGGCGCAGTTCTACCCGCATCTGCACACGCTGGTGCCGGCCGGCATGATGGTGGGCTTCGGCGGCGGCCCGCTGTGGTGCGCCAAGTGCACCTATCTGTCCGTGGTGAGTGTAGGTCTATGGTACGGCTCGTGTTCGCTACTGCACGTAGCGGCGCAGTTCTACCCGCACTTGCACTCGCTGGAGCCGGCCGGCATGATGGTGGGCGCCGAACGGCGGCCCGCTGTGGTGCGCCAAGTGCGCCTATCTGTCTGTGGTGAGCATACTTAGGGCACATAATATTATTACCTAGAGCTCATAATAAAAATGCAGGAAAACATAATAATATTCATAATAGACTTCCCGATCAGCACGTGCGCACATGAGCAAGATTTCAGAAAACTTAAGTGAGCAATACAATACAGGACTACGTCGAGCTTGTGTAAAACTTGTAAGTTTAAGAATTGTTTAAACTAGTCAGTATTCGTAATTATGGCGCAGCTCCTTATAAGCTTTTGTCTCAACTTGCGTATCCTGCAGAAAATCAAGAATTGTGTAGCCAAAAAACCCAGGACAAAAGGGCGACTAATGTGAGTTTCAGCTTCTACAGTGTGTAACAAAAATAAGTGATAATACTTTATGTTGTATACGTGTTCCTTGTAGAGAGTTCACTGTGAAAGTAGCATCTCTGAAAGACGAAAAAAATTTTCACTTTTGTATGGGCAAAGGTCCGAGCGTCACTAGTTTCCCCATACAAAAGTGAAAAAAAATTTTGGTCTTTCAGCGCTGCTACTTTCACAGTGAACTCTGTACAAGGAACACGTACACACCCTAAAGTATTATTACTTATTTTTGTTACACCCTGTATAACCACGACTTTGATAGGGGAAAGTGTAAGCGAGAAAGGGTTTAAAGCTATTTTACCTGTCGCAGCTTTACTTTCATCATTCATCAGTTGTACCTCACCACCAGCTTTTTTCTAGGTACTGTCAAAAAAGTTGATTAATAGGCAGATGGTGGACCTACGTAATTTGGTCGTGTGAAGTCAAACTCGGCAAACAGATCACGACTTCTTTTGAACCACCCAAACCAAATGACATACGCCCGACCAAATGTCATAGGTCCGTCATCTGACTATGAATCAATTTCTTCGATGGTACATCACTGGCTTTCTCTAGGTACTAGTAAGATCTTTGTTCTGCAGGTAGCGGAGCCGTACGCGAAGCTGTCAGGAGTGCCGGCGGACGTGCTGGTGGTGCGGTTCTTCGGCCTGTTCTTCATGTTCTACCAGATGGCGCAAATCTGGGGAAACCTCGTCTCTTCAGCCAGTGAGTTCTTTTACTTGGAATTTGGAATGGTTTTGTAGTAGTGGAAAAATAAGTATGTAGTCAAGAAAAACACGGGTGAAAATATGAATGTCATCATAATATTCATAAAGTTAATAAACTTTGCAATAATTAAAAAAAATATGATATTAACAAGTATTGACTAATATTTAAATTATAAATTGTGAATGGACGATATACACCGAACAAGCCCTAAGGAAAACCACAAAGGTATTTTATAGTCTGTCAGCCCTCTGAAAGCACTTTATTAAGTCCTTTCAAAAGCTTTAAGTCATTAAAAATTACATCAAAATGACGTAGTCTATATAAGGCCTTGAAAGTTGAAAAAGTCACGGGCGAGTTGACAGTCATTACAGTGGCCTTGTGGCGCTCTACCACCCACTAATAGCAACAATCGCAAAATTACAACACGCAAAAATTCACTTGACACCTGCTGCCGTAGTAATTTCTTGGTATAAAGTATCAGTTAACTTATGAGTGTTATATATCCTGAAAATCTCCGTACGAAAAAAATGAAGTGTAGACAGACGATGTTTATGCATTCACATAAAAAGTTATATTCAAAAGTATTTATGAGAAAACAAAAAAATGTTTAATTTTATATTATTAAAAACATCCAGTCTGACTCATCGAATGTTAAACGAGCAATCGAGCAATGTCACGAAACTCCAATAAACAATTAAGAATAAGAACAACTATGATGTCCACATATGGCTCTAATAAACAAATCAATTATTTAAAGTAATAAATTAACACCAATTACATGTAATAAATAAAAATTACACCGACCTAGCACAAAACTGCTAATCAAAAAACGTAGGAAGTGTTACTTCCTTTGCTCCTTCCTAATAAGGCTAGGACATGTCACATTACTTTATTGTCTCGCTTACATTAGACTTTTGATCGCTATTGTCGGGCTCGCCTTGATCTGAATATATTTCCGACAGATCAAGAGTTTATTAGTCGTTCGTTAGCCGCCTAGCCGGGCTTTGCACACGCGTGACTCGCACTTTGACACAAGGATTTCCGGAACGGGTTATATTTCATTTACTAAGGGGTAGACCCAACTTACATCTGGCATCATACTATATAAAACTGGCTAAGAATTTATGACAACTTCCACCTGACGTCAGGCGAATTAGTGTAATTAATGGGATATTTTTTCTAACTTTTGTAGGCCTCAATTAAAAGCATGTAGTAAACAGCAAACATTGATTTTAGTTTACTTTAATCTTAGTCAATGTATCATTTTGTGCAGACTTTTTTTGGCAAAGCTAAATCTTTGGACTTAGTTAATGAAAAGTGTTAAAATAGATTTGATTGCAACTTGTTGTTATTTAACACAGGAGGGTATTGAATTTAAGGGTAGCAAAAATTCTACGATATAATCAAAAGGTCATGACTCATGGACAAAGTCACGTCAGTTTATATTGGCCTTATTCAATAAGCTGCCAATTACTTTTTCTCTAGACCACAGTCCACAGCTAATAATAATTACACTTTATTATTTAGCAAAACATGTTTTGCCTTCAGTTTAGAATGTATTTAGTGATGATTTATTTCAGTGGCAAATTCTAATCCTGACCTTACCAGTCGGCCAGTAATTTAAGAGTCCGATCGCGAATATTCGCGCTATCGCAGGAAATTATCTTTCATTGACATGACATTGGGCATTTTGATTGTCGTAGCCTATTACCGGTAATATATCACTAATGTTTTGTCACGACTGACATGTAGCATGTCATATTAATTTCAAAGCGTGTGCGACTGATTTAATTTAGTTTGACATACGTTGAAATTAATGAGGGATGTTTGGCGCTATGTTGCCGTAGGGTCTATCGTGTCAAATGTCGTATCAAAAAGCTGTCATAATATGTCATGAATTGCTTCCACATGTCACGATATAGCTTTCATATGTCTGTCTGACACGACATTTGACACGAAAGACCCTACCGTCTCTCTGGTGGTAAATGATATATAGACAACTCTCATTGGTCAGAAAGGTAGAAATATGTTGAGCCAAGTCATGTCTTCTACACGTTGAGCCAAGATAGATGATGTGATTGCCATTGCCCATTATAATTGCGAAAGTGTCTATAACATTTGCGATTGACGACGATTATGAGCAATCATAGGTACACATTCGTAATTGCTTGTATTGATCTACCATGCGCCAATGACACCCTTCAATATAAAAAAAGTTTGAGGTAGATTTCAGACACTTACCTGATAACTATCAAAACTGTCCTCAACTTCCAGTCCTGTCGTCGTCCATCGGCGAAGCGGCAAGCAGCTCGATGGACGTGACGGCGGCGGCGCTCATCAGGAACTTCACCCCGCCCGAGCTGAAGCCGGAGCCCCGAGACCTCACCGCCGCCTGCGGGGTCAACTTCTGCAGCGGCAGCGACGCCCATGTAACATAGGATTGAATATTCTAGACTTAATAATGCCTGATCTGACATTGGAAAATAATAGTTATAATATTATGTACCTCATATAACAAAGAATTCCGTACAGGAGATCTTTTAATTTTCAAGATGTTATAATGACTAAGACACGTCCTGCAAAAACAGAACATTGAAAACGCCAATGTAAAAAAGATTTTAAAAATCTGAACGCTTCTTTACATGTTGTGGTCAACTCCAAAATATTTAAAATGAACTGTTTGTTGTTTACAGGACAATGCGAATTTAGAGCCTCCATCTGCCATGAAGATTCAGCTGATAGCAGGCATCTACTTGGCGTGTATGGCCTCAGCAGTGTTCCTCGTCGCCTTCGGAGTTGATTCGCTCAGCAGGTATGAATTTTTGATGAAAAAGGGACTCTCGACAATATCAAAAAGAGAACAGTTCAATGACATAAACAATATCTAATTGCTATTGGGTTGATTACATACGAGTACTTTACTTATGGTCGGAAGAAGGAGTACTAAACTTCTGATAATTTACAACTAAGTTGCATAGAATACTACTTTTATTATTATCACTAGCTGTTGCCCGCGACTTCGTCCGCGTCAGCAAAATGTGATAAAAAAAGAAAGTAAAAAAGAGATAAATTTTCCCCTTCCTTACCCAATTAGTAAAAATGGGATCTTGTTAAGTAGTAGTTGATCTGATCACATTTCATAAACCTAAAGTAAGATAAAACGCCAATAAAAAATTCTTCGAAAATCTTAAGGATAACGAATAAGAGTAAAATTATTATTTTTAAACAAAAATTGAAACCGACTTCCAAGGTAAAGACAATAGTAATTTTCTTAAATGAACTAAAAAGTATTAATTAAATTAATATTCTGTAGGTACTCAGTAGGTATTTCTGTTCTCAATCTTCATTATTTTGAAGTCGGTACTAGTCCTATAAGTTGCAGTTATATTTTGTCATGGAACTGGTGATTAGGTTAGCCGGTAGTTAAGTAGAAATACTGAGTACAGAATATGAATTATTTAATACTTTTTAGTTCATTTAATCTAGATCTCCAAAAAAGCGGTAAATTGAACATAGAAATTGCGCTAAAGTTAGCTGCTACGGAGTAAAAAATTATGAAGATTGAATACAGAAATGTCTATGTGTGTCCCAAAAAATATCCAGGAGTTCCCTCTATATCTCACGAATTTCAGTATCACCACTTTCGTAAGCATTGTACCAAATTCAGGTTATTGTACCTCTATAAACAGTAAACACTAAATACTAAATAGCAACAAAAGAGTTTTGAAAATCAGTCAACAAACGGTGGAACAGTAATATAATCAAAGGCAAGATTTTTGATAATAATGTGATGATTCATGGCATAATTATAGTGATGATGATAATTAGTATTATTGACACATTGACATAATAATATTATGCTTTTAGTTGTTGAAACAACACCAAAATTGCCGAACATTTATCTATTAGGATTCAAGAGTTCTGTAAAGCATCTTCGGAACCAGGGTGTACTTCGGCGCAAATTCTTATTTTTTGGTAGTTTAAGCTTAAAATCTTTCAGAAAAACGTAAAAAAACTATATGTTTCCATATAAATTTTATGGAGTTCTTTCGATTTCTCATGGATTGCATCATCAGATCACCACTTTTGTGATCATGTTACCAAATTCGGCCTACATCTCATACAACAACAAAAGAATTTTGGAAATCGGTCTACAAACGACGGAGTTGTCCGCGAACCTATATAAAAAAGTGAAATATATCCTCCTCCTTTTCGGAAGTCGGTTAAAAAGTAGCCTAAGTTATGACTTACTACATCAGCTATGTGCCAAAAAAAGTCCCGTCAAAATCGCTCCAGCCATTTCAGACAGACATACAGACAAAAATTGTAAAAAATATTGTTTTGGTGTATGTACCCTATACACATTCATATGCATCTAGTAAAAAACGGTTCTTTCAATATTACAAACAGACACTCCAATTTTACTTATATGTATGTATGTATAGATGTATAGATGTATAGATAACTGTTGGTTTGTAGCTAGCTTGTGGTAAATTAACTTAAGATTTATGCTATCAAATATTATTTTGTAAACTCATAATGGAGAAGGGAGAGGATTGACCAGGCCCTGTTGATTCCAGGTACAATTCAGGTAGACAGCCAATTGCCCACGGAAAGTCAGGGTTTCGTCTGCTAGCTGTGACCCTGAAACAACTCAGACACAAATATCAGCTGCTGCTACTGCCTGTTATAGGCTACATCGGAGCCGAGCAAGCCTTTATGGCTGCTGATTTTACTCAGGTTGGTTGAATCTAACTTTTATATAAACTTGGGCCAGGCCTGTCCCACTCGCGAGAATAGGTATCGAACTGTAAGTACCATCCGCGGGTGACCGATCAGTAGGGACTCACAAGCGAAGGGTGACGCACGCGCAAGATTTTTCGTCGCGTATCTACTGTTTACTGATCATAGAGGAATTTTATTCATATCAACCGCTGTGACAAAATCGTTATAAATCTGATAAAAATGAACAATTAAGAAAGGCCAAAGAAATATGTATTTGAATAAGGTATTTAAATATAAAAAGTAGATAAAAACTATACAAACATAGCAAATAAACCAATTTCATACAAAGAAACGCACAAACTACACAGAAATAAACACAAGTTACTATGTTTCAATTGTAAAAGTTTCCTGCACTATAATCAAATAATCGAATATATTATAAAACTACTATAAAATATAGGTTGGGTTACTAAAATTTTATATTACCATAAAAAGGTTTGCTATTCATACCAATAGTAATTAAAAAATAATATTTTGTTATTTTGTAAAAGGCGAAAACCTTGATTTCGTCAGAACAGGTACGAGTTATGCGATAGACAGAGAGCGGACATGTAGGTGAATATAATTGTAGGCACCTAGCACTGCGTGGTCGGAATTTGAACTTAATAGTATCGTAACATGAGTCGTTATTTCTTTAAACGGGTTTCGCTAGTGAGACTTCTGTTGGTACTACTAATATATATTCTGTGCTTGGGCATTAAAGCTTAGGCCAAACCTACGCGACCAGGCGACTGCGAAGCGGAGCGTCAAGTTGTCAAATGTGTTTTTTGTACACAAAACTTAAACATCCATTGTCCTTACGACTATGACTCGTCATAGTCGTAAGGAAAAAAGGAAAATAGCAATAACCTTTGGGCTCGCCCAAAGGTTATTGCTATTTTAAAAATATTTTTTTCAGTTGTTCCACCGTGGCGCCTATAGAATAACTATAGAACTAATATAATTAATAACTATCGAACTAATGTGAGGAGGTTCATAAAAAATCTGCCATACATTTTTGGACAGAATATGAATAAATTGGTTCTTTTTAAAAATTTAATAAATCGTTCTTGAGTATAAAATGCAAGCAATCTTCAAATTAAAAGTTTAACAAGAAACATCTTTCAGGCGTTCGTCGGATGCGCGTACGGCATACCCAACATCGGTTTTGTGATGATCTGCTTCGGAGTTTTCAACGCCTTAGCAGCACCCATAGCGGGAGTGGTCGTCAAGGTGACAGGACGGTACCCTGTCATGCTGACTGCTTTGGTAAGTGTAGAGCTATTTCTAATGAGTTTCCACACTTGAGGTCAGTATGCTACACCAATGCAAACGCATTTAAAATATTATTCAAAATTTCGCTACCCATGTATGTTATGTAGGCCTTTATATCATGGCACAGTACTTCACAGTAGTATAGTCTCATTCGAGAACTTACTCAAAACTTTATATTGAAACACACTTTTTCAACCAAGTTTCGTATCACAAGTTACTGTTTTGACTACATTATTCTTATTTCTATTGCACTAAATATGCACAAAGTAATACATTTATTATTGTACCTCCTCAGCTCCTCAACCTATGCCTGCTATCCGCGCTGCTGCTGTGGCGGCCGAGCGCTGAGCAGTGGTTCGTGTTCTACCTGCTCGCTGCCATCTGGGGCGCAGCCGACGCCGTGTGGCTTGTACAAGTCAATGGTATATTTAGTACTATTATATTGTGAACGTTTTTGAGGATTGTACGATCTTCACGCTAAGATTACTGAGCGCTAATTCATAAAATTCAGTATTTGGTATGTTTACCTTCATAAAGAAACTAAGTTAAGCTGAAGCTTTCCATTAAAAATTAGGCTACAGGCAAAGTACTTTATCACAATAATTACTATTTTCTTAGGATACATTATTTACACGGATTCGAAATAGAATGAGTGCCTTTATCCTCAGTTTTTTTACTCTTTTCCTATTTGCAAAACATTAAAGATCATCCCTGCAGTGAATTTTGAGCTAATTCCATATTTCTTTATGATTCTAGCTCTTTCTGGTATCCTATTCCCTGGTGACGAGGAGGCAGCTTATTCCAACTTCAGGCTGTGGGAAGCGACTGGCAGCGTTCTCTCATATGCCTCCGCTCCCTACCTTTGCGTTAGGACAAGGTATTTATTTCATTACCGTTATCTAAATACACTAAATAACTAAGGTTGGGTTGTACCAATTAACTTTAACTATAACTGTAACTTTAACTACAATGCAAAATATAAAATCTTTGGTTTAAAATGGACGCCATCAAGACGCCATATTTAACCATAACCATAGAGCTCGACAAAGTTTTAAATGCACGGGGCGAAAAAAGGAACTAACGATGTTATCATACAAAAACGGTTTAGTTAAAGTTAAATTTAGCCTTAACTATAACTTTAACCTTAACTTTAACTTTAACCACGCCTCTGGTGCAACCAACCTTAATGACCATAATTGTGATAGGAAAAAAAAACATTTTAACAGCTTAGTACCATCAGAGAAGTTGATTCATAGGAAGATGGTGGGACTACTTTATTTAGTCTATATAACTATACTGTCAAGTCAATGACTGTCGTAATATCAACAACGGGGCTAAAATGGTCGTTTTTGGAGAATCATATTATGAATCATCATATGATTCATTTTTTTTAAATCGTAAAATGCAAGTCTGCTTGCAATTCATGTCTAAAGTGCGACAAGGTTTTAAATGAACGTGAGCGGAGGCGCTACTCGTAAAGGAGGACTGTCAAAAATGACGTTTTTGTATAATGGCAGCGTTAGTTCCTTTTTTCGCCAAGTTCATATTATAAAGCCTTGTCGAGCTGTTATAGTAATTCGTACTAATTTGACATTTGTTAGTTTGACAGTTTTGACAATTCATTTGCTGAATTGATTGAGAGGAATTGCTAAAGGCCGGTCCCAATATTTGATCTATCTCTGGATTTACCCTACTAGAGATAGGAATAGCTCACATTAGACATTAGAGACATATATTTTATGTCAATTCAATGTTAGCTGCGATCGATTAAATGTCAAACCAGAGATAGATTGAATATTGGGAACGGCCTTTAGCAATTCCTCTCAATCAATGGGCTTCACGAAACCCGATCATATGTACCATATGTATGACCCGATCGAACGTAGGTCCTTTGTATTTTGTTTAAAAACCAATTTCTCCGATAGTACTATCTAGTGTGCTTATGTGATATTGCGTTTTAATTTTAAAGGCGCTTATATTTTTATAGCGCCTGCTGTTGTGTTGCTTAGCAATATACATCAAGTGGTTTATTTCTTGACCAGGCTATACATTTTGCTGCTGCTACTCATCCTGGGTTTCTCCGGCTACACCACCATCGAAGCTATGGAGTACCAGGCCAAGAAACGGCATCACCAGGAGAGAAACTTCGAGTTGATAGCCAAGAAGGGAGAATACGAAAGCGAAAAGTGATATTTTATTATAAGCGATTTCTTATTTGTATTAAATAACTTAGCGGTTTGTATTATCAGCAGAAACTAGGTGTAAACTATAAAATATTATTCTGTCCCAGATTCTACATGAAAAAAAATCGCAGTGAGAAGTAACAAAAAAAGTATTTATTTTGAATTTAGCAACACCAAAAGTTTGGCAGATAGTCCTTTGTTTAAATCTTGCCTATTATATTATAATTTGTAAATAGTAGGTTAAGTATTTTATAACTTGTGATAATTTTAAATAATAAAACAATTTTAAAATGAACTTTCGTTTATTCTTTACATAAATACTTAGTCACATTTATTAAAAAATTACAACCTACGCCTTAAAACAACTAAGTACTTATTTTCGATCTAACAAATGACTAAGAAGAACTAAGAACAACCTCGTTTCTAATAAGCCATCTTATTACTGGGAACAATTCCTACTATTTCTATGGAACATAACATAGCAAGCTACAAAACTCAGCAAATTCTATACATGTTACACATTATGTGCCATAGAAAATTTAAGAATTTTACGTACATAGGTGCCTTTAAAATTACAATTTTTCAATCGTTCTCGAATAAAATTTTAAATATAAACAATCGATTTTGAAGTACAACGCTTATTTACAATATAATCTAGACTCAGTAATACTTAATTTGTATTTAGGAAGACAATCGAAGACAGATTACTTGTAACAATAGCACCTTATCTCACAGTAAGTTATTTACATTTCGCTACGAATATTCTCTACCGTCGTAACAGGTTATTCAGTTCGCTTAGCAGACAATATTTAAGTACATTGCTTGTGACCTGCTCAAAAATATCATAAATCTTTTAAGAACATAATATGTTTTAACAATTAATCTTACAAATTACTTTCGCGAATAACTATGTAAATTAAATTTTAAGGTGATGTTAATTATGTAGACATTATAATCAATAATCTGATCACCAACTGCACATAATATTAAAAAAAAAGTTTTTTTTAACTTCCTATTTTTAAAAAAATATAATTATGCTGCACTAGAAATATAGCCACTGTATTATCTCTGCCGAGTGCCGGATGTTTCGGCAAGCGATCAGAGGAAATCACAATGATTACTTGGAATTATCGACCAGAACAATTCACTTTTTACTTAACGAAAGTACCTACTCATCAGTTCAAGAGCAAGTGATTATAAATCAATACTTTAACTTTATAGGCTAGGTATTCGATTATGATAATCTCTAAATGTAAAATTTCATGAAAATCGATTTAGTATTTTTTTATTAAAATATACACAACTGCGAATAATAACCTGTTACGACTTATAACGTCTTTAAGTTATCAGACTTATTATAAAGGGGTTTTTACATGTGATTTACAATATTTTGGCAATTAAGGAGATTACCACAGACAACCAACGAGTGCTTGAATTTCTCTATCTAGGGTTCCGTACCTCAAAAGGAGAAAACGGAACCCGTAAGTAAGAACTTACTTTCGGACAGCAAATTCGGATGCTGATTTATAAAATTAGAACACGTATAAATAAAGTAGTTTACGATGAATGTTAAAAATAAACAATCGCCGAAAAAATCCAATGAAACCTTCGACGAAAAATTTTACATGAAAGTTTCCGGCGAATTCTATCAATCTGTTCGACTTTGAAGAATACGTTCGACAAAAGCGTCCGAGAGTATATTACTATCATGTTTCTATTTAACACCGTTGATCATAACTCATATAAAATATTATGCAAATAATGTTGGTTAAAATTTTTACAATAATAACATGTGATCATTTATTGTGATATAACGATTTTATCAACGTACCTTGTAATGGTAAATACATGATTTACATTATAATATAATTATGCACAATCATCAAAAAATGCTGAATTAAAAATACATTATTCAATAAAAAATAAACTAGCTAAAAGCCGAGCTTTGTGAGGGCTCGCGTAGTCACACCTTGACTGACTGATGATAACACATCTACATACTATAAAAAACCTTGACTGACTGATGATAACACAAATACATATAAATAAAAATTAGTATGTTAAAGCACAAATCAATAGGCGTGATAGTTTTTCCGTAAAGTGTACCACAAAATGTCCAGGTTGTGGAATATACAGGCTACTAGCTATCCCTGATATTAAACCAATATCAGGGATAGCTTAGGCCAGAATGCAGATTCATGTAAATGAGCCTAAATGAGTTGGACATTGCTACTTTCAATAAAAAAATAAATAATCAATGGATTTCTTGCTGATTGCACATATAGCGACCGAATTGTATGAAATCATTATTATCACAATAAACAGTTCTGTATTAATAATGAGCTTTATTCAGGTGTGATATAAATAAATGCTACATTTAACACTACAGCTGCAAACGTTATATACAAACAAGTATAGGACCCTGTCAGACGTATACGGAGCGGTACTAATGTACCCATACGTCTATAATATACACGTCTCCCATTATATACAACTTAGACGAAATAATAATATTTGGACGGTATGATTATTTACATTACTTAACTAAATTAAATCATTAAATGCAAAATCATTAAACGGGAAGACGATGGACCCATGACGAATACTGCTTTAATTTGCTAGAATATATCTATCGATTGAAGCAAAAGTATCGACGATATTAATCGAATGTCGAGAAAATTCCAATTTCAAATATTCATCGAGTTAGGATGAAAACGCTTCAAGTATCGGCACAAAATTCTTGCATCGAAAGGTTGCAACAGGTGCACTTCAAATATTTTCCCACACATATCAGATGCAAGACTTTAAGCAGATATTTTAATGCGATACTAATACCACATTTTTCGCTCGTTACACGCGAATATTTTTCACTCATTATGCCATATAAAACTGGAATTCTCAGGTTTTTGCTAAATTTAGTCTCAGGTATTAGTCCAAACACTGAGTACAGCCTAGCTGGGGCTCGTGGTGTTACTTCTGGGTTCTGGTTTGAAGGTGCCGTTGGTTCTGGGTGTGGTGGGGGCGGCGCACTGGGCGCAGGGCTCTATCTTCTTGGCGACTGCTGCTCGCAGCTTGAGCGCTGGCCCCAGCTTCATCTGCAGCATGCCCGTGAGATGCTCCTCTGTGAGCAGCGGCAGACCGGAACCGTCTATTCGCTGGTCGCGGAAATTCTGTAAGAAAAGCGAAACGGAGGTTAAAATCTTTATTCAGTAACTACTAAGGGTGGGTTGCACCAGAGGCGTGGTTATAGTAATTACAGTTATGGTCAAAGTTATGGTTATAGTTAAGGCTAACTTACTTTAACCTTAACTTTGACCACAGATTTCTGTTGCGTTTATTTTTTTATTAAAGCTATTACAGTAAGGCCCGATTCGACCAAACTTGAAGTTACACGAGTATAACTATCATGTGAATAATTTTACTCCTTTAATTTACTCTAGGGTATTATCGTTTGCATTTTACCAAGTTACTCAAAGAGTATGAAATAAAATGTCAATTATAGTTCACAATGACACCGACCGTGACAGTTGACACCCTGTTGTGCAACTATTCTCAGTTTAATATTTACTCCACCAAAATAGCCCGTGTAAATATTTACTCCCGTGTAATTACCTCATTCTTGGATTAGAAGTTGGAAAAACGCAAAACCAGCTTACTCTTAGATTAGGAGACAGTTATACTCGAGTAAAATTTTACTCCAGTTTGGTCGAATCCGCCCTAAATAGGATTGAGAGTATAAAAAATGAATTATCCGTAAAAATCTACAGGAAAAATATTTGTTATCACAACACTGTGAGCCATGATAGACCATAGTAAATGTTCACGAAAAAATTTCGATTTAAGTTTGAGCGGTTATGGTTATCGTTAAAAATGACATCCATTCTTGACTTAAACTAAATTTTTGACATTTTGCGTTGTAGTTATAGTTAAAAATATTGTTAAAGTTATAGTTATAGTAAGTTTGTGCAACCCACCCTAAGTCAGCATTCAGCTGGACTTAGGAGGATGTTTTATAAAAGAGAAACAGATAAATGAAAATGCGTTGGTTTTCTAAGATATCGGTGAATTAAAAATGTCTTTTTTTCTATTTTATTCTATTTTGAGACACGGTAACAATTACCTCTCCCAAGGCAATCATTGCATTTTGTTATACATAAGCTCAATGCTGTAGTTGTCAATATATGTATATAGTGAAAGATAAAATAGTTTATTCTCATTATAGCATCATATTTTGTATTGCTCATGGGTTCCTAATATATAGTCCGCGCAAGCCACGAAAACGCGCCCCACTACTCCTCTTAATCGTTTATAAATAATATGTGTGCAAGCTTTCGCCAATGTTTGAGTGTTATCAGTACTCACTAATTACCTATAAGTGCACGCTCACACTACAATAAATAGACCAATTAAGAAAAAGCGTCACGGTCAAAGGGAAAAATGCTCACCCAAAAAGTGGTGGATCGTGGATTGCACGGACTATAGTTTACTCAACTTCTTAAATTTTATCTATTTTATATTTTGACTACGCTGTATACAACTATACAAGCTACACAATAGCATAGTTTTGCACTGTAACAATAATTTGCTAGGTTCCCAGTAATAAATCTGAGTTAATTTAATAAAGCCTGTGGCGAGCCAGCGCGCACCTGTCGCCGTGTCACGCACTCTACCGCGATTGACGGCTCTTGATACTCGCTAGTCGCTACTATTTATATATTGCTTTTAAAATGCTTTTTAAAGTGCTTTTGAATTATACAATATAATTAGTGCTTATACAATATTGCTTTTAAAGTGATGAATTATAAATCATTTAAATATTATTCATGTCCTTATTTGAATATTTGATTGGTAGAAGGAAGTATTGAAAATCTCTTAGTGAGTCGTGAGTCGTGACTAGTAATAATATAAATCAGCAGTATGCAAGTAGATAAATGTAGTTTTACAATATTTTATTGCATATTTTACTTGTTCTAAGTTTACATCGTATAAAATTGTTGAGGGAAGCAATAATTTTCAGTAAAACAACTGTCATCATTTAATTTTACGAGTACATACACTCCGGCTTATTTTAAGAAGCAATAAAACAAATTGGGGCCGTGAAAAAATAAAGAACATTTTAATGAATGGAACATGAAACGACAACATAAAAATATTTGACGAAATAGGCGAGACGAGGGGCGAGTATCAAGACGAATCGATAGCGATCGGCGCAGCGTCCGACGACCTGTCATCTCAGCGGGAACGTTGACAAAAACCGCGCCGCCTACGTGACGTCCTGTCCCCCCCTCGCCCCCCCTCGCCCCCCCTCACCCCGTCCGCGCCGACCCCGCGCCGCCCCGCCCGGACCATCTTCACGCTTGACCACTTTTTACCGCGCGACATTTGCCCGGAGTTCGATCCGTGTCATCTGACGTATTCCTTTTTTAAATTGCGCCGCAGCGGCCGGCTCAATTATTTTTTATTTTTTTTTATTTTTATTATTATCGCTCCGAGAAGTGAGCGGGCAGCCTTCGAGCGGTAAAAAGTGATGGGATGAAAAAAGTCTATGAATAATTAAAGCGAGATGGTTGGTAGCTAGCTCATGGGAACGGAATTATTTAGCGGCGCCCGGTTACGTGAAGGACGGGTCAATTTGCGGAGCCATCTCGTCGGTCGCGCTATAATTTACTCCGAGGGGCATTTCGCTTGGGACAATTTTAAATTGCACTAACGTAGTACTTACTGGAGTATGTAGTTTATGTTTATACATCTTCTGATACACAGGGTTCTTATTTTAATCTCTTCATTTTTATAATATTTTTAGGTTATGCTTACAATTTTCATGGGTCGAAATTTCATGACAACTGTAAAGTTTTCTAGGATGAAAACAGGACAAACAAGCAAAGTATACCTTTCATTATAATAATAGTAGTAATTACGATATTTAATTTGAGGTAAGCATTTAAATATCTTCTCAGAATTTGACCCTACGATTTTAAAATCCTAAAATAAAACAAAAACTACGATAATTGCTACAAGGTTAGAACGATTAGCGTTGTAGTTTGGGGGCATATTTAGCCTAATGGGGGTTACGTCTGCGCCCCAGGTCAGGAATGATATCGGAAATTGTATAATTGCAGGAATCTTTTGCCGAGTGATCTATATTTAAGCCCGTGCCGTATTCGAGAAGAAATAATTAAGGGGTCCAGGGTGAAATTGGATAAGTTTTTGTGTTGGTATATAACGTAAGTATTTAATATGTTTTGGCGCTTATTGTGTCTATGTGTGTTATGTCTGAATGGATGTATCTAATTTTCATTTTCCATATGTTTTTGTGTTTGTATTTTACGCATTGACCATGTTTTTAGTGCTCAGAACTTTGTGACATACTAGCATGAAAATGTATCATATTTTGTGACTCTCGTAAAAGCTCACAGACTTATCTAGCGAATCCAATCTCTGGACTTCACCAGTAATTGTAATCTATAAGACATTTTTGTAATAAACAACCCGTGTGGGTGTAGTTAGCAGCGCCCGCGGCCGTGAACTGATGTTTAAATTGCGCCCGAGCGGCAGCGAACAGGTTGTGGAGCAAAAAGTTCAAAGTATGCTCCCTGGTCCCTGGAGGTCGCGGGCGGCAGTGTTGCCAGCCCTTCTCTACAGTACATATCATTTTTCCGATTTGATGCATTGGTAGATTTTTCCATAGAAAAAAGGCGTATTTACCCAAAATATGTAAGTATAAAAATTTTAGTACTATTTTGTAATCCAAAATACTTCTGTATATTAGAGATGTGTTTTAACAGAGTTCCATTTGGAATTGAAAAAATAATACCAGTAGATGTGCGATTTTTATTGAATTAAAGTGGTTATCAGCTACAACCATTAAGTCCGCCATGTTAAGTCCGCAATAATCAAGCCATTTAAATTTTAAAGCCACCGAAAACCACCAGAAGAAGTTAATTAAAAAAAAAATTCTATTGAAAGTATTGAAACAGTTGACGATACTTAAAACCTTTTGTGCTATGATTTTTATATTTATTTGTAGTTTGTAAATTATTGTATTAAAAGGTGATTTTTGTATAAGACAGAATTTAATTTCAACCACTGTTACTATTCTTTCAATGATCCTTTTTTTTTCTGAGGTTGGCAACACTTCGGGCGGGGGGGTTACGCGGGGCGGACGGGGGGCGGTGCGAGGGACAGGGGGGCTAATGACGGGGCGGCCGGCGCCCGCGGCGGCTACCGCGCAAATTGATGCCTGCGCCCTCTACGGAACCTTTGCTCCCGGCTAGTGATGCGCCGATAATGGGCCCGGTCGAGGCAGGTGCGCGGTGGGCGTCGCGTCGGGCTGGCGTGATCGATTCTACTTAGACAACTTACATTTGGCTTCGTGAGTGAACATCAATATAACGTCGCTAAGTAATGAAATAGAGCGTTCGTAACGCTTTGTGTGTCCATAAATTGTTGATTCGCTGCTGAAATTGTTGAAAACTTGTTCAGGTATCTAGAGCTATATTCAATTGAATATTCAGAGTAATAATTAAAACTATGTAGCGATAAATCATAGAATGTATTAATTTGATGGCATAATAACAAACGATTAGTTCACTTCTAAAACAAATTATGTTTTAGAATTTAGGCTAAAATTAGGAAACTTGATATTATCGAAATAGAATTAACGCGCGGTACCGACACATTTTCCAGAACACAAACAATCTTATATCTTTTCCCCGGAAGTATCTCTACATTTATCAACATTGGTTCTACTGCTAAAAACAAATATACTGCCAAAATACAAGTCAATTTCCAATACGTAACATTAATGCATAAATGGCGGTCGTTTAAAGTAATTTGGAGCTAATAGCCGTCTGTCACTGGGAGGTAACAATTACAGTAATGAATATCGACATCGATGATAATATTTAACGTCACTATCGCCGGGCAGGCCGCCATTAAGTCGGGAGTGCGGTGTTTAGGCTTAGAGTGGATATTCATCTGGTCAGATATAGGTATAAATTATAATGCTTGGAGAAGTGAAAATAAATCACGGTATATGACGTAGAATGGTATTATTGGTACTTGGTGAAATCGCAGTGTCGATAGTTTAGGCACCAAAGTTAGATAATATAATGCCCTAAAAGATCTGAAAGAAACCCAATATATTGGCTAGTAAGAATCTTTATGTGGGAGAGCCATGCTTCGGCATGAGCCAACTCGACCGGAGAAATACCACGTTCTCACAGAAAACCGGCGTGAAACAGCGCTTGCGCTGTGTTTCGCCGAGTGAGTGAGTTTACCGGAGGCCCCTACCCTATTCTTCCCTACCCTCCCCTATTATCTTCCCTTCCCATCCCTACCCTCTCCTATTACCCTATTCCCTCTTAAAAGGCCGGCAACGCACCGGCAGCTCTTCTGATGCTGTGTGTGTCCATGGGCGACGGAAGTTCCCATCAGGTTACTCGTTTGCTCGTTTGCCCCCTTATTTCATAAAAAAAAAATCAAAAGTATTGCGTTGATTCTAGACGTCGCGACTCGCGAGTATTGCCCATAATAATGGTTTTATTTTGGAATATGGGCTTAATGTTATATAAGACATTCGCAGTAGCCCATTACTGTAGGTGACTGAAGCAAAGATTTTTGATAGGTCAATTTTAAGTTCCGTAAAAACGTACGGTTCCCGAACGATGAATTATCAACGTCACAAAATTACGGGGCAACACCTAGTAATAAATGTTTAATCTGTAACGAAAGTTAAAATTTCCTAAGGCATATTACAAAAAGAGCATTTGGTTGGAATGCGGCTCCACTTTTTATGCCATTAGTGAAATTATGTACGGCGTGTGCTGAAACACATTCGATGTAACTTTTACTTTCCGCTGTGGTTTTGTTGCATTCGACATGGCTCAAGTTCTAGCTGAGATAACTGGGACATGCCTCATCTAGTGTGAAGAATTGTTTCTTAATTTTGTATTTTTGCAGGAGGAATTAATTTCAAGTATAGTTTTTTAAAGTAATAGTAGACTAGAGGCCTATAACTGCTCAGATATAATGTTCCTCGCTTCTTCATTTCATTTGAGCGTGAGATAAAGCAACATAATAGATAATATTCTGTTCATATTATTGTGTACAATAAGAAAAATTTATGGCGTACCTGCATTATTTGTTCTGAAATCAGATTATGTTAAGTCAACGTTATTCGTGACCTGTTGGCTGGGCTAGACATTACACGATTAAATAATGTAGGTCCACTAAAAACATCTAAGGCTTGACTTGACAATGACATGAAATGATGTAAGCCAAAGAATCAATTCCACTGACTGTACAAAATATATTTAGTAGTGTGTAGGTACTAAGAGTATTGTAGAAGTAAATGATAAAAGCCGACATCATTACACGCTCATACAATAATAAGACGGTAAAAAGTATAACGCATTATAAAATTTCATTATCACAACCTGACCTAACCAATTACATCATTTGATTTAAAAATCGAACGGGCGCAAAAAGCTCGTGATAATCGGAAAATGCGGTGGGTGTGTACGTGGGGGAACGAGACGGGAGCTACATGACAATGGGTGTGAGCGGGATAGATGTAGCGGGAGGGCGGGGCCAGGGCCGAGCGCCCACGAGCGCGCACGAGCGAGCCCGCCCAGTAACCGACAGTTGTGTGACCTCTAAAGGCCGTGATTCACATTCTATTGAGCGAGAAGCAAAAACATGAAAACTCTATATAGAGTTAGGAATTCTGAAGAAACTTACAACAAAGTAATTGACTTTATCTCTAAACAAGCGGCTTCGTCCACATCAACACTGTACAGTAATAATTTTCCGCGTTATTTATACATTTTGAACTGATTTTTGTTCCAGTTGATCACGTCGTGATGTGATTTAGCCTAAAGCCTTCCTTCCTTTTCTAAAAATAGACTTTCCAACACAAAAATATTTTTTAAATTAAAACGAGTAGCTACTGAGCATTAGCTCTTTCAAACAAACAAACAAACAAACTCTTCAGCTACAATATATTATGTAGCTATATTATTAGGTATGGATCATGGAAACCTAAAAACAAAACTCTATTCCATATTTGGTTCTAAAATGTGACGTACATCAGAGGCTTTATAAAATTCCGCAACACTTTTTCCACGCCCAAAAAGATCACTGTATTGTACCTCAATAGGAGCTGTTATGGGACCGTCTATCTATGTTATATATAAATAATCACTTTATAGTAGAACTAAATGTTGCCCACATGACGAAGGTTTTTTTTTCCGTAGGACCATTAATTTTGGCGCAATAAGAACTAATGAAACTTTTTAATCGGGACTTACCGCGACTTATTTAAGTAGTAATGCTACTACGAGTACATACTTTTTCTCGACGTTTCGGCCGTGTTGCAACGGCCGTGGTCACGAGGGGACTCCTAGTGACCACGGTCGCGTTAAGTCCCGATTAAAAAGTTTCATTATAATGCAACGCGAAAGTTTAAAATGTTATAGCAATAAGAACTAATCAGTGTGCAGTAAACCAAAAATGACTGCTTGAGAAATTTCATTTAAATTGGTTCAACAGTTTAAATGTGACGAAGTGATAGAAATATATTATGTGTATCTATCTAGACTAGCTATCGATTTTGAGTTATTTAAAAACAAACGTATGATATACGGCACTAGGAGAGATTTGATAATTTATTGAAGACTAGATGACGCCCGCATCTCCGTTGCGCCAAAATTCGTTTATCGCGCGGGAACCGTACATTTTTTCGGAATAAAAAGTATCCTATGCCCTTTCCCGGTACTCAAAGTATCTTCATGCCAAATTCCAGCAAAATCGGTTCAGCGGTTTGGGCTTGAAGAAGTAACAGACAGACAGACAGGCATTTTGAATATTAGTATGGAAGTATGGTTTTTGAAATATTTAATAAATAAAAAAAACTGAATAACAGTATTCATTAAAATATAATGTTTTTGACTGTGGCCTTTAGCATCTTTAATATTATCATGTCGGGTGTAGAAGTGTACTATAACAAAGGTATGAAGGCGCGTTGGTTATAATTGATTTCACCACGGTTAAATTGAACTGAGGTTAGCGGAGGTAACAGCTGGTTAATTGCTTGAGGTCAAAGCTATTATGAACCAGAGAGTTGGAGAGAATATACTTACATAGACTTATATAGAAAAAAAAAATTTTTTTAAAAGTAACATTGAATATTATAGGAATGTAATAAAAAAAAAACACCTCGCGATTTAAAAAAAAAAAAAACATTTCAATAGTATTTTAAAAACCATAGCTTTTAAAAGAAATACAGCTTATATTTGAATAGAAATAGAAAATGAGTATGTAACAGGTTTTTTTAACATAAGAAATAACTTCGTTCCATTCGGGTGTCCCTTGACACCTCTCAAATTTTTAATTATTATAATGTATATTTTAAATTTAATTTCTAGCAGGAACTGTACATTTTGCCTCTTTTAAAGTATGTGTCTATTACAAACAAAAAAGTCTTCCGAGCGATGCGTGCGCGTTGATGTCTTTTATGGATGTATTCAATAATTTCATACACACTATCTTTTATCATAGATATAGTATTTTTAAATCAGTATAAACTTATTATCTGCATTTTAAAATAAATTTCGTCACTTTTACGAACAACGAAATTAGAACAGAAAAGTGAATACGCGACTTGGAGTAAAAATTACATCGCTCCTTTTGTAGTATGAAATGAATTTGTTAGATTTTAAAGCAGGTACTATGTATACTATGTAACTATCTCTATATAAGAAACCGTACATTTTTAAAATAGAGCCTATCAAATTTTTTTTAGTATCTTCAGGAAGAGTGAGTCTATGCCTCTACGTTTTTATTTTATCTTAAATATCTTTCAAATTTGTTTTATGGTCAGTGGATTGGCGGGGTACGGGGCATTCATTTTTTGCGATTTTTGAAGGGTCATAATTTTTTATATTGATCAGTAAATTTAGAAAAAATCGTACTTAGAGGCATAGCTTTAACAGATCCCAATATTGTATTAAAAAAAAATCATTTGCCTAGACGCATTGTCCAGAGAGAAAACGTTTGTATAGAAAAACCGTGTTAGCGTTTCCTCTTAAGAGGAGTCCACACCGCCCTTTTTTCCATACAAACGTTTTCCCCTGTTTCCTCCCTGGATAATGCTAGTGGAGTTATAATTTTTTTCCTGAATATCTACGGCCACTAAAACAATGTCCCCATGTTTTCTTTTTTTTCATAATATAATTATTAAATAAGATATGAACGTTCAAAAACCCAAAAAATGGCCAGATTTTCCGCTGTGTTAAAACATCCAGAAAACAGATTTGGCTAAATTATACAAAAAAATAAAAACATAGGAACACAGCTCAAGTCTTTCTTTAATCTTTAATGAAAAAATTACTTAAATCGGTTAAGTTTTGGAGAAGGAATCAGGGGACAACGAATCGTTGATTTTCTGCAGTTGTCTCTATCGCGTTCTGCGGTATAGGCTTGAGGTAATTACACCTACTTTTTTTCATTTCTCTAGCCCCTGGTGTATCCTCTTAAGTCTAACATGTTCGCGGGCGGCGCGGCGTGCTCGATCTCGGCGATAGTACCGGGCACCGGCTCGTGCCGCTTGTCACCCGACAGTGATAGTGCTTCTATTTCTTTTTATGAAATAAGGGGGAAAACGAGCAAACGGGTCACCTGATGGAAGGCAACTTCCGTCGCCCATGGACACTCGCAGCATCAAAATTCAGAAGAGCTACAGGTGCGTTGCTGGCCTTTTAAGAGGGAATAGGGTAATAGGGGAGGGTAGGGAAGGGAATAGGGGAAGGTAGGGAAAGGAATAGGGTAGAGGATTGGGCCTCCGGTAAACTTCTGTGAGAACGTGGTATTTGTTCGGTCGAGCCAGCCCATTCGTGCCGTGGCATGGCTCTCCCACGTTTCTAATATTTATATTTAAAAAATCTAAAGTATTTATTGGTAAAAATATTATAATTATAAAAAAAACTAACTTTATTTAAATTTCTAACTTCTAGATATTATAATAAATATTTTATAATAGGAGTCAAAACCAAGGTGCACCATCTGCCTATAAATCAATTTATTTGATGGTACATAACATTTACACTCTTTTATCGTACTATAACATACTAAACGTCGTCTCCAATAACAATTTTACGTATACTAGATACTAAAACTTTTACGACACTACGTTTTAACTAAAGATCCTTAAGCCAACAACATAAAGCTCAATTTCCTTCAACTTAGATGTAAACAGCTCCGTACTTTGTAAAGTGACGGTCAATTAAGGCACATCACTAGTTTATCGACATAGGAAGTTGCTAGAGAGCGGCGGTCGCGTGCCTCTCCCCCCCTCCCCCCTAGCGCAGGGGGAGGGAGGGGGACTGATGTCACGCGCGATCTGTATCAGCCACTGTACCTCAAAACACTTGATACTAGTGAAGATAAGGTAAAAATAATGCAGCAGTATTTCATTCTATTCATTTTCAAGTAGGATATTTCTTAATTTTATTATACTCGAAGCTCTTGCTTCGAGTAGGTACAGAATCAGAGACTTGAAGTTAGGTTTTAAGCAGTTATGTAGCTTCAGCAATAGATTAACAAACTAGATTTTTTTTTATAAATAAGCTAAATCTGATTTTTTTATTGTTGCGACAGATAATTCTAATTCACGAATTGCAATATGATGATGAATTGTCAAGCAACATAATCGATTCTCTATCTTTGTTTTTCTTTTCTTTTGAATTCTAATACTAAGGTATTGAAATTAAGAAAAAAGAAAAAAGTTTACCATGTTACCTAATAAATAAACTTAAGTTGTCGATATTATTATGGCAGATGGCACAACACTATTTTGTAAGATTTTCACTTCTTAACGACTGTTATAATAAATGTTGTGATAAATGAGAGCTAAATTGTCAAATTAGTATTAACATAACGAGCGCAAAACACCCGTCACGGACACTTTAACATTTTGTTTTGTAAACTTACTTTAGTGTAAATACGCTTTTTATTTATAAGTGAATGTTGTACGGTATCATTGTATTTTTTATTCTAAAAATACATCTAATTTACATGAAACACGCAGATATACCGTAAATATTTATTTAAGACATTGCGTATGTATTTATTGTATCTACGTTTTATTTTAGTTTCGAATTACAAACAAAAAATAAAAATAATTAATAAATAGACAAAGATATTGAATACACTTGATACTGCAACATATATTTTTTTCTAATATATTTTTTCGAAAATAATTCTAATTAGGTCATCATTAACATATTTATTACTTAGCTACATTTCTAAATATGACAACGATTAAGAGAATACGCAACGTTGCCTAAATTATCTCACTACTTATTAGGACGAGGGACGGCATGATTCAGTTGTTACGCAAATCCTGCCAAAGCAAAGGTAAGATTGGCTAAGCCAAATGAGTAATTTACCATTTACGCACCGCTGTAAGCCGTTGTTTATACTCTGTTGTTGTTGTAAGCGATCCGATATTCCCATTAGTGAGCGGGTGTTATATGATGTTAGATTTACACAGATAGCGGTTTGGTTAACAATATACAACTCTTCCGCGTTTTGTTCACCGTTTTATGGAGCGCTCTCGTCGTGACAGTGTCGATGTTTTTTATCGATAAACATTTTCCCCTCTCTAAAACATGTCCTTCTATTAAAAGGTAATCCATATTTTATATTTATAAATTATATGTTGTGGGCTTAAGTACGTTTTATTATATTGGTAACTAATATGTAAAAACTTTTACGAGTATTGAGGATTTATTACAACTTTTAATTATTATCATTGTTTCATTATAAATTACCTGACAATACTTAGAGACATCTCAATCTCCTCTATTTTAATGTCCACCATCAATAAACAAGCGCGGCGCCAATCTAGGTCGATTTGGGCTAGATTGGCGCCATAATTGTAAACTTGTCACAAGCACAAACTATGTCGATCATAGACGAACATACCCTCAACACGTAATAGTCCATCATGGGCCATAGATACCTTACATCACCTTATCAGCAAAATTATTAGTAGATAGTCTATCTTTATTAAGAGCATGGTCACTATAAGCGGTATAGATTGCGTACGTTATTAGCGGGGGCTTTCATCCGATAGCCGCCGTATATGGCCGGGGTGGCCACACTGCCGCGATACGCCGGACAACATAGGACTTTATGATTATAGGCTAATGCATTAGCGGCTAACTGTTTAGTCGATTGGTTTTTATGGGCACCATATTTTTAGAATATTCATATTAACTCAAGTTAGGAGAGATGTAATAGTATAATGGAAATTTTGTAGTGATGCTATGTTAAGGTTTAGTTAAACTAGCTATACTTCCAAAAACTTTGAATATATTATGCTGGGGTTTTTGTCCTGAATTCTATCAAAATCATTCTGTCAAAAATCACATAAATTTAGAGAAAGATTCAATAATTCATTCTTAACTTATTTTAGAACGTTATCCCCGTTAAAAGGCACGTTTGGCCACCGTACTGTAGTATCTCATGGCGGCGCTACGACAAGCATGTGTTTGTCTGTTTGTTCTTTGTCTGTGTACTGAATATGCATGAGCGTGCTTTGAATTATCTCAACCCTTGTCTTACGCTGTAATAACATTGCATTACAATCCACTTGTATCTCTTCACTGTGTATCTCTTGTTTATTGTTTTGTTTGTGCAGTACAGTGTAAATGCTACTTTGGAATTGCTATCATTTGTTATAAGGATGATGACAAGTCTTGGTCCGATATGATATTGAATATACTGTCACTTCTTGGTGGAAATTCATCTTCGATTAAATAATTATACAGTTTTCTTGCACTTATTTCACTTTATTTTAATAAAAAATTATTAAAATAAAGTGAAATAAGTGCAAGTCGTGTATTTAATTTTGTAATAAATATTACAAAATTAGGTCATCGTCAAGTGTACTACAGGTAATTTTTTTAATTAGGTAAAAAAAAATGTAAACAAATACGGGTTGTATTTGTTTACAAATTTACTTGTACTTTTATTAGTAGTACATATATATTTATTTAAATATATATTTAATAGAAGTTATTGTGAAGCAATTACTTCAAAACTTACGATTTACTCAATTTTGCCATTTTAGACTTCACGGAAAAATTCTGAAGCGCTATAAATGCGAAATCTACATTTTTATAAATGGCAAAAAAAAACATTATACTCTATGCCTCTTTCCATTGGGCTTACATTAACTCCATACAACATAATAATTTATTTGTACATACAAACATACAGACAGATTTTCTGATGTTATGATGTTAGTAGGGCTGTTGTTAACCTTAAATAATATATTGTAGTGAACTAGCAAGTATTTGGAGATCGTTACTTGACAGTGCGGAGATAATACAAATCACCTTTTATGGGCGAAACGGCCTGTAAATCGGCCCTGTCCGATCCTATCGGCCGCTTTGTGTTGTCGGACGGTAAATGAGGTGGAAGTCCGATTACCGGATAACATTATCAGAGTGGTTTCTGATTGTTGCGGTATCGAGGTTAGAGGTTCGCGGGTTTTTTTTTTCTTGAAGTAAAAGTTGTAGATAAGGTTTCTGTAACTAGCTTTTTCTTCTTCGCTCGTTATAGTAATAATGGCATACAATTTTTAATACCCGACCCCTTGGGGTGAAATTTAAAAAAGTTTGTTTTAAATCGATGCTATATTATAAACTGAACTCGTGTACGAAATTACAAGTTTCAAGAGTTTGTATATTATAATTGTCTTTCATAAAATTTGGTTTTTACACACAAATATAATATAGATTGGTTTTACCCAAAGCTACAAAAGTCAAAAAGTATTTTGATTGATTCATACAAAATTTTATATCACCAGTCCATACATTTTTTTTGATGTGGCAATAAAATGATAACATAAAACAAGATGGTTTAAATAAGACAGACTATTTGTTCTAGTTCAATCACATTGGAGTAGCCTAACACTTACGAGAACACCACTTAGAGTTGCGGTCACTCAGACCGTCACGTAAACAATTTCAAATCAAAAACAAGCAAACAAAAGCCATCATATCCGGGCAGCAGTAGGCCAATCTCACTTTAATTATGTTATATCGATGGTGTAGGGCTGCCTCTGTGTAAATAATATGGTAATTAACAAATTGGAAGATACATGCTCGGTCCCGAAGTTTTTGACATACTTAAATGTTTTTTAAATATTCAGACGTTGTTGATCAATATTTTGACGCCAATCAAAAGCACTTGTGAATAAAATATGAGCTTTTGGCCAGTAAAAATGTATGTGAAGTAAATTTAAGAACGTCAATTGCGTTTTGTCTGTTGTTGTGACGTTGTCAAACTTTAAAGTTATTAAAAGAGTTGCTCAGAACGTCTAATGGAAACGCACACAAAGAGATAATTATATTAATTACTTACTAAAAGTTAATTTAATGAATTTGACTTGAGCTACGTACCATCGAGGAAGTTGATTCCTATGCAATTGACAGACCAACGTTATTTGGTCGAATATGTCAATTCAATGGTAACTGTGATCTGTCAGCTGGGTTTGACGTAACGCAACCAAACTACTTAGGTCCCCGATTTGCATAGGAATCAACTTCTCTGATAGTACATTGTCTGTTCAAAATTATTATTATATTAAAGTTAAATAATTTTTAAATGTCTCTGAGTACAGCTGTAAGTGTAAACGAGAATAGGCTACTGGCTATCTGAGTGCTTCGCTATCGCTAAGGGTCAATTTATACTAGCGCAGAGTCGAAGCGCATCGAAGCGAATTATTAAAACTGAACATAACAAATTCAACCTTAACTCCAAAGCGTTAACGCACTTTATTACTTCTGAGAATTTAAAAAGGCGCGCGCATCCGCGCGAATTCACGTGAATGCACCCGACCAACGCTGATTGGCCTCGCAGAAGTAATGTATGCGTTACGCTCTGGAGTTAAGGTTGAATTTTCTGTGTTATGTTTTTGGGAATTCACTTCGCTTTGCTTCGACTCTGCGCTATTATAAAGTGTCTTGGCGTTAGTGATACGTTGAGTCAAATCCCATACATTTTTGACATGTAACCTCGCTACCGAAACAGGCGAATGCATTTTGACGAAGCAATCTAGTTTTTTCTCGTATCTGGCAACCCTAGTCGCGGGTCGTGAGGTTACACAAAATAGATTATCGCAGATAGCTGCCGCTTCATATCTCTATCGAACTCTTTGGAACCGCCCGCCGGTGATTGACTCTTTATAATTTCGAGATTAGTTGCCGTTTCACGACTTGTTTGTTTATTGTTGAAAGTTCTGGTAACTGGATTTGGGTATTATTAGATATTAAATTACATTCTAAATTGGGAACAAAGTTGATGGTAAATATTTTTATTAATTAAAATCTGACATAAGAATTTTTTATATCAAACATTGGTTTCGTGAGGACTGAAATCAATACTGATATCATTAATATGAATTTATAATATTTTTATTTATAATATTATAATATATTTTCTAATTGTGGAAACTTAATAGTGCATAGAAATTAATCGGCTTTAATTTTAATTTATGTTTATCACTGTATGTTTTCCGTGCAAATAAAAATAAATAAAATAAATTATGTCTGTCTGCTGCCTCTTGACAATATCACTAAAACGATTTTCATATCAGATATACTTTTGATCCCGGTAAAGGGCATAGCATAGTTTATATCGGTGCAAAAATTGCGATTCACATGCGCTTGGTAGCTTCGTGTTATCGAAAACTGTCAAAATTTAATGTCAAAAATATTTCTCCTTTTCACAGTTTTGAGGTAATATTTTGACAGTGACATCCGCGCCATCTGTCGGTTTACAAACACCGCGGGATAATTCAGTGTTTGGATACAAAATGTTCAAACAACCACCAATTACCAGCGGAATGTCAAAACAAAGAGCACGAAAACACGTAACACTTTGCATAATCGCGGCCTGACGCACACCTGTTATACACATACACACATGCATATACAACACACACACATGCACAAATTATATACACGAAATTATGATCGACTCGTGTGAATAACGCGTTCAAAATAAAATGGTCTTCTTGCGGTTAGAAAGGGAAGTTATTTACTTATTTTTTTCTTGCACACAGAATAATAAATAATAATAATATTTTTTTAAGCCTATGTTACCCAGGAGCAGTCTGATAAGAATTAATTATATTAATATCGACTCAATAGCTGTCCAGTGAAACAAAACATACCTACATAATAAAAGACTATAAAATACCCTTTTGCCTGCATCGTAGTGGGTTAAAAATCTATGCAGCCAAAGCCTACTACATTGAAACTGACCAGTAGTTACTGGGTAGCACTTATAATAATTCTGCAAAAAGAAGCGGCCATCCTGTCATCTGACGCAGGATGTTTGAAGATAATTACAGGCATGGCCGCCGGCCGCGGGCGGTTAAAGCGAAACTGTAGGAAGAATAATATACAGTAGTGTATCTTTACGTTAAGACATGTAAAACAACAACGTGGAGAGGCAACATTGGGCTTTATGATTACAACGAATAAAAAATAAAATTAAAAGTATAATTTTTCTTTGTTATGCATAAATATTTGTTATGTTTTCAGTTTTTAATTGACCTAGCTACTACTGGTTCGGGAACCCGGGCGAGGAAAACCTCTTTATTTATTAAGATTGCTACCAAGATTGCGAAGCTATGGGGCATACCCAATCAATGACGATCATGGAACATCGAAAACAAAGATGGATCTCTAGATCTACTTATTTAAAACCAAGCAACTCCTTATGTATAAAATCTCACTTGGGATTACTATCAAAAGACTTGAATATTGTATTATTTATCTTCTTGTTACTGGAAATAATGTAGAATAAAATCTAACAAACAAAAAATAAATAACATATTTTTTATTTATTTTTTGTTTGTTAGATTTTATTCTACACTTGACGAATGCAAAATCGCATAAGTTGGTTCATTATGGACCAAAGTATGAAAGGCTGTAAGCCCAAAATATCACGTATGTCATAATCATGAATCAGATTACTTTAAAGAGCCGAATAATGCTGTCGCACGTCGCACATCCTTCAATCATATTGTGTGTTATGTTTGTTTAATTTCAAGAAAACAGCTAAGTGACTCTACTGGATGACATTTAAACTGTGGCATAACCAACACCCAGTATATTCATTATAAGATGCACTATTTTTAATCCCCACTTAAGCTTATAGGATTAAGTCTAGACGTTAAGATAAAAGGTAATTTAGAAGATATAAAAATGGACCGTGCAGACCGATTAGCTAACGTTTAAAAAAATATTGCATATTAAGCTACTTTATATTTTATTATAACAAAATATTATAATATTGATAAATATATATACCGACCGGATAAATACCACGTTCTCACTATACGTGGGAGAGCCATGCTTCGGTACGAATGGGCCGGCTCGACCGGATAAATACCACGTTCTCACAGAAAACCGGCGTGAAACAGCGCTTGCGCTGTGTTTGGCCGAGTGAGTGAGTTTACCGGAGGCCCAATCCCCTACCCTATTCCCTTTCCTACCCTCCCCTATTCCCTTCCCTTCCCTACCCTCCCCTATTACCCTATTCCCTATTAAAAGGCCGGCAACGCACATGCAGCTCTTCTGATGCTGCGAGTGTCCATGGGCGACGGAAGTTGCTTTCCATCAGGTGACCCGTTTGCTCGTTTGCCCCCTTATTTCATAAAAAAAAAAAATATATATATATATATATATATATATATATATATATATATATATATATATATATATATATATATATTTTTTTTATATATAAAAAAAAAAAAAAAATATATATATATATATATATAAAATTTTTATATATAAAAAAAAAAAAAAAAATATATATATATATATATATATATATATATATATATATATATATATATATATATATATATACATATATATATATATATATATATATATATATATATATATATATATATATATATATATATATTTTTTTTTTTATGAAATAAGGGGGCAAACGAGCAAACGGGTCACCTGATGGAAAGCAACTTCCGTCGCCCATGGACACTCGCAGCATCAGAAGAGCTGCATGTGCGTTGCCGGCCTTTTACCCGACCGACACATACAATATATATATATATATATATATATATTGTATGTGTCTTCAGGAATTCAAAGCTGTTTTGTTGTAGACCAGATAAATATATAATTATTCTAGGCAAAAAGAAACCCGCTAAAAGCAAAAGCAAAAAAAAAACAATTTAGTCTATGATAACGAGAGCCTGTGGCGGCGTGTAATAGACTACAATTTGTCGATTGTTTATCTGTGGTAACGCGGTAATTAGCCGCCAGGGGGCAGCATACTTGACATTTGCCCGACCTTTCTATTTCGGGCCACGACTCCTACGATGAGTTATTGTATACCATTATTTGATTAACATACGATAATGATTTTTATGTAGACGTAATAAGAGTTCAATAGGAAGCAAAATACGTCGGAACCGGCGACGCAAGTTCGACGCATAGCCGGCCCACGGAGCGCCCACGCGACCAGACAAACTAGATCGTATTTATACATTGTCTGCGGTTTTTTAACTCGATCTGGTTATAGGAATGTCTTACGATGATTTATGGAGTAATAAATCGTTGTTACTGTTTAAAAAGCTATGCGGGGTGTAAAGTAGTTACTTGAATTACTTAGAGGTATCTAGTAATATTTGAAAACCGCGCGAGGAATCAGGGTCTGCGAACTGCGAAGTGGACATTATGAAAAAAAACTCGTACTCCCCCCAAACAATACTTATTCCTGTTGTTGTGTTGTGTGTCTGTTAGTTTGTTCTTTGTCTATTTTTATCTTCAAGATTAAACTGCTAAGTTAAAATAAGAACATTTGAGAACAAGAACATACAAGAGCGATCGGTCGCTAATGCTCACAAGTTTCATACCTAAACGTAGAGCTAAGAGTTCGCTCGCTCATATTTTGTTTTAAATTTTTACCTCACCTTCAGTACTATTGTAAGATACTCATATTATGTTAAAAATCACGAATTCGAAGTCTACGATTTTCTTTACCTGTCCCCCCCCCCTCCCCCCAAGAGAATATAAACTACGTAGCCCCCCTATATAGAATCCTAGCCCATGCATTTGTGCGAATAATGAATTTGCAACGAAAAGACGGATAAACGAAGTTGCAATTTTGCGGGTAACATAACCATTAAACCCATATGAAATTGCACAAGGAAAACGCAACTAAAACAAACCACTAATAGAATCATTACAATAATATTGACATCACGCGCGGCTCACGTGGCGATTGCTTCAAATGACTCTCGAATTACATATAACGACACTTTCACTAAGGCCCGAGGCTCTTCGTTATTTCGGTCAGCGGTAAAAAATGCTCTATATTCTATTAATTAACTGATATTAGTTGAGTAATGGTGTTATTAGAAGAATTTCGATTTTTTGTGACTCATTTGTGAATATAGCGTCCCCGGCTGCGCATGGGTGCAATCAGCAATCCTTTAATTTTTCTCTTAATTTTTTTGAAATAAAAAAACACACACCAAACTCCGTTGAACAATATTAAAGATCAAAGCAGACGGAACAGAAGGGAAGCGACCATGCTTTATATAATACTAGATGACGCCCGCAACTCCGTGGCGCCAAAACTCGTTTATCGCACGGGAACCGTACATTTTTCCGGGATAAAAAGTATTCTATGTCCTTCCCCGGTACTCAAAGTATCTCCATGCCAAATTTAAGCAAAATCGGTCCAGCGGTTTGGACGTGAAGAGGTGACAGACAGACAGACAGACAGACACACTTTCGCATTTATAATATCAGTATGGATGTACTATACTAAATGACGCCCGCAACTCCGTTGCGGCATAATTCGTTTATAAGGAGGTAACCGCACATTTTTCTGGGATTATCTTGTGTCCTTTTCCGGGACTCAAGGTATCTCTATACCAAATTTCAGCAAAATCGGTTCAGTGTAAAGAGGTAACACACAGACAGACACACTTTCGCATTTATGTATGGAAGTATGGATAGTAAATCTAAACATCTAAAGGTGAGAAGGATGATGTTGATGATGAACCATCACCAACCAACAACATCACAAGTCAGGTAAGGTCAAGTGTGCAACCTTTGGCCGACCTCCGCGGCCGCGACACAACCGCGAGCGATGATCCTTTGCACCGACGTTTACGATCTCTGACTCATACATGCATAATCTCGATACTGGCATTACGAGGAAAAATGTTTATTATTTCGAAAATAGAAACTTCAAAATGTTGAGTTATTACAAATTTAAAAAAAGAACAACACCACAGACTATAATTTCGTTGAATAGAGACGTGCGATTAAAGACAACTTGATATCGATAAATAACAGTGGTAAAGTCTGTTATTTCAATTGGATTCAATGCTATTATTTACACTCCAGTAGTCGACGTTATAGATGACATAATTTATACATACTAAAACGCTAAACTACGATAGTTTATTAACTCGAGACAACAGATGCCAATTAAAACTAGAACTTAATGAAGGAAGTTAATTATGTTGTACGGGACGATAAAATCAGATATTGTGCAATCGAATGTGTCGATTTGTTCGGTGACCACCATGACGGCGAGTGCTCTAATGAGTCGATATCGATAGTAAGTTAAGCACATACCTATTTAACCTGTAAATGATACGTATTGTTTGTAGGAACTTTGTCAATATTTGAAACTTATAAAATAAAAATTTATATCAAGAGGTACCTATTATTTGTTTTTACTAAAAATTTCCACTGAATAAAAAATAAAAAATTATCTGAATTTATTATGGATAAGCAATAGGCAGTTATAATGTATTTTTAGTACTAGCCAATGGCTATTTCAAGTATTTATTGTTATGCCACTTAGCAAGACTTTTCTTAAAAATTATTTTCACACAGGAAGTAATAAAACAAAACGTCGCCAGCGTATTTCACCGAAGATATAGTGATATCCTTTACAGATACTATCGCATGTATCGGTATTTTAAATATGTTTTGATTTACTACACGTACTGGAGTATTTACGCTATGCTCGTTTAAAACTAAATTAAGTAAGATAAATGAATGAGACAGGTAAGGGACAGGGCATACTTTGAATTCATTTGCTAGTTTTCTAATGAAAAGATGCATATTTCAGAGGACACTAATGCGCTAAGTAATATAGATTGTAAGAGTAACAGGTAACTTATTAAATGAAAGAACAAATAAAAGGAAATGGTGAAAAAAATTGCCTAAAATAGATGAACAATTTGCTAGCAAATCTATTATAATACTAAGGAATTCTTTTATAATATCATGAAAAACATGACACTTATGATGATGATGAGGACAATGACGAACAATTTAAAGAATCAGGCGGTATTGATTCATTCAGGCTGCGCGCTGGCGGGCGCACGCGCAGATCTCAGATTAGCGCCCAATAAACGCCAGCAACCTATAACGGCGCGCTTACTGCTAACTACCTACTAACTAGGGTTGCCAAAAATTAAAAAGGCCATGCTTTTTGGTAAAAAAAAATGACAAAGCAAAATAAATAGTTGGTACTAATATAACAAATATCAAAATGTGTCTGTCTGCCTGTATAAAACTGCTGAACTACTTTGAATAAAATTTGGTATCAGGGTTTTTTGAGTCCTGAAAAGAATGTAGGAAAGATTTTATCCCTGAAAACTCCGAAGTTATCTCGCGATAACGAATGTTGGCGCAGCAAAATTGCGGGCTACATAGGATGATTTATTGCCTGCAAATTAAATCCATACTAATATTATAAATATCAAATTAATTCAAATTCTTTATTAAGCATACAATAATATACAATATGTAGTATGAAAGATAGGTAGTGTATATCATGTCGTCCTATCCCATGCTAAGTAAAAAAAAATATGCAAAAGGCAAAAGTGTATATCTGCAAACCTTCAGTATAATATGGCATATAAAACACTATGTTATAGGCCGTAGACTTTCTTATTTTGCGAAGCACACAACCCTGAATCTGCATCCGGCAGGCTGACAGCCCTGAACCTAACTAACTAAAACGGGTTATACATACGTACCAGGAAGTCTATTTTTATAACGATCTAGATTCCAAGGAATGCGAGTTCAGTGGAGTCAATGTTTATAATGATGTACTTGAAATTGGCTAGACTATTTCGAAATACGACCAAAAAGGCAGTAAAGTAGAAAGTTTTTCTAAATTGATGCAGATCGTTTGTTTTTTATCCGATTACAAAAAAGGAGTCATTGTAGGTCTAGTTAGCTTTTAAAAGAAACTGAACGTCTTTTCTAGTGTTTTGACATCAAAAATTTATATTTTTTGTTTTTAATAAGTTCAAATTTCATTATTAAAATTGATACAATTTCTTTACATATAATTATTTACACCGCGAACTTCAACACGGCAAAATAAAAAGATCCAGTAGGAATTTCAGAAGACGTTACATTTGCGGCTGAACATTACAGCTTGACCAAAAAGAGTTGACCAGAATGAGGGCGTTAGTTTCTTAGTAGCTGTCATATTTTTTGTCACGTTTTGGCTTTAGGCAACAAATTTTTCAAGAAAATTTTGAATTTCACATTTATTACTTTCTACACTTTATGTCAAGCTATACGTAACTTATACCCAAATAGATAAAACGTTATGCAGCTTGCAATCTCGCCACCCACAGAGTCGAAGTCAATAATTTGAATGTAGAACAAAACGTTTGAATCTGTCAGTGTCGAATGACAGTTATTTGGCGAGCTGGGCCCGTAGCCTCGCTGTAACTTATAGCTCTCCCTAAGTGAAAGGACCACTTTCGACATCCGTGGCGAAATATACAATGCTATATTTTGCGGATCTATCATTTCCCGGGTAATAAAAGGTAGCGGGTATAATCAAAGTTATATTATAAATCTCTGGTAACGCTAGTCTTGTCTATGCTTGAAATTGATGACAAAACCGCTATGGAGTTTCAAGAAAATATTTTATTACATGCTGCAAGGAAGGATTTCGCAGTGATAGGTATGTTTTTCGTGTCAACAGATTGTATTCAATCAAACTAGGTTTGTTGTTCGGTACATTCTTGTGCAACAATAATTAGTAACAAGTGTGTGACAATAACTATCTTCGTCCCTTTTCTAGGACTTAAAATGTCCACATAACATCACTAAACTGGTTCATCAGTATAAGCCTAAGAGGTAATAAACTGACAAACACACTTTCGCTTTCATAATGACAAATATCATAGTATACTATGGTATGTATTCCGTCAGTAAAGTTTACAGTGGCTCTATCTCGTACGAACAAAACAACTACAATTACGCAATTCGCTAATCTGCTTTGCGCCACTGTCCACTTCTGTGAAGTGACAGTTCGGGCACTGTGGCAGTTGACACTTCCGTGGAATCCGGCTACGATGCTAACCCCAGTCAGTTTCTCTGTACACATTATCATTTATCATTTTGTGGAAATAACACGGCACGAGTCGGCTTACGGCACTCTGTAGTAAAATCCTTACTAATGTTTAATCCGAAAGTCTGACTGTCTGTAAACTCTTAACGTTTAGATGTAATTTATATGGATATACTTTATTAGGTGGAAAAGGACATAGGAAAGTTTTTGTTACGGAAAGATAGGTTTCCGCGCAAATCGCGATAAATGAATTTAGTGTCTAAACACACTAGGCCGAAGTTACGCGGCGTAAATTCCGCATGATTACGCCCGCAATGTATTTTAAATTACCGATGACACACTATTCCGTCGCGTTCCATCTGTATTTTGTATGAGTTGACGTAATCAGCGGAATTTACGCCGCGTAACTTCGGCCTAGTGAGTTTAGACACTTAGATGCATCGGAGTTGCGGGAGTCAGCTAGTATAGTATATTCATAATAGGTTTTAGAGCTGTTTATCAAACATATTCAGTGTTACTATTGTCCCTGTTTCGCAAACACTGAATACATAATGTTTATTTGCATAATTAAATTGCATACATATTCTACCTTATGCTTTCGTATATAGACCATTAGTACCGAGCAGTATTTGAAGAGTGTTAATTTTGCAAGATTCCAGTATAAAGAGCGAGGTGGTATGCCCGGTCAGGCCGAAGCCCACTTGACACATTTCAGCTGTCGTATATATACCGACGCACTTAGAAAACTTCGATAGCGCGATGCAGGAATGTGGCGCTAATTGTGGGTACCGCTACAAATATATTTTAATAGTACAGAATCATTATCTTTTATCTCGGCTGTTAACGAGCAAATTAGATACATTTGACGTTTGTATTAATAAGATCGAAGTGTACAAGTTGCCCCGTGTAAACGTCACATAAGATAAGCTGGCTACACCGCGCCAGCGCTGTCCGACGCATATTAAACCTAGCGAAATCTATTTAGAGCGACCACTTCAGGTATCGCATTAGGTTAGGAAATACAAACATGTTCGACCGAGCGTATGATAAACCTAATATGAATACGAGAATTCTAACGACCGCTATCATTTGTCGCGGTACAGTGACATCTGTCGGCCGAACGAGTTTATCTCGAGAGCGGTCATTATTCAAAGGCCTATCGGCGAGTCGAACTCACCTCGCGATCACCTGTCGAGATACCTTATCAACGTTCGTCGGTATTACGTAATTAAAGCTTACGGCTCCCGATATATAATTAAGATGCGATAATGATGGTCCAGTAAACTGATAATTCGACTGAAATCATACAGTCGTAACGATTGCGTTGACTTTCGATACACCTGCAGTGAAAATTTAAAAAAAACGTTCGATTAAAGTGAAGAAAAGACATCTAATTTCAACTTTACAAAAACAATAATTATAAGTTCGAGAATTGTTGGTAGTATCATGTAGTATCTAACGACAACCTCTGTGGCTCAGTTGGTGGGCTGTTGGTAGCTCAAGCAGGTCGCGGGTTCGAATCCCGCCGACGGAACAAAAAGTTTTCAAAGTTCCTGGATCATGGACGTGTATTAAATATGTGTATCATATAATAAAAATCTTAAATATATGCATAGTACAAAAGTATTAAATATATTTCCGTTGTCTGGTACCTGTAACACAAGTCCTTCAGGTACTTACCACGGGGCCAGACTGACGTGGTGTGAAGCGTCCATAGATATATTATTATCTAAATATTAGCATAACCATAGTTCCCACTTGATTTGAATTCAGTTGGTCCAGCAAGTGGAGCAAGTACTCGACCGATAGCACTGTCATGGTGTAGCGCAGATATAATAATCTCGATGCATGAAATATTACTTCCATCTATTATAATGTAACATTCTATGGCGATCCTTTATGTATTTGTTTAATTTCTTATCTGTAATCTGGTTCTATTAATATAACGAATATCTTGATTTTAATTTTTAGTACAGAATTGAAGGTAAATATTTAGTACGTGGGGTAATATTTATACGTGGGAGAGCAATGCTTCGGCATGAATGGGCCGGCTCGACCGGAGAAATACTACGTTCTCACAGAAAACCGGCGTGAAACAGCGCTTGCGCTGTGTTTCGCCGAGTGAGTGAGTTTACCGGAGGCCCAATCCCCTAACCCCTACCCTATTCCCTTCCCTACCCTCAACTATTCCCTTCCCTTCCCTTCCCTTCCCTACCCTCCCCTATTACCCTATTCCCTCTTAAAAGGTCGGCAACGCACTTGCAGCTCTTCTGATGCTGCGAGTGTCCATGGGCGACGGAAGTTGCTTTCCATCAGGTGACCCGCAGGGCTATCACGTAAAAATAGCGATTAACAAACCATCAGCAAAAATCGCGCGATGATCGCGCGATCGATTGCTGGGTATAAAAAAAAATGGTATCATGTAAGCGATCGCTCGCGGATCGCTCGCTTATCGTTTCAATGCACTTTTGCGAGTACACTAGCGCCAAAAACAATTTAGTAGCAATCAAAGGAACTATTATTGGAATGTCAAATCAAACAAACTTCGACAATGTTTACAAGTGTTCACGTTTCTAATGTATACAAAAGTACTCTGCGTTCGCTTTAGTTGTGATTGTTTCGTGAACAAAATAACAAGTGAGCGAGATTATACAAGTACAATACTGTAAAATGTAAAATCTTTGGTATTTCACCAATGTATTAGCTGGATTTCCTTGTGAAATAGCCAAAGGAGTAGATCTTGGGTCAATCTGAAAAGAAAATGTTGAAAACCGTAGAATAATCTTGCCCATGAGCCTAAAGCTCTAGAATCTAGATTAACAAAATCTTGAGAACAATAGAAAAAGGTAAGCATCCTTAATTTGTACTTTCCTGATGTTACTTCTCCCTTTTTTGCCTTTTCATAACACTTTTCTATTTTTGTAGTACTGGGCTGACCTTAAAAGTTAAAAGCAATAGCAAGATGAAGCTATGGCTAACAGAGGTGGTACTTTGGGGCCTGCTGATGCTGCTGGTAATCAAAGATGATGATATGGCTTACCAATAAACAAAGTCGACAATGAAGTCTTGGCTTTCATCGCAGAGCACTAGTATTTGGTGATGGTGAACATAGAATTTTATTATACTCTGTAAGTACTAAGTAGGTAAGTTCTACAATTTCTAACTAACCTATTAAAAACATAATCTTAATAATTAGGTACCTATATTTTTATTAGATAAGTGAGTTTATATAGTGAGGCTGAAATGCCAAACCATCCAATACAATATTATTGGATGATTTCTGTGGAAGTAGTTGTTCCTTACAGTAAATTTTACATTAGTGTTGAATTATAGGCAGAAGTAAAGATTTTTTCTTAAAATAACTTTATTTTGCAGATATTATGGATTTCATTGAAACTGGGCCGTCTGCTTCAACTACGAGTAATTTGAATAATATTGCTTTTATTATACTCTGTAAGTATACAATTTCTATCTAACTTATTACAAAACATAAACTTAATACCTATATTTTTATTAGTGACTTTATACAGTGAGGCTGAAAAGCCAAACCATCCAATACAATATTATCGGATGATTTCTGTGGAAGTAGTTGTTCCTTACAGTAAATTTTAAATAAGTTTTAAACTATACAAAAAAATAAGTATTTTTTATTAAATTAACTTTATTTTGCAGATATGGATTTCATGGAAGCTGGGCTGTCTGATTCAAAGTACCATACCGATGACAAACTACGGAGTGCTGCTGAATCAACAATATTTGACTTGTCTTATTAGTTATAACAAATATTTATTATTGTTAAAATCATTTTAAAATGAAAAACTTTGTGTTAAAATAGATGACTGTGTGAAACTACATATTATACTTTGTCATGTTAAAATTATAATAAAAGTTGTCATATACAGTGTTACCTATAGTTTGGGGTTTATATTAAATAAAAAAACTCACTTTGTATGTACTTTATTTCTTTATTTTGTAAATTGACATTTTATAACATTATATAACTGATATGTACTGATAATAATTATTAACTGTTAACAAAACATATTTTAGTGAGAATACAATAAAAAACCTTTAATAATTTGAATGTAATTTTGTTTTTGGTTCAGAAACCCACATTAGTATTAAATATGTAATTGATTATTAGGAATACTAAACAGAATACAGCTATTAATAGAGTTACTATAATTGTTAATTATTAACAAATGCAAAGTAACAACTTTAAAGACTATATAGAGTTATAGACTATACTGAATTAATTGAGTGATATTGATAAATTTACATAAGTAGGTACATAATTGATAAAAACTTTACTTTGTAAGTATTAAATCAATTTGTAATAAAAATAATAGTTGTATTTTTATTTTAATATATAGTACATGTTAATATTTACAATATTGATATTTAAAACATCAGGATAAAACACTAATAAAGAAATTAACATTATTCATAAGAGCTTGTAGCACCTCCATCGTGGGTATCGCAGACCCCAGACACAATAAATTTTCAATTGTTATGCGGCAGCCAGCTGCCGCTTGGGGATTGATAGGTTTTAAGCAGTATTCTGATTTTAATAAACCTTTTTAACATTGGTTATAATATATTTCTGTTATTATTAAATAATACAAGACTAAATCTTTTATTTATTGTTGCACATTTCATTATATTGGAGACTAGCTGACCCGACAGACGTTGTCCTGTCTTGACGATTTAACCATGATTAAAATGAGTATAGCTCCATGCCAAATTTCATCAAAATAGATTAAATGGTTTAGGTGAAAATCATAGTTATCATCATAGTAAACTCACAGAAAACCGGCGTGAAACAGCGCTTGCGCTGTGTTTCGCCGAGTGAGTGAGTTTACCGGAGGCCTAATCCCCTTACCCCTACCCTATTCCCTTCCCTACCCTCAACTATTCCCTTCCCAATTCCCAAATTATCTATTTGTTGACTTCTGTTGTTCGCTCGACGATTCTGCATTGCCAACCGAGCTGTTTCACGGGCTGCTTCACTTTGCTCTCGTGATTGAGAAGCACGAAGTCGAGCCATACTATTGCGGCGCTGTTCACGTGCAATTTCTTGTTCTTCTTCAGTCCTTTCATTTGCAGTATTTTGTATTCTTCTTGCATTACGGCTTTGTCGGGAAAGATTCGATCGTCTTGGTCGCGGCATTATTAATTAAACTTCACTTCACTTCAATCCACTTGTTAATTATTTATTTAATAGAAATAGTTTTAATATTGATTTCTTACAAATATCAAATTGTCATCCATACGTCATTACATAGCTGTCATTTTACGTCAATTACATAGCTGTCATTTTCGTTTTGTTATTCCAAGTCTGATTCTTTTTTGTTATACCACGTTTTATAGTGACTGACGTTTCATGTCAAGTCACACAGGAACGCTGTCGAACGGGATAAAAAGTATCCTATGTCCGTCTCCTGGCTCTAAGCTACCTCCCTACCAATTTTCAGCCAAATCTGTTCTGCCGTTCTTGAGTTATAAGTGGTGTAACTAACACGACTTTCTTTTATATATATAGATTATGCATAAAATAATTAGTCATAAAGAAAATGTTTTACTTACTACTTAAAAATAAACCTTATTTCTGATGTATGTTTAAAAGTACTTATTCCATTTAATTCTACTTACATGAAGATAAATAACAATAACTTAATAGTAAACTACATGCAAATGAAACAAGTAACACTGTTTTACTGCTTTATTTTTCACTTCATAAAGATCACAACCTCTGCAAGTTCTTTGCGGTCTGCCACTCACTAAAAGCTGGTTCTCACTTTTTCAAAGAAACTGTAACATCCTGCAATGGCTTAAGTGTGGTCCTAAACTTGTTGAAGCACTTGGAAGTCGTCGTACTGGCAGGCGACGTGATAGTTGTTGCAGATGTTTCGCAACAACACAGCACATGTGTTAATTATTGTTTTTCTTGTCAATGTGTTTAACTCGTCACAAACAGCTCCTTATTCAACCCTTGTAATGGGTTTTAAACTCAGAGTCAGACAGTTCCAGTGCCTGGGCTCGGTCGAGATTGCGAGGTCTTATTTAGCTGTATTTCTGGCTACATCTCTTGTTTCTCCTTCAAGAATGGCTTCTAATATGAGCACTGTATGCGCCAATGTTATAAAAATACGTTTTACAGTTTAAATATTGACGCAAAACACAACTAACCTCTCAGCGATAAACAAGCAATCGGTAAAAAATCACCTTTGTTGTGATCGCTATTTGACAGTTCAAATTGCTCGCCGATCGCGATCGCATTGCTGTCAAAAGCCTTACGTGATACGAAAAAATTGCAAAAGTATGGAGATTTAGCGATTGTAATGCAATTATAGTTCCTTGATTGTTCGGCAGAGGGAGTACTGTCGCTCGATTGCAATCGTATTGTTTTTGCTGATACATAATACGAAATTGCGATTTTTGCGCAATTTTTGCACAATTTTTGCTATCGTTTTGCTTTCGCGAGATACGTGATACGAGGGCCGTTTGCTCGTTTGCCCCCTTATTTCATAAAAAAAAATCAAAATAATGTTACCATTACTACCGTTCTAAATTAGTACTAAAACTTTTTATACATCGAATAATGTTGCATACATTATAGTGTTTACAAGTGAATTACCATCAGTATTACAAGTCGTAAAACACGTAACACGCTTGTCCACACCTGACTGACATCACCTGACATGACCTGGCGACGAAATGTAATAAAACACAGATGCTATCTACTACCAGTTTTGACTAGCTCTGCGACTACTTTTGCCCCGAGCAAAATAAAAAAAAATCACAGCTAATAAAAGACAAGCCTTTGACGAACTGTAAAAAACTGGACGAGGAAATTGGACGTACGGCAATTATTACGGTCGCTCCAGTTGCAGGATTGTGTGCTTTATTACACAGGTGTAAAGGCCGGATTGCCCGCACCAGTACTTTCAACGTTGACATTCCTAGGAAAGGTCGCAATCGCAAACTGGTATTGCCATCATTATGGTCTCTCCGCCGATAGCCCATTAGAGCACGCGTACGATTGTGGCCAGCATAATATTGTAATACACCCGCGATTTATACTGATCGATATAGATCGTACAGAATGTATGTTCGTATTGAAATAAGATTATAATATATAAGAAATATGTACTATAAGAGAAATTGATTCCTACCAAGATAGACCTACGGGTCGGGCAATGTCAAGTCGGGCTGACAAAGTACAACTATATTAATATTGACAAATTCGGACCAAATAAGTAACTGCGTTACCATTTACATATTATTTTGGTTACAAAAATAATAAATAACCTGCACATTTGAGCATAATTTCTTAACTTTTGCATCAAAAAATATTTGTATATAAATTCAGACTACCATCACAAACAATTCTCTGCAGATCGATAGATCAAAGTGTGGATTAGTAGCCATTACAGTTGGACCGTGTAATCGCAATATGTATATTATGCAATCAGGGACAATTTTCTATGAAATGAAGTACGAGGGCTCCGCTACGTGATCACAAGATGGCTGAAACATTTTAGATGATGGCGGCTTGAGACGCCAATGACTGTATATAATATTATGTCATTACCCTTTGATTTCTACGCTCAAAATGTTATGTAGAGTTAGCTAGGTAGAGTAAATAAGTTACACACTTTTGCAATAAAACGGTTGATATAATATTAATAGAAATTATTATAATCTGGTGCATAAAGTAAGAGTTCTTAATTGATGTTCACTGAGATGTGATAAAAAATATTAGAAATGGAAACCTAAAATAAAAATGACACACAACACCACAAATCACCAGACACCTAAAACTACATAGCTGTTCTTATCAATTTGTTAACAATTATGATACATACAGTTGTTGATTGACGTTAACTTAAATGTAATCTTGAGGGTACAACAAATCTAAAATCAACACAACATCTAGCGTTTAACATACACCTGAAACATCTTCAATTCAAAAATAGATTTCAATAGCAACATATCAATTAAAAGTAACATGTCGATTGAGATAAAACATTCCATAAACAGCGTATTGGCACAAACGAGGCCCGATACCATCGCCGCTATCTCCCATCTGGACGTCTCTATTTGAATACCCGCTCCGCTAAATTAAATGTAGCCGGCTAAATTACTCCCGTTCGGGACATAAATCCACCACGGCCATTTAATAGGGTACAGGGTGCACAGATAAGTACGGTTATTCTACAGAATGCACAAAACATATTAATATGGTTTAGGAGTAAAATGTTTAAATAGGGTATACAGTGTGGGTATACCTATGGATATTGGATATTCTACAGGAAACACAAACAAATAATATCAGTGTTGTTATGTTAATTGATCTGTATACACTTGTGATTGACACAATTGGAAATTCATTTTTATTTATATAGATCTATAATATAAAAATGAGTCGCTGAATGTGTTGCTAAGCGCAAAACTCGAGAACGGCTGAACGGATTGGGCTGATTTTAGTCTTGAAATATTCGTAGAAGTCCAGGGAAGGTTTTAAAGTGACACGAAGTTCACCGGGACAGCTAGTAGACGCATATATTATTATCATGGTGTTTTTGGGCATATCGGATGTTGAATAAGCAAACAATCTCAAATCACAAATTTATATAATTTGTCACCAAATCCTGTAGACTACAATTAATGATGTAATTTTTTTTATTCTTTGAGATAGATTTCCCACCATCTCAAAACTTTAAAGTAGTATTAGTGGTCAAAGCTTTAAACTACTCGAGCAGAGGACTACATCAATCTACCTTCTGTAAATTCATCTACATATAATTTATATTGACAGTATGTAACACATACCCCATCAGCAGCACGTGTAATACTGACGGGTGATGTACGGTCAGAGGCGACGTCTATATACCGACTGTCCGTAAACTGTCAACGTAACGACTGCCTCGTTACTGCCAATAAACTGCTGATTTAAGACATTAGAGCTAACACAGCCGAGTTTAATTAGAGGAGTATGTTAGATGCTCGTTAGATATAAATTTCGCTGAGCGTACGACGTGATCATTTTGCTGAAAAGGCCAAATGCACTTGTTTAAATATATAGTTCTACTAGCTGTTCCGGCAAACGTTGTTTTGCCATATAAAGTATTTCGCCCATATTATTATTGCAGTGACTAAATAATTATGTCACCATGGCAACGTCCATCCGGATCTAATGTAAAACATTCCAAAATCAACAACTCCTTATAAATAAGAAATTAATTGAAAAAACATTTTCCAGTAGACCAAACTGTAAATCTAAACCATTCTCGAATCTCCACGAACACACACAAAAAATTTCATCAAAATTGGTCCAGTCGTTTAGGAGGAGTTCAGTCACATACACACGCACACAAGAAATATATATATTAAGATATAAGGAAGTATTTTTTGAAAACGTATTATTTCAGGATTTGTGTACGGGTTTTTGTATTCACTAGCTTGGCGCTTTCGATTGGCTAATATCAATCAATTTTGTTAGCCGGGTTGGATAATATTTTTATTATTGGATACTAATCGAAGTTGTTAAATAGATAAACTTCCGTCTTAGGCCGTGTTCAAACCAAAGACTGTAATCCGCCGAATGTCCGCGTCTACGCCTAGCTTAATAACGTATTATCGGTTAGGTGTGAACAAAAAAGTAAATATGCATGGAAATTTGAAATACATACAATAAACTGCGTAACGTTCGCTCACTTTCGGCGGCTGACAGTCAGTTTGGTTTGAACTTTGAACACAGCCTTAAAACCTCAGAAACCGGAAATAAGATGTTTGCAAAGTTGATTAAGACTGTAATATAAGTAATTAAAGAAGTACTTTCATAGACACATGAAAATTGTCTGTAGAGATGAATTAAACAAAAACTTATTAAGTTTCTGTTGCTTTCTGAAAAGTAGATCATCGCTTATAAGCCTTTCTGGTTTGAACCCCACGACTTCAGGATTTCACAATCCTAATAATATCTATGGACGCTTCACACCACGTCAGTCTGGCCCGTGCTAAGTACCTGAAGGACTTGTGTTACAGGTACCAGACAACGGAAATATATTTAATACTTTTGTACTATGCATATATTTAAGATTTTTATTATTTGATACACATATTTAATACACATCCATGACCCAGGAACTTTGAAAACTTTTTGTTCCTTCGGCGGGATTCGAACCCACGACCCCCGGCTTGAGCTACCAACACGCTCACCACTGAGCCACCGGGGTCGCCTAATATCAAAAGACATGACGAAATTCGACAATGACACCCGTGAAAAGAGATAATGATTTTTAAAAGTCACCATTAGCATACTGGTCAATATTGTTACACAGGTGTCGGCTTTCGTCACCCAGACAACTGTACTCATGTCGACCGGTCGTAATTAGTCGCTGAAATCTAATCGAACCGTCAATCCGCCATCTTGAAATGTCATTTCGTAATTGTCAATATTAAACTGTCACTTGCAATGGTCAAGGATTAAATGTTTACACTTTGCGGCCTTTCGTGGTCCACGGTCCTGAATATACAGGTGAATAAAAATATCGTCTATGATATGTAATATCGTCGATTGCTGTATAGACAGCTGCTCAAATCATGATGGCAATTATGGCAATCTATCATAGGCCAACGTTGGGGGTCACAATGGCCCCTCTCTACGTAGGGCAATAATTAGTTACCATGATTGTCCTTAAATGTAAGCAGTATGTTACATTTTCGTCTATGATCGACGTCAATAAAATGTGCTATATAAGTATATACAGCCGCTCAGGCATGGGTTTACACCACGACCAACATAGTAAAGATGACAACATTTATGTTTTATTGCGGTAACAATAAACTAACAATGTTCAACAATAAACAATAAATAAAACTGATCAATCACATCACGCTCATGGCTGACCATCATCACCCCGGGCCGATCACGACTGCATTGTTGACTCAAATGTCAAAATTGTGCAATTCTGTTTATGGTAAGACCACACTACGCGACACTACTAAATATTCGGCGTGTGAAATTCGCTTGGCTCTGCCAGCTTGCTTCAGCTGTATTATGACTGGTTCATCACCTTTACGAATAGAGAATATTTTTCTGACGCGCTATTACACACTTGTACGCTTTTAAAAGAACTATAAGTTCTAAATGAGTTTCATTATTAATTTCGGTAACGCTTTTGTGCTCCTTGGAGTGCCAGCAGACGCGACACTGAATGCCAGTGCGACGGAACGTGAGGTGTGGTGTCGCTCCGCTACAGCGTAGTGTTGCCTAGTGTGGTCTCGCCTTTATAGAGTCGTTGTATGTCCCATATAATTAACCCACGCGGCAATCGGCCGTGATTGTCATGTTAGCGATGGTCAAATTAGTTTCATAAGAAGTTTTTTTGTTTAATTCTTTAAAGTTTAATGTGTACCAACTGCCAGTATCATTATTAACTACACTGGAATTCTTAATTTCATTCATTGCATATTTTGAGTAGTAGTACTATTACACATATAATTACTGCATTGAAGTGGAAGAGGACCAGCCATAGCTGCAGAATGGAAGGACAGACAATCGATGCAATTGAGAACGCCTAAGTTCAGCACAGTTTAAAATACAGAGTGAGCATATTATATGGTAATTTTATATGAACAATATAATTATTAAGTGTGTATCATTATACCATTTTAATTACATTTTTACAGTGATACATCAGGAGCGTCGTGTGAGATGTCGTGTCGTGGTCGTGAGTCGTGCGGCGCGCGTCGTTACGACTAATACATTAATTGAAACTTATCCGCCGATGAGCCGCATCTCCAAATTCCACGGTCTCAGCGTTTTCTGCACGAATGTACAGTCATATACATAATATATATTTTGAGTTGTGTAGACGACTGTACTGTGTACCATCGATGAAATTGATTCCCAGGCAGTTGACAGACCAACGTCATTTGGTTGGATCATGTTAATTCTGACCTGTCGGCTAGGTTTGACGTAACGCGGCCAAACTACATTTACCTACCTAGGAATCAACTTCTCTGATAGTAACTTCCATAAAGAAAATGTTTAAGAACTATTTGAAAAGTTTTTAATGGTGTCAACCTGAGGTGTCAACGTTTTCTTCAAAAGTTCGTAGAGGCTTCGTAGCACTGCTACGACGGGAAAAACTTTACTTTTTGCTCATAATATTTGGTTTTATAGCTATAAAAATTACAAAATAGTTATACTACGAGTATTATTATTAATTATTCCACACTACAAAAAATGCATTTTTGTCACACCCTTGTTTTCACGTTTTAAATCTTTTAACTCTTTTCTTTAAAGGGTTTCCTTGGCCAACTGTACCACCATCTAATATTGCATGCTAATTTATATATTTTGTACAAAACATGCACCGCATAATTTATATGTGTCATGCGTTGCCTCACCGAGTGTCACGAGAGCACGCGATAGCGCCCGACAGCGCACGACAGCGCACGACAGCGCGGGAGCGCGGGTGACAATACGCAATCAGGATTAGTCGAAACTGGGACGATCACACGAACGTCTAGAATCTAGAATCCAGATTCTAGAATCATATCTAGATCTAGATTCTAAATCTAGATATGCATCTAGAATAGAATACTTATAGATAATCAGGGCGAGAGAAGCGAGCCCTAGTATATCCCACAACCTAAATATATTGTGCTACACTTTACGGAAAATCTATCACGCCTATTGATTTGTGCTTAAAGTTTTAACATACATTTTTTTATTTATATGTAGATGTGTTATCATCAGTCAGTCAAGGTATGACAACGCGAGCCCTCACAAAGCTTGGCTTTTAGCTAGTAGATATACTACATCTCATCAAAATACATCATTTAGCTACCACTACTATAATTCTACTTTCGCGGAACACATGGGATAGGATACGTTTTTACTTAATTTCATTTTTATTTATACCATTTTGTAAGCAAGATATCGTCTTGATTAAGACCTTCTGAAAGGAAGCAAAAGTAGGACTTTTTTCTTTTACATAGATAATGCGGAACGTTCTGAAAACACGATTTGATTGACTTTTGAGATTACTAGAGATCATAATAAATTATTATTATTAAATGTTGAAAATTAAAATACTATGTAATTTTTAAATTCATTAATTGCAGATTATTAAACATTTATGTTTATCTAAGCTTTAAAACTTTGTGAGACAGTCCTTACTGGCTATTTGTTTAGTGTAATTATTATTTTACATAATAAATTATTAATTATGCTTACAAAAACATGTTGGCAACTTTCTCGTAAATGCAGAGCCTTTTCACCAGACCTTTACCTACATCACATAATTGTCTATTAGTAAACTAATAATTATTTGTTCACTAATAATAATAATTGTAGATGTGAGTGGATAAAGTAGGTAACTACCAATTAAAAAATCTCATTTTTTGCACAAATAAAGGTAAAGCCTCTATTTATGCAAAAAAATGAGAATTTGGATGGACCTGGAAAAATGTTTAAAAATCAAAAAGGTATGAATTTTATCTGTAACCAGATATACCTATATTTGCTAGACGACGAAGTCGGTAAGTTACTAGGTTTGTTTAGATCATAAGTGAAAAAATTAGTAATTGCCATTATGTCATAAAGTATTAGTTATCCACTTCATCTGCTTACGTCTTCACTTATTTCTCTACTAGTATAATAGTTAGTCAAACAATTTCATAAGATTAATTTTAGCTAGGAACATTACTGTTTAGTAATTAGAAGCACCATTAGCGCAGTAAAAGCTATTAATTAGCATTCACCAATTTCCATTAAAGGAAAGCCGGTAGCCTACATTAATCATAACATCTAGTTAGCTGAAATTATTAGCCCAGGTCGATTAATTATGGACCCGAGGTAGGGTTGCCAGTTGAAGCGAAAAATTAGCCCTTACAGTTACGGGAGCATTTTTAAATCTTTAGAGATATTGTATGAGCTAGTTACTTGTAATATTGTTATGTATAAAGTCCAAAATGTTCGTAAATATAAAAATCATATCATATCGTATGATTTAAAAATAAAGCATGTAATTCTAAGTGTCTGTTTAAGTGGTTTTGTCCAAATCTCCGTCTTATAAGCTTATAATACTTATCGGAATTTTCTTCACATTAACAGCTGTTAATGTGAAATTCCAATAAGTATTAGATGTAAGCAGTTGACCGTATTTAGGAAACGGTTAGCATTTTATCACCGGATAAGCAACCAAGAAGGCCTAAACCTAAGCGTGGCAGCCCTGGCGCGACACACAGATAAATCACAGGTAACCCGATCGCTACCGGGACACACGGCCGGCGCGTTCGTACAACACGAACCACATTACTTACTGAACATTCACCGAGCATCCGTTTGACGCAATAAATTCTGAATTGCATTATTAACATCAATATTGTCACGCCGATAATATTTATGCAGCGATCTATTTCACATAATTCCTTACGACTGGCGTTTTATTTGAAAACTTGTGACTAATATTTGAAATATAGGCATATAAATGTCAGTTGTTAGTATTGCACTATTTTAGAAATGTTTTTGAAACGAACACGTTTCTTTAAATTCATACGAACGTTTATAGACTAGAAATTCATTTTAGTACTACGCAAGCATTTCTATTATAATAATTACTATAACAAATATTATAAAAAGGTGATGTATGGTTATGGGCATTTTATGTAAAGTCGAACAGTTCAACATGTTTTTAGTTTTAATAGATTAGCTAGACCGAGTGAAATTAAATGTTATTTTATAATAACGACGTGTTTTTTGCACAATATGGGCTTAACAACTAGTAATTAACACTTTTACTTCCACGGCCGCTAAAAACAAAGTGTTATTTTAAAATGCAAGAAATATTTGTAAATTTAAGATATAAATGATTCAGGTTATTGTGATTATAACAACGAAATAAATTAGGATTTGTTAGGTTTCCACTTAAGCGATAAAATATAATGAGAAATTTAACCGCTAACAGCAAACAGTTCGCTGTATTACGCAGCTGTGTGACAATCGCGACGCGTGTTGCAACGCCGATACAAATATTATTTAAATTTAAAATCCTCGCATTTTCCCACAGAGTCGGCACGCATTACGCAATGTACACCATTACGAGTTATTGTGTCGTTCCTGTATTGCCCAAGCGTTTATCATATCTGCGATAGATTCATGAAAATCATCTGTCCCAGTTGCGGCGACTTTTACTCGCACTAAATCATGCATTGTCGGCTTAGTTCCTACGTGTGCTGCGTCTAAATGGGCTAATCTCGGCATCGGAGATTGCAATACTCTAAACGTACTATTGGACTGCGAAACAGCTCATGTATTGTTAACATTATATTTATAAATGTTTAGTGTTTAGATAATATTTACAATTTAATTTTCCGCGTGTATGGTGATTCAAAAACTAGTTTTTTGCATACCGTTGGTTGTTGCTTTATGATTTACAATTTTAGAATACAACTTCATATATTATGTATCATATTATAGTTTACATACACCTCGATTATTAAGAAATTAATATTTAGCAATGTCAGTTTACTTTAAAAATCTATTTCAGCTGTTATACCATAGATTTGAAAAGACATTAACGTTATGACCCTAAGTATCCCATTGCTGGGAAAAAACTCAATTATAATATTTATTAAAATCGTACAATAAAGAACAATAAAATATGCGACAATTCGAGAAACTTTTGGCGCCAACTGGCTCGAATCATAAAACGTAGCGGGTCTGTCCATACATTTCGCAGTTTACTGCCTCTTACTTCTGCCGACCAGTAAACTGTGTAGCACTTCATAAATATAATCGCTTGGAGCTAACTTGGCCCAATTGCGCGAATTTGAGCTAAAGTTCACGTTGTTAGAAAACCATGTTTTCTCGTGCGAGTAACAAGTATTATTTTAAAAGAAAACATTTCAATAATGAAAAAGAACTCTCTAATACTTCTTGTTTGTTACGAATAGGTTTCGACTTCATGATTTTGAATACCCCTTTAAGAGCTCACCTGACTCTAAAAATCAAACATCGTCCTTCTCTTTTCACACCCACGCCCGTCTTTCATATGCCAGGTGAAAAAGGACGGCGCGGAATCATCGCCGAGTTAGTTTTACTTGAATAAAAGACGAACTATAATGATTATGAAAAAAGTGTTTTGAGCAAATTTAGGTTTTATCAATACCTTTTTAGATATTAATATTTATTAAAGAAAAGACAGCAAACTTCGAAAATCCAAGCAAAAATGTGTCTAAAACAAGGTTTTTTGTAAAAAAGAAACTATTGAGCATTTTTTGAGTAATCGTGTTTTCGTCTTGAGCATTTAATCTTTATGAACTGAAGTTACTTGTGTCAAAAAATCAGTTTTCTAGACCTTACAGATTTTGAGATCTAGGTTAAAGTATGTAGTCAAGTTAGGGTCATATAGGCTCTTAAGGCCATACCCAAAGCAAACGGCCTTGACCATACATTTGACGCGTTGCCAAGATCGCACAAAAATCTTATTTTTTACGTCTTATCTTAGTTCAAAATTGACCAAAAAAAAAAATTAAAACGGGGAATATGTAGTTAATGAAATTATCTATCTACGAGTATTGTCGTGTATTTCAAATAAACGTAATTTGTAACACTAAGGAGATGCTGAAAGTATGCTTCAGTTTTAATAAATTGGTATTACTTTGGAAGCTAATATCATGAGTATAATAAACAAAAATATAAAATTGAAAACGGAGAAACGAAAGTTTATATACTTAAGATTATTGCTGTATTTTTATTATAACTTTGTAGCTTTCAAATTATGAGTTTATAAGGCTCTAAATACGGTAAATTACGGAATCTCCGTAGGGGAAGGGCCTTAATCATTTGATAACGAAATAATTATTCCAATTGTGCTGTTAAGACGTAATTTATTCATCCATGTTTATGAACTTAACTATAAAGTAAAATTAACTACGGTTAGTAATGGTATCGCGGATGTGTAATTAATGGTTTACTGTTAACTAATAAAGTAAACTAACTATCGTTTGTTGGTAACTTCCCTTTCACTCGAACTAATATATTACGACTGATTAGGTTTTAATTTCATTACATATTTGATGCTATATTTAAGCAGGTTTAATTCTTGAACGTAGTTTAAGTTAAGTACATAGTGGTTGTTTGTTAAACAGTTTATGCCTTCTATTACTTGGCAACGCGGTTTGCTTACAAATACATAATATATTAATCTTTCGATCGTGGATTCTTGGAAATCTATTGTTATTCTATTGTGTCTCGCTCACCGGTGAGCTTATGGGTCTTGACGGGTTAAAGTTTATAGGGAGTTTAAGGTTTTGCCCCATAAAAACGCTGCATAGGTGCAATACAAGATGAGTAAAATAAGGTAATAAAGACACTACTCCTTAACTCATTATATTATTATTTGGCGCTCTTAATCGTCTATCGAGACTATATTATGCTCAGATTAAAAGAAACCCTATCAATCCTTATTGTCCTCTAATTAACATCTTTTGTGACTAAAATACAGTGAGTATAGCGGTAAGACTTATCGTTACCGTAAACATAATAATATCGTTATGACAAATCGTATCGTAACGTATTAAGCAGCCCTTTGCCTATAGTATAATGTACTCACCGTGGCGTACTCCGCACAGATGTCTATAGAAGCGACGAACTCGACGACTTCGTCGACCGACATCGCCGACAGCCGCGCGCGCGCCTCCGCGCATAAACACTCGCGTGTCTCACTTGATTCTGGAAAAATAATCCTATATTATTAAACTAGTTTTAGCCCGCAGCTTTGATGGATAAAAATACTCTACGTCGTTTTCCGGGACTGAAAGTATCTTGATACCAAATTTCATCAAATTTGGTTGAGCAGTTTAAGCCTGAACGGGTAACGTAACAGGATCGTAAAAATATATAGTTACTTTAGATTTATAATGGATAGATTATTAGGTATCTTTTAGGAATGCCCTGGACATTTCTCAAAAAAGGTGATCCTGCCGAAGTACAATGTTATCAACACAAGTTAATTAAGAAAAAAATGTAAACATTCAACAAAAAAGGTATGTAAACCCTGCTAACATTTCTTGACAACCTTGCTAAGAGGTCTTGCTAAGTTGCGGTAAGAAAAGGTTGCTCAACCCTTCACCAAACAATCAAAAAGGATCCTTTCTCTTACCTCCATTAGACACTCTCTCCTCCCCCTCGCTGCTGGGGCTGTACCGCGCCCGCTTCACGTCCCCAGCCGTGGACAGGTCGAGCGGGCTGTGGTCGGACACGTTGCGTTTGATGCGCTTGCGCCGCGACCGACCGCACGCCACCCGAGATAGCGCTAGCAACGTCTGGTGGAAGAAAAATGAGGACGATGAAGCCGGCAAATCTAGTAGAGTTTTTAAGTTGTGCTCAAACTAATGAAAATGTCCATTTAGGTACCTTATACAAGTGTCAACTTTGGTAGGTAAAAGTTGAATAAAACCCACTTAAAGGTATAACATAAATTAATTGTTGTTATAACCTATTAGAGCAAATTGTAGCCTATTGTGTTCTTCTCAGTAGTTTAGAGTTTAGGCTGCCACATCTTTACTAATTCTTTTAGCTTTGTCGTGGACGGGATACAAAAATAAAAAAAACCTATGTAATTCTCATTTGTTTTAATATTACATCTATTATTTTAAGTAATACAACTCTTTATTTTTACCATGCTTCTACGGTGGCATTACATGTTATAACAATAAAGTTCTGAATGGGAATCGTCATCGAGGAACGTGTATTAAGAAGTAACTCCAAATGAGCTCGCATTCATCATACTTCAAGTCGTCATGCTCCCTCGCGGGTCAAACCTACCTTTTTTTTCTATTCCAATCGCTCAAATTCAATTCTTATCCTACGAGCAGAGAGTCCATTATCGAATGACCACGCAAAATATCTTTATTAGACGCGTGCGCATGTTTTACGAGCGGTCGTTTAATTATATATTTTATGCTTCACGATCTCGGCTTTTTGCTTTTCAACATTTCTTTAATATAACGATTTTCACGGTTTTGTGGTAAATTATTTCTACAATTGCGTAATTAGCTCCGTTTCTTCCTTATTAGCTACGAAAGTATTAAGAAAGCATAAGAGATCTCGCTGATAAAGTAAAGCAAATAACGTTACGAGTTTGGGTTTTCAGTTTAGAAGAAGCTGCGCTTACCAAATATTTCAGAAGTTCACTAGTGAGGGGCAAAGGTCTTTTCGGTTACTAAATTTAAGAACATAAAGGCCTGTTTCACCACTTCCTGATAAAGTCCGATTACATTTGACAGATGCTCCATGCTTCATCTGTCAAGTTAAGTTGTGGATCCTATCCGGCACTTATCAAGAATTGGTAAAACCGGCCCTTAATCGATTAAACTATAACTAACACAAATTATATGAAAGTTTGGGATTTTATGCCATTTTAAGCTAGAATGTATATTGTAGTGTTCTTGCGTATTTATGTGGGCAGAGCTGCCAGCGAAGGTAAGTATTATGGTAATTATAGGCCGGATCTTATTATCCAATTAGGTTGTTTGAAAGTGCCACGTTAAGTTTTATTCGCAATAAAGTAGAGACAAGCGAACCGGGCGGCGTGCGCCGTGTGCGAGGAATACCTAAACACGTAAAGTCACACTTCGAGCGCGGCCATTAATCTCACGATTTACAACCGCTCCCGTTCTCAGTGAAAATAAATTCGCAAAATATTTACCGGCCAGGAAACAAAGCGGGGCAACAAATCACGCGCTGCTAAACGGGATGAAAAATGACTCGGAGATTAGAAAGTACGGTTCTAGTTCGAAAATTATATTTCGAATTTAGAAAGTGCAGCTGCAGTTTTCGCGTGATGCTGGCCGTTTTAGGAAAAAAAATTGAAATTTGAACGGTGTTCGATTTCACATCCCATCACTATGTAGCGGCGCGGGCGGCGCGTGCCTCGGCCAATTAGTGCAGCTCCAGTTAGTTCCTCGGAGACGGTTCGCTGGGCGCGCCACTGATCTATGCACGTGGATGTGCCCGGAGATCACCCGGCACTAACAGTACATTTATAGTATATACTATACAGAGCAGAAAAATTAAACTCCGTTAAAGTTGAAAATGTTAAAAACAATAAAAACAATATAATTACAATGTATAACATTGTTTTCTTTTAAGTGTATTTTTCCATCTAAAAGTAGTTTACTTCCATGATATCGTGTAGACCGTGTAGTTTTACAATGTGCGAAATGCATTAATTAACTGATGTTAAACTAGATTTTTTCCAAAAGTCCATCTAAAGGCCGCTTTCCGCGTTGTACCACGACGGATAAGTATGATTGCCACCATAATAATTGCAAAGCTGTCCAACTATAGGTAAACATAGCCGTATATATCTGTACAGCTTCCTAATAGCTCGTGTTATTGGCTGATGTCCAATATCCACCATAGGCTATCATAGTCCTTCGACATTGCGACCTCGCAAAAAAGAAATTTCGTAGACACATCTATTATATAACTTTTATATCTCTGTGCCCCATGTTCGCGAGCGAGTGGCAGGTACGGGTACGATCGCGCGCGTGCCTACTTACAACAATCATTGCTATCTTCACCTAATTTAAGGGTCGGCGCACACTGACGGAACCAAGTTGAAATAAAATTAATATTTTGTAGATAATGTTGTATTTTGATGTTATATTATCACAGATTACTAATATGTACAAAAATTATTATATAAGACACTTTCCTACTAATGAAGATATAACTGTTGTGTATAGGGGAGTTAAAATAGAGTCTGTGCTTTTATTATTTTAAAAATGCTTAGAAAACCAAAAATATCATCACAACTCTTCAAAAATTCCCTCTCCGGGTCAAAACGGAAGCTCGGTAGGCTGCCTCGACTAATGTTCATTAAAATCATAAATGTAGATGAAGATAGCCGTGAACTATGCGCGGGCGCAGGCGAGAAGGTCACTGAGCACGGAATTACTAATTACTCATAAATTTCAAGAAGCACTTATGAAACGACCACCTGAGCGTGACCCAACAAGGGGCATTATGAATATAAAAAGGAAATTATCAAAGGTTTTTTTTAATTTTTAGAAACTTATCAGCGGACGTATAAATCTAAGCTAAACTTTACTATTCAGTGCATTTATATGTAACCGATTAATATTTAGATAATAGCGACATTTTTTTAATTGCTCATTCATTAAAATTAGATCAGCTTCCTTGTAGCCATGTTTGAAAAGAAATACCTAAAATAATCCAGTTGATTTTTCAATGAGATGACCAATGCAAAATTAATAAAACTATCATTTTTCTGCACCTGATATTTATTTTAAATCAAACAGTATAGTAGTCACTTTTGTCCTGGTTCAGTAGTGCTGTGGCAATTTTAACTAATATATTTTATATTTTTAACTTTTATATATAATTTCTTATTGTATATGTATTGCTATGTAGGTTTCTAAATTTTATTCTGTGCACGCCCTATATGATATTTCCCATCACATTTCTCTCCGTAGGACTGCTGGAAGAAATTTCTGTTAGAGATTAGCAGTACCTGTTGTGTCGTATTTCTTCTGTGTATATTTCGTGTTAAGAATGATGTGTGCAATAAATAGTAAATAAATAAATAAATAATAAAATAAAAGTTCCAACAAGCAATCAACCTCTATAGCTAGGTCATTAGACTGCACCTGTCCCTTAATACAGTCATTCACGATGATTCGCTACCATTTACGTAGAAATTCGATCCCGATAATCTGGTAACCGTCCGTGGGTGGTCGTTGATAACTTATCAAATAATTAAAGGTTAACGGAAAGTCACGAGACCGCCGTTCGACAGTTATAGTGATTTAGTTTCTACTTTATAAAGTAGACAACCGCTTTGCTTGAAATAGTCGATTGAAGTAGTCTAGTCTAGATTGAAGTACATAGTTAGTAGTATTAGTCACGACACGATTCGATTTAAAAAAATAGAGCTGCAAGGATATTTTCATGGGGACAAGGATGCGCATGCCAGATTCAAGATGACACGTTGGTTGTCATTTAGGCTATACGCAAAAATATGATATTTGGTCTTCGGATGACATTCAGCAGATTGGTGCAGCAGCAGTGTAAAAAGAATTCCATGTTATGACGCTATAACTTTCTACCAATCGTCAAAAAGTGGTACAACTCTTTCAACTGCGTCATTTTTATTAATTTTTTAATCACATAATATTTATTTATTTATTATGTGTCTCATAGGAAATGTTTTTGATAGTAACCTAGTAGACCTATAATAATATTCGTAACATTAGTAGTTAATATACAAAAAATCCATATTATTATAATTTATAATTACATAAATATTCTAACAAGTGAAGTCACCATATGGGTCAGAAATAAAGTTAAATAAGCATAACATTTTTAACAAGTCTTTGTAAATATTAAAGTTTAGATTAAAAATTAACTGTTCTCGGTTATCTCGAAGTTAACGGAGTTTGTTAACTGTAACACACGGCTTTCGGTAGTTTACGTAATTTCAAATATTCTCCCAATTACTCAAACATCTCTTGAAATAAAACGCTCTTCCAAAAAGATAACGCATTCGAAAGATTTAATAAATAACGTTAACGTAACATTTATATTTTTCAATGTTTGGTTGTGCACTTAATTTTGTTATAATTTAATATATTATATTTCCTTAATTTCCTTAATTTCCTTAATAATTAAATAATAAGTTCTCAGATTACACTCTGGATTTGTGTTGCGTTTGATTTCCACTGTTGGGATGTAGCTCACTTTGGGAGTTTCTGTTCATCAACCGTTGGATGAACCTTTAACATAATATGGCAATTCACCACTGTCGGAAGAAGACGAAGAAAACATATCTTTGACACTTGACAGATGACAAGTGTTTCCTGGCTGCTTTTTGCCGCGGACCGGGCTTGATGGCATTCGAGAAATTTTTGTTCTGATAATTTTTCCTTGAAAAGGCTTAATCCAGCTGGAATTTCAAGTTTCTTTCTCTTTTGGTTTTTCAATATAATCACTGTGAACTTTTTGTGTGGTCGGCCGACCAAAGTGCATCAAAATTCAAGAGTACTTCAGCTACGCTCCGGAGCGGACCACGCGCTACAGAAGACAATCATCTTGCTCCTACAAGATCCAACGGGCTTGCTGCTACTGCAATTGCCTGAGCACCCCTGCTGACTATGGAACAGGTTAGTCGGGCATGATACGGATTCCTGAGTGTTTTTTTTTTTTGAGAACTTTGTATTATCCCGCAGGCAATCTAGCTATTACACGCATTTTGCCTGTTCAATGTCAGTCCTAATTTTAGATGTTAGTCTGAAATCTAAATACATTATACATGTCTTCTTTCCTATTAAAATGAGAAAAATAACATACGACATGTTATAATTTAACAGTAACTGGTGGATTACAATTTTGTAATTTTATAACCGACAATAAAAAGTAATATTTTCAATAACGACATGTTTTCATAACAACATTTTCCCTTAAAAAATCTTTAATAACATAAAGTAACTTGTGAGTTTTGTGACATAAGCGTTCGTTAATATGACGTTGACGTTCGACTCGTCTAATGTCAATTTCGTTTTGAACGGCGCTTCTATGAAGAATCGATAAAGGAAAAGTTTTGGCTACAGGTTCAGATCCTTACCTTAGTAGAGGTCATATCAACGGTAGCAGGGAAGGCGGGTATGTGCGTGCCCTGCTGCACCGCGAGCTTGGCGAACAGCCCGCCCAGCGGCGCCGAGCCCACGTCCACGGGCGGCGCACCGAACCCGTTGCGGTGGAAGAAGCTGCAAGGGAATATGGTCTTTAGTGGGATATAAGTAGTTGAATATTGTGTGAATAACGGAGTTTCAAATTCGGAATTATAATTATTAAATTCAAAATGAATTCATCGAAACATTCGGAGTCATTTTACGTTTTAAGTCAGTGGTGGGAACGAGGGATCCCTTTAAAAAAACATTAATACATCTTCGACATTAAGGGCGGTTTAATAAGGTAGGTGGTACCCAAATACTTTTTATCCGAAAACTTTTCGCATTCACAGAGGTCAAGTAAAACATTATTTCAAACAGGACGTAAAAATAGAGGAAATGTAACGACTGGATCCTATATCCAGTCGTTACATTTCCTCTATTTTTACGCGAACTTTAGGTGACACACAGGCGAGTAAGGTCGTCGAGCCATAAGTCCGCGTACATACTCGCGTGTCTGTCACCCCCTTAATTAAGTCAACATAAACCAGCTTTGGGATTTGAAAATGGAATATCAAATAAATAATATAAATTGAAAATGGAATGTGACGTCAGATGTACTTGACCCCGGCAACCCGCGACAACCTGCGCGACAACTCTCCGAATCACTAATTAAAATCGACAGGTCGGCGACCGCGCGAGATGAGCAATTCATTAATATAACATAAGCGCAGCACTGGTTCTCACGAATCATGTAAATTTGTCGAGTCGACTCGAGTTATCGAATCGATTAATATGCAAATCGATTTGGGCATCGGTCGCTGACCCGCGGGTCGCGTGTCGCTGTGAATGTCGCAGCGCCGTGTGAATGACAGGATCAAAGTTTGAATTTGGAATGTCTAACTGGAAAACCACTGCTAATTAATGTGTGATCATTTTACCTCTGAATATGCATAGTTTAACTAAAATGATAATAATTTGAGAATGCTTGCATAGCAGAGTAAACACCAAAAATGTCTTTTGGAAAAGAAATTTAGGTGGACTAAAACAAAATATGAAGATGATTCAGTAATAAGACTCTGGTAAAAATAAGGAAAAGATCTCAGATTATTATTGATACCGAGAATAGACCACCCAGGAATCGTTTGGAAAATTGATTTGGTTTTAAGCTGTAGACATGTAATGACTAGTAATAGTGTTGATCTTTTGCTGACCAGTAATCTCTAAAAACAACCAGTAACCTCTGTTACTTGTATTCGTCATGTTGCTTACATTGTTTGATAATAATATAATCCTATTCTTTTAATAATAATGACAGAGAGCCTAGTTGCTATCAACTGCTACGAATTATTATGTACTAGCTGTTTGACTGAGCTTTGCTCGGTATCTGATGGCATTTTCTAGAAATGATTCCTAGCTAGATCGATTTATCGCCCCCGAAACCCCCTATATACTAATGTCATGAAAATCGTTGGAGCCGATTCCGAGATTTCAATTATATATATATATATATATATATATATATATATATATATATATATATATATATATATATATAACTTCGTTGCGCCAAACTTCGTTTATCGCGCGGGGTAAATGTACTGTACATTTATAATACAAAATTTATCCTATAACCTGAGTATAACCTATCCTGGCCCTCAAAGTATAAAGTACAGCAAAATCGGTTCAATGACACTCACTCGTTGGGGCCGGTGTTGTATCTGGCGGCGAGGGTGCGCATGATCTCCGAGTAGTGTCTCGGCGGTGGGGCCGCCGGGCTGACGCGCTCCGGCGTGGTGCTGGGGTGCGAGGACGTTGATGGCGTCACGCTGCGAGACCTGCGGACGAGGGGGGTTGAGCAACAAAAAGGACGATACGAGGGGGTTTGAGCAACAAGAAGGAAGATACGAGAGGGTTTGAGCATCCAGAAGGAAGATACGAGGGGGTTAAATAACAAGAAGGAAGATACGAGGGGGTTTGAGCAACAAGAAAGAAGATACGAGGGGGTTTGAGCAACAAGAATGACGATGCGAGGGGGTTTGAGCAAACGAACCGTAAGAAAAGGGCTGGCAGAAGTCAATTCGTGAAACATCAGCGTTTAACTCGTCAAGTAGTGCGCTGAGGAAGTGTATTTGGATGAACAAACCCCGAGAAAACGGCTGGCAGATTGACTGTTTTACATATCAAATGACATTGCGCATGTAATATATTATATTTCTATCGAGTTTTGCCGCTTTTTCAGTGTATTCCCGCAAAAGAATTTAGGCTGCAATTTCATAAGAACTGCGTTACAAGTATGCTGCGCTTAGCACAGTCAGCCAAGTGAATCGATTCTATTACTTCTCAAAAACAAATTCCTCGTAACGTAGTAGTGAAACGCTCCTTTAGTCAATCTTACTAATAAATGCAGATCCCTTGGTCCTTAGGAGAAAATTTTAGATTAGCAAATAAATCAGCTTTACCTAGAAGCGGTGGAGTCATGTGGACTGGAGCGCTCGGTCTTGACCGTGGCGGGCGGCGCGGGCGCCGGCGGCAGCATCTGCGCCGGCGACGCCGCATCGCGCGCGCACAGACCCGACACACCACCCCCGCCGCTCTCGCCTGGAACAATACAAAGATAGGTTAGGATAGGTTAGGTGAGGATAGTCTGTGGACGGTGGAAGTCCGGTCCCTTCTGAGGTAGACCGGCCGGTCGTGGGGGGAGTCCTGTGTTTGTTAGATCCGGGACATCCCTCCTTTATACGGCGGAAGGCGAAGCGTAGGTGGTTTTAGTGAGTAAGAGTCTCACATACCCCCGGGGTGCTTCAGCTAACTGAGGCACATCCCCTCAATCCCCTCCCCAAAAAAAACAGTTTGATTTGTCAACTAGATTAGATAACATGACCCGATCGTAGATGTAACGTATCTAGTACAAAACTTTTAAATAAGCTGTCAACACAAACCTAAACACAGAAAAATAAATCACTAGTTTTCTTTTAATAGCTTGGTAAAAACAAATTGCTATAGTATTAAATGTTTGACATCAATATACCTTAAAGAAGCCTTAAACGTGCGTCCTCAAGAAAAGAAACCCGTTTGGTCAGACAGAATGTTGTATTCTTGGCGCGTTACGCGTATCGTAAAAAGTTACAAAACGCTGACCTGCGTGGCATCCGCGGCAGATACATCTGACAGCGGCGCGTTTGAGGGGTCGACGCCAGGGCTGGCGGATGCGAGATTTGCATACTTCTTTTATTTGTAGCATTGGAGTTTGGCTTACAGAACAAAGGATTATTTTCCTTTTCTTTTAACAGTCAAGTTTAAACGGGAACCTTCATGTTTGAACCGTTGATATTTAGAAGTAGTCCAGAGAAATCTGATGTCCCGGTTTTTGAAGTTCAATTTCGAAATTAGTTTATCTTTTTACTAGCATTGTTAAATTTTTGGACGTTAGTCAATCAAAAGCGCTAATAGGTAAATTCTTGTCAAAAAATTTAGAAATGGCAAATTCAGGACATAGCATGTGCAATGGGCCTCTATTATTATTTTGTTGATCTCACTAGTTCACTACGATAAGCAAGTTAATATTAATACCGATGAGCCTTCGTGTAAACTTTGTATAAATCTCAATAGAATTAAATTTTAATGGCAGCCCTGGGCGACCGCGATACACATACAATCTGAGCGTGCTATCTCCGAGATTAATGGCCGAGGTGTGAGCGCCGCAGCCAACTGTACTAGCTCCACCTGACATATCTGCACGTCCTGGTTTCGATAAAAAAGTTAAATGTGTTCTAAATTTGAATAATCTGTATTTGGCGCCATAATCTACATATATGATATGAAAGATATAGCATTAGCGTTTCAAAGAAATGCAATAAAATAAATACACACAATACGTTACACGGCCTCTCTACGTTACCCGATGATGGACAATTAATACAGGCAATCGAACGTGTTCAATCTTTAATTACCCATGATCGTGCATACTGTAGACAACTACGCAATCTATCTATGCTAGGCTATCATGGTTATTCATCATAGCCAATGTAAACGGCCTTCAAAATATAACTGATAAATTCAAGACCTCTTCGGATTCAGATAAAAATAACTAAAACAACTCTATCGTTTTATTAGCACATAAAATGGTCATGGCACCTTCTAAATCTATTGTATCTCGTTAAGTGTGGTGTTCCATTATTCACGTCGATATGGATGGCCCACACACCGTAATCTATGTTATGGGAAAATTATTACAATTTGACGGCGCGACATATCTCTACAATAGAAATGTCATAGCGAGTACGTTGGCGGAGATGAATTTATCTATACGATAAAAACACGACAGCTATATTAGGTAAGGCGCGAAATGCTAAGTGACCTCAGAGGTTGGAATTTTAAATTTCGAATGATTTATGAATAAAAAATTACACGTGAATTCTATTTTTAAACAACACCTCAAGTGCAGATTCTCTTGGAGTTTTGAATTATTACAATTTGTCTATGCAATAAACTCTTGCCTCCTTACTGATAAAAATGTTTACTCTAGGCTAACGCAAAACCACGTTTTAATCTGTCAAGTAACTTTTCCAACGTATCAGACAAAGATTGCTTAAGAGTAAATAGTTATATTTATTCTTGCCATACTAAAAGTATCTGACAAAATTCAATTGAAGCACTCTAAAGTTTAAAGAAAACCCATTTTTAAGGCAATTCTTGCACAAAATTCTAGTGTCAACTATCAACGGATCAAGCGATGGTGTAGATAGCGCTTTAATGAATGTTTTCGTACTTGAGATAATTATCAGACGTCTGTGGCCTGGTTTTTGCATTTCTTTGCGTTACAACACGCGTAAGTGCAAAAACTAAATGCCATGTTACCTAATATCCTATTTTTGCTAATCTTAGCTACCTGGGTTTTGTTGCAAAGAGAACTATGTAGTAGCTAAGCTGTTTAGTGTTTTATAATTGTCAGGATCTACCATGGACATAAAGAGTACAACTGAAAGTCCAAAAAGTGTCCATCTGATGCTGTAGGTTAGTTTAAGAGAAATAATTTGTGACACAAGCACCTAATTTTACACCTTTGGTAAAAGTTGCATGCAAAATTACAATTTTATTACATATTAATTCTGTTTCCTTGCTTACAAAATATATTGCGTCTATTTGAATTAAAATTAAAAATAAATTTCAATAAAAATCTAAAAGCCCAAATTAAAATTCTATTGTGAGCTATTAAAATCGATTAGCAACCAACATGAGAATCGATTTTACCTTCACGAATGATTTCTAACCACGACCTAGAACACACCCATTAAAAAGTGACCCAAAAGTCGCGATGCAATAAACACAACTTCCTTCCTCCGTTTGGAAACAGTTTATCTCACAGTCTGTGAGAAAAGGCGCAGGAAATCAGAAGTGTCATGGCGGCGATGAGCAATGCCTTCCGCTGCCGAAATCGAAGCAGCATTATAATGAAGGAAGCCCGACAGTTAGCCACTAAAAAGGTTACTGCGTAAGCCGCCAACATGGTTAATATTGTGTGTTATAATATCAGGAATCCCATGAAAATACAAGCGATTATGATCATGTACATCTTCGTCCATGATTGCATACATCATGGTTCCTACGAGCTATGCAATCATGGTGGCAATAATATTTTTATCATGGCCAGAGTTTTCAAAAGTTATAACAAATAAAGTTGCTTGGATTTAGTAGTTAGATTTGAGTAGTAGTTTATGAATCAACATAACATTCATGTATACATATTATTATGAATATTATGTATTGGCTGGCGGGTCAAGAAGGTATTTAAGCAAGTAACTCCAAGATCTTGTCAACAAGACGTCACTATTCTATCTGTAGCTACCTTTACTATATTACTATAATGCCTATATTCATTTCTATTTACTTAAGTCAACTACACACATATTTTCACGTAAAGGGTCAAGAGAAGCGGGTTGAACGTCAATAAAACGGTTCCGTACAATCAATTAGCCTGCGGACACACTGTCGGCATGTCATTAACCCGCGGCCACACTGCCAGCTTGTTTTAGTATAGCTTTGTATACATTGTATACGCACCTCCTGACACTCGCGGACCTTAGAGGCGCAAGTTAAAGGAGCTAAGCTGTGTTAAAATACATAAAGTTGGAATCTTTGTAGCTCTAAATGCTCGAATGACACATTGTTAAGGGTCAATTTATAATAGCGCAGAGCCGAAGCGCATCGAAGCGAATTATTAAAAGGAAACATAACAAATTCAACCTTAACTCCAAAGCGTTAACGCACTTTATTACTTCTGAGAATTTAAAAAGGCGCGCGCATCCGCGCGAATTCGCGGGAATACGCCCGACTAACGCTGATTGGCCTCACAAAAGTAATGTATGCGTTACGCTCTAGAGTTTAGGTTGAATTTTCTGTGTTCAGTTTTTGGAAATTCGCTTCGCTTCGACTCTGCGCTATTATAAAGTGACCCTAAGACTAGAGTGTGCCTCATTCATCGTTATAGGTTCGGTTTCCGATAGAAATATCTTCTTTTGGTTAGGTGATGCAGGATTAGGTAATAATTGTCATCAGATGATCCTGCATTGACTTAACCTAACATCATGTCGGATGGGCATGTTAAAAGTACAGCGCCTGATCACTCGCCAGTCTTGCCGGCTATTCCAACCCTAGGTTGGTTGGTTGCGAGAGTTATGGAAGAGCAAGGATTTTTGTATACTGCGCATATTATGATCTAATACAAGAAATATATGCACTCACTTGGCCATTAAAATGTTCACATTGTTTAGGATCATGGGGATTCGATGGCCTATACAAGTCAAAGGTAACGCGCCAGCGCCTAACATGTGTCGTAAGGTGCACGTTAACAATGTACCGTTGCCAGCGACCCGGATGGTGGCCGCCGATCACGTCCGCGGTCAGGAGCGGCCTGCGATTGACAGCTATTGACACTATGTCAATAATCATAGAAATAACACTATAGTTATCTACGTCTACGAATCCCCGGCTAATAAGATATTTGCCTTGCGTTTATACTTTATATATACCTACTAGATCTGCTTGTGTAAGTATGTGAATTTTCTAATATACTGCTAGAAAAGTCACATAATACACTGCTTATATATTATGTCCTTATAAGTAAGGGTGGGACACTATTAATACTTAATTTATACAGTAATGTACATTTATTTAACATTTTTGTGTTTAAATAAAATTAATTTAAGAGAATACCGTAAATATTTCTATGGCTGATACATCATATTATGTTATACGTTAGCAATGCAGGCATCATAAATATTAATTTACACTTCAAAGTTATTGAATATCTAAGCCAGCTTAAACTCAGTTCAGTTTATGCCAGAATTCACACTTAATTCTCGCAGGTGTAGGCCCTTTCTAAGAAAAGGGCATGAATGTATTTCTATGGAGTGACCCCAAGGTCTTCTATTGATTGTAAGGTCAAGATGACGAGTTGAATATGGACGTATAATAGCAAAGGATGACGTTGACTGCGGACAGCAATCAGGAATATTATGGTGCTTTTTAAAGGAAATAATTTTTAAAATGCAGTAAGTCGCATCGGGGACTTTTCTTATACAATCATGATTACAGAATTAAGTAAATGGATTTGATTAAAAATCAATTTCATTCTGTAATAAATGAATTTTGGACCTTACGAAAAAATAAGGAATACCTACTTTCTTTGACATAAGTGATACTTACATTAATGTAGGCCCTGCAACATAACATCCTAATTTAAAAGTATACTTACTGCGTTCAGTTGTTCCCCAACATCAAGCATAAAGAGCTTGCTGCAACACACGTTAATATTCTAGCAGCCTACATCGTTCGCAATTGTTATACCTCCGACATGACCTTTATGTCATCGTCATAAGGATCACTCGCTGTGCTCATTACCATATTTATTTTGGATGCGTTATTGGACTTCCGCCGAGTGCGTATCGCAAACACTCGGGCCTTAATAGAAAAATCAACACGCGTGTTTGTCGAGCGACACGCGACCAGCCGTGGGCGTACCAGCTGACCCCCAACACATTCTTATTTCAAATTCGAATGTTTTTTTTTTACTTTTTCCTTAGTGGCCAGTTTGAATGTTTTGGTCATGAATTAAGTTTGACATTCTTTCAACATTCGAATGTTTTTGCTTTTTAGGATTTCAAGTTTTGTATTAAAAATGTTTTTGAAGATTCTTTATTTAGAAATTTGCCATATGTTTGAGTAATTTATTGTTTGTGTAGATCTGTTATAGAAGTACATCTGTCGTTAAACACTTTTTTATAGTGCGTCAAGAAAGTGAAGAAATTAAAAAGTGGCAACATCGTAGTGTCATCCCTTTCAAATCAATCTAAGAAAAAAGGGATGACACTACGATGTTGCCACTTTTTAATTTCTTCACTTTCTTGACGCATTACTTTTGAAATTCGAAACATAATTTTGAAATTCGAAACGAAATTTCAAAATTTCGATTTTTTTTTATTTACGTAATAATCATATAACTGTAGCTACGGAGTCCGAAGCTACTTCAGGGTCTCACCTGTACCCACCCACGCCCGGGTCTGGGTAAACACGGCTTGTTTACCCAGCAACCACCTGCGACGGCGAAGAGTTCAATGGTTTGTCTATTAACCAATATTGATGGGGTTTCTCAGAAGGCCAGTTTTGTCTATTTTTTGAATATCGAAGACGAAGCCAAAAGAAAGGTAATGTCTTGGTAGTCTTTGTCAGGCTTGAGTTTTTTAAGACATGTTTAAAAAATACCATATACGTGAATAAAAATAGTATATAATAAAGTAAGTATATATACTTAATTACAATACACTTTGAAAATTTATTTGTATCGAAATTGTACAGAAAATATTATTTCCTGTCCATAATAAGTAATTGTTTTAAAATTTTGGTTTTTGTGGAAGACTGAATTCTTATTAGTTTTATCTAACATCATAATGTTTAGGTCAACGATTATTTCAGTAATTACAGATTACAACGAGATCGCTTCGGTTTATTAACATCAAAATTCTTGATTTTGAGATACCAGATGACAAGATAAACAAGATGCAGATATAAAAACAATCGTATTTTCCTTCTACCGAACGCAACTTGATTATCATTGTTCCAAACATCATCAACTGGACATAACAAACACTTTAGTTAACAAAACACGCGACCACTTGTATACGGGGCTACTCTCCCCGGTCTCTGAGACCACTTACTGCCACAGGAGAATGTAAAACAGTATAGTGACTCGGCCTTGAAATGAAACCCTATCCTTGAAATGAAACTCCCTTAATACATAGATAAGATACGCTAGCGACGTGATACTGCATTGCTTCAAGTTAGATGAGTGGTGAGTAATAAACTATGAGCTTTTGTCACTTCATCTCGTGAAGACGGTAATTTTAATTAACGAGAGCTCCTAGTGGCAAGAAATTGGTTATTTAGTCAATTTCAAACTAATAGGTCCTGACGGAGGGAATTGATAAGGACTCACTCAAACTCACACATGCTCTGAAATCTCGCTAATGTATTTAGTAGTGAGTACAGTATGGTCTACTGTGTACATTTATACTGTGGTGGCGGACCACTCGGGGTCGCTGAGAGGTCATGAGGACCGTAGATCAATATTTGGGCCCACGAGTACAAACTTTACAAACGGGCTCGGAACTAGTTAGCTGGTTAACGCGCCATGTTTGATTAAATGTCGATAGTTGGAACGGCGTGTGCCCCAAACATCGTCAATTCTACAAGATTTTTACATTATTAGAAAACTTGCCAAGAAAATGGCAAGATAGCACGCAGAAGTTGAGTAGGCTTACTACGAGGAACTCTATAGAAGCAAGTGTCTAGTTCTTTTTTTTTCACATAACGAACTAAAAACATTTCACTACAAGACATTACTTTATTATACAGAGTGTAACAAAACTAAGTGATAATACTTTAGGGTGTGTATGTGTTCCTTATAGAGAGTTCACTGTGAAAGTAGCAGCGCTGAAATATCAATATTTTTTTCACTTTTGTATGGGCAAACGCCCGAGCATCACGAGTTTCCGAGTACACACCCTACAGTATTATCGCTTAGTCTTGTTACATCCTGTATAGTATGAGATGTTATAACATAATCATTCCTTTATTCGATAAAATATAATAGGCCAATACTATGTATTAGCATTCCTCACCAAAAACTGATAGGAATAAATTCTTAAAGTTATTTATCCTCAAAATAGAATTAAAGAATCAAGTTTTTAGAATGTAGCAATATTGTTTATTTTTATTTGATATAAACTATGATATAAATAAAATTAAATTTATTATGATTACAGCATCTTTACATTTTCACCAGTAAACAACGTCTCGTCAAACTTGTTTAATTTGATGCAAAAATTCTCATCTTCGTTGGAACCGGTCATAATTTATTCGATTATCTGTTTGCAGCGGATGAGAGGTCAAGGTCTAGGTCGGGGTCAGGTTCGGGGTCACGGGGGGGTCGTGGGGAGAGGTCGCGGGGTCAGCTGATTCATCGTCCCGACCTCTGACATTTGGAATTGTTTACCGATGCTTCATCCGCCATTTTCCGAGAACATTCGACGATGCTTAAAATGTTACTAATTTACGTTCGTTGCGTTTGGAATATTGAAATAAATGTAAATACTGCATAAAGTAACGGCGTTTTTCTTTCTCCAGTATACTGCAAATTAAACAAAGAACGGAATAAGCTTTTCTTGAGGTAGACGAAAAAGAATAGGTACACAACAAAATCTGGCTACGAGTTCATAATAAGTAAAATAAATAATGTTTGCGTGATTTTTGATGGCGAACCTACCTTATTTGGTCTGGTTATGTCTTAACACAACCCCATCTACATAGGTCCATCATCTATAAATCAATCTATGATATTAATATACATTAGCAGGAATAATTCAGTTCAGTGGACTCAAAACCTGAAAATACGCGAATATCACTTAGCGGCCTTTTTTCTTATACTTACTTTATAGCATATTGGTCTTGATACTGTTTATGACACAGCTTTCTACGTATTAGAAGGTGTTAATATTTAAGTTTACGAGTTGTCTAGCACCTGGTAGTATCAGAGTAAAATCAGGCACACCATATTATTTCCTATTAAAAATATTTATAAGAATGTCATGTTTTTTACCAGTATGAAAATATGTAGAAGATAAGACTTACATATCAAAATCTCAAGTTAATATGTAGGTACCTTGTAATTAATTTAATTTTAATCTGGAACCCTAGACAGTTGTAAAACCAGAGGTAAAACTGTTTGTAGCATTTAGGCTTAAAGGGGTATGAAGATTTTTGTATGGAGCCTGGCCGACCTACTTTCCGCCATTGTGTTTTTCCGCGTTCACGATTTCGTTTCATTTTTGAAAAAAATATTCGTGAACGCGGAAAAACACAATAGCGGTACGATCGGTCGGCCAAAATCTTCGTACCCCTTTATTATAATATTCTTTTTAGTCATGACATTGACACAGTACATATTTAGGCTGGTATAAATAGTCAGTACTCAAGATGCATTTCGGTCTCAAGACACGGTTCAGGCACTGTGATTGGTTAGCTGTCAAAATTTGGAACAATCACAGAGCCGAACCGCGTCTTGAGACCGGATCGCATCTTAAGTACTGACTATTTATACGGGCCCTAAAGCGGTAGTTTGTTTTAATTGCCTACGTTATTTGTATTTAAAAAATTGTGGTTGAAGTACAGAGGAAATTTTGAAAAAGCACGCGCTTTTGAAGTATTCTACATTCAAAATCCGAACTCATGCGCATTTGAACACTTCAATTATGTGTGACAAAGCGGAACCGCATTGTCCCTGTTTCCTGGTCTAAGAACAGGTCAGTTTTACCCGGGACAGGTATGTTACCTTTCCCGGAATTTTGGGTAAGCGAAATTTCAATTCGTGTCGTAAGGTTGTACCACAGTATATTATCATACAGTAGATTAAATAATTGAAATATGACTAGCTATACAAATAAGTTTTATACGCGTGCGACGTGATTTATAATACCACATTTCTACTTGAAGTTATCTGAAATCACGCTCCTTGCTGCATGCTCTGCATGCACCTTGCACCGATTGTAAATATTCGAACGATTTAGCACAAATGTGGTGAGTGGTCTACTGTATAATATTTATATTGTTGTCGTAAAGTACATTTGGAGTATTTTTACTTATAAATGAGTCCTTATGCTAACGACATAAGAGTTGTCTACAAGGCAATATAATATTTGATCCTTTGTCCATTTCGTGCACTTGAATGGATGAGGGCGCTTGTTTTTAATTGTTGTTGGTGGGTACGGTCGGCAAAAAAGACGATTGATATATTTGTATTGCGACCAGTACCTTTAGCTAGGCTATTGAATGTTCTATTATTTTCAAATCATAGGGGAGTTTATTTCCAACCATAAAATAATTGTAAGTAGTTACTTATTGTTTTGACATTATTTTCATATATTTCCTGATAAATTCTTCACTAAATAAAACATAAAGTTATCATAAAATATCTCCAAGTGCGACCGTAAGACGTTAAGATTTTGTATGATTGTCGTTAAACATTGTTTTGATATTTAAACTTTTAATGAATTTTAAGAGCTATTAAATTATAAATAGCATTCTACAGATAGTACTTTAACCTCTAAAATGTAATATAATATGCCATTACTCGTACTTGTTAGTATTATATTCGTCATAAGCAACTCTTTCCACAAGATATTTATTAAAATCTCTCTGAATATTATATCAATTTAATGTGTCGTTAGAACATAATATTATATTGATATTTTATTCCTTATTTATTAGACTACAATAGAATAATAAAAATTGATTAATACATAAAAGATTAGATTTAGAAACAGAAAGGTATTAGATAACTGTAAATAATAATTATTTTGAAGCTTACCACTTTTGATTCGGTACATCCAAAAGGGTAATAAAATATTACATTTTTATAGACGATGTAATCTCGCTGAACTAATATTGATTAAATTTTGTGCATAATATAGCTAAGAATCAACATTTATTTTTATACCCGAAATAACAAATATATGGCAAAACGATTACTGGGTCAACTAGTAATATTGTAATTGATACAAATCCCGACAAAATGATAATCTCCTTTTCGGAGTCGGTTTAAAATGACAATGGCCGAAAGTACCCACCTACACCATTGTCTCGAGATTAACCCCCCGCGCCCCGCGTCCTTTACCTTTGCACTTAAATGGCCGAGGGACCAAAATGACCGTTTACCTGTGAAAGCCATTTTTTGTGGCCACTTGAACGTCCCAACAATGGCATTCGTAACAGGACTTTAACGCCAAATATGGCCAATATTCAAAGGTTTGTTGTGACTCACTCGGGCCGGCCTATACATTAAGAAATTACTAGAAATGGAAACGTGGGATGGCAACATAATCCAGTGTTGGAAGTTAAGAAACCAGGAGAGTTATAGTTCTGTATTCAATACTAGCTCTTGTCTGGCTTTGAACGCATGATATTGTTCCTACCATACTTTTGAACCCTTGTTAAACTTCTATTGATACTGAACATTTACCTAGTTCAATTAATTTCATGTTGATATAAACGTGATTTTACAAATTGCTGTCTAGCCAAATTAGTGTTACGTTGTATTTCTTTAAAGCGCGGTTTTTGCAAAATTAATTGCTGATTTCCGTTTACATTAGGATCAAAATGAATTAAAACTGAATAAATATTGTACATTACACGCTACGTCTTCTTAATAGTAGTACTTAGCTGTTAGTAGCGACATTTGGTTTGACGATGTGGTCACAAATGACCATTAAATGGTCAACGGGTTAGCAGTGGAAGGGTTAAATTATACACATTAACGATCTTTCAGAGCAACTAAATTCTTAGACCGCAACGCGACGCGTAGATATGCATTTCTAAATTTTTTATGGATTTGACAGATTTCAATTGCGTGAGACATCTTGCAAATCTGTCAAATTCATATAAATTTAGAAATACATCTACGCGTCACGTTGTGGTCTGAATTGACCCTTAGGCCTACTTATGTGTAAAGCAAATGAGCAAACGGTTCGTATGATGGAAGGTGTTTATCATTTCCCCTACGCACATATTCATATTAAGGGGGCGACTAACCCTAAAGTGTCGATTTTATAATTCATTTTTATACAAGAAAATAAGCCCCGAATTGTTTCATTTTCTAAAATTAGATACTACATTATATTTCCGAGAATTCGATCTGAGCAAAAACACGATATCTTAAAATTTTCTCGATAGAATAAAATCACAAAGATGCAGCAAATTTTTACGAATTTTTCATTTATTGACAACCGTTCATTGAACTAAGTTAATATTCTAACACATTGTAAAAAATTCTGTCATTGAGAGATCGACCTAGCGGATTTTTAAAATGTTGTATATTTATCGAGTTATTGAGAAAAAACTAATTTGGCGATGAATCCGCGTCGTTCTTTTTCACCTGGCATATGAAAGACGGGCGTGAGTGTGAAGAGAGAAGGACGATATTTGATTTTTGGAGTTAGTCGTCTTCTTAATGGAGGATTCCCGTGCAAGCGTATTGCAGATCGTCAAAACAATTAGTATAAAAAATGAGATAAAAATTAGTAAAAATCTAGTAAAATATTTATGGAAATTATTTTGTTACTATTAGTTATTAATATAAAAAATATTGTTTTCCTACGTCCTTACGATATGAATCATATTCTTTTGTGTTATAACAAGAACACAAAGTAGGTAATGAAGTAATTACAAGGCGAGTGACCTTTGGCCGACCTTACTGACTCAGAGGTTCATATTGAGGTAAATAAAGGGTGACCGAGCCGTGTCTATTTGTTTTCATAAATAAATAATAATATTATGATGCCTTCCACACCGGTTTGAGTGACGGTAGCCGGTTTGATTGAAAAGCCAGCTAAGCATGATTGAGTTTATAGTGCCAGAGTGTGTGCGCAGTATAACATAAGAATACTCTCTCTTCCTTTGCTTTAATACTCAGGTGGGACGGACTACTGATGAAACAGGCGAAAGATCAGCGCAGGACCAACTTTTTATACGGTCTTTGGAGAGGCAGTATTGCTTAGAAAATAGTAAGATACTGTTAATATTAAGTCATTAAATCTTATGTCCCAACTAATAGTACTTTTATCCCCCCATCGAAAGTGCCGTTAAAGTACTACTATAGAAAAGACATCAACGAGTATAAGGCTCCCCGGTCCCTTTATTCTATCATTTCAAGCTTTTACGAGCTTAAATAGTCATTAAATATATTAAAACTAATTTTATTAATTGTTTTCTAGAGAATAATAGCAATAATTTTTTCTAGATAGTGTAAATAATAGATGATTTCATAGTCACAAGAAAATATGTACATAATTATGTTTAGGTTATATTATAAGGTAATCATTATTTATTCATTGTTTTCTTTTATATTTAAATGCAAATTCATTTAAAACTTAGCCTTATGTTTTGATGAATTATATTACTTGACCAACATAGTAAAAAAAATAAGACAATCGATGTGGATTGGCTCAAAATCTGGAGGATTTAGTTTAGTTTGTCAAGCCAGTGTCAGCATATGGAAACTTTTTTTTTCTGGAAATTTTAAATGGCTTGCATTTAAAATTTAAAAGTACGAACTAGTAAGACAAAAGTACTTTATTAGATTACTATTTAAGTAAAATGAAAACAATAAAAAGTGAAAACATGCATTGTTTTTATGTAAATTAAAATTTACAGGTACCTATCTGATTTATGACTTTCCTCGCGAGTAAAATTCATTACATTACAAAGAGAATTTGTATATACATTTAATTTCTAAGGCCGAAGCGTTAGGACCTATGTAATAAAAATATATTCATAACCTCAGTTTAAAACTAATAGATAAAATTAGAATAGGAATGTTTTAAATATCTAAATAAATTAAATTCTAGTGCTAATCTATATTCTTTTTACTCTTGATCATGCTGTGGTAAAAAAAAATAAACAAAAAAAAAAACACTTGCTTCTTGCAAGTTACTCACTTTCGATCTGCTGGTACCTCGTCACCCTCTCGAGCGCCATATTCCCATTCCCCTGGCAAAACACATCCACGTCTATGTACATTTTCACAGTACACTTCACTTCACATGAACAAGTGTAACGGGGGTAACAAGTGTAAGGTGCAACAAGTGTAACAAGTGTACGCCCGCCTCGGTCGGGGAGCGCCCGCGCACTGAGCGACCTCCGGCCCGCCGCCCGCGCCAGGTAGCGGGTTACTTCACTTAGTTCACCCTTTTAACCGACTCCCAAAAAGGAGGTTTTCCTTTTTAATCGACTTTCAAAAAAGTGGTTAGGCTGTGGATTTTTTATTTTGGCTTTTAAAGTTTTTGTTTATTATGATTTTGTTAAATATTATATTTTTAATGGTTATTTCCCCCTTTTTAATCGATTTACAAAAATCAGGAGTTACATTCTGCTGTTGTGTTTTTTAAAATTTAGCTTTGAAGTTTTTATTTAATTACAATTTCTTTTAAATATATTTTTAATATATAATTAGTATTTCAAATAGCTTTATTGCGATTAGCGAGAGGTCATTTAATGTCAGGTAGCAGGTTAGTTCACCCTTTTGGATTTAAGGTGTTATAATGATTTTGTCAGGTATTATAATAGTTTAGGTGTCATGGTTCCCCTGTTGGATTTCATAAGGTGTAATTTTGTAACATCGCGTCGTTACAAAATCATAAAAATAATGCTACGATCCATGTTATTGTTACTTTTTTATACAATAGTAATATTGTTATTATTATAACTAATTTTTTGTTTTTGCATTTTAGTTTATTTTATCAATAACAATTAAAATATTTTAATATTCTTACATTATTAAATTGTCAAACATTGTTGACGTTATTTAAGTGTACTAATAAAATAAGATCCAAAAAGATACCTAATAAGAACAAAGTTGATTGTCCAATCGTAAAATTTAATGTAAATTACATACAAATGACCTTAAGTAATTTTTATTGCGTATTATATTTGTAGCATGAAAATGTATAATCTGATATGATATTTTGTGCATTGACAACCGGAAATCTTAAAACATTAATGTGACTGACTAATTCCTACAAATAAAAATATTATTTTTTTAAACAGATTTTTTTTTATAAATATTTGTTAGCCCTTCACACAGATAAAATTTAATAAAAATAATCCCGGGTAAAGAAATACAATAGTTTATTTCGCAGGAGAGTAGTTTTCTAGCGAAATACCTACAAATAAAGGTGCAATTCAGTTGCTTTATAATTTATGAAAGGTATTTATCACGTTAATTTGTATGATGATAAACTAACTTATATGTAACAAAAATATGTATATTACAAAATCTGTATATTTATAATTCCTAATCGATATCTCAAATTCCGTTTGACCTGACACCGCAATAAATAAATAATAATGGCGGTGTGAGTGTCACATTCACTCGGTTAAAGAAGTTTCTAATTTACAAAAAACACGTTAAAACTCTTTATTAACGACACATATTATGTTACACCATAACTTATGACCTCTAGGTAAATAATTTAGTTACCATAAGAATATTCCATACCTTTTTTTGTTTAAGAGAGTCTAATTTAGAGATGCTCAAGAAATAAAATCGAAAAATCTTTGATTTTGAGAAATAAACTTTAAAGCTCTGTTTCATTTTGGGACATAAAATCGAATTTTAATTCTGTGGTTAAATCTTGAACAGTTTGGATATGAGATGCCAGTCAACTTCTTCAAACATTACCTATATACTAGTTTATGTTGAAAAATTCTTTCAGTGTTAGATAGCTTATTTATCGAGGAAGGCTAATGGCTATAGGTTATATAATATTGTCACGCTAAGACTAATAGAAGCAAAGAAACAGAGGAAAATATGTAAATGACCGGGACAATTATTTAAAAGCGCTTACCTCACGAACTACTGGAGAAATTTTTATGTTATTTTGCACAGATAAGAAGTAGACCACGTGAAGGATCATAGGCTATTTTTTGTGGGCTAATTTGTCTGTGAAATTTCTAATTTACGCAGGCGAAGCCGCGTCGAATGTCTAGTGTTACAAAAAGTTTATTTCTTATTTCCTGCTTAAATAATTATTAAGTCAGGGGAAATATAACTAAAAAAACTTGACATGTTTGAATAAAAATTTTCACACGAAAATTCAAAAATAAAAATAGAAAGCTAATTAAATTAACAGCTCTGCTTTCTTTATATTATTGTTCTTATGCAAATAATTTTTAAAATACGAAGGTTCCTTTGACACGACCTGAATAAGGCTTCGTAACCAATTTTTTGTCACTTTCTGTAATTGTATGCAATATACTTTTTATACTCACTACAGCTGAATAATAATTATTAGTTTCTTAAAATATATACATATAATATCTGGTTGTTGCAGACTTAAAATTATACAATTTTCTTATTAAATTTTTGTAATAAGCGCTAGTTAGTGACAACTTACAAGTCTGATGAAGGGACATCACTTCTAGGTAAATATATAAAAAATCTATATATTTTTTATAATATAAATCGATTGATTAATATTGTTTTTCCAATCACCCTGTACAACACCCACTCAACATGGCGGGTCGAGTAACACAGTGGCCGCCAATATTGACGAATTATTCAAATTCATATCTGATAGAAGCCGCCATTCTCTAACCGTGATTTATCGATATTGGTCGACCAGTTGTCGAAAAACTATAATTATTATTTGTTTTATTTCTAACTTGGAGCTTTATTAGGTTTATTGAAGTGAAAACTTCTTTTGTGGAGTTGTGCACTTTTTTGGGATGGATAAGCTCGCTTCAGGAGCACGTGATCTGATCGACAATAATTATCTTATATCTTTAAACGAGCAATATATATATATATATATATATATATATATATATATATATATATATATATATATAGAAGTTCAAACTTAAAAATTTGAAAAGCACTGGTCTCAAGTATTTTATATTAATGACACAAACTGTCAACAGGTTCACCGTTAGATGTCGTTGACCACGAAGCTGGCGAGGGTACAGCTTATTTACTATTCGCAGTTTATCTAATACCTTAAAAAAGATAACATTATGTGATCATTGTCCTACGAAAACATCATCAAAATATTAATTGTACATAGTTAATAAATGTGACTTAGTGTGATGTTTAGACATCGTCAAGAATGAAATTCTCTCAACCTTTTTTTACGGAAGCAAAGTTAATTTAATTCTGCTGTTTAATACAAAAGTCTTAGCACAAACAATTTATGGACAAAGTCACGTGTAAAAGTCACACGTTATTTATCTTTCATTCTTTTTTCTTTTTTTCATAAAAAATATAAACTTACGTACAACTATTATTTGGATTAAGGACGGACAAGTAGGTACGGTACGTCATATACTTTGCAATCTCTTAGATATATATAGACACTTATACAAATACTGAAACAAATACATAAAGTTTATGCTCCCTAAAAGTTACTATACACTATACAGTTATAACAAAGACTGTATAAAAACAAATGTCTATGCTACCTATTTCACACAAATCTACATATTGCACTGTACATTGATCTGGTACGCTAATAACTATGCTATACATAATCTATGTACAGTAATCTACGTGATAACTAGTCCAGCATTGAGAAGGCCGTGGCGTAGGCCGCACCCAGCACGATGTGACGATATGTCTTCTGTCATTACATCGATAGCTGCAGCGATTTCGTGTGACAATCCCATTGAAATACCGTACTATAGAACGATAACTCATACCTTGGAACGCTAAAATATGACTCCAGCTACTATCATAATCATAATAGGCTACGAAAATTTTATGACCGCCCCGAGTATGACAACCATTTTCAATTTCGTGATATTTTTGACTCAGTTACCCTTCAATAGAATCGTGTTTAGATGGACAACCCTAATTATTTTCATGCCGACAACCCTAAACTGTGACGATGTATGGCGTTTTACAATGTTTGAGCATAAGACAAGTGTTGCTTATTTACGTACTACGTAAACGTACTTAATTAGTTAAACGTAGTAACAAGGAACATTTAAGTCAACTTTTAAGTTAATTTGAACTTCAAAGCTCGATAGAAAATGTTACGAGGCATTAATAATTATTTTCCTAGATTTAGAGATCTTTTTATTAGAGATAAATAATTATTTCTGAACATCCAGAACAAAACAGCTAGCAAACAACGAAAACATTTTTTTTCTCTACTTATTGGTACAGTAGCTAGCAGTCTCAAACAGTATTCTAAGCCTCAATAAAGCTGCACTCAACCGACAGTGCAACCAAAGTCAGTAGCCAAGACGTTTTCGTTATCTTTCTTTATAGAATCGCCGATCAAAATGTATGGAATTGACATTCTAAGACGAGTCGGACGTCAACTTCATATTAACAAACGCTTATGTCAAATCCATACATTTTGATCGGCGATTCTATAAAGAAACGATAATGAATGAAAAGGTCTTGGCAAAAGAGCCAGGCCCTTATAGATTAGCATTGAGAAGGACGTAGGCTGGGTGCGGTCGGGAATGCGACTAGTTTGACCGCTCGGCTTCCCCTGCGACGCCGCGGCCGGAAGAAAAATCGCCATACTATTTTATGATATCTCGTTAACTTACTTGCTTAATCTGTTTTACGACGATGTAAAAGTGTATGTACTTTGATGATAAGCCCATTCATGAAGCCCTAATCGGCCGCATCCGACCGCGATAACAATAGATAAGCTATTGTGTCTCGTTATTCCACGATCGATGGGTTAATGCCTCGTAACATTTTCTATCGAGCTTTCAAGTTCAAATCAACCTAAAAGTTGACTTAAATGATCCTTGTTACTACGTTTAACTAATTAAGTTCGTTTGTCGTTTAGGTAGTACGTAATAAGCAACATATTTTGTCTTATGCCCAAAAATTGTATAACGCCATACATCGTCATAGTTTGTGTTCGATTTTTTTGTTCAGGCAGTTTATAATTTTTACTTACTAGTGGAAACAGTTAAGCAAATAGGTAAAATATTATAAGATAGGGTTGAAAACAAGATGAAAGGAGGCGCGATTTGGTGTTACATAACATTTAATTTAAAGTAGGTATTATATAAAATAGATTTTACGGAGTAATGCTTTTTTGGTGACCTGCCATTTTGTCTTAGAAAAATATACACAGAAAAATATTATAACATAATATAATAATTACCAAAACGCGTCGCAGCTATACAATTCATGTAATTATTTACCTGCAACAAAGATAAAAATTATTAGAAAAAAATAACATCTTTGATATTCATTGGCAAAACACCCCGTACTTACCTCTATCTTATATATATAAAACTCAAAGGTGACTGACTGACATGGTGATCGCACAGCCCAAACCACTGGACCGATCGGGCTGAAATTTGGCATGCAGGTAGATGTTATGACGTAGGCATCCGCTAAGAAAGGATTTTGATCAATTCCACCTCCAAGGGGTTAAAATAGGGGATGAAAGTTTATATATTATAATACTTCTTAACGCGAGCGAAGCCACGGGCAAAAGCTCGTACTAAATAAAACTAAATGTCATTTTCCCTCGCCGCCCGACCTTCGGTTTAGCATCTTTGGTTAGCATACCACCTAGCGGATTTAATTGAGAAATTAATGTGTGAACAATCGTTTGACCGGTAAATCTATTTACCGATTCGTTACATAATATTATCTGTTACCGCAATTATCGGTTTCCTTTTGTTAAAACATTAATTTGTGTATGGCAACATTAAAGGTATTAAGATTATTAAGAATCCGGTACGTTTCCTTCGCAAATAAAATAATTGCCAGCGGCCTTATGTTTGATTTGTAAAAGGAACACTCCTGAGTTATTAGATTGAGAATTGTAATTTGCATGTTACTTTTAGTTTTAGAAGAATGTTAGCACTTAGAACACATTTTCGTATTATTTTTTGTATGTATCTCAACATTGTACGCGATGCCAACAAATTGACACTTTACAAGGCATCAGTTCCAACCTTCAACAGTCACCACGCGCCATAAGATCTTTGTTGATCTGAATATTATGAGCTAAACATCTTGAGCATTGATTCAATACATTATATAACTATATAAAGTGGTTACAAATTTATAAAAAGTGGCAATATAATGCTAGCAACACAGATCTACATATGGGCATCGCATTTATTTTGTATCATTCTATTTAATACCTTTTTTATCGTCGAAAAAACCAGACCGGGCGAAGTTCGTGACCAGTTTTAGAGATTTAATGTAATGTAATAAATCCATTAGCTGATAAATAAAGGTCGACTCGTGGTCATCGAGTGACCCGGTGTACCGCACAGTCGGCGCTCTCGTATGATAACCCCTTTCCCCTACACTTAGTACGACACACGGGCAATTTATGTAAGGTCGCTACCGTACTAAGTGCTTCTGTATTTCACTGTTATGAAACTGATTAAATTAGTACAACGAAGGTATCAAATTATCGGGAAGTTACGCAAAGGCTTCAACGTCAGGATGTTATAAATCTTACTTGTACATCGTTATTGGACTACTGCTTAGCATAAAGATGAACGAAAAAATATTAAAGTTATTTTAGTCTAAAAAAATTAAGCAAAATATTTTACTCGTCAGCTTATATATATATATATATATATATATATATATATATATATATATATATATATATATATATATATATATATATATATATATATATATATATATATATATATATATATATATATATATATATATATATATATATATATATATATATATATATATATATATATATATATATATATATATATATATATAGCTTGGAATCATTTTTAGAAAATGACATTTTATTCATGTTTTATCGAATACCGAGCAAAGCTCGGTCAAACAGCTAGTTAGTCTTGAAAGCCAAAAAAACATATATATGATAGTTCAAAGATACTTACATCAAGATAGTTTACGATTTACTCATTGTCTTAACATGAATCTATGGAGGAAAACACTTCCGAGATCAGCTCGTACATTGCTTTAACGGCATTTTCCACAAAAACATGGGGTTTTCTTCTGTAGGAAGTGTGAATCATGTGTCTTGGCGTCGCGGGGCAAATGTCGCGGCCCACGTGCCGCACCACGCGCCAACATTCCGAGTTGCAGTAGAGTTAGGCGGTCATTAGATATGCCACAACAACTAACTGGTACGACCTGCGGGGCTAAAATAGTCGCTTTGAAGAATCATGATATGAATCATAACATGATTCATTTTTCTAAAATCGCAAAATGCAACTCTGCTTGCAATTCATTTCTGTATTTTTGTACTGATTTGACATTTGTCAGATTGACAGTTTTGACAATTCATTTGCTGAATTGATTGAGACTTGAGAGGAATTGCTAAATGTGACCATTTTAGCCCCGCGGCAACCTTGTAGTAAAAATCCTAAATGGTTTTGTATGGTGTTATGTATGGGCGACGATGATCTCTTTTCATCAGGCGAATCGTTTGCTAGTTTTAAAAATAAGGCATTCTGCATGTCTGGTTATTTTTATTCATCCGTTTGACGGTTAAAGTGTTCAATTAATGAGTAAAAGTAAAAATAAAATGTCGGTAAAATACCTGGTTGGCACTCTACTTACGTAGTACTAACTACTTACTAATGTGACTCTCCGATTAGTAAACCTCATACATTGTTTTCTAAAAATATTCTGCCACTTCTTTAAACAAACTTTACTATAAGGTCTACAAGGAATAAAGGTGTAGGTTTTGAAAATGGAATTCAAAGTTTACCTTTTTAATTTTACACACTGGCCATACGCGTTAGCAGCAAAGTGACTCAACCATTTGTTTTTTAAATCGGAAACGCCTTGTCGCTTTTGTAACTCAATAAATTTGAATATTTTTTATGGAATCTAAATGGATTTAAAAATATTTGCTACGGATCTTGATCCAATTGATCTTTTATCCGGTGTCAAGGTTATTTGGCTAAAAAAACATAACACAGAATTATAAGCGTTAAGATCTAAACCTAAAATTAAACTATTCGCTTATTAATAACTAGCTGTCCCGGCAAACGTTGCTTTGCCATTATATAAAGTACCTACCTATTTCGCCCATAATATTATTTTATTGAAGTGACTAAATAAGTATGTTACCATAGCAACGTCCATCGCTATCCAGTCGCACAAACAATGGTCGCCGTCAGTCTCGAGTTGTAATAATTTACTATTATTTATTCAACAAATGCACTTATCAATATAATAAATACCCAGTAGCCGATTCTCAGACCCACTGAATATGCATATAAAATTTGGTTGAAATCAGTAAAGCCGTTTCGGAGGAGTACGCGGCCTAACATTGTGACACGAGAATTTTATATATAAGATAAAAAAAATATCCGATGTGAACGATATATATTAAGGACTTTATGACACAAAGAGCTGAATGTCAGTCGGAAATCAGAGAGTACTTAAAATGTAACAACTAGATGACCTTACGTACAATTTGCTTTTATTTCTTTACCCTTTACAAGTCCTCAAGTACACGGAAAAGTTGTGAGGCTTACGACAAATACAATTTAAAAAGGAGTATTGCAGACATCATATTATATGTTGGGCCTGTTTCACCACTTTCTGATAAGGTGCCGAATAGGTTATTCACAATTTTTTTGACAGATTCTCCATACTCCATCTGTCAAGTTAAGTGGTGGATAGCCTATTCGGCACTTAACTTAACTTAACTGTGATACACCTTTTTTGTAACTATTCCTAATTTAAAGAAAAATATTATAGTTTTACATTACTTGTATCATAGAAAAAACCAACATACCCAATAGCTATCCATACTAATATTATAAAATATGCGAATACTTTTTATCTATAGGTTACTTTTTAGGTCCAAATAAGTAAACAAATAATTTGACGTGGGAGAGCCATGCTTCGGCACGAATGGGCCGGCTTGACCGGAGTAATACCAGGGGCTCACAGAAAACCGGCATGCCGAGTGAGTGAGTTCAATCCCCTACCTTTTTCCCTTCCCTACCCTCCCCTATTACCCTATTGCGTCTTAAAAGGCCGGCAACGCACCTGCAGCTCTTCTGATGCTGCGAGTGTCCATGGGCGACGGAATTTGCTTTTCATCAGGTGACCTGTTTGCTCGTTTGCCCCCTTATTTCATAAAAAAAGCAAATTTTTAAATTGCTGCCATCGAAAAATAAAAATATGGACATTGCGCTCGCACCTTGACATTCACATGTCAAATGTCAAACGGACATCGAACCCGGGACTTATCGAAAACACACACGTTTTATATCTAGTGGAGTCATTCGTCAGCAATTATTGAGATTTCTTCGATGAGGCTACAGTGCAATATATTATGAGGTACACTAACACAATTTGTGAAATTATCTTATGTAAATAAAAAATAATTTTAAATTTGGTTAGTATCGCTAATAGTGGAGAATGGCTGGTGGTGGAGTGGAGAATTAATTTGAGACTTAAATAAGCCAAATCGGTTTTTGGCTTATTTTAGTCTCAAATTAATCGTGAAAGGCCAGGGAAGGTTCATAAGTCATACGAAGCTCACCGGAACATCTAGTATTTTCACAAAATCCTTAGGAGTAAAATTTCGTTTTAAAAAATGTTTTTTTTGTTGCTATTTTTCAGAATTCATGACCCGTTCATGAGCAGATTATAAAAAAAAGTTGCGTGTAGTTTTACTTTTTAGCTCGATATGTCTTAATATTTCAGCTTTGTTTGTCTCTGGGTTACTAAGAAAATAGCTTAACCTTTAGCGTGTTAAACCAAAAAGATTTAGCTACAGGTAAATTATCCTCTAACGGTATGATCAGGTAAAATGGCTTAGCGACTACCAATATTGTGTTTGAACTAATCAACTTTTGTTGAGCTGCGGTAAAGGATCAATTAGTTGGAGCCAAACACAATGGTGGTCTGCAGACGATTTTTTGTTACCTTTTCGTGTATAATTTCTTTAGGCCTTAGCCATTTGGGGCCTACGTGATGAAGGAGACTTACAGCCAAATGCTGTGCTTAAAATAAGTGGTGTTTAAGAAACATGATATCCTATTGGTTAGCAATAGGCAATAGAGCCGAGTTAAAAAAAATTCACTCTAAAATTCTCGAAATGTTTAACTTAAATAATCTGTTTTATAAAACACTTGTCTTTATATCCATTTACATTTTATTGTTATAATAACTTTCTTTCTAAAGACTAGGTTACCTAAGATCAACACTAGTATTTGTGTAGCTATTTAATGTAAAATGATAAGCCAATTCTAGTATTATCCGTATCATTATCCTGTATTCAATAATCTCCAATAAATTAATCTTTCTTCGAATGCTCTCTACAATAGATGCAGCATTTCGCAGTAAGCCGGTAGGGTGACCACAGTTTTGTTCTACAAAGGACAGTTTTTAGGAATTGTATGTTTATGTCAAGAATGTTAAAAAAAGCAACTGTCGGGAAATAATATTATCCATTATATATACCTTAAAGTGATACATATTCAATTCAAAGTTTCTAAATGCCTGTTAATGTAACAATGTTTTTTCAAGAAATTGTGTCAAATATTTTTGTTCATTTTTATCAAAATTAAGGCGTAAGATTTTACAAGCACATAAGTAATACAACTGACGACTAGCATAACATTATGAAGAGAATAATTAAATTTATAATTATAGTGACACGAGGAAACAGCGCGTTAGTGTCATAAAGACTGTTTATTATTTTACCTGTTAGTCTTTATGCCAACGACATAACGATCATAAAAACATAAGTCTGACCGGGCAATAGTAAGGTTTATCGCTCGCTGAAGACAAAATAGTTGTCAATATAAAGAATAATTTATGAAGTTGCGTACACCCAAAACAAAAATGTCTCAATGAAACAGCCTCAAAGCTGATGCTCGTCGATAGTTTCCACATAGATAGACAGACAGTAGACCTCACTGGAGATACGTCTTAAGACTAAGCTGGAACGCAAAATATTTTTTGCGCAGCCTCGTGTAACATTCGCATGTATAGCTATAAATAAAAATCAGTCTCAAGACAGCCCAGCGCGAGCCCTAATAAGATTTGCCTAATTTAGCCAAGACTAAATACTCTGGTCTTAGGTGAACGCTAGGCCTTAAGACTCCGTCATACGGCTAATGTCACTTGTTATTAATCAGGTGAAACTTGTCTAACGCGGTAATTACTATATCGATCACCGATTGACTCTGATTACAGTTATTACGGGCTATATAACAAAAATAACATATTAATATTGACAGTATATGTTGTAACCTTTACACTATTTTTTATTTGGTAATTGCTTAACATTAAATGTTAAATTTAAGGAAATGAGATATTAACTGGTTTGTGTTGTAAATGTAACAAGATATGTGAAGATATCATAACTAGATTATACGTACTGATTTTGATACTTTATATTTTGTTGTGATACTATAAAAAATTCTAACGTCGAAAACTTAAAACATTTAAAAGTCGGTAAAATGTAACAACTAATAAATAACTAACTGTAAGCACTTAATTTCTTAGCAATAAAAGTTAGCCCTCGTTCTATTATGTCAGAAAAGTGGTTTAACAGACAAGGACAATTTTTTTTTGTATTATATTTTAATTTTCCTAATGAATTTTACTTTCCATTTCTTTTGTATGATCGTTCTGGTGGGTGAAATTATTTTCACTTTTTCCTCGCTATACAAAACGTATGGTCACCGTAGTCTCGGTGCGATCAAATCGTCCATTGTGCCAGCATTTGTTCAATTGTTTCGTTGTAACCTCCTGAATGTTCACTTCCAATTGAGAATTAAAAAACATGTTAACAATACTTTTCTTAGAGGCGCCGCTGCCATACACATAGTTTAGTTTGTTTTCTGCTTCTTGTCGAATAAAACTGGTAAAAAAGCAAAGCAACTATCTTATGCTATGCTTGCACCGCGACATGAGAGCAATATTTATAATGCTATCATGTCGCGGTGTTTATTGCCAAACTCCTCTTAAAGGGCGGGATCAGACTTGGATAGAGCCTTTTCCTTTCATTGGCGATATATTATTTTGGCCTGCTGGAACTTGGCCTGCGCACTACCGTGTGCTTTGATTTTATTAATTTTACGTAACTGCCATTCAATTTTCATACTGTACGTCAATCTTATTTACAAATATTTTTTAGTTTATTAAATTTATTAAACTCGGGAAAGTTGATTTTAATCACTCGGATTAATTAAAACTTGTATGTACATACAAAGAGTTGTGTAAACCTTGAGCTTTGTACACAGTATGTGACCTTTTAATAGCCTGTCTTGTAGCCTATGATCTATATCACTATGATGTATTGCTTCTATAGATCGTGTTTTGGTTGCGACAGTGTTTTGACATATCAGACGAAGTGATGTCACCGAGACAAACATGTTTATATTGCAGATGCCTTTCATACAAACAATAATGTTTTGGAAGGAAGTTTATAACTACATCATGATAGGCCGACTGTGGTAGAAGGACTTATGTTTTCGAGTATCAACATTTAATATCCTACGAGTATATATATACAATCGTCTTCGAGAGTGACACATGGTTAAAAGTTTTTTTTTTCTATTTTATTTAAGTATAGGACTTTTACAACAATACAATATGTCGGTCCATGGTTAAAAGTTGAAACGTCGGATCTTCGGACAAGGGTTTTAGAATCCAAATTTTACTATTTTCTTATAATAGTGATGCTAAATTTATTTTATTTATTAAGATAGCTAAAATTACGCTAAAATTCATTCAAAAGTTATTGAGCTAGCAATGAAATGATAAATATAAACACGGTTTTAATATAATACTGTAGTCATTTGGCTTATGATTTATTGCAAGCTTCTAGCAAAAATACTATAGTTTCGTATTGTACTTTGCGTCTATTCATTATCTATGTGTTCGTGACCCCACTGCTAAAACAATAGCAAAAGTCCAGTTATTTCGCACAAATACTATGGCCATTAATAAAAATAAAAAGTATATGAATGGCCGACGCCCACAGAAGCTAAGGTCACTTACAATGATGTATCGACTGTCGATAGCGAGATAGACGCGTGAGTAATGGCGCGTCCTAACGTGAATCGCGCTATCTAACTGGTCTTCTTTAATCCGAAATACCAGCGCAAGCGTTACAATGTGGCATGAGCAAGACGGCTTATGTAATGGGTGTATATACTGAATTTTTTGTTTGCATTATATTTCTCAAAAATTCATTGATTGGAGGGATGAGCGAGACCACCCCAACACAAGTAATGGGCATGTCTTATGATTTTATGTAAAGGCTATTTTGAGAAAATAAAGTTTTTTTTATACACTACTAGCTGTCCCGGTGAACTTCGTGTCACTTTAAATCCGTACAGCCGTTTTCGAGTTTTAGCGCGACTAACACATTTGGAAATCCATTTTTATATATTATATAGATGTGTAATTGTATATTATTCAAAATAAGTCTAGCCGTAATTGCCTGTTATTAGATTAATATGAATTTAATGCCTTGATAAAAACAATAAATAAAGCGGCCAAGTGCGAGTTGGACTCGCCCATGAAGGGTTCCGCAGCAGTAATAAGGTTTATTTTAATTAAATTAAAAGGTTTTTGATTTATTTTTATATTTCAGTTGATTTAATGAAAATTAATTTAAGGTTTACCATTTATGACGTATAAAAAAAACTACTTGTTACATCTCGTTCAAACTAATTTTCGTTGGTAGTTTTTATAGTAATGTACATCATATATTATTTTTAGACTTATCATGCCCCTACTTTAGAAGTTAGAGGGGGGGGGGGGGACACATTTTACCACTTTGGAAGAGTCTCTCTCGCAAACTATTCAGGTTAGAAAAAAATGACATGAGAAACCTCAATATGATTTTTGAAGACCTATCCATAGATACCCCACACGTATAGGTTAGATGAAAAATTTTTTTTTGTTTCAGCTGTACCTATGGGGACCCCTAAAATTTTTTATAATTTTTCCATTTTTGTATCAAAATCTTAATGCGGTTTACAGACTACTCTACTTACCAATTTTCAATAATATAACTCTTATAGTTTCGGAGGAAAGTGGCTGTGACATACGGACGGACAGACAGACAGACAGACATGACGAATCTATAAGGGTTCCGTTTTTTGCTATTTGGCTACGGAACCCTAAAAAGAGGTTTAAATAGACAACTCGTTTAAGTTAATAAGGTGCGGTCATGATAAAAATTGGTTAGAATAGCTAAATATGAAAGAAAATTACCATAACATAGCAAGTAGAGATTACTTTTAAAAATCAGCTGTTTCTCAACTAAGTTCTAATGGTTTGTCGCGCAAGAATAATAAAGTCCTTTTACGGGACTGCAAGTACCTTCATACGTTGGACAAAGTCGAGAAAGATCCTTAATCCTAACGCAACTAGACTACAGTAAGTGAACTGTAAGCCAACCGGTCTTCAATACTGTCCCACACGTGGGGGATTACGTCGATGTCATCTGCCGTATCATTGATGTATTGTGACAACGTCTTCATTTGTTATTTATATTTTATTTAGAAAGTATAATGGCATTGATGGGAGTAGACATGATGTTTATCAGATTAACATGAGCATCAATATTGGTTAGGCTGTAGTCGGGACTCGGGAAGCGGATGGCAGAGAAATTCGCTGTCTCTTTTACGTGAGGCTATATGCCTCTTTTTTACACTCTTGTGGTACAAACGCAATAGCGATATATTACGAGTAATAGAGAAAGAGTAGATAAAGCTTTGTGTCTATTACGTTTATTTAAATTTTTATTATTAGTATGTGATAATTATTTTAACGGCTGCTTACGTAAGTAACCAAAGAATTATGAATTCCATCATTGGAATTCTTGCAAGCTATGATAAGAAAACAAGTATTTAAACTGTTAAATATGATTCTCTGGGAGGAACGTGAATCATAGAGAGAAATTGTACAGAAGAAAGGTAGCAAGAATTCCAATTCCTTCCCCAAACAAAGCTAGAGACAGCATAAAGTTGCATCGATCAAAGAGTCAGGGATTAAGATCCATCAATATTACGCGACTACTAGAGACGTATTCTCAGTCCTAGAATATCGTTTCGATGTCACGCTATATCACTCACACCTGAAGAAGTTCGGCGATACACATTAAATTTTTAAATCATGGCGATTTCTATGGAAAGATTTCATGAAAATCGTACTAATGTACTATCAGAGAAGTTGATCCCTATGCAAATCGGGGACCTAAGTAGTTTGGTTGCGTTACGTCAAACCCAGCCGACAGATCACAATTAACATTGAATTGACATGATCCGACCAAATGACGTTGGTCTGTCAACTGCCTAGGAATCAATTTCCTCGATGGTACATCTCTAATTATGTTATAGCCAGCGTGTGCTATTCTCTTCGTTAAGACAGTTATTCTACTGCGATCGAAGCGGGATTCGAAGTATCATAATCAGGTCCCAGAGGTTCGGTCCAAGCCGATCACTTTCCCGCCGGATTAACATCCGAAATGTCAGTGACGTTTTTATTTCGGGGACGACATTTTGACGGTTACGAAACGGCGATACCATCTAACCAATTAGAGGTCAGTTTTGGGACCCGTGAGAACGATTATGTGACAATGTGTTCAGTGGTTTGCGTGTTACAACAGAACCGCTGCTCGATATTTATTACGTATTAATTTTATAGCTGACGAATAAATTTCGTGTTAGTGCTTTACTAATAGTGTGGAAGACATTATATTTTGATTCTAACGTAGCATTGAAAAGTCCAAATTGAGTTCTTGGTCAAAGTCTTTAGACTCGACTAGCGCGTGTCATATAATCAACTACAGAAAAAAAAATCGGGCTGCACTGTTTAACTCAATGTTCCCCAACCTTTTTTTCAAACGGTTTTGGTCTTGGTGTCGCGGGCCGCAACAAACATTTAAAAAAAAAGTGGAAAAAATTTCACGACTTTTACGATGACTTTTGGCTGGACTCTAACTGAAAGCCGCTGTTAGCAGTGAGACCGCCTATTTGTCGTTCTTATATTTCTCTTTTTATAGCACTTTAGTTTTAATTTTGTATGAAAAAAAGTTCTACCTATGTTCTACCTTAAATGTTAATAGTATACCAAATAAAACTAAAGTTATACATAGCAGCGTTGTATCACACATAGGTATGTCGGAATGTCTCCCGAACTGGCGAACAATGGGTCTGTAGGCGAACTGGTAGTGTCTTCGTGTCACCGTGATCTGATATTGTGTTATTTGGTGCTATTACACCGCATGCACTCTAATGATGCTTTTGTAAAAGAATAGGCCTACCTAGTTTTTATTGGAAAACTGTAAGGGCCTGTTTCACCACTTTCTGATAAAGTGGCGAATAGGCTATTCACAATTATTTTGACAGATTCTCCATACTTCAACTGTCAAGTTAAGTGGTGAATAGATGTCTGTCAATTTATCAGAAAGTGGTGAATCAGACCATAAAAGTATCTTTCAATACACAATTCGAAATATTATGAACGTTTAATATTATGTTTTGTACAAAGTGCAAACCGACTGAATTGATTTTTATCAGATTTGGTATAGTCATAATTTAGGTTTCAGATTTTTTTTATATAGGCTTTTATCCCAAAAAAGCACATCGAGTGTACGGTGCGCACAATCTTTTTATGATAGTTTGATATTGATTTGATAGAGAGCGAGAGAAAGTCCGTTTTTGATACTAATGTCGTTTATTGATCGACTTATAGAATGATATGAGTACGCGCGGAATGATTGATGACCGAATGCGAACTGAAGTTATTGCTAACAATTACTTAAATCGTGTAAAATGCTGATGATACAATTCTGTGTACGCGCTTGCCCGTACATGCTCCCGGGCGAGAAGATGAGGAATAAGAGATTGATGTTATGTGAGTGACGTGCTATACAAGGTGATTGAACAATGTGTCCTTAAAATTAAAGATGATTAACAAGGTGATGATACAATATTGACTTAAAATTAGAGCGACTGGTTATGCTTAAAAAGCACGGGCGACGTGCCTTTATTCACTACACGCGCACTTGAATCGAGCTTTGAACCATCGCACACATGAGACTCACTTTTGCTTTGCTTTTCACTTAAGCCGTAGCACTGATTTATACCACCTTGGTCACTACACTGATTCACTGCACCCTCACTAACACAACGAACCAGAGGTGGACGCCGGGGGCCCAACGGGTGGACCTCGACGACTTCTCCTTCTGCTTGGCCCGCCGCCGGACGCGCGGGCTGCGTGCTCCCGCGGTAGCGCCGCCACAGCAGCGCGGCGCCGGAGACCGCTGCTATCGTCACTACCACGTATATGACCGTGTAGTGATGCACATCATGATACGAGATGCGCTTTGTTAGTACTTCTTCTGATGCCCTTTTAAGCTCCTCTATTTGTCTGGAGACATCCCTAAAGAGTCCTCGATTTTCGGATATTGATTCGTTGTCGACGACTGAGATGGGAACTGATAAATTGAAGATCTTGTTGATTGGCGGAATTTCTATTTTTAATACATCCGCTTCTTTATTCAAAACGTTCGATTGTAATTTGTGTGTAAATATCGTAAATGAGCTACCTTTAATTACACACTTGTCGCTAAGTGTCATTATTCCCACCTGGTGTAATGTTTCTGCTGCAATATGATGCTCACATATGATTGTTACGGTGCAATGACCGCAGCAGTAAAATAAATAAGTGTTTATTTTGCTAAGTTCCGTCCATTTCTCTTTACAAATCGACGTTTTTGTCTCACAATTATCTGAAGATAAGTCTTTTCTACACAAGTTCTCTTCTAATTTATTTTGCTGGATTGGCTGCTTTGACGTACATATGTGAATATTAATATCATAGTTTAAACAATTTCGTAAGTCCTCGTCCGACATAGGAATATAAGAATCTTTGTGTATATTAATTGCGACGTAATCTGATACTGGCACGATACTGATCGTATTGAAATTAATTCTTTTCGGGATACGTATAAGCTTAAAAATTTCGAAGTAGTCTCTACTAACCAATGGAATTCTAACTTCAAATATGATAAATTGTTTCGATGCTCTCGCCTTTAAATTGAGTAAATGATACATTTTTGATAGATCTGACTGAATATTTTCTAGGGGTAGCGATACGTCTTTTGTTAGTAAACCCGCAATAATGTTTAGCTCGTCCCGTAACTGCTCGGGAGGTAAGAGATGATAGTTTAGTTTTCCAGAGTAGACACTAGTGAGTGTGTCAATGAGCGTCTCTTGAATGTTTTGTAGACTGGATAGCATGTTGTAGGCAATAATCGATGACAACGTAAATTCATTGCGCGTCGCTACCTCTTGAAGTACATCTCCTTCCACGCGGACAGCTTCCTCTAAATCACTCAAATGTTGACTAAAGATTTTGTGTTGCTTGTTCATTGTATCTTCGACCCTTTTTATCAAGTTGAGTTCTGCTTCGACGACCGACGTCTGGTTTTTCCACAAAATTGCTAAATGTTTTTCATTTTCTCTGACTGTCTCGATATCCGTTTTGTACTGTTCGGCGAATTGTTCGTCCAGTACGCCGAACAGACTGTGAGCGATATATCCGACACCGTTGATAAGGCCTCGACGTAGTCGCGTGCGCGCGCTTCGCCGTGTGAACTGCTGACCGAGTAGAATGCCATTGTTGTGCTCTAGATCGTTGAACCCGTGACGTAATTGTAAAAGGATTATGTCACATTGTTTTATCTTGTCGTTAGGGTTACTACACATGTTTTCTAAATAATTAATATAGTTAGTGAGCAGTTTCGTGCCCTGCCAATACGGATCCATGTCATAATAAATTACGAGTTTCCATTCATCTCGTTGGAGCCGCATGTCTGATATTTTGTCAAAGTAAAATCCTTGTGTTGCATTTAAATTTGATACTTGATATTGGCTTGTAACTGATGAAATTGATAAGATTAAAAACATAAATATCGAAAACAGAAAATTGCTATATTTATTCGGACGTCTGACGTGCATGGTTCCGTAACTCGTTTTAGGTGATGCTGAGGTCGATGCTGCTTGCTGCTGATCTGGTTTGGAAGACGTAAGGTTGGTATCATTAGCGTTTACAGGTAATCTTGATATTTTAGTAACGGGTCTTTTGATAACGCCGTTTTTAGTTTTGATTGAAACTACTCGAACATAGCTATCCTTTCCGGGATGTAAATCTACTATTTTTCCAAGAGCCCACTTTCCTGCAGGTAAATTGGCGTCGTGGATGATAACAACGTCATTGATGTTGAGGTTCTCCTGTGGTTGACACCACTTGCTCCGTGCTGATAGCTGACACAGGTACTCGATTCGCCACCTCTTCCATATGTCATCAAAAATTTTCTGAGTTAATTGCCATCTTGTACGGTGATCCTTTTCAGTTTCAATGATTGTTAAAGTAGGGCCGCTCGCTAGGAAATGCGACGGAGTGAGATAATTTAAATCTTCTGGATCTTCGGTTAGTGTACATAAGGGACGTGCGTTTAAACAGGCTTCCAACTGTGCTAGTAATGTAGAAAATTCCTCGAATGTCAACTTTTGTTCACCGATTACTCGTTTGAGATGATATTTAAGACTCTTCACCGCTGCTTCCCATAGACCACCTGCGCTCGGCCACGAGGGGGCGTTGAAGTGCCATTGGATTTCCATTTCTGTGATAGCCGTAAAAAATTCGCTGTCTAATGTTGATTTCAAATCTAAATATTCTTGATTTATAATTCTGCTAGCTCCGACAAAATTGGTACCATTATCACTATAAATGTGGCGAGGTGTTCCTCGTCTGGCAGACATTCTTCGTAATGCCGCCAGGAATGATGATGAGCTGAGATCTGATACCAGCTCTAAGTGCACGGCTTTTGTAGCCATACATACAAATACAGCGATATAGCCTTTCGAAGTTTTTACACCACGACCTTTGTTTGTTTTGACGTCGACAAATCCTGTGTAGTCTACTCCAGAATGGTAGAATGGTCTTGTCGGTGTGGTGCGGGCTGCCGGTAAGTCACCCATTAATTGAGTATGCTTGACAGGATTATGACGCTTACATATTACACACCCACGCAAGCGCTTTTTCACAATATTGTTGCCTCCAACGATCCAATATTTGTGTCGCAAAAATGCTGACGTAAGTCTGGCACCACCATGAAATGTAAGCTGATGAGCCTGGTCAATAAGAAGTTCGGCTAAACGACTACGACCAGGGATGATAATAGGGTGCTTCATCTCGGGATCTAGATGAGTATTTCGGAGCCGACCACCAACTCGTAGAATGCTGTTTTTATCTAAAAATGGATTTAATTGATTGATTGTACTCTTCGTGAGTAACTTGTTGTTTCGAAGGCTAATGATCTCCTTTGTGAAGGTATGTTCTTGAACTTTTTTAATGATACAATAACTCGATCTCCGTAATTCTGATATTGATAGAAAGGATGATTGATTGGGTTCCGGACGGTATTTGATTCGCAATATCCATGATAGTATTCGAATGATTTTATTATATGAGCTGTAATTTGATAGTAGTTGATATATGATATTGTTGTCTGTCCCGTGCTCGGCGACATTTACTTGTTTTGTTATTTTCACTTCCTGATCAGTGAAATATTTTTCAGGTGTCTCTTGATATATGCTGTTCTGCAACACAGCAGGACCCTGCCACCACAAATTATGCTGACTCAGCTGTGGAGCGGCGATTCCGCGACTTGCACAGTCAGCAGGATTGTGCTCAGACTTGATGTAACGCCAACATGATCCTGGCATGATTTTGATAATTTCTTGCACCCTGTTGGCAACAAAGGTTTTCCACCTTCCTGGATCTCCATTAAGCCAGCCCAATACGACCATCGAATCTGACCAACCATGTATCTCGGTGTGGTAATTGCTTAGACACAACCTGACTTTTGACATAAGTCTTGATAATAGGAGAGCGCCACTTAGCTCTAGTCTCGGAAGTGATATCTTTTTACCGAACGGAACTAGCCTTGCTTTGGCTACTAATAGAGTACTCTTTACTTTGTCTCCATCTGTAATTTTACAATAAATAGCACAGGCATATGCTTTCATTGATGAGTCACAGAAACCATGTAACTCGATCCTGTGGCATTGTTTCGTGTAAATCCATCGCGGTATTTGTAATTTATTAATATTGTTTATATCTTGCTTCACCTTATTCCATTCTGATTTGATATTTTCAGGCAACTCCTCATCCCAACTGATTTTAGAGAGCCATACGCTTTGAAAAATGATTTTCAACTTAGTTGATAAAGGTGTTAGCCAACCTAACGGATCAAAGAGCTTTGAAATATCTGATAGTAAAGATCTCTTTGTTTCCGACTTTGATGGCTGATCTATGCTATATTTAAAGGTAAAAACATCTAGGTGTGGATTCCAGCAAAGCCCTAGAGTTTTTGTATGTTCTGCTTGCTTGAAATTAAAATTATCTTGATTGTTTGATTTGTAACTATGATCTGATAATTCGGGAATGTTAGATCTCCATTTTCTGAGGTTGAATCCACCTGATTTTAGCAGCTTGATAAGATCGGCATGGAGTTTCTTTGCCGCTTCAATAGTATGCGACCCATCTAAAAGGTCATCCATGTAAAAGGATCGGTCAAGGACGTCGGCTGCTTGACTAAAATTGTGTTTTTCATCTGCTGCTAATTGTTTTAGAGTCATCATGGCCAAGAATGGAGCTGATTTCGTGCCATATGTAACTGTTGTTAGTTGAAATTCTTTGATTGGTTCATCTGTACTATCGCGCCAAATTATTTTTTGCAGGGATTGATCTTCTTCGTGTACCCAAATTTGCCTAAACATTTTTTCGATATCCGCTGTAAATGCAAATTGATATTGTCTCCACTTAATTAAGAGAGATTGTAAATCTTGTTGCAGATTGGGTCCACACTCCATGACGTCATTTAAACTATTCCCAGAGGAGGTTTTCACGGACGCATTAAAAACCACTCGAAATTTTGTAGTTGTTGACTCGACCCGCTGTACACAATGATGCGTCATATAGCATTCAGGTTTCGTATTTCTTGTTGATGGTTTCATATGACCTAATGACTGATATTCGCGCATAAATAATTTATAGTCTTTTTCTAAATTTTCTTGTTGTTGAAATTTCCGTTCTAGAGATCGAAATTGAGCGAATGCTTTGTTTTTGGAACTGCCTAAATTTTTCTCGAAGTTACTCTTCATAGGAAGTCTCACGACGTATCTCCCGTCATCTCGTCGCGAGGTAGTCTGCTGGAAGTATTCGATACACTGCTGGTCTGCTGATGACATATTATTTGATTCTTCTGAAATATCCTCGATCTCCCAAAATTTTTGAATTTGCTCTATGTTATTTAAAACGATGTTACATTGCAGCGTTTTATTACTACCGCTTAAAATCCAACCTAGTTGCGTGTTTTGTGCTATAGGTGAAACTTGATCCCCTCTACAAATTCCATCTAATAAAATTAATGAATAAATATCGGCTCCTAAAAGGAGATCGACCGGGTGACTGATGTTGAATTCAGGATCTGCTAACTTAAGATTATCTAAAAATGACCATGATGGTTTTGTAAATGACTGACTCGGCAAATTTTTAATTAAATTTTGCATTATATAAACATCTGTGTCAAATTCGAAATTACCATTAATTGAAAGGCATTTAATATGTATAAGCCCCTTGCAATTACTTTCTTTTGCGCCCACTCCAAAAATTACTCCTTGACATTTTTGACGTGATAGCCCTAACTGATGTGCTGCGTTCTCCGTGATTAATGATGCTTGAGACCCTTGATCTAATAAAGCACGCATATTTAAATATGACCCATCCGAGGTTTGTACCTTGACCATTGCAGTGGCCAAAAGTACTTCCGGTATATCGTGCTGTGACACGTGCGCGTTTGTTCGAGGTGCTTGAGTTGGTTCCGACTTAGGTGCATTCCTTGACGTCATCGTGTTTGAACTTTGATTCGATTGCACAAACGCGTCGTGTAAAAGTGTGTTATGCATTTGATTGCATTCGCGACAAGTTTTGATAGAAATGCATTCTTTACCTTGGTGGCAATAAAGACAATTTTGGCATAAATTAAATTTTGATACGGTTCTTCGCTTATATGCTGGCGACATTTGTAAAAATTGAGGACAATGGAAAATGCCATGATCGTTTGTTTTACATACAAGACATTTATAAAACTTTGTTAAATTGACGTTTTTTATGTTATTAAATTGCGATGTATTACGACCGTGTGTCGATGACATTTGCTGATGTTTGAAATTGTTCGATGTATGATATTTACTGCTATGTCCCGGGTTTGCTTGATAATTTTGACCGCTGTTGCGCGTCATTGATTTATTAATTTGCTTGCGACTTGTAGATTCTAGAGTAGTAAAAGTAGTTTCTAAATATGCTAAAAATTCCTTCAAATTTGGTATTTCTCTCTTGTTTTTAACTGATGCAATGTAACGATTTTCCGTTTCTGTGTCAAATTTAAGACATAAAAGACGGATGACTAACGGATCCCATGAATCCACGTCTACTCCTAAGTTTCTGATGGCGTTAAGACTTTCAAGAAGAGTGTCATGCATTTTCTTGATATGATACAATGACCCTCTCGGTACTGCAGGAATATCAAGTATAAGATCTATGAGCGAATTTAAAATTAATCTATTGTTATCATATCTGTGATTCAAAATTTGCCAACATACAGAATAATTGTCGGATGATATAGTTAGATGTTGAATGAGCCTCTCGGCTTCACCTCTAACTTTTGATTTTAGAAACTGCATCCGTTGTGCATCCGAAAGCGAAGGATTTCTGTGGATTGATTCCATAAAGAGATCCTTGAAAGAAACCCATTGATGATAATTCCCACTGAAGCTTGGTACTTCCAGTTGAGGTGTTGACTGTTCCGTATGTGTTACGGACCCCATCTTTTTGTTGATAGCAGCTATGATGTTATTGTATTTTCCTTCATATGTGAAAAAAGTAGCTTCATAGTTCGGGTCCCTACCGCCTAACTCGCTGTCCAAATCCCAATGAGCGGAATCTATTGTAGACCAACGAGATGCTATGGAGCGAAGAAGGTGCTCAAACTGCCATTTTTCATTTATTTTATCTAGATTAATATTTGATAGAGTGTGCTCAAACGCCTTAAAATTACTGCACTGCTTGCGCAGCATTTCGTCGGTTTTACTGTCTAGGCCTCGAGATTGAGCTGATGATCCCTGACCTAAAGGTGGTTGAGCGTTCGGAACACCCAATGGTGTAGCGGGTTTGATAATAGGGGTGGAGGGCCTGCTCTCCTCCCTTGGTTGATAATTTTCAATTACTCCCCTAATGTTGAGAAATCTATCTTTCATTATTTCGAATTGGTTAGTTGTAAAATAAGTATGCGATTTAATACCTGATCCACAAAGCTTTATATGATTTGATTGATATTCGTGCCAGTAACCGTCAAGCGTGTCGAGACGGCGTTTTATTTTTTCAGACGTTTTCCGATCTGCCCCATCTTTCTTGAAATTAGTATAAATTTGCTCAATGGCAGCGGAAATTTGTTCCTGAGTTGCTAATAGATCTTCCACGTTGGACATTTTGATCTGATGTAATCTGAGTTAGTGTATAAAATTGAACGATCTTACTTGAAATATGCTGATAATTGGCTGGAACCTGGGCTGCTGACTGCTTCCCGGGAACGCCACGCGATGATGCTGGGTGATGGTCTTGATAAATGATGATAAGTCCCTTGATAGCGTAGGCACTGAGTCCACGTTTTCACTGAATCACTCGCGAGGCTTATTTCGTCACTAAGCCAAAAAGTCACTCGAAGGACCAAAAAAGATGTACGGTGCGCACAATCTTTTTATGCTAGTTTGATATTGATTTGATAGAGAGCGAGAGAAAGTCCGTTTTTGATACTAATGTCGTTTATTGATCGACTTATAGAATGATATGAGTACGCGCGGAATGATTGATGACCGAATGCGAACTGAAGTTATTGCTAACAATTACTTAAATCGTGTAAAATGCTGATGATACAATTCTGTGTACGCGCTTGCCCGTACATCGAGTTTGTAGGACATTATATATTTTATTAGCCATCGGTATAGCTATGGAAAAAACGCGTAGTCACTTAAGTCCGCTTGTTTCAAGGAAACTTTTCTCTATTCGCGTCACGAAAAAGTTCATACTTTCAAAACTATAAAGGTGAAGGAAAACCTCAAAGTACGCAAATAAATCTGGCGGTACAAGAGCGCTCCAGATCGGTACCAGCCTTTCACCGTGTTTGATGTCTCCGCTGTCGATACCAAATTGTTACAGCGCCGCATGCGCGTGGCGCAACACTACCCTGCATATCATCATCATCACCATCATCGTCATCATCATATTCAACATTATTATTATCATCATCATCTGATCAAACCAACTGCAATTCAAGAATGATGATTTATCATCATCATGATCGTCATCATCATCATCAACATCATTATTATCATCATCTTGAATAGTAGGAGACATCAGCACTTAGCTACATAAAAAACATGATCAGTTTGTGCCCAGTGTAACTATCCGAACTTGAAGAGTGAATCCTCCCAAGCTCAAATTTGAAGTAAAGGATTGAGGCACATGTTTTAATATTCTATTAATCTTCATTGATTATACTTACACATAAATTGACAGCATTATAGTTGTCAAACTTTGTTACTAATAATTTAAATTAAAATTAAATTGAAATCCAAACGTTAAGCAACGGACGCACTGATCTGTATCAGAATCTGCGTTTGGAAATATCTCATGTCACTCGTGGGTCACAGGTTCGAATTCCCAGACGATTCGATGCATAATTAATATGAATACCTCACCCAGATTAATGTGTCAATACTCACAGTTTACCGATGTAAATAGTCCATAGATATTATAAATGTGACTGTATCGCTAAATTAAGTTTTATGACGAAATATTTTGGTACGTCGATAATATATTTAGTCCCGGGAAAGGTTGTATAAAGAGAGTTTTTTAAAATCATTACATATTTAAAAATAAGTAAATTTATCTTATGTACTATTGTGCAGAATATTGGTAACTAAGCCTATCAAAGGCTTCTTATAATATGCTCAAGAAGTCGATTTCTTCAAAAGCTGTAGAAAGATTATCTTTCACAATTTTAAAATATATTTTCGTCGCCAGAGCCCAGAGGTCACTGTATCTAAACATATTCAAATTGAAATAAATTAAATTAATGTAAATCGATTAACCACCAGGTGGTACCCCACCGCTGTTAATTATTATTATTACCTCATGTTGATGTAAACTAATGATAAGGCATTTTTAACATTTTGTTTATGTTGTTGTACTATACGATAATTTAAGGCAGGCAGACAACATATCCACGTAATTCGGTCGAGTTATGTTAAGTCATTTAAAAACATAGATCTGATATTGATTTAACATAACCCGTCCAAATAAAGTTAGTTCATCAACTGCCTATGACAACTTTACTCTGATAGTAGTTTACTAGTAGATCAAATAAAAGTTGTTGTTGTACTCGTAAAGTATCAAGATTGTGTGTGATCTACAACTGATCGATACAGGTTGATTGGAAAACCGGGAAGGCTTTTAACGCTAGATAATCGCGCCGATCCATAACGAAGACTATTTGAATGCGCTATAACTCGCGAGTATTGATAAAAACGAGTTTATCCAGTGCTCAATTTGCTTTAGATCCGCGTTTCGGTGTAGCGTCTAATACTTGTTTCATTGAGAGCTCCGAACGTAAATCACTGTGTCGACGCCCACCGCGCCACCGGCCAGCGATGCAACATAGATGTCTGTTTACTGGATGGAACGGATGAGAAATAATGCAACAAAAATGTGATGAGCTTTAAAATAAAAGTAAATGTTTTTGACATTTTCTCGCATTTAATTTTGGACAAAATCTAAGTATACTTAGATTGTTGGTACTTAAGTTAATTCTTAAAGTTAAGCGTCACTTACAAGAGCAAATATTTTTAGACAGTCACTCCAGTTTTGATATATAATTAAAATTTGAAATGAATGAATATTATTATTGAAACTTTTACTCATAACGATTTACATTGGCGCCCAACGTGGGGCAAGATCCTTGACAGCAAGACGGATAACTCGTTACTTCAGAATTACTACCCGCATAGCTGCTAACTTATGTAATATTGAAATTATGAAAATATTTGCAAAAGCGGCCTAGAAATCAATAAATAATTTATGAATACATAGCAATTACTGATAGATTAACAAACCTGACCAATCAGGCTGGAGTTATTGGTCATTTTAATAAGAGAATTTTAAATTTCAGTTCATCGCCATTTCGTAAATCTTGGGGCATTTCTAGATGCTATAAAGCAAAGACCTAGCGGACGTTTTGTAATTCAAATCCGCTATCCTTAGATTTAGACCCTAGACAATTATCTATGTCGTATAAGCGAAAGTGGGAATCGGATGTGAATAATGTTGGTAATCTCTTATAATCTGAAACTTGGAACTGTATTTGGTACAAAATGAAAATTTGTATTCATTTAAGCGGTCTGTTTTGCAGACTATTTTATTTTTAATTCATCAAACCCGAAATGTAAAGTCAGTTTTCATTTAAAAACGTTTAATAATTTGTTTGGTATTTAAGCATTAAGGTATTGATTACACGAAATCACTCTAATCTAATTTATTTTGTAGTTTTATCATTTATCTTGCGTAAGTCTCAAGGAAGTCTACCTCGATAATGCTACTTACTTAATAGCTTCAGCTAACCCGGGGGGGTAGATAACGGACATTGAAAGCTACTCCTTAAGGAGTGAGCACACTGAGACGGGCCGTGCCGGGGCTCAGCGTGCCGGGGCTCATCGCAAAAATCGCATCATCGTAAAGAAGCGGATGCGCGTATCGCACACTGTGTCGGGGCGCAGCGGATTTCCGCTTCCATACAAATTGTATGGAGGCGGATTTTTGCAATGAGACCCGGCACGGCCCGTCTCAGTGTGCTCACTCCTTTACTGCTGCAGTGCGTTGCGTATTCCTCAGTTAGAGGTTATCAGAAGATTGAAAAATCAGCCCTCAATGTAATAAGTAATATCTAAGATTATGTAATAGCGACTCGCTGGAAGTCAGATAAACCCTGCGAGGTTTTTGTAATACGGTATTTTGATAAATAAACGATTTATAAAAAAATGTTGCGTAGTTGCAATAAAGCATTGTACGCCACATAGCTGTGGCCTGCGTTGAGGTAACGTCTACACAATACATAACATGACAGCGCTATGCGCCATACCGCTTCCTAGTTTACCTCCTGTCTATGGTGCCGTCAAAACACCGCGTGTGACGACGCAACGCATCCATTTAGTATATCATAACTTAATTTTATGCATGTAAAATTGCTGCTGCCATTACGTACCGCAACGCACCGAAGCTTTGTGGCCTCGCTAGTCGTTTAATTGCTCGACATTAATAACGGCATCGATTGGCATTAATTAAGTAATCAAAGTATTTAAGTGCGTAATAAAACTGTAACATTATATATCACTGATTCGTACTTTGTAATGTTCAATTAGAATAGGTACTTACCTTTAGTATAAACTCGAGAATTATAGTTCGTGTATCTCATGATTTCGTCCGCATTACTTCATAATATTATGAAAACATTCTGCCGTTTAGCATCAACAGCAAAAAAAAAATACCAAGAGCTTTAGCTAAAAAAGAATTGCCATATTTTGATTTCAAATTAAATCTAAAATTTAATAAGTCATTAAAATTTAAAAAATTATATTATAACTTCGAAAAATGGCAACACAAAGACTAAAAAATAATAAAGTTTCAAAATTTACGAGAAGGATCGTAAACAACCAAGAGTGACATCACGTAAATCGATAAAACGCTCAAATCAGTTTCTAATGCCTTTAAAGTCACAGTAATTCTATCACAAGGAATTAAACGTCCTCGTATATATTCGTTAAACATAGTTATCGATACGAATAGAAGTTGAAGTATCGAATAAATAACGCACACCGCTATCTCCTGCGCAGTCCGCCCACGCCTACCGAACCTTAGGGTTGTTAACGATATTGAGCAAATAAATATATAAAATGGCAACCCTGAAGTCAAGAAAAAGGCAATTTGGACTGTCAGGATTGATTAATGATAATGTTCAAAAGTTTGTCAAAAATATGTAAAAGAAATGACAGCCCTGTGGTTTGTCGCAAAATTAAAACTACCCACTTTAAATGAAATCGTCACTTCCTGTTCGGTTAGCGACGGAAGTGGACGCTTTATAAATTACGGTTGATACTAATCATCCGTATATTTTTGGTCCTATTTCCTTAAGTTTTGAGCTTGAATTAAAAAAATCGGCACACACAGCATCGAGTAGGTTAATTAAAAGTACCGAAGATAAGCCAAAATTACAGATTTTCTTCACCCAAGTGAGGCATAGTTAAATTATCTTTTAAACAGACAAAACAGTTCCGTATGATACAAATTCGAATCAAAAGGGACAGGGGCTTCCCCGACCAAGGTTGCTGGTCCCTAAAAATATGTCATTGTAAAAGTGAAGGGACACGGAAGCGAGTGCAGAGGTGTTGGCTGACATTTAGGCGACTTTTGACATTACAGCCGGCATCTAATTATTGTGGGCTGTCATATGATAGATATAACCAGTCCACATGAATGTCACTGATCCAATTAGATCCGTGTAAGTGACTTTCATTAGTAATTGTTGTCTTTATCTGATCCGTATCAAAGAATGGCGTTTTGATACGGTAGCGAAAGCCAGCTTTAAAAAGAAGAGCGGGGATTATTGGTATATTTTTAATCAACGAGAAAAGGAGGTGGTCTAGATTTTGCTCTTGAAATTTTGGTTTATTTATTTATTTAAAAATCAATTAATCACTATATGTAAAAGCAAAAATAATTCAGAAATAGACCAAAGCACGAACCAAAACCATAAAACTAGAATCTTCGCACATCTATTTCTCTTACAATGTAGACTCGAAATTCAAAATTCTACCCCTAACAGGACCAAAGTTTATACGCTAGGAATATATTTAATGTAAGCTTAGAAAAAATATTGTATTCTATCAGATATAAATATAACGGGTCACGCAAGTGCATAGTTGTGCTGAAACGAGATCATATCGACATCGTGTGCAGTGTCAGGTGACGACCACTACGAATACTAGGAAGGGTGAGGGCTTGAACATGTTTGGGGTTTTCGTGGTCGGTGCGGTAAAGCCTGCGCTTTAGATGTCTAAAGGAAAAGTAATCTATAATAATATCATAAAGCTAAAGTGTTTGTTCGTATGAATGTGCTAATATCACGAAGTATTCGACCGATTTTTGTGTAATTTGGCAGCAGATGTAGATTAGTGAACAAAGGCTACTTTTTCGCGGGTAAATGTATAGTTCCCGAGTAATTGCTATTCTATACAAGCAGAGCCGTGTGAAACTTCTAGTTTTAAAGATACATAAAACATGAAATAAGTAATTTTAATAGCGAGTACTCTAAAACTAGAAGAGTTTTTTGTTAAAACTAAAAAATATAATTTGCAGATTAAATAATGTGTTAATAAATATTGAAAATCTAGAATAAAATATTACGTGCACTTAATTTAAACCTCTAAAACCAGAAGTCGAAAGTAATTAAGCAAATCTAACCTTACATTAATTAAGAATTTCAAAATCTTTGCCGTTGATTAGTTAAAATATTATCTAATTAAAAACCTAACCTGGTAGCAATGACCTTAAAAATTATGTTAATACATGCAATTATTAATAATACGATCACCTGCGAGATTGCGATGCTAGCTGGTAATCATCATTATCAGGCCTTCCGCCTTCGTCTAGTTTTAAAATTGGGATATACTCTATATCCCCATAGAAAAGTCCTGAAGAGTAAAAAAGTAAAAGGCAGAGCTTCGCTGTACCAATGTACAGCCGTATATTTGTTCGGTCGAATTAGGTTACCTCTTCTGTAATTAAAAGACATACCAGTGACAATGTAAGGTGTCAGTTAGTAGTCTAAAATATGGCTCATATTGGCAATGTGTAGAACAAATAAATTAAAGTGTATAAAGTATTTCAGGTTTTTGAGTTTATAGAAAAACCTTTCAAAGAAACAATAATATTATTACTGTATATTTTATATTGAAGAGTGTAATAATGTCAAATATTAAAAATGATTACATAATGACTTAATATATATATTATTATGAATTCTGTTCCATTTATATTCGAAAAAAGGTTTCTAAACTCACTTATCAAGTACCAATGAATCTGCCCCAACAACTATATAACAAAGATTATTCTGTATAACAGAATATTGATTACTGTCAGCCCAGTGTCCCCTCGACAATAGAATGTCATTTGACAATTTATTGTGTCAAGCGGTCGACACATTCGCGCCCACGCGCCGGCACCCGCGACTTTTTGTGCGATCAAAATTCCGTATGTGTCACGCTGTCGATATCTGTATCGAAAAAGACCTTGATAAGTTATATAGGTGTAAACAAATCGTAAATTTAAAAACTGTATCGATTTTCATGTGGTTTACTGCCGTGATAAGGGTACGCATAAATAAACCAAGATTTCGTTTTACTACGGAAACTGAACCTTTGAATGAACCGGTCATAACTTTTGTATATCTTATCCACAAGTTAATATATATTAATATCGAGAACATAAGATATAAATTAAGAAGTTTAATTATTCACGTCGTAAAAGATATATTAATAATTCTTTCTAATAAAATAGTGATTTGTTTATATAGATAACGTGGAGTTGGTTTGGGAACAAATACCAGTTTTTTATGACCCCTTTGCAGGTATTTGTCTTGTGTTTGACAGATCTGGTTGCGGTCAAGCAAAGATTTTTGGCCTGAATTAGAATTATTTATTTGAAAAGGTCAAAGACTTGTACTTTGAGAAATCAGTGCAACGTCACTATAAATAATAATATGCTGGAAGTCACAAATGAGGTTGAGGTTATAAGCCTGGCATAGTATACTATCCGCCATTTTGAAAAATGTTGAACCTCCCTCCAAGCTCGAAGATGTTAATTGGAGAAAATACCATTATGCCGTACGAAGAAAGTCCAATATACTGAAAATAGTAAATACTAGATGACGCCCGCAACTTTCTCGCGCCAAAATTCGTTTATCACGCGAGAACTGTACATTTTTTCGGGATAAAAAGTGTCCTATGTCCTTTTCCAGGACTCAAAGTATCTCCATCGGTTAGGGCGTGAGGTAACAGACAGACAGACGGACACATTTTCGCATTTATAATATTAAAAGTACGGATTATTTAATACAACTCGTCTCTACTACTACTAGCTCGTCTCTACTATATAGTCTAAAAGGCAAGTGGAGTGTAATCAATAATTATTACGAGACGAAAACCGCTCCAGTTGCTGTCGCACGACCTGATCTGTAACTAGTGGCTGAGGTTTGTTCCACTGGGTTCTGGACTGGAATATTTTCATAGAATTAATAACGCATGTTTATTACTACATTTTATTATATCCTGTTTTGTAATGAAAACAATAGTAGAACTAAGCTAAAAACTCGTTTACTTAAATTAGTCCACACATTTTCTACATTGTGATCAGTCACATTTTTGACATTCAAATAATTTATTGCAAACTCAGCGCAAAGACTAGACATTAATTCTTTCATATAACCATAATTTAATAAAATATTATTTTGTCTTTCTATTGTTTATTTCAAAACCATTCATTTGATTTACTTTTTTTACATATTTTCTATCATTATTTTTATTAAGAGCACCTAGTGGAAAGCACCAGCGGTAGTGGTGTGGCGTGGTGGTGTGCGTGCGGGGACAGTGACCGGGCTATCGGAGATCGCAGCCTCCGACCGGCCAGATGCCGAAAGATGGGCCAGGCACGGACTCCATGTTGTGTTTAATTTTTTAATAAAATAATTGTTTTTTTTACATTTTCTTTTATAATCTTTTTGACTTATTCGTCCGCAGCAGCCCTTGAGGATTTGTGGGATAATGAAGAGTTGTAAAACTTTATTTTAAATCTAGACAAAAAGGGGCTTTATAAGTTAAGCGTTTCTTACTATCCATACTAATATAATAATTGCGAAAGTGTGTCTGTCTGTTACCTCTTTACGCCCAAACCGCTGAACCGATTTTGCTGAAATTTGGTATGGAGATACTTTGAGTCCCGGGAAAGGACATAGGATACTTTTTATCCCGGAAAAATGCACGACACCCGCGCCATAAACGAAATTTGGCGCAACGGAGTTGTAGGCATCATCTAGTGTTGGAAACAACGTACTAAGAATACTAGTTTTTTTTTAAAGGTCTTTGAATCTTTGAATCTTAGTTTGGTATTTATCAATATCGATATTACAGAGAAGCACACTGCATTCACCTGAAACATACGTTTATCGCATAACATAATGTTTTATGTTATTAGTTCACCTTTTTAAATATTAAATTATTATCATTTATTGTTACAAATGATAATAATTTAATATTTAAAAAGGTGAACTCTAATACGTGGAATCCGTTCCTGTCTTAACCTTTAGCTCGGGGCGATCGTATATAAAAATAAAAGAAGTCGCGTTAATAACGTATTTTTAGTACCCGGCGCGGTACCCACCGTGGTGCACGGCGTACCCGGCATGGTACCACCGTGGTATCCACCGCTACCGCAGGTGCGTTGCCCTCCCCCCACCACTCCCACTCCCGCCCACCGCGCGCGTCTAAATATTTTGATAATTACTGCGCTGTTGGAGAGTTTAAAGTTAAGCTTTATAGAGAGGTCTGACCTTTGGTCTTTATAATATTACTTCAGGGTAGAAAAGTTAGCATTGAAACTTTTAATGTTCAAAAAAATATTATTTTTATAGGTGTAATGTATTAGAGAAGACATCACAGTAACTTATTTGTGTAATTATTATTATAGTTATAACAAAGTATTTAGTATCGGCAGGTTTCAAGTGTATGGATAGTAGCTTGACGTGGGAGAGCCATGCTTCTGCACGAATGGGCCTACTCGACCGGAGAAATACCACGGGCTCACAGAATACCGGCGTGAAACAGCGCTTGCGCTGTGTTTCGCCGAGTGAGAGAGTTTACCGGAGGCCCAATCCCCTGCCCTTTTTCCTTCCTACTCTCTCCTATTTCCTTCCCTACCCTCCCCTTTTTCCTTCCCTACCCTCCCCTATTACCCTATTCCCTCTTAAAAGGCCGACAACGCACCTGTAGCTCTTCTAATGCTACAAGTGTCCATGGGCGACGGAAGTTGCTTTCCATCAGGTAACCTGTTTGCTCGTTTGCCCCCTTATTTCATAAAAAAGGAGCTTTTTAAAGTAAAGGAAAAAATGTGTTATTCATAATTATTATTGTAGCGTATCAAAGTTTTTTTTAAATGTAATCCGTTGCCATCTAAAGCAGTATTATAAGCTGTTGGATTTTATTTAGGGGTGACGCGCAGCGCGTTGAAATCTTTTCTATGAGTTTATAATTTTTTTCCTTGCGTTCATACAAAAACGTGTTCAGTAATTTTTAATTAATAATAACTTTAAAAGTAATGTTTACCTTCGTACTACTATTGTAAAATAAACCTTGCGTCTATATTCTGTCTCTTACCTTTAAGAACTGTATCGATTTTGATAGAATTTTGTGTAGAGATACTTTAATCCCCGGCATAAGCACAGGATATTTCTTGCCTCAATCTTTGTTATTTAACACAGTTGTGGGCAATATCTAATATATTGTTTAAACAAGTTTATGTTTCCTTTTCTCTATAAGATTAACAGTTTTGACATCATAAATCTATGTATATTACTCGATATTTTGAAACAAAATGTTTCCTTTACATATTATTACAGTTAATATCCTCAATTACTCGCACATGGTCAAAATGCAATACTATTGACACAATATAAAAATAGATAGTAAAGCAACTTTATATTAGCCTACTTTAATGGATCGATTTTGTATTGCTACGATTTAAGATAAATTGAATTAGCAAAAATAATACACACTCGTTTTTGTACGTGGGATTAAATTGTCTTTATGTTGAGCAAGTTGATTTCAAGGACTTGCCTGAGTTTAACTACTGTGTGATGAATTCTACTGTGGCTCATTGCTGTTACAATTAGAATATTTTTATAAAATGTCACTGGTTTGCCTTACGACAGATTAAGATAATGTTAGATTTGAAAGTGTAATTAATAAAGGTCAATCAGGATAAAGCTTTTTATGGCCGTGGAAAAATGTCACTTAGATTAGGTAACCAAATACTTGTACTGTACAATATTTGTTTTATCTGTCTTAATTTAAATAAGTTATACTTTTAAGTGTTAGTACTAATTTTTGTATAGTTCTATACTACGAATAATAAAAACTAAGGAAACGTAACTCCCATTATTCAACCGTTTTGAATTTGGTTCCTTTTCACACACTAAAATATGGCAATAGCAAGGAAACACTAACACTCAAATTTACGAAATAAAGCCGTTGACATTAACTGTCACTTCTATATTTACACAAAATTGTGTACCGAATACATGCATAAAGTATGCATGTATTCGGTACACAATTTTGTAGACTCGTGGACAAATTTTTTGACACAGTTACTCTTCCTTAGTTTTTATTATTCGTAGGTTCTATAGATCAAAACACATAACCGTGTTGCGACACCGCAACACAGAAATAGACGAAATTCTAAAGTTTTTTATATGAGATTAGAATAATTTTACCGCCGATTTCAGCGGTGCGGTGCCGCAACGCGGTTATGTGTTTCGACCCTATGTTTGGCTGCGAATATATAATAATATTTTTTATAAATGTGTAGAAGCCGTGTAGCTTGTTTATTTTAACTTATTCTATCGTTCGTTCGTATCGTTATTAAGAATGAAAGAATTATTAAAAACTAAGTAAATCCTTGTTTTGTGTCGTTGAAATTATAAAAACTATATACTATTTAAGAAGATAAATAAATTATAAGATATAGAACTAGTAGATCACATTTTTTTTTATACATTTATACAGATTTGGAGAGAATTGTTTTTGATACAGAATTTTTGTTTTGCACAAGGACTTTATGAAATGAATTCTACAGCCATTTCACATAAGTTATCATAACACAACTATACGAGCACTTACCGGCCAACAATTACTGTAACCACTGAACATATTGCACCGATAAAGCCGCATGCACACCGCCACATAAACAAGCGCGTTTAATTGAAAACATTTACTATGTGCAAACTGTTATAGCGCCATTAATAAGGCCCCGTTCATACGGGGATTAAATGAAAATTAATTTCAGATGAACTCGGAAAAGGATGGTACAGTCTGCAAGTGACCTACGAGTAAGGTCAAAATGTTATTATTACCAAAAGAAACAATAATTCGAAAAGGGCTTAAAATATAATATTAGTAAGAATCTAAGTTGTTATTATTATGCAGGATTTCCAATTTAATAATATTTTGCCAATTTAAAACAAGTCTTAAAACTTTCAGTTGAAAGTTTGAATGGGTTACTTCTAATAATAGACAAATATTACAGATCAAATTACTGTATATGCACGTACTACGTCACATATGCTGTCCTTAAATACACATATTGTCTGAAATTACTTGCCATCGTAATGACAAAATTAATATCTTGTTTATACAAGATCAAATATTTTACATCCCTTATTTAGTGAATTGGAATAATATTATATTAATATGTAGCTAACTGCCGTACTCATAGGGGAACATAATTTACTTAAATGTAATTAATTTAAAAAATTGACATAACCCTCATTCATTATCTGTCAAACTCTTCATTAAATTGAAGGTTAATCATAATTAAATGTCTCTGAATGTGGCAGTGAGTGTAGTTGTTTTTCAGTCCAAGCAAATCATCAGAAAAATTCTAATGATTCTCTTCATCTACTTTTTTTTTCTCTTCAGTACTTGGCGTGAAGAGACTATAATAATAGTCGTAATTATATGCTATTCTTCTTACTATATAAGTTATCGTTATGTCCACGCTTAGCAGGTGGTAATTGTCAAAGCGTATAAAGCGCTATAGTGGTTCTAAAATATTTTGATTGCGGTTTAAAATTATAGGACACGTTAAAACTAATTGTTTTTGTTCACGTTTTTTGTCGACAGCTCGGACTATGTTGCCTTTATGTCATAATTATAATAGGTACAAAAAGATAGCGTGTTTAATAGTAAATATGATTTAATAAAGCAGAACTAGGTGCTAAGACATCTAGAAATTGATATTTTAAACGACGAATTTATAAACAAAATGGTTTCGAATTTGACATATTAATATATTTATTTATACAACACAACTATATATATATATATATATATATATATATATATATATATATATATATATATATATATATATATATATATATATATATATATATATATATATATATATATATATATATATATATATATATATATATATATATATATATATATATAATTATATATATATAATTGGAATCTCGGAATCGGCTCCAACGATTTTCACGAAATTTAGTATATAGGGGGTTTCGGGGGCGATAAATCGATCTAGCTAGGAATCATTTTTAGAAAATGACATTTTATTCGTGTTTTATCGATAATCGATAAGCAGAAAAATATGACTCTTCCTGACATCTATTGGCGAATAATAATACTATTTTGTAAGCAACTAATTGTTTCAACGGCCAGCAGATGGCGTTATTAAGTAACACGAAGTCAATGAGTGTTTGCTATACCGAGCAAAGCTCGGTCATCCAGGTACTTAATAATAATAAGCAGAATATGAGTTCTCCAAAATATTTAATGTTAAGATCAATTTGTTACTGTACTTTAGCAAATAAAATTATGATTATGATTATTATCATTATAATTTTGTCCTAATTTCGCTGTCACAATTATTGTTGAATGCAAGGTGACTAAAGTAACTACAGTTTCAATATAGATTTTTTTTGCACCGCACGATTATGTACTCAAAATGTTTAATACATAATATTTTAGTTTTTGATTTTATTTCGAAAATATATTAAAAAAAAAACAGCAATCGTGCGCATGTAGATCTATAAATTAGCTATATTATATTAAATAAAGGCTACATTTAGAGTTTTTTAGCCTGTTATATTATAAAATTTTGTATCAGTTCATCAGGTTCAGTGTGATAACGTAACAGGGCAGCTTTCGCATTTGTAAGGGTGTTATAGTGAGATTAATACGTCAGAGAGCCGACAGGCGGAAAGCCAAGGGATTAGTGCGTTTAGCTATGTTACCCAAGTCTATTCAAGATTGATCCTTGTGCCGTTAGAATAAAGGTTTTGACGGAGGTAGTAAAATTGTGAACGGTCGGTGCAGGGCGATTTGCATGTTATCTGGCCGCCAATTAATTTTACACCATTTCGCTATTAATTGAACTCAATTTACACTAACGGGCTATTTAAATATACAATTGCGCTTTCTACATTGTAAAGAAACTAAAGATAATTCTATAATACAGTTTCAATTCGCGAATTGCTTTTATTCCTAACTCCTAAGTAAAATGTGAACAATATGACGTGCGAGTGAGACAGAATATAGTGAAACTGAAAATAAACTACGACAGTACAAGGTTAAAAATGTGGAAATTTGCCATACATTATTTTAAATTAAAAGCGTATCATCTAGGTAGATTTAATTAATCACACCAGTTATTACTTCTGAAGTTATTATCTAGCGATACCTATAGACTGTAAAGTTCCTACGAGGAATTTTGTGACTACTGCGGATTCTGACGTGGGAGAGCCATGCTTCGGCACGAATGGGCCGGCTCGACCGGAGAAATACCACGTCCTCACAGAAAACTGGCGTGAAACAGCGCTTCCGCTGTGTTTCGCCGAGTGAGTGAGTTTACCGGAGGCCCAATCCCCTACCCTTTTCCTTTCCCTACCCTCCCCTATTTCCTTCCGTACCCTCCCCTATTCCCTTTCCTACCCTCCCCTATTACCCCTTAAAAGGCCGGCAACGCACCTGCAGCTCTTCTGATGCTGCGAGTGTCCATGGGCGACGGAAGTTGCTTTCCATCAGGTGACCCCGTTTGCTCGTTTGCCCCCTTATTTCATTAAAAAAAAAAAAAAAAAAAACGTAGTCACGTTTAGTATCGCTTGTCTCTTTGAAAGTCATCATAATATGAATCCCTACCTTTTGTACAAGGCTTCCCTCAAAGAAGAACCAGCCTTTACCAGAAATGTAATGAAGGTTTTTACCTGAAAAAGAAAACAGAAATTATTATTTTTATGCTCACACAACATACTTGTGTTAGTTCCGCCGATTCAACTATATTCCAACATTAATAGAACTTCATACCAGGCTGCATTCTATCCAGCAGCAAATTGATATTTTCGTATTCAACAAATAAATAATGAGAGTTTTGAGTTTTCAATAACACATTCACGTTTGTTTTAAATAAACTAAGACTATATTGCATCGTTACTATATCGGAACTTATTGTAAGATTATTTAGCCGAGTCGACTGTATGTTCAATTGATTAGCCTATACGCGGCCTTTATTTTAAATTTCTATATTTTCTATTCTGTCACTTGACTTTTTCTAAGATATGAAGAATATCTCAATCAACTATCATTTCCAACGTGATCTTAATCACGTCCCCTCATCATCATTATATCGGCTAATAATAGAAACCACAGAACAAACAATAAAACAATGCCACCTGGTGTCGAAAAAACGAGGTTACTTATATCATAATCGACAATTGCTAGGGAAAATTGTCTGCAATAGTTGCCATAGTATAAATATATACAGTAGACCACCAGTAATAATCCTCCCAAAGCAGGCACATACGCGCAGACGTGATTTAAGATATCTTTAAAGACTGTTTTACACTTAAATACTATCGAGTTAAATGTGTAAAACCTTAGTTTTGGTATATTATGCAACATGCAGCTTTTTTTCCTTTTGCGATCGATCCGTTATTGTATCAAATACCAATATACTTAGTATTTTTATGATTTATGTGACATAAATTTGGCACTTTATGTGAAAACCCTTAACGTACGACGTAGTCAAATAGAAAATTATCAAACAAAAATGAATGCTGCATTGATACGCTGCATTAAAATAGCAGAATTGAGGTACTGATGTCTATATTGGACACATTTGATTTCAGAATCTCGGCTAAGTTACGCTACTGTATATTAAATTGTGTGTGACGGAGAGAGCTGGAGGCTCAATATAGATAATTATCAAAAACAACACTCGTTACCCAACGTGGACGTGCCTGAGGCTGACAATAAGGCTTTATTTAGCTACCAGCTATATAACCGCCTAATGTACCAGCTAATAACAGCCTACGTTATATTAACAGTCTATATTATATAAAGTAAATGTATACTATTTCAAGACTTTGCAGAATAATTACATTCTTGAGTTTAAGCAATTTTTTCTATGGCAGAAAATCTCCACTCTCTGTAGAAATGTAATAATTTTAATTTTATGAAATGAATTCACATTTTAATTTACAATATACTGCTAGGAATCTACAAGAAATAAAAATTTGAATACCTATTACTTAAAAATTTGCTTTAAAAGTTGTGAATCTGGGAGCACCACTTGACGGATAAAAAAGACTTCAACGCGGGGAAAGCTCAAAAATATTTAGATAATTTATTTCTACTACGAATAATGAAAACTATAATAAAAGAAATGAATATAGACGCAATTCATAACTAGCTAAATAATTAATACAGACATAAAATATCAAGGCAAAAGGATGACATTTTTTTTTCCAACTTTTTAATATATTTTGGACCATTTTGATATGTGAAATACGCATGTGTTTTTCTTAAATGTAAGCTAGCTATTTAGTGGCAGCTCATCAGAAGCGGAACGTCAGCTAATGCGCTCGTTAGAGAACAGCCGTGTCCAAGCGCTATGTCACTTACCAGCCTTACCACGCTTACCATGTAGGGTAAACTAGATCATCATCGCCTAAATATCATTATTGTGTTAAAATGATGTGGAGATAACGTAACGATAATGATAATATGCAGAGACAATGATCATTTAGTTTATTGGTGGATAAAGAAAAATGATAGAGAACGTACAGTGAAAAAGGTTGTCATTTTAAAAAAAAGAGAAAAGACAAACTAAATTTATAATATTATACATAGTCTAATATATTACTAGAGTCTTGGAATCTTTGAAGCGATGTTGTGTGAATAAAAAATAAGATTTACATATTTTCCATGTCTAAAAATGGGTGCGTAATTTCCGTACCATCAAAAGGTAAAAAAGTGGTCTAAAAATACCTTTCGAAGACAAAGCCTAAGGCTTAATGCAATAAACACACGTTATTATAAGCGAAAGTCGTTAAACCCGGCACACACGTGCCGAGCAAATTACGTATGTACTGGCGATTTGTGTGCGTTAGACATGGCCGATTAGGTGCGCACGCGCAGGGTGCCCGTGACGACAGACCTCGTTAGCGATTCGACAGGCGCAGTGTGAATGCACCTTTATTTGATACTGTCAACGTGTGATGCTAGCTTAACATTCCGCGGATGCCAATTTACTCGTTATAAAAGCATACAGAATGTATTCGCAATGTGTACCAAGACCTAAGGAAGAATATCAAAACGATGGTACAAAAAAGGCATGACCTTTATTTAGTACAAAAAATTATGAACATAATTTTGTAGTATACGAGTATGTACAAAAAATATATTTTATTTTTTCTTACAGATTTGCGTTTTCTTCCTGGCATATGATTAACCACAAACTTTGATCCCCTATTTAATACCTATAGGTACTTAAAGAATTTTTAAAAAATCTTTTCATAATCATAAAAACGCGTAAACAACGCGTTTCGCGTTTTACATAGGTTATTATATAAAAATTATATAAAAAATTGACTAAAAATATTTAAGAATTCATCTACATAAATATCTAAAGCAAGCTGCAAATCAATATCCTAATCTGACCAAGAATCTGGCTTGGGTCGAACTAAATACTTTACACTATGATAACAATCTCGGATTATAATGTCCTTATTACCATAATCTTAAGGCTCAATTTACCACGTTGTCATAAATTATGACCGTAATATTAACATATAGCGCCATGCGAAAACTGCCTACAATTTATAATTGGTTTTAGTGTTGTACCGTATAAGGTAAACTTATCGATAAAATAAATACATCGTCATAAAAACGCTAATTTTCAAAAATCTAAGGGTATTTTTAAAACGCTAATTTTTTAAAATCTAAGGGTACACTTATATAAGGGTCACTGTTATTGTCTGCCGAATTATTTTTACAATATATAAGACAAAGACAGCAACAAAAATTACCCTAGTAGTAGAGTATAAATATGCTTATGTGTGACATAACGCTTAAGAAATAATAATTATTATTATACAACTGTTCCAATGTAGAATTAAATATAGACTATAGCATAGCCTAGTCTGTCGATCATCATTGTCTCAATCGAATTGATATAAGGCGTACATCAAATAAAAACTTGAAAAAAGCCATATTAAGAAATTCGATTTTCCGCGTACCAAGCATAGAGTTGTTGACTAGGAACTTTATAAATTGTAGCAATATAACGCAACATTGTTTCACTTAGTAGGGGTGTCAACACATAGAAAAGTAAGATTGTTTTTGTGTTATACATGATGATTGATTTAAAAATTAAGGGGTCAAGAAAATCTTATATAATTTAACTTTATTGAAAAAAAATTGATGACATTTTAAAAATGTTGAAATATAATATCCAGTAAGTTGCAAGTATGTTAGGATATCATTTAAAAACTAAACACTAATAACATAAAAAATTAAAAATTGTAATACAAAAAAACTGTAAGTAAAGTAGACACAATTTTCTTCCCTTCCCCCGTTCTAAATTCTATAAATGTGTAGTACAATAATTATTTATACCCAACCCTATATAAAATAATAGCGCTGCGACAAACAGACATCTTAATAAAGCCTTAAGTGGGGCCATATTATGTCGAATTTACAACTATCGTCGGGGATATAAAAGTCGATATACATATAAATGTTTTATCGATACAAGTTTTGCTCGTTACTGGCTCGATAATTTCTTTATTCAACTCTGATCCAGTTTTCGTGTACTTTGTTGCGTGTGTGAGTGTTGTGTCATTAACGAATTAACGTATCGATGAAATTTAAAGAAATTAATCGTTTTGAAAAATAAAATTTTATATTCGACAGTAACTTATACTTATAAGGCGGAATTGCGATTGTAAAAATGTAAGAAAGTTAATATCAGTAATTATTTTGTTTTGTTTTCAGGTTTTGTCTGATGAATGGTGACAGAGCAAACCTTGCAAATAGCTTGAATGGTTTGGTTTGGAAAGAATTACAAACTGATTAATCTACTAATTTACAACACGAATGTATCAGTATATTTTGTTTACAATATTATTAATTATCATCGCCAAAACAAGTACCTATCGCAAAAAATCAATTTCTGTATGTAGTATCATAATTACATACTTCAGTTATCTCCATCAGATAAGTAAGTAGCGCAATCCAGAAGCGATGTTTAAAAAGCAATAAACTCGCTCCAATATCGTAAACAGCAAGTTTAAGTCTCGCCTTCAAAAAAAAAAACGAAAAAAAAGCAGAGCTGTCACTTTGTTAAAACCGCAGCCTTTTTAAAAATAAAACACATCCGTATTTTCTGGGAACGAGATCAGCGGAGGTCACGAGGGTATTCGATATGGCTTCGACGTATAGAGTTTCGTGTTTTTTGGGTTTCACAGTATTCGCAGCTAGGTTCATAGCGTGTTCAAAGGTCAAGCTTGGTGTGGGTTTCTGTCACACCAAACTGGTTTATTTTTTAATTTATTAATGAACAACCATGTCCATACTAAAATGTTAAATGCAAAAGCTTGAGCCTGCCTATCCGTTAAAGAAATTTCAATGGGTAGGGCAACGATATCAAAATACTTAGATACGACGTATGCCGTCAAAACTGTAGCAATGTTTTTGCATGCAAAATGTGTATCGAGAAAATATTGTCGTCCTTTTTTGTCTTACAGTAATAGCATATATTACTTTCTCTTTCGCACATTTTACGCTTTAATCGAATCGAGAAAATATTGTCGTCCTTTTTTGTCTTACAGTAATATCATATACTACTTTCTCTTTCGCTCATTTTACGCTTCGCTTTGATTTTTCTCTTAAAATGGAAGACAATAATTTAAATATTAATAAAATCTTAGTAATGTGAAATATTACACCTTTGGCTTTATTTGTATTCCTCGTGTTGTTACTGCACTGTCGTAAGGCACACGACGGCATTCTGGAGCGAAATGTAGCGAAAAACAACGTGGTCATTAATGAATTAAACACGTCCGGCTGTTACCGCGTCCTAAGGCACACTGCTCTCAGATGAGTGGGCTCACTCATTTCGAGGGTGACACATTTTTGCGCTGACGATTGTATGGAATGCTTTTTCTAACGTTCTAATTCTATGGGGTAGGGAGATACTTTGGGCAAAGGATATTTTTATCCTGGAAAAATGTAAGGTTTGTTGTGATAAACGAAATTCTAGTTATAACATTTTAATACGTGACTCAGTAGCTACAGCGCCTACAGCCTTGGAAGGTCGCAACATGGCTAGATTTAGTTATTTGCCTACCTAATGATAAGGTAGATAAATAACTAAATCGTACCACGCCCGCTGATTGAAAACAATTCGAACAATTCTGACACGTACCACCGTGTAAATACCGTTCAGATTTGCATAAACGTATTGAAATTTGCAGCACTATCAATAGATGTTATGGTAATGCCGTACAAGTTCCGACAGGGCTGTATTAATAATTTAGTATTAAGGTCGAATTAAAATGAGCCCCGATGGCCTAGGGTCCATTTGTTCCAGTTATTTTAGTACAGTAAGTTAATGCAAAACTTGAGAAATTGTCATAACTTTGCATAATTGTATGCGGTAGCCCGTTTATTTCCAAGTTCTAACAAATGGTTTTTATTTATGCTAGTAGCAACAACCCCATCTATTGTTGTAAAATATTTTCATTCGTCGGTATCGATAATATTGTTTATCGTCGTAGTCAACATGTTATGTTGAAATCACCAATGAGGAGATAGATGACACAAAGAGGATCTTCCAATTGAGCGAGGTACTATGCTTAGTGAAGCCGAAGCAACATTGATTACAGCTGTTATATATATATATATATATATATATATATATATATATATATATATATATATATATATATATATATATATATATATATATATATATATATATATATATATATATATATATATATATATATATATATATATATATATATATATATATATATATATATACCGCCGTAATAAAAAAAAAACTCATATGGTGTGATTCAGGACCGTGGTGCTACTTAATTCGCTACACTGTGTCACTAAAGTTACTGCAATCAAACGAACTTGGTCCTCGCACTAGGATCAACATAAAAAGGCTCGAAATCTACATAGCTCAGGTATTGAAGGCTCAGTATGTAGATTCGCTGGCGAGATCTAGTATGTATTTGTATCGGCCCACGGGCGTATTAATATTAAACAGATTTGCCCCGGCCGTAACTCAACAACGGCTGACGAGGCGGGATTGTGCGATGTTGTCGATGCACCATGCTAAGTGGGGTTACAGTAGAGCTAGGGAATGGAAGACACGGTGCTACTGCAGAGCCTGTGCTATTTAACGACGTTAAGGGCCTGACCATGGGCGTACCCAGGTAGGGGCAGCGGGGGGCAGCTTAGACCAGGAATTAGTGTAGACCAGGGGTGCCCAAACTTATTTTGTCTAACGCACACTTTGAGAAAAAATATTTTTTGGCGCCCCATTTGTTTTACCTACTTTTAAATTAAAGCCTCTACATAACGCCCCCGTTTTTTTTCTGGGTCCCACAGCGCCCCCTTAAGGCCTTCAGCGCCCACAAGAAGCGTTATCGCCCACTTTGGAATAGGCTGGTGTAGACTGTAATGTTAGGACTGGAAGACACGGCTCTAAGTAAAGGTAGGAACTGAAAGACACTAGAGTAGTAAGTAGAGCTACAGATATGAAGACACGGCGCGTGGGTGGCTGTAGAGCTAGCGCTGGAAGACACGGCGATACATGTAAGTAGATTGGGTGTAGAGAAATATGGAGAAACGACATTTATACACAAGGATCAGAATAATATGTTGAACAAGTATGCTGTGGGAAAACTGTTTATTTTGTCTCGAAAAATCTTAATAATTCCTCCAGAAATCGGTTCATAAATTTCGTCTAAATACAGTATTGTGTAAACTATAGAGTATTACCTAAAAAAGCTCTAAGCTAACATTTCACAATAAATTCCAAGGAAACCAGAAACCATAGAAATAATTTACGAGGTGAGAACTGCCTCCATTTTATTCGGAGCCGTGAAATGGTCAATTTGTTCGATCACTCAGCGCTAACTGTTTAAGTCAACAAATTGATGTAATTCCCCGGGTTAAATGTCTCTAATGGGTTAAAATTGTACCCGTGTTTTGAACTCAAATATTTTTAGTACTCTTAATAGTCTTGGAAATTGAATTTGATTCATATTTTTATTCCCGGAGGATATTGTTTTTTGTCTCTTTTATTTTGTTAAAATAGAAATAAAATAAAAAGTAATGTCATTAAGCACGTATTATTATCATAGACAATATAATAAATATGGCATATTGATAAAAACGCTGGCTAAAAAGCGAGGCTATTTTGGATACAGTACCGCAGTGGCTACTTACATAGCCTCTATAGGCTATTACATTTGAAGTATGACATCAACTTTATTGGCGTAACTTTAATTTCTTGTAAAGGAAATTTTGTGTTTCAGCAATTTTATATAACAAACGTACAAGACTAAGTAAAAAAAGCAAAAAATATGCATCAGCTTATTAAAAATATGCAAAATCAGAGGAAAACTGTCATCCCACAGTCCACCCCGTTGACAGCGCGGAAGTACCGCACCTGTCGGCCACCCACCGCGCCGATAGCAGGCCTCGTTAGCTACCGTTTGATTGAGCGTTTGTGAATACGATATGCAACCTCTGTACACGATTTATTCTAAAATCCACGTTCCTAATTTAAATTGACAAATGACAGGACAACTTTTTTGACGCAGGCTAAAATTGCTACTGCATTAATTAGAGTTCATAGTGGATCAATTCAGACCGCGACGTAACACGTAGAAGCATTTCTAAATTTATATGGACTTGACAGATTTGCAAAACGTCACGCAATTCAAATCTGTCAATTCAGTACAAATTTAGAAATGCATCTACGAGTCGCGTTTCGGTCTGAATTGACCCTAAAGCTTAAACAGTGAATCAAGGTACGGAACTTCATATTATATCAAATCAAAAGTAGTATGAAATTCTGTGCATTCTTATTTTGAATAAAGATGAGACCAACGAATTGATCAAAGCTGTCTGACATTATTTGAGGGATGAAAGTAAGTAGCATAACAACGCAATTTCACGCGCGTACTACTTGTCTCAATTAATCCAGTAATACATTGCGACTGTACAAAACGACAAGTACCTACCTATTATTACAGAAAGAATAACCTGAGTCACGTCTTTTTCGGTCACTTTGGTGACATCGCAAAAAACATATTTTTTATCTGTTCTATTTTCTTTCTCAATCGTGTTTTTAGCGTTGTGGGTGCGGAGTCTGCGGTCAGGCCGTTAAATCGATGCGCCACGGTTCAGTTCAGATTTTCGGAGGTTATTACACTATTTCACAAAACGACGCAAAAAAAAAAAACTGAATCTTCGCTGACAGATTCATTCAAAATGTCGACGAAATTGTTTTTAGATGGCTTAATGATAAAGATGCTATTTTTATCTATATGTTAATTTGGATACGAAACTATCAAAGTACAATAATATGCACAAAAACAACTCGAAATATGCAGGAAATATGCATTGTAGAAAAACACTATACGCACCATATTACTAATTATATTCAGATTATTATACAAATTTAAGTAGCTAAAATAATTGTTAGCACCGTGACAAACGCAAGTGACAAACCGATTCGAACATAAATCAGTGCAGGCGCAGCTGCTACTACTTGACTTACAATTGTGGAGTAAATCAGTGTAATCTGCGGCTGAATCAACAAATTCCTAGCTCCGTTGTGGCGTGAGCTGGTCGACGACTGACACCGCAAGGTGCACTTGGTCTGTGCAGACGAGAGATTAATGTTAAAGATCCGTGCTAAGTTCTATCGTCGCGACGTTTGATTTAGTCCAAAAAATGTGTATGTTACCAACACTGTATGGCATAGTTAGTTTATTTAAATTCAAAGCTTTTTTTTAGATTTAAAGATATATGCCAATCACAAGACCACACCATTTCATTTTACCTAAAAGCAACCTCTTTAACTTTTGATTTCTTAAAAATCTTTTATGTAGAAGTAGTCAAAATTTTTTGAATATAACGGTAATAATATATATATATATATATGGCGTCAAATCCGCTTTTATTTTGATCAGTTGCTCGTCTGCGCAGCCGAAGCAGGTGTCGTGCGCCGCAAACTCGGCTGCACTCATCAATCGCGGGCAATTGCAGCGTTTTTTCCCCGGCCATTAGGTCCCGCACGCGAGACGGAGTTTCGGCCGTCACGGCACTCACGACTTTCCCTCAACACACCGTGACAGACGACACGTGATCTAAAGAGACAATCAGAGACGTCGAGATTAGCACTGAAGAAATAATCAGAGACGTTGAGAGAATAGTTAGTTTCAAGTTTCAAGACTTTATTAGCATCTAAGTATAGTAGGTATACATGATACAAACTCAGCACCTTGTACATGCGGTTGCTTATAAAACTTTAAGTCAGCCAGTCAGGTCATATTAGCCTTTGAAAGCTGGTGCCAACTTATATCAAGCCTGAGCAAGCAGCAGTTTTATTGGCCTATATTTTACTAAAGTATTCTAGTTTTGCAAATGAAGTGACAATCAGAGATGTTAAGATTCACATCTAACAAGACAATAATTAGAGAGTCGTAATATAATAGTTAACTTTGATTTGAGTCCATGCTGACCCTTGAGAGTTGGTATCAGTGTCGTGGTTTGGGAATAAGCTTGGGAGGCTCGAAAAATGATCTTCCGACCAAACGAGGTTGCATAGTCAGGCCGAAGCACACTGACAACATTTCAGACGTTGCATATTATGTCTCTCAATAGCTTTGTCCACACTGTGCCTATTTTCTTCGTCAATGGCATGCCCGCGACGCATGCCCTCTGTCTGTATCCAAAACTTCAAAAATGACAATATTGGCGTTGCGTTTCTTGACGCATTCAATTATTGAATGCGCCAATATGAAAGTTGATGATGAAAATTGAAGACGAAAGTGCACAGTGTGGACATAGCTAATCTTATCAACTTTTAGCTTTATTTTAGGTTTTATTTATCCTTGAATGTTTGTTTGAGTACAGTAGTATCAGCCAGAGCTGTCGACAACGTTTATTGACCTCTTTACAACCAATATATTCTAATTTTGCAAATGAAGAGATAATAATGAATAATAATGATAACAGATGCTGAGATATACTTTACTTTCATTTAAGTCCATGCATTGACTCTTGAAAGTTTGTATTAGAACTCAGATTCTAAAAATAATTAGAACTGAAACATAATATGGTAGTTAATCAGCAAAAATGAAGAGTAATTGCAATTAAAATTATCAGTTAAGATTTTAAATTTTAATGAATCTGCAGCATAATATCTTTCATTTGCACTTTTACAATTCAAGCTACAGAATGTACTATTATTATTATTTTTATTCATAGAACATGTTATTTAATAAAATCTCAGGTGTCAATAATAATATTTTAATAGGATGATATTATAATGGCGTAGTTTGCACTTTGCATGCCTCTATATAACCCATATCATAATAATCAAGACGAATGTTGGCCATAATATCATCTCCAGTTTCACCAGTCATTGAACAATTAAGTTTTTAATTACATTGGAACCAATTCATGTTACAGAAAGGACCATTATAATTCATAGCATAATATGTTATTTCAAAAAATCTGAGTAGCCATTTGCCAATAATAATATTTTAATAGTATGATATTATTATATTTGCGTAGTTTGCACTTTGCACTACCTCTACATCATAAAATCAAGACGAATATTGGCCGTATCATATCAAATTTCACCAATCATTGGCCAATTTAGAAGACTGAAGTGCACCACCCCGTGTGTGTAGAAAGCGGTGCCAATTACGCGCCGGCGGCACGCCACCCGCGTCACCGTGACGGTGACTCAGGTCTCGGGTCGTGAGCGAGACCCACACCGCGATCTGATTTGGGTAATTGTAACTCTAACTATTTGTTGGATTTATTGGTAAACTTTTGCCCCTAAACAGTTTTTTTTTTAACTATTGCATAGCTGTTATCGCGGGTTTTGAGCGCGGCGACCGAATCAAGAAATTCAGTAACAAAAAAACCTTATACACTCTACTTCGACTGGCACAACGGTGCGGCATTTTCAGACTTCGGCACGGTGTTTGTCTGCGTGCGACTAGACGTATGCGAACTATAATTGCATAAGTTGATAAAAAATGCTATGCAATAGCTTTACCGCGGCAGTCCCCGAGTGCCACACGTATTTTTATTTATAAGGGCTATAACTCACCGGGAAGCCAACGCGACGTAGCCAGTGATGTTACCATGACAACGTCCAAGCAACGTCTGGCGTCTCTACGTCGCCGCAAAACGGTGTTTTTCTTAAAGTTAAGTTTAAAAATAGCGCTTTGCAGCGACGCAGAGGTGACATGATCATTGATCATGTCACTGGCTACGTTGCGTTGGCTTTACGGTGAGTTATAGCCCTTAAACGTACAGAGGTTACGTCACAGTATTACAATTTACGTCGAGCCTCCACTCGTCTACTGTCAATCAAAATCAGCTATGTAACACTTTTTTCAGAATCAGAATGTTTTATTCAAAATGTTTGCCTTTGGTTTTATAATAAGAAATAATCAGGATACCTAGTCTTACTTTTTAAAACTTTGTTATAACCTACAACTCATAATAATTAATCTGAATAGGATGTTTTTGACCTTACTTTAATTTCTTTCCTACAAAATATGTCAAATAAGTTAAACCTGTCGCAATTACTTTCATAATCTGACAGTCCACAGAAATTTGACAGCTACGATTACAACCGTATACAGTTGTAACGATTAATATAACAATCGTCGGCCATGTTACAACATAATCGTTAATTCGATGGAATCGATAACGGTGGTATCGAATAGAGCGCGGTAGGTGCCCCATTTCGAGCGATGACAGAAAACAATAGAGCATCGATAGAATTTTATGCGATTATATTTTACTTAAATAGCCTAGCGAATAAGAGCATGTTTCTGCGAGGCTATAGTCGGTACAGTTATTTAGTTGACTCTAATTGAGTTATAAGACGTAGGGCCGGGCTTGTCGGACCAGTGTTTCGTCGCAATGTCTTTCGTTGCTTTAATTACTTCCGTCAACGATATATTTGCTTAAATACCTTTATAGGACTCGTATTATTGTGCTTTACATTGTAACATTAGTTATTAGAAGTTAAATATAAGTATTTAAAAGCTTTCACAAGTAGAATTAGTGAGTAATCTAACTTACTTCAAACAACGTAAAGAAACTAGTTTTTAAATTAGAGTAAAATTAGAGTTGAGGTGACAAGTTTGCGATTTGCATTGCAGATTTACTGCAATTTTTCGTTTGAACTATAAACTGTAATTTCTTAAATACTTAAAGTACAATACTACGTATACACCATTTTTTTTTAAATAAACAGGTAACAAAACATAATATTGAGTAGTAGTATTATACAGTAGACAGAATTATATTATGTTTATTGTGGTATTATAGTCGCTAGTGATAAAAATAGATATAACATAAGATAGATACATCATTAGAGAATGTATCGAGTCATTTATCAAGTGCACTGGGAAGTAAATCATTAATGTAATTGATGATGGGGTCGAAGGTAAGCGGCAAATCAAAGCGGTGGTCCGCCAGACCCCACGGACCCCACTCGGACCCCACGGACCCCACCGAGATCGAACCCGTGACCATTTGCTTAATAATGATCTCACGAGCGAATCTTGTCAAGCAGTAAATTATGATGGTACTCGGATTTATATGAACTAGGTCCAACATTTAAAAGTACCTAGCTGATTTTGATGAAATTGAAAAACATCGTAGAGTTGACTAGGGAAAATCGTTAATCGTTATTATAATATATAGGTTTTTAACGAGGGAAAGTACACAGTTTTCCGTAGAAATATACGTTTAGGTAGTTAATCGTAAACAAGGGTCTTCCAACGTAACTGAAATAATGTTTTGTGTTTCATGGGGCATTTCAGACCCATGACTAGCCATGGGTCATTTAGAACTTTCAGACAAACTTCGACAGCGCGACGCAGGATCTAACGCTGTTTGGGCCGCTACAACATTATTTCGAATATTTCAAGTATGAAAAATAGGTGTTGGCCGTTTTAAGACCTACTCTACTAAGCACACAAAATTTTAACAAAATAGTTCCAGCGCTTTCGTCCTCCGAAAAGGTTTAGCAACAGAAACCGCGACACAAGAATTATTTTAAAATAAACATTTATCAACGATTGATCTCTGTCAGTATAACATGCTTTCTTACTTTTACAGTCCATATACAAAATTTTATAACTATACAAACAAAAGTTAGCCAAAGTTAGCCACTTTCACAAGTTAATTAATTAATTACCTTGTTGAGTTGAGTTGATGTTGCGATATAACTAATGTCTCTCTCATTATTTAATGATAGATACATCAGTCGCTCGCTTTAATGATATGTCCCAATTAATGATAACACGGAACGCTCCATGATTAATGATTGTCGATTTCATTGTTTCATATATGATATAAAGTGACTTACATGATATTTAAGCAGGGGCTAAACATTTGCTCCTGACTTACTAACATTTTTGGCTTGGACTGGTCGGGATGTCAACTTGGATTACGACCCCTACCTCCTACCTATTCTCCTCTACCACACACATAAACTGAAAATTCATTATGCAATAAGCATACAAATCGCATTCTCTATCACATACAAGTGAAAACTCATTAGAACCTGCTAATTGTATGCATCTTTGTAGAGCAAGGAGCCGCGAAGGCCGGGCCAAGGTTCCGCCGGGCGATGCCTTTTGTCTTAACTAGGTTATGACGGGTACATCTCGTGCAATCATGAACTGAACCATTGTAACAACCTCCTTGACTGTGTAATCTTTTATAGGAAAATTTTATAATGATCCTCAAAGTCAGCCCAACCTTGAATCTTTAATCTAATTTAGTTAATCATAGTGTCTAATGAGTTGTAATGATTATCATGATTATTGTTTATCTATCAGGTTCGTCAACAAATTTTCTAACACTTACAACAATTTTATTTGCGAAAAATCTTGACAGTGGTAGCTAACAGAGATAGGAAGGTTTTAATTCTTTGATTTGATGGTCCTAAAATATGGATTGTTCTATTTGTAGGACAATGTTACTCTTAAATTATGTAACTATCAACCTACCATTATACAAAAAAAAACAGCTGGTTAGGGTTCCGTTTTAGGGATCCGTAGTTAACCAAGTTTCGTTTCAGAACCCTCAGACGGAACTCATTTTAATCATTTTAATCGAACCTATGCAAATTCATAACAATGGATCATCCAGACAAACAATCACTAAAATGTCCAATTTTCTACACTTTGGTCCTGTTACAGCACTAATAGTCCAACAGCGACCTAATGGTGGTAACAATAAGGAAATCGAGCATTATGTTACGACAGCCGGTCACATAGCTGACCTGTCGCGACCCACTTGGAGTATGACCACTGGCGTCCTTCAACGCTGAGTGTACCTGTACATAGTTGAATCATGACTTGCATTTATAATTTTTGACGATTGTATGCTAGATATTGCCCACAACTTTGTTGCGCTAAAAACCTTTATTCGCATGTGGATCGTAGGTACGTTGTTCGAATGGCCTCAATTAGTAATTGCCAATTTTTAAGGCTGTGGTCCGGGAAGCGATAAAATATGATGCTACTAGGGATATTCAACAAAGGGATCATGCTTAATCAACATAAAATAAATTGTTGGATCTTTCAAAGTATCTCTTATCACTTTTCTACACACTTTCTAACTACATGACCCATTTCGGTAGCATATGAGTGGTAATCATCTTTTGATCCAAATCACGACTGTCCTACTTATATGGGAGATGAGTAGATGTCCTACAAACGTCCTACAGGTCACCGCGTTGACCGGCCATACATTAGCATAGGGACAAAGAGCCGCAAAGAGACACGCGTGCCCCTAAATGCTGCTGTAGTCCGTTAAAACTTTTGACCAAGGGCATGTTTCACCACTTTCTGATAAAGTGCCTAATAGGCTATTCACAACTTTTTTGACAGCCTCTCCATACTTGATCTGTCAAGTTAAATGGTGGATAAGTGTTTTATAAAAGTGTTTTATAACCATCAATAGTAATCCTTCATATAAATTGATCATTGATATTAAGGACTCGTTGGTAAATAATTTATAATCTATTTGTATTTTATTTTAATCTTGTTGATGGTGCCAAGAGATATAAATTACTAGACTGACCCAAAATTTTAGCACGTCTGTAACGTAGCTTAAGTTTGATCGTAACTGAATTACCATTAATCCAGGATTGATTTTCGGAGAAATGAGCGCTGTGAATGTAGAGTATGGAAAACTGACTGCTCAAAAATTTGGGAAAAAATTACCAAAAATTCTTTTAAAAATGTCCTCGTCTACATCAACTCGAACAATATGGTGTTAACATATCAAGCGAAGTCCAGTTTCGATGTCATCTACAGGGTAAGGCCAAGTTAGCCTTGAAGAAGCTTAGTGTTCTAAACAGAGCGAGACAGTACTTCAGTCCGTACCAACGCCTACAACTCTACAAGGCGCAGGTTCGGCCTCATATGGAATATTATTCTCATCGCTGGGCAGGGGCGCCAAAATACCAACTGCTCCCTCTGGATCGTAACCAACGAAGGGCCGTTCGTATTTTTGACTGCCATAGTGTTTCAAACAGCTTGGACCCCTTGGAATTACGCCGAGATGTAGCTTCACTCTGCATCCTCTATCGTTTGTATCACGGGGAGTGCTCGGAGGAATTGTTCGGAATCATACCACGTGCGCCTTTTGGCCATCGTCCCACGCGAAAAATATAGCATCCTCATCACCTTGACGAGTGGCAGTCTTCCACCGTGCGTTTCTCGCGTAACTTTTTGCCGCGCACTGTAAAACTCTGAAACGAACTGTCACCAGCAGTATTTCCGGACCTATACGATCTGCAAACCTTTAAGAAGAGAGCGTATTCCCTCTTAAAAGACCGTCAACGCACCTGCAGCTCTGCTGATGTTGCGAGTGTCCATGGGCGACGGTAGTTGCTTTCCATCATGTGACCCGTTTGCTCGTTTGCCCCCTTATTTCATAAAAAAAAACATAATTTTATAATTCCACTGAGGTACGCCTCAGTAGATTTCAAAGAAGTAGTAAACTTAATGATATTCTAAGAAGCATTATGTAATCCTGTGCTACATTTTAGTGGCCCCGAACTAAATCGGCAGCCTTTCTTATGTAAATTGCGAGTGAGCCTGCCGAGACGAAACTTCAGTTGCTAAGACGTGAAAAACTAAACACCAACCGTGTTTATATATTATAAGAATTGAGGCACAGGAGAAAAGTTACATAAATTTTTATTAGCGTTACAATAAAATTGATACAGATGATAGACAGACGTCTGTTACCTCTTAACGAACAAAAAAATATATCATCTAGGTAGGTAACCTTAATCTGATGTCCCCAATACGGGGAGGTGCAAAGCATTTCCTCATGCAAAAAAAGTAGGTTAGAAAGACTTTCCCTTTAAGAAAAATTGAAATAGATTTTCCGAAGCACATTACCAAAAGTATTTTAAAGGCAATAGAGTCTTAAGTACGCTCAATTAATGACTGCTTTTTGAGAACATTCTTAGAAGAGAAAGGGCAAGAAGGGTAGAAGAAGGCCGAGGAAAAGCTATACATTATATAGTACAAGCTTAAAGATTCTATGTCCTGTAGAGAGACTTGCAGTGGAAGTTAGAGAGTGGTGGAAGCTTCACTGACAATAGCATATCTTGAAGAAGAAGATTTATTTGCGGACCTTCTTGTTAATTAAAATCACCTAAACATAATTAGTAGAATCCCAATAACTTACAATCCTAAGAACTCTTGGCAATGCGATTCTGATGTCATTATGCTTACCTCTTATAATTTATGAGATGTAAAAGCCAACAGTATGTGCGATAACATTACTGATACGTGGCATACATCCAACATTCAACTATTAATTAATCATTATTTATAATTGCTTTTATTATTAAAAGTAAGTAATTCCAACCTTAGCTCCTAAGAAAATCCATATGACTATCATGATCAATGATTGTAGATCATTGATCATTATATCGTATCATATAAAACTGATGATGGATAAGCGTGGTGTAGATATTTTGATTTATTATAAAGAAAAGAAATATATTTTATTTTGTATATAAAAAATTAGGAATAAAATAAAGGTTAAAATATACTACTTAGTATGCTGGAAATACAAAACATAATTTTGAAAATAATATGTATTTGTAATAATATTATAAATGTGGAGAACACATTTATAATATACATAAAACAAGAATATTTATAGAGATTATAGATAGTTAACAATTTCTTCCATTAGCCAATGTTAAAAGCCATCGGATACAAGTAGAAAATCAAAGAAATTATTGTCCTACGGAAACTATAAACGTTAATAGTTTTATAGAGGTATATGCAGTGACCAGTACCTTAATTCTGCTAAACTATGTAACATTAAAGCAGATTAGTTCCATGTTCAATTTTTTCAACTGAAAATTCATGCCAGGTTTTCAAGGTTTTTTGACAAGAGTTAGTTAATATCAAACAGCGCTTTTATTTAGCCAACGTGAATATGTAAACCAATGAACAAAGTTGTTAAAAATAAATTTTAAAGTAAGACGCTGTTTAGTTTAGGGGAAACTCCTAACAAAAAACTAATATGTAGTAGTTTCAAATCAGTATCAAACAACAGCTATTTGTCATAAAATGAAATCAAACCAACATTTAAAGCGTGTGTTTCTCGTGAAGAATATGTGTTTTGATGTTTCAGAGGTAACGCGGACTTTATCGAACTAGGAATGAAGCTGCATTAATATTGCATCGAGTAGAATCGAGGTACATCGTCGAAGGTCACGCGTATGGTACAAGTGACCGCCGCGCGCGGGGAAATTTGTTTACATCCTCAACACATATTTGGACATAAAGTGACGTTTAATGTCTGTGTTAATTGCATGCATCCAACGATAAAGTTCAAAGGTTGAAGTTGGTACAAGTTACAAGATTTCAACGAGAAAGACAATAGGAATTTTGTGATTATAATATTGAAAATAATTATAGAAAACATAACGATTCTTAGTCTAGTTTAGATACATAAGAACAATAAGAAAGACATTTTTAAATATCTTATATGATTTGCGATCTTATAGGTAGATTACAAATTTTCTTGATTTTTGTTACAATTTGAAATGTGAAAAGTAATTAGGTGGCCTCGTATAATTTCCGATGATCTATTCTGATTAAATAATGCTGCAATTATTTTAATGCACGGACTGCTTTGAGTTTTGACGTATTAAAAATATACGAATAGACTGCCATGACCTAGGCTCTGAGTCGGCCTGAAAGCATAATTTTATGATCGTGTTAATAGAAGATACTGCATAACCTACCAACGGCGAAGGTCACGTTGTAAGTACTAATTATGTACGTGGTCTAAGTGACAAGATGTTAGTAAAACTATTTCTGCAAGGAAAATAACATAATTTTATAGAACATAACACTGCTTATTAAAATCACAATATTTCAAAATAATCCAAAAAACCGTTTTTGTAACTTACTTATTAACTTCGTCGTCGGAATCAGGAAATATGAACTATCAATTACCTGAAAACAATAAAAAATATATTAAAAATATTAATAACATAGAAAACAAAGTAGAAACCTTTGATAAAAAAAAACAAACGTGAAATATATACATAAAAGCGAAAATATGTCTTTATGTCTGTAACCTCTTCACGCTTAAGCCATTAAAAGAGATTTTAACCAAAATCTATTTTAGGTCCCCGAAAATGTGTGATTCTCCCATGATTGAAGTAGTGGGCAATAAGTAATAAAACATCTAATAGAACATATTTTACACGCTTCAGCTCCTAGCTTGTCCCACACCGGCGGCGAGATGCACCGCCTGCATCGCCTTTATGTAATGCCGTAAATATGTCAATGGTAGCCATTACCGCGACCTTCACCCGACACAATCAACACCGCACTCTATACTATAATTAAATTTTACTCATCGTATTTGTTCAGATAAAATCTCTTATAGATTTCTGCATGTAACAAAACTAAGGGCCTGTTTCACCACTTTCTGATAAAGTGCCGAATAGGCTATTCACAACTTTTTTGACAGATTTTCCATAATTGATCTGTCAAGTTAATTGGTGGATAGCCTATTCGTCACTTATCAGGAAGTGGTGAAACAGGCCCTAAGTGATAATACTTTAGAGTGTGTATGTGTTCAAATGTAGCGTTAGTTCATTATGAAAATAGTAGCGCTGAAAGAGTAACGTTACGTTTTATTTGTTACATGTAAAGTATATATTAGAGTTTAACAGTTTGTTTGTTGAAATACACTTATCTCAGAAAGTAGTGGTTAAAATTAAAAAAAAATCTATTTGTGTTGGATAGCCCATTTATCGAAGGAGGCTTTGGCTTCACGCTGTGATAGATAAGAGTGAATTATCAGAAGAAAAAGTAAAAAAACGGGAAAAATACTTGTGGTTTTATAATTATTTTGTTATTATGTTCATTGTTTTGGTACAAAATTCCGAGCAACAGCTAGATTCATAAATAATGCTCAAAAATTACACTTTCCTGTTGTTACATTGAAACCTATGAACTAACCATTATTTATCAAAACTCCCAAACGCAGCTAAAAATCTAGAATCTAGATAGACCGATAAAGATCAAGATATGTCAACACAAATGGGACTAACAGTACCCTGCAATCACTTTCTAAGGCTGATCGGTTTATACGGGCAATAAGTAAGGAGATAAGCTATCTTCAATAACAGGTACCAGCTCGCTGAATTTATGGAGGGTGTCAAGTATAAGTCCTGCTATCTGCAATCGGTCAATCTGCCGGTCACTATTGTTTCAGTATTGTCTTGATGAAATGTACTGTCGTCTGAAGATTGCGGCAAGGTCCAACAGTACGGTAACTGCACATTTACATAAAAACATAGCTATAGCTTGCGTTTATAATTATTTTTCTACAAAAATGATTTTTGACGACAATATAGTGGCTAATTATAACTTATTATAAAATACTTATCTATAATTTGTAGAGTAACTTTATTTGTCAAAATTGTCCTATTACAAGAAAAGAAAGCCGGCGAAAGTTAGATCATAGAAAATGTGACTGTAAATCCATGTTATGTATTAAATTACTAATATTTAAACATAACTTTAACTACAAAGATTTAAGCTTTAAACCATTGTCTTTACAAGAAAACGAATAAAAATGTTATTTAAACCATCAAGAAAGTTTCCACATTTTCTGTAGACCTGGTTATGCTACGTATAAAATTGTGAGTAGATATATATATGTGCACAGGCACCCGACAGTACTGTAAGACGCATTAATTAATCGTATGATGGTCGAGATATCTACCAATAAAGAAACGTTTAAACAGTAATAACAATATAGCGTATCCTGTGCGCCTGCTCCACTCACTCTTCGACCTACCAAATAGAGTCTAACACTACATATTCCATTTTGGAGCACTCTTGTATCAGAGGCTAAGTCTCGTAGTATCTAAGGCCTGCGCTTATTATACTATGATCACCATACCATATATACCATGATCTGCATCCGGTTAATTATAATAAATCAGCTGGACCTAGCACAATACGAAATATGCTTTCATTGTGTCCTAATCTAGTAGTTATGGTATTGGAACAATGAAGACGTTGGCCCACGACCACCGATAGGCGCACTTTACGACCACCGCTCGTTATTCCGACATGTTTATTCGGACGCCCACAGTGCCCCACGCGTGGCAAGGGATGTATGGTCTATGTACAAGCGATAGCGAACTCTGAAGCAGAAGGCGAATAAAAGTGTAATTCTTGACTAATATTTCAAAAAAGGAATTGTTACGTGTAATACTCATTTCAATTTGAAGAATAAAAATTTGAAGAATAAAATCCAACCAAAAGGCTAGTTTTTAAATAAAATAAAGATACTTATTTGGAAATCTTTCGAGTACCGTACATGACTGACTGTGCACATTGGTTACTGTTTCATCAGTATTCCAATTTGTTGATGCTGTTTCTTTTCTAATTATTTCAATGTGACTAGCAGTTAAAATGCTACGATGGTAAATATACTGTAAGAATCATAACCCTTCCTTTTAGTTTCGACCAAGTTCTGTAAAAACTGAACCAAGTAAAAAAATATCGTAATTTTTGTACCACACGTCATTTTGCATTTCAACGAGTGTTGATATGACGTCCATTGTGAATGCTAATACCGCTATATAAATTCATGTTTTTACGAAAACCTTTTCGCGTGGATCGGTATTAAGCTATTTGGCTTTATCCGTACCGAGTGAGGGCGGGTTATGTTCGAAGGTGTACTTGACCGTACTTTATGGTAGATACGCCGATAAGGATTGAGCTTTGGCAGTTATATTGTGATGTTATTGATACGCATATAAAAAAATCGGAATGGAAAACGGTCTTATTTTGAAGGAATAAATAATCGAAAAGAATGAAATCTTTTTTTCAGTATTCCGTCATTAGTCATAACTACTGTACCTAAAGCCTGGTCTAGTACCTTAGAGCTTCGCTCTCGATTTGGTGTGGATTCGATTTTAGATTCCGTTAGGGTAAAGGACGATGCAGGAATGTTGATCTATATGTCGGATGAGCATATAAAAAGTAGGCTAGATCCTGCGGGGCTAAAATGGTCGCTTTGTAGAATCATAATATGAATCGAATAATATGATTCATTTTTTTTAAATTGCAAAATGGTCATTCTGCTTGCAATTCATGTCTGACAGATCGACAAGGCTTTGTATGAACGTGGCGAAAAAAGGAACTAACGCTGCTATCATAATACAAAAACGTCATTTTTGACAGTCCTCCTTTACGTGCAGCGCCCCGCTCAGGTTCATAAAAAGCCTTGTCGATCTGTAATAATTTGTACTAATTTGACACGTCTTGTCTGTTTGACAGTTTTGACAATGCCTTTGCTGAATTGATTGAGAGGAATTTCTAGTTGCGACCATTTTAGCCCCGCTATTCTTTCCTCTTCTATATCTGTCCCACTGAGTTATGCCACTAGAAAACAGAATGTCCTTGTGTATAGCACACACACCTATCTCCACAGCCTCTATTTCTATTACTCTACATAATATTCTGTATCATCAAGCCCGCCATTCCATAGGGCGCGGCCGGGGCTAACTTATACCATATCAGCATAAGGTTGACAAAATATATTATGTTATAAAAACAATTGACTACAGTACCTGCTACAGTTCAACCGAAATGACTTTCAATGCATGTCACGCCGATAACTACGCATTTGAGACGCGAACTGTAAACCTAAAAACAACCTTACGACCTACGTGTTTGTGTGCATTTTCTCAAATGTGTTTTACTTAGTACATTTCGGAAGTGTGCTGGGAAAGAGGTCATTTGATAAGAACTGTTGAACGTGTCACGTAGCTATTGAAAAAAGTAATTGTTATTGGTACTTGTTTTGTGATCGACATACGCTACCTTTTGTACGTTCTATTCTCGGAATAGGGAATATTACGCGAAGGTCGGAGTAGAGGGCGCTAGTCATACAAATTATACGTGGGAGAGCCATGCTTCGGCACGAATGGGCCGGCTCGACCGGAGAAATACCACGCTCTCACAGAAAACCGGCGTGAAACAGCGCTTGCGCTGTGTTTCGCCGAGTGAGTGAGTTTACCGGAGGCCCAATCCCCTACCATATTCCCTTCCCTACTATCCCCTATTCCCTTTCCTAACCTCCCCTATTACCCTATCCCCTCTTAAAAGGCCGGCAACGCACTTGTAGCTCTACTGATGCTGCGAGTGTCCATGGGCGACGGAAGTTGCTTTCCATCAGGTGACCCGTTTGCTCGTTTGCCCCCTTATTTCATAAAAAAAAAAATCCGACCAAAATTTGATATACTTAATAATAATATAGATAATAATATCTTTTTTAATATTTTAATATTCTATTATTTTTTTTGTAAGCACTCTTCTTACTACACAAGTCAATGTATTGTGTTGAGTATTTAGTTAATTTTTAGTCTATAATATTATGTAAGAACTTAGTAATGGCTCATAGTTAATATTATTAGTTTTTATTGCATAGCTGTAAGTTTTTCTGGAGAAATGAATTAAAATAAAATAAAATAAAATAAAATCTATGGACGCCTCACACCACGTCAGTCTGTCCCCGTGCTAAGTACCTGAAGGACTTGTTCTACGGGTACCAGACAACGGAAATATATTTAATACTCTTATACTATACATATATTTAAGATTTTTATTATATGATACACATATTTAATACACATCCATGACCCAGGAATTTTGAAAACTTTTTGTTCCGTCGGCGGGATTCGAACCCGCGACCCCCGGCTTGAGCTACCAACAGCCCACCAACTGAGCCACAGAGGCCACGTCATATTATGTTGCACACGTCGTACCAGAATATTATCAGAAACGTTAGAAAGTCGATCAAAATTTGTTAACTCTCTGTGCTGGTTTTGACTCTAGCATGAAAACTGCAGTACCTAATATATTCCTATTTGGCTAGTTTACGAATTGACGATAGTACAACATTACATAAATGAGAAGTATTGAGGCAACCATACAGAAATAAAAAAGTTACGCTTATATTTTCATTATAATTATTAAGATAAAGTCATTGCTTGATAAAAAAAAGTCAACACTCAACAAGTAGGATAGCTCTAAGAACATATTATTATGCTTCAATTTAGAAATAAAATATTGTGAAATGGAATCTCACTCATTTTCTAACAGGCTCAAGAAACTCCAAGAGTTTTTAACATCAGCATGCCTTGATATATTTGACATAGGCTACTTTAGTACTACAATAGGCTGTATTATGACACTAGTTACGTACATAGGTTACTGAAACCGCCTATGTACCGCAATGACAATTAGCATGCGTACAAAAATATGGTGCAGAATAAAGGAACTTGTTCATTATGACTTTAGACCGCAGTTGCGTTTTTCAATTCTATAGTCCATACAGAAAATAATAATTATAATATAATAATAATATAATTGTGCTGAGTACGCATATCTATATTACCTCTAATATTTATTGTGCATATCAGTTCTTGCAGCAAAATAATATTGTGTTGAAATCCCTTGCTATAGCGGCATGACACAATGATCAATTTTGTAAATTTTTAACTCATTACTCGTAAACCGATGCACATATCTGATATTCACTAGAATACAAAAAACCTTTTTTTATTTGTTCGACATCCATTTTACTACATTACTTGACGCGCTTTACCATGTAGGTACTATGAATATTGAATAATACATACGCGACTTCTCAGGTAATGAATAGACTTCTTAAAACGCACAATAGACGAACAGCCTTCAGTGTGGGCGCAAGGTCGGAATATGAACCTCATAATGCCTCAGATCTGATCAACTTGTTGGCTTTGATTATGTTAATCCTGGATTCTGTAGGCTTCGATTGATCGCTATCGGGCACGCAAGAGTTCAATTCTATGTTAAATAAACATATTTTACGTGAATCGAATTCGATTTAGTCCTTTAATTGAAGGACATTTAATTTCCAAACATTTTTATAAGGAATAATAAATTGACAGCGTTATTCTACAGGCTAAATTGTTATAATCTTAATAATAATAATAAAATAATAAAAAATCCTTTATTGAAAAATTCCACAAAAAAAACTTAATCTAATAACCCGCCAAACCACATTGCGGTTTGTCGGCGGGCTTCACGCTCTTTACTTTCTACAACTAAATTCTAATATTGTAACTAAAATTAGGTGACCTTAAAGCAGCCAAGTAAGTACCCTGAGAATACAGCCCAACAAACAATAATTATTATTGACATACTTATTTGATAAAGTACACTGTACTGAACAAGTTTTACATTATAAATTATCATTTATGAAATGATGAAATCTGTTCTTGTTATCAAGATATTTTTCCAAAACATCAGTCAAATACAAAACACTGCTTGTAAAGTCTAAGTAATTCGGGAAATGTAATGTATTATTTGCTTAATAATATAAATGTTTTCATATTTTTGAGTATATTTTTTCATATTGTTTCTGTTACTTTTTATACCCATTTAAATGATATTTCATGATTATAAGTTAACTACTTTTTCCTTCAAAGCGTACCAAACATAATATAAGTACATTATACATATCAATAGTCCAAAGGAAGCCATGTTTGCTACTAATATAGTGATGAGTGATGACATATCCTCATGAGCCGTGTGTGACGTAGTGTGCGTAGGCCCCAAGGTACCATCGAAGACATTGATTCACAGGTAGATGGCGACCCATGTCATTTGGTTGTTTTACGTCAAACCCAGCCGACAGATCACGAATTACATTAAATTTGACATATTCCGACCAAATGACGTAGGTTTGCCAACTACCTATGTATCAATTTCTTGGTATACGTAACGATGGTACGTTTCGTGTAAGGTCGGGCACAGAGCGGAGGTCGCTGCGACACACCTCTATTGTCCGATGTTGAAAGAACACGATTAAGGAAATACACATGACCTGCACGTGACACGCCTAGTAAACACCTAATATTGATGTGAGTTTTAAGACAATTTCTCTAAAAACAAACGAGAGACTAAAAACGATGTAATGGCACTTGGATAACATTGTCATGGCGGCAAGTGTGTTGCAAGTTTGCGCCCAAAATTTGTCTATAGCATAATAATATATTAAAAAAGTTATAGTTTGTATCAGTGACAATTTGAAAGACGACGGCTTTACTTTTCATTATAGGCCACGCACGAGACCATTGTAGGACTAAAACTATATTATGCTAAGTGCTGACATACGGTTTTGCTCGATAGTTTTACTCCAAATCGAGCAATAACCACCGTGTGGACCGCAAAACTGACAGCTCGAAGGCTCGCTTCGAGCCGGCTCGATGGAATTAAATATGTCAAATATGTCATTTCCTTCGATTTGGAGTAAAACTATCGAGCAAAACCGTATGTAAGTACTTAGCATTAGTCAAAAATTTAGTTGATAGTAAAAAATATAACCACATTGGTAGAGTAATAAATGTGGTTGTACTTCTTCTACATTAAAATTGACAAGTCAAAAGTCATAAGTCATCTGATCCACTTGTTCCAAGAATAGCGATTAAGAAGCCACTAGAAAAACGTGCACAAAAAGTACTAAATCAAACAAAGCAAATTGCACCACAAAATATAATAACTTGAGATAATAATTTATTAAAACTGTGACTTGGCTATTTGTCACTGTTATTAATAGCAGCCATGTTACATGTGAGTGGACCTTAAGGACCTTGCACACGAGTTTCACCTTTCACCCCAAAACAAATTGAAGTTTAATCATTTTTCTTACGTAAACAAGTGACGGCCAATGCTCTCTCGTCACCATTACTCGAAAGGAATGTAATTATTTACGACATCACATTAGAAAAATAACAGTATTTTCCAATATTTAATGAATGTTATTATACTTAAAAACCTTCCTCCTTAATCACTCTATCTATCAAAGAAAACCGCATCAAAATCCGTTGGCTAATTTTAAAGATTAAAGGGAACAAAGGGACATGAGGAAAAAAAGGCGACTTTGTTTTATAATATGTAGTGATAAAAATGTTTACACATAAGTATGGTAATGCGTTTGCTTAGAATCATAAATTATTTTCAGTTAGTCGAAAAAGTCGTAATTAAAACTAACTAAAGTTTAGGCCATGTTAGATAAATAATATGATAACGAAGCTATAATGTAGACAATAATCGAAGATCATGGACAATCTTAGACGAATGTAGAGGGACAACCTCAACAATTTCGTAATCGCTTGTCGTGAGGCTGCATAAAAGCTCTACATTTCCCAAGCCTAACTTTACCAATAATAATGGCTGTACAAAAGTTAATAAAAAATGAAAACCAACATAAATGCCATAAGCGTGTGAGTGGGTGCTGCGGAGCGCGGGGTCACGGCAAGGTCACGACACAAAGGTGCTACCGCGCAGCCGTCATTTGTCACGCGCGCTCCGCACGTAATTACATACTAATACCGTACAGTCCGCAGGCTCCCTTAGGTCATATATGCATGGGAAAAAGGAAGCAGGAAAAACGGCCTTAAAGTCAACCGAAGTTTTTTAAAATGCCGTAGAGATTTGTTTCTATAAAACGTGTTGTTGTGCGGGAACCGTATTTTCTTCTGGTATATTATCCTTTGTTCTCTCCCAAGACTTAAACTATTTATATGCAAAATTTGATTAAAATCAGTTCGCATTTACAAATTTTTTAATATTTTTTACTTTAAAAAGTAATAAAAAAAATATAATAAAATATATACGGTTATATTATAACGCTGCAAAATTCACGAGCCATTTGAAAATCTCTTCTGCTCACCGTACACCGCTGACATAAATATTGGAACTCCGTAATTAAAGTATGTATTGGAATTGACAGGGTAATAGGTAATATCCTGCTGGTGATTGGAACGCTTTCTCCCGCCATTTTAATTCCAGAGAAAAGTTATGAGTTTTCACGAGAACGTAATAGAAACGGATGCCTTACCCTCAGGCCTCAGCGATGTTAATCGCTCTTTATAGACGTATTGTTTTTACAGTTTTCTTAATAGTTCTTGACTGTATTGAATAATTGCATGAATACGGTTGTAGCAGGAATTTGTTGTAAGCTATACCGCGCGTAGATCTTTGTATGTTGACAGTAGAACATTCATACAAAGAGCAGGCTGAATGTTTTTACAAAATTAAAATGTTTTTTTATTTTAGTAGGTTTATCGTGGTGCAGGCCATGCTATTAGTATTTGCTATAAAAACCTTTCTATATAATTTAACTTTCTGAGCGAAAGTTCCTACTTCCTATGCTAAATAAGCTCTAGTACCTAAGTAGTAACTGTAACAACTGTTAAACGCCAATTAAAGATAGATTAGGTTTTAGAAAGCAAGATATTTATGTTTGAATTTCGTTAAGAGAACCCAAAGTGACATGATTATTTTGGCCGAAATGGCTGAAACAAAAGGCGAAACTATAGCTTCGTTCACACTTAGATCTTTGCTTAACTTTTTTTAATGAACTTTGAGAAAATTTTACAGATGTAGATTTCTACCACATTGTAGTGTATTGATAAATAACACGCGCCTACTAGGGAGGTAGTTGGGAATAGGGGGAGTGGTCGCCCGACTACAACGACGATCACTTCTTCACCAGCTGCCGCCAGAGTAGGTGTGTTCAGTTATATTGTGATCTGCGTTTAATTTACTCGCTCAGCCATTGTACAATATACTGTACACTATAATATTATACACCGGCACACTTGTAAACTATAGTTGACGACAGCACACACATCATTCTCAGTTGATAAACAATATCCTCTCGTTGATGATGATGGTCAATATTTTTCAAGATGGCGGATAAATAAGCAAATGAGTAAGGTCGCACGGCTGCTTAGTACGCGCTACAGAGAGCCGGCGACCTGTGGAATGTGACGTTTTCACTCTACCCTCAACGAATATCTAACACATACGATTATTATGTAGGATGCATACTAATCCGCCCGACATTACAAGAAATGCGCGTTTGTATTAAACAATAGCATCATCATGATCAGGGAATTCAATCTTCGTTTGATAACGGCAGCAAAGTTTGACATTAAAAATGGATTTTATTTAAGGCTTCGGAAATACTGTCAGTTAGCGATACACTTCCTTCTTTGTCGAAATCATAAAATTCCTATGTGGTTAAGTAATGCCTTAGAAGTTTTTTGTAAATTGACTAAAACTTAAAAGTCTACAGAAAATTTTGTAGAGATGAAGATTGAGAAGGTAGAGACGTTTTTTTTGTTTCAAAAGCAAAATGCTGGCCAGTGGCTGCTACAATATTGAAATATTTGTTGATATAAACTACTAGTAACTAACATCTTAATAGATTTAGGGCCTGTTTTACCACTTTCTGATAAAGTGCCGAATAGGCTATTCATAACTGTTTTGACAGATCCTCCATACTTGATCTGTCAAATTAATTGGTGGATAGCCTATTCGTCCCTTATCAGGAAGTGGTGAAACACGCTCGTACTGTGATACCTACTCATATTATATCTGAATAACAAAAAATACCGCTACATCAGAACACAACCACGTTGTTTGCCTGGTAACTCTACTTAACCTATAGGTAATAGGCAAACATAACGAGATGGAACGTTTAAAAATCGTGCAGCCAGTTTAACCATAAAATCACACGGCCAATTAGCAGGGCCCTCCCACCGACTGTCATGTATCTGCATGGGCATTTCGCCATCATATTCGCTCAGCCTTCGTTACCGCGATCGCGATTAAACGTCAATTAGAACCATTGTGGAACCGGCCCGGTCGGGTCGCCCGCCATTGTAGTGACAGTTGACGTAAATGAGGCGTCACTGTCATTGTGAGTTATGGAGTTTGCGAGTTGGGACGCCCAAAAGTTTTCGTTTTATTTGGAGGTCAATCGTGCAAAAGGATTTTTGTTTTTGGGATGCTAAAGTCATCATTCAAAACCAGCTTACAAGTACAAAATATTGAAACCGAACGTTCACATATTAGCTTAACTTAAATGAAAAAAACTAAGTACTACTACCTTAATTGGAATTTCTTCAAAACACCTAATACAGAAAGGGGAGAGCCATGCTTCGGCACGAATGGGCCGGCTCGACCGGAGAAATACCACGTTCTCACAGAAAACCAGCGTGAAATAGCGCTTGCGCTGTGTTTCGCCGAGTGAGTGAGTTTACCGGAGGCCCAATCCCCTACCCTATTCCCTACCCATATGCTGCGAGTGTCCATGGGCGACGGAAGTTGCTTTCCATCAGGTGACGCGTTTGCTCGTGTACCCCATTATTTCATGAAAAAAAAGATTAAAAAAAAATTCAATACTTGCGCAATACTTACCGTACTTAATTGCAATCAAATAAAATCTAGCAACATTAAGTTAAGAAATAAAGAAGCAATGAGTTGCTAAGGATAATCAGGACATGACCCAGTCTAGGGTCACGCGAGTTCGGCCCGGGTCGCGGTATGTATAATGCATTACTTCAGGGAACGCGCCCGTTCGTCGGCCCGCGACACGCATTTTTGTGCAACGCTAACACTTCGGTACACGCGTGACCCCGATGTGACCCGGGTTAGGTAAATGACCAACTCGCAGAGGTCACGTATTTATTCGTAGCGTAAGTATCATCATGACATATACAAGAGCACGTCTCTTTGTCACATTATAGACGCTCAACCTTTTTTGAGAAGATTAGTTATGATATGTAGGTGCTTAGAATTCCGAGGAAGGATTACGTAGGATTTTTGGAACGAAGTTCCTTATCGCGCATTCGGCGTAAAGGAGGCTAGACGGAATGATATTTGACCTCGACATTTTTTATTAGTACTTACCTGCATGGTAGGAGCAGAGGGCGTTGATAGTATTCCTGTACGTCAACGAGATGGCGTTTTTTAAGAATAAACAGCGACGCGTTGTTAGTGTCGTATGTATACAGGTGTTTGAACATAAAAATAACTTCGTTCCATTCGGGTGTCCCTTGACACCTCTCAAGTTTTTTTATTCGAAAAATGTGCGGTACCCGCGCATCAAAGAAACTGCGACGCTACGGAGACAACTCACAACATCTAATAACTGCCTACATTAAATTGTATTTAAATGAATAACTTACGGCCACACTTAAAGAAATTTAATGATTACTTAACGGCCAAACTGAACGAAATTTAATGATTAATAAATAATTTTAATTAAATTTAGATTGTGATTAAGTCCATAAATTTTCAGTCAAAGTCATAATCAAATCTAAGTAATCATGAAATCCTCGACTGCGGTCGTAGGTCTTGGAAAATATGTTAACACTATAACTTTTCCTTATTTTCTCGTCTATCAGAAATCACTTAGACACCCACACGTTGAGAAGCGAAAGTAAAAAGTGCAATTTCACGGGGGCCGCCCAATTCTATTGTGGGCCGTAATAGGCCAATTAACTAACACTTGCGACACGCATTCGATGTGTAAGAGCTGTATGTGAAATTACGATACTAAGTGCTTATTCCCTTGTGATTGTAGTTTTGACCTGTGTAATGGCTGTATAGACTTAACCTCCATGTATCTATTGGGATTTTTTCCCGATACAATGTATCACCGAATTTTACCATAATTGGTTCAGTAAGTTTGATATGAAAGGGATACATAGATAGATGCACTTTCACATTTATCACATTAGTTTAAAAAATATAACTTTACACGAATTAAACACTCGCCCTAGAATCGCTTAAAAAAAAATATATATATATATATATATATATATATATATATATATATATATATATATATATATATATATATATATATATATATATATATATATATATATATATATATATATATATATATATATATATATATATATATATATATATATATATATATATATATATATATATATATATATATATATATATATATATATATATATATATATATATATATATATATATATATATTCATATAAGTGCATTTGTTGAATTAATACACTCGAGACTGACGGTGACGGCGTTGTTTTTGCGACGGGATAGCGATGGACGTTGCCATGATGCCATACTTATTTAGTCACTTCAGTAAATTGTATGGGCTAAATACTTTATATGGCAAAACAACATTTGCGGGGACAGCTAGTGTTTTATAATAACTACAATATCCACTTTTGCATATTTAAATAATCTCGAAGGGTTAATAAGGGTCTAATAACCGGTCGCGTAGATGCTAGATAATCTGTACATGACAAATTGGGTCCCAGACCAGTTGTGAAACTAAAAACGTTGCAGAAATTAAGAATTAAGGTCGCACGATCAACCTTTGAATCCGAGAGGAAGGAGACCCATAATTTCTCGAAAAACTGCTCCAGTTTAAATTAATTGGTGAGTAATTTTGTTATTGGACCTCGGTACTGACGCAACGCCCGACCTGCAGTTTGACCGACCATTTTTGGACACTTTAACCTTCGCGCGCGCGGTTCCGCCAATCACTTTGCTTTCGTTCTAATTTCGCTTGTTGTTAACACTGGACAGGTGTTGAATACATTGTGGTTAAACTCCATGTGCCTGATATGGCACAGGCACACGATTTAGGATGCTACGTACTATGGAATGGTACTTAGTTAAGAATAGGTTGGATTTTTTTTTGTAATTATTTTTGTGATACCTAGACCTGCAAATACTATTTTTATTGTCTAAATATTATATGAAGTCGAAGTTAAAATACCCACCCACATGTCTTATAACTTACTAACCTAAAAAAATGGTATGTGCATAACAGAACTAAAATACAAGTATACTAAGTATAAGTATATACGTATACTAAAGTACCTAATTATTTTTGTATTTACAAACAACAAATAAAGAAGGCCTGAACAATTTTTATTCTGTTTCATAAATACGAGGAGTGAGAGAATAAAATAAACCCGGGGATAACTTTAACCCAGATTGAACTTACACTTGATTGATAAGAGCATTCTGAATTACGCGTTTTCCCTGAACCAGTTCGAGCGCACGAAATACGAGCGGTGAAAAAAGGAAACATCCCAAGATTGTGCATCGAGTGACAGAACTGGTCCAGGAAATAATTGCTCGGAAGTGGGAGGCCTCATTAGCTACCGATATTACTGTATCTCTGATATGCAAAATTACCGGTTATTTGCACCAGTTTTTCTGATTATTTTTTTTACGATTGTGACTTAACTTACTTTTATTAATTTGGATGATGCCTGTCATTGAACTTTTAATAATACCTAACTTATAATGAATACAAAAATTGTTGTTTATTTAGGTTATATTTTAAAATATTGTAGAAGTTATGTTACACTGTGGTATCACAGTATACATTTTATACGGTAAACTAAGCGGTATCAATTAAAGTCGTTCGAGATATACATAAAGTTTTATGCGCTACAAGTCGACGTTAGCTTTTTACTTAGGCATTTTACATTAAACGCATCCAGGCGGATTACCTGACTATCCAGGCATAGGGACAACCCACTAAAACCTCATGGTGCTACACACCCCACTCAAGGCAGAGTTGCGGGTACCATAGAACCTACTGTAACTCTACCAGGTATAAGTAAATGTAAAAATTGTTATTTTATTTAAGAATAACGAGTGTTTGTTTCTTTTATGTTTTTTCTTTTGTATTTCTTTTTGTTTTTGATTTTTATGTTGGTGTGTAGCTGGTACTGTTTACAAAAAATTAAATAAAGATTTTATTTACTTAAGTATTAGTCTAAGTATGTCATTTGAAATTAGAACTCTTTCTCAGTTTTCATTCTAAAAAGAACATAATATATTTTCACAACAAATATACGACTATCAAACTAATCATTAATATTTATAGTGATTACTCAAACTTATATAATATTATGTATATTGCGAAACTTGCAGATTGTATTAATCAATTCGTTATATAGATCGTTAAAATATTATGACTTAATTAGAATATGCACTTGCTACTTAATGTCTATATTAACAATAATTACTATTACTTAGTACTGTTAATACAAGAACTAATCATTACCACGTAATAAAATATAGTGAACGTAACCACAGTATAGATTTCACAAAGTAGAGCAATTGCGCCAGGTCAATTAAATTCGTTTAACACAAACATAAGTTTTTTGTGGGACGCGTCGCTCTTCTACATTTCTTTATTCTTCTGTTACTTTGAGTAACCAAATATTACGCTAATACGTTGCGCTCGAATCGTGCTGTCTTGTATGAAGTTGTTCTACTGTATATTATTTATACTGTAACTATATTTTCTATTGATTATAGGGAAAATTATTTTTCATATTTTTTTTTCATTTTTTTTTAATTTTCTCCAGCAACCTTGAACCGTGTAATCGATTAGTGGTCGTGACAGTCTCAACCGTCGTGACGCTGACCTGTCACCGTGACGCTTCCAGCGACGTCGTGACGCCGACAACCTGACACCGTGACGTCACCTGTGCCCGCAACCAATCCAGCATTCCACCTGACGCACGACCTGACACAAAAACTTGGATTGTTTTTGTTGGCGTTTTTCTGGAAAAGAGTTTCTATAGGAATCGATTGGAGTGTGACCAAAGATGAGAGTGCACAATGACACATTCCACCTGACGCAATCGTGACCCGCACTTGACACGCACAAAAAATGAGTCGTGTTACTTTTTATGGTTATTTTGGAAATATTGGGAGATTAATAGAATATGGCTCTAGAGTCTAGTGTACTGTGTGTGTCTTTACTGTGGATTAGTGGGACGGAGTTTTAGAATTATTATTTAGTTTTTGAGGGACCCACCATTATTAATCCCAAAGCGGCAACCGGCTGCCGTATATTTATTAAAATCTATTTTGTCTGCGATAGCCACGATGGAGGTGCTAAAGGTAAATTTCTTCGTGCTCAAAATCCCCATTAAACTAAAGTTAAATAATATTTAAAGATACTTATCTTAAAGTGAGGCCGTCAGCACAATAACATTTGTATCTTATTTAGTCACTACTAACTTTGATCTTCCCTCACAATAAAATGTTATGAAGAATCTATATTATAATATTTTTTGCAAATAAATGATTAATATTATTATTAATCTATACCATATATTTTATGCCATTGCAAAAAGTATATTAAAGATGAGAGAGCTATAATTGCAAACTGAAAAAGTTTATGGCTTTCTAAAGAGAATATCACGCCATCTTATAATGTGATAAAGATTTTAATTTCTGAACGAATATACAGTGTGTAACAAAAATAAGTGATAATACTTTAGGGTGTGTACGTGTTCCTTGTAGAGAGTTCACTGTGAAAGTAGCAGCTCTGAAAGACGAAATTTTTTTTCACTTTTGTATGGGCAAGGGCCCGAGCGTAACGAGTTTCCCCATACAAAAGTGAAAAAAATTTTTGGTCTTTCAGCGCTGCTACTTTCACAGTGAACTCTGTACAAGGAACACGTACACACCCTAAAGTATTATCACTTATTTTTGTTACACCCTGTAAAATACCTTTCTAAACTCCTACAGGCTAGTGCTCGTTTAAGACTCGACAGTCTGAAGACAGAATAAAACATGAAATTGCGCAAGAGCGATGCAACAAATCAATTTATATATTGCAACATAATCATTATAACACGTAAAAATATGAATAGAGAAATTAATTCACATGTGACAGACCTAGGTAAGGGCCGGGACACATAAACACGATACGACGTCGACGTACCACGATGCATCGTGTCGTGTTTATGTGTCCCGGCCGTTACTTAGTCGCAGTGTGTCAAGCCCAGCCGACTGATCACATTCACAATGTTGACTTGACACAACCCGACCAAATAACATAGGTCTCAAAACTGCTCATGTATTAAGTTCTCTGATAGTACCATCGAAGAAACTGATTCCTAGGCAGTTGACGGACCTCATTTGGTTGGATTATTAGTATCAATATAACCTGTGATCTGTCGACTGGGTTTCACAAAACGCGACCAAATAACATATTGATTAGGTCTCCAAACCGCTCATGAATTAAGTTCTCTGATAGTACATTCAACTGAATGGAATTACACCTGCTACGTGCCCCCCTCATACTTCCATTGGAAAAATGTGAGTAAAAACCGCCATTGTATAAACTGGACCAGACGTGCCTTGGCGATTGGTTCTGGTGAAGAAAAAATTACTTCGGAAATAATACTCTTAGTACTTGACGGTGATACTAATGGCATTGGGTGATTCATACCTTAATAATAAAGCTATTCGTTTAAAAAAGGGCAATTGAAATTCTGTTATATGGAAATTAATAGATTAAAAAAAAATAATATCCACAGCCGAATATATAACCTCCTCGTTTTTTGGAAGTCGGTTAAAAACTTTAAGGTAAATTGTGTACCTTAGGCTGGCCATAGACGGACCACAAGTTGCAATCGGGTCCGACCGACTGCTGGAGCGGTCGCGATTGGCACGTCCGACCGCTCAAGAACTGCTCTAGTAGTCCGTCATTTAGTATGAAAACTGCAAATTGCCATGCGGCAACCGCATTTTGCAGTCGGCAAGCAAGATGCGGTCTGTCTACGTTTGGCCTTAAAGTATTTTTTTTTTATGCATGATTCTTAAATATGACCAATCTTTAAATATTGAAATGTATAATCACTAGATTTTGCCAAACACATCGCTGCGCAAAAAATCATTTATCACGTGAGGATATAATATTATTTTCCGTTGTAAAAGCTATATCCTTTCTCAGAACTCAAAGCATCTCAATGTCCATCTAAATATACATGTAAGTACCCATATTTTATAATAGAATGAATGTAGTCAACCTACTTAACACACTATTTGAGTCTAAGGAAACTGAATTACAACCTTAATAAGGTCCTAACAACTCTAATAAGCTGAAATCTAAATTGATTAATATGCAAGGCACAAAATCTATTGTTAAAATTAGTTACAGATCTATTAGCTGCAGGTAACCTAGTTATTTATTAGTCATGCCTTTGATCACCTCGAGCTCATCTTATTCACAAATCGGCCTTGTGTTTAAGAAATAAATTTAATTACACCGAGTGCCGAGGTATCGTTTTTTTGTTACTATTTATTAACAGTATAATGTATTTTTACTTTAAGAAAGACGTATCGTTGTGACATGTGACACTACTGGTTTCTAAGTATTTCAATGTATAAGTGTCGCTAGCTGCGGAGGGTGTTTCATAGAAATACATAGAAACCAGTAGACGTGTCGGTGCGACACGTCGTCTGCAGTTGCTTCATGTCGCCCGCTGCCAACCGGCACCTTAAGACTGTCAATTAAGTATTTTCATAAGAAACAACATTTTAATAAGAAATAATCAATTTTAGGCGTCAGTGGCATAAATTATAATTTTTGAAACGAAGTTCCTTATGGCGCGTTCGTTTTTGAGAATAAACAGCGACGCGTTGTTAGTATTCCTGGGCGCTTTTTTAAATAATTTTTTTGAGTGTATAATTAGATTTAAATATTACAAACAGGTTTTTTAATTACAACGATTAATTACATTTTCCCGGAAGATAAACTATTCCAAGTTCTTTATCGTGAATCCAAAATATATTATGTCCTGACCAAACAAAAATCTTATCAGAGAGAGAGAGTAGACATCCAGACACACTGTCGTATATTATTATGATATCAAATCAATTATGTTACTTTATACTTGTCAGTGTGGACTAGTGTTGATTAGTACGGGTGTACTGGGTTGTACCGGTCTCTAAACAGTCACGGAATCTCTGACACTTTGCCGATCCCTAGACTGTCATTCAGTTTGCTCATTGACATTCACACGAAACCTGGGAACCAGTAATACATGATCCATGAGGCCCGGACACTGAGGGATGTGCTCCCGGCGTCACATTAAACAACTGTCAGGTTATGCGTAAGCGCGACCATCGGTATGGTAATGTCGCACGATCTGTAGCTCTACCATGAGTTTAAAGCTATAGTTTTATCGATACTCGATACCGACTACGTAAATTTTTAGTATGGAAAATTTTATAGCGCCTCTAGCGGTTACTTGCGGAAAGTAAATCTCCATAAACTCATTTATTCAAAACTTTAGCTTTAAACTCATGGTAGAGCTACTGAATGCTGTATTCACCACCATCAGCCATGACCAGTTTTACCGCCGTACTCAGAGAGATTAAGGGCCTGTTCACCACTTCCTGATAAGTGCCGGATAGGGTATCCCGTATCCACAAATTATCTGACAAATGAAGTATGGAAAATCTGTCAGATAAGTTGTGGTTAGCCTATCCGTCACTTATCAGGAAGTGGTGAAACAGCCCGTTAAAGAAACGAGCTTATGTCAAAATCTTCATTAAAATAAAGTCAAGCCGGTATGTCACATTGCAAAAAGACGAAGTGTTACGACGCATTTTTAAACCTACCATTCAAAATTAGAACAGGCAACACCACAACAACACAATAATTATTACTATCGTCTTGTGTGGTAAAAAAGTTCGGTTTTGAAAGTGAAGTTTTAACTGACCTTTAGGTCTAACTGCGCGAATTTGGGTTTAAGTTAATCATGGATTAACATTTAACGCCATGTCAGTCATATTATATTATGCCTGACAAAATACATCAACTACATTTTTAGGGTTCCGTACCCAAAGGGTAAAAACGGGACCCTATTACTAAGACTACGTTGTCTGTCTGTCTGTCTGTCTGTCTCCTGGCTATATCTCAAGAACCGCTATAGCTAGAGTTCTGAAATTTTCACAGATTATGTATATCTGTTGCCGCTATAATAGCAAATACTGAAAACAAAATAAAATTAATTTTTAAGGAAAGCTCCCATACAACAAACGTGATTTTTGTAAGCTTTTTTGCTCGATATCAATAATGACAACAGGCAGGAAGTTAAATTTTTCAAATAATCCTCAATTATAATATGTGCACTTTAATAATTGAAAATAAAATAAAAGTACTTAAAATAAAAATTTAAGGGGGCCTATTTATACAAAGGCCTATTTTGCTCTATAGTGGTACGGAACACTTCGTGCGCGAGTCAATCTCGCACTAGGCCGATTTTTACATGGTAGTCAAAGGTTTCTTCCACCTCCATAATAGTCCCATAATCATAAATCTCTAATTTTTGAATTTATAAAAGAGAAGAGAGTTTGTCAAACCACAAGCTATAACTGGCATGGCATATTAAAGTACAAACATTAACGATTACGTGTTTAATGTTCTGTTATTGCTGAATATTATTTGAAGAATTATCGTCAATATTTATATTATGTACTTACATCTAGCAACTTGTGGGATATTGGCATTTTGAACTTGGCGTTTACAGTGAAATTGTATAGTCATTCACACTCGTAGCAAATCACATCACATATGAGTATAATCTTTATAATAATCTTCCCAAAGTACACTTTGCCCTCTGAGCCCTAGGTATCACTGTAATGGTTAATGCTTTTGAATTCGTTGAAATTTACGACTATGAGGCCAAGTTCACTTATAGTACTTGCATTGTGTACATTCTCCAAGGCCTATAAGCACCAGATGAAAGTTTATCACGGATTGGTAATCATATTATTATTATCTTTCCCCTTATATTACGAAGAGGCAAGGAATTTGATGACAACAATCATCTGCTGAGCAGCTGCAGTATACAGTGTGTAATAAAAATAACTAATAAGTGATAATACTTTAGGGTGTGTACGTGTTCCTTGTAGAGATCTCACTGTGAAAGTAGCAGCGCTGAAAGATTAAACATTTTTTCACTTTTGTATGGGCAAGGGCCCGAGCGTCACGAGTTTCCCCATACAAAAGTGAAAAAAAAATTAGTTTTTCGGCGCTGCTACTTTCACAGTGAACTCTCTACAAGGAACACGTACACACCCTAAAGTATTATCACTTATTTTTGTTACAACCTGTACATACAGACTTGAGAGTCATTCAACACGGGATTAGCGAATCGTCTGACGATTTCCCACCTCATTGGTCGTTCCCAGCGATCTCTCACGTAGTGCGGTCTCTCACCGGTCGCGACCCGCCGCCCCTGGCGTGGACTGGCGTGGAACGACCAGCAAAAAACCCATCTCGAATTACTCACTTTTTATTTCATCTTTGACCAGCTTCATCGCTTTTTATCGGAACCGCATTTCCATTTTTATATCGGTGTTGATGTACCATCAAAGAAATTGATTCAAAGGCAGTTGACGGGCCTACTTCATTTGGTCGAATAATGTCAATTCAGTGTTAGCTGCGATGCCGGATTGGTTTGAAATACGCAACCAAATTACGTAGGTCCGTCATCTGCCTATGAAATAACTTCTGTGATACCAACGTTCGTTATTGTATGGAGAGTTCAAGTTGAATACTCTAAGTTGAACCTCAGGTAGAGTAAAGTTGAACCTCAGATATTAGGCTGAAGTAAAAGATGATTGAAAGGGGAAACTCAAAAAAAATATTATATTCTATTTCTTTTCCAGCAGAGTTTCTTACTACCGGTCTTGTTCCCGAACTGCAGGTGGTAGGCAACTATATTCATTAGCTGATGAATACAACATTTATAAATTTATTTGTTGCCTAATCTAGACTTATAATATTAATGTACTATCAGAGAAGTTGATTTCTAGGCAGATAGGGACCTAAGTAATTTGGTCGCGTTATGTCAAACTCATCCGACCGATCACAGCTAACATTGAATTGACGTAAGCCGACCAAATGACGTAGGTCCCTCAGTCTAACAGAAAACCGGCGTGAAACAGCACTTGCGCTGTGTTTCGCCGAGTGAGTGAGTTTACCGGAGGCCCAATTCACTTCCCTACCTTCCCCTATTTCCTTCCCTTCTCTTCCCTACCCTCCCCTATTACCCTATTCCCTCTTAAAAGGCCGGCAACGCACCTGCAGCTCTCCTGATGCTGCGAGTGTCCATGGGCGACGGAAGTTGCTTTCCATCAGGTGACCCGTTTGCTCGTTTGCCCCCTTATTTCATAAAAAAAGGTGCCGGGAAATCATTTTTTTTTCCATGGTACCTAAGTAATGAATGTAGACTAGCTAAAACTACTAAATCCTACACTAAATCCAAATCTATGGGTCACCTTGTATCCGTCAGGTCGGCGGGTCATTTACGTCGAGCACTTCCTGTTACGTGCCCACCTTGTACTCTACGTGATGTAGGTAACTATGAACTGTAATATTGTTGTGGCGTTTAGGGTCTGTCCGCACCGATCATATCGAATGAGGTTCCACATATTGATGCATAATGCTAAGTACTTACTCACATACGGTTTTGCTCGATAGTTTTACTCGAAATCGAGCAAAAACCACCGAGTGGACCGCAAAACTCACAGCTCGAAGGCTCGCATAGAGCCAGTTTGAAGGCTCGAATCGAGCCGGCTTGACAATTTTTTTGACACTAGTTTTTATTATTCGTAGCTAATTTCCTTCGAACAGGAGTAGAACTATCGAGCAATGCTGAATGTGTGTACGAAAGCCCGAGCCGTGGTTTTTACTGTGACGGAAAATATTGTGACGTTAAAAATTTTTTCGTTGCTTTATCAGTCCCCCATCGCATCTCGTCTTGTTTCGGTATAACGCAAGCCGTGTTGGTCGGCAAAGAAGCAAGTTTGAAGAAAGGAGATTTCTTTTTTTTTATTGTAAATATGATTTTGAAGCAAGTTTGAAGAAAGGAGATTTAGGAGGAAAGGAGAGAGATATTGTAAATATCATACTTACTTTAAAATTTTTTCAACATTTCCATCCCAGGGGACATGAGCACCTCCAAAATCTAAGTAAAGTTTTGGAGCTCAGTTATGTCCACTAGGACCACTGCTGTTATTAGCAAAATATAAAGTTTTTGTTTAAAATATGTACAAAGCCTACTTCCTGCTGACGCAGATGTACTGCCCAAGCAGATATGTGCGTACTGCTTGGTCAGTACAAGTACGTACATAGTATATGTGTGTCTGTGGCAGAGTGCACATGTCATGTAAGGTTATGCGGATGCCGCGGCTCCGTGCGCCGACTGACAATGCTCGACCTTCCCGCCTGACACTACTACCATAATGTAAATATGTACAGTAGACTAAAAGCAATGTAATTTTCCCATGGAGAAGGGCAAAAACACCTGGACATGGTTCGTCACTAGTGAGCTCTTTCACAGGTAAGTTGGGAGAAGATATACGACTGGGTAAAAAGCCTTGTCAACATGTGGGTATCTATCGAGTGAGAGAGTGAGGCATCCTTGATCCTTACGATGCAAATTCGCAGTCAACTTTGTCGACCGAAGATTTGCCTCCTGAAACTGCTACAGTGGATACTAGACTATTGAACAAACTCACGTAGCACCTCCAACGTGGGTATAGCAGACACAATAAATTTTCAATAATAATTGAAGATTGATTGTGCTCAGCGCCAAGCGGCAGCCGGCTGCCGCATAACAATAATTATTGTTATGCAGCAGCCAGTTGCCGCTTGGGGATTAATGGGTTAACACAGGGATAAACTTTAAACAATGCATTCCTTAGCTATGCAATCCTTATGTTATTCTGAGGAACAGAAGCCGTCAGTGATTCCGGCAGTAGAGTATGAAGTTCATGTACTGTATATATTTATATTGTGATACAAGTATACACTCAAACGCTTTGTTTATTGCCCTCCTGCTGTACATAATAAGTAGATGAGTTCAACATTCTGCAGATTTCCTATGAGATTTTATATTTGAGGAAGATACAAGTTGATATTTTTTTAGCAGTTATTTACTGTAGCCACATCAGACCAAAGCTCAAACTAAACCAGAAATATACAAAAATATCTGATAAAGTTATGGTTACGAATGTCAATAAATTAAATTAATTGATAAAAATTTTAACATCATTTATTTTATTACCTACGTAACCCAATGCTAAGTGGCAAGGCACTTGCGACGCTAACTGTAATTCATAATACAATTTCCTTACGCGGCTATTGCCATTAGGAAAAAATCAAATTTAATTCGTTTATTACCTACCCACACCACGAAAATTGAACAAAAAACAAATTCCATTCATGAGAGACCATGAATGATTATCAAAGTGTAGAAAGGTTTAACCTACACAAAAATAGAGAATAACTCGTCAATGCCATGGGACAGACTTGAATATGGTAGTAGCGCATTCTTGAATAATAATCGTGTCATATAAGGCGCGCTATGTTGGTCGCAGTCGGCTTAAATTAACTAGCTTTTCCCTTTAATTTTGTCCAGTTTTTGCTATCGAGTCATTATTTCTTGGACAGGAATTATGAATCTACGAGAAGAAGGTGAATATTTGACTAGATTTATTGCATAGATTTATACAGGAGTTACAAAACAAAGTATTTTAGGGTATGTATGTGTTCCTTATAGAGTTTACTATAAAAGTAGCAGCGCTGAAAAAGTATTTTTTGTAATCTATATGGGCAAGCGCTTCAGACTTATGACTTATGAATTTGCGAATACCAAATTAAAAAATCCAGCACTGCTACTTTCACAGTGAACTCTATATTACTAGATGATGCCCGCAACTCAGTTGTGCCAAAATTTGTTTGGATATCACGCGGGAACCGTATATTTTTCCAGGATAAAAACTGTTCTGTGTCCTTTCCAGGGACTCAAAGTATCTGCATACCCAACAAAATCGGTTCAGCGGCTTGAGCGTGAAGAGGTAACAGACAGACAGACACACTTTCCCATTTATAATAATATTAGTAAGGATGTGCCAAATAGATAATATTTTGTATCTGTATAAAGATTAATATTAGCTTTAATTCGTCAATCTAGGTAACTAAAGTAATAAAATTTTCCGAAGAAAAAAGTCAAACAAAACACCACTTCCGAATGAAAGTGATACCAACATTAACATAATTAAATGACTACAACTGTCAATTACTTCGTGTTGTTAGGTTGGTAATATCCTCTATTACAGGTTAATTATCGGTAATAGATAGCGGTTATATCTTACTAGCTTGTAACTCGTATAGCATGTGGAGAAAAAGTTAATATTTAAGTGATGGTAAAAATATTTTGTGTTATAAATACCTGAGATACGTGCTATGTAAATAATAATAATAATATCTATGGACGCTTCACACCACGTCAGTCTGGCCCCGTGGTAAGTACCTGAAGGACTTGTGTTACGGGTACCAGACAACGGAAATATATTTAATAGTTATATACTATACACATATTTAAGATTTTTATTATATGATATTATATTTAATACACATCCATGACCCAGGAACTTTGAAAAATTGTTTGTTCCGTCAGCGGGATTCGAATCCGCAACCCCCGGCTTGAGCTACCAATAGCCCACCAACTGAGCCACAGAGGTCGTCAAGCAAATAAAATGAATTTCAAATTTTGTTAGCCTCGCTAAGGCAGCGTTTCCACCAGAGCTGGATGGAGCTGTGTTGCGAGGAATGTGTTTTTGAGAACCAATAGCATCGCCGCGCTGAGCGATGTCATGGCAAAGTCATGTCAATGAGGCGATTCTATTGGTTTTCAAAAACACATTCCTCGCAACACAGCTCCGCTCAGCTCTGGTGGAAAGGCACCCTAAAACGCGAGTACGGCTGAACGATTGGGCTAATAATCTTAGTCTTGAAGTATTCTTGAAACCAGGGAAGGTCTAAATTAGGAACCAAGTTTTAAATTCTGAGGGAGGTGATACAAAGTTTACCGGGTCATCTAGTATTAGGTATTATAATTATCATTAATATAACTAGCTCTGTTTCTTAAGTTGCATTATTAACAATCTTTCACCCCTATTTAGAGGATGTTCACAATATGAGAAGAACACGTGTGCGAAATATTATACAGTTGTAAAGGTTTGGCCTATGCGTTGGTCTTTAAATATAATTTAAACATCCTTCCTACTAATATTATAAAGGCGAAAGTTTGTTTGGATGTATGGATGTTTGTTACTCTTTCACGCAAAAACTACTGAACTGATTTTATTGAAACTTTACAATAATATAGCTTATACATCAGAATAACATATAGGCTACAATTTTAACCGAATTTCGAAATGGAGGAGGTGTTATGTTCGTTTTTTATCTTTAACGATTACTCCGCCGTTTGTGAACCGATTTTCAAAATTTTTCTTTTGTTGTATAGGTTATCATTCCAATTTGGTACCATATTCATAAAAGTGGTGACCGGATGAAGAGATCCATAAGTAATCGAGGGAACTCCTCAAAATGTATATGGAAATATGTGGTGACTTCGGTTTCGTGAGCAGTATTCTAAGCATATGCTACCAGCAAGTAAGATTTTGCACCAAGGTATACCATGGTTCGGAAGGTGCTGAGAGAACTCCTGACCTTTTATAGATACAAGTTTGGGAGTTTCGTCGTTGTTTTAAGAGAGGAAAGCGTATGCTACTACTCGTATGCAAATTACCTTCATCTTAATCATCACTACCATAAACCGTTATAGAACTATGTGTCGTCCCGTTTTGACCCTATTATTGGTAATTTTCATAGTCTTTTATGATATTATATAACTTAATCCGCAGGTAACACCGCGGGGCACAGCTAGTTCTTTACATAAGTACCGTAAACTTACGTAAAGTATTTTAATATTTTACACGTTTTATGCGAAGTTATTTTCGGTAGAATGTTTTTCAGGTCGTGTGAGGTCGCGGGTTCGAGTCTCGGCGAGGGCACACTTTCATATTGTTAGTACAGAGCAAGGTGAACCTCATTCACATTATTTATTCATTTTTAATTATTTTTTATAAAATAAGAAGTTATTGTCAAAAATAATTTGCGATTATCTTGCTCTATACAGGGTGTAAAAAAATATAAATATGGTAATACTTTAGGGTGAGTATGTGTCCCTTATCTAGAGTTCACTGTGAAAGTAGCAGCGCTAAAAGAGTTACTATTGATTTGTATGTATCTATGTGTAATCCTTGAACGTCATGGTCTTGTCCACACAAAAATTGAAAAGATAAGTAACTCTTTTACGGCCGCCTCTTTCACTATAAATCTTTTATTATACTAAGGGCTACGTACATAATAACAAACAGATACACCCTAACTTATTACTCATTAGATATCACTTTATTGTGTTTCAATAATAGGTGTTTACAAATTGAACTTTTTCTTTTTGATCAAACAATCACAGTATAAAATTTAACCATTTCTTTGAATCATAAAATATAAATCAGCATTTATAAGCAATATAACTTTTATTACGTTTGATTGATTCATCCAGGTATTACATCAGCATCGGACTGATCTGATCAATAAATCATTTTCCAATTGACAATAATTGATACGTAAACTGTGTCCTTCCGTCAGAGCACTGATCTTATCATTTGTATCATATTTTACAGCCTAGGCCCTTAGCCAAGATACTTTCGCTAATGATATTGAGTATAGAAATTAGAAAAACTGTATGTGATTTTACTGCGATTTTACATACAATATCCATCTCAAATGACATAATACTTATTGATGCCTTTTGTCAAATCCCATTTAATTTGTAATTCGACTCTGAATTTCACTAAGATGTCTTGGTTAAGGATAATAATGATATTAGATACTTTAACTTACTTACTTTAGGTATAACCAATATTATTATTTTAAGAATTTAGGTTCGAGACTTTACGTAGAGCTCTGTAGAATTCAAAGTTATGTGAACTCTACATTTAGGACTTTAAAGTTTTTAATTAGTTCTGACAAGAGTTCAGACTATGAATTCACAATGTGTTTATTACTTGAAATGGCAAATTAAACGTACCTAGTATCAACTTCGCTATTAATACTTAAGCAAAATGACTTTTGCAAAAAAAAAACCTTAACCTATCAAGTTCAAACCGTGGAAATCTGTTAAAAACATAACTACTCGTAAGTCTACTCATAACAATTTTTATGGCAATAGCGCGTTTTTTTTTCAATTTGCAATTTTTTTTTTCGTAACCTATCAAGTGCATATCCTGGAAATCACACCTAATAGGTATTCCACACACTAAAAATATAACAAATTCTATTTATTACTACTTATTTTCTGTAGAAAGAGCGCCCTTCTTTTCAATTTGCAAAAAAAAATTACACCACCTAACAAGTGCATATCCTGAAAATCCTTACCTTTCAGGTGTTTCTACACACTGAAAAATATAACTAGTTCTATTTATAGCTACTTATTTTCGGTAGAAAGAGTGTCATTTTTTTCAATTTGCAAAAAGTGTATATCCTGAAAATCTCACCTTTAAGCTATTTCGATACACTGGTAAAACCGTTTTCTCCATTTATTTTTCACTTAAAATTGTGTGTGAAACAAGTGTTTTTCTTTCAATTCGCATGTTTTTTTTTTAAATATTTTTCTAAACTAAATTGTATCAAGTGCCTGTAAATCCTCACCTTTCAGGTACTTCCAAACACACTCCTCCGCCGTCACGCTCCTCAGTTTGTCCGATAGAAACAGCTTGATAACAAACAATAACACTCGCGGGGACACTTGGCGCGGGCCGTATTGCCGTGCGCTGCGTCTGCGCGGCACCGAGTTCGGCGCGGAACAGGTGAAATGCAGCTGTGTGACGACCCCGCGCGCCTGTGTGCGTGAACCATTTCGCGCATTGCAGCACTTGTGGGCGCCCGCGGCTTTGTTCGGTAGCTACGTTCTATATCTTGTTGGTTCTCTATACTATAGCTGTTGTTTTATGGGACCTATTTGCTCTCTATAGAATCAGCTGACCTGTCAAACGTTGATTTGCCAATTACTTTGTGAGCCTGAAATTATTGGTAAAATGCAGCTGTGTGTACGACCCCGCGCGCCTGGGTGCGTGTACCATTTCGCGCATTGCAACACTTGTCCGCGGCTTTGATCAGTAGCTTAATTCTATAGAACCTATTTGCTCACTATACTATAGGGTCAGCTGACCCGATAAGCGTTGTTTTGCGATTAACTTTGTGTGCCTGAAAGAATATGTAAAATTCAGCTGTATCGCGCAACACTATTCACAGGCCGACCTCGCGCGTCTGTGTGCGTGCACCATTTTGCGCATTGCAACACTTGTGAGCGCCCGCGGCTTCGTTTGTTAGCTTGGTTCTATAGAACCTATATCCTCATATTTTATATTATATTACTAGCTAATCTAGCAAACGTTGTTTTTCTATTTACTTTGTAAGAAATAGTGAAATACAACTGTTTGAATTTCTATTATCCTGGTGATGAGGTTGTTATTGGTGCTTTATTTTGTATGTTGAATAAATATATGTAATAATAGAAATGAGAAATTATACTTAGTTTAAAATATATTCTGATATCGAAATTATGCATAGCCCGGTCATCTTATACGCTTACCTACTTGTTTCTGTTTCTACTGACTTGTTACCTAATCTTCTATTTGAGAACTATCGGTGTCTTCATTTCCAATGCAAAATTTTCAAATCCACGTGAGCATACTGACTACTGAGATAAGTATACTACAAAACAAACAAACGCGTTTGTGTGTGTGATCTCGTTTACACGTTCGCATCGGTCACATGCGCGTCTGTGTACCGGTTGCCCCCGCGCAAATCAGTTTTGTTCTTTTAGGCTTGTGTAATATAATATAAGTATGTACACGATAATACTCGTTGTCTTTACTACGTTTTACAAGCCTTCTGAAAGAATATTGGAATACTTCTTACTTCTCTTATGTTCTTCTAATTAATTTTGCCAAAGCTTTCTTGGTGTCGTGTCCAGTCATATTATGTTGTCATCAGTCATGTTGTCACTGAGGGTTGTGATTGGTTTCGAGCATAGATCCTGGTGACACAGAAAATGCAGTAGTAGACCAAGGTCCGTATAGAAAGGTTTAAAAAAATCGAGATTCAATAAAAAAAATATATATAATTCATTTTCAATCTGTCACCTTGTTGTCAACAGACCTCAACCATAAATAAAAGAGTATAATTCGTATGTATAGGCTTGTCACTCAAAAATCTGTCATTTTTCCTAGTTTGTGTGTTGTAGTGTGTGTAATGTTTTGTTTGTTAAAAAATGTATGATAAAAGCATAATTTCAAAAAAATATTAGCTCGATGCACTCCTTCACCATATAAACTATAACTGTACAAAATTTCATTCACCTACGTTTCCCCATTTTTCGTCAAAAGGAATACAAAGTTTTTGGCTTACGTATTAATATAAAGATTATGAGAAAAAACAAGAAGCCATGAAACTATAGTTTATTACCTACCGCGAACGTACTGCAGTAGTAGAGGTTGTAGTAAAATAGTGACATAATAGAAATTTCTCTGCGTTTGTTTATGTGACTTAATAATACACTTTGCGTAAATAATAATTTACAGTAGTTACGGAAAATATAGAGTTCAGTTCCAAGGCTCTATTTGTAAGTAAATTCACTACGTTGATTTTTTATAACCATCCTTCTATGCTATACGGTATACCACTTTGATCGAGTGCAGTAGACAGCTAAAGTGTCGATTTACCGGTCTGTCTGTTACCTTTTCATGATCAAATCACTAAATTGTTTTTAAAAATTAGCTATTCAGATACAATCCCCCTAACGTCCACATTGAGAGACATTTAATGATAATAATTAAACTTCAATTTAATAAACAGTTGGTTAGCTATGTGGGGATCCGGCCTATGTTAAAATCTTCATTTTTAATTACAGTTAAGTAATTTAATTATTCGTCTCTGAGTGCGGCAGTAAGACTATTTACAAAGAAACATTAAGTAGATCTAAACCTTTTAATATGCTGATACAGTGACTTTTTTTATGGCAAAGAACTTAACCGGTCGCCGCCGCATCGCGTGACTGTTGACTACATAAGGTGATAACGTAGCAAATTTCTAACAGCTTTACAAACTCATTAAGAAACTAGACGACTCGTTTCCTTAGAAAATATATTATTATCTCCTGTACTATGTATGGTGTGAATATAGTAAATAGCTATATTAAATCATGAAACGAAACGAGACGAGTAATATCAGCTATAAACATTGAAATGTCAAGCGTCACACAGCACGCTAGTTTTTGATTATTCAAATAATTTATCATTATTTGAATAATCAATCTACAGATGCACGAAAAATACTTCCTAGTGTTAACGCTAACTGAAAACTCCTTCAGAACGCGCGACATGTATGAGTGTGTGACCGTGTATGTTACTGTGTACGAGAGGTGTATGTGTAAGCGTCTGTGTGTGTGCGGTCGTGCCATCCTCACATTAGTGAACTTTATACCGCCTAAGGTCATGGAGTTTTAGCACTACAATAGACATTAGCATGGCGTGTCACCTTGACGCAAGTGTAGTAAGATATTGTCGTCGTTACGGGGCGAGAAGGTGATAAACACAAATCACCTGCCAGCCATTATAAAACCTTACCGTGTAGGTTTTAAAAGCCCTAATCATTTAAACGCTAACAACCGAGTACAACCTTTTATGGAAACCATTCTAGTCGAAACGAAATATTGTATTATACGTTTCCAGCCAGACAAAAGTGACTCCTACTCTAACATGTTATGGTATGTAATTGATTGTTGGGTAACAGGTTTGTATGATATTCTGTATGAGTAGTATTGTGGTCGTGACTGATCTATTTGTATAGTAATTTGCACCTAATCAGATGCGAGACTAGATTGATTATCGAGCACGAAAAGTCCTCCACGTTTCATTTCGGATGCTTTGTTCCTGACGTGTATATTGTCATTCATACATTTTGTATGACAATAGCATGTAATTACATAATACGTTCACGACATACATTTTTCATTCTTTCTAAATATGTCGTAGTGGAAACGATAGAATAGGCCCTATGTGCAAGGTGAAATATCTTTAAATAACGTCGTGTTTGACTGGTTACTTATTTATTTTGAAGTTAGAAATAAAATCGAAATCAGCCTCCTAGAGGCTACAAAGTACCAATTAACAATAAGAATTTATTTAAATTTAAAACCTTATAAGTTTTGGTCGCTGTAAAAGTATTTACGAAACTTTGGTTAACTTAAAATGAAAGAAAACAGTTAAAGGGTTCGTAAAATTTATTTGAAACGAAATTCCGCATTCCACTCGGTCTATATTTTTAGATAATACTTGTTTAGTGATAGTTTTAGTCATTGTACAAAGAGTCTACAATTACGAAAATATGGGCCGCCGAAGTCTGAAAAAGTGATATTTAATTTAATTGTTATGTTTTTTAAAAAAATGGGCAGATTGGCCCTTTGACCTAGAAGAGAAATAAAATATTGCTCTCTATCCTGTTATTTTTATTGACGTTTCAGTAGTGTTGTTAATTCTTCAGCACGCACTCATGAAGTTACATCAGGCATTAGTTGCACAACCTCGGGAACTATTTACACGCGTTTCAATTAACCAACTACCATGAGATAGCTATAACCCATGCACAAGACATGGAGCTACGAAATGACGCATTGTATTTTGTAGTAAGGTATATTGTTGAAAAGAGCCTGTTGTTTTTATATGAAAAGTAATAATATGGCTTATTGTCAAGCGATGGCCATCTCTACCTGAAGTATCAGTATACTCCAGGTTGGGCCATGACGAATAAAAATTGTTGTCCACCATAATTACGAAGCTCTATAGCACGCACATTCAACGATTTAAATTTAAGTTGCCTAGAGTCTAGACTTTCTTATTGCTTTTAAAATACTGTAATGATCTTATCTGGAGAAGCCGAAAAGAGCCGTTTAGCTGCGGTTTAGATGCGTACATGATTCGTTTCGTCAACGTAACTGGTGCGAGATACGAAAATTGGGCTACAGTGCGCAGCGTCCACTGTAAACACATGTATCGCACAGAGGTACAACGTACAGTTTACGTAGTAAATATTTAGGAATCTGTGGTGCAAATCTAGTATAACGGCGATTAAGAATTCAATCTAATTTCGTTAGACGTATAGTTTGATTTCATTTATTAATTGAAAACACATTATTTGCAATCATAACACTACCTACTAGCTAAATAATTAACTGCCGCACACAGACACTGAATACATATTAGTACAAGTAACTCAGAGTGGAACGTTAATTAAGTAAACGTAATTAAGTCAAAATTTTGACATATTAAGCCCCACACATTATCTGTCAAACTTAACATTAAATTGAAGGTAGCTGGAAACAAGTTAATACAAAACAGATTAATGCCAAATACACTAAACTGTGCACATTGTCTGACATAATCACATAAGTCGCGGACGCGACGACGTCCGAACAAAATCTGGATGTTTTTGCCGCGGGCTTCCGCGGATGAACCGTGCACATTGTTAAGCCGCATCTATCAGCCGCGACCTATAGATGCGTCCGATATTTTATTTCTAGCTTTAATCATAATTAAATGTCTTTGAGTACGGCGCGGTAAGAACCTAAATTCCACACACTTCGTAACTCCACGTCGTACGCCGTATACGATAGCATTCTCGTTTTAATTTATTCAGGCTCGCAATTAGAGCCGTGTTCGAGCACAATAGGTGCGCGGGCGATGCGACAGTCGCCGGTCGCCGGTCGCGCTCCTAACGCGGCTATCTGCATCGGACACCGGTTGCACAATCAAAAATTATAATTTATTGCACATGTGCTATTGTTCTTGTCAGATAGTTGGTGTCACGATTTGCAGGTGCAAAATTATTGCCATATACAACTACGAGTATTGTTGGTAATTTTGACTGTTTTGGCTTTTGGATTATACTATTAAATCGTAGAAATGAGCATGGTGGAACTGGTTAATAAAGAAAACAGTTTAAGCAGTTTTTATTGTCTTTAGAACAATTTAAAAAAATCCTTCTTTTAAGCCTTTATGAGCAAAAAATCTTAATATTATATAAAAATAAGTCGGGTTTTCCTTCCTGACGCTATCACTCCAGAAAGCACGAACCGATTTCCACGGTTTTGCATTCGTTGGAAAGGTCTCGGGCTCCGTGAGTTCTATAGAAAAAAAATCAGAAAAGCTTCAAGAGAAAAGCAGGTAAACAGGGAAAAATATTTTATGGCAAAACAACGTTTGCCGAGACAGCTAGATATTAATGAAGTAATTAGATGATATGAAATATAAATCGTTATCACAATGGTTTAATAAGGAAAATTTTGTCTTCTTTCGTTTTTACTTTGACACGTAAAATGAACCTATAATAGGTACTCTTAATTTCAAAGGTCTTAAATTGCTAACACGCTATAAAAGTATATTATAATATATTATGATCCTAATTTAAATACAGTTACTAGCCCAGACAAATTATAAGACACAAAAAATCGTAACCTAGGAATAATTCGCATAGAGCTGAATCACCGTGGACTTTTGAGGTTTTATTTAAAATTTTTAGAGACGTTAAATAAAAATACAATTTTATTTAACGTCTCTACAAATTTTCAGCTCTATGCGAATTATTCCTAGGTCAAAAGTTTAATTTTCCTGGGCTATAGGTAAAATAATATTTTGACTGACTGAGACAAACGTCAATGCACATAATATGATTCTTGCAAAAATATTCGCAACAAAACACTTACACCCTGTACAAACAACGTTATAGTTAGCTCCCTCGGGACGTGTTAATGTACAGAACCAGTAATAACTGCACTGCGGCTACCACTAAATCAGCAGGAAGCGAGGTCGATATAGATAAATATAGATAGACCCAGCGTCGTGATGATACCGCCTGCGCCGATAACGGATGATGCATTCTTTGTAATTACACACTGTTATAATATATCGATGTTTCGAGATTGTACAGGGTGTTGGAGTTCTGAGAAAATGATTTTGTAAATTTTAAGGTGAGGTGGTTAATGATTTTCGCAGATAGTATCTTAGTGCCTAAATACTGAATCAATTTGAAAATATGAGGTGTCACAGATTCGTAATGATTAATATCGATGCCTATAGGTAACATGGGACGCTAAATTTCATAGTGGGGTTACATGTTTAACTTTTAATTCAATGCGATTTGAGATAAATCACTCAACAATAATATTATATATGTCGTAGGATGATTTGATTAATCCGTGTTTTCGCGAAATCCCTAGAATTTTCGCAAAAATTCGATTTATCAAATCATCCTACGATGTCGTAGGATGATTTGATAAATCGAATTTTCGCGAAAATTCTAGGGATTTCGCGAAAACACGGATTTATCAAATCATCCTACGACATATATATACTATGGCTTATAATATAACATCGCCTTATAACAAAAGTAAGAAAGCAAAAATTAATTTGACCGTTTTTTATTGGTGTTAAAAAATTGTTGTAATATCAGTTAATTTCCCTTTTGTAACTAAAATGTTATCAACTACTGCACGATACCAAAGGTAACAAAACTACGATAACTTATCACTCGAATTTCAAGCACCAAATATTTGCTAACAAATTCAATTAACGTTCAAAATACAATTTCAATTGAAATTATATTCATTGTTACAACATTCTAAAAGTAATTAACAAACAAGTGGCAACTGACCACTTCGATATCATAAACAATGTCATAATTGTTTGAATTTTACACCCGGTTTCTAACGACAATGTACACTATCTAAAGCTATGTTTAAGGTCGTTTGTTGACTTAGAAGTTGTCCAGCTTATACTCGTAGTAATTATTATAATGTCCTTTAGAGTGAGAACTTCGTAAGGGGTTGTGTGTGCTTTTCGGGTAAGAGGATAGGACACGTGACATAATCGGAAATTCGTAAGAACCTTAGCTATACAAACAAGTATTGATATATCGTTTTTTTATGAGACGGTGACAATAATTAAGTTTAGTCATACCGTTCGTGCCGTAGCTGCGGGGCTCCCAAAATTTTTGTTGTTGTAAGACTTGTTTAGATTAGGACACGATTTTTGCATTTAATAAACAAATGATTGAGAATTCTAAACATTATCGAATAACATTAGAATTCTAATCAAAAACAAATACTACCGTTAGTTGAAACATACAAAGCTGCAGGCATAAACTATTTATAAAATATGAACCTTAATTTAAACAGAGCATGTTTGTAGCACTGCAGGTCGTTCGGATATTTATTCTAAGGATATGATTAAATTCCTCTTTCATTCTAATCCCAACCCTATAATCCACTCATAGAGTTTAAATTCCTTGTACAAATATATTGGAGTTATGTCTACAATGTTACACCCTTCATTCGATTCCCAACCCTATTCTGTCCAATTAAAGTCTCAATTCCTTTTAATGGTATATAGTGAGTTATGTCAGGTGTGTTTGTCTATGGTCGGGAGCGAAGGTCGTTGAAGGTTGGCGCGCTTTTCCGCGATCTACGGCACTAGATAGTGATGGCGGCCGGCGCGGCGCGTGCGCACTCGCGCCATTAAAATTACGCTCAATGTTATTTACTATCCTATCCATCGCCAATTATCTTAAATGCTCTAAAATGCAGTAGGTTTAGAGTTTTAGTATTTAATGGCAGTTATAGAATTGATAAGCAACGGGAGGATAATGATATATGTTGATTTTAGGGGTTTACATTTCCATTTGGAAAGATGTGTTCAATTTTAAGCAGAGAGTAATTTTACTCTCTGCTTAAAATTTAAAAATCAAAAGCAATACATAAAAATTATATTTTTCTTTTTTTAGTAGTGAAAAAGTAGAAGACTATAAACTCTACTAATTTATTCATTAGCACGTACATGTCAAAAAAACTATGTTTTTTTGACATGTACGTGCTAAGTATATTCATACTCCAATAATAATAATTACCATCCTTAAAGCATAATAAATTATAAACAAAAAACTTTTTGAAAAAATTGTATAATATATTGAGGTTATAACTTAATAGTTAGAATTTTTATGGAGAAATTTATTTTCTTCTTTTTAAAGTATTTAAATAAAAGCTTTTTTTCAAAAAGTTTTTTTTTTCATAATTTATTTTTTGTTTTTTAGGTAAATCTCTGACTAGATTTCTTAAGATAACATTTTAAACTTTCGCGTTGCATTATAGTTAAACTTTTTAATCGGGACTTAACGCGACTTATTTAGTAGTAATGCTACTACGAGTACATACTTTTTCTCGACGTTTCGGCCGTGTTGCAACGGCCGTGGTCACGAGGGGACTGCAGGAGCGCGACGTCTTTGTCTGCACCGGGCGGTCTGTTCTACGACTACCCTCGTAGTAGCATTACTACTTAAATAAGTCGCGTTAAGTCCCGATTAAAAAGTTTAGATTTCTTAAGTCTGCTTGATTGTGGTTTATTTTGTTTCAAGAATTTGTTAAAATCTGATTAACTTAATTTAAGTCTTTAAAAAATCGTACTTAATTTTACGACTAAAAAATTAAATATCACTTAACAAAAATGACCGGATTCAACCAGGCATTTTCTAATGCTCAACTGGTTTTGACTTGACACGACACGACACGACGCGACACGACACGACACGACATGGCACGGCACGACACGACACGGCACGGCACGGCACGGCACGGCACGGCACGGCACGGCACGGCACGGCACGGCACGGCACGGCACGGCACGGCACGGCACGGCACGGCACGGCACGGCACGGCACGGCACGGCACGGCACGGCACGGCACGGCACGGCACGGCACGGCACGGCACGGCACGGCACGGCACGGCACGGCACGGCACGGCACGGCACGGCACGGCACGGCACGGCACGGCACGGCACGGCACGGCACGGCACGGCACGGCACGGCACGGCACGGCACGGCACGGCACGGCACGGCACGGCACGACACGACACGGCACGGCACGGCACGGCACGACACGGCACGGCACGGCACGGCACGACACGACACGACACGTCAAGTCATGTTACGATACGACACGACAGTTGACGACGCGGCACAACTGGACACCACATGACTTTTCAATTTACTCTCAATAAGCCATTTTGTTTGATACCCATATTGCACAAGTGCTTTAAAAATAACTATATTCCCCTATCTTAGATGAGCCGCCATATTGGATGTGGGATGACATTACATTCGTTTCCGAGTTACTCTCAATGAGCCCTTTCATTTGATACCCATATTATTGTAGAAGTGCATTAAAAATAACTTTATCCCCCTACCTTGATTGAGACGCCATATTGGATGTAGAATGACATTACATTCGTTTCCAAGTTACTCTCAATGAGCCCTTTCATTTGATACCCTTATTGCAGAAGTGTATTAAAAATAACTATACCTCTATCTTGGATGAGCCGCCATATTGGATGTAGTATGACAAAACATTCGTTTTCGAGTTACTCTCAAAAAGCCCTTTCATTTAATATCCATATTGTAGAACTGCATAGAAAATAAGTATTTCGCCATCTTGGTGGCGTGATGGTCGGCCATATTGGATTTAGAGTGATGTCACATACAATATCATGCATTGTCATCCAAACTAAACGTGCATGCAAAATTTCAGCTCGATCGGCTAAATATATCTACTCCAAAATTGAGTTCCAAGATTTCACCCGAACATACATACTTACATACATACAGAGCAAGTTAAATAAAAGCTTTTAAAATATACTACCCCTTAATAGCATAACATAGAAGATTTCAAATCCATAACTTAGTTAACTTTTGTAAACAAATTTTATAATAAAAAAACTCGTAGCTAGCCGCGTAGCGCGTCTACGACATTGCTACGAGTTGAAAAACTTTTTTTCTACTCGGCCTAATAAAATGTACTTTATATAATGTGTAACACAACTAAGTGATAAAACTTTAGGGTGTGTATATCCTCGTCCTTATATAGAGTTTACTGTGAAAGTAGCAGCGCCGAAAGAGATTTTTTTGTATTTTGTATAGGCAAGCGCCCCAGCGTCAGGAATTTGAAAAAAGTTGAAAAAAGAAAAAATCTTTCAATGCTGATACTTCGACATTGAACTCAATATAACGGATTCATACACAGCCTAAGATACTATCGCTTAGTTTGGTTACATCTTGTATAATGTATAACCTTATCTTATGTATAAAAATGGATTTTCAATTGTGTTAGTAACGCTAAAACTCGAAAACGGCTGAACGGATTGAGCTAATTTTAGTCTTAAAATATTCGTAGAAGTCCAGGGAAGGTTTTAAAGTGATACAAAGTTCACCGGGACAGCTAGTCTTATATGTATATAAAAATGGATTTTCAAACGTGTTAGTCGCGCTAAAACTCGAAAACGACTGAACGGATTGGGCTGATTTTAGTCTTAACATATACGTAGAAGTCCAGGGAAGGTTTCAAAGTGAAAAGAAGTTCACCGGGACAGCTAGTAATATATAAAATTCTCGTGTCACAATGTTAGGCCGCGTACTCCTCCGAAACGGCTTTACTGACTTTTACCAAATTTTATATGCATATTCAGTGGATCTGAGAATCGGCTATTGGCTACTTTTTATATTGATAAGTGCATTTGTTGAATAAATAATAGTAAATTATTACAACTCGAGACTGACGGCGACCATTGTTTGTGCGACGGGATAGCAATGGACGTTGCCACGGTGACATACCTATTTAGTCAGTTCAATAAAATAATACGGGCGAAATACTTTGTATGGCAAAGAAACATTATAATTACTTCAGCGTCATTTTAGCGCTCTCGATGTAGTTCTAGCTGTGATAAATGTGCTTTTAATACTACGATACTGCCACGAGCCAATTTTATGTACCTACTGATCTCAGTTTCTTATCAATTATTTCACCAACTGTTTATAGCACAAAGTATTTTATTATATCTTTCGAATTGTGATCTTATTTAGATATTTTTGCAGTCAAATGTTTACCATGTTCAATGGGCACTGTCCAAAAAAAATCACATGTACTTTTTATATCTTTTTTCGTTAAAATAGGGTATTTTAAGAATATAAATTAAATAATTTTGAAATTCATTGGCTAGTTTTTTCTCAATAAATTTTTAAAGTTTCGCTCTGACGTCATCATCGGCGGCCAATAATTGACCTCTGCAGTATGTTTTTTCCTTTCAATCATATTTATAATGGCTGGTTCTTCAAATGCAAGTTCTCATTATGTAAAAGTTGATACGAGAAGCTTACCAAAAGTTCGAAACGTAATGTTGGTCGAATTTATTGCTAATTTAACGTCATTGAAGGTCAAACAAAGGTTAAACATATTTGTTCAAAAATATAAGTAACTAATGGGTATTTTTTTCGTTTATATACAAAAAAAATGATCACTGACCTTATTCCTCGAAATGTTTTTGTAATGAGCAAAATTAAAAAAAAATGGTCAATCCCTATTAGTATTTAACCACAGGGTAATCGACGGAGAGCTGGCGACCAAATCGGTCATGTGGCTTCAGCTGTATTAAAACTTCCCTAAACAACCAAAGCAAAAAAACGAAAATAAAACATATTTTTTTTACAAATATGACAAAGTAAAAAACCCAACTCCTCCTAGAGCTTTCAAACAAAATTTTATACAGGGCGCCAAGGCCCGCGACCTCCGAATCTAAAACCACGCTCTTAACCACTGGTCCACTAAGTATATTTAAACTGTGGATAGTCGCGTGTTGTAGTAGTAAGTCCAGTAATTACACTATATAAGATCACGGAAGCTTTTAGCCGCCAATTTTATTGAACAACGTCCACAGTACTTTCATTGTCCACGCAACCGTTTTACTGTGTTACATAATACTGCATGATACATTGAGCCTTCGTTTGCATTTCCTTTTTTAAACGACTACAAATATTAAGGATTAGAAAAAGATTCGAGGATCAAAACACCTATTCTATCTATTTGTGGACGCATCACACCATGTCAGTTTGGCCCCGTGCTAAGTACCTGAAGGACTTGTGTTACGGGTACCAGACAACGGAAATATATTTAATTCTTTTATACTATACATATTATATTTAAGATTTTTATTATATGATAGACATATTTAATACACATCCATGACCCAGGAACTTTGAAAACTTTTTGTTTCGTCGGCGGGATTCGAACCCACGACCCCCGGCTTGAGCTACCAACAGACCACCGACTGACCCACAGAGGTCGTCCTATTACCTTTTACTATAAGTACAATAATTATTACTACCATGTGTCCATACTAATATTATAAATGCGAAAGTTTGTCTGTCTGTTTGTTACTTCTTTACGTCTAATCCGCTGATCCGATTTTGCTAAAAGGTATAGAGATACTTCACGGAGTTGAAGCCGCCATCTAACTCAAGATATTTTCGACATAATCATTTATTCAAAAAAACTACAATTACAAGAATGTAATAACAGATCTACAATAAGTTATCTTGGGTTATTTTATTGAAATCTGAACCGAACGAAATACTAAATGAATCTGCATTTATGCTGTATTAAAACAGACGAATAGAGGTAAGATCGTACCTACAGAACATAAGGAATCAACATGAAAGCGTAGCGACACTTATGTAAATTTAAATTGATACTAGACGATATGAACGCATCGGTTTTTAATGAAATGTGCATAATTTTACACATAAATAATAATAACGTATATCATATTCGATATTACGGTATATTATATTGAATATTAACTGTGAATCAAATCATATTCTGTAACGTAAGAGAAATTTCACTTAACAATTTCAGAATGGTCTTGGAGACAGAGCAAGAACCTTGGTCTACTACTCTATCTAATACTCATCCACAGAGGAAATTCGTGGCACCAAACCCAACCATATCGTTCAATTTATGAGCAGTATTGGATTGGAGATGACACTCTAGTGTGAAGGAGTCACAATAAATCCTTATGGGTCGCAGTGACGTCAGGGCTACAGTGACCTGCCTTCTTAAAAAAATAGTCTTGGAAAATAATTTAGGGTATGATGTTATATTTCAATTCGAAACAATCATTAATCAAATAATCACAAAGTATTATAAATGCGGAAACGTGTCAATTTGTCTTCATTTCTATCTGTCCGTTGGTACCTCTTAAGAATTCGATCTGGGCATAAACACGATATCTTAAAATTTTCTCGATAGAAAAAAATCACAAAAATGCATCTACTTTTCACGAATTTTTCATTTATTGCCATAACCGTGCATTGAACTAAGTTAATATTTTAACACATTGTATAAAATTTTATCATTGAGAAACCGACCTAACGGATTTTTAAAATGTTGTATATTATGAGAAAATATTAATGTGGCGATGAATCCGCGTCGTCCTTTTTCACCTGGCATAATATGAAAGATGGGCGCGGGCGTGAGTGTGAAGAGAGAAGGACGATGTTTGATTTTTTAGGTTAGTCGCCCTCATAACGCTTAAGCGAACCTATTTTAATTAAAATTATATACTTTCAGTTTCAGAAAAGGACCTAGGATGGTTTTTATACCGTGTAAATATACGACTTAAACGAATTTTCGGGTTACTAAGCTTTTATTTTCTTATAATAATAGTGATGTCATAACATTATCGATACTAGATAATAATTTGAAACTTTGGTACCGCCGTCACTCTTGAGTGACTTGTATTGGGTGAATGTTTGGTGAGCAATGTCATGGTTCACTTCATAATTAATAAAATATTTTATAGGGACTACGACATATCCTTAAATAATTGCATCATGGCGCAGCGGAGGCGTTTTGTAAAACATGCTAATTAAATAATTCATAACATTTATTAATTGTAGTTTTTATTAATAATTATTATTAGCAGCCTAAAGTGTCCCACTACTGGGTAAAATGCTCGCCGTCTTCTATCAATAAAAAAGGAAAACTGATTGTCTGATAGATCAAGGCAAGGGCTAAACCCTTAAAACTGAAAACTTAAAATGTTGTAGACGTGTTGCTCTTATTACATTAATTATAACATTAATTATCACTGTCAAATAGGGAATCAATTAGGATTGTTTTTGTTCTTTTATATATATATATATATATATATATATATATATATATATATATATATATATATATATATATATATATATATATATATATATATATATATATATATATATATATATATATATATATATATATATATATATATATATATATAAATACGAATGTGTGTTTATCCGTCTGTAACCTCTGTACGCCCAAACCGCTCAGCTGATTTTACTGTTATTTAGTATGAAGAATTTTTGCGCAACGGAGTTGTAGGCGTTATCTAGTTATCTTATAATTTTTTGTTACATTTTTAAATTAACTAACAGACCAAGATAAAAGACGAACCGCTTTTACACCGTGTTAAACAATAAACCTGCTTATTAGTTTATCACAATATCTTATAACATGCCGACAATATCCCGATGCGGCCCTTCCTGTATCGATGTATCGATATCGACGCCGCTACCGATTCTAATTACCGATAGTACAACACTAGTTAGACCTGTCAGAGTAATCTTTTCATCGAAACTTGAAGATGATTTCAAAAGGTGGCTTGTAAAATTTAAAGATAGTTTAAATTATAAGTAGGTACGTGTTAATATTTGTCTTTCGATTGCAAGAAAGAAGTTCTTTAATCATTATTTGAATTTCGAAGAGTTCTCTCGATTCTATCACAATAGACATAACTACCACAATAGACTTAACTACCAGTAGTTCGACTGCAAAGAAACGGACAGGTTTCAATATCTGTCAAATTCGTCGGGTTTCACTAGGATTATGAACGGAATGTGCCTCGCGCTGGCTGATATAATTTATTTTTAAATATTTAAAATAAAGATTTCAAAATTGCGCATGTGCCAAAACACAAATAATAATACGACCAAAGAGGAACACGTACAGCGAATATGTCATAGTTTTAAATTCGTAGGTAACAAGTTAACAACTTCTTTTTTTCGTCAAAATACGTCAAATTTAAAAATTTCAACATCAGTTCTAAGTCGGCATACTCTATAATTCTGTCTACTTTGTTACTACTATCATTAGGTCACCACTTTTATGAAAATGGTATAAAACCAGGATCATACCAAAGCAAAAATTTTGAAAATCGGTTCGGTTCAATCATTAGGTCACCACTTATACGAAAATCGTATGAAACCGGGATCATACCAAAGCAAACATTTTGAAAATCGGTTCACAAACGGCGGAGTAATCGTTGAATATACATAAAAAAATATAATAATATATACACAGCCGAACATAGAACCACCTCCTTTTTCAAAGTCGGTTAAAAAAGAAGAGAGTTTGTTTAATCATCCAGACGTCTCACAGATATAATATAAAAAATATTAAAACAAATTGAAAAAAAATTCTTTGCCGCGTTGCGATTACAAAAGAAAAAAGTATGGATTTCTTCACACTGATGATGATTTTAACAGGAAATTGCATCTGATTGAAAGTTACATGAATTCCTTACTTATTGTCAGTTTTAATGTTATTTTAATGTTTTTCTCTGGCAATAATGCTCATAAAAATTAATAAAAAAAAACAGAAGATAACTTTATCTCGAATTTTTTGCTACCTAAGCTGCAAGACCGAATCTTTCCTCTATAAAGTCTCAAGATAATTCATTTTGATTAAAAAAAACTCTTACAAGTTTCCGAAAGTTTCGTATTATGAATGATATTCCCATATAATAATGAATTACAGTAATTAATATGCATACTTTATGTCAACGCCAAACCAAAAGCAATTTTAAACCTACACATAGGCTTGAATATCCCAAATCTAGCAACATATTAAAGGGAATATAATATAAAGCTAGAACAATCTGCGGACAGTTAGGATTGCAGGCAATTCATTGTTTACAATCCGACTTTCACGTGACCTGGGCAAGAGGAAAGTGGAGTGACCATCGGCCCGTTATTAGATGATAGCAACTTGTAATGTGGATTACTTTAGTGTTGCCAGTCTAAGGGTAATTAATTAAGACCCTGCTGTATAGTTGGCAACACTGTTGTAAGGTGAATTTCTAAGATGGGTGTGAAAAATTTGTACTTAGCTAGAGTTCCATTGCAGAGTGTAGCATCGGCGGTTATTATATGATAGCAACTTTTAATGCGGATTACTTTAGTGTTGCCTGTCTAAAGTTAATTAATTAAGACCCTGCTGTATAGTAGGCAACACTGTTGGAAGGTGAATTTCTAAGATGGGTGTGAAAAATGTGTATTTAACTGAATTAACTGGAGTTCAAAATTCCAATACAGAGTACTGCATCAGCCGTTATTAGATGATAGTAACTTGTAATGTGGATTATTAGTGTTGCCAGTCTAAGGGTAATTAATTAAGACCCACAGTTGTATGGCAACACTATAGGAAGGTAAAATTCCAAAAGCGTCCAAATTATTATTGAGCTAGAGTTTGATTAAAAAGTGTTCAAACATTGAAATTACAATATTTACGCAGCTTTTCGCAAAATTACAAATTTATTAAAATCACATCGTTATAAAACCGTACATTTTGCTGTGATATGTAACTCTTTGTAATATTTTTTCTATACTACACTCGGGCTAACTTGTCGCTAGCGGTCATTGGCCTGTCAAAAACTTGTCATTATCCATATAAACCGCGACTGACAATGAAGTGTCAGATATTGTTTATCGTGGTTTTATATGGAAAATGACAAGTTTTTGACAGGGAGTCAATGACCGCTAGCGACAAGTTAGCCCGAGTGGAGTATAGTAACCCTTTAGTAGACATAATTTATTTTTACGTCAAATTAAAAATAAGGCGGATTATCAGCTTCTAGATATCATTCTTCATAACTCTGCTACGTTATAAAACAGAATATTATAATGTTAGAGTATTCGTTCTTTCTTCGATCTTTTTCTTTTCCATTGAGTAATAGCAAAAGAAAGGCTGTAAGTATTTGCACTAATGTATTCACAAATCGGAACGCAATTTCCCTGCGTTACCTCATCTTCTTACCTAAGCCTATATTTCATGTGCGCCGTTATCTTACAATTATCTCGTATCACCAATGCGTGGGGGGCTTCAGTCACATTCTACCTCCGCCAGGATCTTATCCCAACTAAGTAGGGATCATTCTCTTGGAAATGTGAGGTAAAATAATATTGAATGGTTGTGTGGGCGACTGGCTAGCTGTCAACAAATCGCCGCTTTGTCGAAATTACGAGCGCGGACGAACGCAAATAAAGTAGCGAGTCTACGCCCGGTAGGTGGAGCTGTCGGAAGGACTAGAAATTAAATGTTATATTTTATGGACAAGCATTTGCTACGCTCGATACTATCAGTATGATGCATTTTGTAATAATTTGAGCGATGCATCTGTTGCGTTGCTGTAGGTACGATGTTTCGTCAAACGTCAACTTTTATTTGAAAACTATTTTGTACAGTTTTTGCCTGTCGCTTTTCTGTTTCAGGATACAATTATTATCCTGCCGACTCACAGGCACATCTTTCAATCGCAATATCCTAAAAATTGTAATAGTGTTGTTGTTTTTTAAGTTAATATTTTGAATTACTAATTCATAATCTAGATTCTTGTGGCATTAATTTTAAAAGCCACAAGGTAACTTTTAGAACTAATGCCGCTGCCGTGTAAAGACCATACAAACAGCAGATCCTTGCAAGATTATAAAGCTTTCTATAAAGTTAATTTATGTCAATTAAACGTAACAAAGACTTTATTTATCTCTATAATTTATCGATTTTCCTCAAAATATGTTTTGTTTTCCGCATCTTTTTGCATCTATCCAGCATCGCGAGACTACAGAGCCGTCCGTCTATGAAATTTGATTACGTCTAACAAGAAGTGAACGCTGAATGTTATCATGACGGCAGATAACTGGTACTATTATAACAACGAATAGATTACCCGGCTGATATCAGCAGATATAATTTACGGTCAACAATTGTATAGAGCGATAGTGCTACGGTTAAATTTTGCTTGGAGTACACTAGTATTTACATTGGCTATACGTATAAAAGTGTCGCTTTTTAAACGACGACCAAATTGATTGTTTCATAAAATTTTCACATTTTTTAACGTTTTCACCTTTAAACTTTAAAGCTCTTTACGAGCGACTTTTCATGTCATCAAAAAGTAAGTTATTTGATTAAATATATTGAAATCAGAAATTGATAGAGATACTTCTTTGTAGCATCGTCTTGCACGTTTTTTGATGGCAAAAAGCTTAAACTCGTTAGACCTAGTAGACAAGTGGCAAGCGATTATACGCCAACAAAATGTATGGGATTTGACATTAGTATTCGATAGCGAAGCGATGACTTATGTCAAATCGCATACATTTTGTTGGCGTTTACGATAATCGCTTGCCACTTGTCTAGGCCCTCAGGTCATGTGATTTGATAAAAAAATCGTAAGACGGAGAGAGAATCGTCAGCGTCGCCGAGAGTGTTATTTTTATTTGTTAAAAGGTTATAATTATAAAACGGTCTTTTGAGCTGTGACACTGGGTACATGAAACAGTTAGGTTTTTTTAAAATTTTATACAGACTTTAATTAGTCCGAGACCCCTGACTTGGTCTTATTTTGATAAAATCCACTTTTAATTGTGAGAAACGAAACCTGATGGACAGGCGAAACCCGATCGGCTCAAAATATTGACCTTACAGATAATTAAGGAAATGTTTTGCTACAGTTTTTAAAGTGCTCGCAATAAATAAGGTTCCTGTTTTCATTTACTCTCGTACTCATTACAATAAATTGGCTGGTCTTAAATTCGCGGTATAATGATTGGTATTTAAACTGTAAGAGATACAGCGTGGTTACCATTTTCTGGATGTTTCCTGTAGTTCTCAACATCATTATTAAAAAAATTGCTTAAAAGGTTAGAGGACAAAGTTTGAAAGTTTGCCAGAAAAAAAGATTTTTATGATATATCTTTATTACCCTGTTCAGGTGATAGGTGAATACATCATGTTATGAGGTCTAATAAATTATTAATAAAATTTTCAACGATGTTATACTTGGGTTTTTGTGGAAATCTGTTTCTGCAAAAAGACGATACAAGAAAGATCATCATAGCATGTGATATTATAATGTCTATCGCTATAGACACTACGTGCTATGATAATATTATGCACGATGCAGGATTATGGCATACAACCAACGGCCAACGCCATAATCTTGCATCGTGCTATGTTCTTACCTTTTCAAGAACTGATGTTATGCTGTGAATTGCGACCTTATACTTTATTTTGGCCATATTTTTTTGAAGAAAGCTTACTTTTGGTATGTTTTTAAATGAGTCCATTATTCGTTATCTCGCAAATGGCTACCGATGTGATTCAGGCTGCAGCTTGGTATCGGCGGACATTAATAAGCACCTTTATACCGCCACGTCAGGCCGAATTCGGTCGTGGATTAAATAAGTTCATTACTGCGTTTCGCAAAGATTTTAAGTATTTTACAATGATTTATAAGCACTGGATAAGGCTACTTTATTGATAAGTATTAATAATTTATATTTTATGAGTAATTATGCTTATGTTCATTTACCGCTAAGAGACAGGCCCGGCTTACACAAAGCGCCTTGTAGACTCACCTTTTTTAAAAACTGTAAGTAAGAATTTTCCGACACTTTCTCCTACCTAACTCCTGGTCACAAGGTGGAGTAATATTATATCTGTGGCGGTACAACTAGCGCCATAATTTTTAATTTTCTAAGTCACACGTTGGTATATAATTACGTAGCATGTCGTTATGTCGTCTATAGGGTCACTTACTTACATATGACGTCATATTATGTAAGTAAGGTCTTTGTCATTTCAAAAAGCTGTCATGTGTCACGAACTTTTGGTCTATCATAGGCCAATATAAAAGCATAATACTTGAAAGCTATCCAGTGCAGGTTAATCAGTGTTTTAACCTGTGTCCGGCGGATTATTGATACAAGCACGTATATGACGGGCTGCGCGCTGCGAGGCGGCGCGCGGCGGGGATAAAAGAGCCTGCACTTACGCGGTGCGTATTCATAGTGCGGGCTGCTGAGATGACCTTTTGGACTTGAGTTTTTTTTTTCATGCTTTTTATTTAATTTTTAAAATGTTGGATAAGCTATGTTATATTATTAAGTACAAATAAATCTGCATTATGGTCTTATTAAATTAGAAATTGCCATGATTTTTGCCTTAACTTGACATGTCTATTGTGCTATTGTGTTGTGTGTGTTTTGTTTGTACGAATTTATGTATCTATAAAATGATTTCCAATATAAATAAAGCATTATGAATATATATTTGCATATTGTCTTTATCATTATTTCAAGCTCCCCCTCTTTTTCTTCACAAACCACGATCCCTCCATTTTGTTATATTGCTTACTTTTAAAAACCCTTATTGTCCAGACTATAAATATAGGTTTCCGTATGGAATGTGCTACAGTTTAAATGAGGCTGTGCGGAACCGGTCCGGCCGCTCGCCTCCGCACTTCGGGGAAAAGCTATAATATATAATATAACGATATAATATAAATTATACTTCGAATTAAAACGCACCGAAAAACCGACATTATCGATACGTGGTAAACAAACATCATTAAAAAAATTGTTAAACAAACATGGCGTCAGCGGACATTTTTTTTTTGCTGCAATTTTCGCGAGATATTTCAGGTGCTGAAGTTAAACGATGTATTTAAATTGGATAAAAATTGTTCTTAATATTATAACTACTTAATTGACACATGGATAACATTTAACTTCCCGGTACTTTCTTCTGAATAAAAGAAGGATAGCATGGTTGTCGAAAAACGGACGAATTGGGGCTTACTTAGGTTCAAATTTAGATTAAGATTAAACATTATAAAAATCCACTACCTATACCTACCTATACATACCCATTTATAGAGACTTATTGATAGATAACTACGATTACACACTGTAAACATGAACAACCGACGTCGATTAAGAGCTATCATATCCGAATATACTTTACACTTAAGGCCACATCATATAAATAAGAAAGCATTATATATGATTTTATGAACAACAATAATAGACGTTTAAGGCTCACGCACAGTATAAAGTTTCTGAAAGATACGCCTGATTATCAACTACTGCGATATACATAAAGTTTTCACTTGGAGCCACTCTGGTAGCGTGAAGCGTGCTCAATTTCATACAATAGTGCAGTGTTTCTCAACGTGTAGGTCGATAAGTACCCCTGAGGAAACCCTAGTTGGAAAACTCTCTTAGCTGAGACAATAATTTAGTGAAATGAATACGATCAAAGTTAAATGTAAATACTAAGGATATTTTACTAAACAATTATCTCAAAATAGAAAGAATCAGTTTATTCAAGCTATGAATAAAGGTTAGTTCATACTGCAACTTCACAAGGCGATACGATGCATTTTTATACGAGCCACTCAAAATTGGAATCGGCAGCCCACCACCGTAGTCAAGTTTGTCATTTAAATGTATCTTTAGTAATTAAGGTCAATTTCGGGTAAAGTTTAGTCAGGGTCAATTTTGGGTACCCAAGAGGTCATAGTATGAAACAGTTTGAAAACCCTGTAACATTGAATAGCGTTCACGTGTAAATAGGGTTGGTCTTATTTAGTGGTCCGACCGGGTTATTATGACCGGCGTTTGAGGCTAAGGACCATTATAGTACCTCATCTCATTGTTTCTATTGGTCCATCAATCGTCAGTATGCCTACACCCGTGTAAGTATAAAGACCACATCGACATTCAACACTAGATAAGCAATGATATTTGAAAATGTACAAAATTTATAGTGTAACTAAAATAAACAAAGAGTTCAAAGTTTAGAGGGTTTTCAAATAATAATTAAAATGTAATAAAAAATATGTTATTTTAAAAACATGTTGACAATTGAAATTAGTTTATTGCTACTTTTATTTTTATGAAGCTTTAAAGTATTTAGGTGCAGAAAATAATATAGAGTTAATAATAAAAATCAATTATCAATAATAAGTGAAGGAATAATCCTTCACTTATTCTTCTATAAAGAAGTATTGTAAAAGAAAACTATGATAATAATATTATACTGTATCTGAAACTGATTTATAGTAAAGTCGTTACGTAGAGTGCTACGCCCAAGCTTTGTTCGTAGCACAGTTTCATCTTCAACCAAATCAGAACAAACTAGAGATTAACTATTTACTTATTGTGAGAAACCATACATTTTGTTACATGGAAACTGTCATAATATGTTAGTATTTCAGTCCCAGAAAATATACCAGTAATATACCCATCAAAATCAGTTAGATAACAGATAAACATTCGACTCCACACAGTTATTATTAAAATGCAAAATACATATTCTGTTTGTTTTTCTATCTGTCTGCATTATCTCTTAGCGCTTAAATGATTCAATCGATTTCGATAAAAATTAATATGAAGATTAGAGAATCTCAATATATTTTTTTTATGAAAGAAGGGGGCAAACGAGCAAACGGGTCACCTGATGGAAAGCAACTTCCGTCGCCCATGGACACTCGCAGCATCAGAAGAGCTGCAGGTGCGTTGCCGGCCTTTTAAGAGGGAATAGGGTAATAGGGGAGGGTAGGGATGGGAAGGGAAGGGAATAGGGGAGGACAGGGAAGGGAATTGGGCCTCCGGTAAACTCACTCACTCGGCGAAACACAGCGCAAGCGCTGCTTCACGCCGGTTTTCTGTGAGAACGTGGTATTTCTCCGGTCGAGCCGGCCCATTCTTGCCGAAGCATGGCTCTCCCACGTATATATACTTATATATATAATAAATACTCAGAGGAGTAAGAAAGTAGACGCTACTATAGAATTCCCGTCCAATGACCGAATTTCCGAGTTCAACGATGTTGAACTCAAGTGTCAACGATAGCGTTTAATTTTATAATAGGTACTGAAAATAATATGAAAATGATCTATATTATATATCACATCTATGGCCTGATAAGATCACAGCAGTTTTGCCCCGGCAGGCGAGCTATCTTGATCGCAACCGGCTCAGCCCGCTCCATACAAATTGTAGCATATCTCATACTACTTTTGGGCATAGTTAACCCTACAGTACTAATGGGATTTACTCTAGGTGTGATGATGCCTATCACTGGCCCCAATGGGATTTATTGGCCCAGACGCCCACGGGGACACCACTAGCCTTTTGCGGCTATCTTGGCGTTTTATTGGTTAGTTTTTTGATAGGATTATAGAGGGTCGGTGAGTCAAAGAGCGTTAGAACGCAAGAGAGGTGGTTGTTATTTTGATTGTATGTTTGTTAGTTGGTATTTCATAAATATTTAGACATTTTTTTTCTAATTTTTGTGAAAGTTTTTTATGTAAGTAAGTAAATTATGTAAGTCTACTTCAGAATTATTTTGCTATTGAAAAAATCTTGAAATACGGCTTGAATAAGAAACAAACGTAGTAATAATTTTAAAAATCGAATAAAAAACAAACAATGCGATAATATAAAAAATCAACATTCTAGTACTTAATAATTTTGGCCACGTACCACATTATCATTGTAAGATTGTAGTTAAAGAAAGCATAAGTTAGGCTTATGTCTCATTTGTAAACGCGTTATTTAACTGACTTTTAACCCAAATACACTAAAGTTAAATGTACAAGTTGTTATCCAGTGGTACTATTAAGGTTAAATATTCCTTATCTCGCCGGCAAGTGGTCCAGAACAGGGCAAGACAAAGTTGAAAGATAAAGTAAAGTTATCTGTGGTTTATATCAAATATGACATGACCTGCGAAAGATCTAACGGGCTGCGATACTGGCTACTGCCGCCCCGAGCCTCAATAAGGAAATAATTTTAACCTGACACCATAAAATCAGGTTAGAACAATTTCGAATTTCGATATAATTCAAATTTAGAATGTTAATTTTTTTATTGTGTGCTTTTGTTATTTTGTTTTATAATGCTACATACTTCAAAATATTGAAATAAATTATTTCGTACAGCGTTTATTGTTGTTGTTTATATTTCAGTAATTTGTGTGTTTTTAACCCTTTTTAGCGCGATTAAACGTTATTTGGTTAATTTTAATATATTCACAGATGGTATCTAATAAAATATAAAAAAAAACGTATGTTATTACATACGTTTTTTTTATTAGGCAGATTAAGAGAACATCGAAATCAAAGTCATAATCTGAAAGTTGTAGAGATTATTTTACTGACGAAATTAATGTCACAAATATAGGTTTAAAGTTCACACGTAACAGTAACATAATATTATACAGTTTCAAACGGAACGTGCAAATCGATAGCGCAATAAAACCCAAACTCGTATAACCTTTGCCACACTTTCTCGTTTAATTAAAAAAAAAGCGAGCTTTGAACGAATTTCACGTTCCACTTTATCTCTGATTTTTATGACAGTGCGTCGTGAGTGCGTCATGATTATAAAGGATAGGAGCTGTGTATGACGCACTGTCATAAAAATAACATAGGACCGCCCTTAAGAGCTCACCTGACTCTAAAAATCAAACATCGTCCTTCTCTCTTCACACTCACGCCCGTCTTTCATATGCCAGGTGAAAAAGGACGGCGCGGAATCATCGCCGAATTAGTTTTACTTGAATAAAAGACGAACTATAATGATTATGAAAAAAGTGTTTTGAGCAAATTTAGGTTTTATCAATACCTTTTTAGATATTAAAAAATATTAAAGAAAAGACAGCAACTTCGAAGATCCAAGCAAAAATGTGTCTAAAACAAGGTTTTTTGTAAAAAAGATACTATCGAGCATTTTTTGAGTAATCGTGTTATCGTCTTGAGCATTTAATCTTTATGAACTGAAGTTACTTGTGTCAAAAAATCAGTTTTCTAGACCTTACAGATTTTGAGATCTAGGTTAATGTATGTAGTTAAGTTAGGGTCATATGGGCTCTTAAAAGCCGACAATAATTTTACTATAATTCAGATTCGATATAGCTTAGATGCCGTTCCTACACTACCAAACGCTGTTTCTATGAAGGCATTAGACGCGATCTGACTGGGCGAAACTCCAAAAAATATTTACGGTTATTTGACGTACAGATTATATATATTACATTATATATTATATCTATGGACGCTTCACACCACGTCAGTCTGGTCCCGTGCTAAGTACCTGAAGGGCTTGTGTTACAGGTACCACAGACAACGGAAATATATTTAATACTTTTATACTATACATATATTTAAGATTTTTATTATTTCATACACATATTTAATACACATCCAGACCCGGGAACATTGAAAACTTTTTGTTCCGTCGGCGGGATTCGAACCCGCGACCCCCGGCTTGAGCTGCCACACACTCAACCAATTGAGTCACAGAGGTCGTCAAACTAAATACTTTATTTAATTAATCGCTGTTATACCCGGACTGGATAAAAGTTTGATCGAAGCCGTTTTAAAGCAGGATCGGGGTACTGATTGCAAATAAGAGAGATCTAGATCATTTAGGTACGCAACAGGTAGCGGTAAGTGGGTGAAAGGTTTCATTGTGGTGTCACGAGTCCGAACGGCCATTTTATAAGCTTGTAAATAAATGAAGGCAAAATAATACGCCGGCAGCGTTATTGTTCCGTTTTGATATCGCGATGGCGATAGAGAAACTGTGATTTCGCTCATTCCCCGAACAGATATAGATAATTTCAAAATATAGCGGTGCTTGCGAAAGAACACTGTTATTTAATTAGTCCTTGCGACTTGCGCCGAATTATTGTTAAGGCTGCCTATAAGGGCCCTCCCCTACGGAGATTCCGTAATTTACCGTATTTAGAGCCTTATAAACTCATGATTTGAAAGCTACAAAGTTATAATAAAAATACAGCAATAATCATCAGTATATCAACATTCCTTTCCCCGTTTTAAATTTTCTATTTTTATTTATTATACTCATGATATTAGATTCCAAAGTAATACCAATTTATTAAAATTGAAGCATACTTTCAGCATCTCCCTAGTATTTACAAATTACGTTTATTTGAAATACACGACAATAGATAGACAATTTCATTAACTACATATTCCCCGTTTTTTTAGATCAATTTTCAACTAAGATAAGTAAAAAAATAGGATTTTTGTGCGATCTCGGCAACGAGTCAAATGTATGGTCAAGGTCGTTTGCTTGGGGGATGGCCTTAAGGTCCAATCTTCGCCGCAAGCCACCGCGATCGACAAAAATTCATGTAAAATGCCACTCCATGATTATTAGTCTTATTTAGCAACGAAATTAAAAACGAATAATGATAGCAAGAGTAGCAGATAAATACGGCAGAATGTAACATAACAGTACGGCAAACGAAAGAGAGAAAGATGTGGAGTGATAATATTGTTGTAGCTTCTTCATAATCAACGCAATCTGTGAAAATTGTAACAGAAAACTCACACTACTTACTATCTAAGGCCGGTATAAATAGTCAGTACTCAAGATGCATCAGTCTCAAGACGCGGTTCGGCTCTACGATTGGTCCAAATTTTGACAGTCAACCAATCACAGAGCCTGAACCTTGTCTTGAGATCGAGATGCATCTTGAGTACTGACTATTTATACCGGCCTTACTTGCAAAATATAGTTTTACTATTTAAGGCACTTTAATTATCATTATTATATTATTTCCAACGCTATTTTCATTTTGCACGTCTAAATTTTTTATTCGTCAACAAACATCGATTTGTTATTTAAATATTGTGACGTTCGTAACATTTCTCCACTAACACTTTAACCCCTAACATTTGGCCTTTTATTTAAAATTTCTATTGCAAGTTTAAATAACTTACCGTTAGTTGAGGCGAAGGAGCCATCCCGTCGACTGCTACCTGGTGACAACAAAAAATATTCATTAATCCTTGTCCATATTATCTATACTAATTAAATTATCTATAATATTAACTAGCTGTTGCCCGCGACTTCGTCCGCGTCAGCAAAATGTGATAACAAAAAGAGAAAAAAATCCCCTTTTAAGGTTCCTTTATAAAAAAAGTGAAATATATCCTCCTCCTTTTCGGAAGTCGGTTAAAAAGTAGCCTAAGTTATTTCTTACTACATCAGCTATGTGCCTAAAAAAATTCAAAGATTAGCTGGAACAAATAGACAGACAGACAGACAGACATACAGACAAAAATTGTAAAAATGTTGTTTTGGTGTCTGTACCCTATATACATTCATATGCATTTAGTAAAAAAACGGTTCTTTCAATATTACAAACAGGCACTCCAATTTTATTTATATGTATGTAATTATGTATTATATAATATGCGAAAATGTGTCGTGTCTTTTACTTTTTCACTTTAAACCCCCGAAATTTTGCTGAAATTTGGTATGGAGATACCACGAGGTACTTTGAGTCCCGGGGAAGGACATAGGTACTTTTTATCCCGGAGAAACATACTGTTACCGTGCGATAAACGATTTTTGCACAACGAAATTACGAGTGTCATCTAGTATTATTATTATTATTATATTTTTTTTATGATATAAGGGGTCAAACGAGCAAACGGGTCACCTGATGGAAAGCAACTTCCGTCGCCCATGGACACTCGCAGCATCAGAAGAGCTGCAGGTGCGTTGCCGGCCTTTTAATAGGGGAGGGTAGGGAAGGGAAGGGAAGGGAATAAGGGAGGGTATGGAAGGAATAGGCTAGGGGATTGGCCTCCGGTAAACTCACTCACTCGGTGAAACACAGCGCAAGCGCTGTTTCACGTCGGTTTTCTGTGAGAACGTGGTATTTAAACGGTCGAGCCGGCCCATTCGTGCCGAAGCATGGCTCTCCCACGTATAATTATCATTTTTAAATGATGTATGAATAAGACCTATTAAAAGTTTTAAAAGTTAAAGTTAATCAGGCATAATATTGTGGAATATTTAGCAACATTCCATGAAAATAGTCATGACAGCTTGTTAGCAAATTAGTAAGTTATACAATGTTTTACGTACAAAAATTAAAAAGCAGTTTTTGTAGATTGTGCATCAATGCGTTTCTTTTTTCCCTCTTAGGGTTGATTCAGACCGCACCGCGACGCGTATATGCATTTCTAAATTTATATGGATTTGACAGATTCGCAAGACGTCTCACGCAATTGAAATCTGTCAAATCCATACAAATGCCGTGCCGCGCCTCGCTTCGTCTCGTCGCGTTGCGGTCTGAATTGACCCCTAATCATTTAAAGCAATACACGTACATACAAAAACATTACTATGACAATATCATCGAGAAACTACTAAAAACCAAAAAAAAAATATATTTCTATTTCTATTTACGTATATCAAGTGATCTCTGAGCTCGTTCTCCTGGCCATTAAAAAAAAAACAAAATAGGTAACTACCTTTAGTCAATAATTCCAGTAACTTGCTAGAGAAATGGTATTCTGAAGTGAACATCATCACATAGCAAACTCGAACAAAACTTGACTAACTCTTCAACTACAGGTTTCTGTATCACTATTAGTGATACACAAAAGTCTCACACTGAACACTTTATTGAACTTCCTACACTAACCAACTCTACCTTATGTCAATTATCATTAAACTCTTTGTCAAACCATCATTAGCAAGCACTTACTTTTACCTAACTATCACTAAAGATTACTTCTCTTTGTTAATCTGACAAAATGACACTGGCAATTTTTTTTCTTAAGTAGGTACTATTTATTTTGACAAACGTAAAATAATTGTAATTAAGACACTGGCGTACACTAAAAAGACTTTAAAAATTGCACACTGGCATCAAATAGACACTTTAAAAAATTAACACGAAAGTGACACTATATAAAAATTATTCTCTATGACACTATAAGCGAAGTACGCCCCAAAGCCGATAGTCGCGAACTGTTTAATTATACCGCCGGTCCCGATTCATTAGTGCACCAAAGATCAGGGACGTATTTGTTACGTCATTGTAATAATAAAAGTCAAATACATGCCTGGAGACCTGAGTATGCCCAAACTTTAGGGCCTGATTACACAGACCGCGTAGTGTGGCGAGACAGTAGGAGACAGTGCTCTGCGCCAATTTTATATCTGTTGGAGAGCACTGTCTCACCACTCTACTTGGTAGATGTAATCAGGTCCATAGCATTTGCTAAGTTTCGTCTACAACATACAAGTTACAAGCAACCAAAGCCAATTAGAAACCAGAATGTTGAATTTGCTACGGTTTCGTTTAGAAGTTACAAGCAAGTACGTAATATTTGTTACGGTTTCAACTATAAGTTACAAGCAATTGCATATTATTTGCTAAGATTTCGTCTACAAGTTACAAGTTAGTGCATAGTATTTGCTAAGGTTTCGCCTACAAATTATAAGTAAGTGCATAGATTTTGTTACGGTTTCTTCTACAAGTTACAAGCAAGTGCGTAGTATTTGCTACGGTTTCTTCTACAAGTTACAAGCAAATGCATAGTATTTGCTACGATTTCATCTATAATTTACAAGTAAGTGCGTAGTATTTGCTACGGTTTCTTCTACAAGTTACAAGCAAGTGCGTAGTATTTGCTACGGTATCTTCTACAAGTTACAAGCAAGTGCCTAGTATTTGCTACGGTTTCTTCTACAAGTTACAAGCAAGTGCGTAGTATTTGCTGAGGTTTCTTCTACAAGTTACAAGCAAGTGCGTAGTATTTGCTGAGGTTTCTTCTACAAGTTACAAGCAAGTGCGTAGTATTTGCTACGATGTCTTCTACGAGTAACAAGCAAGTGCGTAGTATTTGCTACGGTTTCTTCTACAAGTTACAAGCAAGTGCGTAGTATTTGCTACAGTATCTTCTACAAGTTACAAGCAAGTGCCTAGTATTTGCTACGGTATCTTCTACAAGTTACAAGCAAGTGCCTAGTATTTGCTACGGTTTCTTCTACAAGTTACAAGCAAGTGCGTAGTATTTGCTACGATGTCTTCTACGAGTAACAAGCAAGTGCGTAGTATTTGCTACGGTTTCTTCTACAAGTTACAAGCAAGTGCGTAGTATTTGCTACAGTATCTTCTACAAGTTACAAGCAAGTGCCTAGTATTTGCTACGGTATCTTCTACAAGTTACAAGCAAGTGCCTAGTATTTGCTACGGTTTCTTCTACAAGTTACAAGCAAGTGCCTAGTATTTGCTACGGTTTCTTCTACAAGTTACAAGCAAGTGCGTAGTATTTGCTGAGGTTTCTTCTACAAGTTACAAGAAAGTGCGTAGTATTTGCTACGATGTCTTCTACGAGTAACAAGCAAGTGCGTAGTATTTGCTACGGTATCTTCTACAAGTTACAGGCATTGCGAATAATTTTGTACGGTCTCATGCACTAGTTACAAGCACGTGCATAGCATTTGCTACGGTTTCATCCCATTTAGTGTTTCATTTCATTCGGTACGGTTTCATCTATAAGTTATAAGCACGTGTTGTAGTATTTGCGGTTTCATCGTGAAGCAAGCGCGTAGCATTATCTACACGAAAAATAATTTATTTTTATTTGAACTTAATTGTAGTTTTGTTACTTTGGATTATACTTTCACCCCTAAAGCTTAGGTACTTTTGACATAAAACTAGTTTTAGGTATGTCAAAAGTAAGCTACGATTAAACTTTGATTAAGTATAATGAAATCTTGATTTATTTCAATTATGAACGTACATTCTTCATTGAAGTTGAAGAAATAGTCACATCGTAGTTGACGACTCGAAAGTCTAATTTTATGGACACTTCGTCAAATAAAACAATTAAGAAGAGACATGTCACATTTATAAATTTATATCCCACTTTAACGGCCTCATATAACGACGAAACGTAAAGTTTGAACATGGTCGAAATGTAATTTCATTTCTAACCAGTCGTAATAACCCGTACTTACTAAATTAAATATGTTCAGAGTTGTCCTACAAAATATGACATTCGATATTAATATTCCGTAACAATGTATTGTGCTGTGCTTAAACCGAGTTAAACGCTACATCATTATTTTATATTCGAGTTTAGTGTAATATAAATTTGCAACAAATTAATAAGCCGCAATAAAATGGCGCTACCACGAGTCCACGACAAAATGGCGCGCAATAAAACGGGGGATAAATTGACAAGTGTCACATTTAAATTCGACAAACACGCTCCAGTAAAACAATACTCAGGTATTTTAACGGCAGGAGGAAACTATAACTATTGTAAAAACAGGGTATCGAAAGGCAGAAACGATTCGCTTTGTATTCCCAGGGAATATTTTAGACATTTTATTGTGAGTACGGCCCTGCACTCCGCTGGGGAGGTCAGGGTTGTCGCCGCTCGTCTTTTGACCTCCTTACGTCTATCTTCCACTTGTTAACGATAAAAATCTATCCTTATCCCTCTCGCACAGGCCGCGACACTTCGTTTGACACTTAACCCCCGACGTCATTGTTATATCCGTCCCTCTCTATCGCCTGGTCTGGCTGATATCGCCGTCTCGTTACAACGGGTTATGACATATCGGTCACCTTTTGACCCCAACATCGGCGGTGCGTCTGTCCCCTTTTGTCCTTTGTTTTACGTATATCTGCGTCCCTTTCACTCGAGTCGCGACCCCCGCGGCTAGCCACTTGAATAGATTAGGTGTTTTCGTATGAGTTCGGGTTCAATATTCAATGATAGCTAGTTTGTTGGCATTTCGAATTTGTGTTAAATTATAGGCAATAGAACAGCAATTTTACTGTCCAGTCAAAATAACTGCTAAACTTGAATATTCAATTTCCTTATGCTAAAATATTACGAATTTCCATAATAGCACTACTGTTACTTCCGTTTGCACTCACTTTAAATTATACTACGACTACAATTTAGTTATAAAAAAATAATAATGTTACAGTCATAAAACTATGAGCAATCTGACTACTGAGTAGAGCAATTACTTTAATTAATCTTTAACAGGCTGTTAACAGTACAAACTCTAATAACTTTTCTACGCCACGGTACAGTGGTCGTCAGGTACAGGCGCGCACAGCGGGCGTATCGGCCTGACTTTTTCTAGCGCTGACCTGAGGCGATCGAGAGCGCGGAGAGAGCACTACGAGATACGAATTAAGGAGGCGGTATATTCCTTTAGCTTTTAAGAAAACCAACAATATTATAATGTAAATTGTGATACTCTTACTGACGTTGTTGAGTAAAAATAATTACCATTATTGACGTTGGTAAAAATATTTATCATGTTCTTTATATCTAGCGTATATTAAATAAGTCACTATGAAAAATAACACAGGTAAGTAACATATCTAAATCTTGTTGAAGTGACACTCCGTAGCTATTTTTTTTTTTGTAAGCAAATACCGTAATTTGAATAATTAATTTCAATTGAAAGCTTTTAAGAAATAGAGATCATAAACATTTGTATAATTATTATAATTATTATCTTAACCTCAAGCTTACCGCCGCAGAACGCGATAGAGACAACTCGACAAAAATTCTAATAAAAGAACGGAAAGTCAACAATTATTCTTTGTCCCCTGATTTCTTCTCCAAAACTTAACTGATTTAAGTACTTTTTTCATTAGAAATTTAAGCAAGGCTTGAGCTGTGTCCCTATGTTTTTTTTTTTAATCTAGCCAAATTTGTTGTTTGGATGATTGAACACACAGGAATATCTGGCCATTTTTTGGTTTTTTGAACGTTCATATCTTTATATTCAATTATGAAAAGAAAGAAAACATAGCGGCATACTTATAGTGGCCAAAGATATTCAGGAAAAAATATAACTCTACCAGCTTTATCCAGGGAGGAAACACAGAAATCCACGGAGGAGGACGACAGCGTTTGTATGGAAAAACGGCCCTAGTGTATGCTCTTAATGCTGTGAAGACTAAAGTGTCTTACTTGCGTGTAGCTATACTTTTTTTCAACCTACTCCAATCGAACTCTTTTAGTGGCTGAATGTAAAGAAAGCGCGATGTCTGGCGTCGGCGCGTGCGCACCGCATGTTTTTGCCGCGATGAATATTTATCGTCGGCTATGGCCATTAGCGGAGGCCGGCTATATACAGTCAGCGTCAAAACTAGTTAACACAATCCCTGGAATGCTTTCGACTCCTAATGCGACCAAAGGTCGGCGAATGATGGTCGAATTAAAAAGAAATTGGAGCTACGCTGCACGGAACGTAGAGGTGGCAAACATAGAAAATGGATGCGCTATTATTAAAAACTATTAGCTACTGCTATATTTAATCGCGCGTTTCATTTTTGATACTTCTGATTACAAAAAAAATATGTCAAATACAATCAAAATTATACATTTGGATCTGTGTTAAAGCCATGGCCCAACGTGAAGAAAAGTCTTCATGTTGATGGGTAACAAAGATAATGCCAGCCTAGAATATGCACAGTCGATCTCTATCGCCAGTATTTATACATCATCCGACAACATGGAGTCTATACACAAAAGCAGCTTTCATTAAACAGTTATAAGTTATAACCAACCAGATAACGCCCGCAACACTTTTGCGCCAAAATTTGTTCATCTCGTGGGAACCGGACATTTTTTTGAATAAAAAGTATCCTAGTATGTCCTTCCTGGGACTCAAAGTATCTCCATACCGAATATCAGCAAAATTAGTTTAGAGATTTGGGCGTGAAGAGGTAGCAGACAGACAGACACACTTTCGCATTTATAATATTAGTATTAGATATAGATCATAGCCCATATAAAGTTTTTGCTATCTGTACCCGGCGGCCGGCGGCAACGATCGCTTGAAATTGATTTAACTGGTCATCATATGTGGTGATTGTGATGATTAACATCTCACATGTTGTGACGGCTCACACATTCGTACACGATCACTACACTAATCATAATATTATTAACACATTACGTTGTAATATTAAGACATACTGATATTATAAATGCGAAAGTGTGTATGTCTGTCTCAATCTGCTAAACCGATTTTGCTGAAATTTGGTATGGAGATACTTTAAGTGCCGGGAAAGAATATAGCACTAACACTTTTTAACCCAGAAAATGTACGGTTCCCGCGCTATAAACGAATTTTGGCGCAATGGAATGGGGATTGTCCATTTTTTTTAATTTTGCTCATTACAAAAACTAATAAGGTCAGTGATCGTTTTTTTGTATATAAACGAAAAAAATACCCATTAGTTACTTATATTTTTGAACAAATATGTTTAACCTTTGTTTGACCTTTATTGGCGTTAAATTAGCAATAAATTCGACCAACATTACGTTTCGAACTTTTGGTAAGCTTCTCGTATCAGCTTTCACATAATAAGATTGAAAGGAAATTTAGAACATACTCAGAGGTCAATTGTCCGCTGATGATGACGTCAGAGCGAAACTTTAAAAATTTATTGAGAAAAAACTAGCCAATGAATTTCAAAATTATTTAATTTATATTCTTAAAATACATAGGGTATTTTAAGAATATAAATTCAATAATTTAACGAAAAAAAATATAAAAAGTACATGTGATTTTTTTTGGACAATGCCCATTGCAGGCAGCATCTGATTAAGTGATTACATAATATCTATTATTATATATTTCATTTTTTTCTTTAGTTTTTCCTTTTTTTGCACAAAGTTGCCGCCAAGATTTAAACAATATTAAAATTTAAAGTTGTAGAGCGTGAGGACTATGTTTCTTCATATTTCATTTTGATTTTTTTAATTTTCAGTTTTTTTTTTGCGTCAGCAAGGACGTTAAAAAAACGTCCTTACGTCCAAACGCCCAAACTTCCAAACGTTACGTTCTTTCCCAGTACCGTACCTACTTAAAGATAATCAAAATCCATTCAAGAGTTTAGATGTAGACGGAAAGACTTTGTATTAGTATGGAAGCATGAATTCTTGTTAATAAATCTTAGTTCGTACTGCTTAGATAAAACATCAGTTTTCTAATCAACGATTCTAACTAATTGATAGTAATTAACAATTCTCTTGTAATTGCAGTAATAACAAGAACGATTGCACTATCTTTTATATCGCATATTTAATAAGCCAACCGATTAGACAATAATAAATAATCATAAGATTCTAATAGTAGCTCTTGACAAGTTGTTAAAATAAGGCTAGTTGTACACGTAAAATGCGTCCCCGCGCGTTTAGAACTTTTTAGGAGCGCGCGGTTCACTCACATTCTAGGGTTCTGTTACAACTAAAAGGGTACATCTTATAATTTACCTTTCTCCGCTAACCGTTCATTCTGGATAACTTCGGTAATTGTTATGTACCTCATATAAATCGTCAAAATTTCATAGAGGTAAGGATTACTATTAGATTTTATTAGATCGACATTCCTTATGGTGCGTTCGGCGTAAAGGAGGCTAGACAGAACGATATTTGACCTCGACACTTTTTTATTAGTAAATGCATGGTAGGGCCAGAGGGCGGTGATAGTATTCCTGTGCGTCAACTAGATGGTATTTTTGAGAATAAACAACGAAGAGTTGTTAGTATTCCTAGGCGTCAATTGATGTCCTTTTTTATAATTTTTTTGAGTGTATAATATGCATACAGGTTTTTTGAACATAATGAATAACTTCGTTCCATTCGGGTGTCCCTTGACACCTCTCAAGTAGCCAGTAAATTGTTTTCCTTTTTCATTATACTTAAAAATACAGATTTGGTTAACGCACTCGGTCTGGATACTGTACGATTCATATAAAAACGACATTGTGGTTTGCTTTACCACGCAATATGCAAAGCAGATAATATTATACCGTGCGTAAAATAAACTTCAAAAACCGATTTAATAGAGCGACATAGAAAAGAAGAATAAAATTAAGACGATACATTTTAAATTGAATCCAAAATTATTTCATGTGTAATTCTACTTCCTAGTAACTAACAATCTAGGTAAAATACGAAAATTCACGTTTTGATTCGCGCCTCTGTCACTGAGCGTGCTATCCACCTGTGTGACAACAGCCTAATAGTTAAAATATTAGATTAATAACCCCACAACATAAGGAAGTATGGAATTAAAAATAAAATATACTTCTCATAAGCTTTAAGCTAATAAAACGTTATGGTTACAAACTACTACTTTCAGCCTGCTTTATTGGGTTTGATGCGCTTGTTATATTTATAATTATTATAACATTAAATGTATTGCAATAACATTAAAATAATTATTATTATAATGCAACGCAATTGCATACGGCAGATGTAGAGGCAGAATACATGACTTAGATTAGAGCATTTTAGAGGACGTATCTCTAATCGAAATATATTATGATGTATTTACATATTCTATCTAAGGTTAGGTGGACCTTTAGAACTGGATACCTCCTAAGCTAAAGTATCAGCTGTGACTGAAATTCTATAGTTGTGGGTCATTCTTACCTCTATATGGGTCGTATACAGAAAAACTTTCATCTTTTAAAAAAATATGAAAGTCTGGCTGTCGCTGGTTCTTGGGTTATTATAAAGTTTCAAGTTTCCCATACAATAATTAAATAAAAATCGGCCAAGTGCGAGTTGGACTCGCCCATGAAGGGTTCCGCAGCAACTGCAATAAGGTTTATTTTTATGAAATTAAAAGGTTATTGATTCATTTTTATATTTCAGTTGATTTAATGAAAGTTAAATAATATTAAGGTTTACCATATTTATGACGTTTAAAAAAAACTACTTGCTAGATCTCGTTCAAACCAATTTTCGTTGGTAGTTTTTATAATAATGAACATCATATATTTTTTTAGAACTATCATGAGTATGAGTGAGTATCATGATACTTTAGAAGTTAGAGGAGGGGGGGGGGGGGGGGGGGGGGGGACACATGATTTTTAAAGACCTAATGAAAACTTTTTTTTATTGTTTTAGTTGTACCTATGGGGACCCCTAAAATTTTTAATATTTTTTCCATTTTTCCTAATGCAGTTCATAGACTACATCTACTTACGAAGTTTCAATAGTATAGCTCTTATAGTTTCGGAGAAAAGTGGCTGTGACATACGGACGGACAGACAGACAGACAGACAGAATGACAGACAGAAGGACAGACATGACGAATCTATAAGGCTTCCGTTTTTGCCATTTGGCTACGGAACCCTAAAAAGCAAGTATTTCAGCTCTGCTACTTTCATACTGATCTCTGGAGTCTGGAGTCTCGTAGCCCGTTACAGTTCGCGCTAAAACCGATAGATTTCCCTCGGAGCACGTTCGAACTTTCTTGAGCAGTATCAATTATTAGCCTCTCACTATCACGACCAGGAGTAATTATTATATTATTATACATAATCAAAGGTTATTAATTCATTTTTTTCTAACTTTCTCCCTAATGACATAGCAGTTTCTCTAGAGTAGTCTAGAGCTATGCTAATATTGTTTTAAGCATTATAGGAAAATGCCGTATTAGAGTCTAAAGGAAACGATGTTCATTTCCTAAAGGAAATAGAGATTATGGAAATTTTATGACAAACACCACGCACGAAAACAAGTATTATTATAATGTACTTCTATAATGTTAAAAATATTTCCATATTATTATAAACTCATTGAACTGGAAAGCGTTGAATGAATCTATAGATCTATACATCTATACATACATATAAATAAAATTGAAGTGTCTGTTTGTAATATTGAAAGAACCGTTTTTTACTAAATGCATATGAATGTATATAGGGTGCAGACACCAAAACAACTTTTTTTAAATTTTTTGTCTGTATGTCTGTCTATCTGTCTGTTTGTTCCGGCTAATCTCTGAAATGGCTGGAGCGATTTTGACGGGACTTTTTAGGCACATAGCTGATGTAGTAAGGAATAACTTAGGCTACTTTTTAACCGACTTCCGAAAAGGAGGAGGATATATTTCACTTTTTTATAAAGGAACCTTAAAAAGGGGATTTTTTTTCTCTTTTTTATTATCTTTGTTATCACATTTTGCTGACGCGGACGAAGTCGCGGGCAACAGCTAGTATAATAATAAGTATAAAAATATTATGTGTGCTTGCTCTTAATAATAATTATTATTACTTTAATATTATTACTTTTAAAAACATTGGTTGGTTTCAGTCCAGCCAATTAACTCTATCCAAGCATAATTTCGCATTCCTCTGTATACACGGAATAAATAACAAATGAAATCACTTCTGTATGTGAATTGTGAAGGGACACAACAAAAACTTTTTACACCTCACCAGGCATCACATTATTAATGCTATTTTGCATTTAATTGTCTATCCGTCCGTGATTTGAATAAGCGCGTTTTTACCTTCCTGGTCTTTACTGTTAGGATTAATACAGTTTTAAAGACCGTTCTTCACGTTAGGGGAATAATGCATATACAGAGTGTAACAAAACTAAGTGATAATACTTACGTTTTGTTACACCCTGTATACTCGTAGCTATGATTGCCACCATGTTTGCGCAGCAGTGTCTGTATCATAATACTAGAATATGATGCCCGAACTCCGGTGCGCCAAAACTTGTTTATCGCGCGAGAACCGTTTTGGGTGTGACGAGGTGACAGACAGACACACTTTCGCATTTATAATATTAGTATGGATACATTACAAATTACATCTATTGACGTACGACATGGGTATTCTCGACGAATATACTCAAGAGTCTATCTAAAACGCGTCGCCTGCTTTTGCCCATCATTGGCCAATGTGGATGCCGCATTTTTCTAAAATATTCTATAAGCTGAATTGACATAATTATTGTCCACCCAATTTTATGATACTCCATATTGCACCAATTGCAAACTTAAAAAACTGACATAGATTTTAAGTTTCTGGCAAGTAACACGATGAAATCATATTATGATGGTTTTAAAATACAGGGTTTTACTCTATAATAAATTAAGAAATTTAAAAAAACCCCCGCCAAACAACTTTAAAAAGTAATGAAATAATATTTACTGCCTTTAAGTTCAAATAATTCCTAACTTGTGTAAAGTAATATTTTAGTCCATAATTGTTGTCACGGTGTGTCGGGGGACCGCCAAGTAAACACCGACCTACAACCGCCAAGTCGCTGATTATCTCCATTCGGTTCGCTGTGAACTGATCCTTAAACTATAAATTATAATGTTATGTAAAATCTCAAATCAAACATCTACATTAGCGGTCCCCCGACACACCTTGACAACAATTATGGACTAAAATATTACTTTACACAAGTTAGGAATTATTTGAACTTAAAGGCAGTAAATATTATTTCATTACTTTTTAAAGTTGTTTGGCGGGGGTGTTTTTAAATTTCTTAATTTAATTTTATTTCATACTTTTTAAACTTGTGTTGGTTATAGTGCAGAATAATTCCTATCAACGTAATTGAAGGGGTGAGTGGACAAAGGTGTTATCTGACAAAATTTAAAAAATATACTTTTTCGAATGAACATAGGTTTTATGTGATGATAAACCGAATGATGAACTAAAAAAGCGCAAATTTTCATTCTTTTCAGAAATACAGATCTTGACAAAGGTGATATCTGACAAACACGTAACATTACCGAACTGCAAATGTGGTATGAGCTGATACATTTTCGAAAGATCAATAACATAAATACATTTTGAATAATATAAGGTCATATCTACCAATGTGCCTATTGCATATTCGCACGCATAACACGATTTTAAGTTTAAAAAATAAACAAAGGTGTTATATGTTCTTTATTATCTTTGTTCATACTAAATTAAATAATATTTTTTTAAAAATCCTTATACCAATGGTGATTTTGTCTTTAAATTCCATTGTTGGAATTTGTCTAATTAAAAAATTTTTTTTATTGTTTATGGTTGAAGCATTTTACAACCTTTGTCACATTTCCGATCACACTTTTTTTGACAATGACATTTCGTTCGATATCCCGCCTTGGTTTGATCCCATCCCGCCAAACGGAACGAATTAACGAATGACAGTTTGATATTGTCAAAAAGTTTCATAACTTCGTGAGACGTGAGATTGTTTTTTATAGTTATAGTTCTGTTATTATTTGATTGTGTAGATAAAGTGTAGATAAACCACTATGTCATTAAATTCACGTTCACGGCAAATATTGAGTTTAGTGTTGAGCAATGAAAATACAAGGAATACAGAAAATGTGAGCTGCGAGACAGGTTTGTACTACTTCAAAAAACTAATTTAGTTTATATAAAAAGGCATTAGTGTTGTATTTTACATATTTCTGTCCTAAAATATTATTGCTTTCAGCTTCCGTCGATCAGAGAATTAGTCATTCAAGTGATTTACCAAATACGTCCAGTACAAACGACGTTGCAAACAGTAAGTATGGAAACTTAATTAATTGTAGTATTCTGTGGCAAAAAGACATATTTTTTCACTACCTTTGTTGCTTACTTTCAGATACTGAAAATATTCAGAATGATTGCTATGTCCCAACGAAGTGCCATTCTCCATCTATTTTAGTTGTCGATCACATTGAGCAAGGTTAGTAAAAATGTAGTGAATTTGACACATAATATGTGTAGTAGTATATTAGTAGTTAGTATATTATACTAATTATTAGCCATTGTCTGTGACTTTGTCGCGCAGGATATACCTATATAAAAATGTATTTGCTATTCTGAAGTATAAGCTACCACTGAAAATTAATGAAACTACAATATTATTGAACTTTCATTAATTTTTAGTAGTTTTGTGTGAAAACATAATAAACATCCACACATTCTATACTTATAGGGGTAGGTATAACTATATTCAGGTATTTGGGATTATATTGTATTAAGTATCTAATTTATTATTACTAAGAAAATTAATTCTAAATGACTTTGTTTAAACTATTTAGTGATTATAAAATTGTTAACTTTTTTTATAGGTAATGAAGACATTTGTAATAACCAGGATACACCACAGGAATATGGTTCCCAAGATAGTGATGATAATAATAATTCACCTATTTGTAAGTATTCGTTCCATTTACCATACTAAAAGTATACTTTATTGGTATGATTTGTTGAGCAGGATTTAATTTGTACATCAATTTCATTTTAGCACCAGAAGAACCCTACAGTCCTGCTAGTACCGATCATGAATATATACCATCATCTTCATCAAACGATATTTCTGCAACTGAAATTCAGGAGGAATCTCCAATGACCAACAATATATTGCAACCGAGGAAGAGAAAAATTTTTCAGTTAAAAGAAAAGTTATCTAAGAAGAGATCAAGAAATGAAGCTGAGTGGAAACAAAATAGGAATAGTATTTTAAGACAGGAAGGCAAAGCTTATGTTACAAGGAAGGGTAAAACAATGGAAAGTAAAAAACCAAGGTTTGGTATATTATGCAAGGAAACATGCAAATATAAGTGTTATGAAAAATTTTGTGATATTGATTGTGCATCTCTCTTTTCCCAATATTATAGTTTAAAAAATAATAATGAAAAGAATATGTATCTTTCAAAATTTATAACAGTTGAAAAAGTCAAAAGAGCATTAACTAACCCAAAAAGGCAGAGATGCACAACTTATACCTATGTTCTACCAAAAGGAAGTACTAATATAAAAGTTTGTAAGACTGCATTTTCTAATATGTTTCAAATCGGTTATAGAAAGTTAGCAGTTATTCAATCAAAAATTAAATTAAATAATGTTGAAGCACTAAGAGATCAGAGAGGAAAAACTCATTCTTACAGGCACAAGGTAGATGTTGATGTAGAAAATTATATAAGCAGTCATATTAGAAGTTTTCCATCTGAAAGTTCTCATTATTCTAGAAATCAAAATATCCACAAACAGTACTTAAATCCATTACTTACAATTAAAACTATGTATTCAATGTACACAAAAAAATGTGAGGATGAAAATAAACCTACCAAATATTATATAAAGGAATGCACATATAGAAAAATATTTAACACCAAATTCAATCTTTCTTTTAGGCAGCCAAGAACAGATGTTTGTTGTAAATGTGATTCAAATACTCAAACTGAAGAACATATTGAGAACTATAAAAGAGCATTTGAGCTACAAAAACTGGAAAGGGAGATGGCGGTGTCTGGACAAAACATGACATATATTAGTTTTGATATGCAGCAGACACAGCCGCTTCCTAAAATTCCAGTATCAAAAGCTTTTTATTTAAGACAAATTTGGTTCTACAATGAAGGTATACATATAGTTGATAAAAATGGACATAGGTCCTATTTCTGCACTTTGACTGAAGACTGTGGAGGAAAGGGCAGTGTAGAAGTTCTTAGTTCGCTTTTTTACTGTTTAAGCAAGTTAGCTAATGTAGATAGTTCCCAAAACTTGTTGCTATGGTCAGATTCTGCCAGTGGCCAAAATAAGAATCAATACTTAATTGTTTTGTATCAGTACATGATTGCACAGAAATTATTTGTATCCATTGAACATAAATTTCCAGAGGTAGGTCATACATTTCTTGATTGTGACAGAGATTTTGGCCGTATAGAAAAATTATTGAGAAAGCATGAGAAAATATTTACTCCTAATCAGTATAGAAATATAATTAAAAGGGCATCTAAGAATAACTCTATCATAGAAGATATGAATCATCATTTTTATGATTTTACCAAATTAAAAAATGATTTGGGCATAGTTATACCCAATACAAATACATTAAAACAAAAAATTAACTTTAAAGGGAATGTAAAATGGATTCGCCATGAAGATTATGGTAGATATTTTTATAAGACCAACTATGACCCCTACACACCATATTTAGAAGTTTCTCTGGTAAAAAATCCTAATATTATCCCGGAAGTTGCCTTGACATGTAATAACCAAAAGGGTAAAATCTCTAAAGAAAAAATAGCTGATATAAAAACACAGCTTGAGTACATTGAAAAAGAGTCTCAATGGTATTATATAAACATTTTGAATAATGATTAATTTTTATTATTGATAGTGTTACTTGCCAACAAGTTGTAACTTCACATTTTTGACCTAGACCTTCTAAGTTGTAACGTTTTATTTATTTAAATAAAGCTTTTTCAAGTAATAATCGTTAAATTCTTTTATTTCTAACATAAGACCTTTTTAAGTTCATATAATTTAAATATGATTTATATTAAATTAAACAAAGGTGTTATGTTCCTAATTTATCAATATTTATAAAACTAAAATAATAAATACCTTTTTATGTATATTATCTAATAAATAATGATATATTCAAGGCAAATAAATACTTTGGTTTTGTTTAAAACTTAAACCATATTAGTTACATCGATTAAATATTTTACAATTTTCAAACACCCATAATCCTATTTGAACTTTTTGTTAATTAACACCTTTGTCCACTCACCCCTTCAATTACAATCTATTGTAATAAAACTCTAGATCACAGTAATTATAATATTATATTTTCGTAACATAACTATTAATTATTATTAAATTATCACCAATTTACAGTATTAGGAGTAATTAACAATATTAACAATAGGTCTAATAAAATGTGAGCACGTTAAATCAAAAGAGTATAATAATTAATTAATGACTTACCAATAGAACCTGCCGAGATCAACGTTGATACCAGAATAGGCCAAATAGGGCTGAAACCTTCTATTTTATACCCAGGTATTCCCGCCAACCCCCGCCAACTGCTATCAACGTCGAACTCTGAGGAAGTCAAATGCAACTTCCTTTAATACATTGTTTTATTTTAACAACACAAAAATCCTAACATACTCTCAATAAATATTAAATAAATATGTATTTTTAATAAAATAACTTCCTAATTTTTACATACCCTTGATTACAATTTATAGAAATTGCAATACAAATTCCAATATTACTTCCTTCCAAATTAACAGTTTTACAAAAATCCAAAAACAACCTTAATAAATAAAGCATAATTATTCATCATTTTGTAATGATATTTCTTGATTTTAGCAGTCTTATTTTAATTTGTTATTGTTTACTTAACATTACATCCTTTTAGTTAATTCAAGTTAAAGAATATTGTTTGTAATTTTCAAATTAAAGCATACATTTCTAAAATAAAATTGACCTAACACTCGGCCATTCTGATGAGGTGTATGTCCTCATACACAAAATTGACCTAACACTCGGTTCATATTGCTAGAATTTTATCTTACAAAATATTATAACTGGTTAAATCTTATTCTTTTACGAGGTCTTCTCGATTACGCTGATCGTCCTTCAACCTCAATTACATACTTTACTTTTAAATCTCAATTTTTAAATCTCATACTCATTACAAGGTCTTCTCGATTACGCTGATCGTCCTTGAACCTCAATTACTATAATTTAAATCTCAATTACAAGGTCTTCTCGATTACGCTGATCGTCCTTGAACCTCAATTACTATAATTTAAATCTCAATTACAAGGTCTTCTCGATTACGCTGATCGTCCTTGAACCTCAATTACTATAATTTAAATCTCAATTACAAGGTCTTCTCGATTACGCTGATCGTCCTTCGACCTCAATCACTATACTCTGAAAACTTATTCTTAAAAATGTTAAATCAAAAATATTACTAAAAATAATTAACTCAATTATCATCAATGCTGTTATTTTCATCAGTACTATTAAAATCATCAACATCATTATGTACATCAAGGGCAGCAATATTAACCCAAGGTAACATGCGACTTGCGGATACGACTGTTTTACGTTTGTTTTTGCTATCAGTTAAGCCTGGAATTGCTGTTATCTCATACCGATCATTTCCTAGCACAGATACCACTCGAAATGGCCCTATATAAGGAGGCACCAGCTTTTTACTTTGACCGTCGTTCTTAAAAGAGGTTTTTGTTATTTTTACCAAGTCACCCTCATTGTACATTCGTGCTGGGCGCTTATGTTTATCATAATACTGTTTTTGTTTGATCTGTTCACTATCTATTCTATCCTTAACTTCATGCCTTATATCGGTAACGGTAGTATTATCTCGAGTTTCAGATCGCACTTCGTTAAGAATAGGTTCTATCTCACTGTTCATACGGGTTCCAAACATTATTTCTGCAGGAGTTCTACCAGTAGTTTTTTGAATACTATTATTAAGGCCCCATTGAATTCTACCCACCTTCTCATCCCAACATTTTTCATCGCAATTTAAGTTTTGAGCTGTAAGAGCGTTAAGAACAGTCCTATTGTAGCGCTCTACCTGGCCATTCGATTGAGGGCTTGCCACAGCATTTAACACGTGTTTGATTTTCCTATCTGTACAAAACTCTTTGAATAATCGCGAAGTAAAACAGGTTCCCCTGTCACTTATTATGCGGTCAGGAGTTCTAAAAACATTAAAAATTTCATCCAAAATTGCAATAGCTGTTTTAGACTTGGTATTTCTCACTGGCTTAATAAAAGCAAATTTAGTAAAGGCGTCTATGATTAATAATATATAAGAGTTTTGTTTTTTCGACTTCACAAAGGGGCCGAGATGGTCAATATGCAAGGTATGAAATGGATCTTCAATTTTAGTGATAGGGTGTAGTAATCCTTCAGAATTTGTAGATTGTTTTTTAGCATAAGCACATTGGAGACAGGCAGCCACATATTTTTTAATAAATTTTGTCATTTTGGGAAACCAATATGTCCCCTTTATTCGTTCCATTGTTTTATCTACTCCAAAATGACCAATATCATCATGGTTTAGCTTGCATATTTGCCATCTCGCTCCCTTTGGTACAGCCCATCTTAAATTATTCTTATCACCATCTATTATTTTGTAAATCCTATTATCTTTAATAATGTAATTATCACTTATGTGTTTCACTTGTTCTGCATCTATTTTAGAAGTTAATATATCCCTAACTCTTTGTAGCTCTGAATCACCGAGCTGTAAAGTTAATAGCCAATCCTCGTTATTTATTAACATGACAGTAGGGTATTGTTCTAGTTCATCCGGAATTACTAAATCCGTTGGGTTACGTGACAGGGCATCAACATGTGACATACGAGTACCAGGTCGATATTCTACAGTGCATTGATATTCCTGTAATAACAACCACCAACGCGCTATTCTTGGAATAAGATCTCGTTTAGAGAAAGTAGTTCGTAGAGCACTACAATCGGTAATTATTTTGAATTCCTTACCAATTAAATAAACCCTAAACTTTCTAAGACAACAGATTAAAGCCAGGGTCTCTAACTCGTAAGAGTGAAAATTCTTTTCCTCAGGAGAGGTTTGGCGACTGTAAAAAGCTACTGGTTTAAATGTGTCATTTTCTTTAAGCCGTTGCATTAATATACCACCTACACCAATTTTGCTAGCATCAGTATGAAGTTGAGTTTCAGCTGATGGGTCATAAATAGCTAAAATGGGTCTAGTAATAAGTCTACGCTTGAGTTCGTTAAAGCAATTGTTTTGTTCATCAGTCCAGACAAAAGTGGCATCCTTTTTTAATAATTGACTCAAGGGATAAGATAACTGTGCGAAATTTTGAATAAACTTGCGGAAGTAACTAACCAATCCGAGAAACTGACGTATACCGTGTTGATTTGCAGGCTGAGGAAAATTTTGAACACTTTCTATTTTTTTATTACCGGGCCGCACTCCTTCAGAGCTAATTTCATACCCTAAATAATCGATTCGGTCACATAAAAATTCGCATTTTTCTAAATTAAGCGTCAATTTTGCGTTTTCTAGTAAATAAAGAACGTGTTTTAATTTATCCAAACAATCCTAATCATTGATGCCATAAATTAGAACGTCATCTATGTAGGCAGTAGCTTTAGTAAATCTAGAAGAGCCTAACACCTTATTCATCATTCGTTGGAAAACTGCTGGTGCATTGGCAAGACCAAAAGGCATGCGGTTGAATTCATATTGCCCATCAGGTGTGACAAATGATGTAAGGTATTTAGAATTTTCTGATATTGGTATTTGGTAATATCCTGAAGCCAAATCAAGAGTAATAAAACAAGAATGTCCGGATAATCGCGCAATTTCATCTTCAATTATAGGCATCGGGTAACGTTCTTTAACGGTTATTGAATTAAGCATTCTATAATCTACACAAAGTCTTTGCTTCCCGTTTTTCTTTTTAACCAAAACAATAGGGCTTGCGTATTCTGACGTTGAGTCTCTAATAATACCGGCCTCTAACATTTCGTCAATCATTTCCCTAACCTTTTCACGTTCTGCATGGGACAGTCTATATGGTCTATACACTACTGGTGTTTTACTATTTAATTCTATATTCATTTCAGTTGCATTTGTGCATCCTAAATCCTGAAGAGACTTTGCAAAACAATGTTTGTACTCGTTTAAAATCTGCAAGAGTTTAAGTTTGTCCGACTCACATATAGAATCTCCTATGTGAAGATCGTGGATGTCTATATTTGTAATATTGTTGGCACAAAATTTGGAAGAAGAAGTAGAAGTAATACAGTTAATCATTTCAACTGGAAAAGCTCGAGCGATAACTGTATTCTGAACAATTTGACATGATGACGATTCTGGTGTAATAACAATGTGCAATTTATTATTGACACAACGGTACAAGCCACCATTAACAATATACTGCTGAACTGGTTTACCTATTATTTTATTATCCAGCAAAATATAACCATCGTAATCACCCTGAACCACAGCCTTAACAGATGAAATTCCAAAAAGTGTAACGGTTTTATTTGCAACTACTTTTATGAGTCTCGCTTCCGAGTCAAAAATATCCGGGAAAGGCATCTCATTTTTAGAACTAAGGAATTCCAGCTTATTACTACACTTTCTTACTAAAATATGGGGCTGCTCTGTAAACGACTGACCTATTAATAATGGTGTGTCTAAAAGTTCATCTGAAACTACCTTACTGTCAACCTTAGCAGAAACGCCATCTACCACAAGATCTACCTTCACACTACCAAGGGCTAACACAATCTCATTTCCAAATCCTTTCATAGGGTAGGAAATGCAATCGTGTTTTAAGCCTAAACGAGTTAATAACGATTGTTTAATAACCGTAACTTCACTGCCAAAATCTATAAAAGCATTGACTTGTAAATTATTAATTTTTACATTCTTATAAAACTTTGCATTGGGAGAAGAAGATGAAATGCACATAGTTTTAGGAGTGGTATTGTTTTCTTTATTATTTGTAAGTTTGAGAACACACTTTTCAGAAGTATGACCTATTCTTGAACATCGCGAACACTTAATTAACGGTTTAGTGCAGCGAATGTAACTATGGCCCTGTTCTTTGCAATTAAAACAAGTAAGAGTTTGAACTTGATTGGTACCCGTACGTGTAAATGATTTTTCATTCCCTACTCTAGGCTTCATAATTGACCGGTCTAAGGGAACTGAGTTATCCTTATTACTCATCAAAAACTGTAGCAACTGATCGGGATGAGAACAACGCAATGCCAAAGCACTAGATTTCATAGTTCTATCACTTATTCCGTGAATAATACAGTCAACCGCACGTTTCCCTGTTATGTCACATTGATTTACAAGTGCTAATTTTTCATAAAAATAATTTTGGATTGATTCGTTAAACCTACTCTTACGTCTAAGCATTTCTTCCAAGGATTGACCATAGTTATATTCATGTGGGAATGCGCTAGTTAATTTGACTTGCCATTCGTCCCAAGTAAATAATATAGTACTAAGGCTTTCGTACCAACGCTTGGCCAATCCTTGTAATTTTTGCATAGCGTAATGGATAGTAGTCTTTTCATCCCAGCCATAGACAGCAGCGCATTCGTTGACCTTTTTTAGCCATATATCTATTCTTTGATTGTTAGATGACGGATCAAATTCTGGTAAAATATTTTTGTAATCATTGCTTCTATTGTTATTAGCTGGTGTCTGTGGCTGCGAGGTAATCGATTGAATTAGCTTCAAAACATCGTCTGTGGACATACGAGAGCTCACTGACCTTCTGTTCAACTCGTTTACGTCTTGTTCCCGGCGCTCTTGACCGCTGCGATGCGTGGATTCGTGGTCGACGCGCTCCCGGCTGCTGGGGCGCGAGTGCTCGTGGTTGTCATACTCGCGGCGTGTTCTGCTTCTGCAGCGAGAGGACTCGCGGCGCGGCCTGTTGCTGCGTCGTGATGACTCGCGGCTGTCACGCTCACGGCGTGGCCTGCTGCTGCGTCGCGAGGACTCGCGGCTGTCACGCTCACGGCGTGGCCTGCTGCTGCGTCGCGAGGACTCGCGGCTGTCACGCTCACGGCGTGGCCTGCTGCTGCGTCGCGAGGACTCGCGGCTGTCACGCTCACGGCGTGGCCTGCTGCTGCGTCGCGAGGACTCGCGGCTGTCACGCTCACGGCGTGGCCTGCTGCTGCGTCGCACGAATCTGCCGCACTCTCGGCGCGGTGTTTGCAGTCTGCGTGGCCGTTTCTTGTCCTGACTACAGCTGCGACTTCTGTGTCTGTCGAGTCGGGACCTCCTCCCTTGTCGTGGCACACGCTGATGACCACGACGTCGGGGATGGTCGCTATCAACACTTGAAGTTGATTGGCTTCTCCTGTGGTCTTCATCGTGTCGTCTCTTTCGCGATTCGTGTTCCATTGCGTCTCAAACACACAAAAAGTGTAATGCTTTATTATATGATATCACTAAAAGAAAAATACGGTTGAAGTTTTCAAATTTTGTAGGCGTGTACGTGTCACTTCTGATATGTAATAAAACTCTAGATCACAGTAATTATAATATTATATTTTCGTAACATAACTATTAATTATTATTAAATTATCACCAATTTACAGTATTAGGAGTAATTAACAATATTAACAATAGGTCTAATAAAATGTGAGCACGTTAAATCAAAAGAGTATAATAATTAATTAATGACTTACCAATAGAACCTGCCGAGATCAACGTTGATACCAGAATAGGCCAAATAGGGCTGAAACCTTCTATTTTATACCCAGGTATTCCCGCCAACCCCCGCCAACTGCTATCAACGTCGAACTCTGAGGAAGTCAAATGCAACTTCCTTTAATACATTGTTTTATTTTAACAACACAAAAATCCTAACATACTCTCAATAAATATTAAATAAATATGTATTTTTAATAAAATAACTTCCTAATTTTTACATACCCTTGATTACAATTTATAGAAATTGCAATACAAATTCCAATATTACTTCCTTCCAAATTAACAGTTTTACAAAAATCCAAAAACAACCTTAATAAATAAAGCATAATTATTCATCATTTTGTAATGATATTTCTTGATTTTAGCAGTCTTATTTTAATTTGTTATTGTTTACTTAACATTACATCCTTTTAGTTAATTCAAGTTAAAGAATATTGTTTGTAATTTTCAAATTAAAGCATACATTTCTAAAATAAAATTGACCTAACACTATCAATGTCCTTTTCGATGAGGCCGTTAATATGAGCCCAAACATGAAACCTCCACTTTGGGCTCATACGAAGCTCGGTTCCTATAGAATCCAGGTGATGCTGCAGCAGCAGCATGTAAATATTTACTGTCTATCTACTTCTTACTGGTTGTCGCAATTAAAATGAGCCCAAACACGAAACCTCTGCTCTAAGTTGGCGAGGAGTTGGATCCTATTGATTACCAGGTGATGCTGCAGCACCAGGTCAACTTTCCATTAATATGTGTATACGTATATTGCATATTCACAAATGCCACGAACTAGAATGAAATATAAAACCCATCAAACGAATACAAGTTGCTAACGGCCTTACATGAACCAGATAAACCAGATTGTCCAGCACTGAGCAGGCTGATGATGATAAATTATAGCTAAGAACACTCTCGATCATATCAGCTTTCAAACAAAAAAAACTAGATCAAAATCGGTCCATTCGTTTGGATGCTACGATGCCACGGACAGATACACACACAGACAAACAGACAGACAGACACGTCAAACTTATAACACCCCTCTTTTTTGTCGGGGGTTAAAAAGTGGACTATAGTAGATATATAGTTTAATAATATGCTTTTACTAAAAGTCACCTTTCAAAACCGAGTCTTAGGCAATTTTTGTACCTGTACATGAATATTATATCACAATAATAAAGGCAATATTAAATTACTTCTACCCGGTAGTCGCATAATGATACAGCGCGCGCATAGAACTGCAATCAATTTCTTTTCACATCATATTAATGTTTGGCTCGTGCCAGTTATTAGTCGGTCGCGTTCAGAAGTGAATACGTTCGTAGACAAACCGTATATTCTTTGCCGGCAATCTTTACCTTATCCTCACAGAAATAGAGATAGAAATCGCGTGTATGTTTCCTCTAATGTTCGTGCTTGGGTAGGCTGTATGTGTGTTCGAGTTTTTGCGGACTATCCGGTGAGGTTAATAATTACGGTCTCGTATGGCGGGGGCTCGGCGTTACGATGGGTGTTTCCGTTCCGTTTTTTTGCGGCGATTTTCTCGTAACCACACAGAAGTCAATATGTTAGTTTCGCTTGACTTAGATTCATCTTTAGAGATCCTTCACGTAGAGATGAGTAGAAAGTGTGATGCAGTGATTTATTGGGTTTTAAAACTTTGCAAACTAACACTTCTTGATGTAAGCGACTTGTTCTGTTGACATCTGAATACAAGCACCACTCACCAGGCCGGTTTTGATAGTACAGTAAAATCTTGAATCTCTAATACTGATGATAGAATTTGATAAAGGTAATATAGTTACTGTATAACTATAATAGTTCTCTTCTATCCTTTACTGCTTTTATGATAATAGATTATTTATAAACACCGAAAGATATGAGAGTATTTAACACCCAGCGCGACCATTTTAGTAAAAATAATTTGTAATGGCGTTTTTTTTCTACTGCAAGTTCGGTAGCAACGAGTACCATCGAAAATATTAATTCACTAGATGACGCCCGCAAGTCCGTTGCGCCAAAATTCGTTTATCGCATGGGAACCGTATATTTTTCCGGGACAAAAAGTATCCTATGTCCTTTCCCGGGACTCAAAGTATCTCCATTTCAGCAAAATCGGTCCAGTGGCTTGGGCGTGAAGAGGTAACAGACAGACAGACAGACACACTTTCGCATTTATAATATTAGTATGGATAGGCAGATGGCAGACCTTCGTTGTTTGATCCGACCAAATCTCGTAGGTCAGTCATCTATGATATAGATTATAGAGAAGCTGGTCTCTGATAGTCTACCATATATATTAGATATTATGTTTACTGGCGAGTCGCAGTGCATTTGTGAAAGTTTTGTTATAATACCATCTAGAAGTCGACTGAACCTATTTCGTCTATCTTACTATGTATTTAAATCGCAACACTGTGGCCGTGGCTAGTGCTGTAAACTGTCTTTATGCACAAGCATTAAATAATAATTTTAGTACATCGATCGTGGGATTACAGATGCACTATATATTCAATTGTTATGCGGCACCCGGGTGCCGCTTAGGAGTTGATAGGTTATAGTAGTTATTACGTATCGACCAGAGCGCTAGGGACATTACATTAAGAGGATACACCAGGGGCTAGAGAAATGAAAAAAAAGCACGTGTAATATCTATAGCTGTCTCCCTTACCTCAAGCCTATACCGCAGAACGCGATAGAGACAACTGCAGAAAATCAACGATTCGTTGTCCCCTGATTCCTTCTCCAAAACTTAACCGATTTAAGTACTTTTTTCATTCAAGATTAAAAAAGGCTTGAGCTGTGTTCCTATGTTTTGCTTTTTTTTTTGTATAATCTAGCCAAATCTGTTTTCTGGACGTTTGAACATAACGGAAAAACTGGCCATTTTTTTGGGTTTTTGAACGTTCATATCTTTAAATAATTAAATTATGAAAAAAAAGAAAACATAGGGACATCGTATTAGTGGTCGTAGATATTCAGGAAAAAAATTATAACTCTACTAGCATTATCCAGGGAGGAAACAGGGGACAACGTTTGTATGGAAAAAAGGGCGGTGTGGACTCCTCTTAACATTAGTGAATACCAAAAAATCCACACGGCAAATACAAGCTCCTCCTCGTTTTAAAGTCACTAAAAATACATATCTTTCCATCAAAACATCAATTACAAACCGAATGAAATTTGAATTAAAAAATTATTAGACCTAGATGTTGCCTGTAGCTCAGCTCGTATAAATATAGAACAGGAACCGTACATTTCCATTTAAAAGTATAGTAGACGTGCTATTTTTCTGTCGCCTGCGTTTGATACAATCCGGCAAAATTACACAGGCCTTCTGCCTTATGGATCAATTTTTCTGATAGTACCATCGAGGAAATTGATTCCTTGGCAGATGACAGACCAACGTCATTTGGTCGGATCGTGTTAATTGAATGTTATTTGTGATCTGTCGCATAAAGTTATTATACCTAGCGGAATAGAGCAACAAGCTCGAGCTGTCAAACGAAACCGAAATTGGTTTCTTGTGTGTAAAAATATGTGCACGTATACACTGATACAAGCATGATTGAACATGATTTCTATGAGATTAAATTGTCAACGTGCGGCACGTGCCGACTGGACGTCAAAAAAAGAGTACTGCTGTCATGTATCACACGTTTCTTTTTACCACGCAGTGTTACTGATAGTGACATCTCTCTTGCTCAGGCCTTTGTTTCTCTATTCCGCTAGGTATATTAACTTTATGATCTGTTGGCTGGGCTTGACGTAACGCGACCAAACTACGTAGGTCCCCCTTCTGCCTAGGAATCAACTTCTTTAATAGAACCTACTTACAAGTGTACTGTGTATCGGAAAAACTAAATAGAGTTATTAACAATTGTTAAATATTTTCCAAATCGTACTCAACATAACCTTTGTGCATCGAAGCGTGCTGCAGAAACCGTAGGATATCATTATTGCCAACCACCTAACAAGAAGGTACGGGAAACTAGGCTTTAGTGCCTTGTAATAAATGTCGCGGTTCCAAAGGAAGTAAGTCACAGTAACCTATGATTTGATAAGTCAGGGGACATTGAGGTAATTATACGGGAGTGTGCCCTATGGTCCGGTGCCATAGTGCTTACAATTACCTATTTCTTTATTGCACACTTGGGTAATTTAAAATTACAAGTTTCGAACAAAATTTTACGGTTCAAAATCCTTGGTAAAACTTTATGGTGAATGCTCGCAACATGGTCTATTTTTAAAAAGCTTATAATATTTTTATTTTTTTATGAAATAAGGGGGCAAACGAGCAAACGGGTCACCTGATGGAAAGCAACTTCCGTCGCCCATGGACACTCGCAGCATCAGAAGAGCTGCAGGTGCGTTGCCGGCAATTTAAGAGGGAATTGGATAATAGGGGAGGGTAGGGATGGGAAGGAAAGGGGAGGATAGGGAAGAGAATTGGGCCTCCGGTAAACTCACTCACTCGGCGAAACGCAGCGCAAGCGCTGTTTCACGCCGGTTTTCTGTGAGAACGTGGTATTTCTCCGCCGGCCCATTCGTGCCGAAGCATGGCTCTCTCACGTATAAGGTGGGAATATAATGCGAAGGTGTATGTCTTTATCTGCTACCCGAATCACTAAACTTAAGGAGGTGCATATAATATAGATATTCATTATAGATGGTACTGAGAAAAAAGTTAGCAAAGAACATTGTCCCCAGATTTAAAATGTCCACAACAAATTTCAACTAAATCGGTTAAGCGGTTTTGAATAATAATAATAATAAAGAGCAAAATTTAGTTACAGCTTGTCAAAAAAAGAGTTATAGACAGCAAAAATAAACCTTATTAAATCTAATAAAAACTGTGTTGGGGTAATATAAATTATAATTTACAAACGTCTGTGGAAATTGGAAGCCATAAAAATACCACTTGTTTGTGATATAAAATTTTTGTTTACAAAGTTTAGTTCAGTGTTTACTCTAAATATAATTGCCAATAGCTTTGTCCACACTGTGCCTTTTTCTGTTCGTCAAGGGCATACGTTATAGCGCAGTCAACAGCGAACGTGAGGCATGCCCGCGACGCATGCCCTCTGACCGTATCCAAAACTTAAAAAATGACGATATTGAGCATTCAATAATTGAATGCGTCATTATTAAGTTAAGTTAAGCGCCAGTATAAAGTTGATGACGAAAATTGAAGATGAAAGTGCACAGTGTGGACATAGCTAATAGGCTTTAAGATCCTATGTATCGTATCCTATTTATTTCCAACGTATCTACATACAGTATACAATATAAAGCAGTGGTAGTAAGACAGTGAGGACTGTATTTACGTTGATTGTCCGTGGTTTATGGTCCCATGGCGCTCGCTCTCCCATGACGCGGGTCGGCGGGAACTTATAGACTAATCTAACACGCCTCGTTTTGTATTGTTAAGACCATGATTAATGTTTGGCCAAAAAGGTGCTGGCGCTACCGGCCTTTGATTTTTGAAGCGACTAAACGAAACTAGTTGGCAGTGTTGTATTTTTTTTTTATTTGTAAAAATTGTAACCTCTCATTCAGACCTGATAGTGAATTCGTAAGATAGAGGTAGAGGAAGTCGCCGGCGCGGCACAGAGGAAATAATTTCCTCCTCTCTTTTTGCCGCTGGCCGAAAATGTCTACTTCTGTAGCTGTTTTAGCTTTACTTTGGCCGTAACTCCTGGAGGTTGTTTAGATTCCTCTTTTTAATTGTATCTTTGAATTATAAGACCTAAAATGTTTAAACTGTAGTTTTACCCGACTACATTACTTTTGAAGAGTATGCGCACGTACCCATAATCCACGATAAATAGGCACGATCGGATTTATCTCGTTGTTTTTTCGTAACAAAGTTGAGTCTATGCCTCTACGTTTTTATTTTATCTTAAAGATCTTCAAATTTGTTTTATGGTCGGTGAATTGACGGGGTACGAGGCATTCATTTTTTGCGATTTTTGAAGGGTCATATTTTTTCATTTATGAAAAAGAATTAAAAAAATCGAACGTAGAGGCATACATTTAACAGATCCCTATATTGTATAAATAAAAAATCATTTGTCTAGACGCATTGTCCAGGGAGTAAATTCGGGAATTCATGTTTGTATGGAAAAACAGTGTTAGAGTTTCCTCTTAAAACAAAATAAAAAGATAAGAAAAGTTAGAAATTTACGAGTAGTCTACTCTCTATACTAGTACTACTCTCCTGGGTCTAAAGTATATGTATGAGTTTAATATGTCTAATGCTATATACCTACGGAAATCTGCGTATACACCATAACAGTAAGTCTCCCTAGGGAAGTCTTAGTGGGTGAGTACGTTAACAAGACAATAATATCGGCAAATACACAATTATCATGTGTCCGCGCTGCGAATACCTCGCCTCGACATTCTCACGACAGGGACTAGCTCCATACACTCACGGCATAAAAAACTGCAGCTCGAGAGCCGGCAGAACTCACCCGCAGAAGTGAAAATAGTAGACAGGCATTTTTGCTACTCGGTACAATGGGAGGCAAACTTATTACTTCTTCTTCATAAAAGGACTCCCTCAGTGGCTATTCTCACTCCATCTTATTAATTTTCACTCAGGTCACGTCGGGTTCTGACCATAAAGATATAATTGTCAACGTGCGGCACGCGTGCCGACTGGACGTCAAAAAAAGAGTGCTGCCGTCATGTATCACACGTCTCTTTTTACCACGCAGTATTACTGATCGGTACATCTCTCTTGCTCAGGCCTTTGTCTCTCTATTCCGCTAGGTATATTAACTTTATGGTTCTGACACGAGTTCAATATTTTTGACACATCCCAAACCAAAAACTTTTTACAGATCCACTTATGTTTTGGCTCTTGAGTCTTGGATGATGGAGGATATCCTTGTAGGATAGGTACAGTATTATATAATATATATTATAAATTATAATATACATCTCCATCACTTAAGCTAGAAACACGAGCTTTTTCAGCATTAAAAGCTTTCATTCCTTAGTAGCTACGAATAATAAAAACTAAGGAATCGTAACTCCAATACTATTACCGTTTTAAATTTGGTTCCTTTTGATCTGTCATGTAACGTCAGCCTAGTACCGCTCAAGGTCACCTAAATATTGCAAATGTATTGAAATGTGTACCTAAGGTACACTTTTTTGACAAGTATTGTGGAGCATGTTTTTTGACGGAGTTACTTTTCCTTAGTTTTTATTATTCGTCGCTTAGTAGTAGCCTTCGTTTCTCAGGAGACTGTGTTAACATATAAGGCGATTTTACGCGAAAACTTTTTAAATATTTGGCAATTGGGAACCTAGCTTGTACTATCAGAGAAGTTGATTCCTATGCAAATCGGGGACCTAAGTAGTTTGGTTGCGTTACGTCAAACCCAGCTGACAGATCACAATTAACATTGAATTGACATATTCGACCAAATAACGTTGGTCTGTCAATTGCATAGGAATCAACTTTCTCGATGGTACAACGCGCATTGTGTGCACAGATAATTAGGCAGTAAAAACGCGCTTTCTAGTTTTTTTTTCTCGGCATTAAAAGGTATCGTCGCCGCGCGACGTCTCTACAATGGAACCCCGCACCGTGTGATATATGAACATGCGTATTACCGGACAAATTGCATTAAACGTCTGCTTGACTCCACCGCCGCCGCACTTAACTTATTCAATTGCTGGCTTTTAACGCTGCATGGTTACATACATTATCATCAACGTATTGGTGATTTTGTCAAAGTGTATTAGAAACATACTATAGAAACAAAAAAAAAACAGCTTATGTTTGTAAGTAGAAAAACGGCAGGTTTCTTAAAAGTTCTGAAAATAGTAATTGTCATTACAACGTCTGAAAACAAGACAACTCTTCGTTCGTCGGAAGATCTTTGTTTAAAGCATAGACATAATATATACATGTCTATGGTTTAAAGCATAGACATAATATATGTCTATGGTTTAAAGTGCCCTGTGAACGATCAAATTGTCTGTCAAATTTTACGTGTTTGTCAAACAATTTGATAGTGTATACAGCTTTGTTTGAAGCGTTTGTCAAACAATCTACAATGAAAACGTGAATTTCATCAAACAAGTTTGTCGAACTTTGACCGTTTACATCATATTTTGTTGTACGAATACGCTTCATGAAGCATATTCAATATTCATACAACAATATAATAATATACAATAATATAATTAAGCATATAATTAATAATTAAGTAGTGTTACGCTACTTTTGCAAAAGAAAATTTTGATGACTATCTTTATTTCCATTTAACTACAGCGCACAAAACCAATTTCACGGTAAAGATACAAATTAATAAGATTAAATCTAATATAAAAGTAATTTTCTGTCACATAATGTTAGTAGAACTAACATCGATAAGAAATATATAAAGTGGCTCTAAGTAATAGATATAGTGCGTAAAATGAATTGGCGGTGATGACTCTAATCTATACTAATATTATAAATGCGAAAGTATCTCTGTCTGTCTGTCTGTCTGTCTCGCTTTCACGCCAAAACTACTGAACCGATTGTAATGAAATTTTGTACACAGACTAAAGCCTGAGAAAGGACATAGGCTATTTTTTAACTGGAAAAGGGGGTTGAAAGGGGGTGAAAATGCGTAAATTTGGTCAAATTAAGTTAGTTCCAAAAACTCAAAATAGATGGCGCCAAGAGTCCCCTAGATCGCGCTATTGCTTGCTCATGCGTATTTCTATAAGAAGTGATACCATGTTAAGCTAATTTTTCGATTCTTTCGATTGTTATACACGTTATATACTTAATATTATAAATGCGAAAGTATCACTGTCTGTCTGTCTCGCTTTCACGCCAAAACTACTGAACCGATTGTAATGAAATTTTGTACACAGATAGCCTAAAGCCTGAGAAAGGACATAGGCTACTTTTTAACTGGAAAAGGGGGTTGAAAGGGGGTGAAAATGCGTAAATTTGGTCAAATTAAGTTAGTTCCAAAAACTCAAAATAGAACCGATTGTAATGAAATTTTGTACACAGATAGTATAAAGCCTGAGAAAAGACATAAGCTACTTTTTAACTGGAAAAGGGGGTTGTAAGGGGGTGAAAATGCGTAAATTTGGTCAAATTAAGTTAGTTCCAAAAACTCAAAATAGATGTCGCCAAGAGTCCCCTAGATCGCGCTATTGCTTGCTCATGCGTATTTCTATAACAGGTGGTACCATGTTGAGTTAAGATTTCGATTTGTCGATTGTTATACATGTTATTATATAACTCACGTACCAACATAGAAATCAGAAACAACAGTCTACCAATAATAAATACTAAATAGTTTAATGGCCTATGGGTATTGGCTATTAGGCAAAGCTAAAGTTGTGTAATGCATTATGCAGCTAAGTTGTGTAAAGCTAAATAAGCTTTATAAGGTATAAAAAAGTTTAATTTAAAAAGAATCATATTATGTGCGCACTACACGGCTGTTTTGGGTATTTTGATTTAAGGGGTACCAGGGTTTTAAAAAGCTTTTGACACCAATTTTATTGACACCGCGCGCTATAAACTGAAGTCCACGCGGACGAAGTCGCGGGCAACAGCTAGTAGCATATAATTCTACTAAGACCAGTACCAAAATATCTTAATACGGTACAGTAAGTATTAAAAATATACACACAAAAAAGGCCCTTAAAAACGCGCGTTTGATGCGAAAATAGCGTGCGCGTAAAAGTAAAAATTTCCTAACAGTTACGAACTGTACACACGTCATTGTAGATAAACGGTGAAAGAAAATTGCGTACGAGTCGCTGACGGATCAATTCTGTGTAAAATTGTGATTTGTAAGGCCGTGCACACATGTGGAGAAAAGCTGATTGTTTACGGATAGAAAATACTTTATTAAATTTACTTAATGGTTGTGTTAGAACTTAGAGTTAAAGTGGACACTTAAATATAACGATTAAAAGTGTTTATAGCTAAGTACTTAAATTATAGCAAAATATAGCCACTTTTTAAAAATAGCAAAATGTACGAATTTCTGAGCATTTCATGAATTTTTATACCAAAAAGTTTTTGGCTACATGATATTGGATAAAATTAACAACTCATTCATATTATTCAACTTAGAGAAAACATACTATAGCTACTTTATGACTTAATTATACTATATTTCGCAAGTTACATTATATTAACGTACAGCACATTAATTATTTTTTACAATATGTAACAACGTTTGTTTTCGTCCGTTACTTTTGAGTTCTGACGCACGTAACTGGACTCTGCTTAGGTTAAAAATAGATTATAAGATACAAATTAAGATTACTTTCTACTTAAACTAGAATAAATTTGACGTACGTGACCTTAAAAAAGGCCAAAATAGTAATTAGCTGTCTTAAGTTCACACTTTATCCCAGACTCTAGGTAGAGCGTTAAATATCTGTCTAGATCTAATTTTGTATATTAAGCTGATGTTAAAGTGTTAAAAAGTTTAATTTATAAATTAATAACAATAGACGTAATGGTTCTAAAATAATTATTTTCCATTTACAACCTGAGGACATAATATTATTATTATTATAACACTTAAGTAGCAGATCTATGAAGTTGCAGATTGCATTGATTTTTGTGCCTGCAAAGTTACATATTATCAAATATTAATAAGAAAACTTTTGAAGCATTACACTGCTATGCATAAATCCTGGCCTTAAACGTTCATTGAAAAAAATATAATTTAAGTCAGTTACACACTGTCGCATACTGTCATTACTCGAGGGCGCAAGTAAAGGAAACGACGCGGGTCGGTGCGTCCGCGATGTGTTTGTCAACCGGTAATCATAAGCCAAACAATGTACTCGAGACATGTATGATGAATGTTTGTCTGTATGTTCGAAATAAAAAGATGACAGAAAATGTGACACTTCCGTTGATAGAGGTGAGAAGAAGAAGTCAAGCATAATAAATGTTATTATTCAAAATTTTGAATTATTTATTAAGTAAAGCTTTTTACTATTTTTAAGCAACATTTAATTCGCCGCTGCTTTCCTTTACGAATAACAAATTCCATTTAGTGGAATTTGTTATTCGTAGAGGAAAGCATGCGTTAAGGACTTATGACAAATAAAGTCGGTCAAGTGCGAGTCGCAATCGCGCACGAAGGGTTCCGTACCATTATAGAGCAAAATTAGGCCAAAAATTGTGTTTTTTGTATGGGAGCCCTCCTTAATTAAAGTACTCATATAACTAAGGACTTTGAGAAAAATTCAAGTACCTACCTGTTGGGATTATTGATATAGAGCAAAAAAGGCCAAAAAAATCACGTTTGTTGTATGGGAGCCCCCCTTAAATATATATTTTTTTGTTTTTAGTATTTGTTGTTATAGCGGCAACAGATATACATAATCTGTGAAAATTTCAACTTTCTAGCTATTACCGTTCCTGAGTTACAGCATGGAGACAGACGAACAGATGGACAGTCTCAGTAATAGGGTCCCGTTTTTACCCTTTGGGTACGGAACCCTAAATACTAGCAGAGGATTTAAAGAGTATATCAGTAGTAGTAGTGACACTAATCACTAAATATGTTATTAATTAAATGAAACTTTAAAAAAAATTGTGATTAAATAAGTGAAATTGGCAATCGCTCTAGAAAGTTGGGAGTGCACTAGACTCATCAATCATAGTTAATACTTAAAATTATACCAAGCAGTTCGGATTATTGAGTGTGTCGAACTACATAGTGCATAAGCTCATGAGAAAGAAGGATGTATGTCGATAAATTGAAACGCGTACTTCCATAGAGTCTGACATAAACGTACATAATAATATTATGCTACCGGTAATAAAAATAATGATGCACAGAATTCATAAAAAAAAATAATTATGAACTTTGTGCCTTGATTCGCCGTTTGAACTTCAGTATAAATTAATTCTAATAATGATATTAAATTATCTAACTAAACAAAAAGCACGTAAAGCCACCGGCACACACTAGCGCGAGAACCGTTGACCCGGCGACACACTCTACTGGCTGTATTCAAAGTAAATTTACCTCTGGATCTACGAAAATGAGCTCTATGTAGTTAACGTAAAGGTTAGAAGTAAACTAAATGTTAAAGGTGAAGGTATCATTAGGAGGCACGCGCCGCGCACGCGACTTAGGGTCACCGCTCACTTGTCGAGAGTCAATTATAGGGGCTACTTGTCGTTCGTTTCCGTAGTAAATTGTAGAACACTTTGATCGCAAAAGAGCTCACGTTTATGTAACCTTTTCTATCTAGCTCCTATTGGCCTTAACAAATCCATAGCCTAAAAACCTAACAGTATAATAAATAATTGTAGTGTCGTGGAGTTTGTCTTCAAACTTCGGCAAAAGGATTGGACAGATTTTGATATAATTTTGTGCGCTGTAGGCCTGAGGATCGGCTAAAATTTAATAAATTATATTTTGCATATCCATAACATTAACGTTTAATATAAACAGCGTTTGCTGAATCAGCTAGTTATTAGTATAATAATAATAATAATGTCACATTAAGGTAATTATATCAGTAAGATAGTTTTGAGAGCAGATTTCTATCTCAAAATACTTAGAAATAAACTCTAACCGTAAACCTAAATAAAATCTAATAGATTATTTACATCATGTTTTCAACATTTATTTTAGTTTAACTTTTAGTTTAGTTGATTGCCAAATTCGGGTTAGCCATAAAATTTTCGTTACCCTAGCTACGCGTTCAACGTAATTTTTCGATAATAATATCCTTATTTATTCCCAACCTGTCTAAAAGTCTTATCAAGTCATGTCAATAATATAAAACAGTTGTATTTATTACTCGTAGTATCAAGTGCAAAATAATATTAACACCAACGCAATTACTTATCAAATCAGTTATTTCGTTGATAACGTTTTAAAAGGTTGTTTTAATATAAATCTGTGGCATTTAAGAAATCTCGACCCCATTCAACCTGTGTTACTGTCTGTAGCAGTAGTAATAAAATAATAATGTTTATTAAATGGAAATCATGCGCATTGATCTTTGCTTTTTGTATGTAGTTAAAGGTTAGAATGCTGTAATAATATTTTTTACTCCTGAGCCCGGCGCGTGCGCATACAGAGTGGCTTTTTCTTTATAATACGCATTATTTATGAAATAATGCTTTATTTAATATTAGATGTATAGAGCTCGTAATTTATGTAAGATATAGTATGGATTCGATGCCTTAGATACATTAACATGAATGAAACGCCTCGTAGAATACCGTTTGAACATCTGTAAGACTTGTTTATTAATTTGAAGACAAACTATTCGTCTCTAACGTATTACAATTTATTTTATTTTATGTCATAAAATTAAAAAAAATATTAATAGACCATAATGTTATATTGTCCACTACTCGTACCGAGTACGTACCGTACTCGTTCGAACGTATGCAATGCTAATATATAATAATAAAATAAAACATGCACGCACACACACACACACACACACACACACACACACACACACACACACACACACACACACAAAGTCGCGTCTTAGTTAACAATTTATAAACGTGCGATTATTGAATTCTATTTGTCTTTTCTCTATGATAATATTATTTTGTATGTACCCTTAAGGATTTTAGTCAACCCCTACAATACAAGTGTTCTTAGTGTAGGGGTTGCGCACTTTAATTTCTAAAACTTGGTGCTATGAAAATATGTTAGAGACAATAAAGTTTTATTTATTTTTTATCTATTTAATGTAGGAGCTTCGAACTTACTGTCAATATTATTTACATGTCCTTCCATCTAATTCCTTTATGCTCTCTTATGCAAATAAAGACGCGTAGTGGCATCACAAAGAAACTTAAAATTGAATTACCTTGCCACCTATAGTTCCTGCACAGTCCCTATATGCCCTATAGTCCCTATAACTAGTATCCAAGGCTAGGAACCGATGGATCATGGTCGTACTGAGCGCCGCGAGCCATGCATTCAATTATCGAGCACCCTTCACACCCGGTAATTGGTGCCCGATTCACCGTGTACGGTCGCCATTATACATCATGTACGTGGACAGGGTTTACATCATCATCATCAGCCTTTCATCGTCCACTGTTGGTAACTTTCATCGTAAACAACTATTCCGATGTTTAATTTCATGCATCCGTTGTTAAACAATTTTTAAGTCATCTGCCCACCGCTACCGAAGTATGTATGTCACAGCCAACTGGTTTAAATAGCCGTTAAATCAAACAGCTAGCCCTTTGGCTGAACAACGCCATTCAGTCACACGGCTACACGTCGTTTCGCCGACTTGTTGACTGCAACGTTCAACACTACAGCTAGATGAAGCTTGGCCAACTGGTTAAATGATAAATTAACTTAGTGTTATTATTACACAAGCGTAAATATAACAAGCAGATCAATTGTATTCTAACTCATTTTGAACACAATTGCAAAAAATTACCTTGGTGATACATTTCATAATCCCGTAATTTCTCCTAGAAAATTAGTTAAAATTTTGATTCACTCGTATGTGCTCACATAATTGATGTCTCTTTAATAATACCTGTAACGTATATTTACGAAAAATATCTTAATACAACCACAAAACACCGGTTAGTTACGCCAAAATGTAAACAAAAAGCACTTAGCGCCGCGGTGGTGAGCGCTGAACTAATTCAATCAAAAGGCGGCTTTTGAATCAGCTGTAGTGTTGAAGGTTTTGAGCGACTTAAATATTCAATTAAAAAGCTAGACGTGTGATTGAATGGCATTGTTCAGTCAAAGGGCTAGCTGCTTGATTGAACGGCTATTAAAACCAGTTGGCTGCGACATGTATACCAAATGATAATATGTATACCAAATAGAGTAAGTACGAGTAAGTATGAAACAGAGATAAAACTGAATATTAGGTCTTGTATAAGCCTTGTAGCTTATGAAGCATTAAGTACCAAATACTCTGATAAAAATTTAGTGACGATATTGTGAAGTCTATAAGAAAAACATAGCATCTACCTCAGATCACCCAAAAATTGTCTGCAAGAAAATGCAGGGTTAAAACCTGTACTTGGTTGTGGGTAAGAAGTATTAAAAAAATTACAAGTGTGAAGAGCGCGTTCACCACTAAAAAGTCACCAATGGTCGTATATCCTCGTTTCAAGGGCACATCTGTAACCATCTCCCCTAGCATTGATATACTTGGCGTCAACATATCGAGCGAAGTCCAGTTCCGATATCATCTAGAGGGTAAGGCCAAATTAGCCTCGAAGAAGCTTGGTGTTCTTAACAGAACGAGACAGTACTTCAATCCGGACCAACGCCTACAACTCTACAAGGCGCAGGTTCGGCCTCATATGGAATATTGTTCTCATCTCTGGGCAGGGGCGCCTAAATCTGCTCCCTCTGGATCGTATCCAACGAAGGGCTGCTCGAATTGTTGACTGCCATAGTGTTTCAAACAGCTTGGACCCCTTGGAATTACGCCGAGATGTTGCTTCACTCTGCATCCTCTATCGGTTGTATCACGGGGAGTGCTCTGAGGAATTGTTCGGAATCATACCACCTGCAACTTTTCGCTATCGTCCCACGTGAAAAACATACCATCCTCATCACCTTGATGAGTGGCAGTCTTCCACAGTGCGTTTTTCGCGTAACTTTCTGCCGCGCACTGTAAAACTCTGGAACGAACTGTCACCAGCAGTATTTCCGGACCTATACGACCTGCAAACCTTCAAGAAAAGAGCGTATCTTAAAAGGCCGGCAACGCACCTGCAGCTCTTCTGATGTTGCGAGTGTCCATGGGCGACGGTAGTTGCTTACCATCAGGTGACCCGTTTGCTCGTTTGCCCTCTCATTTAATAAAAAAAAAAGCACCTAAAAAGAAATAGACAAAATATGTTTTTTTTTTTTTTTTTTTTTTTATTAAATAAGGGGGCAAACGAGCAAACGGGTCACCTGATGGTAAGCAACTACCGTCGCCCATGGACACTCGCAACATCAGAAGAGCTGCAGGTGCGTTGCCGGCCTTTTAAGAGGGTATACGCTCTTTTCTTGAAGGTTTGCAGGTCGTATCGGTCCGGAAATACTGCTGGTGACAGCCCATTCCAGAGTTGTCAATTTTTAATATTTTTTACCGTTCTTAATTCTTCCTCTTCAGTCTTCTTCAAAAGTCCTCGATATTCAGCGCTCATACACACCGTGTGCACTTGACTATTGACCAGCGGTCAACAATTGGAGTTAATTCTCGCGACGGAACCCGCCGCCCGCCAGCAGTATAAATCAGCAGATAGTGTTAGCCAATGATTTATACACACGTCATGCCCTTTGAATAAACAGCGGTAGAAATAGTTATACATTGTAAGGAGATCTTAAAATCCATACTAATATTATAAATGCGAAAGTTTGTCTGTCTGTCTGTCTGTCTGTCTGTTACCTCTTCACGCCTAAGCCGCTGAACCGATTTTGATGAAATTTGTCATGGACATACTTTGAGTCCCGGGAAAAGACATAGGATACTTTTTATCCCGGAAGAATGTACGGTTCCCGCACGTCAAACGAATTTTGGCGCAACGGAGTTGCGGGCGTCATCTAGTCTTATATAGTTACTATAGTTATCGCAAGTGTCGTCAACGGCTGTTTAAAATTAATTGTTAGTTATTTCAAATCATTGTCATTTGGCAAACATACTCGTAATAATATTGCCTGTCCATCTGTTATCAGTTATCACTAAGCTGATTACAAATTAAAGACTGAACAAATTTTGAGTAAATTTTTTTTTATTTTATAATTATTATAGTGGCTCGGCAATAAGCACAAGAAAAACATAAAACATAAAATAAAACTTCAAATTTGGGGTAGTTCATACTTACACAAACGGCAAGCGTAAGGGCGCGTTCAGACGTGCGCGTGTTCTGCACGTGTTCTACTATAGCGTATGGGAAAACACGCGAGCAGGCTGCGCGGGCTCAGCGCGTGCCGCGCGCGTGTTTTCCCATACGCTATAAGGAGATCGCAGACGACAGACTTTTTGTGCGATCGAGTCTGCGGCGCACATACAGTCGACATGGCGCGGCAGATCTTAGTAGAACATGAGCAGAACACGCGCACGTCTGAACGAGGCCTAAAGTGTCTTTTAGTATGTAACATAATATTTTGAGTAAATTTTTTATTTTATATAGAGATACTTTGAACACTGGTTAAGGTCGTGATATTTTCGTAATCGTAATTTAATGACATGAATTACGGTAGAGGTAAGAGGACCTATCTTTTAGGCGTTATTATACATCATTAAATTATGTCAATATCCTACCAGATATGAATATTTCGAATTAGCAAATGCGTCACAAACTCTACACTACAAAATAATGTAGTCACAGATTACATCTCAGGTAGCAAGCACAAGATTAATCGCCTACAAATTATTCGCACAAATTATGTAAGTTGTAATTTTCATAATCACTTGCTATCCAGCGGCCCAGTCGGCTGGACATCCGGACACTTGAATGGAAACAAAGAGCCTGTTTGTGATAAGCGATATTTATTATTTTATAAGCGATCTCAGATATTTCAAACGCGACTTACGACCGGCCGGACGAAATTCATAATGTGACCATAATGTACGATAATGCTGAGTTCTTTATGAAGCTGATTGGTGTGATTGTTCTAGAGATGACTTAAGGGTCGGTTCACATTGCAAAGTGACAAGGCGAGAAACAAGACGAGGCACAACTTGAAGACGCGTTCATAGTGATTTTTTTAATGTCAAACAGCGTTTTAATTTTGCATCGGTAAATCGCGTATCATTTCGGTACAGAATACCGAACGCTATACGCTCTACAACTTTATTAATGCCTTAATATCAACAACTTAGAAATAAGCTTAGAATAAGGTGCAAAGACATTTTTTTCCTTTTCAGGTAATTTGAAAAACAATATCCTCTTTGTAAATCAAATAAGTGAAAAAATGTTTCCTGATGGCAACAAAAATATATAGTTTCATAATAATTATGTAACTCAAATCGCACCTTTTTTAGACTTAGTACAAATTGCAATCTTTACCCGGTTCTATTTATGCAGTAAAATACTAAGATACGTACTCCGTAATTACAAAGGAAACAGATTTTCTTACGTTCTCGGAAAACGACCTGTTCATTAGTTGCAATGGGCCTTACATAGAAAAGGAGTAAACCCCGACCGGACACGGCAGGTGCTACCGAGGGTTCAATCGGGTTCAAGCCCCCTCCTCCCCCCCCCCCCCTCGAGTCCCACCTCGGGACGCAGCATCCGTGCGAACCCGTTCCTCTAATAATATAACGTAGAAATGAAAGATTAATGAGAGCAACCCGCGCACGCCTCTTTCACTCGCGTTCTAGTGTTGGAAATGTATCGATTAATATTGATGTTTTATCGATATTTTTAGTAAAATGTTGGTAATAACTGTTATAATTAATTTGATATATAATTGTTATAATTAATATTAATTTGGTCTTAACTAAATTAAGTGCTATCTTTATAATCACAAAGTATTTAAATATTGAACCTTCCTCAGTTTTACAGAAGCTGCTGAAAAATCTTTTTTGGAGAATGATTCGCGTTCACTTTCGAAACGTAACAAAATGATCTGAAAATATTATCTTCATATTATTTAACAGTAATAACATACACTTTTCATGCACTTGTTCCACTTTTATTAATTTATTTTATTACAATTATGTTTCACACGACCGGTTTCGATAAAAGCATCATCAGGTGTGATGGTTTATCGAAACCGGTCATGTGAAACATAATTGTAATAAAATAAATTAATAAAAGTGGAACAAGTGCATGAAAAGTGTATATTACTTTTTATTTTATTTTTTAATTTAATATTTATTGCACACATACATTTTTAACACGAAAGAAACACAGAAGAAAAACGACACAACAAGTACTGCTTATCTCTAACAGAAATTTCTTCCAGCAGTCCTACGGAGAGAAATGTAATGGGGAAATATTATTACTATGAAACATGAATTCCCACCAAGAAGTTACGGTAAATTCAATTTCATATTCATATTATTTACTTATATAAAAGTTACCGTAATTAATTTGATAAATGGATAATAATAATTAAATCAATTAATATATTATTAGCCTATGAAGGGTCAAGTGGAAACGATGAATTATTGAAAAAAACTAAATAATACTATAAGGTTGGAAAATAGACACTGTAGGTATAATAATATTTATTATCATTTTACATTCATTTATGACTTTCAGAAAATTTGTACATCCTTGACATTTTGAAACCAAAATATTATATTATATTAATTTTTGATTAGACCAGGTTTTTCATAGTAGCATCATCATACATACATTTATAATTATAAAAAAGTATCGACTCAACAATTACAATCCCATCACTATAGCGGACGTGTCTCGAACGGGCGCAATGAAGACCGCCCAGATAAAATATTAGCCGCGTGCCGGCCGGTAGCAGTGTATATCCTAACATCGACGACACTCACATTGTTAGCAATGTCTATACTGCATCAACAATACTTGCTATAAGTAGCAGGGTATAAATCCTCCTTTATTAACGATAGAAATTAAGATACTTTTGACGTGGGAGAGCCATGCTTCGGCACGAATGGGCCGGCTCGACCGGAGAGATACCACGTCCTCACAGAAAACCGGCGTGAAACAGCGCTTCCGCTGTGTTTCGCCGAGTAAGTGAGTTTACCGGAGGCCCAATCCCCTACCCTTTTCCTTTCCCTACCCTCCCCTATTACCCCTTAGAAGGCCGGCAACGCACCTGCAGCTCTTCTGATGCTGCGAGTGTCCATGGGCGACGGAAGTTGCTTTCCATCAGGTGACCCATTTGCTCGTTTGCCCCCTTATTTCATAAAAAAAAATACTTCACTTTAATATAGGACACTTACGCGCTTGACGAATTTTGGTACAAGGAAGTTGCCAGCGTCGTCATGTCCGGGCAATATTATCACGGGACATAGTATCTTAAAATATAATATTTATGTAACACGAGCTTTTGCCCGCTGCTTCGCTCGCGTTAAGAAGTATTATTATATACAAACTTTCATCCCCTATTTGAACCCCTTGGTGTTGGAATTTATCAAAATCCTTTCTTAGCAGATGCCTACGTCATAACATCTACCTGCATGCCAAATTTCAGCCCGATCCGTCCAGTGGTTTGGGCTGTGCGTTGATAGATCACTATGTCAATCAGTCAGTCAGCCTAGAGCTTCCATATTCTACATTGACCACAGACACATTATTAGCAATAACATTACATCAACAAAAACGGTGAAAAAATTTCAAGTGATAGAACCATGCTTCTGCACGAATGGGCCGGCTCGACCGGAGAAATACCACGGGCTCACAGAAAACCTGCGTGAAACAGTGCTTGCGCTGTGTTTCGCCGAGTGAGTGAGTTTACCGGAGGAACAATCCCCTACCCTATTCCCTTCCCTACCCTTCCCTATTCCCTCTTAAGAGGACGGCAACGCACCTGCTCTTCTGATGTTGCGAGTGTCCATGGGCGACGGAAGTTGCTTTCCATCAGGTGACCCATTTGCTCTTTTGCCCCCTTATTTAACAAAAAAAAATTCACTGTTCTATGACACTAGTATTATTACATACAGTTTTTTCAATAGCGATTTTCTCTTAATTGTAGATAACCTATCCTCGTAATAATTAGCAATATCTTCACTTAATAATCACTAATTGGTTTCAGATAAAAAGCAACCCGGAAGTTTCATAAGCGTAATTACGGTGTGCAAATTTTTGCGGCGCAAGCGCATGCTCGCCACGCTCTCGTTGGCCTGACCCGGCATCGCCGAGATCAGCAATTAATAATTGCACCAACGTGCACTACTGTGTATACTAATATTATAGAGACAGTGTCGGTCCGTCAGTTATATGTCCAGGACTAAACGGATGAAACTATTTTGATGAATTTATCATAATATGGAGAAAAACATAGAGATGCTTCGAGTCTTAGAAAAGGACATACAAAATACAGTGCTCCCAAAGTAATAATGGGCATAGAAATTTTCGTAATTTTTCGGCAACGGTCGTATTTCCCGAGCGTCGGAAGACGTCACTGCAAGCGATGTTTTAAACTTAACTTTAAGAAAAACAGCGCTTTGCAGCGACGTAGAGGTGCCTGACGTTGCTTAGACGTTACCATGGTAACGCCGCGATGGCTTCCCGGTGAGTTATAGCACTTATTGATGGACCGGCGACAGCGGACAGCCACCGGCTATATGATATTTACTTTTATTTCCTTTGAACAAGGTGCAAAATGCAAGTGCATTGTTTGGGGCTCTTACGTTTCATAGATTCGGGTGTTTTCGTGATTACGACAATTAGCCAAGATTTCCGTGCGCATTATTAATTTGGGAGGTTTTTTATCCGCGTAATATGTGATGTTTAAGTATTAAAAGAAATAATGAATATAAGATGTATTCCGCTAATTGAAATATGAAAATATTGTTAAAACAGAAGCGTAAGGTTTGAATTTTATGAAAAATAGATTTAAATAAATACTTTCAAAACTACAATATTTTAAATCAAATCAAATCATTTATTTCGGGCATCAGAGACCAATAAAACGAATACCTTAAAACTAACATACATATTTTATATATACTTAAAAAACTAACATTGTCAAAGTACACTTAAATATAAATTCAGGGTCTCAATGAACAAATCGCGCGTTTAACTCTTTTTCACTGCGAAAATTTTTGCACCACTGAATCCCGCCAACGGGACCAAATGGCGGATCTCAATTATTATTTTTCCTACTCTACATTATACAGTATTTCCCGTAGTGCTCGTACACCATCCGGCAATAAAAACGAGATGCACCTGAGCGACCACCGACCAAGCATACAAGAATGTAGCAATACGCACTGCTCTTAACAAGCGCAAAAGGTCTCAATTATACATTCTAATCATATTCTCGCACATCATTATCTTTCGGTCTATATACGCGGTAATTGGAGCCATTTTGCGAGATGGATCGGATACAGTAATTTTCGACGGCCTATTGTGTGTGGACTTAACAAATGTTTTTATGATATTGTGGCCGCCAAGAAAGATCGACCAAACGAGATGGTTTCGGTCAGGCCTAAATAGAATATTGATTTCAGGTGTTGCATACAGCCATACTTTGGAGATTTTACAGTGAGATTGTGGCGCTAGTTAAATTACCATAATTTCATGATTCTCCTATTCTCTAGCTCTATTTACTGTCAGAGATATCAGTTCAAAAGCAGATGAACTGTGATATTCGGTCTGTATTATTTGTTATCTATAGACCGGACACGAAAACATTTCGACCAAATAACGTAGCTTCGCCAACCCATCAAAAATAGTCAGGGATAAAAATAACAAAGAGTTTAGCCACTTTTAGATGAAAACTAGATGGACCATATTTTGATCGTGTGTGTGTAAACTTTCCTTACATTTTTAAAATTACCAGGGCACGCGTTGACGAAACATTATCTAAACAATCACTCATTTGTTTCGCTTTTAAAAGCGATGGGGTCAAAGATATCATTATTACCATCTTTTAGCCATATCTCAGAGACTGTACGGAAGACAGATCTGCCGTTTCTCGACCTTATTCCTCGACAATAAAGTTCAAAAGGGGTGAACCGTATCTGTGTTCCACCGTACATGGGGCTCGCGACCGTAACTACGAACAATACTAAGATAGCTGGCAAATTCTATTGTCTGAAGCCACTCTGATACATTTCGCTATCACGATAAGCTTACGCTTAAAATGCTTGTTTGTCTTCTGCAAAGTGTTCACGATTGTATATAGCATTGTTTTGTATGTACTCATGTATTCATATGAAGAGGAGAAAATCTATATATTAATACGTGAGCCAAAAACTTTGTATCCCTTTTGAGGAAAAATGGGGAAACGTAGATGAATGAAATTTTGCACAGTTATAGTTTGTATGGTGAAGGAGTGCATCGAGCTAATATTATTTTGAAATTAGGCTTTGTCATACATTTTTTTAAAAAATAAAATATTACATACACTACAACACACACACATCGAAAAATGACAGATTTTTGAGTGACAAGCCTATACATACGAATTATACTCTTTTATTTATGGTTAAAGTCTGTTGACAACAAAGTGACAAATTGATAATGGATTATAGTTTTTTTATTGAATCTTAGATACCATTAGACAATGCTTACACAGCCAGTTTGATATCAAGTCAATTTTTTTTCACAAAATATAGGTAGTAGTATTAATGTCGTTGAAGCTAAGGTCGAATTTCGACCATTGGTCGAAATTCGAATTCTGTTAAATAACCCTTAAAACTTTTGACTTTTTCCTTAGCTAAAGCCTATTTTGACTACCAAGTACCAACTATTATATTTAGAACTTTCAAGTTTTTTCTCTGAGATAGACAATCTCTCAATTTCATGTCTATCCACAATAATAGTACGAAAAGGAGAAATTACTTTCTACGTTTTTCCTTATCTCTTTCTTGTCCGAAACGTAAACTTTTAGTGGTATCTTAACTATTTATTAGACAAAAATTACGCATGTTATCGTGGTTTACGCATTTTTAACGACCAAACTGTTTCGTTAATATAAATTTAGTTGTGATAATTAACAAATTATAATACTACTCTACTCAGTTATATACGTAAAACATAATGATGTTTATCACAGGTTTGTTTTATTATCTGGCAATCAAGTTTATGATTTTAATAGACGCTTTTCTTACGGTCTGAATAGTCGGTAGGGTCGATATAGTAATATCTGGTCCGTGATAACGAAGATGATTAACTTTAATTGATGTGCCCCGATTCACAAGAGTGCGTCATGTAATAGAAAAGTGCGAAACTCGCTAGAAATTTAATTTAGAATGACGTTTCTTAATTTTTAGGGTTCCAGTCTACGAATAGTACCATCGAAGAAATTGATTCATAGGCAGTTGACAGACCTACGTCATTTGGTCGGATTATGTCAATTTAATATTAGAGCTCGACAAGGCTCTAAATGAACGTGGCGAAAAAAGGAATAACGCCATTTTTGACATATTTTTGACAGTTCTCCTTTACCAGCAGCGTCCCGTCCACGTTCATTTAAAACCTTGTAGCACTTTAGCTGTGAATTATTGTGATCTGTCGGATGGATTTGATATAACGCGACCAAATTAAGCATATCCGCCATCTGGCTATGAATCAACTTCTCTGATAGTAGGTATAATATATTACTGCAATGCAGTGCCAATGTTTTCAGGCTAAAGGCAGCACCAGCTAATTTTGTTAGACGTTTGACAACGTTCCTCTCAATACACTGATGTCAGATATGACGTATGCAACATGTCGGATATTGGTTGAAGTATTGACTGTACGAGTATGTGCTAGTAGCAGCCTCTAATCCGACCTTTGCGTAATATTTGCTATTGCAAAATATACTAAACGTTGTTATGACAAAAAATGTTACACAAAAATGCTACCACAGTAGCTTAGATGTGCTACATTCGAATGTTGAGTTTACAATAACAATACGGTGGGCTAATGAATAGTTAAGAATTAATTTGATCGAATAAAGTTGATATATTTTTAATGACAGTCATTTATATATTAATACGCAAGCGAAAAAGATTGGATCCCTTATGACGAAAAATGCGTAAACGTAGGTGAATGAAATTTTGCACAGTTATAGTTTATATGGTGAAGGAGTGCATCTACTTATTATTATTTTAAAATTATGCTTTTATCATACATTTTTTTACAAATAAAACATTACACACACTACAATGTGCACACTAGGTACTATGTTTTTGAATGACAAACCTATACAGGGTGTAACAAAAATAAGTGATAATACTTTAGGGTGTGTACGTGTTCCTTCTAGAGAGTTCACTGTGAAAGTAGCAGCGCTGAAAGACAAAAAAATTTTTTCACTTTTGTATGGGGAAACTCGTGACGCTCGGACCCTTGCCCATACAAAAGTGAAAAAATTTTTTGATACTCTTTTGTTTGTGGTTAAAGTCTGTTGTCACATTAAAAATGGATTGTTGTTTTTTTTTTTTATTAAATCTGAAATACTTACTTTAAACGGGCAGTTAAAAGAAGAAGATAATTAAATTTAAGGTCGAATTTCGACCATTGGCCACTGGGCGATCTCTAGTAAGTTTATAAGAACCCGACTGCGTAAGAAAACTTTTTTGTTGGAAAACAGAATTAATTAAAATATGTACAAAAAAAATGATTACTTAAGTAATAACTTATTGTAATTCCGGAGATATGCGAACACAAACATAAAAACATACATACTCTTTATAAATTGGACACATTTGTTCAGACTGGGCAGTTCTGGAAATAATACATACATAGGGGTCGAATTGATAATCTCCTTTTTTGAAGTGGGTCGAAAATCGGACCAACATCAAACTACCAAAATCATATCATAGCTTATACGAAATCCAAAAGTTATACTCCTGATTGTTAGTAGTCAGGAAACACAATCTTAGGTATCTCGAACTACTATGCTACTACTGAAAACAATTTGCCTGCGAAAGTCCCATTAAAATCGGTTTAACTAGCCGGAACTAAAGGTAAAAGTAATAGACAAAATCACTATGCAACATTGGCGGAAACATTAAGCAATAGGCATTAATATTATTAACTTTGGTAGAGAAATATTATTATGAGCAACTTGTAGAATTAACTTTTATTCATGTCTCTTTTCTCTTCTTCTCTCTCTCTCTCATCAAGCAAAATAATTAGAATTTAAATATATCTTATATTTTAAGCACTTATACTAGATGAATTGGCTGGAAAACAACAAGTACCATCAGAAAAATTAATTCATAAAATATAGATGTGGGAACACCATTATTTAGTCGGGTTGTGTTCTTACACTCTAAATAATAATAATAATATTATTCAGTGAATCTTGCGCTCGACATAGCCCGACCGAATTACATAGGTACGCCAGAGGGCCATTAATACATTTTGTTGACAACACATTTCAGCACTTTATAGGTCCAGGACAGGACACCAGATCTTGCTTTCTTGGGACTCAACACTTAAATTAGGAGACTTATTTATGCCTGCTTGTACCAACCGTCTCCTTTAACATGTTCCCTTTTTTTACGTTAGGAAATGCTTGATGCATTTCCGACGGCCTGGGGGGCCACCTGTGGGACTCCTCGAGTGCTGCGGCAAGGAGGAGCACCCTTGGCTACCCACCAAAACCCAACGGTGCCTCCTCTCCGCGTGTCGCTGGACCGCTGGACCCGCTCCTAGCGGTCTCTTAGGGTCATGTATCTCTTAAAACAACAACGTTTTTTGAAGACTCTTAAGTTAATTAAAATTTCTTAAGCCCTAAGGACGTAAATGACACACAAAAATTAGTGAAATATTGAACAGTATGTAGCCATGGCCGCTAAGGAATACTTAGCGTTAGGGGCGATTGATGGAAACGGACATTAAAGATCCTCATCGCTGATGTTGATCGATATTTGCAGTTTAATCTTCACGATTACAGAAGGCGAGGCTCGACCTGTAACCGGAGCTCGGAGCTCGGAGCTCGCAGCGAGCGGGGAGACCATCCATCATTATAAATTCCCGCCACTAACGGCGCGTGCGCACGCGACCTCCACATAGAGTATGCATTAAAGGTAGAGTGGATATTGTGCCTATTTGGTAGTGAACTCTCGGAGATGTATTTAAATTTTAATCTTATTAAATAAACATTGGTGTAACTTAGACAATCCATCATTATAAATTCCCGCCACTAACGGCGCGTGCCCACGCGACCTTCACATAGGATATTTCTTGAAAGTAAAGTGAATAGTTTAAAAACAATTGGAGAATTGTAGGAATTGCAACTTATGATCTAGCTTGGGTAGAGGAATGATGTTCATTGTTCATATACCGTAAAGCATAGTCACACATGACGGGGACGCGAGATAAGATGGGGTCACACAAGATACAAGAAACTAGACTCTTGCGAACAGAAAGCAGTAGGCCATTAGGAAGCCATACTCGATCAACCATCAGCGCGACAGAAACAGGGAGTGGGAGTTCATTCGTTTTTTGTTTACAAACGAAAATCACGTTGATTGTCTTGTCGATAATTTCACGCATTTAAAAAAGTCCTTACTGTAAGCTAATAATTATGACTACCCAATTTATGTATTTTCTCGTATATGGTTGTCAGTGTTGTTTATTTTGTTGTGGTATAGTTGGACAAACATTCAGTTAATATATTTTTTTGAGAAATATTTTTTTCTAAGTCAGCCTTTGGGGTAAGACGGGGCATTGGGTTTGCTGAAATCACCCGAAGGTTTGGTAGGCTGTCAGCTTTGTAGACGTTGGGCTCACAATGGTTGTGCTGGTGTGGATGATGAAAACACCTAAGAAATTCATATTTGTATTTATTGTGATTGGATTAGCCTACCCCCTCTTGCCCCATTTTCATTACCCCATTTTACCCCATGGTAAGGGGCAAGATGGTTTTTCGGAAGCTCCTATTAAATCATTTATTTTAAAAAATGCTATAAGTTCATCTCCCAAATACTATGGCAAATTGTAGTCAGATAAATAAGACATTGTGCCATAAATAAATAAGCATAATAAACATAATGAATATACTGTATTTTTGGTATTTTCCTCAGATACCCCATCATGCCCCCCCCCCCCTTCCCCTAAGTCTAGTGAGTCTGTATTGATACCAGAAACTAAATACAAACTAAAATAATACAGAATGACCTTAAGCTTTCATCTTATAATAACTGAAGATTCAATTTAATATATTATAACAATTGACCCATAAGATAGAACAGAGTGAGTGGAACTTACATATTTGTTATAATTTTTTAATTAAGTAAGTAATACAGAAAAATAAATATATCACTTTCAAATTATGAATATAACCGTTCACTACCAACCTATCCGTCTGTTAGACTTGTATGATCTATGTCATCGTTACACCGCAGATATTACTGCCGGCCGCGCCATCTATACATCACTGTACTTGAGCTTGCGCGCTCAACTTATTTACTACCAATAGAAACTCCTAATTACTGAAAACACATTTTACACTTTATCACAATGGAGTACGGTATCATTTTAAATGAAAATACCAGCGTGCTGGACTCGCCGGAGTATAACTTACTTCATTGTTTTTAATTAATGTTCGCCATGATAAAATTTGTGTTTGCTATTATTTTATAGTATTGAACTTTTAATGACAAATGGTATCGGAGAGTTCTGTTAGCTACTTTTACTTAACGGTATGGATAAAATTTCCTTATCTACCTTTTGGCCTTTGAAACAGGCCCTAAATAGTTGTACTATTTAGGGCCTGTTTCACCACTTTCTGTAGTAGTACCGAATAGGCTATTCACAACTTTTTTACAGATTCTTCATACTTCATCTGTCAAGTTAAGTGGTAGATAGCCTATCCGGCACTTATCAGGAAGTGGTAAAACAGGATCTTAATGAAATTATATAAATTTAATACCTACCAATAAGTATTTATTTCAATGCAAAAAATTTAACAGCGATCTTTCAATGATAGGTCTACATAATTTTGTGATAATATATATATACAGACATTTAAATATATTTTTCCTTAATATTAATTTTGATAGCATTTTGCCAATTCGAAAATATTGGAATAGTTTACTAGAAGTTGATGATTACATTTTTATAAATTACTATCTAAACTTATTCTATTTTCAAATTTTGGCTTTCTTTACTGATTAGGTACCTCCTCTTTGCAATAAATCCAGCTTTTAAGTACAAATTTAAGTACAAAATGAAAATCTTTGCCAAACCGTCAGCCCGACATTTTCCATTTTCAAATACCTGTCACCGCGGTCCATAGACAAACCGCTAACTTTTTAATCAGCCGGTGTTCAGATAACAATTAAGAGACACGCAACTCTCGAGGCCGTATTTTGCACGATACGACTATCGGTCGGAAGCGGGGTCGGAGGCAGATTTATACATTCATTAACTGGCCGACTTTATCGCCGGCGTGTGTTGATTAAGATGTTTGTAATGTCACCTCAATCAGCCCGTTGTTTAAGGCCTAACGAAGCGGTCTATTTTAGTACAACTTTAAAATCTAAAGACCCAGTTGGAAAAAGATTGCAGGTTTATTTAGATACTATTGCAGATAACTAATAGATTTTGCTGGCAAACTCATTCAAGCTGAGATTCATTTATCGCACCTGTCGCAGCCTGAAATTTTGACATAGGTACTACGACGATTGCGAATATAAGAGGCGGGTGGGATAAGTCCCTTGTGTCTCCCTTCCTCAAACCGCACTTAACTAGTTCCAGGGACCAGCTGGACTCAAACAACCTTAATAGTAAATCCAATGATATCCAAGAGACGGCAAAAGAAGCAAAGGTGGACAAACGAAAAGATGGGAAGATGATTTGAAAAAGATGGCTGGTACAGAATGGATCAGAGTTGCAAAGGACAGAGAAAAATGGAAATATTTGGAGGAGGCCTATGTCGAAAGACAAGTTGTTGCAAAAAAAATCACCCGAACGCCGTTAAATTTAGAATAATATAGGTAAGTACGTATAATAAACGTTTAGTTAAAATTAAATTAAGTTATAGTGAAATAATGTTTTATAAGTTTATAAGCAATAAAGGCTAATTTTATTTTATTTGAATAGTAAATTTCAATGAATAGGTTCACATAAGCGCGAAAAGGTAACACAGACAGACAAATGAACGCTAAATTGAAGAATACAAAAAGATAACTTCTAAAGAATTGAGCTTGAAATCAATCTTCTCATAAAATTTGCAAGAGCAAGAAATTGGATTTTGGAATAATCTCGAAAGCAAACAGTGTTCTAATTATGATAGAATTCAATTTTCATATCTCGCTCACCTTTACTCTAATGCTCTACCTTAGACCGAATTATCATTAATTTACACAACAATGAAATTAACTTTACAAGTCGTGATAGCTATTATTACAATGGGCACCTCTAACACGCCATAAATCTACCTGACAGGAACTTACTAGAGTACAGAATAAGTAAATAACGTAGACTAGTAAATATTAGATGCGGCACAAACTTTCGATTTTTGTTGATAATTATTTTAGAATATATTGATTGGCCTTTTCTTCCAGGATTGTTACTTTGTTTTGTGATAATTCTGTGTCTTTTAAATTAAAAAAAATATATTTTGTATTTAAAAGCCAGGTCTCAACTAAATAAGTACTTTGAACGGCGGATGATTCATGATGTTACATTTTCGCTTTAGACTAAAAATCACAATAATAAGACTTGCATCCCCTATTTTTGGACCATGTGTCTTATAATAAATAAGACACATTTTTGTCAACACTTTGTTAATGAATGCATTTTTAAATGAGTTATTCTAAACTAAACTTTCTTACTCATTGTCCATTGAATTGACAAACTTGCTGGTCTGCCTGTGGTGTCGAGTATTCCAATTTCAAATGACTTATTTAGAAATACATCGCATCGCTTATCATTTTATACCTGATCCAATAGGACGTAAATCTTAACTTTAATAGCCGCTAGAAGACTTAACATTAGCAGTTAGTAAAAATGATTAGGAATTGCAATTGAAAACAAAACAGAAAGAAGATACAACTTTTGCAGATACGTCTATTGCAGATAGGAGACAAAGGCACGCGTCTGCGCCTGCGCAATTAGAGATCACAATGAGCGGCGAACAATAGCGGTGATGGCAGATACGTTATCAGATCACCTAACCTTTGCTCAACCCCAGTGACAAATGTATAACGGGACTGCAAAACACTTTTTAAGAAGGTAGAGTTTCAATAAAGCTGCATTTTTGTGGCGTTCATTGCTGTAAAAGGACGTACTTATCATCTTTTACTAACTCAAATTTTCAAATTATTATGGTAAAGAGGTAACCTAACTAAACATGGAAACAATACTTTTCCAAAGCTGAAATCGAACCCTCATCCTCGAGCGAGCCAAGACTCAAGAACCACGCTCCAGAAATCATACAGATCATAAAAGGAACTTACCTTTTATTTTGTTCTGGCACCTCAGCTGCTCGATGATGGTAGTGAGTCGTCCCTCCCTGCTGCCGGCTCTCCCATCATCATATTTCTCCTCCTTACACTCCACAATTAGTTTATCAGAATGATTAGATTCAGAGTCTGAGAGTTTTTCGTTTTCCATATTTCAGTCACTGCACTGCATCCGAAACTCACTGTTATATTCTTCTTTTTTTAGTTTATTTATCTATTTAATTCACTAAACTCCACTTAATAGTTTTTTGATTAGATTTTAATGCTGTAATTATTTAAAAAATGACTGAAACCGTTAGTTTGTACTTCACATGTTTTTTTTTAAAGTACCCCCAAAAACGCATGTGTGTTACAATATTGTTTTCGTTCTTTCATTTTTAATTTTTATATTTTAGTAATATTTATAGTACGGTAATTATTACAACAACTTTATAATTTTGTACAATATCATTTAACTAATTAGCTGTAACGATATTCTATTTATAGTAATTATTTTTTAATTTTTGCGATAAGTGTGTTTTGTGAAGTGAGATAATAAAAGTGTTAATTTTTAATTGAACTCTACCTATATTTATTATGATCTAAATAAATAGAACCAAAGTTTTACCACAATACTATTATTTTTAAATGTCACGCATTAATAGAAAAAAAAAATTGTATTATCAGAGAAGTTTATTCACAGGCATAATATTATGGTGGACCTACGTAATTTAGTCGCGTTACGCCAAACCCAGCTGATAGATCAAGACTACGTACGTTGAATTTACATATTACCTGACCAACTTGAAACTTGGAAAAGTGAAATTGTAGAAGAATTAAGATATAGCGGAGTGCTACGTTAATTACATTTTTTTTTTCATATAGCTTTGGACTTTAACTTGAAATATCATGTAAATGATACGAACGCGACGCGACGAACACTTATCGTACGAGTGGCAAATCAGATTATTATTAATCAATAGATAATACGACTTCTCATGACCATGAAGGGACACTTCCTTTATAACAATAAATATGTCATAAGGATATAGCACTGATTTTGAACCTTTAACAAAGTTGTATTTCAAAATTGATAATAGTTTAGATCAGTGTTTTTCAATCGTATATTATACGTAATCGTAATCGTCGCAAATAGATAAATATACCAAACTAGAAAAAAAAAATCATTACATTGCCTTTTAATAAAATTATTTCTTTGGCTTTCTATGACACGAGGGGGTCGCCAGTATATTTCAATCTGTAAAGGGGTCGCGAAATCAAAAAGATTGAAAAACACTGTTTTAGATGTACCATCGAAGAAATCGATTCATTGGCAGATGATGGATCTTCGTTATTTGGTCGAGTAATGTCAATTTAATGTTAGTCGAAATCTGTTGGCTGAATTTGACATAACGCAAACAATTTACGTAGGTCCACAATCTACCTATTAAAGAACAACGAACCTTATTGGCATACTTGTCGTATTTTGGTGTACACCTATGAAACATACGCCAATCGATAGAGAAAATATTACAAACAATAAATACTCTTTGACAAAATGTCGTAAATGATATAGATACTTTATAAGTTGTTTCAGTTTGAAAATGTAAAATAAATAACATTTTAGATATTAAAGACCTGAAATATTTAAAAAGTATATCATTTACGACATTTTGTCAAAGAGTAAGTATTTTTTGTTTATAATTATTTTCTCTGTCGATTGACGTTGTATGTTTCATAGGTGTACACGAAAATATGCCACTTTAAGTACTTGAAACTAATTAGGTATGCCATGCTCCGTACAAAAAGGTTCGAACTCTTTTTATCAACTTCTATGATAGTACCTCTTCACGTTGGCCATGATTACCACCTGATACTATGATAAATATTTATACGCAATTGACACTGATCAAGATCATGAAAAACTAAAGATGAGTATGCTCTATTTACACGTTCGTAATCGCTTGTACCCATCATAAACTAAATTAAAGAGGTCTTAAAAATATTTCAGAAGTCTAGCTATAGCGGTTCTTGACATATAAGTCTCAGTAACAGGGTCCCGTTTTTACCCTTTGGGTGCGGAAACCTAAAAACTAGCATAATACCAAAGAAAACAAATTTTCTGTTACATAAAATCGTGAAAACAATTTTTTAAAATATTCCTACACGGTTTCATAAAATTTATGACAAAAGAAAAGAACTAAGTAACGTTCCTACCGTACGGCGTAGTTTAACATTCGTTATAACCTTCAAGGAACTCCTTTTTAAATATTTAAATGAAGTAATCTTGATACTTTATCTTGTGATTCGGCGTCTAGTACGGGGAAGTAGACATAAGACAGACTATAGTACGTTGACACTTATCAATGGATCCTTGTTGGACAAATAAAAAACATTTTTTATCATTCTCTACTTGCGCCTGTCTATATTCTATATTATTACGTTTTAAATTATTTTAATCTCAATGTAAACAAATCATTGGCGGCTGTAATGCACGTTCATTTGGTCGAGTTTCAGTTTTCTTTATATTTCAATGAAAACGAACTAAAACGAATTATTTAATCGTCAATTAAAAATAACATGTCAATTGCATTCACTCTCTTTCTTCGTATTTGTAAAAGAGAAGGCAAGTTATTTAGAAAAACGTTTAGTAAATAATCGGCAAAAAGGTGCTTGGTTCTATTATTTAAGTAAATTTATACATCTAGATCTTTCTATATACTTTTGGAATTAATCATTTTAGTAACATATCTTATGCAATGAACGATGTTTCTAGAAATGTAGAGGCATAGAAGTGATAGACATTATATATTTAAGAATGATTAAGCTGTTCAATTTTCTTTTTCATTCGTCATAACTCACTGCAAGTGACACGTCTAAATATAATATAATAGTGCTGAATGAATTCAAAGAAAATGAAGAATTCATTCAAATGAACCTTCACACCAGTTAGCCGTCTGATATCAACTGATTAGCGAAGTAACATGTTTGATTTGGGAAACCCCCGCTTAAAAATATTGTTTGCTAAACAAGTAATTACTTTTCAAAATACCTGTCATTATACTAAACAAAACTCTACATTAAAAACGAAGGCAAAATAATACAAACTAGACAGGAAACAACAAATGAGTCACTTATACCAAATATTAACACTTTCTCACTGGTACATTACAATTATAATATTTTTTCAAAAAGCGTAAAGGTAACACAGGTATGTTTATCGCGACGTGCCACTGATAACTAAGTGTCAGGTCAAATGAACAAATGGGGCACATGCTGATAACAGCCGATAGCAGGCTCTTAACCTTATGTCACACGACTGAACAATCGGAAAACCGCGCGATTGACATGTTGTGGAATAAAGAGGGAGATAGAAAAGTGTGTACTTATATAATATATTCCAGCTAAATAAGGTGAATAACTCGCCGCTTATGATTTTTATATATTTTACTTTGCATTATAATTTAATATTAGAGAGCTATCATTAATAAGAAAGTCATGATAAATACTTTATTTATTAAATAGAAAATTTTATTTATTTTTACTACATACTTGTTAAGTTTATTACGTTAACATCAGAAAACTTAATTAAATAAAAAAAATAAAAAAGCAATTATATACATTGCATTGTTGCAAAATAACATTGGCCCTATATTCTCTCTATAGAGGAAGATGGAGCCTATACGATTTTGCAAAAAGAATTTTGCATTAGTGCGCGTGTGCAAAGGACATAATTTCCATTATTTTCTAGTACGATACGTTATTAAGGGCCTATTTCTCTACTTCCTGATAAGTGCCGGATAGGCTATCCACCACTTAACTTGACACATAATATAGAGTATGGAGAATCTGTCAAAAAAGTGGATAGCCTATCCGGCACTTTGTCAGGAAGTGGTGAAAAAGGCCCTTAATGCTTTTTTAGGGTTCCGTACCCAAAGGGTAAAAACGGTACTAAGACTTCATTGTCTGTCCGTCTGTCTGTCACCAGGCTCTATCTCGAGAGTATGTCTGTTGCCGCTATAACAACAAACACTAAAATCAAAATAAAATTAATATTTAAGGGGGGCTCCCATACAACAGACGTGATATTTTTGCTATTTTTTGCTCGATATCAATAATGGCGACATATAGGCACTTGAAATTTTCACAAATATCTTAATTATATGTGTACTTTAATAATTCATAATAATATTTAAATTAAATAAAAATTTAAAGGGGGCTCCCATACAGAAAACACAAATTTTGGCCTATTTTTGCTCTATAACGGTATCGGTACGGAACCTATCGTGCGCGAGTCCGACTCTCACTTGGCCGATTTTTATTATTTACACTGAAACCAACTAACAATGACAGACAGACAGATTTTCTCTCCTTTCGACTTGGCCGTAGTCGGGTTAAAACATGACGATATCAACGTTCAAATTGCGCATATTATATTCGTTTCACCTTTAAGGCGAACGCAGATCTAGCCACACCGCAACGCAGTCGCCAAGAATGGAAATAATTAGAAAACAATAGAATCTGCAGCTTATTTAAGAAGTTCTGGATCACACATCTGGATCACACATCTCTATTTTCAAAATAAAGTAGCCTCTATGTGTTATTTATACAGAGAAAACAAATCTCTATATCTATGTATTCTCGTTTTTCATTTCCAAATTCTTTAGTAGCGTTGTGCTCTTTTTTGAAGAAAATCTTAAAACTGGTCAAGACACGTGACCTAAACAAACATTCGTAAGATGGAATCATATTAGACTACATGCGCGGCGTAGGAGAGAAAGTACAATTCCCCTTTCTTTGCTGCTTAATCTTCTTCACTTCCAAAATGTTTGTCGACAAATTGTTATTTTTTTAATTTTATTTCGCAAGGACTGCGTTATTTCCAGCCAGTTCTGCGTTCACCTCTACATACTCGTAGAACGCACAAATCCGTCCACAGGTATCGCGGGTCAGCTGATAAGCTATCAGCGATAGCGAACTGTGACTGTACAGTGTACACGATACGCCGCGATAAACGTGGAAATCTCGCTGACACGTAAACGCCCTTTAACACGGTATAATGTTATTTGTATTCGCTGGTACTATGGAATAAGGGTATTGATTTATTGAAGTTTTGAACCTATTCGGTGCTAGACAAGAAGCTACTCTTTTTTCTTTAGTTTTTTTTTCAAATCCAAATTCAAATTTGAAAATCTGAATTTAGTTTTTTTTATACAAGGTGCAACAAAACTAAGTTACAATTCTTTAGGGTGTGTATGTGATCCTTATAATATAGAGTTTACTGTGAAAGTAGTATCAGCGCTGAAAGAGCAACATTTTTTTGTTAATTAATTAATTTTTCCATACAAAGATGAATAAAAACTTGAGAGGTGTCAATACCGGGATGAAATAAAGTTATAAAAAAGAGAGAGAGAGAGACAGAGAGAGAAACACGCGCTACCGCACGGCTTACAAGTTACAACTTACAACTATAGCAAAAACCACAGACATAGATCAAGATAGATACCGCATGTCCCGCGAAGTACCATCGAGGAAATTGATTCCTAGGCAGTTGACAGACCAACGTCATTTGGTCGGATCATGTCAATGCAATGTTAATTCTGATCTGTCGCCTGTGTTTGACGTAACGCGACCAAACTACGTAGGTCCCCCATCTGCCTACGAATCGACTTCTCTGATAGTACATACACATGCGGTATCTATCTTGATCTATGCCTGTGGTAAAAGTGTCGTGTCTTTGCAACTTTTCGTATGATATTTTCCGTCTAGCCCCCTTTCGCAACGCGCAATAAAGAACTTCGTTCCAAAAAAGTTACTCTTTCAGCGCTGCTACTTTCACAGCGAACTCTATATAGGAGAGACCCACTCACATCCTAAAGTATTATCACTTAGTTTTGTTACAACCTGTATATAAAATTAGGGGGCTAACGAGCACACGGATAAGCGATGGACAGCAACTTCCGTCGCCCATGGACACTCGCAACATCAAAAAGATGCAGGTGGGTTGCCGGCCTTTAAAGAGGGAACACGCTTTCTTCTTTTAGTATTTGTTGTTATTTCGCTATGGAATTTATTTAATAATGATTGGTTACTTTGAAATCGTACATTTTTACCTAATAAAAAGTAACACATGGCCATCCCTGTGGTTTACACTATACGTATGTATGTATTGAAATGTAATATGAATTTCATTTCTTTATCACGTCTCACGACTATAATATTGAGTACAGTTTTGTCTATTTGTGGTGGGGTTACGGCGAGCGGCGCTGGCAGCCGCGCGGTGTCGTCACGGGCTAATTCGGGCGCGCGAGGTCATGACCCGCCGCCCTACCCGCACGCCCTGACCGCCCGCCCTGAGCACACCTAAAGCCAAAACTAATAATATTCATCTATACTAATTATATAGAGGAAAAGTTTCTTTGTTTGCATCGCATGGGCTCCGAAAGTAAAGAGCCGATTTTTACCAAATTTGGTATAATATTTTGTTCATAATATATACCATGGGATACTTTTTATCGCAGCAAAAGGTACGGTCCCCGCAAACTTTGCTTTTGATGCTGGAGGAGTAGACACTTCTAATCAATAAAATACAACCAAAAGGCAACGAGGTATTTATATTTTTTGAGTGAACATATTAGGTATATTATACTAGAAAACGTAACAAAAATGAAGCTGTCGAATGTTTATGCTAGGCTCTAGAGTCTATCCCTAGAGACTGGGAGCGTGGCGTCTCCTGTAATCCGGCTACTCGGAGGTCGGGTGCGGAGGATGGTTTGAGGTCGGGAGCCCTGGGGCTGAGTGGTCCATGTTGACCGGACGTCCACACTAAGCCCGGTATCAATATAGACCCCCCGGGGGAGCTCGGGGGGTGCAGGTTAACTAAGGAGAGGCGGACCGGGCCAGGGGGGAAACCCAGCAGCCAGGCTCTAGAGTCTAGAGAGCTTAATTAACACTAGCTATTTGACCGGGCTTTGCTCGGTATATTTCGGTAAAACACGAATAAAATGACATTTTCTAACGTGTGACCGGTTCAAATTGGCAGAACGTCGCGGGGGCCGGGTCACGACCTCGACCACTGAAATACACGCGTGGAACATCGCCAAATACACCACACGCAGACAGTTCCCAATACTGTTTAAACAATAATGGGTTTACCTAATTTACCCGACTACGACGAAACCAAAGAGGTCATGTTTTGGCACCGTATGTTCGCGCAGTTATTGCTATAGTGCTTGGCAATCGTTTTTTTTTTTTTTTTTTATGAAATAAGGGGGCAAACGAGCAAACGGGTCACCTGATGGAAAGCAACTTCCGTCGCCCATGGACACTCGCAGCATCAGAAGAGCTGCATGTGCGTTGCCGGCCTTTTAAGAGGCAATAGGGTAATAGGGGAGGGTAGGGAAGGGAAGGGAATAGGGGAGGGTAGGAAAGGGAATAGGGTAGGGGATTGGGCCTCCGGTAAACTCACTCACTCGGTGAAACACAGCGCAAGCGCTGTTTCACGCCGGTTTTCTGTGAGAACGTGGTATTTATCCGGTCGAGCCGGCCCATTCGTGCCGAAGCATGGCTCTCCCACGTAGCTTTCATGAGTGAGATGTATTTTCCATACATCTCACTCATGAAAGCTGTATTTATGAGTATTGTATCTATTTGTTTGTTCCGCAGTGGCTCGTAAACCCGATTATGATAAATAAGATGTAACGTAAGCAAAAAAAAATATTGCTTCAATAAGTATTTTTATTTTTCAAAAGTTATTTTTATTCCATAGATTTTCTTCGGGTCAAGTCAAACAGTTTTGTCGAAAACCGTCTATCGTAGTGCCTCGCAGTTTAGTATAGCATAGTTGATGCAAAAAAAACATAATCCATACGATTGTTAGTCTTACATACGCCTGAATCGTTTAGTGTTGTCGTTGAGATGTTTACGTAGAATTAGTGTAAAATACTGAAGAAAATTCTAAAATGGTATGATTTTAATTGATTTTGATAACATATTTTATTGAAATAATCATACTATCATAATCATTCCATAATATTATGTATTCTTTCGTTTATTGCTTCATTACTTAATACGAGTATTATAAAGAAAGTGTGTGAGTTTGTATGTTTGTAACTTCTTCACGTCTAAACGACTGGAGCGATTATAATAAATTTTAGTATGGACTTAGCCACAGAAATGGATCTAGTCAAGATCCATTTCTGTGGACTTAGCTGATATCCAGATCCTGGATTAACACATAGGCTACTTTTCCCGGCGGGCAAATATCACAATTTATTTTTTCCTAATAAAGCGTGGGTTACACCGCGGCGGGGCACCGCTAATTCATATTAATTATTGTTATGGTAAACCGGTGGAACCGGTGGTAGGCATCTGTGTAGCCCCGACGTTCAGAGAATATTTGAAAAAATTTATTCTGAATAAAAAATTTTGAGTTTGAGTTTGAGTTTATGATGTAATGAAAATAAGATTATAATAATACTACAATGACGTGTTTTATATTTAGATTAGAATTAGACATAGCTTAAAGCTCTCAACACCATCGTCTTTTTTTAAATGATACCAGAAAGCTACTGTGGTTATTGTTATATTTAATTTTTGTTTACATTTTTGAGTGTATTTATTATTAAATAAGGACTTTAATTCATCAAGCCCCATACGGTCACCGGTGACCGAGACACAACAGAAATTCAATTGTGTCTGGTTTTTCCACGATTGACGGGTTAATTATGACTCAAAAAAGGACAAGGCAAATTAAATCAATAATTATTGTTTCAGATAATATTTTGTATGTTGTTATTGGTAATCGAAAATAGAGCGAACGAATATCCACCTGTAATGTACGAAATCGTACCCTACGGTTACAATACATTCTTCCAAACTACAACATTAACTCCAGGATCAAGAGAATCTTCTGAAGAAGAAAGTGGTTCTGATGAATATGTGACATGTACTTGTGATACTTGCGGTGATATTTCCTGCGAAGAATACTGTAAGACTTGCCCTCAGAACGACCAAAAGCAAGGAACTAACAGTAACATACAATATAAGGATTATTTACCTGACTATTACAGAAGAGTAGCTTTAATAACAGAAGAAACAACCGAAACAACTTTTAGAGCAATCCATTTTGCACCTAACATGATACAAAATAGAGATGAAAATAAAGAATCAACACAAAATTTTGTTTATAGAAATGTTAAACCTAGCAACCAAAACGAAATTCAGAAAGATTTCGATAATTCCTTAGTAAAACTTACGTTTAATAAGGCGCAAGATGATGTTATAAACATAGAGTTTCTTCTCAATGATAGAGATAAAGTTATAAATGAAGATAAATACGTGGATACTCCAATCAGAAGAACCAAATTCGATAATGAATTAGCTAATACACATTATAGAAACATGAAAATATTACATACTTATAATTAATGAATTATTATTATTAACAGCTATAATATTTTGTTATTAATTTATCCAAATATAAAAGTAAGTTTACTTATAGATAGTTTACTTTCAGTTATAGTAATTTGTAATATCATAAAAAATTTAAAGCTCTCCTGTCATAGAGTAGGTCAGAAACAATGATATTATATGAAAAAGTCAGAAACGTATGTGCTTAAAGATTTTCAACGAATTCAAATATAGGTATGATAACCACTTCAGTTTTGCGGAATTGTTTCATGTTTTGTTTCTGTTTATATTTTAATATTTGCATAACTCACTGCATATTTTACTAAAAACGCTGACTTAAATATTATGCAGTAATTCGTACGACAAACCTAATATTTACATTAAGCAAAACCCATTCAGTAAACTGGAATATTTGGTATATTTATTGACCTTTTCACCTCACAAGCACAACACTATATCACAATACACTTTACTTCACTTTTTTAATTTCACGTAATATAATCATACAATGGTAGGACATTTTCAGCGTCGTATGACCTTTCAGAAGTCGGCGCGACTGCGCTCGCGTCGCGCGGGGTCAACTCGGATATATTTTTAGAGTTGAAAGTTCGATGTGTCAGTTCACAGCTCCTTATAGCCGCATGCTTCCGTCAGACTGTAGAGATAGTTATTATTTTGGATTTGGACTCTTACGACTTAATTGTGATGTGGTAAGAGAAGAAAGGGACAAAAAACATCATGAAAGCAGTGAATTGATTGTATAATCATATTACTACTTTTTTGTAACAAGATATTAAAATTAAATACTTACATTCTCTCAAGTCAGTACAAAATGTATAAAAATATACGTCATACTGTTATGATATTTTGTAGATTATTGAGCTTTTCTTTTTGGGCCGAAACACATAAACGTATTTCGGTTCAGCGTCGCCAGAATCGGCGATTGTTTTTAATAAGTTTTTATCGTTGCTGCGGTGCCGCTATTAATTGTATGTGTGTTGCTGTTATTTGCTTTGACCCTTAAAGTATTTAACATATTGTGTCGAACATCTCCTGAATTAATTCTTAAAGCAAACCACGAACCGCAAACATAACAAAAAACCACATTTTAATTGGTTTAATTAAACTTAAACGAAGTGATCAATTGATTATAATAGGGTTATTATGATGTGCTGTTAGTTCCGGCTCCTACAGGGCTGCTAAGGGCCTGAGGTCAGATATTATCTAAGATTTACTCTCATAATAACAGGCGCGGTAATAGGCAGGCGGGGCTGTTTCAACTAGTCGAAGTGCAAAATAATCGTTACATCTAAATTGGTTGACATCTGACTTCGATTATTGCGCAGGTGTTGTGGACTTTGTGGCATATCGTGACACTTTCTGTGTATTATGTGTCACACTGAAACATGGCGCGATCAGGCGAGGCATAAATGGTCACTGTTAAGCATTAGTGTCCTAAGTTCCTAACCCACAATTTTTGTTGCAAAATTTTTAGTGCAGTCTTGTTCTAAATCATCTACAGAACATAACTGCATTCATAACTCAATACGTAATTTTTTGTGGGTAAGTAGGTACATGAATGCTTAACAGCGTCCAATTTAATATGCTATCAGCAGTACCGTAAATAGGGCGGTGCCACCGGTGCCCAGACGCTGGGCGTAGACTCTCGCGCAAAAATGGCCAAACCAGGCAGGAGAAGGTATTATTTTTTCGGTTTGCTCCCGATAATAGTTCCCTCTGCGTACCCCAGAGTACGATTCCAACAGTAAAATAGATCTATACATTGCTTTGGGTAATATAATATTTAAAAAAGCAAAGGCGCAGTTGTAGAAGCTCGCACAGGGCGCAAAAAATACTGTTTACGGCACTGGCTATCAGGGGCGTAGCTACCGCCGTATTTGCCGTATTTAGGGACCCATTAATTCTTAACAAAGGCCTATGGGGGATTTTGTATGGACCCCGTCCCCACCCTTCAACAGTCATGGGATGCGTCTCGATTTGTTCACTGGGACCCAGAAAAGTCATAAGTACCAGTGTCAGTTTCAAAATCAATTGGGCTTATTAAAAAAATAAACTTTTCTCCAAAAAAAGGGTGTTTATTTTTGAACAAAAAAATAGGGTAGGTGATTGGGCCTCCGGCCTCCCCTACCCTATTCCCTTCCCTACCCTCCCATATTCCCTTCCCATCCTAACTTTCCCTATTACCCTATACCCATCGATCGTGGAATAACGAGACACAATAGCTTATCTATTTTTATCGCAGCCGGATGCGGCCGCTTAGGGCTTCATGAATTAAAAGGCAGGCAACACACCTGCAGCTCTTCTGGTACTGCGAGTGTCTATGGGCGACGGAAGTTGCTTTCCATCAGGTGACCCGTTTGCTCGTTTGACTCTTTATTTCATAAAAAAGGTGTGTTTGTACACACTCTGAAGTATTATCAGTTATCGCACTTTGTTTATTTCGACTGTACAAGAGTGAGGAGTACAGGCATATAAGCGCCTGATTGTAAATCGCCACAATCACTACGACGGCATTGCTAACGCTAAACCACATAAGTTTTCATGCCATACACTACTTGCATAATGTACCATCGAGGAAATTGATTCCTAGGCAGTTGACGGACCTAAGTACGTCATGTGGTCGACTTATGTCAATTCAATGTTAGCTGTGATCGGTCGGATGGGTTTGACGTAACGCGACCAAATTACTTAGGTCCGCCATCTGCCTAGGAATCATCTTCTCTGATAGTACTTACAGCATTAATTTTTTAGGCCGCAGCCCACACTTTAACACTAATTGTTACGCCACTGATGCGTCTACCATTACCATGGGACCCAGTATATAGTGATACGAGCTTTTGCCCGCGGCTTCACTCGCGTTAAGAAGTATTATTATATACAAATTTTCATCCCCTATTTTAACCCCTTGGGGTTGAAATTTATCAAAATTCTTTCTTAGCGGATGCCTTCGTCATAACATCTACCTGCATGCAAAATTTCAGCCCGATCCGTCCAGTGGTTTGGGCTGTGCGTTGATAGATCACCATGTCAGTCAGTCACCTTTGAGTTTTATATATATAGATAGATATTATACTTCGATGGTGTTTGAACTGTGAGCTTTCCAAATCCTGCGCCTTGTAAAAATCAATTTACTTACTGACATTCTTACAGTTGCCAGAAAATTTTCTAAGGGCGATTAAAAGCTCTGTACCAAAATATCCTACATTTTCTTTTCTAATATATACGAGGAACCAGAGTATTTAGTCAAATAGATGTTTCAACAACTTACTGATTACAGCTTACTAACGGAACTTGCTTGCCCAACTGCGCCTGATAAAAATACGAGCAATCAATGTACAATCAGAAAAGTTGATTCCTAGGCAGATGGGGGACCTACGTAGTCTGGTCGCGTTACGTCAAACCCAGTCGACAGATCACAATTAAAATTGAAATTGACATGAACTGACCAAATGACGATGGTCTGTCAACTGCCTAGGAATCAATTTCCTCGATGGTACTTACATAATGATGAAACAACCAATAAACTCTCAGGGCGCTAGCATGTTTTCTATAATAGTCGCATTTACAACGCGTTTCTGTAGCGATGCAAACGCGCGAACCGGGGAGAAAATGAAGGGGGAGAGTTCTCAGATATTTATTATTGGATTATTTGTTGGATACGCTCTAGACAAAGCACACAGCAGCTAGCGACCGCTTCGCGTCTGTAGCGATAAGCGCGCGATAGTATCACTACTGCATCGCTACAAAAAGGCGCCGTGGGCTAGGGCCTAAGGCCCTAATATTTCACAAAAATATAGTTGTATTTTATTAGATTTACGTTTTCTAGAATTGTGACAAGTATAATCAGTTGGTCAAACAAAAAAAACTATTCCATATTAAAAGCATTTATTATCAAAATAAGGTCTTACAAACTAGTTAATTATTCTTAAGAAGTACACAGCCATGTTTGATTCTAATGATGTTTGTTTCTAACAAATGAATTCATACCAGCAATTTTAAATTAACATTCAATAATTAATCTTACTTAATATTTTAATTTGCCTTATATTAATTTAACTTTGTAAGTATCTTAACATTTTTAACAACTGAACTATTGTAAAATATAATAATTGTGCGATAAAGAACAATAATTTTATTTGTCTGTAAGCAACATTTACATTTTCTTTACCTACTCAACTAAGTCGAGGCAAAATTTAAGGTTATACGTCTTTAAATATTGTCAAACTTTAAAATATTATCGCTACAACCGGCTACACTCAATTACAAAAATATACTTCCTAGAAAATATTTCGAGATACTAACGATACAATAATTGAATAATTAATTTACAAAAAATATTTAATTACTAATTTACATTTTCCGAAAATTATTTAATTTCAAATCTATGTATTTCAGACTTAGTCCGGGTTCTAATACTAACAATGTTTGTACTTGAAGTACCATCACATTCGAAATCACAACAAATGCACATACATTCTAAACATAACATAAATATACAAGTTTTAAAATCTTAACATTAAATAGACTTATCAAATTAATAATAACGATTTTCTGTACTAAACAATTAAATGCAAAGAATAGATTTAATTCTTTTAGTCGAGATACTATGGTAAATATATTTTCTTTATTTTTAACGTTCGGTAATATAACACGTGTAATTTAAAAGTAATGGCAACATTTCAAAATTGTTCCATTTTCAAAGCTGTCAATGTCAACTGTCAAAAGTTTTTGAACGCAGTTCAGCGGGGTGATTTAAAATTCCCGTTCGACTCGGATTCGGAAACTTACGGGCTGTCATTGGTCAACGCTAGGCGCGGCAAGTGTTTATTGGCTGTCGCGTATGCAAGTTATCGAAACCGAGTCGAATTTTGCATTGCGAATTAAGTTCTTGGTTCAATATTTTTCCTTTATAAGTATTATTTTGCTGTCTGAATGGCAAGAGAGTCGATGAGGTCCTGGAAGTCGGTGACGTACCACGCCGCCTTCTTTTTAACCTCTTCACGTACCACATTACCGCCAAAACCTGAAATAAAGAAATGTTTGTAAGTACCTAATCGTTCAATTTCAATAATGAGTCAGGATTAAAATGTCAGTTTAAGTAGTTATTTATTTCGTACTAGATGTCCCGCGCGGCTTCGCCCGCGTAAATTAGGAATTTTACGGAAATCGTACATTTTCCCATAAAAAATAGCTCTTATGTCCCTACTCCCTTCACTTGGTTTACTCTATATCTGAGCCAAATATTGCCATAAAAAATGTTCCAGTAGTTCGTAATTTCTAATATTTCCCCCGTTTTTCCAACATTTTCCTGAGTTTCTTCGGTCGTATTAGTCTTAGCGTGATAATATATAGCCTATAGTCTTACTCGATAAATTAGCTATCTAACACTGAAATAAGTTTTTAAATCGGACCAGTAGTTCCTGAGATTAGCGCGTTCAAGCAAACATACTCTCAAGCAATATTAAGTATAGATTTTTTTCAATTATCGCTTGACAAACTCTAATCTCGATCTAAAAGACTATGAAAAGTACCAATAACAGGGTCATTATAGGCTCATAAGTCATAACCATGGGACGATGTATGGTATAAAATGGTAGTGATGATGATGATGATGAATGTAATTTACATAGTAGCATATGCTTTCCGTTCTTAAAACAACACCGAAACTCCCAAACTTGTATCTATAAAGAATCAGGAGTTCTCTCAGCACCTTCCGAACCACGGTATACCAGGTATACCTCGGTGCAAAATCTTACTTGTTGGTAGCATATGCTTAGAATACTTCTCACGAAACCGAAGTCACCACATGTTTCCATATAAATTTTGAGGAGTTCCCTCGATTACTTACGCATCCTTCATCAGATCACCACTTTTGTGAATATAATACCAAATTGGGATGATACCCTATATACAAAAAGAAACATTTTGAAAATCGGTTAACAAACGGCGGAGTAATCGTTGAACATAAGAAAACGAACATAACACCTCCCCCATTTTGAAAGTCGGTTAAAATTGTAGCCTATGTGTTATTCTGATGTATAAGCTATATTATTGTAAAGTTTCATTAAAATCCGTTCAGTAGTTTTTGCGTGAAAGAGTAACAAACATCCATACATCCACACATCCATACATCCAAACAAACTTTCGCCTTTATAATATTAATAGTAGGATAGTAGGACTAGTAGGATTCGACGTATTCGCGTTTTACACATTCAACCTAGAGGAAAACGCATTGATACGATCCTTCTCATTTTCTCTTTCTGTCTATCTTTTATTTTACACCAACGCTAGTTACTCTCAAAACTAACAGCCACCTTGCTGACTCTCGTACAAGAGAATTGACAACATTTCAAAATTTTAACATGGCTTTTTTATTATAAAATAATATATTATAAAATAATTTATTATAAAATAATAAAAAAGCCAGAGAATTGACAACATTTCAAAATTTTAACATGGCTTTTTTATTATAAAATAATATATTATAAAATAATTTATTATAAAATAATAAAAAAGCCATGTTAAAATTTTGAAATGTTGTCAATTCTCTTGTACGAGAGTCAGCAAGGTGGCTGTTAGTTTTGAGAGTAACTAGCGTTGGTGTAAAATAAAAGATAGACAGAAAGTAGACTTAAAATAAGGCGACACGTGTTTCTTGCTTTTTCAAAATTATGTTTTTATGATACCTAAAAATAGATTTTAATCCTTCGTATTCTAAAGAGACGTAAGCGCCAAGTGACGTCATACTTACGTCTGAAGGGTTAATTCCATTACACTTTAACAAAAGAAAAAATCTGTCAATGTAAGTTTGTTACAAGAAGTTTACACCCTAATGGAGTTTTCCTACAGAACAAAAAAGTGAAGATCAAATATTTGAACTCTGTTGACCTTTTTGTTATGTCCTGTTCTTTTCTTTTGATAGTTCTCACTCGCTCACTTGTAAAACACAGAGTTGCCAAAGTGTTTTATATTTTCCCTATTAACAAAATCAATTTTAGTTTTTAAGCCTAAAATACGTCCCATATACACGATTAAAAAAACCTTACAATTAAATAAATAATAATTCAAGGGTGTTTTTTGGTTGCATAACATCAAAAGCAAAAAGAAAAATAAACTTATGTTTTTTTTTATTCACATTACTCCCATTTTATAATGTTAGTTTTTTTTAATAGCAACACAAGCAAATGTCAGAACGTAGTCAAAACATTATGGCTGCCGATTGTTGACAACATCTCTGTTCGATTTTTTACATAAAGTAAATAAAGCATATTATTTTTAATACAAAATACAATGAGTTGTGTACTTCGAGGTTGTAAAAGTGTATGGTATCCAAATTGTGGTGTGAAATTTCACGGGTAAGTTAATTAAATGAAATATTTATTACATTTCGCTAGGGTGACCATTAGCTGTACTTTGGATTGGATTGTCCTCGTAGTTCGTACATATAACTGCAAATGATTTACTACCCGATAAAGGTGTTATGGACAAAAGTTTTATGTATTAGGCTAGGATGACTATTAGTTAGTTTGGATTGGATTGTCCTTGTATTTCAATGGTAATACTTTACTTAGCATTTTACATTTATGGCACCTATTTTACGTTACAGGTTCCCTAGTGACCCTGACCTGAGGCAAGCTTGGTTATCTAAAATACCATTAAAATCAAATTATTATAAATCTGCCAGAATTTGTAGCCTATACTTTCGATCTGAACTTGAAGACTATGATGTCAATAGACCTGACCGCTTATTGAAATCTGCTATACCAAAGATTTGTGGGTGTTGCGAAACATTGGTAAGTTCTAATAGTGAATTATTTTACTAAATACTAGAGGTATCTTGCGGCTTCCTTGTGGCAAAATTAGGTTGTACCGTTTCCCATGGGAACTATGTATTTATACACAATAAAAGTAACCTATGTCCTTTCTCAACATCTTATCTATGTTTATGCCAAATTTCATAAAAATCGGTTCAGTTGTAAAGCATGCAACAGACAGAAAGACAGACACACAGACGATGAAGATAGTACATTAGTATGAATAAAGAAATGAGATTACTTCAGGTAATTTTATACGTGGGAGAGCCATGCTTCGGCACGAATGGGCCGGCTCGACCGGAGAAATACCACGTTCTCACAGAAAACCGGCGTGAAACAGCGCTTGCGCTGTGTTTCGCCGAGTGAGTGAGTTTACCGGAGGCCCAATCCCCTACCCTATTCCCTTCCCTTCCCTTCCCTAACCTCCCCTATTACCCTATTCCCTCTTAAAAGGCCGGCAACGCACCTGCAGCTGATGCTGCGAGTGTCCATGGGCGACGGAAGTTGTTTTCCATCAGGTGACCCGTTTACTCGTTTGCCCCCTTATTCCATAAAAAAAAAAGGTAACTAATCATTTAAAGTTGTGTCTTCTTCTTCTTAATATCACTTATTTTTTTCAGGAATGTCTTAATATTCCTTCAAGCTCACGAGAAACTCCTTGCGCTAAAGCGTCAGCAATGCCGATACTTGAAAAATATGTAAGCATTAAAAATTTATGGCTGACTTTGAGACTTAGATTATCATTTACATTTTCATCTCACATTGCTACCTCTTTCAGCTCGATGAAAATGAACCACCTAAATAGAAACAAATTGTGGAAGTGCAAGAAGCTGTCGTTTTACCTGTTTGCTCATTATTTAAAAATAACAGAAATATATTAAAACCAATGTTAAAAAGGTTTAAAATCAGATGATCAGAGAGATATAAAATGGAATTTGTCAGTAATTTATGTAAGTCAAATTGTGATAATTACCATGTATTAATGTATCTAAGAATGAGATGTTTATTTTGTAATAACTATTTAAGAATCTTGACGTTCATAAGTGTTACCGTGTGACCTATATGAATAAATTATTTTGATTTGATTGATTTGATTATAATACTACTTAAAACCCATCAATCCCCAATTTTTTGTTTGACTTTAATATAAAAAATCTTTCATATGAAGCTGTCTTTTAATTCTACTCCATTTCATATACAAAGCCAAGAAAAATATCTTACTTCATACCAATATTCTAAAGTGGAAAGATTTGTTTGTAATGGATAAACTCAAAAACTACTGGGCTCATTTTAAAAATAGACATTGGGCATTTTGAAGCGCGCGCCCGCGCGCTTCAAAACGCCAAACTTGTCAAAAAAGTGTACCTTATAGGTACACATTTCAATACATTTGCAATATTTAGGTGACCTTGAGCGGTACTAGGCTGACGTTACATGACAGATCAAAAGGAACCAAATTTAAAACGGTAATAGTATGGGAGTTACGATTCCTTAGTTTTTATTATTCGTAGTGTATGACTAATGCCGCGGCCGTACATGCGTCTATCGTACGAAGCTTTGTGCTATGATTACGATACACGCAGATCGTCCTGGATACGGTATCGTTTTAAGCACGAAGCACTACACAGGTGAGGCCCGGGCATTAGAATAATTAGTAAATTATAGCAAGGTTCTCCCCCTGTATAGTACGGAAGCCCTAGAACAATTATTTTTTTATTTGTTTGAAAGTTTGTTCTAGGGCTCCCGTACTAATAGTTAAGGCTACTTGTTTGTCCTAGAATATTCAAAACTTTGGTTACCCTAAAGAAAAGGGATAGCACATAACAATGACGTCATCCAAGGACATATTTTTTATCTTCAATCTATTGTTCACTATGATACCTCCATTAGGGTGTAAACTTCTTGGTTTGTTACGTTTATTATGACGTCTGTCAATGTCATCGTCAACCTGGAGGATAGGTAACCAATGAGGTAATGTTATTTTTTAGAAATGTCATTGTGGACAAGTGGTTGACAGTGACGTTTTTTTTTATGCTTCATGTTGTCTTTTTAAAACTATTTTACACCAGGCAAACAAACTGTATGATAGTATGCCGTAAGTATGACGTCACAGCGTATTTTTCAGTTTTTCTTTATTTTCTCAGTAAATAAGCAATATAAAAAAAAATTGATATCAGGAGAAGAAACTAAAGAAACGGTATTTTTTATTTTAAGGCTTAAAAATTTTGAAATGTTGTCAATTGCTTTTCAATAAGGTTCAAGTATCCTGACGAACAAAGCATAGCTATCAACTCTGAAAGAGATCGTAACCGTGGAGAGACGATTACGATCCAATTTGTGTGTTTTGCTGTGTTTAAGGTTCGAGGTAATACGGTATATATTCCTGGACGTGCTGTAACCTCAAGTCTGTAATTTTCTAGAAGCTCACCGATGAAGCCGTCAGCGGGCGGGCAGGACTCGGCGTCAGTAGCACCGTCCCCGATCATCACGAGCCGCTGGTAGCCGTGCGCCTCCTTCAGCCGCCTGATCACCAGCCCCTTGCCGCCTGACCGCGATGTCGGCTCGTTCTCGTCGAAGCCGGCGTACTTCCCTGTAATTAATGAATTATGTTGTATAATTATTATTATAAATTTATTATATATTGACCACACAGCGCATTGCGCTGTCGAAGTTTCTAAGATCGGCAAGACATATACATTTATACATTATAACTACAACGTCTGAAATGACGACAGTGGGCTTCGGTCAAAGGTCTTCCGACCCAGCAAGTAGTGTGTACGACCGAGGACTTATCTTCGTTTGCGGCCACCATTCACATCCCCACAGTATCAAAGAGTCATAGGGGAAAAGTGTTCTAAGCTGTCCCTCTATTTGACCTGTTTAGAATTTGCTAACCTTAATTTTGGAACATTTTGTTTATAGTGGCCACAGACTAAATAATGTATATTATGTTGCTGACACTTTTATTAAACAATATCAGACTTCGTAAAAATATTTAAATATTAATGCTTGTCATCATTGTCATTACAATTCATTTATTTAAGATGGATAATAAAGATAACGCATTATTTAAATTACTCATAATCTAACAATAAGCATCGGCATCCCCGTGAACCACATAGTCATAATAGTTTAGGTCTGTGTAAACTGCAAGATATGATTTAAATTAAATATAAAATAAACTTTGATAACGTGAAGTGTCATTGGTCGCACAGAGATAAATTAGATCATGACAATATTTACATCAGTTATATTATAAAAATCCAATCTAAATAAACCGATATTCAAAAACACCTAAACTCTTTCACTCAATATGAAAACTTATATATTATGTAATAAGCTAACCTTCACCTCATAGTAAAAAAATACAGAATGTCAATTCAATGTCATGCCATATTACCATTGACATATTACTGTCTATGGCAACACCGAGATTTGCATACGCGTATGGAGTATCTACCCTCCATACATACGCGCTCGTACGTTGGCGTGCGTTGTGTACGCAAAAAGGGAACTGACAGAAATAAGTCATACACGGTTTACATAAGAGTTTAATTTCGATTGATAACAAGACGTGTATTATTAAAACAAACTAGTTTTACATCGTTGTATTATGTACTGTCATAGTAGAATTATCTAATAGGTGTTAGAAAAGAAGACAGGTTTAATTATTAAATTACAAAATGTAATATTTACCAACATTGCGTCAGCGAGAGATAACTCAGAAAAAAATAATTAAATCACGTGAATAATAAAGAAGCTGTATAATTCATACTAATGCGAAAGTGTGTCTGTCTTTCTATCTGTCTGTCTGTTACCTCTTCAGAGCTATAAACCACTGAACCGATTAAAATTTACTATGGAGATTGTTTGAGTCACAGGAAAAAACTCAATTATCGTTTAATTTTCAGCAGGAAATGTGTTTAAAAAACTTTCATCTCTCTTCTATTTCATAATCTATAACATTTATAGACAATGGACAGGAACCTCTGAAGAGGGCGTACCACGCAATCATAATATGTTGTTAAACGTTGTCATAATAATATTATGTATATTGTCATATGTTGACATGTCACGTCACGCGCCGCCCGCGTGAATCAGGGGTCGGATGTCAGTCCGCTGGGGTCTGACGACAGAGATAAACTAACATCTGGTTTTAGCTTTCTATTCTAGAGATTCACTCGTGTAAATAACACAGAAGTTATTACCGTAATAGGTATAGAGTTATAGACTATAGTGAGTATGGCAAAGCGTTAAGCGCGCCACCCCGGCAAATGCGCCATATAGCTATCAGGAATGATGCGATATTTTTATCGCATTGTATGTGTTTATTTTAAAGAACTCCATGTAAAATAGACCACAAGTCAAGATCTATATTCTGTATGACGTCACTACTGTTTCACAATTATTGACAATGTCCCGACCTGATCGTACCTCTCAAAAAGTTGTCATTCCACGCGTTCCATTCAGCGTTAAAAACAATCAAAACGCTCAAAATGGATGCCTCCATTATATTTGCATGTTTGCTATTCCATACTGCTGATTGGAGATGTACGAAATAGCAGTTTTTTTTTTTGTAAACAAAGAATGCCACAATATGTAAGTATATTTTTCTGGTGGCATGATATACTTTTCGGGTGAAGCGACTTCTTTAAAGGACAAGCTGATATTATGAGGTAGGTATCATGTTTGTCAGTGATTAGTAAGTCGTAAATACCCCCAGCAAACAACCTTATCAATATCAGATGATAGCCTAATCTATGATAGGGCCTTCGTGTCTCTTTGTTTCCAACCGCACAGTTTAAAAAATAATATTACTTAATAACCTGATACAAATCTCTAAACAACAGATAGCTGGCAATGACATTCCTAGGAAATTACGTGTTTACCGGAGTTAAGAATTTATGATGAAACTTTCCAATGTATTTTCTATTAAAATTTAAATATTCCTTCCCTACAGTAAATAATTACATTTGAAGTTTCAAATATAAGGATTAGCAACATATAGACAGAAGATTGATATTTACTGACTGAGAACTTTGCTTAGTTATACGCAAAAGAACAAAAAACAATGAAAAAAGTCAGCAACTTTACCCATAGACTTATAATATACTGTCGTAAGTTTATGATCTTACCAACGCGCCGCAGAAAGCAGAAGAGAACAGAAGCAATTTAAAACTTTTTTTCCTTGTGAATTGCCATGCCTTTTCCTAGCAATCAATGATTTCTGGCACAAAATTTCATGATGATACTTAAAACCAATCTCAAGAAGCAAAAATATACCTCGATATGTAGATAAAAGACTTTATTAAAGTAATGGAAAAATCTGGCACAAAAAATATAGGGTCATCGCAACATGTCAGCGGGTCTTGTGCGATCTTCATAAATCGAGTGAACTCGAGTCGTGCATGCGATAAGACACGACCTCATTCCCCGGAGGCGTGCCACTGTTTATCAACATGATGCGAGCATATTTCATCATACACAAACTCCTTATTGCTAAGGCCAATGTGAAAGGAAAAAAAAGAAGAGTACTTAATAAAATTGTGAATTTGACAGTGACAGTTCTGGAGAATTGCCACGAATAAAAAATAAGTTTCCTCTCTTAAACTTGGTGTAAAATTAAAAAAAAAAATTTTTACAAAAAACTTGCAATTTGCATGCCTCAACCTAATAATTCGAAATCAGGCGTGATTATTCGGATGTAAGAATAATTTATTTAATAAGTAAGAATGAATTTAAGCACAGACTACACACATGGAAAATTAACATGGAATTACAAGGAAAATACACTACCTATTAACTTTGTTTTTAATTTTTTACAAGTACATTCAGTATCTTGTTTTTATTTGTGGTGCGGTGACTGGTGACGCATGTAAAATTGATAGCTATTAGCAAAAAAACATTAGATCAGCCTGCCAAAGATAATATTTTCAAGGTAGGCATTGAAAATTTTGAGCACGCGATCTAATCTAAACAATGCCTCATACCTAACTTCGTTTTATTTGCGTATTAGCTTAAATTTCCGGTAGTTCTACTTTCAAAAGAAAAATATTTTGAGAACAATATTAGTACTGTTAAATCAGAAGTTACAAAAAATATCGTATATTCAATTTAAAAAAAATCTTACGATGTTGTTTCTTCTTGCAGATGTTAGATAGCTTTAACGTAAAAACTGGCGAGAACGACTATCAAGCTGGGTTTTATGCCTGTGAAACTGCGACTGACTAATTTTTGAGCGAAAAAAATTTTTTTTTCATAATCTTCAAACAGAGCCCAATTTCTTAATTACTTACCTACTTATTTATAATGTGATGTGATGATGTCACTTACCATTAAAGTAGAATTTGAGTCTATTCGCATAAATGTGGCTCTTTGGCACTCCCAGAATCTCAGCGACTGGCTCTATAAGACTTCTGAAGCCTCCAGACACGAGGTAGACTGCTACGCCTCTCTCTTGTAACTTGTGAACCAATTGTCTGCAAAAAAAAATTTTTTTTCGTGCAACTGGTGACTTAAAACTGTATTGCTAGTTCTAAGCATAATAAACAAAGTTGTCCTTGTTTGCTATGCCCTGAGTTTAAGCCACTTTTACAATATAATATTATAGCTCATCCATACTAATATTATAAATGCGAAAGTGTGTCTGTCTGTCTGTTACATCTTCACGCCCAAACCGCTAAACCGATTTTGCTGAAATTTGGCATGGAGATACTTTGAGTCCCGGGAAAGAACATAGGATACTTTTCATCCCGGAAAAATGTACGGTTTCACGCGCGGTAAACGAATTTAGACGCAACGGAGATGCGAGCGTCATCTAGTACATTGAGTAGATAAATATTTTTACTAGTAAGAGGATAAGTTTGTATAATATGAGGAGCTGGCGAACAAAACCAGACTGCGTCAATAGGCATGACGAAATTTTTTTTTTCTTGTTGGTAAGTGAAGAACCATTCAAAAATAGGAATATCGGTGAAAAAATGACTTTGATAGCTTAAAAACTCTCCAAGATATCCATACAAAATGTTACCTAACTGTGACGTCATGCTTAGGTAGTTTGTTCGATAGCTATTTTAAATATGTATTGCGTTTACGAAAGTGGTTTCATAAGATTTTTTTATAAATTGCATAACTTATCGAATGGTATACGAAAATTAAAGCATTTTATAAAAAAAATCGACTTGACTATCCAACTTTGAAGGCTCATAAAAAAGAAATACATAAGTTATGAAGCTGAAATTTTGGAAATACTTATATTTTATCGCTATGTCTTTATTTTATTTAAAAAATCAGCTAATCTTTGACCTTGTCGTCATCCCTATTCCTGTTAATAATTTCAATTAAATCCGGTTAAAAAGGCTTTAAAAGTTCATTTTCAAACAAAACCGGATTAGTTCAGTAGTAGTAGTTAATATTAGTTTTTTAACAACTGTGGATTTTTTTTTCTCACGGACTAATCCGGTTTTGTTCGCCAGCTCCTCATTTTATATTCATTACTATATCCTGGTTCTAACAATATTACTAACTTGTTATTCATAGGTAAACTTCGATAGTTTTGACTAACAACTTGAAGGGGATTTCCCTTGACAACACAATATAAGGAAAAATAATGAAGACATGATAAGGACAGAATCATTTGCATTTTCCTTAACAGTACCATTATAAGCAGCTGCTATCGCTATGAATTTACCAATACTAATAAATAAATAAATAAAATATTCAAAAGCGGCAACACTACCTCTATTTTATATTTAGTATTATTATTAGGCCCAATTCCACGATCCACAGATCTGGGTTTAAGTTAAACCAAGGTTAAATAAAATAGTTATTATTTCTCTCGTTTCCCTTAATTAAGAAGTAATAATAACGGGAATGACTTTTACCCAGGTCTGTGCTAATGAGATTTAATGAACTAACGAGACAAAAAGACTCCAACTACTAAAAATACTTACTTTACTCTTGGTGTGAGATGTACTGGGAATTTTTCTAGGAATTCTCTAATTTGACTAACGCTTGGTCTAATAATGTCTAGTCTCTTCTTCAATGCCTCTTGAAACGTCATAGTGCCGCCCATTGCTTCTGCCGTTCTGAAAAAAAGTTACATTTACTTAGGCATATTTTAAATATGATTTTCTTGTTCCTTAGGTATAGCAAAACGCGTAAAGATTCATAAATCGTCATCCATACTTAATACATAATATTATAAATGCGAATGTGTGTCTGTCTATCTGTTACCTCTTCATGCCCAAACTGATAAACCGATTTTGCTGAAAGTGGTATGGAGACACTGAGTCCTGGAAAAGGACATAGGATACTTTTTATCCCGGAAAATGTACGGTTCCCGCGCGATAAACTAATTTTAGTGCAACGGAGTTGCGGGCGTCATCTAGGAGTTTTATATATTTTATCAAAGAAAAAACTACTAAAAAACTTAACCTAACTTTAATATGTTAATCTGCTTTTAAGCATTTTTTAAATCCAAGTGTGAACTCTTGCGCAATATACAACACGACCCTTCTATCCTGGTTCTAATCGGTTGTCAAGTAAACAGATTAGATAACGTAGAATCGCTAATGCTATTCTATTAGATAATAATATTCAAAGCTAAACTAGTAAATACAATTTACATGTCCGAATTTCTTCAAATGTTGTTTAATAGGCAGTATACATAAATGTAAACAAACCACACCCATTATTTGTCATCAAGGCACATCATAATATGATAACAATTTACATAATAATTATTACCATAGTCAGGTTATACCTAATCTGAGTTAGCAACTAAAATCATGTTGCTAATACTAATTTAAAGTGATGTAGGTGTTACTTAAAAAAATAAAACGCAAGTAATTTTGTGCAGTTCTATACGATGTTGCGTGCACAAAATGGCGTACGCACTACGCATACTGATATTTAAACTACGCCTGCTGCTTTTTTTAAAGTTTAGCCTGTTTTTAAGGTACTTACTACATTTCTCTTTTTTATATATATTTTGCTAAAAATACGCGAGAACCAAAGAAGATATAATACATATGTAGATAAAAATAATATTCTCACCTCACAACTCTAGTCCTCTAGTTTTAGGGTCAACTTGTTAAGTAACAATCTCGTGGGAGCAGGGATCAAGCAAGTCATCAAACGCATATATGACTCAATTAGCAAATCACTATGAAACAAAGTAATAATAATTGTACAAGATAATCTAATAGTTATTTTAAGATGATTTGCAGAATCAGTAGCACAAGTAAATAAGTAAATCCGTTCGTCCACGGACCACGTCCTATTTAAGATTAAGATTTTAATAAAAAATGCTTGCTCGCTTTGCACACATTTGTTTTTGCATAATACCTAGATTATTTTGCATAGGAGAAGTGTTTTATTTAGGCTTGGCTGTTATTTTGATGATTTGATTTTAATATAGTTGTTTTGTATAATATTTCGAAGAAGCGTGTATCTGTCTGTATATATGTCTTTTCTCCATGTTTAGGAGGAAAGCTTATAACTTCGCTAAAAGTTTACTTCCTCACATCTTTATCCTCTCACACCATACGTTCTACGAAACAAAAAACTATACTCACAATCGTTTGACCTCATCCCCCTTTCCGCAGAACCTGGCCAACTCGTCGATGCCCTCATCTTGAATGACGGTGGAGTCCACGTCGAAGCAGACGCAGTCAGCTGTCCTGAACACCTCCTGCACGCTCTCCTGTGGTGACATCACGCTAATGGACACCAGGGACAGTGTCTTCAGGGTCGCGTACTGGAGATTGTTCTTCAAACTGTAAAGAAAATATACGATGAGAAATGGTAGGAGTTACGGTTTATACGAAGATTTTTTGTAGGCGCGCGTTTTGTAAAATTGGAAAATAGGGTGTGGTAAGATTGTTTTATAACTGTTTTAAATGTTTGGTAAATAATTAACAAATAGTAAAAATTCTGCTTCACCTCACAACATTTGCCCCCGCCAAAACGAAGGAAAATGCAATATTATAAATTATATTTTTCATTTTAACCGGTTAATATAATTGAAAGTAGGTGAAATATTTTAAAATAAATTAAAACGTAAGGTTTAAAACGCACTATTTCGGAAAATATTTTTAAGGGCCAAATCTACCAAACCTTAAACGACGATTAAATATCTATAAATAAGCAATCATTGATTTATGTCAAATATCGTTAAATGAAGCTAATTTACATTGGCATAATACACTAACAGTGTCAATAAATAATAATTATTGACATAAATAGGTATCGACCATTGTATTGTAATCGATAATGTTTTTAGGTCAATGTCTCTTTAGCAAAACGTAGTACGATAAATTTGCTTGAAAAGGATATTGATGATTTTTCTGGAAATTGATTTTATATAAGTAACGTATTAATAAATATAAAATAATATTTTAACGTTCCAATAATTTGCGATAAACGTCTTATACGTTCACCGCATAAATGAATACTAAAAACGCGGACATTTTGGAGTCAACAACATTTTTGGTAGTAGGCACACTAATGTTTTAACGCGGCTTCCGTAATTTTCCACACACTATTTACATACACACCTCTGTTTTCGGGTTTCGACCTTTGGGCAAAACGTGTCCTGAAAACTGGTTTACGCTTTACACCACGCCACGAACTGGCCACTCGTTACACAACAGGTTGTTTTTCATTGGAATAACAACCAGCAAGGTTATTTCACTTATTTATAGGAGCTGTTGACCGCAATTCTGCCTTCGTCATAGAATCACAATCAATTCATTCAATTGTCCTTTTGATACGACCGAACTTCGACCGATGTTGCTTTATAAACAAGTTTTCTGTAATCATGCTTATGCTTATTGATATGATTTATCCATATACAACTAAGATTGAAATACAGAGTCTGGTTTTGAATAAATTATGCTGGTTACTTTTTTGAGTTTTTAATAAATAACCCGACATTAATATTAGATCTTTGTTCCTTAAAAAACACACTTAAGTGAATCTTAACTAACAGACCTAATTTTAAGCATCATTTGAGGCATAGCTTTTCTCTGCTTAGTTAGAAAAATCGATGTTCTCTTAAAAGAAGTAAGTAATCAAGGGGAAAGTATTCTAATACAAGCTTAAATGGATGTATGGACTAGAATTTTCATCAAACTTCATGAGGTAAAAAATAAGTACTAAGCTGACAGACTAGTGATAGACAGCAGACATTTAATCGAAAAGTATTTATGTAGATCGTTGATTGATTGAAGATTAAAAAAACATCTTGAAATAAAGTAGCTTTTATTCCATACAAACAGTTATGCATATAAACACGATACGCTTCTTTTTATTTGCAACATTGCCATTTGTAGAAGCTTCTGGCAAATTAATTAATTTTTATGAGCTTAAACATTATAAATTATTAGTATCATAGCATGCCTAGTTTCAAAAATACCTGTATAAAGCCATTTCGGATGATTTCTTGACAAAAACTCGATCGAAAGATAATTATTTATCTTTTGAAGATTAATTAAATGAAACCCACTTGACCGGAAACTACAGCGAACACGCCTCCGATGAATGAATTATCATAACAACGTACACAGGCCATTGCTATCGCCTTATATTCGAACTACCTCAAGATAAGACAGCGATACGAGCTACAACACTTCTCTCTGAGAGCTACGTACTATGAATGACGTCACGTCGCCGTCTCCATTGAAAGACTATGCTCAGACACAAGACAGTTTCGCAGTAGGGGCGACGAACCAACACCCGTCTCGCTCACACGCGATAGAAGAGTATGGAATGTTTGTGGAAAGACTTGTTTTTCAAATTGCGTTGGGTGCAAAATCATCTTATCGGTGAACGCAATTCGCTAATTAATGTGATAAGTTTAATAAAAATAGAATGTGATAAGTTTAATAAAAATAAAATTTTAATATTAAGTAATATTGCTTTATGGCTATGATTTAGCAAAGTCGAAAATTATAAAAAAAAATGTATCTGACAATCGCGAGGCTTAATCGTAGATTAACCGCTGATTAAGCCAGTATGGCATAGCTACGGTTTGCGTTCGACATTTTTTGAGCAACAGCAAAAGTTTTAATTTCGCCATTCTGAACGTAATTTTTTAGCAAAATTATGGTAAAAAAAATTAATAAATTAATTCTAAAAGAAACAAAAATTAATGTAGGAAATAATCTGAGAAAATTCTTGTCTTCGCTTTTTTTCTGGGTTCGAGGTGAATTCCCGAAATATCGCGAATTTAGATTGTCCCTTTTATAGGAAAGGCACAATAGACAGAGTGCACAGCACAGTGCTCACCACAATATAGATTTGGACGTTGCCATGGTAACGTCACTGGCTACGTCGCGGTGAGTTATGTTATGGCCATACACGAGACAATTATAGTAAGTCGTAACGATTTATCTCCTCGATGTTAAAATCGAACGACAAATTGTACGTGTGTAGCAATATCGCAAACAATTTTACGTTCAAAAGATCGATTGGACGATTTTCTTGACGATCGATCGAAACGACAAATTGTCCCGTGTATGGGCACCTTAAGGGCCGGGACACAAAAACACGACATCGACCAACTCTCTGATGCCCAGTATCCAGGCTATTTTGCTAATATATTTTACGTCAGTTTAATCAATGTTAATTGCTACCGTTATACCGTTAAACTTTTTAATAAGTTTATCATAATTCTGATGAATTATATTTTGGGCGACTCCCGATAAGCGTATGCGGGAACGGGGAATCCCTGGACTAGAATATTTAAATCAGAAAATGGTTCCGTCGTCCACGACATTGACCTAGGATATTTATTATCCCGGAAAAATGTTTGGATTATATTTATTAATTATTTCATTATTATTACTTATACTTAATATCTAAATATTATAATAATTTTAGTTGCATCTAGGATAGAGATGATATAAAATACTCCATTTCAAGTAGATTCTCAATTTTCTTTTACGTTTTTCTCCACCTATTTCTGTTTATCATTAATGTTATATTTCATGATGCAATTTGAGTCAAATCATCCGTCAGCATTGCAGACTTATTATAAACATTGTTACGTAAATAATATAAGAAATAAAATACAATTTTGAAAACAGTTTGAATAGATATAAATATTTAATTCATAGTTTAATTCATATTTAATTTCATCATTTACTATTTCGTCACCTCCTACGTATATTATCGTAACCAACAATTTTGGGTTTTTCACTTTTTTCGATTAATGATCTTCTTTTTATACATTTTATCGGATGCACTAATCAAAATTATGAAATTGTCAATAGAAACCTCATTACTGCACCCGTAAAATATAGTATGTATGTATTTATCCACAGTAAAGTATCGTAATATTTGTTAAGACAATATACACGGGGGGGCGAGGGGCCAATGCACTGCGCGAACGCCACGTAACTATAAGTTTCCATAGAGTACGCGGGAGGTGCGCACGCGCGTACTTTTGTAGATCAATGCTTTATTTAATGCATTATTATGATATTAGTACAGGTTATTTGGAGCATTTGGAGTGTTGCAAAGTTTAATATCGTAAGTATAAGTTACTTTATTATACGCTGAATTTTGCCATCGTTTTGCTGTCGTATGTATTACTTGAGATATTTTACTTTGGAAATATGTCGTAAATACGATCCGTATTTAAACTTACAATATAATACACTGGAATCATAATCATTTTTATAGTATGTTTTACTTACAATATTTTTCTTCGTTATTCTGTAGAAGTTACTATAATATTCTTCTAGAAAATACTTATTTACAAAGAATTTCAATGATTTTTTGCAGACTCTTTTCCCCCATCTACTACAGATACTGAAGAAATAAACGCCATTATGGATTTATTATCTGATTCGGAGGAAATATCATTTAGCCGAATGCCATCATTAGGATTAGAGCAAGGTATATTCCATTGCATCAGTTAAATAATTATCGTAAGCTGATATTATATTCGTGCTCTTATTGTTTTTTTTTAAGTACTTAGTGATTCCTCCATTATAGAAGACACTGTCACGACACAACACCCATCTCCTAATTGTACAGTTAATCATCTGGATATTGATTGCGACAACCATTTTTGGGTTGTTGAAAATGTGTGTGATATTGAGTCAAATTTATCTGTAATATCTTCTAATACAGATTTACTGTTTATGCCATAAGCAAACAAGCCACTGACTCCTTTTCCTGAATCCTCACCCAAACATCGAGACGATTAATTACTTCCCGTAAAGATAAAGGAAACGTATTGAAGAATGGAAACCTAATATGGTTGGGGAAAAGTTTTTTCACATTTTATATAAAAATACAAAAGGAATTTTTATAAAGTTTAAAGTAAAACAGGTGGAAATTTGAAAGTGCAAGGCCAGGGCTATACGGCAGATGCATTAACACCTCCCAGCCAAACTCCCGTAATTTTTGCTGAGTGGCTAAAGATGTGTGAGGTCAAGCGTTATCATGGTGAAAAACCATGCCCCTTCTGTTGATTAATTCCGGCCGTTTTCTCTCAACTTCTTGCTTGAATCTCATCAGTTGTTCGCAGTACAGTTCAGAATGGATGGTCCTGCCTGGCGGTAACAGCTCAAAATGAATAATGCCCTTACGATCCCACCACACACACAGCATCACCTTGTTGCAAGTTAAGCCGGGTTTCGCCACAGTCTGTGAAGCCTGACCGGCCTTTGACCATGATCTTTTTCGCACGTTTTCGTTGTATGTGATCCATTTTTCATCACTAGTTATCAGCTTCTTCAAAAATGGTTCGGTTTCATTACGTCGTAATAAAGAATCACAAAGGAGTTTGAGTGAGACACGGTTCATTAGGTTTCTTTCAGTGAGCTCATGAGGCATCTAAATATCGAGCTTTTTGTGTACCCAGCTTTATTAAAATGCGTCAAAACCGTTTTGTGGTCAATCCCCAGTTCTTCAGCTACAGCGTAACTATTGATATGCCGATCTTGCATCATTTTTTCAAAAATGCCATCAGTTTTGCCCGTAACAGGGCGACCAGAGCGGCGTGCATCTTTGATATCAAAATTTCCGGAATGAAAACGCTTAAAACAAACCCGCTTAACTTGCGCTACGCTCACAGATACTGTATTAGGTCTGTAAATATATATTGTTACTAAATAATAATATGATTATTTTGGTAAGATTAGTAATTATGCTAAAATTAAAGAGGTACCTAGAATAAGAGAAAAACGAATACTACATTTTGTTACTTTGAGACTGATTAATAGAAGAGTAACAAAAAATAATACTCTGAGACTGGTTAGTATATTTTTGTTACTTTGAAACTAGTTCATATTATGTCTTATTTTTAGATATTGTTACTAGAAGATAAATTTTATTTATGTAATATTTTTTAAAGATGATACCATGAACCAGGGAGTGATACTTCAATTATCTACATCTTAAATCATATCTATGTCTTTTATTTATATGCCTTTTATTTTCTTTAACCCATCCTTCTCAGTAATCTATAATTGGCTAGATACTACTTTTACAAGAATTTTCCATCGATAATCATGTTAAGTATAACTTACAACAATATTTTACTGACACACAACATAGTAAAAGCGAATGATGTAATCCAACGACAAATATCGTATGTGACTTTTACAAAAAACTAGATAAAATGAAATAAAACTTTATAAAGAGTATTATTTTATTCGTATTTTTCTGATTGTATGCCAATTTTTATAATTAAAGAATGTTATTTGTAACCACCATCATGAAAAATCTGTTTCCAAATCTTTAACTGGTCATACTGTAAAGTTGGTCATATGCAGTTGCGATAATATATGTAGGTGTCGATTTGTTAAAAGTTACATGTTGCTGCCATTTAGTTGAATCGGCCAAAGTCTAGCCTATTTATTAAATGCTTTTTTCTATTATATGTACTTAAGAGGATACACCAGGGGCAAGAGAAATGAAAAAAAAGTATGTGTAATATCTATAGCTATCTCCCTTACTTTAAGCCTATACCGCAGAATGTGATGGAGACAACTGCAGAAAATCAATGATTCGTTGTCCCCTGATTCCTTCTGCTTTAAGTACTTTTTTCAATAAAGATTAAGAAAAGGCTTGAGCTGTGTTCTTATTTTTTTTTTGTATAATCTAGCCAAATCTGTTTTCTGGATGTTTGAACACAGCGGAAAATCTGGCCATTTTTTTGAGTTTTTGAACGTTCATATCTTATTTAATAATTAAATTACGAAAAAAAAGAAAACATAGGGACATTGTATTAGTGGCCGTAGATATTCAGGAAAAAAATTATAACTTTACTAGCATTATCCAGGGAGGAAACAGGGGACAACGTTTGTATGGAAAAAAGGGTGGTGTGGACTCCTCTTAATTTGATTTTTTAATTCTAGATATGTTGTAATGGGATGCACATTTAGTAGTTCTTGGTTATTTTAATTTTCATAAGTTTAATATATTGGCATAATATATAAATATTAAATTCAAAATGGCATGTGATAAAATCAATGACAAGTATTATTACTGTAACAGCATAATAAGTATTTAAAAAAATATGTAATATAAGCAAAACATTGCTATTTTAGTAATAAAAGAAGAAATTCAAGTCATAATAAATAATAATATGTATCCAGATTCTAGATAAGTAGGTTATGATAATTTTTTACATCATTGTTTTTATCAGAGAAGGTTATCACCACTCATGCTCATGCTGCATGGGCATGTGACGTTAACCCTAAAAAGGGGTTCCCAGTTTTCCAATGTCATCAAAGATACCTAGCATACCAAACAAAGGGCATAAAATGTAGCTCACCATACATTATATGCAAAATTCTTTGTGTGTAATGCATATTGTTATCACCTGTTTTGATAAGGCAGAAATGGGACAACATTGTGTGATTATCTTAAAATTATTATCTTAATATTAATCTAAATATACATAAAACTCAAAGGTGACTGACTGACTGACATAGTCATCTATCAATGCACAGCCGCAACCACTGGACGAATCAGGCTGAAATTTGTCATGAAGGTACATAACGACGGGTGCAAAGTAAAAAAAGTCATCTGCAATTTTGAGTTTTTCGTTTTTTTGTAGAAACTAGCTTAAAATATCATGTTCTACAACATAACAAAAACAAAAATTCAAATATCACCTTATTTCTGGTACTTTTGTCACGTAAAAGAAGACATCTACTCCTGTTTTGTGAAATTGCACGACGTAGATGCGGATAACTACCGCTGGTCGTCTATACGCGGGACGCGCGGGGTTAATGTTATGCGGCATAAGCGGCTATCTGCCATATAGCTTTTTCTACGTTGCGATTGTGATTTAGATGTCTCAATTTACTTTTGTAAATTAGTATTGTTTGTTATGTTTATGAGTACCTTTCTATGTTAATTCTTATTGTTATTATATTAATTGACTTCTAATTTCTTTCTGTTATTTTTTACTGTTGTTTCATGTTCAGAAAGTCCAAAACAACTTTTTAAAGAAGTTGAAAGTTTCCAGAACATAAACGATAGATTTATCGAGCAAAATACTGTGTTGCCCGATGAAGAATTATTGAACTTCTATAGAAAACCTTGATGTATCAGCGATGAATACAAATGAATATAAGTTAACTTCGTAAGATAAGTCCCCATGATCTGAATACTCTGGGCCAGTCACACCAGTTCACTCTCAGTCTAAAATATAAAATGATTTTGAAAATTTGGATGTCGATCTAAGCAAATTATTAAATACGCCAACGCCCTCAGAATACAATTCATCACTTCAAGTCCGCCGCGTCCATTATCAGTATTAGATCAAAATATTATGTCTTTTTTATTAAACAGATAGTTTGATCTCATATAATCTATGACCTGCTTGAGTTTATTAACTCATATATCGAGCCATCGAGTATATTATCCCTCTCAAACTGTGAATCTTCTAAAGACAACACCATTGATACTTCTTCGACAGTGGAGGCATCAAGTGAATATTCTACGCCTTCCTCGTTAAACGGTAGAAAAAGACGTCAGTTCAGTATTGATCTAAAGAAAAGGCGATTGAGAAATAAAGACACGTGTATTGACACATGACGTAAATTACGACAAAATTTAGGTAAACAAAATATGCAAAACATCATATTCCGGCATTTGCAAGTTTAACTGTAGCGCAAAAATATCTCGCGAAGTTTTCCTTTTAACTTATCTTTGACCGGTTTTAGGATCTCTGTGATCATGAAAAGCAATTGAGAAATCGTTGAAATAAAATTTCATTTTGTGTTCTGAAGAATCGTATACATCCCTCCGATGGTGTAAAACGTCCGGCGATGCTTATGATGTTATAATGAACCCATCATGATCACAATTCACAAGTGCCAAGTACAAAGACTTACTCGTAATAAGCCTCTGCCTAAATTATAATAATTTACAACATAGTTCCTGTACTGATAATGATACTGAATACTTTTTAAATTAGTGTGTTACTAGGCTACTTTTGGTCTTGGAATAACATCATGTTTCTAAGTTAGCTTACAGGAATATTTGCATTTTACGCGATTTTCAAATTCCACGCGAGCGAAGGCTAGTATTTCATATTTTAACTTCCTTCTAAATCGTGCACCTTGCACCGAATCGACAACGTAGAAAAAGATATCTACGCAATTATGTTCTGAACTTGGTGTTTTTAAGGTGTAAAACGGGCATTAACTACATATTTTAATAATATAAAGTGTTACACTTTACGTAGGTACTGATAATCGCACTAGTAATCGGTAAAAATACTTTAATAAATATAATTTTTAATTCCCACGTAGAAACGACCAAGTGGTAGTTAACTCAGTTGTCATATTTTCAAGCGCAATGTAGATGCAGACAACTACAATATCTCGTAAATTAAACAGAAATAGAAGAAATTAAATATACATGTAGATTAATTTATAAATAATGAAACAACGATGAAAATTTCAATAAATTTGATTGGAAATTGACAAAATGGGAGCATTTTTTCCTATTATGCGCTCTCCTGAAAAGTAGCTGTTTTGTAGATGACTCTTTTTACTTTGCACCCGTCGATAATATTATGTTATGGCTTATGACATAGGCATCTGCTAAGAAAGGATTTTGATCAATTCTACCCCCAAGGGATAAAATAGGGGATGAAAGTTTGAATGAAACTTTGTCAATTTATACCGATTGGGCTGAGACTTTGATATCTAAATAATAATAATACTTCTTAACACAAGCAAAGCCGCGGGCAAAATCTAGTTACTTTAAATAAGACCCAATTCCATGATTACTTTAATTTAATATTACAAGTAAAATAAACTATTGTCACAAGTTATCTTTTATGAAACAACATAAAATACTAGTTTAAAGTGGTATAATCCTTCTTAAAATGGTAAATTTCTATGTTACAACATATACATTGATAAAGTAAGCGCAGGTCAGTTTAAACCAGTCGAAATCGTTACTAAGGAGATGAAACGACCATCTGATTAAAATTATTACTTATTGACATCACCTAAAACATTTTGTTTTATTGCTTTATTGGTATCTTCATTTTGTTTCTTATGATGGGATTTTTTATTTATAGGCACGCAGGGAATCTAATTCTAAATAAGGATAATCCCTCTAATGAAAATTTTCACATACAGCTGTTATAAAGAAAAAGATAAAAGCAATGTTTACTTACCTGTGTTACCTTCTTGCAGTGTTATCTAACACTGCATGACTTGACAATAAATTCTTTTGCGGTAAATATACTAGAGGTCACAATTAAACGAGGTTAAATGAGATTTAAATATGCAACGGGGTTATGTTTGTCCGATGGCATATTTTCGGTCGGCTCATTTTGGATATAAAAATATGTACGTACGAACGATTTACTAGGGATTCTACGAATATTTTTACCTAATATTTTATTACTAACAGTATAGAGTTAGGACTAAAATCACTCTAATATAAATATTATTGTTTTTTTAACCTAAAATTCATTCAGAATTTGACGTTTTGTGACTTTGACGTTTGTGTTGTGACACTAAAACTTTTTTTAAAACCAAGACCACGTAAAGACTTTAGTGCTTTTAACTTGCGCTTTCTTTACGAGCAATTTTACTGTCAATATCACGCTTTAATTTTATTAATAGGCCCATAGGCCGTACCCCAGTCAAGTTACACATTTGGGGTAGCATAAATTCGCACCATATATTTTGATTTTTAAAAGTTCCCCATAGTTCCCATTTCCCCTATAAGGATTTTTTTTTACTCAAGGTCTAAAAATAGTTTTTCACGATTTTTAGCAAAACAGTAAGATTTTTCATAAACATTTTTAATCAATTTTTAATTATCTACAAAAAATGTAGCAATATTTTTTTCCTACGAGCCACCGTTTTTGAAATACCTACATAATATTATAACGATTCAAAAAGTTGTTAAAGTTGTAATCGTAGTTTGGGTATTTTTTTTCCACACAAGGGAATTATTTATCCTGTTCTTCTGAACTTTAAAATTTAATTTTTTATCCTGTTCTAAACAATTTTACCGATTTTCAGCTTGGTGCGAATTTATAAAATCTCAAAATATGTCTAATTACTTGACTGGGCGATGTTCAAAATCAATCCTAGAACATGCGCGCGATGTTCAAAATCAATCCTAGACGGACAATAATATTACGCAATACGTGATATTTTTCAATCTTATTGTAGGTCTAGGCACCTAGTGCCTACTTAGATGTAGTTTAGATATTATAGTCTGTCAAGAAAGTCATGACAGGCGGGAAATTTTTTAAATGAAATAAAAAATATGAGAACTTTATTAATTCGAGATAAAAATGTGCAAAGTGACAATATTTAAAATGTAATAAGCATTCTCTGTGAAAATACAAAGAAAAAATACACCAAAAAGCGTGATTACGTTTAGAAAATTTTCCCGCCTGTCATGACTTTCTTGACGGACTATACAAAAACACGAATAAAATTATTCGTTTAAAAACGTATTGTTCTAAAATTCTTTGAATTTAAATTTGAAAATATCTTTCTCTCTTATTTAGTCCCAAAGTCCCACAGTGGTAAGTTTTTAATACGAAAAATAAATTATTCAAATATTAGAAAATGAACGTTGTTCATCGAGAACAAGTCATAAAAACCGGCTGGAAAAATAAATTTGAATTAATTCACAAGGATACTACCAAAGGTATTAAACATACCACTATTAGTGATTACTGAATATCTATTACCTACTTGTTACACGCAAAAGTAACCTGGACCAAGTTAATTCTTATAATCATATAGCATCAAATGCAAACCAGTAGTTATCTCTTTAACTCTATCGATCACTTCATAAGAATATTTATTAAACTAATACAATAAAATTGTACCTGTAGGTTTAAATGTCCACTATTTTCAGGCGTTCGGAGTACCTCAGTACTGTCAGCAAAACCTGGTAACGTTTTCAATGTGTTTCGGTCAATGAACAAGGGCCCCAGATATGACTTTAGCGCCGAGAGATCTAGTTCAAAATCACGAAAATCCTCTATGGGACCACCATCCGGACCGCCTCCGGTTAAGCGCAAGTAATTACATGTTGTCTTAGAAAAAAATATTTATTAGGTACTAACTAATATTACTATTAGTATTAAGTATAATGTTAATATTACTCCAAAGAAGTTAAATAAAAAATCTAAAAGAACATCAACAATAGTAGGTACCTACTTATAACGCCAAATCTAGTTGCATATATCACGTAATTTGTACCCAGTTTATGAGCTGAGGTTCTTCTTTTTATTTTACAAGAGCTTATCTTTTCAATAGCGTTATTGATTGGGTACCCGCTGAAAAGTTCTCGTAACTTCATCTTAGAATGTAAATAGATAACTGCTATGGAACGGCTAACTATTTACACCTCCTAATATTTCACACTTCTTCTGTTTATTTTTAATAGAACATTGAATAACTCAAGCTCTAGACAAGACTCCTCGTGGAGCGGCGCCAGACCTAGAGTATTGGCGAACGATTCAGACATTGTGGATGGGTTCAGCACGCCAAAGAACAGGCCAACAGCTTTACGATATATTAGCAGCAGTAGTCGAGGTAATGTTATAGTAGTCTAACCCCGTCGCAGAGCACGTAGAAAGATGTATCATCGAGGAAATTGATTCCTGGGCAGTTAACATACCAACGTCATTTGGTCGGATCATGTCAATTCAATGTTAAATGTCTTTCGGCTGGGTTTGACGTAACGCGACCAAACTACATAGGTCCCCAATCTGACTATTAGGAATCAACTTCTCTTATAGTACATTGACTTATCTCTAGGTACTCGTTTCCTTCGCACAGGAACACGTCATGGCAAAACTATGGAAAAGAGACAGCAATATGTTAGAATGAATTGATAAAGACAAGTAGTCTGCCGTCCTAAGCATAAACAACGCAAACGTCATTTTTTACGAAATTGAGTTATTAGTATATTCGGAATCGCTGAAACAAGATCTACCAGGATCAATCACTCGTTTTTAAATATCTTCTATAGTTTTCATTTTATTGTTAGTCATAAACAGCGTATGTGATATTTTCCAAACTTATTACTAGTAATATACATCATAAGCATACATGCGTTTTTTATGACTATTTTACTTAGAATTTCGATGTATGAAATAAGCATAATCAACGCATGTGTGACAGTTGCGTTGTTTATGTCTAGGAAATGCACAATTGTGATGCTTATGTTTAGCAAAGATAAGGGAATTACTTACATTTAAGTTGCACATACAGTTTGACAAGGCTTTAAATGAACGTTGCGAGAAAAGGAACTAACACTGCTATCATACAAAAACGTCATTTTTGAGAGTTCTCCTTTACCAGCAGCGCCCATTGACATCATTGACATATTCATTTAAAGCCTTATCGAACTGTACGTTCAATATGACTAGCAAAGAATGATAAGATCAGCTCACATGCATTTATTTTTTTTTTGTAACCGGACATAAAAGAAAACTACTTTAAATAGATGCATAGCAATCCATGAACCGGTACATTATTGCTTAATTTCTTAGTTGTACTTAGTTTATCACAATCATTTTTCAATTCTTAACCTAATAAAAGTTGTACTAAAATATGACTAAAATAATTGAGATCAGGTTTTCTTTGAGTAATAGTAAGTATTAAGTATATTTTATTTATTTTTTAGTAGAACTTTTATTAGGTTAAGAATTGCCATGAAAATAATTGTGAAATGACTACATATATCCATTTCTGTGGTGATAAAGTAAGTACAACTAATAAATTAGCCCTTAATCAGACATAGTACTGTTGTTTGTATTTTATTGAATGTGTGAGATGATATTCTGTTGGTGAATCGAAATAAATAAATAAATAAATAGTACGATTTATCAACCACTTAGGTAGGTAATTGGAGTTTTATATAGTGATCTTTGTCTTTTTTTTAATTCATAAAACCTTTTTTTGATTACCAATATTTGCATCTTTCGTATGAAGCAAAACATGTTTTACTAAACAATTCATTTTGGGAAAAATCATTATTCTATGTAAGTGGTAATTATATGCCCTATGCCCGTCTGGCGGTAGTATGATATGGACACTGTTTCCATTATACAAGAGATGATTTTGAAATAAAAATATAATTGTAAATGATTAGGTTTATTTTTAACAAAAATAACATTCTTCTAGTCGATACTACGTGTGGTAATTACACGCTTACAAAACAGTAATCTTAGGTAAGTATTCAAAATTCTTCAATTTTTGTGAATAGTTCCTCCACCTCATGTGACAGAGAAAAAGATTAAAGTTCAAAGTATGTAGATTCCTAAGTAAAAAATATAGGGATAATGGAAACAAATTATAAAACGCCAGAGAGCTCCTTAACAGGCATAGGGCACTTCGTTACTGCCACTTAATACGACCACTTAGTTTTTGTCTTTTATTTTTTAAGAAACAGTTCTTAGGTATACATCGTACAGGTAAAAATTAAGACCACACCATAATATTTAAAAATATTTTTAATGCACTGGCATTACAAAATGCATGCAAATGCATATTATATTTAAAGTTGTTTTCTTTTTTGTTCGGTTACAAAAAAAAATAAATGCATGTGAGCTGATCATACCATTCTTTGCTAGTCATATTGAACGTATGTGCAACTTAAATGTAAGTAATTCCCTTATCTTTGCTAAGCTTAAGCATCACAATTGTGCATTTCCTAGACATAAACAACGCAACTGTCACACATACGTTGGTTATGCTTAGTAAATTAACATTATTGCAATCCATGTTTTCTAGTCATAAACAATTTTCCGTCTTTAAAAAAAAATGAAAATTAAACAATTCGGGGTTTATTATCAAGTACAAAAATGATTTATAAAATCAACGATTTTGGATTAGTCGCCTTCTTAAATACACATACGAATTGTTAAAGAATTATTCAGAATGGGACAGAGAGTCAAAGTAGCCTGAGCACCACCACGAAAGGGGTTACTTTCAAGGATAATAGACAAAGTGACAGATCAGCAATGTAAATCTGTCAATTTTTCTCTGACATTTCTGTCGGTGTTTCTATTCTTTCGAATTTTACTATGGCCACGGTAAGACGGGCGTAAAACTACTAAGTATACGTCTTATTTTACCCTATTTTATATTCCTTTGCGTTTCGTCACTCAAATATTGTAGGCAAAGACGTATTTACAAGGTAATTATAGGTAACCCTCCTCCCACTCTTTCAATCTCTCTATCTCTCTCTGAGCATCACACAATTAGACATTAGTCACCCTGCGATAGCAACACCGCGAAACCGCGATAAGAGCGGCCCTTCGCCACTAACTGAGGTGTTAAATGTTATGAAACGTGACAGATAGCAGTTTATTAGATAAATGGCTTGCATGACTCACAGGTTCGAGGACACTACGCCAAGCCGCAGCGTGTCGGAGCGGAGCGCAGCACATTGACAGATTCTAAAAATTGTGTTCTGCCAGTCCGATTGCTATAACACACTCGAAATAAATTATCTTCAGTCGTAGCGTTTTCTCCGGAAAAGAAGCCGTAGAACACTCCAATTCCACAAGAAATGAGGAGCATAATACTATATTATAGATGCAAGAACCGTGTAGTCTTGCCAATTAAATTTTTCCATTTACCGTAGCAGCCACACTGATGACACTCTAGATCGCAGGAACGCAAATCCACCTCGCAATATTGCGAACCGCTGCGGCCCGATACCCTGTGCAATTTATACAATTTAAATAAGTCATATAGATTATATTCAAGTAATTCAAGAATTAAATAGAACAACGCTGTTTTTACACCGGTTCTAATAGTGTGAGTTTTATAAATAATAATATTTAATATTGCATCGTACGGCATACCGGCACGGCCGTAGCTGGGGGGGGGGGGCATTGTGGGGCAATGGAAAACCCAAGAAAATCAATAAATTATGATATTTTTTTTACTTCCGCCCTACCTGTAACCAATGCTGCATACCGGTAAACGACTTAGGAAAGTATGGGAGAAAAAGATCTAATATATTTTATTGTAAAACGTAAAAAAGATAATGTCCTCTGGATATTAGAAAGATGCATTATGTCAAAAACAAAAGAATATTTTTTTTTTTTTTTTTTTTTTTTATAAAATTGGGGCCGTCTATAGACTGTTCGTCCATATCCTTTTTTTGTTATTTTATTATTTAGATTTTTCGCACCAAGGATAATTGAAATAATATTATGAATTTTAATTAATTGTGGTCCATCACGCCATGGACACTTTTTTTTTTTTTTTTTTTTTTTTTTTTTTTTTTTTTAACAAAAGAATATTGCAACTTATAATACTGCAAATCCTAACCACAGCTGTAACTCTACACTCTACACTCACTGATTCCACTGATTAGGTACCAGTTACCACTATTATGCAAGTAGTTAATATATTGCATCTAAATGACGAGAGCCACAGAACTACCCACAGAATATCATACTTGATTTTATAATATTAAGTTTTTTGCCTCGATTTGCCGGAATTTGGACTTTAGTAATATTTTTGCAGGTGGCCACAGCAATTCCCGATCCCTACGGTCTACTAGCACTTCGGTCATAGAAGCAAGCGTTATTTTAGGTACCTAAATCCTAATTATTTTTTATTCTTGACGATTCTTCGAGGCTTAGAATCTATTTCGTTTGAATTGCTAAAATCTTATCTTATATCTTTAAACGAGCAATTCTTGTATATATATAATTGGAATCTCGGAATCGGTTCCAACGATTTTCATGAAATTTAGTATATAGGGGGTTTCGGGGGCGATAAATCGATCTAGCTAGGAATCATTTTTAGAAAATGTCATGTTATTCGTGTTTTATCGAATACCGAGCAAAGCTCGGTCAAATAGCTAGTAATCTTAATGCATGGTATTGCTTCGCTGGCTTTTGTAACTTGAAACAATGATGTTTTTGTAGCCCCATAGTTCATACAATTCTAGTTTCCAAAATTCCAATACCTTCCTCCAATCGGCTGTTTCATTATCAAACCGTTCGAATTTGATATTGGAATGAAGATTAGAATTACGAAAATACAGTCAGTATGGTTAGGTCCCACTAATTGTGTCAGAGCAATTTGACTCGGATTTGACTAGTACTTTCATGCAAGCTAACTTGCGCCGGCCGCCGCGCCTAGCCCTATAAACAACGCGAACTCTCACGAAAACGTCAATTTTGAATCATTGGGCTGGTTTGGTCTTTCTGATCGTGATACCTCCTCATTACCAGCCATATCAGAAGGTCGTGGCATGGCGCGGGGCGAGATAGGCATGGCGGCAGTAGATCTGCGTCACCCACACCTCGTGTTATGCCAGTTCAGTGACACCCTGCTCTACACGCACACTCTCACCAAGATCAACCTGTTCCATCCAGTTGAGGTAAGTCTAGGTGCAGCAGAAAGGGTAGGTATGATATCCTTGTGTAAGTAAACTACTTTGTTTATGTGTGTGTGAACCCAGCTCTCAAATACAAAGTTGTGTAAGCATAAAGTAGGCTGTAGGATCGACGTCAGTCCTCGCTTTTATAATAATAAGCCTTATCCAACAAACAGCTCACAATAATATTAACGTTTTAGCAACTATTATCTATTCTGTGGTTTTAGTTACGTCTGCCTATCCCGCAGACATAATGTTACTTATCACTTATCAGTTTACCGTCAAGGGGAAGAACCAAGGTAGCGTAAGTCGGGAAAATACCTCATAATCAAAAGGTCACAGACCACAGTCACAGTATAGCAATATGACATAGGGACTAATATTGCTATACTGTGCCACAGTACTAATAATATCACGATATGCTACAACTATTGCAATAGTGATAAACTTATTTACTTTTTTTTCTTTGGAATTGAACATTCTCAAGTTCTACTTGTAGGATGCGTCCAGATTCGCAAGAGAACTGACATGACTTACGGCCATTCCCAATATTTGATCTATCTCTGGTTTTGCCCTACTAGAGATAGGAATAACTCACATTAGACATTAGAGACATAATTTATGTCAATTGTGAGCTATTCCTATCTCTAGTAGGGCAAAACCAGAGATAGATCAAATATTGGCAATGGCCGTTAATGACCAGACCTATGGTCTCTACGAGTATCGGTCGCAAATTGTATGTAATGACTAGTAGCATATAATTTATTAGTTACTAGCTGTTGCCCGCAACTTCGTCCGCGTGAATGTATGTTATTAAAATCGAGATTTAGAAAATTGAACACCCATCTACGACTATTTTATTTGGATATCGTATGCGACATGAGATTTACACTGTAGGTTGATTTACATTGTAGATGATTGTAGTTCTTTCGTCTTGGCAGAAAAAACTCTCCCAGAGAACATGATGAGAGGTTTATTCAAACATACTGCCTTCGGTCGTACATATTCGATGATAGTAATTTAGATCTGTAAAGTTTGACTTTAAAATTTCCATGGCCGGTAACGAATTGAGATACGCAGTGGTCAATATCCATCCAGGGTTTGGATAATCGTTTACGAATATTAGGAAAAGTTTTAAAGATCGACCTTTGCTAGAATTGGTAATCACTTTGGTTGTCGTTGTAAATTTCGAGGAGTTTCTTCAATTCCATTATTTATCAAGTCACCGTTTTTAGGGTTCCGTACCCAAAGGGTAAAAACGGGACCCTATTACTAAGACTTCGTTGTCTGTCCGTCTGTCTGTCTCCAGGCTGTATCTCAAGAACCGTTATAGCTAGAGTTCTGATTTTTTTTCTGATTATGTATATCTGTTTCCGCTATAACAACAAACACTGAAAACAAAATAAAATCAATATTTAAGAGGTGCTCCGATACAACAAACATGATTTTTTTGGCCTTTTTTGTTCGATATCAATAATGACAACAGGCAGGCACTTGAAATTTTCACAGAATCTTTAATTATATTTGTACTTTAATAATTAATAATAAAATTAGAATATAATTAAAATTTAAGGGGGGCTCCCATACAAAAACACAACTTTTGGCCTATTTTTTCTCTATAACGGTACGGAACCCTTCCTGCGCAAGTCCGACTCGCACTTGGCCGATTTTATTGTAAACATGGTATCAAATTCGGGCAATCTATACAACAAAAAAAGAATTTTGAAAATCTGACCACAAACAGCAAAGTAAACATTAACTCCTCCTTTTTTTAAAGTCGGTTAAAAAAAGTATCTAAGATGTTGACCAGGGATGTAAGGTATCATCATGCCAAATTTAATTGAAATTGGTCTAGCGGATTTAGAGATTAGCCTGTACAAACAGACAAACAGACAGAGAAACAAAAATTTCAAAAACAGTTAAAATGTGTTCTATTACTCTTCTACTATGCCCCTGACTCGTTTTTTCAAGTTTATTTTCAATGTACAAAAATTTTACCTCTACGATTTTATTATAAGTATAGATAACACTACACTATAGTATATAAATACATCCTTCTAAAATGCCACAGTCACACTGTATGTCTAATATGGACGCACCTTAATAAGACTCAATCTACATCCAGATTATAGTCCCCCACACATTCTGCGAGGGCGTTCAACCCAATCAGCTATACAAGCTGATCAAAGAGCAGTTCCCTCAAGTCACACTGACTGCGGTACAGAGGAGACACTTCAACGACACAGCTGGTCGACAGAACATACAGAGTTTGTGTATACCGCAATACAGCGCGGTGTACCATCAGGTTATACACAAGTTAGTACTTCTGAATTTTGTAGTATTACTGTAGGTACTATTAAAGAATTTTTAATACATCTAGGCAGTCGAAGGACCTACGTAATTTGGTTGTGTCATGTCAAGCCTCGCCTGGAATTGTCGTGACTTATGAGTCCGGGTGCCATCGAAATTCTCATACATATATTATGGTAAATATTCTCGTATGGGAAATGATCTTGGTATTACGTTTAATACCAAGATCATTTCCCATACGAGAATATTTACCATATTTTATACGTGGGAGAGCCATGCTTCGGCACGAATGGACCGGCTCGACCGGAGAAATACCACGTTCTCACAGAAAACCGGCGTGAAACAGCGCTAGCGCTGTGTTTCGCCGAGTGAGTGAGTTTACCGGAGGCCCAATCCTCTACCCTATTCCCTACCCTCCCCTATTTCCTTCCCATCCCTACCCTCCCCTATTACCCTATTCCCTCTTAAAAGGCCGGCAACGCACCTGCAGCTCTTCTCATGCTGCGAGTGTTCATGGGCGACGGAAGTTGCTTTCCATCAGGTGACCCGTTTGCTCATTTGCCCCCTTATTTCACAAAAAAAATTATTGAGTTATTATATTCAGCTTAAGATGGTTATTACCTAGATTTCTGTACAAAGATTCACTGCAAAATATTTACACACAATTACCAAAAATATAAACGATTACAATGATAATTTCGATGGCACCCGGACTCTTAACGCAACCAAATAACGTACTTAGGTCTGCCATCTTCCTGTGAATCAATTTTATCGATGGTAGCAGAGTAGACAGAACTAAAGTAATGTCTATTGTGGTATAAGTTTGCTTAACCCTCTCTTCTATTATTTTGTTAATAGAGCTAAAGCTTTTTTAATACCTATACCAGGGCTTCCCAAACTTATTTGTACTGTGACGCCCTTGAGACTTTGCCATTTCGTAACGACGCCCCTCAGGCCTCAACCCAGCCCCCAAAAATACTTTCTAATTTTAGAACCAGCCTACATAGGTTATCATAATATATAATTATGTAACACTATTTGGATATTTATATTTTTATTAGGAAATAATGACCAAATCAAAACATAAGCATAAAAATTAACCGATTCGTTGCCACCTTCATTTTCACGAATTCTTACCACAGGCCAAGCAGTTTGTTCGATGACACGCCATAAGCGTAATCGGCCCTGCTAAACGATGACGCCCCACGTGCGGCATTGGCCACTGGTTGTGTTTTATGCACATTTAGACGAAGAAATTGTAATTACAGTATAATCAATTAGTTTTAACGTGTTTTTTTAACAATCCTTGTATGCCGCGCCTGGTGCGTCATCGGCCTCACTGAATCTTTTTAAATGACGCGCTGGGCGCGGCAGTGACCACGAATCGGTTAAAAGAGATTTCTTAAAGATATTAAAGCCAGCAAGGCTGGCTAATGTGAAGGCTGCGCTTGCTTTTCTGAGCGTAGCTTCTGAAACCGGGGATTTAGACTGCCCGGGAATCCCAGGATGTATGATTGACATAAATCGCGCGCGAAATTAAAAAAATAATGCGCGCGGCGCTCACTCGATTTGGTTGTGTTGACATGCGACGCCCCTGGGATAGTGTCGCGACGCACAGTTTGGGAAGCACTAACCTATACCATCAGACATGAAGGGGTTCCGCTCGTAGGAACCGTACATTTTACGTCCATGAAAATTATCTTCATTTCCTAGGTTCTACGCCCTAACAGCAGCAGCGGCGGTATTGAAATACGTAGAATATATTCAGTGCGTTGTGTTCGCTCGGGAATCATTGAAAATAGAATACCACTCTTCCGAGAATACTATGACTATCGGTATGATAACCACATCATTATTTTATTTTGAATCTAAGATGTTTTATGTATGTAGGTATGGGTTCTATTAATTAAACATAATAACATGATTCCTTAAATAGTTAGGAAATGATTTTTAAAAGTTATACTGAATAATAATATTCTGACAAGTAATAGCATCATAATAAGCAGCTGCAGACGTAAAACATGATTCTTGAAACTAATTTTTACTCGGACGAATCATCAGCTGTTGCAACCTTTATTTTATCGTTTATGGCCATTCTTAGAATAATGTTGTACCTGTATCTACATAATTTGGTCGTGTTATATCAAGCCCAACCCATAGGTCACGAATTCACGACTAACATTGACATAAGCCGACTAAATCACGTAGGTCTGCCAGATGGTAAGCATTTAGATGCTTATCTACGAATCAATTTTAAATCATTTTTAGATGTAGGAACAGCAACCCAATTAGAACTAGTGCAGCCACTGATAGCGTCAGCGGGTCATACCTGCTGTCTTCTAGGGGTGTTAGGCCCAACATACACCATAGGTGGCATAAGGGCGCTCCGTGCAGCGATACTGCAGCCATCCTGCAAGAAAGACCTCATAGAAGCTCGACTAGATGCGGTGCAGGAGCTGATTGAAAATGATACGGGATTGATTGTTGATTTGCAGGTACTAACTATTGGTGTCAAATGACTTGATTATCGTGATGGAAATAATCAATATGTAATTTAGTAGTAGTGAGCGAAAAACTTGGAATTCTAAGATGATAAGGTAGATACTAGATAGTAAGCTCTAGTGTACAAAGTAGGCTTTATAGAGATAAGATAACATTGCTGTTGTAAAGATGAACAAAACAAAACAAAAGTATATTCCTATAAAACACATAATAGAAAATATTAAGTTTCAAAATGTGTATGAAATATTGTAATTCTCCTCGTGGTTTGGTTTCGGCTAGAGAAAGCCGAAAGAAAATATTTAAACATTTGTCTCGATTACTTCCTTTGATTGTACTGACAAGGCTATAATAGGTACTCTAAGTTTATTCAACGAGACGTTGTATTTAGGGCCTGTTTCACCACTTCCATATAAGGCTATCCACCAATTAACTTGACAGATCAAGTATGGAGAATCTGTCAAAAAAGTTGTGAATAGCCTATTAGGCATTTTATCAGAAAGTGGTGACAGGCCCTAAGTCTCGTTTAAGGAATTTTATAATTGTATGAATATTCGTTCATACATTTCAAAACTTATAGGATGTGCTTCGAAAACTAATGGATATAGACAAAATTCTCCTCCTCTGTATCGAGACTCCACATCAGAACGCCGATAAGTACGGCGAAGCGCAGTTACATCAGACTCTTCTGTTGAAGACCACTATGGAGTTGGTACCTAAACTCCTAGATGCTCTAAAGGCTGTTGAAAGTGGGAAGCTGAGGAAAATTAAAATGGTAAGGAATGCAGCCTCCAAAATCGCCTAATCAGTGACGAATAAATAGAATAGCTTATCGGGTATTTTTGTTGCTGCTTATTTCATACAAAGCGACAGACACGAAAGTTCTCATAACCCAAAATCACCCATTGGGCAAATGAGAAACAGGCCGAAAATATTAGGCAGACGTACAATAGCTAAAGTAATAATCAAATTAAATATTCTCATGTTAGTAATATGGGCTTATGGTCGATTTACACGGGTGACTAACGGGTCGATTTTAGTCACCCGGCAAGTCACCAGTCGACAGTAGTATTTATTCGCAGCAAGCAATCGCTTGCGACTGAGCATTTGCACGGTCGATTTTTGTCACCAGCCGCATGCGGCTATTGGCCTCTCGACTTTGGGGCTTGCGACTTTAGCCGCATGCGGCGTAGTCGAATTGCCATATAGACGGTCGATTTTCGCCGTGCAGCGTAAATCGTGCGGCTTTAGTCACCCGCATAAATCGAGCACAAGATTTTGTTTTTCTGCAACTTGGTCAGTGATAATATACGACTCGTTTATTGTATCAAGGTACTTATTCAACTAATAATCTTAAAAATACTAAGTTATTTTTTACCCCATCAAAAGGACCTAGAAAACCCCCACTACAAAGAAATAGTAGACAGAATTCGTAACGTCATACAAGAAGACGCACATCCAGAAAAAGGCACCATGGGCAGTCTTCAACGCTGCTTCGCTATAAAGCCCGAAATAAACGGTCTTCTAGACGTTGCTAGAAGAACGTATTCCGAGCTGATAGATGATATACAAAAGATTGTGGAACAACTGAGTGAGACTTACGATCTACCACTCCGACTGAACCAGAATGCTATGAAAGGTTTCCATATTATATTGCCGGTTGCACCTAAAATGCGACGCCATTTTAATGTTGAAGATTTACCTCCTATATTTATCCAGGTATAATAAAATAGTTATCTTAATTATCTTTTTAAAAAACAGCCGCCCTCGGTAACCCATCTGCCTACCTAGCATACGCCAACGAGATATCTCACTCTACATGTTTTCTCGGTGTTTGATGGTTTGTCTCTTCATCTCTATTCACCCTAGCATGACAAACATTTGATATCGCGTAGACCTATCATCGAAATAACACATTTTTATAGAGTTTGGTCGAGATAATGTCGAGATTTTGACATTATGAGACGAGTAACTACTCGTCTCATAATGTCAAAATTTAATCATCTCGAGAGTGAGATATCTCGTTGGCGTATGCTAGGTAGGCAGATCATTTCGTACCGCAAGTAAAAGCTGGAACAAACTGCGGTGTCTAACTAAGGGTCAATTTATATTAGCGCAGAGTCGAAGCGCATCGAAGCGAAGTATCAAAACTAAACACAGCAAATCCAACCTTCATTCCAAAGCGTTAGTGCACACGTTACATCTGAAAATTTTAAAAGGCGCGCCGGCCAACGATTTTTAATCTCGCAGAAGTAATGTGTGCGTTACATTCTGGAGTTAAGGTTGAATTTTCTGTGTACAGTTTTTGAGAATTCGCTTCGCTGCGCTCCGACTCTGCTCTATTATAAATTGACCCTTAAAAGGCAATTTATGAAACTACTTACATAGTTTCATAAATTTCCTTCGACACTGAAATATCGAAACGATACTTTAGTTTAAGCACTGACTGTCATGTGTTCTTAAATGTGCTTGCACAGAAATACAGTGAAGAATAGGTTTTCATTTTAGGTAGTTTTCACTGGAGCGAGTGTGACAATGACGACGGAAGATCTAGTAGTGCTAGATCACCAAACAAAGGAGTCTCTCAACGAAATACAAAAATTGAGTAACATGTAATTTTGTTTCTAAAATCCATACTAATATTATAAATGCGAAAGTGTGTCTGTCTGTCTGTCTGTCTGTTACCTCTTCACGCCAAAAGCGCTGAACCGATTTTGGTGAAATTTGGCATGGAGATACTTTCAGTCCCGGAAAAGGTAGGATACTTTTTGTTCCGAAAAAATGTACGGTCCCCGCGCGATAACCGAGTTTTGGCGCAACGGAGTTGCGGGCGTCATCTAGTAAATAATATTTTACTAGTTGTTTATACTAGCAGTTAGCACATATCAAACTGGAAAGTTAGGGTCTAGGGGTTGAAGACAAGTCATAAGAACTGTTATAGTTAGCCGGGTTTCAATTGTTCAGTTTTCACCCGGCCTCTTTTTCCGAATTAACTACGTTTTATCAAACACACTGTTGTAGCTATAACTTTGTTAGCTCATGTTACGATGGGACAGGCATGCCATGAAACTTTTTAATCGGGACTTAACGCGACTTATTTAAGTAGTAATGCTACTACGAGTACATACTTTTTCTCGACGTTTCGGCCGTGTTGCAACGGCCGTGGTCACGAGGGGACTGGGTCCCCACGGCCCGATTAAAAAGTTTCATTATAATGCAACGCGAAAGTTTAAAATGTTATCAGGCATGCCATGTTATGTATAGCAAAAGCCCTTTATATAAAGATCTATATATATAAAAATGGATTCTCAAATGTGTTAGTAACGCTAAAACTCGAAAACGGCTGATTGGACTAATTTTAGTCTTAAAATATTCGTAGAAGTCCAGGGAAGGTTAGTTAGTTCAGAGGGTGCTTCCTTCAGCCATCTGTCCGGTACTGTAGGAGTCACTACGGGTATGCGACCCCGAACTGCTCTAGCTACTGCTGTCATGACCCTTCTCCTGTGACAGTAGTATCCTATGCCCCATTCACCTCCCAACTACCTAATAAGGTGGAAGCCCCCCACCAACACCGACTGGCGATCCTGGCCAGTCACAAGATCTACTAATGTAGCAGCTTATATTAACGTTAGGGGTCTCGCTAACGTTCACGTCCCTACTTCTCTCCAATTGTAGCGGTTCCCCGTTCCATTGGACTCAGAGTGGCAGGGGCAAGAGTGCACCTGTGGTAGCGCGAACACTGACATTTTTATTGTATCGTGCACTATAATATCTCCTGCGCAAATGACTTGGCTATGGACATGGTTTTCCGATTAGATATAAAGTCCGGCGGCGATGGGCAGAGGTAGAGAGGTCTGTGTCTGATGCAACCAGGCCTTGTCTGAGGTCTGCACGCTGGCGGCTGAGGGAGAGTGGTCGCTTCGCATTGCATGGGGCTGACAGTGTGATTCGGCAGCACCCTAAGTGACAAAGCAGCTCTATTCAGGGAGGCCCTGCTTTCCCCAATCCGGGGAGGGGACTAGAAAAGGTGTCCTAAAAAAGGCTTAGCCCCAATATATTCGGAGGTGGTAGCCGCGGCTGTCTCTGCATCACCTTTTACGCGGTCGAAAGCCACATAAGAAAGGACATAACATCTCAAAAATTTATGACATGACTTTTGCTGCGTGGAACGTGCGTACGCTTCTTGACCGCGAAGACAATCTGTGCCCTCCTCGTAAAACTGCTCTCGTGTCCCGAGAACTTCGACGCTACGGCGTGGATATCGCTGCTCTCAGTGAAACACGCCTGGCTGACGAGGGGGAGAGAGTTGAGCGCCTCGGCGGGTATACTTTCTTCTGGAAAGGAACTCCGTCGTCAGAGCCTAGAAGGTCTGGTGTTGGATTCGCGATCAAAAACAACATTGTACGCAAACTGGAGGAATGTCCAATTCACATCTCGGACCGCGTTACCACGTTACGTTTACACCTGGCCAATGACAAACATCTTAATGTCATCAGCGTATATGCGCCAACCATGGACAAGGATGAGGACATCAAGGACAAGTTCTATGAGGAAGTCACGCGCACCCTCTCTAGGATTCCACATAGAGAACAGGTACTTTTGATGGGCGACTTTAATGCGAGAGTCGGACGTGACTTTGAAGCTTGGCCTAAGGTCTTGGGAAGACATGGTGTCGGGAACATGAATAGCAATGGGCAACTTTTACTTACGCTTTGCGCCCAATTCCAGCTTGCTATAACCAATACCATGTTCAGACTCCCGGCAAAGTATAAGACCACATGGATGCATCCGAGGTCGAAACACTGGCACCTGATTGACTATGTAATTGTCCGACAACGTGATATTTCCCAAGTGCATATTACGCGTGTTATGCGGGATGCAAATGCGATCTGCTCTACTGATCACAGACTCGTCATCGCCAAACTGAGGCTTCGCCTACACCCTCCTCGTAGATCCCAACGTATAAAGCCTAAATGCCTAGACATTGGAAAAATGCAGAACCCAAGTGTGCGTGAGTCTTACAATCAGCAAATTGGTGATACTCTTCGATTGCTGGACCTTGAGAACGGTGATACTATTGCCAACTGGCAAACGCTCTCGTCCAATATAGTCGTCGCTGCATCGGAAACATTGGGTATCAAATCCAATGTGTACGAAGATTGGTTTGATGACAATGACGAAATTTTGTGCAGGGCTTTTCAGAAGCATCGTTCTCTGTTACGTCAGCAACTCAATAACAACCGATCGGAGAAAGTTAAAGAAAGTGGTGCGGAGTTGCGCAGGCACGTAAGGGAAATAAAAGACAAGTGGTGGAAAAATAAGGCCCAACGCATGCAGTGGCTTGTTGACAGTAACCAACTGGGAGCTTTTTATGATGAGGTCCGTAAACTTGTTGGTACTGCTAGCCGTATTAGTGTGCCCCTTAAATCACTCGACGGCACAGAGCTGCTGACCAACAAGCAAGATGTTCTTAATCGTTGGGGAGAGCACTTTAACAACTTGCTCAATATTGACCGAGCTGCAGACCTCGCCCACATCAGCTCAATGTCTGCATTGCCCACGAGTAATGAGTTAGATAGCCCGCTGACTCTGCAGGAGGTCGTCGTTGCTGTACAGCAACAAAAGAACAACAAAGCGGTCGGCGTTGAACATGTACCCGGAGAATTGTTGAAGTATGGTGGCTCAGAATTGCATCAAGTCATTTTCAAACTTTTCGCTCAACTATGGACTGAAGAACGTGTTCCCGATGACTTTAAAGTCTCTTGTATTTGCCCACTTTACAAGAACAAAGGTGACAGAGCTGAATGCAATTCTTATAGAGGTATTTCCCTGTTAACTGCCCCGGGGAAGGTTTTTGCTCGAATCCTACTAAACCGCTTGATATCCTTGTCTGAAAACATCTTGCCCGAGACCCAGTATGGCTTCCGGCCTAATCGGGGCACATGTGAGGCTATTTTCTCTATCCGCCAACTTCAAGAGAAAAGCCGAGAACAAGGTCAACCACTTTTACTATGTTTCGTTGACTTAGAAAAAGCCTTTGATAGTGTGCCTCGAGAAGCTTTATGGGTGGTACTATCGAAACTCGGATGCACAGATAAGTTTGTTAGAATGATCCGACTCCTGCATGATGGTATGCGTTGTTGTGTCAATGTACACGGCGAGGAATCAGAGTTCTTTCCGGTGAGCTGCGGCGTTAAGCAAGGCTGCGTGCTCGCACCAACTCTGTTCGCTTTGTACTTTGCAGTAGTAGTTCGGGAGGCCCTGCAGACTTTATCCGAGGGAATTCGTATTCGATATCGTATCGACGGCGGCGGAGTCTTCAACCTAGCCAGGCTTAAAGCTCACACCAAAGTGTCTCACATGATCATCACCGAGATGATGTATGCAGACGATTTGTGTTTTGTGGCGGAATCCTCGGAGGGTCTACAAAGACTTATGGAGAGTCTCAATGAGTCATGTCGAAGATTTGGCCTAAAAATCAGTGTAAAGAAAACCGAGGTAATGGCTCTGGATACACTGCGTAGACCTTCGCTCGACATCAAACTCGGTAACGACTCACTTAAAATTGTGGACAAGTTCAAATATCTAGGCAGCACTATATCATCTAAGTGCCTCCTTGATGACGAGGTCAACAGCAGAATTGGAGCAGCTGCAGCAGCTTTTGGCAAGCTTCGTCTCAAGGTGTTCCGCTCACACGACATAAAGCTCACTACGAAGGTGGCTGTATACATGGCAGTCGTTCTACCCAATCTGCTGTATGCATCTGAAACGTGGGTCCTATACCGCAAGCATATTCGCACATTAGATAAATTCCATCTAAGATGCCTACGCGACATTATGAACATCCATTGGTCCCAACGTGTTCGAAACACGGAAGTTCTACGACGAGCTAATGTCAGCGGTATAGAGGCATATCTAATGAAACGGCAATTGAAGTGGTGCGGCCATGTCTCTCGGATGCCTAACACTGCTGTGGCCAAGCGCGTCTTTTATTCTGAACTTAGTAATGGCAAGCGAAAACAAGGCGGCCAATTACTGCGGTACAAAGACGTGCTCATGCGCCACATGAAGAAGTGTGACTTAGATCCGTCACAATGGGAGACAATGGCTGCGGGCCGATCACTATGGAAGCGGACCGTGAGCACTAAGGTGTCAGAGTATGAGAAAGTGCGTGTGGCCGAGCTAGATGCTAAACGCGACGCGCTCAAGGCTCGACCACCTGTAGCCATACACTATCATTATGAAGGAGGGGTACTGACTTGCGCTCAATGTTCTCGCACGTTTAGTGCAAAAATCGGTTACGTCAGTCACCTGCGAGCACACGAACGACGCTTGCAATAGCCGTAGACCCAAAGTCGCTGTGGCCGAAATCGGTCAGGATAGATATATATAGATCACCAAACAAAGGAGTCTCTCAACGAAATACAAAAATTGAGTAACATGTAATTTTGTTTCTAAAATCCATACTAATATTATAAATGCGAAAGTGTGTCTGTCTGTCTGTCTGTCTGTTACCTCTTCACGCCAAAAGCGCTGAACCGATTTTGGTGAAATTTGGCATGGAGATACTTTCAGTCCCGGAAAAGGTAGGATACTTTTTGTTCCGAAAAAATGTACGGTCCCCGCGCGATAACCGAGTTTTGGCGCAACGGAGTTGCGGGCGTCATCTAGTAAATAATATTTTACTAGTTGTTTATACTAGCAGTTAGCACATATCAAACTGGAAAGTTAGGGTCTAGGGGTTGAAGACAAGTCATAAGAACTGTTATAGTTAGCCGGGTTTCAATTGTTCAGTTTTCACCCGGCCTCTTTTTCCGAATTAACTACGTTTTATCAAACACACTGTTGTAGCTATAACTTTGTTAGCTCATGTTACGATGGGACAGGCATGCCATGAAACTTTTTAATCGGGACTTAACGCGACTTATTTAAGTAGTAATGCTACTACGAGTACATACTTTTTCTCGACGTTTCGGCCGTGTTGCAACGGCCGTGGTCACGAGGGGACTGGGTCCCCACGGCCCGATTAAAAAGTTTCATTATAATGCAACGCGAAAGTTTAAAATGTTATCAGGCATGCCATGTTATGTATAGCAAAAGCCCTTTATATAAAGATCTATATATATAAAAATGGATTCTCAAATGTGTTAGTAACGCTAAAACTCGAAAACGGCTGATTGGACTAATTTTAGTCTTAAAATATTCGTAGAAGTCCAGGGAAGGTTTTTAAAGTGACACGAAGTTCACCGGGACAGCAAGTAATTTATTAAAATGTGAACTCAAAAACTATAACGATTTTTTTTTTTTCAATTTATCTGTAGAATCATCGAAGCGCTCCTGAAAGAACTACGGCCTTTTATGCCGAGCCTTTACAAGCTGTGCGAAGATGTTGCCGAGTTGGACATTCTGTTAGCGTTGGCGCAAGTTAGTTTGTTACCTTTATATTATGTAGTATAAGTATGTACTATGTATAAGTATATATGTAGTATAGGTATGTGTATAGTATAGGTACACTCAAATCATTCATTCGTAAGAGTATTCATAGCACAGAAAATCATATTATTGACAGTCCTAGTATTATTAAACGAAAAACCTAAGTTGCCCATAACAGAGTGCTTAAGATTGAGTAATTATCCACATTTGCAGTTGGTTTCCCCAACTTAATGCTTTATGAGACTACAAATTGAATGTTTTGAACATCTAAAATAATAAGACGTATAAATTATATTTTGTAAATGCGCATTAGTATAGACTATAGTGCCGAGTGCTATAGTATTGCGCTGATAACCCAAATTAAGTTAGGTGATTAAAGGTCACAGCACACATATCAACTCGGAAAGGGATCGGCACCGTATCGCCTCGAGCCGTTCAATGTACAGGCGCAACTGATACGCTTTGGTAATACGTGCACGTTAGGTTGACGCCTGGTTGACGGCGAGGCGAAAGGCGATACGGTGACGATTCCTTTCCGAGTTGATATGTGTGATGTGATCTTAACGAAATTATACTCATGTAACTAGAAGTTTGTGAATAGATATTAGTACTGGGTTACATTAATGTAAAATTTTCTCCCAAGGAAGATCGAAGTTATACCGATCCATTATCCACAGATGGATAGATCCATAATATTTAAACTCCTCAAGCTTATTACGTTTAACTCTAGACTGCAAAGGCATTTAGAGTTTACAGCACGGCAAATAAACATACATACACACAAAAAACAATTCCTTCGGATACAAATTACAATGATGTGAAAAATTGTAATCCATTTTACACATACGTCAAATATAACTGCTTTAAACTCAGTTAGGTAAAACACTTTACTCCATTTCACAAGGCCAGTTCAGCCGGCTCATACATCCGTCCGGAGTTCGGCGACTACATGGAGGTGCGGAACAGTGTGCACCCGTTGCTGGACTACAATAGCCAGGTTCTGCCTGTGCCTAACGATATTGTGAGTAAGAATTCCCTATACATTTTTGACGTGGGAGAGCCATGCTTCGGCACGAATGGGCCGGCTCGACCGGAGAGATACCACGTCCTCACAGAAAACCGGCGTGAAACAGCGCTCTCGCTGTGTTTCGCCGAGTAAGTGAGTTTACCGGAGGCCCAATCCCCTACCCGTTTCCTTTCCCTACCCTCCCCTATTTCCTCCCGTACCCTCCCCTATCCCTTCCCTACCCTCCCCTATTACCCCTTAGAAGGCCGGCAACGCACCTGCAGCTCTTCTGATGCTGCGAGTGTCCATGGGCGACGGAAGTTGATTTCCATCAGGTGACCCGTTTGCTCGTTTGCCCCCTTATTTCATAAAAAAAAAACATATTTTATGATAGTTTAATAAACAATAAAAATCACTTTTTTTTTTCAAGAATTTTAATAACAAATTATTGCATTAGATATCATTGGCTCTTAATACCGTGTATGCAAAGTTTCGAATTATTTAGACTACTAGATATAGGTAAAAATCTTGCTCAAAGATTCCGTTACATACATACAGCCCAAGCTAAAAAAAGCGTGTAAAAATTCCTTACTGGGTCATTATAGCGATTGATGGATCAAGCAATCTACACTATTAAGACTGATTATTATGATCTACTTATTCACCATGTAGAGTAAAGAACAAAGAAAATTAAAAGTACGTTCATATAAATGTCTATTCCCATACATACACTCTGTAGACCTGTTATAGTAAAGAGCAGTGGTCCCCAACCTTTTTTTCATACGGGCCACACACGTGTTTTGATCATGGTCGCAACAAAAAAAATAGGGTGGAAAAATAACGTTCTTCAATATTAACGGTTTAAAAGTGGAAAAAAATCGACGACTTTCACGACGACTATACATTATTTTGCGGTTGGGCGTGAATTTCTAAATAAATTTACACACACTAATTAAGTCACTCAGTCAATCAGGCCACAGATTAAGTCCCGGCGGGCCGCGGGTTGGGGATAGCTGCTCTAGAGTCTGCAGCTATAATATAACTAATTGAAATATTATATACACTACAAAAGTTTTTTTACTTTGTTTTTTTAGTTTGCCAGCCCAGAATATAACTTTACAATAATAACTGGACCTAACATGGGCGGAAAAAGTATTTATATCAAGCAAGTTGCAATACAACAGATAATGGCTCAAGTAAGTTATTGCTTCATTACTACTTCTCGATACCAAACATTACTTAATAACGTCATTCAAAGTTTAACAGTGTTAAAGTAGGTGTTTGGGTGCATCTCCACTGACGCGGAGCGGGGCGGAGAGGAGCTTAGCGGTGCCCGAATTGACCAATTGTGCTGTTCCATTGAAGCGGAGCGAAGATTTCGAGCATGGTGATTGGTTAATTCGGCACCGCAAACAATCTTAATGTAGAAAACATAAATAAATGTTAATTGTTTTATTATCCATTATACAATCAACAACTAAATACATAGGTATAAAACTGCACAAAAATAGTAGAGAATATTGTAGAAAATGCGTAGCCCATCTACGCTCGTAGGCGTCTACGATTTTACGTAGACGCGCGGCGTAGCAATAGGCTTGTATAGTCCGTGCAATTATCCACGAAGACGCGCGCCACTATACCTCCTAATCGTTTATAGTATACCTATTAATGTCTATTGTGCCTATTATGTTTGCAAGCTTTCGCCAATGTTTGAGTGCTATCGGTACATACTAATTTCCTATGAGTGCACACGCATACTACAATAAATATACCAATTAAGAAAGAGAGTTACGGTCAAAGGGAAAGATGCTCACCCAAAAATTGTTGGGGCGCGTCTTCGTGGATTGCACGAACTATAGTATAACTAGATGACGCCCGCAACTCCGTTGCGCCAAAATTCGTTTATCGCGCGGGAACCGTACATTTTTTCGGGATGAAAACTATCCTTTGTCCTTTCCCGGGACTCAAAGTATCTCCATGCCAAATTTCAGCAAAATCGGTTCAGCGGTTTGAGCGTGAAGAGGTAACAGACAGACAGACAGACAGACGGACGGACGGACAGACAGACAGACACACTTTTGCATTTATAATATTAGTATGGATATACGTAGCTAGTCTACGACAAGCTATACATTATTTGAATTTAACCGACTTCCAAAAGGAGAATTTTATTTTCCTGACAATATGTCAGGGCCATAATCGAAGTACTATAAAAATTCTGCAATTTTTCTTGCATGAAGTCGAGTTTTTGTGTCAAATACGGGATGCTATATTTGAAGTGTTGAAATCTTAAGCTTCTTACAGCTCGGCTGTTTCGTCCCGGCTACGAACGCGGTGTTTCGTCTCTGCGACAGAATATTCTCGAGGATCGGTTTCAATGATAGCGTCGAGTTTAACGCCTCTACTTATGTAATAGAGGTATGTTTCAAGTTTTTGTGTAGGTGCACACTAGGCGACACGCGTCAGCGACAGCTCGGCGACTAGACGCGACGACAAGAGGCTAGATGCAAACGACAACGCCGTGTCTGACGCGGCGACTAGACGCAACGACAAGTCGCCCTGTTTGCGATGGTTCTTAACTATACAATGAAGTTTTAAAACCGAAGTTATTATATCTGCAATTGTCAATTAATGTTCTATGCAGACTTTGCCAAATTTGGTTATTGGCGATCGATGTTTTATTATTTATATTATCTATCAAATTAAAAAAAAAGTTTAGAATTCCGTGTTTTACAGATGAAAGAAATGCAGCACATACTAAAAGGTCTTACGTCGTCCAGTCTTGTTATAATAGACGAACTGTGTAGGTAAGTTGCTGACAATATTATAAACTACATGACGCCCGCATCTTCGTCGCGCCAAAATTAGTTTATCGCGCGGGAACCGTACATTTTTCCGGGATAAAAAGCATCCTATCTAGGTAGAGAGGATGCATCGCAACCAATTTTGCTGGGTACTGAGATACTTTCAGTCCTGATAAAGCTATCAGGAGTCAGGACACAAAGTATATTCTCAGTACTCAGCAAAATTGGTTCAGCGGTTTGGGTGTGAAAAGGTAACAGACAGACAGACAACCAGACAGAATTAATAGGCACACAGACAGACAGACACACTTTCGCATTTATAATATTAGTATGGATCATAAAAGATAATTATAGTTTATGTGAATATTTTCATTCGATTATAGTTAAGTAATCGTTAAATCTCTTATAGTCCTTTTTTTATGAAATAAGGGGGCAAACGAGCAAACGGGTCACCTGATGGAAAGCAACTTCCGTCGCCCGAGCTGCAGGTGCGTTGCCAGCCTTTTAAGGGGTAATAGGGGAGGGTAGGGAAGGGAATAGGGGAGGGTACGGAAGGGAATAGGGGAGGGGACTGAATGAAATAGGGGAGGGTAGGGAAAGGAAAAGGGTAGGGGATTGGGCCTCCGGTGAAGTCACTCACTCGGCGAAACACAGCGGAAGCGCTGTTTCACGCCGGTTTTCTGTAAGGACGTGGTATTTCTCCGGTCGAGCCGGCCCATTCGTGCCGAAGCATGGCTCTCCCACGTCTATAGCATGGCTCTCCCACGTCTATAAGTTCGGCAATAAGCTATGATACCTTGCTATTTTCGCACATATTATATTGCTATTGAGTTTGCAAAGGTACGTATACAAGCGAGATAAAAAAATTATCGCAGGCGAGTGAAGAAATGAAGTAGCGATGCGAATTTTTTAGTGCTACGTCAAAGGGATGTTAAAATTACTCTCTAAAGGTGGGTACTGACGAACGTTACGAGGGGTAATGTAACTCATTCCACTGCTGCGAGCATTCATGCCGTCATTGCGTCGTACGTTACGGGTACTACTGCACAGGAACGGTTCTAGGACTGCCAGCGCCCTGGGCGAGATTTCTTCGGCGTCCAGGGTAGTGCTAAAAAAAGGCGGTGCCCCTTTTGTTTGCGTTCGGCAACCCTTTTTATCCGGCGCCCTGGGTGGTCGCCTAACGCCGATACTGCTACTGCACGAATGCTCACTGTGTAATAAGTTACATTACACCTCATAACGTTGGTCAGTCAGTAGTCCGTACCCACCTTTACGCCATAAAGTTAATATACCTGGTATATTAACTTTATGCTTTACGCCGAGTTTCTCTCTCAGTCTTACGAATTTTAGATCAGGTCCCATGTCCTGACGCGACTTTAAGATTTTGTAATCCCAAACAAAGTTCACTAAGCTGTCAAATAAATTTTCACTTGAAATATTTTCCAGAGGCACAAGCATAGAAGAAGGCACGAGTATCGCATGGGCGATCTGCGAGGAGCTGATACTCAGCAATGCCTTCACTTTCTTCACCACGCACTTCCTCTATCTCACTAGACTGCAGGATCTGTATTGCAATGTAGTCAAGTAAGCTAATAAAATATAATAATAATAATATCTACGGACGCTTCATACCACGTCAGTCTGGCCCCGTGCTAAGTACCTGAAGGACTTGTGTTACAGGTACCAGACACGGAGCTAATACTCGTTCTAAGTTAGCTCCGTGGTACCAGACAACGGAAATATATTTAATACTTTTATACTATACTTACATATTATATTTAAGATTTTTATTATATCATACACATATTTAATACACATCCAGACCCGGGAACATTGAAAACTTTTTGTTCCGTCGGCGGGATTCAAACCCGCGACCCCCGGCTTGAGCTGCCACACACTCAACCAACTGAGCCACAGAGGTCGTGAAATATGTATTTTATAATAATTGCGTTTATTGTTCTGTGAAATAAATAGCCGCTTTCGCTTTTTCCTTTTTTGCTTTACTTCCATTTATCCCATCCTTCTTCCATGACCCATATTAATATAATAATAATATCTATGGACGCTTCACACCACGTCAGTCTGGCCCGTGGTAAGTACCTGAAGGACTCGTGTTACAGGTACCAGACAACATTTAATACTTTTATACTATACATATATTTAAGATTTTTATTATATCATACACATATTCAATACACATCCATGACCCAGGAACTTTCAAAACTTTTTGTTCCGTCGGCGGGATTCGAACCCGCGATCCCCGGCTTGAGCTACCAACGAGCTCACCACTGAGCCACAGAGGTCGTCAAATATGTTTTGTGCTTGTCAATCAAGCGAGTTTTTTAACACCTCCATCGTGGGTTAGACACAATATTATATTTTCAATTGTTATGCAGCAGCCGGCTGCCGTTTGGGGATTGATGGGTTAATGGATCAGACAACGATAAAACATTGTATAACTTTAACATCTGTACGTAAAGTGTAGATGATTTTGTAAAGGGTTAATGTTCTTGCAGTCGCCACACTTCAGTGAGAGAAGAAGAGGTAATAACTAGCGATGGAGTCGATAAGAAATTAATATACGAACATAAGTTGGAAGCAGGAGTCACTACAGTCAAGAACTACGGACTATCTCTAGCTGCTAAAACTAACTTACCCAAACACACTGTAGATTTAGCTAAGGAATTGGCTGAGCTTATTGAAGCTAATAAAACGGTTGGTTTGTTTTAAATTAAAATAGAACAATGCATTGTTACGTTATTGGTAATGAATACATTGTCTCTGGATTTTGAATCACAAGTATATCTACCTACAGCTGATGATTTAACTAAACAACAGTCAACAGTCAACCTTCTATACTTAGGTTTTTGATACAATAAATCTTTATTAAAAAATCTTAGTTTGTCTATTATCTAATTTTAAAGCAGATGATTTCTAACTAATAATGATTAAAAATTATTTCGATTTTCAGCCTTCAGAAATCCGTACACCAATACAACACTTCAATGAAGTCCTATACAAGCTAAACGCTGATATACAAAAAGAATATAGACTAAATCACTATAGTGATGAAACAATAAAACATTTATTGAACAATTTCAAGATTCAGAACCCTCAAATAATAGAAAGTATACAAATGCAGAATAGCATAATGGAAAGTAAAACAACGTTCGAAAAAACTGAAGATTCTGCCAAAGATTCTGCCAAACCAGAAGTCTCAACTGAAAGTGATAAAACTCCAATTATTCCAGAAGACAATGTGATTGCAATATTATCACCAGAACTTAATAACGAAGATAATAATAATCAAAACTATACCTCTGTAAAATCATCTACAGATTTACTCCGTGCTTATGTAAACCCTCCAAATGATAATATGAATGAATCTTATAACGAATATATGCAAAACAATAAAACAATCAAAGAAACGAATCTAAATAATGATACCGATGAAATTCTAGAAAGTTCTAATTCTAAGGACATAAAAGAACAATATCTAAAATATTTAACTGAAGATTTAAACACAAGTACAATACATAATAATAGTAGAATTCTATCAACACAAAAGAGCTCTAGTAATATTTTTGAAAAATCAAGCCATGACGTGAATTTAAAAGAAATACCAGAAATTAATAATAACAATAGAAATGTTATAGAGGAATTAGATGATTTCGACAAGAATAGTATTAGTGATACTGAAAGTGATATTGCTGATGCATTGACTCAAATCATTGAAGACACGATTGATCAGAGTGATGAAGAATTGATGGAAGAGACTATAAAGGAAATCAATAGTGAATTACAGCAGGATACCAACGTAGACTTTGACCTGCTGACTCCACCGTTAGGTTTTAGGGATTAAGAATTATTATTGCATGTATGTATTTCAATAAGGTATAATAATAAAATTAATATAAAAATATTTTAATGGTTTAAGAATACTACCCACTCGGTGTTTCCGGCCGGCAGCACCGAGTGTGAACCAATCAGTGAGGCCCATTCAATGCAGGACTGCCGTCAATGGGCCTTTTAAGAAGCCATCTCCTTAATCTATGTATATATCATAGCATATTATATACTAGGTATAATGTCATAGACTAAGTCTACGTCATAGACAATGCGCAAAAAGTAAAAACTCGAGCGAACCGAACCGCCACCGCGCGGCGCGCCACGGCTCCATTCGTAGCTGTAATCAGGGTTGCCAGATCAAAGACCGATCAAATCGCCACTTCGCGATAAAAAGATAGCCCAAAGTAACCCAATAAAAAAGAAACACGGTAATTAAACGTAATGTCAATAAAACGTATGAATAATATTATTTGCTACTGTTCTATTACATTAGAGTTATGTATTTACATGTAATTTTATCAATATTTTAAGGAGACTTGCTTCGTTTAATTCAAGAAGCTTATATAATATAACATAAGATTCTTGGTTTAATTGGATACTTACTTGTAAATTTGCATTAGTGGTAACGAGTTGTTTTTATTTTTTGGGGTTTTTTTCCCAACTATAAAAGTGACATTTAGCAATGAAAATCTATAATAATTCATAGTATTTATTTTAAAATTATGTATTTACAAATAAAAAATGTTTTATGCATATTAATCGTCATCTGCTGCAAAAAGTTGGATGGTGTCGAGCAAATTACGATCCAACATATCTACTAGTATATATATTATGTACTAGCTGTTGCCCGCGACTTCGTCCGCGTGGACTTCAGTTTATAGCGCGCGATGTCAACAAAATTGGTGTCAAAAGCTTTTATAAAAAAAAACCCTGGTACCCCTTAAATCAAAACAGCTGTGCAGTGTGCACATAATATTTCATTTTTTTAAATTAAACTTTATAATATATTATGCCAAATTTTAAAGCTTTAAACCCTCCAATTACACAACTTTACCCATAAACTATTTATCATTGATAGGTTTAAGGTTACGTCACTGTATATATAATATAATATAAAGTACTGACTTATTAAATAATGTAAAAAAGAAATAACAATCGAAAAAAATCGAAACTCAAATTCACGATGATACCACCTCTTATAGAAAGATGTTGGGCAAGCGTTAGCGCGATGTAAGAGACGTAAGGCGCCATCTAGTATGAATTTTTGGAACTAACTTAATTTGAACAAATTTTCGTATTTTCACCCTCTTACAACCCTTTTTTCCAGTAAAAAAGTAGCCTATGTCCTTTCTCAGGCTTAAGACTATCTGTATACAAAATGTCATTACAATCGGTTCGGTAGTTTTGGCGTGAAAGCGAAACAGACAGACAGACAGAGATACTTTCGCATTTATAATATTAGTATAGATTATCTATGATATCTACTGCCTCTCTCTCACAGAACACTAACACTCCTACCGGAGCTCTCTCTGCTCCTGAACAGAATGATATTCAACAGCCACCCACGCGGCGAACCACAGATTATGAGTGAAAGTGGCCGCGCATAGACAACGCATCGCTGCGTTCGTTGATATTATGGCCGCGTTCACGAAAATACAATAGTAGGCAGTAGCCCAATAGGCGATAAGTAAAAAACCGTGTCGCCCAACAGGCGATAAGTCGCCATTCCAAATTTTTTGTAGCCGCGGAGGACCGCAAAATAGCCCAATTGGCTACTTGTCGCCCAATCTGGCAACCCTGGCTGTAATGAAAATATTATCTGTGGTAATGAAAAAAAAATAAAAAAGCAAATGGCCGCTGGATGCTCATCGCAAACTGCGTGTTTTTATGTTTTCTAACCAAAAGAAATATACTATTTTTTCCGATGTTGTGCAAATAATTACAGTGTTATAAAAGTGAGTTGAGTATATTGACAAACTGAAATAGTTATTACCGGTATTTTTTTACTTTTATTGTGTAAGCCACGCGTTTTCGTTTATAGAGAAGCAGAGGCAAAAGGCAGCCATGTCGCTGCCGCCTTACCTGCTGGGGCCAAACCCCTGGGCCACGATGATGGCCCAGCAGCAACTGGCCGCAGCACAACAGGCGGCATTGCAGGCTCACGCCGCAGCCGCGGCGGCGGCGCCTCCGATTCCGCCGGCTCAACCGCCCAAATCGCACCACATACCCGAAGAAAAGATCAAGGAAAAAGGTAATTCATCTAAAACTAACCATAACTGGACATAAACCGATATTTGATATTGTTTTCTAGATTGTGCACTTTCATACGAACACCATAAGAGGCTTTTTTATGCCTTAAGGTGAACGCACACTTATCAGAGCCGAAAGAATGGAACGAGCCGAAAGAAACGAAGTTTAGAATTCTTTATATGAAATCCTATGAAACCTCGCCCGCGTCGAATTGGTCGAATCTGGCAGGACCCCAGTAAGCCCTTCTGGAAATTCGATTCGAGACACCTTTAGGGTGAATGCACACTGAGCCGAACTGAACAAATCGAATTCCCAGAAGGCCTTCTGGGGTCCTGCCAGATTCGACCGATTTTCATAGGATTTCATATTATGAAATTTAAAAAAATATTATATTATAAAGAATTCTAAAATTAGTTTCTTTCGGCACATTCCATTCTTTCGTCTCCAATAAGCCTTTATGTACCTTCTTGCATCATATGTACATTTTGCCAGTCTGTTTCTATAAATTAAAATATGAAAAGGCCCAAATACTACATCCAAGGTTTTAGTTCCAAGTATACAACTGAAATTATTTCCAGTTGGGTATAGTATTTGCAACTGATATAATTTTTCATTCAAGCATTAATGAAAAATGCTGTTGTTGCATACATGATTATTATTTAAGTAATTCAGTTTTTCTGTTTCTTTATACCACTTTATTATTGTCATGAAATAATAAACACTTTATTATTGTCATGAAATAATAAACACTTCATTCCCAGCTCAAAAATGGCTTCAACTCCAGTCGAAGCGTTTCGCCGAAAAACGCAAATTTGGATTTGTGGATGCCCAAAAGGAGGATATGCCACCTGAGCACATTCGCAAGATCATCCGAGACCATGGTGATATGACAAGCCGTAAATACAGGCACGACAAGAGAGTTTATCTTGGTGCTTTGAAGTACATGCCTCATGCTGTGATGAAACTCCTGGAGAACATGCCAATGCCCTGGGAACAGATCAGGGATGTCAAGGTTCTGTACCACATCACTGGAGCAATCACATTTGTGAATGAAATTCCATGGGTCATAGAACCAGTGTACATAGCCCAATGGGGTACCATGTGGATCATGATGAGGAGGGAGAAGAGAGATCGTCGCCATTTCAAGCGTATGAGATTCCCTCCCTTCGATGATGAAGAACCTCCACTTGATTATGCTGACAACATTCTAGACGTTGAACCCCTCGAACCCATTCAAATTGAACTAGATCCAGAAGAAGATGGGGCAGTCGCATCCTGGTTTTATGATCATAAACCTCTCTTAGGTACAAAACATGTGAACGGATCTACATACAGAAAGTGGAACTTGAGTCTGCCACAGATTGCAACATTGTACAGACTCGCCAACCAACTATTGACAGATCTTGTAGATGACAACTATTTCTATCTTTTCGACTCTAAAAGCTTCTTCACTGCTAAGGCCTTGAACATGGCAATACCTGGAGGACCAAAGTTTGAGCCGCTAGTTAAAGATAACTCAGCTGGTGATGAAGATTGGAATGAGTTCAATGATATTAATAAAATTATTATCCGTCAACCAATTAGGACTGAGTATAGGATCGCTTTCCCATACTTATACAATAACTTGCCACATTTTGTGCAGTTGTCATGGTAAGTTTTTTTTTTTTGCTCATGATATGCAATACATTTATTATTAATAAGGATTTATGTACTGAAATATTGTATTTTTTCAGGATAAAAAGTAGCACAATCTTTCCCCATGATAATATTATATTAATATTAGTTTTATATTTCAGGTATCACACTCCAAATGTAGTATATATCAAAACTGAAGATCCAGATTTGCCAGCATTCTATTTTGATCCTCTCATCAATCCTATATCACACAGACACTCAGTCAAATCTCTTGAGCCTGTCCCAGAGGAGGAAGACTTCTTGCTTCCGGAAGAAGTTACACCATTCTTACAGGAGACTGCCTTGTATACCGATAACACAGCTAATGGAATAGCTCTTCTATGGGCGCCTCGACCTTTTAACATGAGATCAGGTATTCATTTTTTCATTGTTTACACAGTAATCAAGATTCACTAGAAGAAATTATACTAGGTCAATGTCATTTTAGATATCAGTAAAGTTAGGCCCACTTTTGCCAGATGGTAAGAGTTATGGCTTAAATATTGTTATTTTTATTTAATCTTATATTTAATTTTATTTCTCTCGGAAATATATTTAAAAACAGGATTAAACTTTAACTTGAATTGGCGCAAGTAGTCAAAAAAGATTGAGTATGACATAGTTTCATAAAAACGAATTTTTAATGTTTTAAAATAGTTTTTCACACACAGTTATACTAATTTGTGTTTACACAGGTCGTTGTCGTCGTGCTATCGACGTGCCTCTCGTGAAGACCTGGTACAAAGAGCACTGTCCACCCGGACAACCTGTGAAAGTCAGGGTGTCATACCAAAAGCTGCTGAAGTATTATGTACTCAATGCGCTGAAACATAGACCACCTAAGCCACAGAAGAAGAGGTAAGAATATTTTTGTATAACTTACTATTTAACTATATTCTGATTTAAATATATTTATGTATGACCATCAAGCACATTGACATTCGCACACTGACCCATTGCCATAAAAGGGATGATGACAAGGTCAAAGATTAGCGAATTTTATTAATAAAATAAAGAAATCACGGTAAAAAATAAGTGTTCCCAAAATTTCAGCTTGATAGCATTTGTATTTTTTTTGTTATGCGCCTTCAAAGTTGGATATTCAAGTCGAATTTTTTTTCAATTAAATTTCTTAATATTTGTATATAATTCGATAACTTATGCAATTAAAAGCAACTTTTGTTATGAAACCACTTTCATAAACGCAATATTTAATATACCTGTCGTACAAAGTTGTCTCCCGATGCGTACAAACTACGAAAGACTGACGTCATACTTTCGTAGCACTTTGTATGGAGCGTTTTGGGCAGGTCTTTTTTATGAGATATTTGAATTGTCATATCTTGGTGAATTTTTAAGCTATCAGAGTCATTCTTTTAACGATGTTTCTATTTTTTGAGTGTCTTTCAATTACCGATAAGAAAAAAAAATAGTCATCATGCCTATTGCAAATCTCAAAGAGACATGTAGTGAAACATATTGGTCAACTACTAGAAATACAAACAAGCAGAGTACATGACATTTTGATATTCTTTTCCAGGTATCTATTCCGTTCATTCAAATCAACCAAGTTCTTCCAAACCACCACTCTTGATTGGGTAGAAGCTGGTCTGCAAGTGTGCAGGCAGGGATACAACATGCTCAACTTACTGATTCATCGTAAAAATCTCAACTACCTGCATTTGGATTATAACTTCAATCTGAAACCTGTAAAGACCTTGACTACCAAAGAGCGTAAGAAGTCGCGATTTGGTAATGGTAAGTCTAAGAATATGTCATGCTTATATTTCTTATAATATGGTAGAATCCTGAACACTATTTTTTGTATTGTAGGATTCTGATTTTCTGAATATCTACAACAAAATATTATCTTAATACAATGCCCATGGTGTTTTCTAATGATTAATGATGGTGTGTACAAATCATTATAACACCAACAGGGCTTTATCCCAGTAGTTGTATTTGTATTATTCTTTGACAGCTTAATTTTCTTTCTAGCATTCCATTTATGTCGTGAGATCCTGCGTTTGACCAAACTCATTGTGGACTCGCACGTACAGTACCGACTGAACAACGTAGACTCGTTCCAACTGGCCGACGGTCTGCAATACATATTCGCCCATGTCGGCCAACTGACGGGCATGTACAGATACAAGTACAAGCTGATGAGACAAATCCGTATGTGCAAGGATCTGAAACATCTGATCTACTACAGATTTAATACGGTTTGTAGTTTTCATTACAGTTTTTACAAATTTATATTGAAATACTCACAACTACAATCTTCTCGTCTTCCATAATATTATGTTGTATGAAAGTGGTTGGTGGACATTAGAATTTAAATCATACTGTACACTACCAAGGGGGCCTAAATAAACACTTAACCCATCAATCCCCAAGCAGCAGCCCACAGCACCCAAAAAGATCGAAAATGCACAATGAAAAGGGATTTTTCATTGGCATATTTACGTTTATTTTTCCTAATAACCTCTAATGTAATAATTATTTCAGGGTCCAGTATCCAAAGGCCCAGGTTGTGGTTTCTGGGCTCCTGGCTGGCGTGTATGGCAGTTCTTCATGCGTGGCATCACACCGTTGCTGGAGCGCTGGCTCGGCAATCTACTGTCCAGACAGTTTGAGGGACGACATTCTAAAGGTCAGTACAATTTAAGACATATGCTACTAGTCTACTGTATAGTACTAATTAAAAAGTAAAAACGAATTAATTTTTACATATATTTCAATATTTAGGTATTATATAGGTAAGGAAAATCATTAAGAAAGTCTACAAAATTTCATAATTTTGTAGATTTTTTAATGAATGCCCTCAATTTATAGAATTCTACACTGGTGTTCATAAGTCTCAACTCTCAGTTCCTTTTTTGGGGTCCAGTATAGTTTTTAATGATTTACACTTTTATATTATGCATTAGAACATTTCTTATACCATTGTTTCATTTGTCAAAATATGAAGACACTCTTATAATTTGTCTTAAAATATCACATGTTGTTTTATTTTTGTTTTTTATTATTGTTATTATTATTAAAATGTTCCAGTACAAAACTGTAATAACAAGTTGTTATTTCCTGTTAAAAAAATATGTTTTTTAACAGGTGTGGCAAAGACCGTGACCAAGCAGCGCGTGGAGTCCCACTTCGACCTTGAGCTACGCGCGTCCGTCATGCACGACATCGTCGACATGATGCCTGAAGGTATCAAGCAGAACAAGGCGAGGACTATCCTGCAACATCTATCTGAGGCCTGGAGGTGCTGGAAGGCGAATATTCCGTGGAAGGTATAAATTAAATAGTATACCCGAGGAAATTGATTCCTAGGCAGTTGACAGACCTACGTCGTTTGGTCGGCTTATGTCAAGTCAATGTTAGAGCCAGTCCACACGGCGCGTTGCATTGACGCAGCGCTGCCGTTGCGTTTTACATACAAATAATCAAGGCGTTCAAGGTGAAGACATGTCATAAAACTTGTATAAAATACTAAAGCCGCTCATTGGTTATAGGTGCCAGGTCTACCAACACCCATTGAGAACATGATCCTCCGTTACGTGAAGATGAAGGCGGATTGGTGGACGAATACCGCTCACTACAACCGTGAGCGTATACGACGCGGTGCGACTGTAGACAAGACTGTGTGTAAGAAGAATCTGGGACGTCTCACTCGACTGTACCTAAAGGCTGAGCAGGAGAGGCAGCATAACTATCTAAAGGTAGGCATAATAGGCGTTCAGGGTGTTGGTGGGGCTTCCGCAATGGCATAGTGCATCGGCGATGTATGCGCACGCACGAACTGACGGTTTTCACACCGTGTTGCGACGTTGCATTGCGTCGCTGATGTTCCGAACGCGCGGCAGCCCCAACATAATCCTGAAAATACTCAGTGATAAGCTGGACAGCCCCCTCCTGAAGCACTGGGTCCATGCACACGTGCATGTATCTGGTGCACCAGAGGGTGGCAAATATTAAAATTAATAACATTTATTTCCTGCTAGTTTAAGAATTTTTCTATGGGTTATATTTTACCTGAAATAAACGTATTTTATCATTATTATTTTTTATAATGTTATTGTTATAGTTCTTGCAATATATGAGCGCGCGGCGCCCTTAGTTGTGTTGGTGACCATATCTATACACGCGTACATGGCTCGCTCCCTACTGACTGCTCCGTTAGGTACGCACACTAACGAAAATCTCTATTCGTATTTCCAACTACAAATAAAGGCTACGCGCGCTCGTAGATTGCAAGAACTATACTTTAGTACTTTTGTTTTGTAGTGACTTTGCAGTCTGAAATTATGATTCGGAAACGCCGAGAACTGTTTTCGTTCCTATGAATTCTTAAGTCCTATGATTCACACAAGACTCAACAAGACACAAAATCTTATCAAAATATATGACGTTTTGTGCCTTGTTTTACAGCTTAGACACTGTAGTCTAAGCGATAAGTTGAGAATGGCGAAATATAGAGATAAGGGTCATAAATATACGTGCGATAGCTCATTAGATTCGGGAAGACGTCTAGAAAAATGTATCGGAAGCGTGTATTAGCACACAAAAAATTACAAAAGTTATAAGCAAATTAGGTTGCAAAAAAAAGGTATTATGTTTTTTGGTAAAAACTCCGAAACTATTAACATTTAAGAAATTTAAAAAAAAGATTCTTAAAGAAGAGGAAATTTCGATACAAAAATCCCAACTCCCGGAATTCTATCTCTATTATTTATAATTTTAATTTAACACTGAAAGTAAGCCTCCGCGCGGCATTTTTAGGTAGCGCGCGTGGCGAAAGCCGAGCACGTCACACTGATTATTTTTTTAAAGGTATTAAATATTAATTTAAAAATTTCAAAAACTTATGGTGTATTCCGAACACTTCAAAGAATTTGCTTCCGTTGGGAATTTAACTTAAAGTTAATTTTTCAACAAATTAGACAAATGTTAACTAACGAAATTTTTTCGAACTTCCGTCCTCATTGTACTTTAAAGAAAACGTTTAAATAATTTTCGTAAAATTTTTCACTTCGTGGAGCCCTTGCTATAAACATACTTAACAAGATCACGCCATAAAATTTTTAAAAAATTTCATACTTTGTTTATAATTATTTTTTAACTTGAACAAAAAACTAGAAATCCACGTAATATTGTCAAAAAAAAAGTTGTTTCATTTATTATTACGTAATTGATTTCATATCAATGAAGAACATGTATTAACTAAAAAAAAAAAATTTTCTGCCATTTGCTTGTCGCCAGGATCAACAGTGGTAACCAACCACGAAAACCCTTTGATATGATCTCAGGGATGCCCAAGGGACAAGCTAAATCTGCCTTGGGACCCGCAACGAAATTAATCAGAAGAAATGTAGGAGGAGTAGGAGATATCCAATTTCCCTCCCCAAGCAAAGCGGGCGACAGCCAAATTGTAATGAGGGGGAAGCACCACGGAAAAAAAATCTTGAAGTTACACGAGTGTAACTATCATGAGAATAATTTTACTCCTTTAATTTACTCTAGGATATTATTGTTTGCATTTTACCAAGTTACTCAAAGAGTATGAAATAAAATGTCGATTATAGTTCACAATGACACCGACCGTGACAGTTGACACCCTGTTGTGCAACTATTCTCAGTTTAATATTTACTCCACCAAAATAGCCCGTGTAAATATTTACTCCCGTGTAATTACCTCATTCTTGGATTAGAAGTTGGAAAAACGCAAAACCAGCTTACTCTTAGATTAGGAGACAGTTATACTCAAGTAAAATTTTACTCCAGTTTGGTCGAATCCGCCCTTAATACAATATGCCTACTTCATAAACAAATAATGACATTTATTTATAATGGCAAACTTGTGTTCGATTGTTTCCAATAGTATTTATGACAAAAACGTTTAAAAGCACGGAAATTCTTTGCACTGCCTACGGGGTCATCGTAATATACGACTCCAGAGACACATTGGAGGCTGTTTAACAGATCGGTCCTTTCCTCATGCCAGAGACCGTACTCCCAGAGTGCATACTTTAACATCATTCATCTTACGAGTCAATACATTGTATTTCTTTTTAGGATGGTCCCTACATTTCGCCCGAAGAAGCTGTGGCCATCTACACCACAACAGTGCATTGGCTGGAGTCTAGAAGGTTCGCTCCGATCCCATTCCCGCCTCTCTCATACAAACACGACACGAAACTGCTCATTCTCGCCCTGGAGAGATTAAAAGAGGCCTACAGTGTGAAGTCAAGGTTGAACCAAAGTCAGAGAGAGGAGTTGGGACTCATAGAACAGGCGTACGATAATCCTCATGAAGCACTGTCAAGAATCAAGCGTCATTTGCTCACGCAGAGGACTTTTAGAGAGGTAATTCTTGTAATTCTTCTAAATATTTTTTAATTATTAAGAAACTCGCGATTTTTCTAAGAAACTATTTAACTATCATGAATGCTTTATTTCTTACTAATGCTAGAATATTAAATAAAAACATACACGATGATGGAATGTCTAATTTTATATTTTTATCATCTGCTGACGTATTTAGGCATTAATGAGTGAAACATGCTATACTATAACCCTGTTTCCTTTAAAAATAATTTTGTAACTGTCTACAGGTGGGTATAGAATTCATGGACCTCTACTCACATCTGGTACCAGTATACGACGTGGAACCGCTAGAGAAGATCACTGACGCTTACCTCGACCAATACCTTTGGTATGAAGCCGACAAGCGCCGCCTGCTGCCGCCGTGGGTGAAGCCCGCTGACACGGAGCCCTCGCCGCTACTCGTGTATAAGTGGTGTCAAGGTATGTTCATTACTAGGTCTGAAAATCTATATTTGACAGGATGGAAATAAGGTCAAAATAGCTAAGGGAGTTATTGAGATATGGTTATGTTGTTTCCTTCATTGTAAATTAAATATTTAATAGGTGAGTAAAACCAAAGAAGGAACTTTGTTTATATACAAGTGTGTAGGGAAGAAGATAAAAAGTGGAATATGCAATTGCCCATAGTGTGTGTTGTGGCTAAGGAGATCAGATGAAAGTTTCATCCCCTTGTTGCAAACCTCACTTTGGTTGATTTGCAATTTCTTCGAACGAAGAAGGAAGATTCGAGTATGAAATTAGTATATTTTATTATTTATATTTTTATGTTTTGCAACCTACAGTGCAGTGTCCTACTGCTGGGCAAAGGCCTCCCCTCTTTCTTTCCAAAGTTCACGATCCTGTAGGTAATAATAATAATGTTTTGCAAGCTTTGTTTTACACTACCTCCACATGCTGATGGACAATCACAGAACGCAAAAGCGGTGCTTACCAACACTAATAATAGTACTGATACCTACACTACGAACAATCGACGCCGATCGTGGCGATCTTAGACGTCGTACATGTTCGATATTGTCCATCATGACCCAATATATAAAGGTCTAGGCTGGTATAAATAGTCAGTACTTAAGATGCGACCCGGTCTCAAGACGCGGATCGGCTCTGTGATTTGTCAAAATTTTGACAGCCAACCAATCACAGAGCCTGAACCGTGTCTTGAGACCGAGATGCATCTTGGGTACTGACTATTTATACCAGCCCTAGAGTCTAAACCAGGGGTCACCAAATGGAGGACCGCATTCCGCATCCGGATTGTGTGCGGACCACCAACTAAGCATTTTCGTTTAATGTCAATTTCAAGCTTACACCAATTTCACTTCAGGCAGGCAGGTAATTAGCAACAAAAATTGTCACGTTTCTCATTGACTCCACTTTGTATATAATATATTTTTTATAAAATGTGTGGACCGCGAAAGTCATTTTTGCAAGCAAGTCGCAAAAGAAACTAATTGGTGACCCCTGCAGGTCTAGCATAACAACAGTAGACATGGGAAAAAATCGACATACTGACAGATTTTATCGATAAAATGGCGGATTTCCATTGTCTAACTGTCACTTTGTCTATTATTCCATAGAAAGAAACCGTTTCTATGGTGACCATGCTACGCCTGCAGGTCTAGACTCAATAGTTCGGCAAGATATAAAAGTGAGTCCACAACGCTGTAAATTAATGTGTCACAATAAAGTGATGTATTAAACATCGTAACGATGATGCAACGCGCCTCCATGGAGCAATGTGTCTTCCCTGTAATAAGGTTAACTTCCCTACTAACAAAAATTTATTACAGGTATAAACAACTTACAAGACGTTTGGGAGGTCGGTGAAGGCGAATGTAACGTACTCCTGGAGTCCAAGTTTGAGAAACTCTATGAGAAGATAGACTTGACGCTGCTCAACCGACTGCTGCGTCTTATAGTGGACCACAATATTGCTGACTACATGACGGCTAAGAACAACGTCGTTATCAACTACAAGGTAAAGCGTTTACTTAGTTGTTGCTTTTAGTAAAACATAATATTATTGGGACTTATAAAATAACGAAGATTAAGATAAAACTGACCATGTAATAGCTGCTGTCTCGTCTTGAATATTAGAAAACTTGATGGACAAGTAACATGAATAAATTAGTCCCATCTTAGGGATTATTTCACCAAAGTGCCAAATAGGCTATTCACAACTTTTTTGATAGATTCTCCATACTTGATCTGTCAAGTTAAGTGGTGAACAGGCCCTTAGTCGTTGTTCATTACATAGATAGTTCAAAAGTTTCAAATATTCAATCAACTGATGTAATCAATTAGGAAATGAACTAGAAATGATGAATCGCGTAGGGGTCCTGAAACCAGAGGCTCATGTGCTCTGGGGGCGGCCGACACTCGCCGATCGCGAGACGCGGCCGTCTGATAATACGCTATCTGATCTGTTCCAAATTAAATTAGCTATAATAAGATTATGGAGTTCTGCTCACATATATCCTAAAGTTATGTTAAACATCTTTCAGGACATGAACCACACAAATTCGTACGGTATAGTCCGTGGTCTCCAGTTCGCGTCCTTCGTGGTACAGTACTACGGTCTAGTGCTGGATCTGCTGGTGCTCGGTTTGGCGCGCGCGTCTGAAATGGCGGGTCCGCCGCAGCTGCCCAACGATTTCCTCGCGTTCCGAGACGCACCGACTGAGACGGCTCATCCGATACGACTGTATTGTCGCTACGTGGATCGCATTCATGTTTTCTTCAGGTAAGTTGGTTTTTTAAATATAAGTGATAAATAGCTTATCCGGAAGTGTTTGTTACTTGATAATAAGTAACAATACTACTAGACTTTGGATAAACTAGTCATAAATACTAACGGTCTTACTACAAAAGAATTAATCACCTGTTGAACATTTGATTTGAAAAATTCAGTACAAAATGGTCTCAAAACATCTGTTCAACAGATGTTTAGTTTTTTGTGGTAAGACCGTATGTGTTTGTAAAACTATACTTGAATCAGCTCAATATAAACTTGCGGTTTAAAAACTAACATTTAAATTGTTTTGTAACATAAGCTGTTGTAATTCTTAGCTTCAAAATTAAAAGTAACATAAAATTTACCATATTATACTGCTGTGCTCTATATCAACAGGTTCACGGCAGAAGAGGCGCGTGAGTTGATCCAGCGCTACCTGACAGAACATCCAGACCCCAATAACGAGAACATTGTAGGATACAACAACAAGAAATGCTGGCCTCGCGATGCCCGCATGCGGCTCATGAAACATGACGTTAATCTGTAAGTAAAAGCCACCTAATCAGTGTAAACAAAGGGACTTAAAACAAATATACAAAATATGAATACATATCAGCGTTATAACAGTCAGTTTAAAAATAAAACCCTATTTAATAATATGTCCTTGTTTTATATTATATTGCAAGTGTAACAGTGTAAACCGAAAACACAATGTTTTAAGGATTAGTTAATTTAATTGTTTTTAGGGGCCGCGCTGTGTTCTGGGACATCAAGAATCGCCTGCCGAGATCTGTGACGACCATACAATGGGAGAACAGCTTTGTGTCTGTTTACTCAAAGGACAATCCAAATCTTCTGTTCAACATGGCTGGTTTTGAATGCAGGATTTTACCCAAAGTAAGTACCAGTATTAAAAAGCTTTACAAGTCCAATTACCGCGTATCCATGGTTCCCTTTCGTGCGAAAAAAATAGTTTTTGCACCTATTGCTACTAGTCTTATTCGCGCACGAAAATATTTTCATACTATAGTTCTAAATCGTTGGCGTAGGTAATATCTCCTTCCTTTTTTTGCCCCTAAAAAAGGTTGCATATTTAGGTCTGACAAGCTTTTTTTCTGTCTGGTCCACAGACATTCACTGCTACTGCAATTAACTACAACAATATACGAGGGCTGCTATTTATGTATCCGGAACTGGCCACTTTCAAGAACAATATTTAAAAAGTAATTACAACATTTGAAAATAGAACTCTTTGGTTGAAGAATACATTTTGTTTCATGTGACTGTCAATTATTTTTCCATTGTGGCGTCATTTTGAAAATTGCGTGTCTTCATTTGCCATGGATTTAACGCGTGAACATTTTCGTGCAATGATTTACTACGATTTTCGGCGTGGGCTAAATCAACAACAGTGCTTTATTCAACTCACCGCAACTTTTGGAGATGAAGCACCATCAAAAACCACTGTTTATCACTGGTACAGTGAGTTTAATCGTGGGCGGTCTATGCTCACGGATGAAAATAAAGAAGGTCGCCCAGAAACAGCTGTTGTCCCACAAAATATAGATGCTGTGCGAGAACTAATAATGCGTGATCGTCATGTTACATATCGCGAGATAGAGGCGTCCTTAGGCATAAGTATGACGAGCATACATAAGATATTACACGAACATTTGGCTGTAAAAAAAATACATTCGCGTTGGATTCCGCACAACTTGACAATCGATCAAAAACGGGCTCGTATCGATTGGTGCAAAAAAATGATAAAAAAATACAACCGTGGTACGTCAAAAGCCGTTTATAATATCTACACAGGTGATGAATCTTGGATCTATGCATATGACCCCGAAACTAAACAACAGTCAACGGTGTGGGTGTTCCAAGATGAGCTGAAACCAACAAAAGTTACTCGTGCAAAAAGTACTTTGAAGCAAATGGTCGCCTGTTTTTTTGGAATTAATGGACATGTGGCTACAGTGCCATTAGAGAATCGTAAAACGGTTAATTCTGAATGGTATACGACCATTTGTTTACCAGAAGTCTTTGAAGAAATAAGAAAGGACAACCGACAACGCAGAATCATATTACATCACGACAATGCTAGCTGTCACACCTCAGCTGAAACAACTCAGTTTTTGGAGGGTCAAAAGATCGAATTGACTGGTCATCCGCCGTACAGCCCTGATTTGGCACCTAACGATTTCTTTTTATTTCCATACGCGAAGAACAAAGTACGTGGTCAACGTTTTTCGAGCCGCGAAGAGGCTGTTGATGCGTTCAAAATGCACGTTTTGGAGATACCTCAATCAGAATGGAAAAAGTGCTATGAAAATTCGTTCCAGCGTATGCAAAAGTGTGTCATCGCGGCGAATATTTTGAAAAGCAATAAAACCATATTAAATGATATATGTTTGTTTCTTTTTTTAATTCCGGATACATAAATAGCAGCCCTCGTATTAGCCAATCAGTACTTATTTAAGTAGTAAACAATTCATATATTTTTCCTTCATTTTAGTGCCGTAGTCAACACGAGGAGCTCTCTCATCGTGACGGTGTATGGAACCTTCAAAACGAAGTGACAAAGGAGAGGACGGCGCAATGCTTCTTACGCGTCGACGACGAGTCGCTAGCACGTTTCCATAACCGCGTACGACAGATCCTCATGGCGTCCGGCTCGACTACCTTCACCAAGATCGTTAATAAATGGAATACCGCGCTTATTGGTAAGAGCACTGATGTTAGAGTCTGTAGGGTGAATGTAATGTCAGAGAATGTAGAGTCTTTTGAACTAAAATTACATTTTATCTCAGTAAAAGCTGTAACAAAGCTTTCTGTCTGTACAACAACTGTACTAAGTACTGAAACACACAAAACTGTACTGATTGACAGTGTTCAGAAAAAACAGCTCAGATAATACTTTAAAAATCATCCACAATGGATTTATTTTTTAAATGATATAAACACTTGACCATACTTTGTTATTATTTAGGTTTAATGACATACTTCCGTGAGGCTGTGGTGAACACTCAAGAGCTGTTAGACCTACTCGTCAAGTGCGAGAACAAAATCCAGACTCGTATCAAGATCGGTCTCAACTCCAAAATGCCTTCCCGTTTCCCTCCCGTCGTGTTCTACACGCCTAAAGAGCTGGGAGGTCTCGGCATGTTGTCTATGGGCCATGTGCTCATTCCACAGGTGAGAGGAAACTATAAACTTTTCGTGTCTTTACAAATACTATTAGATGAATCATGAAGACTACAGTAGAATGCTATGTTATTACTAAACTTATTAGTAAACATTTTGATTTATAAAATCTTAATAAATTTGATATGTTATTACTTATTAATTACTTATGGGATAATATTAAATGCACATCAGAATAATTTTTCAGCACACTACCTTAACTCCGCTAATTAACTGAATGCATACCAGAAAAACTAATGCTGATCAAAAAAAAACAATTGAACATGTCCTTCAAAAAAAACTTAAACATCATACAAAACGAGACGACCTTTATAACCGAATTCACACCAAAAATATGGTTCATACATCAAATACAGGGTGTAACAAAAACAAGTGATAATACTTTAAGGTGTGTATGTGTCCCTTATAGAGAGTTCACTGTGAAAGTAGCAGCGCTGAAAGACCAAAAATTTTTTTCACTTTTGTATGAGCAAGCGCCCGAACGTCACGAGTTTCCCCATACAAAAGTGAAAAAAAAATTTGGTCTTTCAGCGCTGCTACTTTCACAGTAAACTCTCTATAAGGAACACATACACACCCTAAAGTATTATCACTTATTTTTGTTACACCTTGTATATTATTTGTAAAACTAAAATTTAAATTGTTTATCAAAAATGCTAACTTGCACTCTAAATTGGACAATCTTACAACGGAATTTCTAAAAACGATATCGAAAGGTGCACCACAATAAAATCCATTTCTATTATCAAAACAAGTCTACAAATTGACAAATCGTGCAACTAAAATATTTTTAACCTAACTTTATTTTCTTTTTGTTTCTCTGTTTTACTGAAAAATATGTTGGGGCCTCCTCATCTAACGCCGCACTCACTCCTTTGCGCTCGCTCTTTACTCTTTAGCGACCACAGAGATATCTTGATGTATTTCTGTGTTAGCGACAAAGATTTTTGGTAATTATGATGAGATATGGTGAAAGATTTTATCATTCCAAAACTATATAATTCAAGGTTTCTTGATAAAAATTATCAAAATTCACTACTGTAATGTAATTGTATGGGTTAATAAATTTATTAATGATTCTTAAATAATTAATAGCAATGTTGGCCCAATACGACTTGATTGGGTTAGGTTAGATGGCTAAGGCGGGAGCTACGCTGTGCTACGCTCCCGCCTTAGCCATCGTGGTTATTTTTTGTGAACCACCCAGATGTAGGTACGCGGGGCTCCGTCGACTCGTAATTGAAGCCACTGAGTTACCATTCACTATGCCAAAGTTTAGTCCATGTTAAATTAGCACTTGATGATTTTTATGTGTTCTTAATTATATGAACATAACAGATTAAATTGGGTTTTATTTAGAATAAATAATGTTCCTAAAAGTAATTTAGGTGATGGTTTTCCTTTAAAAAGTTGTAGTATGTTTGTTGAACTAAGGAATTGTTAGATATACTATTTTAATAATAGTTATTCGTTCAGTAAAACAGTTTCGCAAATAACTTTAAATAGTATGCTGAATTCGCATTATTTAGGGTGCATAATTAGTGTGCAAGTCAGTATTTTTGGTGAAACTTTCAAATATTTTGATTGAGAAAAGGGAATATACAGATATTGATTTAAATACATGCCATTACTTTATTAGATATAATCTTATTCAATTGCTTCAAAAAGATCATGAAGTGTTACTTTGTAGTTAAATTATAGTTTAACATTTTATACCCTCAACAAAGTGTAATGAAATTGAGTTTTTTTTTCTAGTCCGATCTCCGTTGGTCGAAGCAAACCGACGTGGGTATAACCCACTTCCGGTCAGGTATGTCTCACGACGAGGACCAGCTAATTCCCAATCTGTACCGCTACATACAGCCGTGGGAGGCCGAGTTTGTGGACTCGCAGCGAGTGTGGGCCGAGTACGCGCTTAAGCGACAGGAGGCTAATGCTCAGAACAGGTAAACTAATGATAACGTCTTTTAACATACATGTAGCTAACACAGCAAAGACTAAAGGTGAGGTTGTTATGTGAAGATAATGAACCATAAGAACTGAACTACCGCTGTGTATAGGTTTTGCTGCTGCGTAATGTGTAAATCATAGAATTTCATTGAAATGTATTTTGCGTGCTTGCCGGTGTAGTTAAATTTAGTGCGGCCTTAGATGAAAATAAATTCTAAATGTTCGTTCTATAGAGTATTATAACATGCTCTTTAAGTAATCAGAAATGATGAATCGCGTAGGGGTCCTGAAACCAGAGGCTCATGTGCTCTGGGGGCGGCCGACACTCGCCGATCGCGAGACGCGGCCGTCTGATAATACGCTATCTGATCTGAACTGAACAGACGGTTAAATATTATATAACATAAATTACACACACACACACACACACACACGTACGTTCAATATTGTGTTTATTTCTTTCAGACGTCTTACACTAGAAGATCTAGAAGACTCTTGGGACAGAGGTATCCCTAGAATCAATACTCTGTTCCAAAAAGACAGACATACATTGGCATATGACAAGGGATGGCGTATTCGTACTGAATTCAAACAATATCAGGTAAATAATTCATTTTTAGCGTGTTATGGAAAAATGGCTAATTCACGATTTTTACATGGCAAAAAGTAAACATTTAATTTCATCTTATGCTTTAACATAATTTATCGGCACGTAAAGACGTCGGTTTTAGGAATTCTTGAAATAAAACGTGATTATTTTTTCGTACTTAATATAGTTCGATTTTCAATTCCTATAAATCGCGTTGCGACACTACAAAGACGTCGCGGCAATCATTTATAACAGTTATTTACTGTACAGATTTTTTTTATTAGTAACCAAATCTATTGTATAGGTTCTGAAACAAAACCCCTTCTGGTGGACTCATCAACGTCACGACGGCAAGCTGTGGAACCTGAACAACTACCGCACAGACATGATACAAGCCCTGGGCGGCGTGGAAGGAATACTCGAGCACACGCTGTTCAAGGGCACATACTTCCCTACTTGGGAGGGTTTGTTCTGGTAAGTTTACTTTCCAATCTTTATAGATTGCAGAGTTGTCTCTTTGTCATATTATATTAAATTCTTGCAGAGACAAGTTTTAGACAATGCATTAGTGGCTGTGACATACTAATGTGAAATTACACTAAGGCTAGGCTGTAGCCAGGACGCACTTAAATTTTTCTGAGTTTCGGGTAGTCTTACAACTTATAATATTCTTCCAGCTTTTCAGCTTATAATAATTTGTTTATAACATGACTTTCAGTATTCACGTAGTAACATTAATTTTATTGGTACTTATTGATTTGCAATATGTCACCTTTACAGGGAGAAGGCGTCAGGTTTCGAAGAATCCATGAAATACAAGAAGCTGACTAACGCCCAGCGATCCGGTTTGAACCAGATTCCCAATCGTCGTTTCACACTTTGGTGGTCACCTACCATCAACCGTGCCAATGTATACGTCGGTTTCCAGGTAAGCCATGCTTCTGTAATTGGGAAACACCCAATCAGGAAGAAACTCTTCTTTGGCCGGTCTTCACGTTAGCAATGACAAATGACCATGATAACGCAGCAGCCTTCATAAAGAACCATCGACATATCAACAAATCAAAAACTATCATTTACCAATAATACCACTCGGCATGTTGATAATCGCATATGTATTTGCATATTTGCCGTCCATTATAACGGGCATATGGGAACAAAATAATATGTAATGTCTCAAACTAGAAAAGTCACAAATACAGGCATCTTAAGTTTAAATAAGAAGCTTCATTTTAAAACAAATATTATGTAATAAGTAAATATGATGTTTTGCTATAAAAACTACTTTTCCAGGTACAACTGGACTTGACGGGTATTTTCATGCACGGCAAAATCCCCACGCTGAAGATCTCTCTCATCCAGATCTTCAGAGCTCACTTGTGGCAGAAAGTTCATGAGTCTATTGTCATGGACTTGTGTCAGGTAATTATAGATAATATTATTAACATAATACTACGCCACAATTGTCTAGCAGTTTGAAGGCGTTACGGTCAGTTTATTTCTGAATCAAGCACCAGTAAATTCAAACAAAGATTTTCAATGCCAAACTTACGTGTAATACCAAAATTTTTCTAGCATTTTTGTTGTGATTTCTTATTTTGTAATATCTGTGACAGCAATAGTAAATAAAAATTAGTGTCTTTGAGTTCAAAATGCCTTTTTTTTTTAGGTGTTTGATCAAGAACTAGACGCCCTGGAAATCGAGACAGTACAAAAGGAGACCATCCATCCGCGTAAATCGTACAAGATGAACTCGTCATGCGCGGATATTCTTCTCTTCTCCGCTTACAAGTGGAACGTGTCGCGGCCGTCCCTACTGGCTGATACTAAGTACGTTGTTGCTAACAAGTTATAATTTTAAAGTAAAATATTCTTAATAGTCGCAGGGCTTTTGATGTTAAGGATTCCGTGACACTACAACTAATTACAATCTATGCGGAAGTTATTTGCATAGCGCTGCCACGCTGCTTGGCTGTTACTTGAGTGTAATTTAAAATTACTATCTTAAAAATACACGGCCGCTCCACGTCTTGGTGGGAGCCACTATAAATATCTAGTTTACCATGCCATATTATAGCCAACCATATTAAATTGTTTATCTTCTACTCTACAGAGACACAATGGACAACACAACGACTCAGAAGTACTGGCTGGACATCCAGCTGCGTTGGGGCGACTACGACTCCCACGACGTCGAGCGTTACGCCCGCGCCAAGTTCCTCGACTACACCACAGACAACATGTCCATATACCCGTCGCCGACCGGCCTGCTGATTGCTATTGATCTGGCTTATAACTTGCACAGGTAAATAATTGAGTAGTCCTTCTTCTTAGCTCATTCCCACTTTACGTAGTTAATAAAATTTAAAATAAAAAAAGACAGCCTTACGAAGTTTTTTGTGTGTTGCGAATTTATCACGCGATCAGATATAATAATACTCCCCACACCGGTTTCGGTGACGGTGGCCGGTTTCATTGAAACCAGACCAGGTACGCAGGAGTAGTTTTATAGTGCCCAAGTGTGTGCGCAGTACACAAGAGCACTCTCTATTCCTTTACTCTCATAACCCAGTGGGACGGAAGACCGGCACGACCGGCGAGAGATCAGGCGCAGGACCGACTTTTGTACATGCCCATCCGACGCATGGATCATTTTACTTGTCAGACAATCAGGTGATCAGCCTGCATTGTCCTAACCAAACTTGGAAATAACATGATCAGATATGCTGCATCTGTAGCACCCGCAAATATCGAAATTTTGGAAGAGTTATGTAATATAACTCTTCCAAAATTTCGATTTGGTGCATGTGGCAAATATTTATCTACTTAGTTTGGTCACTTGATACAGCCGTAAAATTCACTTCAGTTTGGTATTATTTTTATGGTTTAATAATACTAACATTGTATTTTAAAAAATATAGAGATTCGAAATCGTGGGACTTGAAAAATTGTTACAGCACTAGCATCTCCAATAACTTGACTTTACAACTTTTTTATTTACAGTGCCTACGGCAACTGGTTCCCGGGCTGCAAGCCGCTGATCCAGCAAGCGATGGCCAAGATCATGAAGGCCAACCCCGCGCTGTACGTGCTGCGCGAGCGCATACGTAAAGCGCTGCAGCTCTACTCCTCAGAGCCGACTGAGCCATACCTCTCCAGTCAGAACTACGGAGAGCTGTTCTCTAATCAGATCATTTGGTATGTAACATAATATTTGGGTAAAGACAATCCATATTAGCCAATAGCGACGTAAATTTTCATTCCTTTTTTTTTTTTACTTCATAACTTACGTCTTGCTTCATACAGGTTCGTCGACGACACGAACGTGTACCGAGTGACGATACACAAGACGTTTGAGGGCAATCTCACGACGAAGCCAATTAACGGTGCGATCTTCATCTTCAACCCGCGCACCGGCCAGCTCTTCCTCAAGATCATCCACACCAGCGTGTGGGCGGGACAGAAGCGTCTAGGGCAGGTGTGTTCGACATTTTAAATTACTTCAACGACCTTCTTGGTCATAGATTTCTCTATACATTCTTAGTTTTGAGTGTGTTTAATGTTTTGTGTATGTTTCATGATTAAATTGTGATATCAAAAATGGAATAAGGAGTAAATATGGAATGAATATAAATGTGCTTATATGCGAAACTAGCTGTTGCCCGTGACTTCGTCCGCGTGGACTTTAGTTTATAGTTGTTCCCGTATTGAGGCGTTTACGCGCAAATCAGAAAAGTATATTGTGTGGGAACCGCACATTTTCCGGGACAAAAAACATTCCTTATCCCAGATTCAAATTAGTATCTCCAATCTACATGTCAAATTTCATCAAAATATTAAATAGTTTAGGCGAGAATCATAAAAGTTTATTGTGCGGGAACCGTATATTTTGCGGGATAAAAAGTATCCCTTGTCCTTTCCCGAGACTGAAAGTATTGCCATACCAAATATCATCAAAATAGATTAAATAGTTTAGGCGATAACCATAAAAGTTTATTGTGCGGGAACCGCACATTTTCCGGGACAAAAGTAGTATTCCTTGTCCTTTCCCGAGAATCGAAGTATCTCCATAGCAAATTCGATCAAAATAAATTGAATAGTTTACGCGCAAATCATAAAAGTATATTGTGCAGTAACCGTACATTTTTCCAGGACAAAATGTATTCTATGTTCTTTTTCGGGACTCAAAGTATCTTTATACCAAATTTCAGCAACATGGCTCCAGCCGTTTACGCGTGAGTCGTGACCACGCGAAATATAACGTTCCCTGCAGCTTCGCCCGCGTAAATTAGATATTTCACAGACAAATTAGTTCACAAAAAATAGCCTGTAATCATTCACGTCTACTTCTTATCTGTGCCAAATAACAGAAAAATTGCTCCAGTAGTTCGTGAGATAAGCCCTTTCAAATAATTTCCCCCGTTTTTTTTTCACATTTTCCTCTATTTCTTCGCTCCTATTAGTCTAAGCGTGATAAAATATAGCCTATAGCCTTCCTCGATAAATGGGCTATCTAACACTGAAAGAATTGTTCAAATCGGACCAGTAAGTTCCTGAGATTAGCGCGTTCAAATAAGCTCTTTCAAATAATTTCCCCCATTTGTTTTTCCATATTTTCCACTATTTCTTCGCTCCCATTAGTCTTAGCGCGATAAAATATAGCTTATAGCCTTTCTCGATAAATAGGCTATCTAACACTGAAATAATTTTTCAAATCGGACCAGTAGTTAAGGATGCGTTAAATAAAACACTACATAGGAAGAAGTGTTTTATTTTGTTCTAACTGCTCCTGCGAATGATTTTACAACATAATAAATTAGTTCAAATATTTACGATGCTAATTCTATTTTCTAGCTAGCCAAATGGAAAACTGCCGAAGAAGTTGCGGCTTTGATTCGATCCTTGCCTGTTGAAGAACAACCTAAACAGATTATTGTCACCAGAAAGGGAATGTTGGATCCACTTGAGGTAACTAGCCTATTTACTCTAGATACAACTGCTTAAACTAATACATTGCCTTATCGACTCGACTTAAAAAAAAATAAACAAGGAAAACACAACTGATTTGGCAACACAACTTTATAATCAGAGCTAAAATATAGTCGTTTACCATTACTGAGTTTGAATACTGAGAGCCTGACTTTTCCCTACATGCCGTTAAAATATAATGTTTATTGCATTTTACATAACGTTTTTGGCACTGAGCCTGATGTGATATGTGAATCTGGGTTTTGTCTGCTCGTTTATCAGTCATGTTAACAAAATTTATTATTTGACATCTCCAGGTGCACTTGCTGGACTTCCCGAACATCGTGATCAAGGGCTCGGAGCTGCAGCTGCCGTTCCAGGCGTGCCTCAAGGTGGAGAAGTTTGGTGACCTCATCCTCAAAGCCACCGAGCCTCAGATGGTGCTGTTCAATCTGTACGACGACTGGCTGAAGACTATCTCGTCTTATACTGTAAGTTTACTAGCCGATGACTAACCCCCTAACTAAGGGCCTGATTGCACCTACCGAGACTAAAGACTAAACACCTAGAGAGTCGAGACCTCAGAACAGGAAAAAAAAATCTGTGGTTGAGACAATGCAAACAGATAATTTGATTGGCCGTCTCGCCATTCTACTCGGCCGGTGTAACAAGGCCCTAAGAAAAGGTGTGTCTCACAAATACTGAAAGGCCTGTATTGTAAATAAAATAAAAAATTACACTAACATTTTAAAATTTCTTGCTGTATACAGTCTGTCAAGAAAGTGAAGAAATTAAAAAGTGGCAACATCGTAGTGTCATCCCTTTTTTCTTAGATTGATTTGAAAGGGATGACACTACGATCTTGCCGCTTTTTAATTTCTTCACTTTTTTGACAGGTTATATTTTTATTTCTAACAGCGTAATTTTTTATGTTGTAAATCCTTTTTTGTTACATAACCATCTTCTACCTAAAACATCTTACAGTAACAATGATTTTCCAAAAGTTTCACAAATAGACCGATTTGGATGCAAAGAATTCTGTATTGGAATTTTACCACTATACTGGAATTGCGATTTTGTTCTGTAACAGTCTAATAGCAGTTTTATTAAGATTTCCTGGTATTAAGCTAATTCATTATTTATTCACAGGCTTTCAGCAGATTGATTCTGATATTGCGAGCTCTACATGTAAACACTGAGCGGACAAAGGTTCTGCTCAAACCTGACAAGACCACGCTCACCGAGCCCCATCACATCTGGCCGACACTTACTGACGATGATTGGATCAAGGTTGAAGTTCAGTTGAAGGATCTGATATTGGCTGATTATGGTAAAAAGAACAAGTGAGTACTTTTTTATACTATGGTCATTTGTTTGTGATGGATCTGATTATCCGGTAGGTAAATACAAAATAACAACAGTAAGAATAGACACATGGGAAGTTCAGAGTAAAATTCGTTACTTTGTGTATTGTAGAATGTAAACTTGTTAAGCGTTTTCTTTCCTTGAGAATCACTTAGTGGATATGTCACATGTAGTAATCAATGAAATATTTTACAGCGTCAACGTAGCGTCGCTAACGCAGTCTGAAATTCGAGACATCATCCTCGGTATGGAGATATCCGCACCCTCAGCTCAACGACAACAGATCGCCGAGATTGAGAAGCAGAGTAAAGAACAAAGTCAGCTGACCGCGACCACCACTAGAACGGTGAACAAACATGGTGACGAGATCATCACCTCCACCACAAGTAACTACGAGTCGCAGACCTTCAGCTCGAAGACCGAGTGGCGAGTCCGAGCGATATCCGCCACAAATCTTCACCTCCGAACCAACCATATCTATGTCAGCTCTGATGATATCAAGGAGAGTGGTTACACGTATATCCTACCTAAGAATTTGTTGAAGAAGTTTGTCACTATTTCCGATTTGAGAGCGCAGGTAAGAATACACGTCGTTTATGTTAGCAATTAAGAATGTGATATGTCTGCGATGTTACGAATTACATAAACAAATTGATAAGTATTGTATATAAAATACTTATGGCTAGAGTATTAAATCCAGTGTCTGGACCGCACCACACACATTTTACCTTTACTCGGCGCTAATTGTATTGTCTTTTTCACTTACAATCCGTGACGTTATAAGTACAATAAAAATAAATGAAAAAGTAGTCGCGACAAAACTTAAAGCCAAGAAATTTTACAGATAGTCTTTCATGTGTTTCCAAAGCTACTTTAAACCTTCCTAATTCAATTGTTAATTTTAACCTCACTTCGATCTTTTTCCCTTCACAGATCGCGTGCTACTTATACGGCACGGCGCCGCCGGACAACCCCGCGGTGCGCGAAGTGCACTGCGCGGTGCTGCCGCCGCAGTGGGGCACTCACCAGGCCGTCCACCTGCCACGCCAGCTGCCCCGTCACCCGGCGTTGCAGCACCTGCAGCCGCTCGGCTGGATGCACACACAGCCTAATGAGCTGCCACAGCTATCTCCACAGGTATTACCTCTCACATCCCGAATGACATTCCCAGTCGTGGTCCATACGTGGGAGAGCCATGCTTCGGCACGAATGGGCCGGCTCGACCGGAGAAATACCACGTTCTCACAGGAAGCCGGCGTGAAACAGCGCTTGCGCTGTGTTTCGCCGAGTGAGTGAGTTTACCGGAGGCCCAATCCCCTTCCCTATCCTCCCCTATTCCCTTCCCTTCCCATCCCTACCCTCCCCTATTACCCTATTCCCTCTTAAAAGGCCGGCAACGCACCTGCAGCTCTTCTGATGCTGCGAGTGTCCATGGGCGACGGAAGTTGCTTTCCATCAGGTGACCCGTTTGCTCGTTGCCCCCCTTCTACCAAAAAAATATATACTGGTTAAAATTGAACACTTTAAATATGACGTTATTTAGTCTAAATATATTTTAATCGTCTGTGATGTGTCTTCTTTGTCGCAGAACAGGCGGACCTGTCCGAGTAGTGATAAGAATTAGAATAACAAATTTCATTTTCGTAGGTATTCAGTAAATAAAACGATTGTGAGAGCGGAATAAAGGGTCATAAATCCCAGTCTAAAACATCATATTCTGTCGTTAGACTCAAAGCTTAGAATAGTATTTCTAATGCTCTGTAATTATTTCAGGACATAACAACGCACGCGAAGATAATGGCTGAGAATCCAACATGGGACGGAGAGAAGACGATAATAATAACATGCTCATTCACGCCCGGCTCATGCTCGCTAACCGCGTACAAACTGACTCCCAGCGGTTACGAGTGGGGCTCAAAGAACACGGATCGGGGCAACAATCCAAAGGGCTACCTGCCGAGTCACTATGAACGAGTTCAGATGTTGCTGTCCGACAGATTCCTCGGGTACTTCATGGTGCCATCTCAAGGAAGCTGGAACTATAATTTCATGGGTATGTTTCCATACTGATATTATAATGTGTCTATGTATCTATCTCCGCAAAATTTCCGCGCGGTAAATGAAACGCGATGCAACAGCGCCATGAATTTGAGGGAAAAACGAATAACGAAAGAATTTAAAATTATTGGTACTTGGTACTCACAGCCGTAGCTAGAGGGGGGCATTGGGGGCAATGCCCTACCTTAAAATCATAATGCCCTTCCTTAAAAATACCAAAATCCAAGAAAATCAATCAATTATGATTATTTTTTTACTTCTGCCCTACCTGTAACCAATGCTGCCCTACCTCAAATCTGACTCTAGCTACAGCCCTGTTGGTACTGCATCAAAATGTAAGGTTTTTCGCGATAAACTAATTTTATTTTTTAAGTGTACGCCACTTTATTTTTGACGGACGCTGCCGCCCGTTGGCTGCGGCCTATATGGCCTATTTATAAATCCAGGGCTGATGGCCCCTTAATTTAAGTCGCGCACAAAAGCTTGATAATAAACAAAACCTTAATGGTAATTTTATCTCCTAGGTGTCCGCCACGATCCCAACATGAAGTACGGCGTGCAACTGGGCAACCCGCGCGAGTTTTACCACGAGGTCCACCGGCCGGCTCACTTCATGAACTTTGCTGCGATGGAGGACGCCACCGCGCCCACTCTAGCCGCCGACAGAGAAGACTTCTTCGCATAGATTTAAGCACAGTTTTTTATTCTGAGTATTGTGAGGATTTTGTAATGAATGGAAACTGTACATAATTAAAATTAATAAAACTATAAAATTTGTATTGGGTTTCATATTTTATTTTTAACCGACTTCCATAAAAGTTGTGTATTATTTTTCCATAAGCAGACTGCAGACTTTCGGCCGATAGTTTGGTCGGGTTGGGCTGTTAGCGCGCAAACTACGCCAACTAAACAGTTGGGTTGGTGATGAGTGCGCAGACTAGACAACAGTCGACCAATCGGTCGACTGTTGTCTAGTCTGGGACGGTGCTCTCGCACGGTTTCACGGCGATAGATTTTTGAAAATTTTACACGATTTGGATTTCTGCCGAGTCGGCCGACCACTGACCAAACAATAGCGCGTGCGCGCGTGGAAGAACGTCGTACTGATTTAGCATCAGTCGACAGTTTGCGGATGGAAGTTTAAAAGCAATCGTATAGAATATAATAGCCCATCAAACTTAATTATCGGCCGACTCGATATCGTTGTAATATGTGCTCTTCCATTATTACAGCTTCATACTGATCAAGAGCCAAACTGAACTATCGGCCGATTAAAAGTCTGCATTCTGCCGGGGTTCTTAGGGCCCCTTTATTAGGCGGCCAGGTCGCTGCGGCCAACTAATTCTTCTATGATATAATATGTAGGTGCGCGCATTACGCGACCAGCGGCCAGCGGTCACGCTCTGGTCGCGCGGCCAATGAGAAACATCGCGACACACGCGGCCAACGAGATACGGGAATTTGTATGAAATTATTCAGTGTGCGCGCACTGGTCGCCGCGGCCACACGTTTTTTGTGTACACAATGGCGTTTGATACTGAACGTTTCATTTGAGAAATTCAAACCAGAATAGTGTGGTCGCAGACGTGGACGCAAAGTGCGCGGGGTGGCCGCGCTGCCTGGCCGCCTAATGCGCTGGGGCCCTTTTTTTTACATGGGGAAATGCATTACGCATCCCCGGCGGATTGGGGATCGGATGTGGGACTCTCCGAAGAACTACCCACTAAAACCCCATGGTTTTAGTGGGTAGTTCTAACCCAACCCCACTCACCGCTTAGGCAAAGTTACGGGCACGATCAACCCACCGCAACTTTACCAACATTGCGCGGGGACCCTAGTGATCCTAAATTATCATGAAATCCCACTGCCCAAAGTACGCACAATCTATTTTATTAAGTAAGTACCGTGTTCATCAAAATCATTAATTCGCACAAAATATGCATATTATGCATGTTTTGTACGAATTAATGATTTTGTGAAACTGGAATCTTGAGAGTCGATCGACTGTAGAGACAACAAAATAGCTTACTAGATGACTTGCACCAAAACTTGTTTATCGCGCGGGAACCGTACATTTTTTCGGGATAAAAATTATCCTATCTCCATTCCCGGGGCTCAAAGTATCTCCGTACCAAATATCAGCAAAATCGGTTCAGCGGTTTGAGCGTGAAGAGGTATCAGAAAGACAGATAGACAGACGGACAGACATGAGACAGACAGACATAATTTCACATATTTAGGTATAACTTGAGGATGTATAAGTATAACATTTATAAATTCAAAGATTCTGACCTAAATTCGAAATATATAGGAGAATCATCCTGCATCGATTGATACCAAAAAATCAATACCTTACCGACAAGTTACGTGAAATAATTCATTTTAAAATTTCTATTTATCATACGTAATGTTGCCGGAAGTGTTACAATTTTTGAGAATTCGTCAGAATTGGGAACTTTGTATCAAAGATAAACAGCTAAAAAACTGCTTATTAATTTCTTTGTACGATTTGCGATTTTTTAAGCCCAAAAAAAGTGGGTTCACCGGTAATTCTGAGGAAATATTTCAAATTGAAATTTATGAAAATTATCTTTCGAAGGGTGCAACAAGACTTTATATGAACTTGGGCGGGAGCGCTGCTGGTAAAGAAGAACTGTCAAATATGTCGTTTTTCGCCACCTGCATATAAAGCTTTGCCGGGCTTTCTTGGCCGCCATTTACGGCAGTCAAATGACAACAATTTTTTTTTCAATAATAATTAAATATCGAATAGTTCTTTAATAGTTAAAAGGGCCCATTCACTGCAGGACTGCACGGCAGTCCTGCAGTGAGTAGGCCTCACTGATTGGTTCACACTCGGTGTTGCCGGCCGGAAACACCGAGTGTGAACCAATCAGTGAGGCCCATTCACTGCAGGCTGCCGTGCAGTCCTGCCGTGAATGGGCCTTTTAATGGATTCTTTGTCCTTCAAAAGAGTTTCCGCCTATAAAAATGTTTGCTTCGTATTTTCCTTAAAAAAAGCGTTATGTCAATTTCACTTTGACATTCTTATCTGTTTGACTATTGACAGATGTCAAGTGACAACAAATTCAACAATCGTGGAGCCGAGTTTCAAAACTTTCTTTGTGATTTTAAATTGTTTTTACGTAAAATTTACTGCAGTTTTGGAATAAATTTACATCAATGGCCGATCACGATGACTACGAAGACAAACAATTCCCAGACAACGATGAATTTGTACCGTATGTGACCGGCAGCAACTTAGCACAACGAAATGGCGCCAAAGTTACTATTTGGGGAAAAATCGTAAAAGTATCATCAAGCGAAGGATTTACGATTAAAACTGTGGATGACCAGGAAGTGCTTGTGAGGTTGAAAAGCCCTATCAATGAACCGCTCGAAGGCTGGTATGAAATACACGGTATGTCCCAAGGAAAGTCTATACTTTGCGACGAATATGTGCCATTTTCTGAGGAGATGACGAAAAATGTTGATACAGAAGGTCACAAAGCTTTTGCAAAGCTACTATCAGCCCTTGATGATCCTTGGAATCTCGGTGAAGACAGCACAAATATGGGAGGCATAGAGCGTATGGAGTAATGTTAATCAAACTACTTTTAGTTTTAAGTGTTTATTTTGGAATACAAACTGTGATTTATATTTATGGACTTTTATTCTGATTAAATAAGGCTTACATAACTAAAAATATTATAATTATTGTTTTCAACTAAAAATGTTCTACCAACAGTGTACCCTGGGATAAGCCCGTACTTGTCCAATTTCTTTATCTTTCTTTTCTTGCAACTTCATTCTCTTTTCATGCAGCACTGCATTTGATAATGCCCCTTCTATACATGTGACAGGACGGTTTCTAAAATCAAAAAGAAAATAAATTGTTTGAATTTCATAGTTAGTATAATACAATCGCAAATACTTTAGGACTAATGTATGTATTACTATACCAAGGATATATACTTGTGTAAAACCTTTTCACAATACTTACAAATATTTTTTACTCATTTGCACTTTTTCCATTTCCGAATGTACTCTCATGCTGTGGGGCCGAGCTTGTCCTCCAGTCAGTGCTAACTCAGTGAGGTATCTCTTGATGTACTGCTTTAACTGCATATTCTCTCCTGTAAGTTTTGCTTTCTCAGCTTTGAGGCACATATTCTGGACCTTTATTCTATTTACTTTTAAAAGGAATTTGTCCATCTTGCTAAACTCTTTGCATTCATTCTGATAAAAAAAATATGTTTGAAAATTAATATTTTACTAGTTCAAAATTGATATTAATTTAAATACTTACTGCCATTGCTTGATCTAAATTCTGGAATTCTACTGGGGTTCCATTCTCATCTAGTTCAGTAAGAAGTGCAAAATCCTTTTTATTTTCATATTTGCTACATATTTTTGATAAGTGTATTGTTTTCAGTAGTTTGTCTTTGACATCCTGTAACCTCTGTTGAAAAATAAATATTGTAATAAACTGTCCAATATACTAATACTTACCTAACTATTACAGAATAATAGGTAAAGAAACTGGCAACATTATGGTTTTGGAACTTCTAAAACTGTAGCATTGCTATCTATAGGTGGTATAACTTAATATCGGGTAATTTATCAGATTATTTTACTGTCTTATTAACCTACATTAATAGCATCTTGACTTGCATCAACTAATACAGTCAAGCTCTCATTTTCTCTCTTCCTTTCCAGTTTTGTTTCTCTCTTCATTTGCCAGTACCGTATCGCAAGTTCCTCTTTTCGTTTGTTCATCCTTTTCAATTTCATTTCCATTGATGTGTTCATTTTATTCCATTCTAGTTGCAGGGAGTTTAGAATTTCCTGGAAATTATAGTATTTGTTGTAACGTTACATACACCTGAACCTGATAAGGTGTATAACTAGGAGGTCTATTTTTTATACAAGATGTTAGTGTAAACACCGTTTCTGGTACAAATTGCCGATCCGGGCATCCGTATGGGTATGAAGACGGCATTTTTTTTTTGAGTTTCCAGCATTGTTCTCATAGAAAAAGTTTCGTCATTTTGACCACACGGTGTTTACACTAACACACTGTACTCATTAGGTAAGAGTTAATTTTACGAAGTCCCCTTCTAACTTATGTTATTAGAGTTTAGTGGCAGCTCATTACTCAAGTATCTTTATTTCCACGTGCTTCGGCATAACTTTCTTTATGGGCTAGCTTAAAGCGGCGTGTCATTTGTCAAAGCTTGCGTTGTGTTACTACGAAATCAGAGAACCAACTAAGTGGTTTGAGTATTTCCAGAAACAGAATCTCTGGTAACCTGTCTTACCATTAGGGGATCCGCCTGCTCGTTTCCTAGTTAATAAAACTTAGGGCCTGTTTCACCACTTTCTTATCAGACAGTGGTGAAACAGCCCCTTAGAATCCAGATATCCATGGTCCATACTAATATTATAAATGCGAAAGCGTGTCTGTCTGTCTGTCTGTTACCTCTTCACGCCCAAACCGCTGAACCGATTTTGCTAAAATTTGGCATAGAGATGCTTTGAGTCCCGGGAAAGGACATAGGATACTTTTTGTCCCGGAAAAATGTAAGGCTCTCGCGAGATAAACGAGTTTTGGCGCAACGGAGTTGCGGGCGTCATCTAGTATTATTATAGTTACCGAAGCTTGCTGTATATGGATGTCATTTTTGAAGATCTCCTGCTGGTAAAAGTTGTCCTTGTCAAGTAGTGTCTGATAGTGACCCATGATCGGGTTATGCTTCTCCAAATAACAGTCGTAGACGTCTTTCAAACTGCCCCAGTACATTTCAATTTGCAATTTCTTCGGCTTGCAAAGGTCATGGATTTCTGCTTCATGCTGCAATTAAAAAGTTAGCAATCCTTCAAGAAAAGAGCGTATTCCCTCTTAAAAGGCCGGCAACGCACCTGCAGCTCTTCTGATGTTGCGAGTCTCCATGGGCGACGGTAGTTGCTTACCATCAGGTGACCCGTTTGCTTGTTTGCCGCCTTATTTAATAAAAAAAAATCACTAAAAAGTGGTTAGGTACGTGTACCATAAAAATTGTATTGTAACTTTCAATTTTAATTTGAGCTGTTATAGAACCTACTAATAAATAAGAGGCCTAAATATCACTGCCAACAGTCTATAATATATTATAGTCTCTAGGAGTCTAGAGTCTGGCGTCTCTTTATCCGTCAACAAAATAGAAGGTTATCTTAATTGCAAGTAAGTGAAGTACCTACTAGGTTGAGTATCATTTGTGACGTCATAGGACAACAGATCACGGTTGAGAGGTTACCAAATAGCAAAGGGCAGTTAACATGTTAACGTCAAAAAGGCTTATTAAGGATTCGCTACAGTCGATGATACTGTTTCCTGCAATCACACTAACATGAGCTTCCGACAGCAGCCGTGAAATAGGGATCCTCATTGCAATGGCAATGGCTAACCATCAGGTGATATGTCAGCTATTTGTCGATTTGAATAAATAAAGTAGTAGGTAGGTGCCTAGGTTTTACGTTTTTGTTGGTTGTGTTCAAAGTAGCAGATGAAGAAAGATGATGCCGTCTGCCGGTAAATTGCCTTATAAATGATCGAATCCAATTGGTAGGTATTAGGATAATACTGGCACTCAGCCAGCCTAGTTAGCAGTGGTGCAGGAGCTATGGAAGACCATATTATTAATCATGGAGAAAGGAACAATATAGACTGCCTTGACCACCCTCCAAAAAGACCAGTAGGTAATTAATTAGAACTTGCCTTTTTTTAATGATTTCACTACGTTACGTACCTAACCATATTTTTAGGAAGGAACCCCATTCGTTCCAAATTTTATAATGGTTTGTTTGGTCTTTTGTTACGACTTACAATCGCGTTATAAATATCTTTGAATGAATCATACTGTGTTAGTTGTGTTCGGGAGTTGAAATGACTCGTTTGAGATGCCTGATATTCTTTTGTTTCTTTTTGGGGTGTCATGTAAGTACTTACTCCTATTTTGTTTAATTGTTCTAATATTGAAATTAAGACACTATTTATAGCATTTTATATTTTATATATATTATATTTTAGGGCCTGTCTTGCCGATCTGAAGGAGGCTACAAAGATACAGATCTCAAAAGGATGTACAATACTTGTTTGAAACAACAAAACAACAGTAGCAGCGACAATCGTCAAGAAGAGTGGAGTGACAGAGGAATATGGAACAATGATCGAACGAGCTACAGAGGAGATCGCTACGATAGAGGTAATAGAGGCAGAAATAGAGATGAAAACGAAGATAGAGAATCAAGGGATAGATATGGGGACAGCGATTCTAGATCCAATTCCAACGACAGGTATAATATGGATAGAAGAGATAGAAATAGTATGAATAGTAGAGATAATAACTATAATATGAATAGTAGAGACAATAACGGATACGGTAATAACGATGAAAATAGACAAAACAGTAGATTGAATGGAAGAGATGAATTCTTACAAAGCGAAGAGTACGATAATGTAAGTATCATTGTTATTAAAAAAATATATTCCCGAATTTTTAAAGATAAATGAAAAGAACTATAAAACAAGTAGAAACCCTAACAAAAAGAAAATCACAACACAATTTTCCTACAGGTATAATAAGAAGGCAAGGAAAGCAATGAGAAGACATAGTTACGTATTAGAAAAATATAGTCTTTGTTAGACGTCTGTGTCTATCTACGTAAGATGGTAAAGTTAAAAGTAGTGTATGCTTCTCAAAACCTTGCTTGCTCAGGACAACTCAAGAACCTACCACAACCAATACAACAGGCGAAACAAGCGCGAGCGGCGCGTGGAGATGAACTCGGGGCAGCGGAGTCAGTACAACCCCAACTCGAAGAATAGGGGATCAGACTCTAGCGATTCCCGAAACTCCAGTTCCAGCCAAGACAAAGCCTGCGCCTTGCATTGCTTGATGGAGAATTTGCACATGGTAAATATGATTCATTTGATTGGTAATACTAATTGGGTAATACAGAATTGTAGCCATGGCACAATGACATTTAAGATTTAGCATTTTATTTGGTAAAAGACTAGAACATTTTCATAGTAAGTAGTTGGTCATAGATCGACCTAAAATTGTCAGAAACTTTACTTCTTTATAACATATATTTTTATAGACTGGAATTTAGATGTATGTTATGCAAGTTTAAATAGCTTTAGATGTCTTCGTCTTGGAACTGGTGAAAGATATCACTAATCACTTTTTTGACTTCACTAAACAAATTGCCCGAAATTTGAAAATATGAATGAATATAATATGTCGTGTAATTAACTTGGTAGTAGTAATCAAGACTTTATCTGTCGCAGACAGGAGATAACGGTATGCCTGATCGGTATCTGGTGACACACGCCATCACCAGAGACGTGAGAAACGAAGACCTGCGAGATTTCCTGCAGGAGTCAATTGAGGAATGCTTCCAGATTCTTGCAAATGGTAAGTGGCTTACATATTTTAAGCCTAATTTCGTACAATTACTGACACATTTTGCGTATGAATGAACAAAAAGCTTAGGGATCGTAAATTAACTGTGTTTTGTGTGAATAGGGATGATGACAAGGTCAAAGATTAGCGAATTTAGTTAATAAAATAAAGAAATCACGGTAAAAAATAAGTGTTCCCAAAATTTCAGCTATCAAGCTGAAATTGTATTTTTTTTGTTATGCGCCTTCAAAGTTGGATAATATTCAAGTCGAATTTTTTTTCATTTAAATTTCTTAATATTTGTATACAATTCGATAACTTATGCAATTAAAAGCAACTTTTGTTATGAAACCACTTTCATAAACGCAATATTTAATATACCTGTCGAACAAAGTTGTCTCCCGATGCGTACAAACTACGAAAGAGTGACGTCATACTTTCGTAGCACTTTGTATGGAGCGTTTCGGGCAGGTCTTTTTTATGAGATATTTGAATTGTCATATCTTGGTGAATTTTTAAGATATCAGAGTCATTCTTTCAACGATGTTTCTATTTTTTAAGTGTCTTTCAATTACCGATAAGAAAAAAAAATAGTCATCATGCCTACTTTTGTCAAAAAAGATCCTGTTTCACTATTACTTTAAAAGTAGAGAAAAGCCTTGGCTTTTGTCGCTGCTTCATACTACTTAAATGATAGAAACATCAAACAAGGTATACATATATCATCATACGTAGGTATATGCGTCTCGTTACAGAAGCGATCGTAAAAAGGATTGTTTTTTAGAACACATTATAAATAAAGGAACTGTTTATTGGAAATATGTAGTTCTATTAGATATTTGTTGTTTTAGAAAACACAGAAGATAAGTGCGAATTCTCAAGGAACATTCTGATTTGTTTGTCGGAAAAAGGCAAAGCCAACTGCGATGACTGGAAGGATGATTTTCAATTCTAATTGGATCTTGATCAAGTACTTATGGATTTTTTTTAATTTTTACTCAATCTTAATTTGAATAAACGGCAATTTGAACATAATTCGTTATATTATTTGAATTAATTTTGTAACTCTTTTACAATTGGGTTCATCGGTAAAACTATGATACTCTAAACCAGTGGTCCCCAACCTTTTTTTATACGGGCCACAAACATGTTTTGGTCTTGGTGTCGCGGGCCGCAACAAAAATTTTTAAGGTTATAAAATTACGTTCTTCAAAATTAACGATTTAAAAGTGAAAAAAAAATCTCGACTTTTACGATGGCTACATTATTTTGCCGGTGGGCGTGAATTTCAAAATGGTTTAACATCACGCGGGCCACAAATAAAGTCCCGGCGGGCCGCGGGTTGGGGATAGCAGCTCTAAACCTACCTCAAGTCTTGCATCGTTCTTTGCGGTAGCTCTTTCAATTTCTTTGCTTTTCTTGAAAGCTTCAAAATCTGTGGTCTGTATGAACTTGATAAGTACTAGTTTGAATTCCCCACTATCCTGCTTGTCAGTGATATCCTGTTCTTCCATCTCCCACGACGCCAGTAGATTACTCTTCTGATTTTCATACTCATTTTGTAGTTTATCAAGTCGCTGAGATCCTAATTCTAAAAAGTTTTTCTTTATTTAGTCATAATAGAAAATTAATACTTTATTCAAAACTCTTTCCAAATGAAAAAGTAACTTTTCAACAAGAAATAATTTAAAACATCTGCAGCATTATTTGTGGAGTCATCTATATTTACATATTTTATAGAAATCAGAACATATTATAGAATCTAGTCTAGACTAGAGCATACCATTCAAGCATGCCATTCAATGTGTTAAATGCGTCATTGGTAAACTAGTGTAATCGCGAAAAGACTATTCGCCACAGTTCTTACTTATGAAGTAGCTCAAATTCTCAGTATGCGCCTGGAACGCCCGTCGGTGCTGGTCGTTGGAGTCGTTGATCGCTCGCATCAGCGACTCCAGGAGACGGTTCTTACGGTCCATCAGGAAGTTGAAGCTTCGCATCATTGCCTGAAATTATAAAGTAGATGCTAATTGTATCATCGATTGACAGGCAGGTTAAATGTTTTAAAGGCATTTCTCGGATCTACTTTGTTTCCAGTCGTAATCTGCCAGCTGCGGTTTACATAATCCTTTCAAATAATGTAAGTCAGCTATTTGCCTATGAATCCGTTTCTCTGAAACTAGGTACAAGTGTCGTAATGAATAGACGGTTCTGCATTTAAGTTGCTGTGTATTGTTTATATGCTCTCCGAACAATAGCCTCTTTAAGACTTTGCAAATCTTTGCCTCTTTATTGATTGATTAATCAAGTAGCGAGTAGCGACTAACCTGTATCTCTAACGCCATCTGGTTGCATTTGATCTTCCGTAGTATGAACCTCCATCCTTGGTTGATCTTGGCAGTATTTATTTTACTGTAATTCTCTTCTTTGTCCAGTTTGTTCTGTAATAAGCAAAATTAATTATTTAGGTATTCCATATCCTGGGACTCACTATCGCCATTCGCCGTATTAAAATTTATCTATGACATAACAGACAGAAATACTTACCAACTTACCTTACAAACAACTTCACATGAATGAGTGTGCTTTATTAAATTTTTTTACCAAAAATATTTTGTTTAATCTTAATTGCAGCGCAAGCGTCAACCTCTTTTTTATGTGATGTGCTACTTATCTGATCGAGCCATTTGTGTCGAAGCATGGGTCTCCTACATCTATGGCACCTACGCTATGCACAGTTACATCTGCTGGACATACTTTGAGTCCCGGGAAAGGATATAGGATACTTTAATTCCGGAAAAATGTACGGTTCCCACGCGATTAACTAATTTTGGCGCAACGGAGTTGCGGGCGTCATCTAGTTTTGAATAAAGCTCAAGCTTCACTTATCGGTATACTGTGAGGTGAGACGCACTTAGACGGTCGACCAGCAGTCTTAACTCTTAACCCTGAAACTGATACGATTTTGATTTACGAGTCTGATTAATTCCAAATTGAGCCGCAGCACGATCGTGCGCTAATATAGCTGTCGGTAGTGGGAAAAGCCGTTGAGATCGAATTAGTTCCAAATTGAGCTGCACCACGATCGTGCGCTAATATAGCTATCAGTAGTGGGAAAAGCCGTTGAGACTTGAGATCGAATTAGTTCCAAATTGAGCTGCACCACGATCGTGCGCTAATATAGCTGTCAGTATTGGGAAAAGCCGTTGAGATCGAATTAGTTCCAAATTGAGCCGCAGCACGATCGTGCCCTAATATAGCTGTCAGTAGTGGGAAAAGCCGTTGATATCGAATTAGTTCTAAATTGAGCCTCAGCACGCTTTTGCGCTATTATACATGACGGAAGTAGCAAAAGCTGATTCGATTCTCGATTCGATTCTGATTCTGTCGGGAGTGAGGCAGCTGTTTGTACCGAAGGATAAGCCTACAATGCCTACATCTTCATACCTTTATAAACCTGTCAATGAGCTCGTACTTCCGCCTGCGCGCCTCCTCCTCCATGTCGGCTCTGTGCTGGAGGTACCTGGCGCGCTCCTCGTCAGACATACGCGCCAGTTTGTTCACTTTACCCTTTTTCGGCATGGTGGCTAATTATCTGAAAATGGGTAATGAGGCCAAACTTTTTTACGCGCTAACGCACACAAATAAATTATACTAGGCTACTTCGATAGTTTGTACGTGACTCCGTCCTTACATTGTTGTGAGAAATGTTTCTACTTATTATAGGTACTTTTCTTCGGACTGATGCGAGATAAATTATCGATCATATAAAACGTATTTTAACAAAAGCTAGTAGCAGTAGCTACCTACTAGCTCAGGACGAGCAAACTAAGTGTCATTTAACTATAAGCGAGCTTTTTAGATAAATATATTGAACAAACGCACCAAGCAACAACCTTAGCAACAGGTAGATTAAATACGCTTAACAAACGCCTTTTATAACGTGTCAGATAAGAAGCAGTGAATATCTAACTCAATGAATTTTATAGAATAACTGTAAATATAATAGGTAAGTAATGTTCATGTGCTATCTGTAAAATATAATATTATTGATTATTATCATTAGTACCTTGTATTTCTTTGGTCTTACCTACTCCAGTCGGTACAGTGCTATGGTACCAAAGTGGTACCAAAGTGGTACAGGTGTAGGCAGCCCTATTTCTCCATAACAACAGAATATTTATGCGTCGCTTAGCAACCGTATCATTTGACTTCAATCTACGATAAAACATCAATCATTATCGACAACAATTATTTACAATAAATCAGAAAATATCAAAATAGGTGTTAAGATTTGCAGATAACGGATGTAATAATTCAAGAAATAATAAAAATGGATGCCACGTCTTCAGAAACACTTCAGTCGCCTTCTATATTCTCGTCCACTTCGAAGTTTGATAGCAGCAGATCGGGCAGTGATGATAAAATTAGTGTTGACCTAACTAAAGATAATGGTGAGTTACCTACGCTAGCTATACAGGATGTAACAAAAATAAGTGATAATACTTTAGGGTGTGTATGTGTTCCTTGTAGAGAGTTCACTGTGAAAGTAGCAGCGCTGAAAGACCAAAAAATTTTTTCACTTTTGTATGGGAAAACTCGTGACGCTCGGGCCCTTGCCCATACAAAAGTGAAAAAAAAAATTCGTCTTTCAGCGCTGCTACTTTCACAGTGAACTCTCTACAAGGAACACGTACACACCCTAAAGTATTATCACTTATTTTTGTTACACCCTGTATTTTACATTTTAGTAGGGACACTTACACTTTCCAGATTTTTTTTAAACCAGAGGTTAGTTGGATATTTCTGATATTAATATCAGAATATATTAATATATTCTGATATTAATATCAGAAATATCAAAAGTGGTTATAGCAATTTACATTAATAATATGGTAACATCACCTACCATTGCAGTAACGTCCCCGCTAGACCTGGAATGTAAGATACAAGCGGAACGGATCACAAAAATCTTAGACGAGACCGTCTTGAAGACGAAGTTGGCGCTATGTCTGCCCAACTTGGTACAGGAGTACCGCACGCTAAGTTCCATCCTAACGCCCCAGCATATGGAGGACTTGACGTACATCTTCGAACAGTACGATAGCCCGCTGTTTTCTGTCAGCCTCCTCAATGTGTCAGCTATGGAAGACCTTAAAGAGGTATGCGCATTTCATGCACTTTAGTTCTAGGAACAAGTCTCTTTAAAATTATCCATGCTAATATTATAAATGCGAAAGTGTGTCTGTCTTCTGTTTGTCTGTCTGTCTGTTATAGTTCTTGCAATCTACGAGCGCACGTAGCCTTTATTTGTAGTTGTAATTGTAAAAATACATTTTCGTTAGTGTGCGTACCTGACGGAGCAGTCAGTAGCGAGCGAGCCATGTACGCGTATATAGATATGGTCACTCACACAACTAAGCGCGCCGCGCGCTCCTAGATTGCAAGAACTGTACCTCTTCACGCTAAAATCGCTGAAACGATATTTCTTAAATTTGAGATGGAGATACTTTGAGTCCCGAGGAAGGACATACGATACTTTTTATCCCGGAAAAATGTGCGGTTCTCGCATGATAAACGAATTTTGGTGCAACGGATTTGCGGGCGTTATCTAGTACAAGAATAAATGCATGAGAGTTATGTTGGGATACATCTGGACTATTCCCTGTGTACATAGATACATCTTACTCCCTGTCGCCCAGGCTTTATTGCTGCCACTTTAGAGAGAAGAGAAGAATGCTTGTCATGTAATAAGTCTATAAGGATGTACTGCAAATGGTATTCAGCTTGCAGTGCTTTGCCCTGGGTGCTATTCACTATGATTCTTAGCTGCTGTAAAGTGCTAGGTTTCAAGCATAACCTGACTGTCTTAGACGCAAAAAATAACGATATTTTTGTATACAGGGTGACGTTCCGTTGAAGAATAGACTGAACCCAGAGCTAGGTCACTTGGTATATATCATACACAGCTACCCAGCGCTGCGGACCATCGCTGAAGAGATGGTGGAGGACGTGAGTTTCTATATACATTTATTTATTTAATTTTTGAACTATTTATTTAACCTTTAGCTTAAACTTCGTGGTGGACCATAGGCTTGTCACAAATTTTCTTCATTTAATTTGAAGTTTTGAACCCGCCTTGTGAACTTATGAAATAGATCGCATTATACGACGTAAATGAGGTCTCGCTCTAAGATTTAAAGAAGAATAAATAACTAGTTACCATTGTTTCAGATGAAAAAGGAGTTTATACATAATGAGGTAAAAGTAAATTTTTTTAAACGGGCTTTGGCCCACCACACATTTCCACCACTGTATCTCCTGTGTCGCCAGGATCGACAGCGGTATCCAACCACGAAAACCCTTTGATATGATCTCAGGGAGCCCGAGGGACATGCTAAAGCTGTCTTGGGACCCGCAACGAAATTAATCAGAAGAAAATAGGAGGAGTAGGTAGAATTCGATATTCCCTCCCCATATAAAGCGGGAGACAGCACAAAGTTGCAGTGACCGAAAGTCAAAGAACTGGAAGGGGGAAGCACCACGGGAATTAACGTTAATAATAATAGTGACTACTACGCTAGAGCTAAATTAATTTATTGTGTTAGACTGTTGCCAGTAGTAATTGTGACAAAAACGCTTGAAGGCACGGAAGTTCCTAGCGCTGTCCACGAGATCACCGTAGTATGCGAAACCAGATGTACAGAGTAGGTTGTTTAGCATTGTAGTTCTTTCGTCTTCCCAGAGACTGCACTCCTAGGGAATATGAGCTGTTTGTTCAAAGATGTTGCCTTCGGTCGAGCACTCGCACATGGGTGATGCTATTAGATTAAATCCGTAGAGTTTGGCCTTAAAATTTCCATGACCGGTCAGGAATTGAGAAACGCTGTGATCAATATGCATCCAATGTTTGGATAGCCGTTCACGAATATTAGGGAAAAAATTATAAAGATGTCACCCTTTGGTGGAACAGTCCCATCGCGTCTGCCATTCGGCTTTGCAAAGAGTTTTCTAAAGGTTCAAACAATCTTGCTATTTTAATTTTATCCCGAACGCTTAAAAAGAACGGGTTGTCAATGTTTTTATTAGGTAAAAGTAAATTGCCCTTTTCGGTAAGTTACAATAAATTATATTCAATATTTTTTTTCCAAGTTTAGATATTTAATATAAGCTATTGTCATGGTACCAAATGTGGTAGTGGTTACCACGAAATATTGAAAGTTACAGACCAGCCTACTAAAAGGTACTACACCTTTTAGTAGGCTGGTCTGTAACTTTCAATATTTCGTGGTGACGCATATTTTTTCTTGCGATGAGATTTCAGAAATCTTCTTTATTGTGTAGAGTCAAGAGATGCCACCAGGACTAAGATACCTTCTAACCCTGGAACGCTTTCGAGAGCTAATGATAAAACAGATGGAAATAACCGCTGAAGAGGAGCTGACTACAAAGATAAGCACAAGAAAACTGCAGGCATCAAATGAAAAGTTGATGAAGAAAATTAAAGGTGAGAACTTTTACTGGCGAAAATAATATCATACTTATACTTACTGTGTGTTAAATAGTAATGAAGCAAAATATTGCCTTCATATTATATAAGTAGGTGAATATTTATTCCGCTTCGAGATTTTGCAGAATGTGATCATTTTACGCGGTTTAAAAACGGAAAATGTTTCTCACACTGAATCGGCATACTTTCCCACTTTAAAAAAATTGCTCTCTTAGACGTTTATAGCGCCTCAGTTCATTTCTCAAGTACATACATATCCCACCTATCATGTGAATTTCAGAATATACGGATACCTTGAATACGGAAAACACGAAATTTGAGAAGACTATGGAGGAAAAAAGAAAAATAATTTCTAATCTAGAAAAAGAATTAGCGACACTTGAGCTGGACGCTGAAGTCGAGCTGAAGAAGAAAGTGTAATTATTATTTTTTTAGAATAAAATAAATAATGCAATCATGACGTAAGGACTTCAGTAATATTTCATAACCGTACAAGAAATACAGTAAAATGTCTGGATTTAAAGTTACCTTTACTCCAAAAATTCCCTCACAAAAATTTGTTTTAATTATTTACGATAAATAAATAAAATAAACCTTTACTATACTACTAGTTTACTATCTGATCGTGACATGGTGCTCGCAACTCGTGGGCATTTGGTGAAGAAAGAAATGCTACGAGAAGAGGAACATGAATGCAGAGAAGCTTACGAAAACTTGTTGAAGACAAATCTTACAGAAGAGAAAAACCTAAGGATGAGAAGGTACACCCAGGTCTAGACAAGATTATGAATCAATGAATGAATGAAAATCCTTTATTGCACCAAAACAACCATGACATACAGAACTTAGAATTCTATTGAGTAAAAAGTACAAAAGGCGGTCTCATCGCTACAAGCGCTTTCTTCCAGACTACCTTATTTAATTTTATAGCACTTTAATATTATAGTAACAGTAGTAATAGATGGTAGGTGACTACATAGACAGCTAAGATTACCTACATAGTTAAGTTTCGAAAAAATCGGTAGAATAGAAAAAGTCAATGCCATAAAGAATAAGATATGTAGTTCTAAAGTTACGAGATGAACGGAACAGATGAACATCCATACCCAAATACATACAAGTCAAATTCATAAGCCTCCTTTTGCTTCGCCGTTATAGTCGGGTAAAAATTACTCGAACTGTACAATAGACGATCGCATGTTTTAATGTTAATCTCAATTTCATACATTTTTGGTCGGCGATTCCTTATAAGAAGCAATCAAGTGTACATGTTGGCTAGGCCCCCAGTTCATTGATTCTTAAACAGTCAAATTAGAAAAAAGAGTTTTACGAGTTTTTAAAAAAAATCCTCTATACCTAACGTCGTTCGATTGCCTATCGTTCTACGAGACATTCTTAGTAACTTTTTTTTTAGTAGAATGCCTGATGTTATCGTTCCTCAAAATTTTAATTATTCCAACAGATTTAAAGTTGAGACGCAGTTGCTCTCGTGGCTACAGAAATATGACATTGAGATGAGTGAGAAGCAGGTCGAGTTGGACGATTTCACGGAAAAATATGATGAAGAGATGCAAAAGTGTGAAGATCTGGAGGTAGCCTATTTATTAGTTACGCGTCATATTGAATTCAAGTGTTATCCTAATCAGTTATCATATATCACTTGAATTGTTTTTAAATAGATGTTGCTTGTAACTTTGCAATAATATGAAAACTAACTGAAACTATACATTCTTCGCAATCATGGGCGTACCCAGGGGCGTTTTCCAGGGGGGGGGGGGGGGGAGGGGATGGGCAGCGGATAAAATAAACGTCAATTTTCCTGGCAAGTGAGAATTAAAAACGTGTTACCTACTCTGCGCAAAATGAATTGTTGAAAACAAAATATATTTTTAGTCAGATTAATAAAAGTCAATTTTCATGATTTTTTATTTCAATATACCAGACCGACCATCTTCTCAAAACAGGTATGCTGCCCCTAGCTAAAATCCTGGGTACGCCCTTGCACATGTCCGCAATATTGAACAACTTTAGGGCCGCGCTACATCGGAATGGCAGCGGCGAGGCGAGCACTTTCAGTTTCACATGATTTTAAACTTTATCTTCATTATTGTAATACATAATATATAATTTATATCGCTTGAGAAATCTACGGCCGCCCGTGGCTGCTCGTGCCCTCTCGTGGCCGCTGGCGGCCGCAATTTCTCGAGCGATACTATGTATTACAACAATGAAGATAAAGGTTAAAATTATATGACACTGAAAGTACTCGCCTCGGCGCGCTCTTATATAATATCTTTCTCAGTGGTCTGCTATGTCTGCGTGAAAACTTTTCGATGTAAACAAACCTTTCTTATTTTGTAGGAGAAGATTGCAGAACAAGACATAGAATACATACCCCTTATGGAGGAAAGAGAGAAGGAGTACCATCAGGAAATGACGGAGAAGATGAACAAATTTCTTCTGGAACATGCTGCGAGGGTTATTCAAGCAGCTTGGAGGCAGGTGCTCGCGAGTCGCGCAGAGAAGAAACGGGTAAGAATTTATTTATTTAAGCCATTGCAAACTACGAGTATGCAAGTCTCATACAGCTAACATGCTATATCTAAAATCTAATAACAGTTTATGATTATCTGAATGCGTTTGCTAGTTTTCGTTGGATGTGAGAAGTATTTGACAGTTCCATTTTTGTTACTCGCAGGCAGGTAGAAAAGGAAAGAAGAAAAAGAAGACTTAATTTTTTATGTTTTTCTCCCGATTATTATTAAGTAATATTTTTATTTTTAATCTTTTCATTTTTTATGTTATTTATTTTCTTATTAGCTCAGAAAATTGCAAAAGAAATTGGAGGCGGCGCAAAAGAAGGGGAAGCAAGTATAAAATATTTGACACGTATATTTTATTTTTAAATATTATAACCAATCTAATTATTATATTAAAATTATGTGTAAAATGCTGTAAAATGTTAATTTGGTATATTTTGTTTACTAGTACATTAAGACAATGTTTATAATCTATATATCATCTTTTGGGATATAGAGTCAAATGACACAAGGACAATTAGGTATTGTTAATTTCGGTAAAAAAACTCATGTCTAAGTATATAATTTTATTTTATTATTATAGTACAGTAAACTCGTTATTCACTGTGGATACAGGCGGTCGCCATCTAAAGATGTCTAACTAACCATGCACTTATTCTCAGCCAAAGCGGCAATGTATTTAGCACTTCTTTCAATTTCTGCACAACCATTATTGTTGAACCCTACTTTTTGAACTAGGTCTAATATAGTACTGGTTGCAGCAGTTATTTCATGGAATAATAGATCTATTTCATCCTCGCCTTTTCCTAAATCTATTTTAGGCATTAAATTATCATCGTTGTTAGCTTTTTTGTGTTTAGTTTTGTCGTTAGCTTGAATTTTCTTAATCCATTTTTTTATTGAATCAAATAGGCTATCATTTTCATCATCTTGGTCGTGAGGTTTTTGGTCATAAGGTTGATGCTCATGAGGTCCTTGGTCATGAGGTCCATGGTCATGAGGTCCATCGTCATGAGGTCCGTGGTCATGAGGTCCATCGTCATGAGCTTCATGGTCATGAGGCTCATGGTCGTGGTCGTGGTCATCGTCGTTTGTATTCTGATGTTTTCCTCTGTTATGAATAGTTATACCATCAATTTTACTTTCGTCGTGTTCATTAAGTTGTAATATTTTTTCATATAAGTCCGCAGCTATTTTAACAACATCGTCGACTCCAGGGCTTATTTCTAAGCCGCTAGGTTTATCGTTTGTTTCACCTTTTTTACTAGGTTTTTTTGGTTTGCCTTTTTTACTAGGTTTTTTACCACTTCCTACTTGTACGTTGGTTTTAGGTTTTATCGAATAAATATTATTGTGCAAAATAACATCTCCTCTGTGTAGATGAATTTTGTTACCTTTTATATGACGTTGATTTTTTTTGCCATAATTATTTTCATGAATTAATAAGTTAAAAGGCGTTTGCGATCGCAGTCCTAAATTATATAATAAATCAATTAGAACTGCGTCTGGTTTATTGTAGCGACTTTCGCTTGAATCTTCTCGCTCGTAAGCTACATAAAAGTCATCGTTTCTTCTGTTTTCCGCTCTGTTATTTTGACTTACATCTGATTCATTTTCAATTAGCAACACTTGACCAAAACAAAGACAATTCAGAATACTGCACGCAATTACTACAATATAATATAAACTATTATAAACCATCGCGCCTGACTTTCAGATGTACAGTCGTTATTTTTCCAATACTAACATAGTAATTAAAAAAATAACGACTATCGTAAAATGCTGATTAATTTCATATCTATGGAAATTATTATGTACTTTGATAACAAAAGCAATACCTATACATAATTTTTAAATGTTTTTTTTTTATACATTATTGCTTTTAATCCAATCGCATGGGCGTATCCAGGTTCTAGGCCAGGGGGGGGGCAAATTACCCAGGTTCTGGTGCCGGGGGGGGGGGGGGGGGGGGCAAATTACCCAGGTTCTGGGCCAGGGGGGGACAAATCAGATTTTTCATAAGCTAGGTGTTTATAAAAAATTGTAAATGGTAAAAATTCGTTTTCTTAATTTTTATTAAAAAAATTATTAATTTTTTTTTAATTTTACTTAGAAGGGACGTCAACATGATCCAGGGGGGGCAGCCCATCCCTGCCCCCCCCCCCCCCTCGGTACGCCCATGTACAATCGTACTCCTAACATTTTCATAATATTATTTTATTCCACTAAATAGTTTCTCTCATATGGTTATTTCATCTGAAGATAAACATTTTCTAGGATTGTCTTTTACATACTTATAATATAGTATAGTATTTATTGCTTTTTAAAGATTCTATTATAATTATTGCTTATTAAAGAACGAAAAAGTCTTCCGTCCCACTGAGTTATAAGAGTAAAGGAATAAAGATATAAAGATGTGCTCTTGTGTACTGCGCACACACTTAAACTATAAAAAATAAAAAATTACTCCTGCGAATCTGGCCTGGTTTTAATGGATTCATGTTAGTTCCGTCTCCTCTTTGCGAGCGCTCGACCGAAGGCAGCCCGCAAGATCATCACATACTCTGGGAGTGTGATATCTGGCATGAGGAAAGAACCGATATGTTAAACAACCTCCAATGTGTTTCTGGAGTCATATTTTACGATGACCTCATAGGCAGCGCAAAGAATTTCCGTGCTTTCAAACGTTTTGGTCACGAATACTATTGGAAACAATCCACAAGCATGTCAGTTTAAGTAAAGGTTATTTATATGAAGTAGGTTTAATATAATTTAATTATTTTCCCGTAGTGCTTCCTCCTTTGTTCGGACATTATTGTCACGAAATTTGGCTGTCTCTTCCGAGTTGCTTGGGGAGGGAAATTGGATTTCCCCTACTCCTCCTACCTTTCTTCTGATTAATTTCGTTGCGGGTCCCAAGACAGATTTAGCTTGTCCCTCGGGCACCCCTGAGATCATATCAAAGGGTTTTCGCGGTTGGTTACCACTGTTGAACCTGGCGACACAGAAGTTGCAGTGGTGGAAATGTGTGGTGGGCCAATTGCCCGTTAAAAAAAGGCCTGGTTTCAACGAAACCGGCCACCGTCACCGAAACCGATGTGGGTTGTTATTATTGCGAGCGTCTTGCTTGCTTGCACTTGCGGCCAGTTATGATAATAGAATTACACATTTTTTTTTAATGAAATAAGGGGGAAAACGAGCAAACGGGTCACCTGATGGAAGCAACTTCCGTCGCCCATGGACACTCGCAGCATCAGAAGAGCTGCACGTGCGTTGCCGGCCTTTTAAGAGGGAATAGGGAAGGGTAGGGATGGGAAGGGAATAGGGTAGGGTAGGGAATAGGGGATTGGGCCTCTGGTAAACTCACTCACTCGGCGAAACACAGCGCAAGCGCTGTTTCACGCCGGTTTTTTGTGAGAACGTGGTATTTCTCCGGTCGAGCCGGCCCATTCGTGCCGAAGCATGGCTCTCCCACGTATATGGTGCAGGGCCGACTTTTACACGCGCACACACGTGGGCACTATAAAATTACTTCTGCGTAACTGGCCTAGTTTCATTGGAACCAGAGTGCTCTTGTGAATTGCGCACACACTTGGTCACTATAAAATTACTCCTGCGTAACTGGCCTGGTTTCATTGAAACCAGAGTGCTCTTGTGTCGCGTTGCCGGCCTTTTAAGAGGGAATAGGGTAATAGGGGAGGGTAGGGAAGAAATAATATTGATATTTTATTATTAAAAACGGAGAACTTAATTCTGGGAAAAGGTGAGGGCGGGAGTTGTTAAATATAATATGCCTCATTCCTATCCTGTGTTCTTATAATAATAATAATTTCTCGGTATTTAAATATAATTTTTAAACAGTGCAATTAAGAAACTTTATTTCATATACATTTCTTCGCAGCTAATTTGATAATATGTATTGCATATTTTTCAATTTCTTCACAAGCATTTTTGTGACCACTGGTTTTGATTAAATGAACTAAATCTAGGATAGTACTAGCTGCGGCTATAATTTGGTGGAAAACAAGTTCTGTTGATATTTCATTCATTCCTCTATTATTTCCGTTAGGTCCTCTGGGAAATAATTTATCCTTGCGGAAAATGTCTTTTTGAGCGTCAGTGCCTTTATCGTTTCGTCCTGGATGTAGTTTGATTGCGTCATCATATTTGTTTTGCGTGTTATCCGTTGTACATACAATTGCTTTTTCAACATGACTATATCCACAATTAAAAGGGCTGCCAATATTTGGAAAAAAAACTGCATTTTTACTTGTTTGCTGATTGTTAACAAGTCGATTAGACGTCAAATTTCTTATTTTGGTAAAATAGGGGTCACTATTAATTGCATTGTAATCGTCACCGTCACGTCTGATATATGGCTTCGGTGTTTGCAGCTCAAAATTATTTAAAAAATCAATGAGACCTTTATCTGGGTAATTTGGTTTGTTGTTGCGACCTACGCCGGATTCTCTCTCATCATCATCATCTTGCAAGACTTTACCGTTAAGTTTTACATTGCTTGCCAGACTTACATCAGATTCCTCTTCGATTGGTACCCTTTGACCAAAGCTAGGGCAACTAAGCAAATAACATGCAGTGAGTATAGTAAAAAGTACCTGGCCTTCCATCATAACTCACTCTTGTGTGTATTATGTCTCACGAGATGTAAATAATCAAATAACGATAACACGTTTAATGTCGTAAAACTATTGATTACTTTTACATTTCATTGAAAAATGATTACTTCGTTATCAGTAAGACCTGTTATTTTTTAAATTTTTACTTTTAATTCAATCAAAATTTCAACCTGTATTAGGTTGAAATTTTTTAATTAGTATGGGAAAGGTGATAAAAAAGATTGACTTGATTTTAATAAACCTTTATTTAAATACTTATTTGACAATGTAAATATTTACCTAGCTGGGTATAAAATATTGTAATACAAAGTATTTGAGTGTTTCAAATACTTATATATTTATTTAGCTGCGAGTCTATAGCATTATAGCCAAGATACATGATAGTGCGTCGTTCTTCAAAAATAAAAATATATTTTACGTAAATAATGACCTACGGGATTCTTCTAACAAAGTAAAAAATTGGTATTAAATAATCATAAATCTACAATCTACATGCATACTCAGCCTTAAAGAGAGTAACCGCTGCAGCGATTTTCTAGAATGCCTATGAGATGTTTGAGGGAGAAATAGGTTCTTCAATTTTATAAAATTATTTATAAAATTTATAAAAACGCAAACTTTTCAGAAACGCCCATGAATTTTGGGTTTATCTATTTCATAAAAGCTTGTAACTTTGAACGTTTTAATATTTATCAGTCGCATTCTTGGCGCTATAAAAGTTTTGAATCGGGGGTTGTTTTTAAATTTTATAATTTAACATTATATTCTATAGAAATGTTAGGTGATGCCATAAATGCGTCCTTGAAATCGTGGTCGTCCAAAACTAAATGTGACTAAGCATTATCATTGTCATCTAAAGTCTTCAGATGTCTCATGGCTTTGATGTCGATGAGGGTGTCTGAGGAGCTCTTGGATGTTGGCACGAATGATATCGCCCGTCTCGCTCGCTCGCCGTTTCTGAGCATTGGGTTTAGATCCTGAAATAATAAGAACTACGTCAACCTGCAGGATTAGTATGATGTCCTTAGAAATGCTAAAGATATACATTACATTTTTTGGGACAAAGTGGGCCGTTCATAAAATACGTCACGCTAAAATTAACTTTTTTTGACTCCCTCCCTGCCGGTTGTCACGCTGTGTCACACTTCCTGTGTTCACCCTCTGTAATATTTCGTCACTTGAACTGAGGTCCCTCCCTCCTAAACATGATAAATTTTGATTGATAGTACACAAATTTCAAATTTTGATATTAGAAAATATACATTTTTTATAATAAAATTTTAATAAATTTATAAATATCTTTAATAACAAACAAATAAATGATATTTCTATTTATCAAAAGTCCAAGGATTCTGTAAATGCTCCGAAATATCTATAATTATTGGTATTGCAACATCTTCTACATCTTTGAAACTACCATTCACTTCATCGTCATCTATCTATTCTGCATTTTCCGTATCAGCGTTTTCATCTCATATTATACATAACAGCTCTCGAGCTCGCCGAGCTGCAGTGCGAGTTGGTTGGATACGTCAAACTACTTCATCTTGTCTTTTCTTTTTTGGATGTAAATTCTTCAATTGTTGCAGTAAGGTTTTATTAGCCGTATGATTGTAGGCCACATTTTTTTTACAATATTATGTTCTATTCGCCAATTTATCATGGACTGACGGAAAAAACCAATCGTAACGAATTTGCTGAAAATCTGCAGCTTCAGGGTGAAGTTTCACTGCAAGACGGGCAAATATATTATTAATAAATGTGCCATCATCAGAATTAACTTGCGATACTACGAGTATTAATCCGTTTTGAGTTTGTTGTTATTTAATCGGTGGAGGGAAAAATCCGTCTGGAATTAAACTTCTTAAACTACTTCTAGTTTGGCCACATCAGTCTTAGTTAATTCGTTACAATTTATTGTAATAAATATAATATATATGTCGCAGTCCGCCGGGGTTTTGCCGAGTGTGACAAGATGTGACAAGGGGGGACAGGGGGTCTACGGCAGCACACGGCAGCGTGACGTTCGCCGTTCATTAAAAAATTTTACTGAGTATTCATTCTCTCGACTTTTTTTTTCAATTTTGTAATGATAGAAGTAATTTATTTCGTATTACTAAATATACCGATATTTAAATGTATATGTCGCAGCCAACTTGTTAAAATAGCCGGTCAATCAAACAGCTAGCCCTTTGACTTAACAACGCCAATCAATGACACGTCTAGCTTTTTAATTGAATATTTCAATCGCTCAAAACGTTCAACACCACATCTGATCCAAAAGCAGCCGTTTGATTGAATTAGTTCAGCGCTCACCACCGCGGCGCTAGGTGCGTTTTGGTTACAATATGGCGTCAACTAACCGGTATATTCAAATATCGGTATATTTAGTAATACGAAATAAATTACTTCTATCAGTACAAAATTGAAAAAAATGTCGAGAGAATGAATACTCAGTAAAATTTTTTAATGAACGGCGAACGTCACGCTGCCGTAGACCCCCTGCCCTCCTTGTCACATCTTGTCACACTCGGCAAAACCCCTCCCCCCCTTGTATGCGAACGTATTTTATGAACGGTCCCTAACCGAAAATTTTGTTAGACGTAGAATTTCGACTGTTTTTTAGCCGCAAGATGAACTTATAAAGGTGAAGCATTTCCAGAACATTCAATAAACAAATCAAAGGAACTTACTCTCAGTTGTACAGTTAACATCTGCGCATTATGTTCTGTCTTAACGATCTTCTGTTGAGCTGCTTTCAGCTCGTAGTCTAGTCGCTGCTTCTCTTCTTCTAGTTCTTTAAGTCTTCTTTCTGCTTCTGTAATGTTAAAACTCGATTATAAGAAAACCTGTTTTATGGTTGTAGCAGTGGGACAAGAAGACAGAGTTCTTTTATTCCTCTTTTATTCTATTTTGGTAGTATACATAATATGCCTTTATAGTACTTATTTCGAGTAATATGTGCAAACTTATGTAACGAAAACCTAATATAGTATATAATGATTATCCATTAAAAAAGCTGAGACTGAATAATAATATTCAGTCTCAGCTTTAGTCACTATCCTTACAATTTCTTTCAAAAACTTTCAAATATTATGTTAAGGTTACCAACCTCTATATTGTGCTTCCTTTTCAGCCTGCAACCTCTCAAATTGTTGTCGTTTCAACCTTTCTTCTTCTAACAATCTGTTTTGTTCCTCTTGAAGTCTTTCTAGTTCTTCTCTTCTCTCCCATTCTTCCGCTAAAACTCTGAAAAGAATTTATGAATAAGATTTTTTTATGCTTATTGTGATTTTGAGTACTTATTTTAAAATAATTTTGAGTATTTTACCTCGCTTGTAGCGCTCTAACGATTTCTTCATCTCGCTTAGCTTGGGTTTCCTCTTGAAGTAGCCTTTCAAGCTCAGTCTGGGCATGTTTCAACTCTTCTAGCTTTTTATTATCTTGTTGTGCTAATTCCACTAGTTCCTGTTAAATATTTTATTTACTTTAAACATCTGTTTTAAGAATCATTGTCTAATAAATTTATTATACTAAATTAAATAAGTATACACTTTCCTTGCACTTATTCCACTTTATTAAATAAAGTGGAATAAGTTCAAGGAAACTGTATAATTATTTAATTGAAGATGAATTTCCACCAAGAAGTGACAGTACATATTATTATACTAAGACCACAACATAGGTTTATACTCTTTACAGTCTACCTACATTAATAATAACTAACGTTCTAAATTTAGTTATAATATTAAAGAAACCTTTACCGCATATTTCCTTTCTCTTAAATAACAACATAAGAATATTTTCACCGAAAAATGCCTTAACACTTTTGTTAAAAATTTATAACTCTATACTCTTTCTGATTTGTGATAACTGATAACTATTATAGTCTATAACGCGGGTGTTACATAGCGTGGGCCGTGGGATTAGACGATGCTATGGACAAATTATAGTATGTAATTATTTGTATATTGTATACTACGAATAATAAAACTAAGGTTTCCTTAGTTTTTATTATTCGTAGATTGTATATCAATAAAGAACTTGTCTACCTGTGCCTGAGCCTCAGCCGCGAGCCTGGCTCGGACCTCATGCTGCAGCCGCACCCTGGCCTCCTTGACCTCTCTCTCCCGTCGGGCCAGCGCCCCCCGACGGGTCGCTCGCGCCCGACGCTGGTAACCCTCCGCCCCGTCCCACGCGGCTGCAGCCTGACGGAGCGCCGACACCCATTGTAGTCTGCTTCTGTAGTATGGAATAAGAGTATGTAATCTGAATCCTAATCTTACTTATAAATTGTTTAATTTTAGTGGGAATATAATATAAATTTCAAACTGTCAAGGATAGGTTTTTTTTTGATGCGCAGGGGAAACTCTTTATGGGTGCCCCGGGTTGGGGATGTGCCTCAGTTAAGCTGAAGCACCCCGGGGGTATGTGGGACTCTTACCCACTAAAACCACCTGCGGTTTGCCTTCAGCCGTATACGGAGGGATGTCCTGGATCTGCCTAACACAGGACTCCCTCCACAAGGATAGGTATTAGCACAAATGTTTTTGAAACATAAATTGTGTTTAGACTGGATTTTATTGTAACAATACGCGTATTGCTATACTAATAAAATATCTACAAAAAATTCGAATCTTCCTGGATACCAAACCGAAAGACAATCGCGAAATAATTGACTCTACATTACAGCCAATTTATTCGACAACCACTAACAATGTATCTCATCTGTTTTATACGATGATTGATAAGATTTTAAATTAATTTCAGCTAGTAAAGTTGTATTATTCTGTGCAATTTAATAAAATGGTTACTAAGTTCCTTTAGCACAAAATATAAAGTGGGGTAAAATCTACTGCTTATGTAGAGACGACTATTCGTAAACAATATTATACTGTTAACTGTATATAGTAATTAGTATATTTCCGCAAAACGCAAACTCCCATTTACCTACCTATATAATATTTTATTTTTCAGTAGGTATGACAATTATTTCTGCCTACACCTACACGTAATAAAAGGTCAATAGATCAAAATGCCAAGAACATCGTTAGTTCACCTTGCCACACCTTAAATACTTTTGAAACTCAACTTACTTATGATCCTGTGTTCCGAATTCAAAAGTTCTCTCCGGCGTGATGACTTGGAATCTCTGTATTTTGCCGTCACTGGCGGTGGCTTCTACCGAGCAGTATTCGTCGATGGCTATTCTACCGCACTGATCCTTTTGTGCCGAACTCTTGTAGTACGTGAGGGCGCAGGGCTGCAGCACACACCAGTATTCTCTCATCGTAGGGAGCAGGTAGCCTCGTTTGAAGAGGTAGCCCTGAAATTTGTAATAGGTGTTTTGTAACGATTTTGAACCGGATCACTTTTTGTCGAAATTAAAAAAAAAATCTCCAAACGGCATGGCATATGGCACGGCATATGGCATTCGATGGTATTCGTTGCAATTTGATTAAGTACAAATTAGTTTCATTTTTTTATGAAATACGGGGCAAACGAGCAAACGGGTCACCAGATGAAAAGCAACTTCCGTCGCCCATGGACACACGCAACATCAGAAGGATTACAGGTTAGGGAAGGTAAGGAAGGGAATAGGGAATTCCGGGTAGGAAATTGGGCCTCCGGTAAACTCACTCACTCGGCGAAACACAGCGCAAGCGCTGTTTCACGCCGGTTTTCTGTGAGCCCGTGGTATTTCTCCGGTCGAGCCGGCCCATTCGTGCCGAAGCATGGCTCTACCACGTAAAAAAAAAAAGTAGATCATCAAAGTAGATCAGTCATATTTTAACAATCATATAGCGTTACTTTCGTATTTATAATAGACTACTTTTTAAGAATTAATTTTAACTTAAGTACTAAGGTTTTTCAAAACATTTAGGTAATACACAACCACTTCCTTCTTACTGCCGCACTCAGAGTGGAACATACTTAAATGTAATTAATTCAATTTTTTGACATAAGCCCCATACATTATTATCTGTCAAACTCTTCATTAATTAAATTGGAGGTTAATCATAATTAAATGTCTCTGAGTAAGGCGGTTAGTCAGCTAAAGTTGTCCTACCTTTTTAATAATATCCTCAATGAACACATCATAAAGCTCATCGACAGCTTCCACCAGCGCCTCTGGGTGGACTTGCTGGTCGCAGCAGTACTTGGCCTCTAGCACAGCCAGGAAGGCAGTCCACTTGAAGTGGCCTATGGAGGAGCCTAGCGAATCCCAGTCCGCGGCGTCCCATCGCAGGCCGAGGCAGTGGACTAGCTGTTCTGCCACCATACCCGCTTCTGAGGGTTGGAGTACCACCTGGAAGTAGGAAAGAACAATTATAGTTATAGGGCGTGCATAAGTTTAAGATTATTAGGGAAACGCATGGGCAAAATGACTACCAATAGTCTTTTCGCTAACAAAAGTCGACGAAGACATGCTTAAAGCTATGTGTAAGTTGGTAACTCCTTTATTTTTTAACGTTTTAAAGTTTTAACCTATACAGTATATACCTATAGTTATTAGTATAGTTCAGACTCGGAGTTATAGGCTACGGCTACGAAGAGCCGCAAGGCTAAGTCTTCTCGACCTGGCAAGGACGAGAGCAGGAGGTGCGATGAGGAGGGCTTCATACTGGTGGAGAGAAGGAAGAAGAAGCCCGCCGCCCGCAACCATCACGGCACCGCGCCATATGTACCTGAGCTGCGTCTGTGGAGCGAGGTCCCCGCGACGCCCCTGTACATATCCCGCCTGCACTGGTCCATGGAGGTCGAAGACGTCGTGGACTACATCAGTAAGAAGACATCCCTCCACTTGAGGGTCGAGCGTCTGCAGTCTCGCCACAAGGTTAACTTCAGTTCCTGACAGTGGTGAGAGTATCGACGCATTTTCTCCCGACCTTTGAAGCGGAGGAATTCTGGCCGACTGATGTGGTTTACCGAAGGTTCCGGGGGAGACTCCGGAATGAAGCGCGTGTCACGTCGCCGTTAATTTGTGATAATGTGTAGTTGTTAAGTTTATATAATTTTTATGTATGTTACTCATTAAGGTATATATTGTATGGGCCTACGTAGCCTGATTTAAATAAATAAATAAAAATATATATAACTCTGAGTCTGAACTCTGAAGTTAGTAAGTACCTACTCAATGCAAGTAACTTAGGCTGCGGTTACACTTGAGCTAGTGAGTTTGCTCAGTCAGCGACTGACAGTCAGTTTCGTGTGCACTGACTAAAGTATTTTCCTGCCCGTAATACGTCAGTTTGAGGCCTACGTCAACACCTTTCGAGGACCATCCAAAATGTAATTATAATACGTCCCACTTACTATTGTTGTACATCACTCATCAGTCATCACATTGAACCATTGTTTGAACTCATTGAAGGTATTGACACCTTTTTCGCAAGTTGAGTCACTAATAAATAGGATACAGGGTGCAATTAAATCTACCTGCCAAATTTTTTTTGGGGCTTAGGTATCATTAGGTGAGTTCATTAAACCACAAAAAATAGGGTGTTAATTTTTTTACAATAACATATTTTATCCCAAAAAAAATCGATGCACAATGGTCACTTCATAAGTTCATAATAATTACGATATTGCGAGTCCCGCTACTCCATCGCGCGCGATATCCAATCGGAAGACCGGTTATGCGTACGGGTAAAGCGGGTGTGACGCGCGGGGTGAGAGGCGGGAGGCCCGCCGGTCCAGTGTTGCCAACTTAGTGGAATTTCTACTAGATCTGGTGGTTTAGACGTACCTTTCGGCGGGAAAAATTTGGTTTTAGTGGCTAGTGGATTTCTTAGTGGATTAGATTATTTAAGTTAGTGGTAGCTTCGACGTTAAACCACTAGTTTTTTTTATTATGTTTCTAACCCTTGAAGACGCACACTGGAAACTAAACTTCGTGCAAGGTTAGCACGCGAAGGCAAATGCTGTAATAACAACATAATACCAAATACCGTATTACAAAAATTAGAATTAAAGATTATTCACAAACTGACCAAGTTAATGACAATGATTCCTCTAAAGACGTTCATCTTTACTCTTTAGTTAAGAGGATACACCAGGGGCTAGAGAAATGAAAAAAAAACAACGTATAATATCTATAGCCGTCTCCCTTACCACAAGCCTATACCGCAGAACGCGATAGAGACAACTGCAGAAAATCAACGGTTCGTTGTCCCCTGATTCCTTCTCCAAAACTTAACCTATTTAAGTACTTTTTACATCAAAGATTAAAGAAAAGCTTGAGCTGTGTCCCTATGTTTTTTTTTTTTGTAAAATCTATCCAAATTTGTTTTCTGGATGTTTAAACACAGCGGAAAATTTAGCCATTTTTTGGGTTTTTGAACGTTCATATTATCTTATTTAATCATTAAATTATGAAAAAAAGAAAACATAGGGACATTGTATTAGTGGCTGTATTCCGCTTTTATACAATGTCCCTATATATTATATAGGCACATTGTATTAGCGGCCGTATATTCAGATTTTTTTTAAACTCTACTAGCATTATCCAGGGAGGAAACAGGGAACTACGTTTGTATGGAAAAAAGGGCGGTGTGGACTCCTCTTAAGTACCTACTTATACATAGGTACATAGGTACTTATCTAAAGTTTTCCTTTTTGTAGTAACAAAAATTATTATTTCATATCTAATAATAATGACGTTATTGTTGTATTATTTTCAAATTATATTCAGATAGGTTGTTGTTGTCAATACGTTATTTAGTGGAATTTTGGTGGTTTGAGAGGCCATTTAGGTTTTAGCGGTTTCTGGTTGTTTACGCTGCTGAATTTGGTGGGTTAGGAAAAAAAAAGTTGGCAACACTGCGCGGTGCGCCGGTCGCCAGCGACCGTTTAGTGCCACGCGCGTAGTTGTATAGCCAAATATATACTAGTAATCTGTGTTGTATAGCTAACACGTAATTATTTTGTATGTCACCCCCCCCCCCCCCCCACCCCCGCGCTTTAATACAATGTACCCTAACCACGATCGAGTGTTATGAAATGTGGAGGTGCTACATTTTGAGTGGCAAAAGTTTACGCGGAACCCTGAGACTGTACGAGCAAGAAAGCCTTCCTCGTCTTCGTAACAGCTGATTGATGATTCTCGAATGCAGCAGCTGTACCCTGATTTTGTATCGCGAAACAATCAAAGACTCGGATTATGGACAGTTCGCTCTTCGTAACACCTGCACACGCCTAGCCAGCCTCGAAGACATGCCTCTGACGAGACGAGTTAAAAGTGACAAAGTTGTGCTTAACAAACTTTTAGGCCCGATTCGACCAAACTTGAAGTTACACGAGTGTGACTATACTGAGAATAATTTTACTCCTTCAATTTACTCCAGGATTTGTACGTTTGCGTTTTACCAAGTTACTCGAAGAGTATGAAATAAAATGACAATTATAGTTCACAATGACACCGACCGTGACAGTTGACACCCTGTTGTCAACTATTCTCAGTTTAATATTTACTCCATCAAAATAGCCCGTGTAAATATTTACTCCCGTCTAATAACCTTATTCTTGGATTACAAGTTGAAGAAACGCAAAACCAGCTTACTCTTAGATGAGGCAACAGTTATACTCGAGTAAAATTTTACTCTCGTTTGGTCGAATCCGCCCTTAAAGTCTTAAAGACAATGTGCAAAACGCGCTAGATTCTGCTTAGAGCAAAACGGATTGCAGTTTGAACTATGTTAAGTGTAGACAAGATGGAAGTAAATAAGATTTAGAGGTGGGTTATTTTGATTTTTAATTAGTTGTACTGTGTACATAAGTTAATTGATTTTTTTAAATACGCGTAAATGCAAGGTTTAGATTTATTATAAATTTCTAAAGTGCTTCTTTTTCGTAATTAGAAAGTTGTAATTTTCCATTCTATTGATGTGTACCAATTAATTTTATGTTAAGCCCCAATTTCACCAACGTCTGTTAGTGCTAACAGCTTGTTAAAATGTCAAGTCTTCTCTTTCATTCATAAGAAAAACGAAAGAGGTAACGTGATACTAATTCGAGCGTTAACTTTAACAGTCGTTGGTGAAATTGGGGCTAAACATACCTGTCTACGTCCTTTACATTTGACGGTCCTAAGTCCGTCAAAGTATGAAGAGAAAATTCGCAACTTATGATAATAACAAGAATGCAGTGACGGATTAATCAAATTAAGCAATTGCCTAGGGCATCACGTCTGAGGGGACACCAGAAGAGTAAAGGTTCAAAGACCGATTCGGATACGGATCGAGTCGGTCGAGATACGGATAGGGGGGCCCACATGCATGAATTGCTTAGGGCATCAAGTAGTCTTAATCCGTCACTGCAAGAATGTCAATGGAAGAGCGGGGCGGGGCCGGGTCGCGCATGTGTCCAGATTTTGTGGTGTTTGGTAGGCTAACTTTCGGAGGCTATTTCTCAAAATTTTAGTACTGAGTGATTATAAAAGAAGAAATACGTGTATTTTTATTTTTAACAAAGATCAATATATCCAAATTTGGCAGGAAGGTTAAATTGCACCCTATGTACATACATACTTACAAACTACTGCAACGTCTTTACGCTGGAGGCAGCAGCAACATATCTACAGTAAACAAAAAAATCCTTTGCGACTTGCGCCAAAATTCGTTTATCGCGAGGTAGCCGCACATTTTTCCAGGATAAAAAGTATCCTATGCCCTTTAGCGGGACTGGCGACGCGTTGGTCAACTTTTATAACACAGAATAATCACTTCGATCACTAATATACAAGATGCACAGTCTGCGGCAAAAAACGACCTCACTAAAAGAGCACCAAACGCAACATTCTGGTGGACTTTCCATTTAGTAGTGCTCGAACGCTCCGCTGGGAAACATGTCCCAGTGCTCGTTCAACAATTGTAAAAATCATACGTTTAAAACGCAAAAAAAGGATGGAATTTCATATTTCCGGTAAGTATTAATTTTATCCTAATATATTTCATACAATTGTATTATAAATATTGGTATTTCGTTAAGAAATCAACAAAAAACAGTTTTAAAATTAAGTTGTATATAACTCAACACGAGGTATAAACCATCTCAATTGCGAATACTCATACTAAAAGTACTTATCGTAGTTTATCATGCCCACTTGTAATGTTCGGGTTATACACTGTGTTTCTGTTCCATTTGGTGGAGTCGCTATTAATTATTATTTATTTCATTGAGGAATATATTTTTTTTAGGTTTCCTCGAGATCCAGTTAGATGTGGAGATTGGATATCAGTTATAGCACGGCAAAGATGCGAACAATTTTTCAAGCCGACTTTAGCGAGCGTTGTATGTTCTAAGCATTTATATTCAATGTATACACGTATATTTTAGTTAACTATAAAATTAAACATATTAGAACAACATAATATTAAAAGTAAAAATAATTACTCCACACTTTATAAGTACATAAAACTTTGGAAAAATTAAAAAATTGACTATTAAAATTATTACAATCAACAAAAAATGTTGAACAGTTCGACTCCACTCATACTTCACTTCACCCTGTTCCAGCGGCGACGTGCGGCCGTAAAATTATTGAAGTGCTTTTTTGGAATTGTAATAATTTAAACTTTAAGTCATATGGACGATGGTTAAATTTAGTTTTAAGCGTGCGTCGTTCGTAAAAATGTATTGCTTTGTAAACACACATTCTACATTGTTTTATAAAAAGATCTTTAAAAACTATTATTAAGGTTGATTTTAGATAAATGTATACTTTTTTAAACACTTTTACTTGGCGACAGATTTTCGAGAGGTTTTGTATGGGACTGTGTATCTTGTATATTAGTGATCGAAGAATAATCAATCAAAAAGACTTCTGTAAAAAAGGGATTCTAATTTTGCCAACATAGGAGAGTAATTTAAGCTTCCTTGTACATAGATTGGTTCAAGCATACACTTTAATTTGCCTATTGCTTATATGAAATAATATATTTATGGTTTTTAAATTACGCGACACAAACCATTTTGTCGCTTGCTGTTCCATTTCTTGTTCTCACAAGCAATCGAATACATAGGTATCCAACACGGCCGGCGTCACCATAAAGTATCTTCATATCAAACATCAAAATCGATTCAGCGGTTTGGGCACAGACAGACGAACAGACACATTTTCGCATTTATAATATTGGTATGGATATGACTAACGCTTGTATAGTAAGTATACAGTGTCAGTGTGGATCTTTTAATTAGTAAAGACTAAGCAGCTTTGTGGAATGTTGATACAAGTCGGTAATCGTGTTATAACGAACTTTTGTTCTCTATGTAGAGCGCTCGCGCTGTAACAAAGCATTAGTGTTGTGCGCGTCTTAACAGCTAGAGTTCCGCAGGCGAAGTATAAAACCATCGTTATGTAGGAAATTGTAGACTTGCTGAAATCCTTATTTTTTCTGGATATTTTTAAACTAGCTAAAAGCCGAGCTTTGTGAGTCTGGTCACATATTTATAACATACTCGTATCTACATAATATAAATAAAAAATACAATGTTATATAAATCAACTAGATGTCCCGCGCGGCTTCGCCCGCGTAAATTAGAAATTTTACAGAATCCGTAGGTACATTTTCCCATAAAAAATATTTCCCCCGTTTTTCCCACATTTTCCTGAGTTTCTTCTGTCGTATTAGTCTTAGAGTAATAATATAATATAACCTTCTCGATAAATGATGAGTCTTACTCGATAAATGATCTATCTAACACTGAGATAAGTTTTTAAATCGGACCTGTAGTTTCTGAGATTGACGCGTTCAAGCAAACATACTCTTCAGGTTTATAATTTTAGGTAGATATAGATTTTTTTTAATTATCGCTTGACAAACTCGAGTCTCGATCTAAAAGACTATGAAATGGTATAATATGGTAGTGATGATGATGATGATGATGATGAAGAATGTAATTTGCATAGTAGCATATGCTTTCTGTTCTTAAAACAACGCCGAAACTCCCAAACTTGTATCTATAAAGAATCAGGAATTCTCTCAGCACCTTCCGAACCACGGTATACCAGGTATATCTCGGTGCAAAATCTTACTTGTTGGTAGCATATGCTTAGAATACTTCTCACGAAACCGAAGTCACCATATGTTTCCCTATAAGTTTTGAGGAGTTCCCTCGATTACTTATGGATCCTTCATCAGATCACCACTTTTCTGAATATAATACCAAATTGGGATGATACCCTATATACCAAAAGAAAAATTTTGAAAATCGGTTAACAAACGGCGGAGTAATCGTTGAATATAAGAAAACGAACATAACACCTCCCCCATTTTGAAAGTCGGTTAAAATTGTAGCCTATGTGTTATTTATTTAATATTTTAATCAGCACATGAATTGAATAACAAATTTTTTTTCAAATTAATCGTAGCACCATCTGTCAGGACAAACTAAAATTGAAATAGAATAATATTGAATGCGATGATAGCGCCGTCCGCCGGATCTAATGTAAAACAGTCCAAAATCAACAACTCCTTATAAATAAGAAATTAATTGAAAAAACATTTTCCAGTAGACCAAACTGTAAATCTAAACCATTCTCGAATCTCCATGAACACACACAAAAAATTTCATCAAAATTGGTCCAGTCGTTTAGGAGGAGTTCAGTCACATACACACGCACACAAGAAATATATATATTAAGATAAGCATGATAGTTTTTCCGTAAAGTGAACTAGAAAAAAATACAGGTTGTGGAATATACTAGGGCTCGCTTCGCTCGCCCTGATAAGTTCTGCTGAGGCTGTCGAGTCGCATATAAACTGAAAATTATTTTCGCTTATCTTAATTTTATGAAACAAATAGATATATGGATAATATTTGAGATATCTATTAGGTAATGAAATATAATTAATAAACAGTTTTTTGTCAACAAGTCTGATAAAATGTGGTCCAGTGGTTTAGAGCGCGACTCATGAGTCATGACTCGCAGGTCGTGGGTTCGATTCCCGCGTTGGAAACTTGTTATTTCCAAGTTTCGTTAGGACAACGCAGGCTGATCACCTGATTGTCTGACAAGTAGGATGATCCATGCGTCGGATAGGTATGTAAAAAGTCGGTCCTGCGCCTGATCCACGGAGCTAATTTTAATGAAACTGACCACCGTCACCGAAAACCGGTGTGGGAGTTATTATTATTATTAAGTGAGTAGTGAACCTGAGTAGTAATTTATGCAAAGTATTCCTTTATGAATTATCATAAGATACTCGTTTAAAGTAATTAATATGAGAATCGAAATATTAACTTTACAATTCGACTGCAGCGGTGATGCATTGTCTGCGGAACCCAGCTATGTGCGTCACGCTTGGCCAGATTTCAATAGCGGGTCATTGACCGAAACAACGCGTCCTTTGACAGTTCATTTCGCATATGGGCTACATGTGCGAAGAGCAAAAAATGAACAACCTACACAGACAAAACAGTTTGACGCTGGCTCAGTTTGTACACATTGTTTTAAACCTTCGATCACTTAGTGATCGAAGTTTTAAACACACTATGACCCTTATCATAAGCGATAAGACCAATGAACTTCTAAGATTAGGATTTAGTCAATGTAGATTGATATAGATTTAGACATGATATGAGATAAAAATTCAGAAGCAGGATATTTTGTCTTGGGATTCGCAATAGCCAGCGAGTGGACTAAAATAATAAAGCTCTTGGGAGACAAAAGTTTGCTCGGAGTAAGATAGAAAAATAAACTTGAGAGGTGTCAAGGGACACCCGGATGGAACGAAGTTATAAAAAAAACAAAAAAGAGAGAGAGAGACAGACAGAGAAGAACGTGCTACCGCACGGCTTACAACTATAGCATTTTTGCTATAATATACCGACACTTCTGTGTCATGTCGTTACAACTTTTTTCGTCTAGCCCTTTCGCAACGCGTGATAAGGAACATCGTTCCAATAAAAATATTCTTGGCTTGCCAGGGCTAATATAACCTACTTAAGTATTTTTTGTAATACAAAATTTTATGAAAAGCCTACTTTTGCCGAGAAACCGTTGCATAAATACAGGCTCTACATAACTAACTATAACACTTTAGGGTGTGTAAATGTGGGTGCGTCACTTGTATAGAGTTCATTGTAAAAGTAGTAGCGCTGAAAGAATTACTTTTTATATTGGTAAGGGAAAATTCAAGACGTTGAAGCATTTCTCATAGAAACGTAGAAGTCAAATGTAACTCTTTCAGCTCTACTACTTTTACAGTGAACTCTACTTGTACACAAGATTTTGTTTTGTTACGTATGTATAAAAGATGTCGTTTAGTACTGACCACATAACGGTCGGTGTTGTCAGCGTCCTGCACCAGATCAGCCAGTAGACAGAATATCCGGAACAGCTTGAACACCGAGTTGTCGCCGAACACCGCCTTGTCGCGCGACAACAGCGACTTGCGACACACGAACCAGCTCACCTGGGGAACATAATGGTTTACCTACTTGATTTTGCCCGAGGTTTGTTTATCGCGAGGTAATCGTACTATCAGAGAAGTTGATTCCTAGGAAGATGGAGGATAGGAGGAGGAAGACGCGCGGGTCGTCGCGAGGCGCCTCGAGGCGCCTCGCGACGACCCGCGCGGTCGCGGGAAGCCGCGAGCACTTTCCGCCGACGGTCGCGCGGCGCCTCAAGCACTTTTGAAGTTTTCAAGCGATACTAGAAGTTATAAGTATGTAAATAAAGTTTAAAACTATTTCACACCAAAAGTGCTCTTCGCGCCGCTGCCGGCCGCTGCCGATCCCGTGTGAATTGGGCCTTAGGGTATGTCCATAACTTTCATCAAAATCGGTTTAGCGATTTTGGGCAGAGAAGGCAGACATGCAGACAAACTTTCGCCTATATAATATCTATCTACTAAGGTCCAATTTCACCTACGTCTGTTAGTGTTAAGTTAAAATTTAATGTCTTCTCTTTCATTCATATGAAAAATGAAAGAGGAAACGTGATACTAATTCGAGCATTAACTTCAGTCGTTGATGAAATGGGACCTAATAGTCCTAGGCTTTGTTATATTTATAGTGTGTGTTTTTTGTAGAGCGTCCGTGGCCTAACCTTTGATTTCGTCCGTCACTGGAGGAAACCTGCACATAGTAGGCCCCAGACGTATTAACTAGTTCTTTCCCCTGGACTAGGCCGACTATGATGCGAGAATGCCGTATGCGCTTGGGCAACCATACGGACATTTAAAAAATCTTGTCCCAGGCACTACAGTATTTGAGGAGTGGTTACTTCGCTCTGAAAAATACTGTATAAATCATCCGTAACGGATGTAAAGGCTTAGTTTGTTATATTTGTAGGCTTACCTCACTAATTTTCTTCTCGTACTCTCTGACGAGGGGCAGGTTCATGGTGTTGGGGAGGTTACTGAACACCTCATGCTGCAGGTAGTGACGGAACTCGCTGAAGCTCAGCTCCGAAGACGACTTGAAATGATCCAGACCCTTCTCCACACCGTACAGGTCTAGGAGCGTGCCTAGGTTCGCTGTTAGGACCTGGAAATATGCGAAATATTGTCTATGTTTGTAAGGAAAATATTGGTAAATGAGGTCTTGCCTGATGATATTTAGTTCATAGTTGCGAAATCAAGTACCTAACTACCTAGCAATTTAAAATGGCGATAGACGTATAAATATCGATTTGGCATTGACGCAGACAACTTGTGGTCTATCTCACGCATTATTTAGACGAAATGCAGTCGTGAATACTTTTATATTATTTCTAGTATGAAATAAATTACTAGCAAGACTAGTAATTTATTTAATCTGTAATCTGTAATCTGTATGTATCTACAAATGTAAATTAGGATATAGGATATATTATAGTCATTTATCCCATAAAACAGAAGGAAAACGAAATATTACTATGCGTTACTTTCTAGGACGACTAACACTCACCATCAATGTACCTGAGGTAACCTCGGTAATCTAGATATAATATGAATTATGATATTGTTTAAAATATGAGTTAGGACTTAGGTATGTAGTAGAACTATATCTTACCTACAAATATTTGTAATGAGTAAGGTGCAAACATGCTGCATTCTAAGAAATGAGATTGTGTTATCATAACATCATATATTTACTAGCCAGGAACTGCCAAGTATTATACAATCATACAGCTTGTTTGTGCTACTTATTTCGACCTGGGCCTGATTCTCATACATCGAACGCTTCGATCGCAGTTCGATGAGGCAGACTGAGATCAAATGCGACATTCGAGGCTCATAAGAATTGGTACCTACCGAGTTTCCAGGTGCCGAGAAATTTTCCGATAAATGTGGATACAGTCTGGCACAAAACAGGAATATACATACCGATAAGAATGAAATCGAACTTTTTCTATAAGCCTTTGTGAGTGTATGGCTGTGCACAAGGGCGTACCCAGGATTTCAGCTGGGGGGGCAGCTCATACCTGTTTCGAGAAGATGGTCGGTATATTGAAACAATATACTTAAATCAAACTATCTGACTGAAAAGATATTTTGTTTCCTGACATTATGTTATGTTGTAGGTAAGACGTTTTTAATTCCCACTTGCAAAATTGACGCTTATATTGTGTTTTAGATTCGTAAAGAAAAAAGCCTAGTAGGTGTGCCTAGTGACTCATTCGCGACTCCCAAGTCAGCACTAGAAGAAATCCTTCAACTGTAGAACTGCGCCTAGCCTTTCAGTAGAGACTAGAGAGCAGTAAGTTGATAATTAGCTAGAACTCTTTGTAGTCTGTTGCTGTGCTGCCTCAAACAGGACTCTATGTTAACGGCATAAGAACCACCCTGATACAAAATAATTTTGAATGGATCTTGAATCTTGTACTGGCGTAGCCACGTCTATAAAGTAGTAGCCATGTCAATTCAACGACTAGACGCGACGCTATTCACGCGGACAAAAATATGAAGCTTTTTTTTTAATGGCCATTTTTAATGGTCATTTGTAATTATGCATCTCTACATTTAGTTTAATTACGTCTTAACGCCTGAACCAATTAAGATGAAAATTGGTTTGGAGGTATTTTGAGTTTCGGGTTCTTAATCCGAAATACATCATAGAAAAGTAGAAGACATAGAAAAGTTTTTACCACAATTATTGTTCGCAGGCAACATCTAGTAGAGTGTAGATTATAATGTCCTTTGGGACATAAATATACAGGGTGTAACAAAAACAAGTGATAATACTTTAGGGCCTGTACGTGTTCCTTGTAGAGAGTTCACTGTGAAAGTAGCAGCGCTGAAAGACCAAATTTTTTTTTCACTTTTGTATGGGGAAACTTGTGACGCTCGGGCCGTTGCCCATACAAAAGTGAAAAAAATTTTTCGTTTTTCAGCGCTGCTACTTTCACAGTGAACTCTTTACAAGGAACATGTACACACCCTAAAGTATTATCACTTATTTTTGTTACACACTGTATATAGGTACCCGACAGTTTAGACCAGTGATTCCCAAAGTGGGCCAGGTACACCCCCAAGGGTCCACGTGAGACTAGACGGGGGTCTACGTTGGCCCTGACAATTTAAAATGGGGGTCCACAATTATTGTAGGCAGGGTCTATGTAAATTAATGAGGTTAGCAGTTGTTTATTCATATTCCATGTAGGTAAATTGATTAGGTTAGCTTTTATGTAGATAGGCTTGATTTGTCTTATTAGAAAGCATAGGCAAAGGATGGTCATCAAATAATTTGATCAGAAGCGTGCTCAAAATTGTATGTCGCGTGTCATTGGTTAGCCACCCCTGGCTTTTGGAATAGGCGGATAATTGTTTGTAAAGCACAGCAATTGTTACTAAATAATCCCTAGATCGCGGATTCTTGAAAATCTATTCAATATTGTTCAAGTTTCATGGATTAGTATTGTACGGTACGGGGGTGTTTCAATGGGTCTGCGGTATGCTCCAACACTTGAAAAGTGGGCCACGAAACAAAGGAGTTTGGGAACCTCTGGTTTAGACCCCAAAAATATGCCTTTTACCTTTACATTTCATCGCTCTGATGCGAACGGCGAACGCTCCGACCTTTGCATAGTAGGTCATTTTTGGGACGCGCCTTTTAAATGCTCTACTTAATCCCCTCGTTAATAAAATGTTTGCACTTTGTAAATATATTATTGATAAACGCAATGTTTTGTATAAATGTCTAATGTGTAATATCTGTATACACATTGTAAAATGCAGATTTAGTATTAGAGGTAGAGTAATCTATACTAATATTATAAAGCTATAGACTTAAGAGTATCTCACGAACGATTTGACCGATTTTTATATCATCTGTTATATTAGATATAGAGTAGACCTCGGGGAAGGTCATAGCCTAATTTTTTGCGGGGAAAACGTACTGTTTTCGCGTATACCTATTACCTATCTTGTTTATACGGGCAAAGCCGCGCGGAACGTCCAGTGACTATGACAGTATATCAGATAAAGACTTTCGCCATACTACCAAGTCTAGTGAATTTGATCCACTATTTATCAACTTACAACACTAGCACGGATTAGTCACCGTATTTTGTAAACACGTTTGGGTGACGTGTCTGCCGAAGATCTCTCGCCTACTTACTGTATTAGTGATTTTGTCTAAGGATTTCTAAAATGATCTTTATGTGGTTGGAATAAAGGCCAACCACACAAAGATCATTTTAGAAACTGCGACAACTCAGAAGTCAGACTATGGATGTGAAGAAACAGATTCTATGATTCACACAATTTCTAAGGGATTTGTAATTTGTAACTTGTATAATATGTAGATACATGATATAACTGTTTAGTATTTGGATTTTGGACATTCCTTAAAATACTGTTCTGCATTCCGCAGACCGCAGGAGATCAGGAACTCCCACTGTGGATAGGTATCAACTATCAACGTAGGACGGTAGGACTGGCTGCGCCCGAGAGGACGGTAAATGGAAGCCCATTTACCATCTTTCCCTACCGTCCTACGTTGGTAGTTGGTACCTATCCGCTGTGGCCCGGTGGGAGTAGGTACTTAGCTCTAGCCACTAAAATTCAACGGTACTCTAACATCACGCGGTCCTTGCCGGAGCCAACGGCCACAAGAACATCAAGACATCCGCGACTCCATAATAGGCCCTTACATGGGCGTACGCAGGTTTTTTTTTTTTTAATGAAATAAGGGGGCAAATGAGCAAACGGGTCACCTGATGGAAAGCAACTTCCGTCGCCCATGGACACGCACAGCATCAGAAGAGCTGCAGGTGTGTTGCCGGCCTTTTAAGAGGGAATAGGGTAATAGGGGAGGGTAGGGCAGGGAAGGGAATAGGGGAGGGTAGGGAAGGGAATAGGGGATCGGGCCTCCGGTAAACTCACTCACTCGGCGAAACACAGCGCAAGCGCTGTTTCACGCCGGTTTTCTGTGAGAACGTGGTATTTCTCCGGTCGAGCGGGCCCATTCGTGCCGAAGCATGGCTCTCCCACGTATTAACACGTATTACCCAGGTTCTGGGCCAGGGGGCAAAGGCAAATCGATTTATTACGTCTTCTGTAAAAGAATCGCTCATATCTTTTATAAGTTCTCTATAAAAGTAATTCTCTATAAAAGATATAAGATACCTAGTAGGGACGTCAACATGATCTCCCTCGTTACGCCCATGGGAAGAAAAATAAATATTTTTTATAAGTAAGTAGGTAATTAAATTGTTTCACAATCTATATAAGCTGGTAGAGTTTAATGCGACTAGCTAATCTTATCATAGTTTTGTCGTATTCCCCAAAATACTTTATCCTAATTTCTAAACTAGCTCATGAACATCAACTGCTTATAAACTTAAATTTTGATCCTACGTAGTGACTTCTGTGTAACTTTTATTACGAGTACGTCTCTACTCTATCATCTACGACTATGTAAAACTTACTTCTCCATAGAGATTAATTATTATCGCAAAGAGATTGATATATTTTTTTTTTATGAAATAAGGGGGCAAACGAGCAAACGGGTCACCTGATGGAAAGCAACTTCCGTCGCCCATGGACACTCGCAGCATCAGAAGAGCTGCAGGTACGTTGCCGGCCTTTGAAGAGGGAATAGGGTAATAGGGGAGGATAGGGATGGGAAGGGAAGGGAATAGGGGAGGGTAGGAAAGAGAATAGGGTAGGGGATTGGGCCTCCGGTAAACTCACTCACTCGGCGAAACACAGCGCAAGCGCTGTTTCACGCCGGTTTTCTGTGAGAACGTGGTATTTCTCCGGTCGAGCCGGCCCATTCGTGCCGAAGCATGGCTCTCCCACGTATAAATATTATTAAGTATGAACCTACAATTATAAGAAAACATTTTTAATCAAGGATGAGCTTTAACCCAGACTGGGGCTAGTGGCTCCACAATATACAAACGTATGGTCACACCCTCTGCATCGATTTGGCACACCCATAGGTCCTATTAAGGTTTATAGCTTGAAGTTATTACTTTACTCCCATTACCTTGTAATTTGCCTTAACTGACTATACAGGATGTAACAAAAATAAGTGATAATACTTTAGGGTGTGTACGTGTTCCTTGTAGACTACAATGTAGAGAGTTCCGTATGAAAGTAGCAGCGCTGAAATGCCAAATTTCAAAAAATTCTTCTTTCAGCGCTGCTACTTTCACAGTGAACTCTACAAGGAACGCGTACACACCCTAAAGTATTATCACTTATTTTTGTTACATACTGTAGATGTCATTTACTTCGCTTAAAAGGTGATATTATTCATATTAAGTATCTAGTTATTAACTTTGCTCCGTTTTATTACATTTTGATTAATATATAAATAAAGCTCGGTTATACCTATGCTTCAGCCCTGCAGGTTACTACTGCTTAATTTATCTTAAATTTATTAAATTTTGATAAAGATAACGGCAAACACCTCTGTTTTAGGTCTTGCGCTGCCACTGCCTCTGTATTACCTAAGGACTAAAGTAATGAATGATCTTTGATCTTTCGTTCGTTCTCAAAATGACATCTTACCGACTTCTTAAAGGGAGGAAGAGTTGTTTTTATTATGAGTTGTATTTAATATGAAAGGCAGTTTGGAGAATGCATTTAGGTAGGACTTATGACCTCGCACGGTTGTGTCTTGCGACTTGCAAGGCCAGACACGGCAAAAGGTGTTGGTTCACACATATGACAAAGTTGCATTTATAATATTGTCCTTATATGGTAAAAACTCAAACATACGAGGATTTTCCACTTGTCTAGGGGGGCTGGATTGTAGCGGATTGAAAACACCCTATATTTACTGCCGAGGAACCAATTATTATACCTATTGATTATTACTATACTATCATCTCGAATACTTACTTAGTTCATTAATTTAGGCAAAACAAATTTAGTAAGTATATCCAGGACATAATATTTTGAAATCAGGTTACAGAATTTGAATTTTTGGTCAATCTGTAAGGTTACATACCTATTACCTAATTGAAATTTTACGAGAAATAAGTGTTCGTATAATGTGGTCGAAAACGTTGTACCTTAGTTGTCGTGTAAAAATTCGCACATAACTTGAAGACATTGTCATAAAACAATCAACATACCAATTATCCGGAACAAAAACACTAGAAGTTGCAACTTTCGCACCTTTAGCGGCTACAGCCCTTATAAGGACAAGAATATTACCTTCAGCTTAGATTTATGCACAAAATCATTATTCTGCAGTGAGTCGAACGCGTGCCATAAGCAGTTCGTGACGTTTTTCAACAGCACCGACATTTTGCACGACCGGCCGACGCGACGGCGAAAGATACACTGAGTTGAGGGCGACGGAAGTAAGATAATGCTGATATCATAATTACACAGTATAAAATATACAGTAGACTCAAAAGTGTCCTGTAAGGTTGCGTAAGTCCTGGAAATAAAACTCTATGATGGACTAAGACGATCAATACTCATTACCTACAGGCCATCCATGATCCACATAGCTGCAGCCAACCGGTAATCAAAAAGTTAATTTCCTTAATCTTAGGTCGATGCAATTTGGAAAAATTAAAGCAAGTTAAAATTAATCGTTACTTAAAATAACAAGATTAAAAATATCTTGTCACGTACTACGTCTAGTACAAATATGGCTCACTGTATACAGAATGTAACAAAACCAAGTGAGAATACTTTAGGGTGTGTACGTGTTCCTTGTAGTTTTTTTTTCACTTTGTGTGTGAAAAAAAATTGGGCTTTTCAGCGCTGCTACTTTCACAGTGAACTCTCTACAAGGAACACTTACACACCCTAAAGTATTATCACTTAGTTTTGTAACATACTGTATTATTTATATTGTGATAATAATGATCAAAATGTGTGGTCAAGATGGACGCTCGAGGTTTCAGAATTCCGTTATCCAATTTTGTGTGGGATGCAGTCTGCAGATTCGAACTATCACAATGTCTACCAAAGTCGTACAGCTCTATTTGCAACAAGAACGAGCGTCAGTCTTGTGCCCAAAGTTAGCAAACTTCTGTATAAAATAAGGTGGAAAACGAGCAAACGGGTCACCTGATGGAAAGCAACTCGCAACATCAGAAGATCTGCTGGTGCGTTGCCGGCCTTTTAAGAGGGAATAGGGTAAAAGGGTAGGGGAGGGTAGGGAAAGGAATAGAGTAGGGGATTGGGCCTCCGGTAAACTCCGAAACATAGCGTAAGCGCTGTAATTGCACGCCGGTTTTCTGTGAGCCCGTGGTATTTCTCCGGTCAAGCCGGATCATTCGTGCCGAAGCCGTTCTTGATGGTAAATCATAATATGAGCATAGAATGTAGAAATATTATATCTTTGTAGTTTACGTTAGCTTAAGTGGCCGTATGTGTTATGAAAGACTACTAAGTAGGTAGAAAACCCCAAGAAGAAAATGAAAAAGTCATAAGGATCCTTTACGATGTCCATACATTTTCACAGTTCTGGGTATCAACTAGCTATGTCCACACTGTGCACTTTCATCTTCAATTTTCGTCATCAACTTTCATATTGGCGCATTCAAATTCAATAATTGAATGCGTCAAGGAACGCAACGCCAATATTGTCATTTTTTAAGTTTTGGATACGGTCAGAGGGCATGCGACGCGACGTTCGCTATTGACTGCACTATAACGCATGCCCTTGACAAACAGAAAAAGGCACAGGGTGGACAAAGCTAAAGTTCTCTGTTGTGTCTATAGGCAGTTGTATCCCCAAAGACATGACAACAATACGGAAAAGATATCAAAACACCTTGTTATTAAGTAAACTCTATAGAACTATTAAATATACATATTTAATGCTATGTCATATGTGGTCTTCGAGGACCAGGAAACGAGAATGCATATCACCTGATTGTAAGCGATACTTACCAATGTCCATGGGCAAAACACAAGTTCAACATCTCTATTAAATTACGCATCGGCGCGAAGTTATCCCCATAACTGGGGATGGTGACTCATTGTGATAATAATAGGACAAAAACTCTGACCTTAGCGATACGGAGTTCCGTAGACCTTATACGTTATTAACTTGATTTCTAAAATCCTGATCAAAGGAGTAGGTGATTCGATAAACGACCCGTAGTTTTCTAAGCAGGTAACTAAGGGTGGGTTGCACCAGAGGCGTGGTTAAAGTTAAAGTTATGGTTATAGTTAAGGCTAACTTTAACCTTAACTTTGACCACAGAATTTGACAGATGACAACTGGTCCGACGAGCTGGGGCGCTGCTGGTAAAGGAGACCTGTCAAAAATGGCGTTTTTGTATGATGACAGCCTTAGTTCCTTTTTTCGCTACGTTCATTAAAAGCCATGTCGAGCTCAAGGTTATGGTTAAATATGGCGTCCAATGCCCATTTTAGACTTTAACCAAAGATTTGACATTTTGCATTGTAGTTATAGTTAAAATTACGGTAATAGCTAAAGTAAGTTGGTGCAACCCACCCTAAGTACTTGTCAGCCTGTAGTGGTAGATATTGAATTCTGAAACAGTAAATGGTTATGAAGTACGTTGTAGAAGAATATTATTCTATTAAAACGTATTTTATTATGATATCATAATATTATGCAAAGACGTGACGCAATCGCTTACCATCAGATGATAGGTCTGCTCGGATTTTATTTTCTTCAAAATCAGCGCAATATTTTAAATATGGCTAATTATCCAAACAGAAACCTTACAAGTCCATAACCTTAAGGTCGGCCATGCTAATGACTTCTGCAGGAAGCGAGCGAAGGCTGCAGTGCCATTTTAGGATCTTGGCGGCCACGCTTCAAACGACCGGTTTTCTAAAATTATCATTGTTGATACATGTTAATGATTATTATAAATCGTTTTGTCATCCTGTTTGTTCATTACGTAAGTTATTATTAACTATTTACATTGCGCTTTGCATTCTACACAATACGAGTAGCATAAATTAACTTACTAATTTAATTAAATAGTGGTGGTACGAGGCAAGAAACAAAACTTGATATCAAACACATTTTTTGTGAATTTAGCTTTAGGCGAGCCACGCGTAGCTAGTTTATAATACAGGGGTCACCAAATGGCGGACCGCGGTCCGCATCCGGACCGCCGCGCCGCCGCGCCGACCCATTGTGTGCGGACTGCGGACCAAGCATGTTCTATAAAAAATAATTTCAGTCTCGGCATACTGATGAACTTGTAGCAACAAAAAACTTTTCTCATTGATACAAATAAACACATTTGTAATTTCCGTAATTAAGTACATATTTTGTTTAGTAAATATTTTTTTTAATCTGTGGACCGCGAAGGTCATTTTAAAGCTTAGGCCAAACCTACGCGACCAAAGCGACTGCGAAGCGGTAGCGTCTACCGCGCGGCGGACGCTGCCCATGTAATCTTTTGACGTGGGAGAGCCATGCTTCGGCACGAATGGGCCGGCTCGACCGGAGAAATACCACGTCCTCACAGAAAACCGTCGTGAAACAGCGCTTCCGCTTTTACCTTCCGTACCCTCCCTATTTCCTTCCGTACCCTCCCCTATTCCCTTCCCTACCCTCCCCTATTACCCCTTAGAAGGCCGGCAGCGCACCTGCGGCTCTTCTGATGCTGCGGGTGTCCATGGGCGACGGAAGTTGCTTACCATCAGGTGACCCGTTTGCTCGTTTGCCCCCTTATTTTATAAAAAAAAAAATGGCGCCGTGCACACCTACGCGACGAACGAAAGCGCAAGCGCGTCAAGTTGTCAGACGCGTATTTTGAAGTGTACATAACTAGACTTCTTTTTTAAAACCTTTTTTATATTATTTTGTACAACTCTTTAGTTTATGATTTTTTGATTTGTTTACGTTTTGATAGATTGATTTTGGTTGTCATGATATTAAGGCACCTACCACATGTGCATGCAGCATGCTTGAACACAGTTTTGCTAGCGCATGCTTCTCGCATGAAAAGATGTAAGACTGACTTATCTACCACATGCATGCGCAAGCCACATTCTTGCCGAGATCGTCGGCGTATATTGACAAAAACGTTGTCAAACGTCGGACAAAACTTTTTTTTACTGTCTATGCTGGTGCTAGCCTCTAGCGTGGAAACATTGAAATAATTATTTAAATAAAAGATACTGAAATCTTTGGTAAGAGTTTATTTAATCCATCAATTACATCTATACACGAGACAAAACTGACAATGTACCGGATCACGTAGTGTACGTTACAAATAATACATTGCATTATCTACTTCTAAGGACATCATATAACTATTCGAAAAATGCGTTATGTGGTATGCTCGGTAATTTTAACAAAATCGATGCGGCCGTTTGGCAACAAACACCGCCACACAATGTATTGTAGGATAGTTACTCTCATTTAAGTACATAATAAGTATACATGAAAATACACAAAATACACGTTGGAATTTTGCATTTTTGTTCATTTCCTTGGAACTATAATTTTTGCAAAATTTGTAAAAATATTTTACTCACACTTATAATTTTATGAAACATTAGTCCGAAATAAAATATTAAAACAAGGGTATTTTTGCAGATTTATTATATAAATCCGAAAAAATTGGCTATGGTCTTGATGACAAACAGTTAAATCAAAATAGGTTTAGGCATTAGCCAAGTATACTTTCAATATATTTTCGAATAGTTATGACGTTTTAAAATATCAATTACTTAATGTTACACTAAGCAAGAGATTCTTAGCAATGACTGTCAAAATCTAAATTAAGTACCTAAGTACATGCCATCTCCCAAATCTCTTACAAGTTTTATAATAAGGAATGTAATGACGAAAATTTCATTATACAGGGTCAGTACACACCGACGATGCGACACGACGCGAGAATGCATCATAGACATACAAAGATTCTTACAATGCAACGCTGCAACGCGTTTTATGCATATTGCATAATCTTGTCGCTTTTCAGTGTGAGTGAGTGATCCTTAAACAGAATTTAAAAAATAGTGGTAGAATTTTAAATTTATAATATTATCGTCAAAGTACAACAAATCTTATTAATTATGATTAAGCTGTAAATAAAAATGTATGAAAATTGCTGACTCAGACATACTGGCGTGAAAGCTGTAAGTAGTCAAAAATACTAGTTTAAGTGCAAAATTGAATCGGTGCAATACTCGTTAAAAAATTATGTTAATGCCTGCATTCGCAAAAAACTATCAGACTTCAGAGTCTTTTTGGCCCTTATAATTATAGTAATTTAATGTTATAAAAACCTAGCTTTGTGCATATAGCGAGTTTGGATTACAAAAGTTTAATACATACTTATTGCATACAGGATTCATTTCTAAGGAGCATCAAACGTATTTTTTACGAAACCAATTTTGAGTCAAACTTAGCCAAATATTAGAAAAACGCTTAAAAACTAAACAATATTACATAAATTCATAAATGTCATGAAACAAGTTGAATAACTATGTAGAAAATAATTCTCTATTAGAAATCATTTTAATTACAAAATATAATTTGAGAAAAATATAATATTTCAGTTGATAATTTAAAGAATATCAAAATTATAGTAACAAAAATATACATCGCTGTGAAAAACAAGTAATGTTAGATTAAATCTTTATAATAAATTGTTATAATATATTGCTCGTAGACACATTTTTCCGTCATATTACAGAAAGATTGCAAAACATTTTTAAATTAATTTAAACACTTGCCGTACCCAACTTTACAATCACTCCACGAAACTAGGGACTGCAATGCGCACAATTGTTGCCAATAACATGACACTATTTGATCGCGACAAACCAATAACGGCTCTTGATCGCTGATCTACTCGTGTTCGTCAATTTTTTTTATCACGCAATTTTTTTTATTGCGCATGTCATGTCGTGGCAACGTTACAAATATGATCATTTTGGTTACACGTCAAGTTGCGTTGCCATGACATGACATGATTTTGACATGCGCAATAAGCTTTGCGCGATAGCAATTATTAAAATGAGGCGAACACGACTAGGGATCTGAAATCGAATACTGTGCATTCCACTCATATTTTTAATTCTTCGGAGTGGTTTTAAAGTTGTGTTCGACTCAATCTGAGTTTAACGTCTAGTGTTATTTGCATCGCTATGAGTTTGTTTTTATATTAAAGTAATAGCAAAATTAAACTCACATTTGCCTTATAATTTTTACAATTCAATAATAATGATAGAGCTTGGGCTAGTGCGAAAGTGACCAGCCGACTCTCTTATTATTTTCATAACGCCACGTTTATAAGATGGCGCAACGTCAAACTGTTAGTTTTATATTCGCCACAATTCAAACAACAGTACATACAAAACCGAGCTGAGGAAGAATTTAAAAATGGAATTACTAGAAACATGAGTCTTATTTTTTTAATTAAAATAATTATTATGATCGTTTTTTTTTCTTTTTTATTGGAATCCAATTGATTCCTTTTATTGAGGTTAGGATGAGGTCACTACACTACGTTAACGTATTTGACACATTTCGTATGGAAATCTAGGGGTTGACTAGGATACTTCACAGAACGTGCATTAAATACTAGGAAATATTAGACTGCTAAATTGCGAACCCGCCTAGCATCGACCCCTGCCCAAAGAGATGTCCTCCCATTTTTTCTATATTGTTTGACAAATTCTGCGGCCCCTCAAATGACCAGTCTGTATTTTCTGTTAAATTGGAAGTTTTTTTTTACTGTATATTTAATTATAGAAAAATTATCGGATTCCCATATAACTAAGTCACATTGATTCGTATTTTTATGGAAATGTCAAGTTGCTAATTGCTATAGCTAAGTATTTAAAATTTAGCAAAGGCAAAGGCGTACCCGCACTTCTTTTAGTAACAATAAAATTATATTTATTAGAACTTAGGTACAAGTACACGTTTGTTTAAATAAATATTAATTACGTTTTAGAGTGATTTGAGGGCCGGGACACAAAAACACGATACGACGTCGTGTCGTATCACTACGCGACGTTCTTTCACGATGCGAGTTGTCGTAGAAACTCATCATTGAATTTCTACGTGAGTTTCCACGACGCGACGTCGTACGATGTCGTGTCGTAGTTTTTTACGACGCGCGTCGTTGATTCCCACGACACGACGTCGCATCGTGAAACGACGTCACGTCGTGGTACGACACGACGGCGTATCGTGTTTTTGTGTCCCGGCCCTTAGGTGGGTATTCTGGGTTTCAAAGTTGTGCGTTAATTCTAAATTTCAATTAAAATTTAATTAAGAGGCATAATAATTGTGGAATCGAAAGTCTAATTTAACATGTGTACCAAAGCGACATGTGCGTATGTTAAAACACAAATGTTTCAATGGAAACAAAAACAATGTTTTTTTTTGTTAAAAATAACAAATATTATAAGGATTAAGGACTGTTCGTTTTTACTATAACATTCATGTTCAAAGTGTTATCAACAAAAATGTCAAATAATTTGTAGAAAAGATGAAAATTATAAAGAACTAATAATAATGTCTATACATATTACATATATATGTCTGTAGGTGAAGCTGTGAATTGCCAATACTGTATATACCTAGATTAACCACATGTACCACTACTTTTTGATTTGGGAAATGGTACATATAAAAACAATTTCATCAAGGAAACCAATGTAACGCTACTTATGAACTATAAAAATAGGAATAATCACAGCATTGCGTATAAGGGCAGTAATTCACGTTAGGTAAATCGTCAGTCTTGGAGTAAATAAAAGCACCATGACACACACCGTCAAATCGAATTTCGATTCCAGTCATTTAATACTAAATAATCAGAATTTATCAACTCGATTGGCTGGCAATCACAATTTTGTCGTCTGGCAACACACAAGGAGTAACGAGGGGCCACGACAAATACACACCTGTTAAAATTACGTCGGGCAACACTAATATGACAGCTGTCACAATTTTCACCTACGTCAAGAAACTTGACCAATACCTGAAAGTAGTCACAAACTTCTTCTACAAACAGAGACTCAACAAGTACCTGACAATTATCACAATTTCGAAACCCGACAGATACCTGACAGTCGTGACGACTTTGAAACTCGACAGATACCTGACAGTCGTCACAATTTTGAAATTCGACAGATACCTGACAATTGTCACAATTTTCGTCTACGGCAAGAGACTCGACATATACCTGACAGCTGTCACGATAACGTGTAGCGGGGACAGGAAGACACGGGGGGCGGGGGGCGCGCGGGGCGGGCTAGGCGGCGGCGGGGTAGGGCGGAGCGCGGGGAGGTCACCGCCCGCCGCGCCCGCGGCGACCCGGCTTGCCGCGACGGTTGAAGCCCCTGAAATAATAAGGAATATGGTTTAACCTGGCATCATGAGGTTGGGTCTGTGAGACCTGTCACATTTTGGTTCTAGTTCGGTAACTATGCGTGCGATTTGTCCACTTCTCTCAGTCGCTGGAGCTGTTGAGTTGTACTATGTATCGCAAGTAACGTTTTAGCCATAGCAAAGTCAAAGTGGAAGTTACAGGTGCACAAAATTGAAAAGGGTCTGTGAGACCCATCCCTGCAGTCGGTGTAATACTTTTCGACCCCCATGACGCCGGGTTAATACAGTAAAAGTAAAATTTTCATAGAGCATACAATACAGTAAGGATAAACTATCCTTGTTATCCAATGGGGAAGATTTTATGACCAGAGAGTGTTATTTTTGTAATCTCTATCGTTCTAATCAAATATTATTATTGTCGCACCAATGATCCATCACACGTCAAAAACAAACCAATTACGGCTTCATTTAAGCTTACAGCGCGTTCCCATCAAACACAGCGCGGCGTCGTCGACGAGACGCCGCCATCGTGAGACGGTGCGGCGACCGGTGCACCGCGCGCCCCTATTCAGGGTGAAACTTCCGAACAAAAATTGCGTTCCAAACTTAAACGAGGCATATGAAAATACCTATCAAAGTAGCATAATGCAAATATTGTCACATTTCGAACAAACTGAAGAGGTGCACGGGGCGCCGTCGTATCGTGGCAGTGACGACGCCGCGCCGTGTTCCATACCTGAATGGCCCCTTGTATGATGCGCGATTCGGCGATGCGGGCGAGGCGGGCCCGTCGGATGATGTGCTGCTGCCGGGTCGCGCGCCGCCAGCCGCCTCCACCTTCACGTCCTGAGTGCCGCTGGTCGAGACCTTCGGTTCCTATACATAAGGTTTAATAGATGGAAAAGTTTGTTTGTTTGTATTGAATAGGCTCAAAAACTACTGAACTGATTAAAAAAAATATTTACTACTACGAGTGTGTAATGATAATCCCATCAAAAACATCCTGTAAAAAAACCAAGTCTCGCAACTCAGTTTTTATACCGTAAAAATTTATGAGATCCATGCAATACCAAGTCGGTTAATTTATTCAGTCCCTACCTAGGGGACCTTCTGTCTCAAGTTATTACGTAAGTTATTATCATATCAATATAAAAAATCTTTTACGTTTTAAATAAATAGATTGACTTGGACATCCCATGATTAGATTGTTTGATATAACACTATACAGTATCACACAGCACTACGGGCCTGCATCAATCGCATGGAGCGCAATAAACTAAACAATCTAATAATAATATAATAATTATGTATAAATTGTAAGATACATTGTGTTTTCATGCGATGTCCAAGTCGATCTATTTATTTAAAACGTAAAAGATTTATGATATTGATATGGTAATAAATTACGTAATAACTTGAGACAGAAGGTCCCCTAGGTAGGGACTGGATAAATTAACCGACTTGGTATTGCATGGATCTCATAAATTTTTACGGTATAAAAACTGAGTTGCGAGACTTGGTTTTTTTACAGGATCTTTTTGATGGGATCTCACTTCTTTTTGTAGAGTTCTACTTTTCTCCTTTTTGGTACCTTTTACTACTATAAATATCAATAAAGATTTTTATAAGAAACAAATAAAACTAACAATTAATAATAATATAATCGTTATGTATACAGTATTACTATACTACTTGCCTTTCATCCATACTAATATTATTATAATGCGAAAGTGTGTTTGTTTGTTTGTTTGATTGTCCTTCCTTCACGGCCTAGCGAAGTAACCAATCGATTTGATTTTTGACGTAGACTTAGTTGAAAGGATGAAGAGTAACATAGGCTACTTTTGGTCTTGGAAAAACGTCAGGTTTCCAAAGGAGGTTTACAAGAATATTCGTATTTTACGCAATTTTTAAATTCCACGCGAGCGAAGCAAAAGCAAGCGAAACAAAAGCTAGTGCTTCATATATATATATATGTCGCAGGGAAAAGAAGATATCAGGGATATCCCGAAATCCCTAGGGATATCACGAAATCGCGGTAAATACCGAATATTCTTGTTTCTTACGTCTTCTTACTAAACACATCTAGCGATATGTCATTTCACTAAACTAAATCTAGTGAAATGTCAGAAAAGCGGATACCGCCGAATAAAAATCGAGCTACGCATTTCTCTCGCTCGCTCTAATACCCTATTACTATCTTATGGGGGCGACTAACCCTAAATTGACGATTTTATAATTAATTTTTATACTTGAAAATAAGCCCCGAATTGTTTCATTTTGTAGACATAGATACTACATTATATTTCCGAGAATCAGACCTAGCAAAAACACGATATCTTAAAATTTTCTCGATCACAAAGATGCATCTAATTTTCACGAATTTTTCATATATTGCCATAATCGTGCATTAAACTAAGTTAATATTTTAACACATTGTATAGAATTCTATCATTGAGGAACTGACCTAGCGGATTTTTTAAATGTTACATATTTATCGAGTTATTAGGAAAAAAATAATTTTCTTTTTATTAAAATGAATCCGCGGCGTCCTTTTTCACCTGGCATATGAAAGACGGGCGAGAGTGTGAAGAGAGAAGGACGATTTTTTGTTTGTCTCTTAACGCGAATGGGGCATTATCAGCGTGAAGGGATCTTATTATCGGTATTGAGTTATTAATATCCCTATAACACTTAACAGGCTATCGAACCATGCAAGTAACATGCGCGTAAGTCTGGAAAATATAAAAAAATGTTGAAACTCGAGAGTCGTAAAAGGTGATATTTAGAAAATCGCATTCAAACTTAACGTACACGTAATAATTTAGCGAATAAAATCACACGAGCCGCGCCAGCTCGAGCGACGCATTTGTTTCACTCCCACTAGTGCCCGTGTGGGTAATAGAGCGAGCAAGAGAAATGCGTAGCTCGATTTTTATTCGGCGGTATCCGCTTTTCTGACATTTCACTACATTTAGTTTAGTGAAATGACATATCACTAGATTTGTTTAGTAAGAAGACGTAAGAAACAAGAATATTCGGTATCTACCGCGATTTCGTGATATCCCTAGGGATTTCGGGATATCCCTGATATCTTCTTTTCCCTGCGACATATAGATACCTATCTACAACTATTACTCCTTCGAATATACGTACGGAAATATCGATGGTACCGGTAAAATGATTCATAAATTGCAATTAATGTAACTTTGTTATCTTATACAATATGTAATATATGGGATTACAAGGTTATTCACGAAGTTAGAGAAAGAAGAAGAAATCTGGACAGTCATTATAAAATGTTTATTAGGTTTTTCCCTCAATTAAGACACTAAACACTAGCTAGATATCTCTCTACCGATGATATTGATGGTACGGGTATAATGATTCATAAACCGCAAATGTAACTTTGTAATCCTATACATTTATATGGGATTACAAAGTTATTTACGAAGTTAGTGTATCTAGAAAACTAGACAGAAATTTCGAAATATTTGAATTTTTCCTTGATTTAGTCACTAAACACTACTTATATTCTAAATTTGAAGGGTCTATGTCAGCTAGAAGTGCCTAAGACTTTTGGTGATCGGTCAGTCAGTCAGTCAGTGACAAAATTAAGAAACTTTAACAAGTTACAGTTCTTAAACTACTGGTTCAAATTGAACGAAATTTTAAATATACCGTGTTTCTACAATGCTTGCTTAGCAGCTGAAATTCAGGCTTGTTTTATCCACAATGAAGTAATAGAGGGTCAAAAAGAGCTTGAATTGGTTCGAGAAAAGGATGGTACGGCCGTGCCGCTTTTTTGCTCGACTTGGCGGGGGCACTACCGTGCCCCCAGATATCTTCTAAGTCAAAAGACCGGCTACTGATCTCATCGAGATCTTCCAAATATCTTTTTTTTTGTTTTAATTACCATTTTACTTGTTATTAAAAACGAAATTAAATGTTTTTATCAAAGTGTACCTCGTTATCAGACGGAGTAGTGATAGTCAACGGTGGCGGCCCGTCGTCCCCCATGCCGACCACACCGCCGCGCGCCACCTGACGAGCGAGCAGATCCGCCATGCGTTGTTGGAGAGCCTGAAAAACAACAAAGAGAAGAATGATTTGACACTTAAGATATACAGGGTGTAAACAAAGTGATAATCTTTCAGCACTGATAAATTACTAGAGAACTCAATACAGGGGACTCATACACCTTGGGGTGTGTATGAGTCCCCTGTATAGAGTTCTCTGTTAGTTTATCAGTGCTGAAAGATAATCTTTTTTTTAACTTTTGTATGGGCAATCTCATGATGCTGGGAAGCTTGCCTATATGAATTCCAAAAAAAATAAACTTTATTTTGATTTCTGTTGAGTTTCGGTCACCGGTGACCGTATGGGGCTTGACGAATAAGGGACACATAAACACTATAAAGAATTATCACTATGTTTTGTTACACCCTGTATATGAGTGAGGACTTAGGGCCAACGCTAAAACTCGCGCGGGCGCACGCTCGCGTGTGTATAAATGAAAAAAGTATGGGCAGCGCAGGCGCGTTGCGACGGAGCGCAGACGTGGGCGACCACGCTGCCCATACTATTTTTTATGTATGAGCATGCGCCCGCGCGAGTTTTAGCGTTGGCCCCTAGAGAACATAATATTTAGTCCGAAAGTTGAAATAGAATACAGTATAGAATGATAACTCTCATATGTTGGGGTTTGTGATTGTGTGCATTGCGTTTGATTTCGCGTGTGCTGTGTTGATGGGAGGGTTGTCTGACTTAGCTCCATTTCCAGTTGTACTTCTAAGTCAGACCTATTATTACCAAACCTTGGGCATTTAATGAGCAGGTGGAATATTGTCTCGTCCTTTGTGGGGTCACAAATGCAGGAGGGGCTGTCTTTAAGGTGGAAACGATACAAGTATGCTGCGAATCCTCCATGACCGGTTATAACTTGCATGTGTGTAGGCGTTATTGTAACATGCCTTAGTATTTCCCACGCCTTTTTAACAATGGGGAAAAAAAGTTTTGTGACCGATCCGGTTAAGGAGGATTGGTATCTTTCCTGCCACTTAACTGTTGTCCCCTTCCTTATTTTTCTCCGTATATAGGACATTGGCACTCTGTTGTAATCTGAGGCCATGTTTGTGGAAGAAGAAGTTTACCTTTAGTTCAGCAGTTAAGTGGAATGGTGGAGCAGTGAGAGAGTCCACAGGTGGTGGTGCCTTCTTCAGTGTTTCCACATCAAATGCAACAAGACAGCGGCAAACTGGACATGTTTGCTGAAATAATAATTTAATACCAGTTTAAAAATATTGACTTATTGGCCTACCTCCTTTATGTTTATAGTATAAGTAAAATTAAATTAAATTTTTAAAGCAACATTCATATTATTTGTAAATTTGAATTGCTGAAAAAATGAGAATACAAATCCATTGGGTAACACAGATATACACATACTATATTATAAGAAATAATTTATACTTCTTTTATATTAAGTATGAATTACCTGGTAAGCAGGTGCCTGAACTTGCTGCCAATTCGGCAGCTTATCTAATTCTTCCTGGTAATATTTTTTACCAGCAATCAGATGTTTGGACAAGCAGTGGCTGTGGAAGTGGTGATAACACTGCGTCTTGATGAAAACATCACCCTGCGTGAACCCGTGTAGGCAGATCACACACTGACCGCTGGGGAGGTTACTTTGAGTTAAGAATTCACGGACAAGCTGAAATATGATAGTATGTTTTGTTATTTCATCAAAGTGCTGGTCTTCAAAAACCTAGTTTATGAATAATATCACTGAATAATATTGCAACATCAACTCACCTCAATCAATTCAAATATAACTGGGTTACCTAAGTTTATGTTTAACATTTCTCTAATTTTTGTATTAATAATTGACAGTAATTGGTCATCCAAGCCTCGGGGATTTCTGAGGAACACTTCTGGACTGCTGTCAGGGTAGTCCGGGGTCAGTCTGACCTCCAATGTTATGCACACAAACTGTTGATCAATATTATCCGCAGTCGACGGATGGATAACAGTTTCGATAATTTTTGGCACTCCATCTTCATGTTTCACAACCAGATCTTCAATTAAAATCGCTTCCAAAGCCTCTATTTCGTCGTAAACCCTAAAATAATTAAGTATTACAAGCCAAACGACTCCAAAAACACGATACTCTAGGAACAAATTTGCTAACAAACCTTTCGTCTACTTTCGCCGACATGATGTATGCGAAGGGACGTTTCGACTAAAGTCTAAAATAAATCTAGGGCTAGGTCTGGGAGAGGTTTTTTTAAATGCATTCAGTTCAGGCAAGCGCAATGCAGTCGTGGGTGCAGCGAACAGCTGAGCTGGGGGCCGAAACAAGTTGAAGTTCCACAAAAATCAATCATGCCGTTCAACAATGACAGTTGACTTGACAGATTATAGAAAATCCATAGACTATGGCCTCACTAGACCATAGAGTAAAAATCTTGTATTCTTACCATGATTTTTACTGTAAAACCTTTGCCAGCGCCCAGCATTGGGTAAAATAAGTTGGGAAAACCCTTTGGGAAAACCAAAGAAGGAATATAGGGCGAAGCCAAACGAGCGTAATTTGCCGACCCGAAAGTCTGCTACTCATAATTACTCAAATTATGAGTAGCAGACTTTCGGGTCGGCAGAATTCTGCTGCATTCAGTTTCCTGTTTGATTCACACGAGTGACGAGCGTATAGTCTGTCAAGAAAGTGAAGAAATTAAAAAGTGGCAACATTGTAGTGTCATTCCTTTCAAATCAATCTAAGAAAAAATGGATAGCACTACGATGTTGCCTCTTTTTAATTTCTTCACTTTCTTGACATACTATAATTTTGTGAGTCATGATTTGTTTATACAAATATGTTACGTCCATACTATTTTCCGGCTTAAATCTCTTCCGAACAATTTTCAAATTCAAAATTGCAAACATTGACAAATTTGACAGATAAGTGAAACAAAAGATACGAAAAACCATTTACATAAAAGACACAGTTCTATTTTTAAACGTCGAATCGTATCAGTGTCTCTTTATTCGCCTGAGCTATGACGAAAATTCGATTTTTTCCAGATTGCTCGAAAAAATAATTGAAAATGTAAATAATCGAGGTATTTAATGCAATCAAGACATGTGGTAAGAGATTCCATGTGTTTTTTGTTTACTTTCGAGTAATAATTGGTACATTTTCGATACACGCACGACGTCATTTTCAATTTATTTAGGTAAGACAAGACGTGGCACGTTCGTGACTGCGCTCGATGCAGACTAAACCTCAGCCGGCCCAATTGGGCCGAATTTGAATCTTCACAACGCGCGCGGTAGTAACATATCTGCTGAATTGCGGCTCTTCACGATGGGCCAGCGTAGTGGGCCATCACGATGGCCCAGCGTGTGGAGGATGTAGTGGCGTAGGATGGCCGATGGCGCCAGCGCTGGCCGTAGAATGGCGGCGGTGTCGGTTTTTCGGCCGCACATCAAAGGATGTTGGCCCAGCGATGGCGGTACGCCTCTACACGTTGGCGATACGACAGTCGGTGCCTGACCGCGGTTGAGTGAGGACGTCGTGATTCGTATTACAATTTACGAATTTTATTCAAAATGACGAGTACGTGGTCTCATAATAAATAAAACTATATTAATATGATAAAGCCGAAAGTTTGTATAGATGTTTGTTACTTTAGTTACTCTTTTACTCAAAACTACTGAAGAGATTTTAATGAAACTTTACAATATTTATTATAGCTTTTACATTATATATGTATTATCAGAGAAGTTGATTCCTATGCAAATCGGGGACTTAAGTAGTTTGGTTGCGTTACGTCTTGAACCCAGCTGACAGATCACAATTAACATTGAATTGACTTAATCGACCAAATAACGTTGGTCTGTCAATTGCATAGGGATCAACTTCCTCGATGGTACATAACTCCTGACTCTTTAAAGATACAATTTTGGGAGTTTCGGCGTTGTTTTAAGAACGGAAAGCATATTATGCTATTATTATATTCATCATTGTGATCATCATTACTACCATAAACCATTATTTTAATTTTAGTCTCGAAATAATTATTCCTAGAATTTAAGAGAAGGTTCACATTAGGAGGGAGGTGATACGAAGTTCACCGGGTCATTTGGTGAAGTCATAAATTATTAAGAATGCACGTTTTGCATTGCGCAATGGCTAATGCTTACACGCAATGAGTTTCTAAAATAGTAACATAGAATATCATTGCTTACACGTCTATCTTGAACGACGTTTAGATCACAACTGAACACGGCCATCATGTAGAGGCGTTGCAACCATTGCATAGCCATCGCATGCGCCATTCGATCGCCCAGCGCTGGCCCATCTCGAAGAGGGGAAATAAGTTTTTCATCATTGAAGTGAAAAATATTTCTGTGGTTTACGTGATTATCTAATTTAAACGTGACGAAAACTTTGAAAAGAAATTGGCGAAAACTGCTTTTAGCTATGATTAGTAAATACGAACAAAAAAGAAGTGAAAAGGATGCAATTTTTAAATAAAAACAAGGTTGTTTACATGAAATATCCCAGTGCATTGGTAAAATATTTTGATACCTTCAATTAGGTACTTACAATTATTTAAAATCATTATTATTTATCATGTAATTGAATTTATTGTTTTACAGGTAACATAAATGATGCAATTTGCAAAGGATTCAGTTATGCAAGTTAAAATATCAAGCATAAATAAATCATGAGATATTATGTTCCAAGAAGAGTGTTTAAAGACAAAATCAGTTCCCAGAGATTTCTTCTTAGACCGGTAAGACCCTAACGTTACAAAAAAAATGCCTGAAAGCAACCTTGTTATTGAATGCTTACTTTATTTATGAACATATTTTCAGATGTCAGTGTTTGTATCCTAAAGAGAATTAAAAAAGAAGGCCACATAAATAAATAAAGGGATACAAAGTTTTTGGCTCACGTATTAATACGTGAGCCAAAAAGTTTGTATCCCTTTTGACGAAAAATGGGGAAACGTAGGTGAATGAAATTTTGCACAGTTATAGTTTATATTATAGTGAAGGAGTGCATCGAGCTAATATTATTTTGAAATTATGCTTTTATCATACATTTTTTTAACAAATAAAACATCACACACACTACAACACACACACTAGGAAAACTGACAGATTTGTGAGTGACAAGCCTATACATACGAATTATTATACTCTTTTACATTGAGGTACTATACACTGGAGAGAGCCTTATATCGGTGTATAAGCGTCAAAAGTCGTCTGCATATTTCAAGTAATAAAAGTGATAATAAAGGTTTTTAGTGAACATGATATGCTAGATATTGTTGAGTTTTATGGTTCTGCTAAATAATAAACCATAAGAATGGCCAAAGAATGCCTCAAACACGTGGATTTAACATTAAATACGTAAGTTTTGAACAGCGTTTTTTGGGCTTTTCAATCGGTATTTTTGTAAGCTAAAAAGATAATTTATTCGTGCTATATCAGGCATTAGTGCTAAAAATGTGACATCAATTAATAATTTGGCTATAAAAATTGCATAGCTTTTTACGTGTGTTTACGGATTCTCATCACTTGAACTATAGTTAATCGATATCATGAACTAATTGACTTTCTTTCCTGTATCATAATGTGCTTCGAAATAATCGACAAATAGAAATATTCAAGAAAATAAACGCACACTACTTGTATGAAAATAAGCACAAAATGGCCACGCGATGACGGGCTAGGACTACATCTATATATAATACTTTATCTATGCTCTTTTATTTATTGTTGAAGTCAGTTGACAAATTGAAATGGATTATAGTTTTTTTATTGATTTATAATAGGTTTATGGTAATAATTAAGTTATACCTTTTATTTTGACATTGTTATGTAATTTAAAACTTTTACGTCTTATTTCGATTTAAGGAAAATAAATAAATAACTTTTTTGACCCATTTTTATTATATCGAGTACAAAACTTAATTCTCTACTGCATAATTATACATTTAATTTGTGTATAATAATTAAGCAATGCAATACATTTATTTTACACCAGAATATGTTGCGCAGAAATAAGTTTATAGCGCTAAAACCGTGCATTTTCCTGTTCAAATAGACATACTTTCGCATTATTAAAATGTAATTATTACATAAATAAGTACATATAATATCTAACTAAAATATTATTAAAATATTATTTGCTTTAGGTAGGGAAATTGAATAATATTAAGCTACCTAATGGTGGACTGTGGATCTACGTAATTTGGTCGGGTCGTTAGTTGTTACATATAACGTAGATCAGCCATCTACCTAAAAATAAATTTCATCAGAGAAGATGATTCCTAGGCAGATGGCGGACCTAAGTAATTTGGTTGAGTTACGTCAAACCCATCCGACCGATCACAGCTAACATTGATTTGACATAAATCGACCAAATGACGTGGATCAACTGCCTAGGAATCATTTTCCTCAATGGTACCGTCGAGGAAATTGATTCCTAGGCAGTTGACAGACCAACGTCATTTGGTCGGTTCATGTCTTCTTTTAAAAATGGCCTCCCTTGAGGAATAGCCAGTATCAGTGTGGCGGGATAAAAAAATAACTTGGTCGCCATCGACGACAATCACTCTGCTCTGTATAACCTTTGTGAATGTACAAGTAAAAAAAGAAAAGAAAGAACTCGATTCAAAATAAAGAATTACATTATATACAATTAAATCCACACAGGACCTGTAACAATACTGGGAAGGCAATAGCGTGTAAATAGCTAAATTGCCTGCGGGAAAGTACTCTTGAATTTTGATGCACTTTTTTCTCGAATGCCATCAAGCCCGGTCCGCGGCAAAAGGGACCAGCAAAACACTTGTCATCTGTCAAGTGTCAAAGATATGTTCTTCGTCTTCTTCCGACAGTGGTGAATTACCATATTATGTTAAAGGTTCATCCAACGGTTGATAAACAGAAACTCCAAAACTGAGCTACATCCCAACAGTGGAAATCAAACACAACACAAATCCAGAGTGTAATTTGAGAACTTATTATTTAATTATTAAGGAAATTAAGGAAATATAATGTATTAAATTATAACAAAATTAAGTGCACAACCAAATACAATCGGTTCATGTCAATTCAATATTAATTGTGATCTGTCGGCTGGGTTTGACGTAACGCGACCAAACAACGTAGGTCCCGCATCTGCCTAGGAATCAATTCTTCTCTGATAATACAATGTACATACATTCATAACAATTTACTTTTATTATGGCACCATTCATACAACATTAAAGCGACAGAAGCTTAATGTAGGCTGGTGTCTATTTAATCTAGTTAGGTATACCTACCTACATTACATAATCGTAACAACACCTTATTAGGGCAAACTATCGAATCGTTGAAGTTCCTATAATTATTATTGGCGCCTTAGATTTTGTTTGAAAAGGAATGCCAGTAAATGATAGGATTCTCTGTAGTTGCCAATTATTTTGTGTTTTTTTTAATGCCAATAATAATAGAATTTTCTGTACTCAAGTGCCAATAATTAATTGGGTGTTTTATGCACGTTAGTTGGAACGGTTCGATTCAGGTCTATATCTAGGAGAGGATCGTTGTGAGTGTATTCTGGTGAGGAAACTCGGGGTGCAGTCGAGCGAGGAAGTGTGAGGCCTGACTGGCGAAGGTCCAGTGCGTCCCTCCAACCAGTGCGTCATCATTTCTCCTTTGCCCTGAAATGATCAAGAAAAAATTAAGATGTTACTTTTTTATGAAAGAAAGGGGCAAACTTCTGTCGCCCATGGACACTCGCAACATCAGAAGAGCTGCAGGTGCGTTGCCGACCTTTTAAGAGGGAATAGGGTAATAGGGGAGGGTAGGGATGGGAAGGGAAGGGAATAGGGGAGGATAGGGAAGGGAATTGGGCCTCCAACTTTGGTATCGCTCAAAAGCCGTTTTATCTAAGAAAAACTGCTTGTATCTGATATAATTAAGTAAAAATAAAATAAAATATTATTATGATGTCTGTTAAGCAGACGTACCTACAGATAGAAAAATTTAAACATACAGATAAGAAGACAGTCTCACTTTTACTTATAACATAGAAAAGACAATTCCGAAAACCTTAACATCCACAACTCCACGTGGCGCTGTAACGAACAGTCCAGTTCGATCCAATGCCCTCTTCACGTCATCAGATATTTGTATCTTCATCGCTGAAATACAATAAAACTCATGAGTATTTAAACCATAACATGTTTGCAATAGATCTTTCAGTCGGAAATCAAATCGCGACGCACGGACCAGTATGGATCACATAAATATCTAGATATCTAACATCCCCTGGATATGCCCATATGAAAGAAAGAGACAACAATCACATCCGCCATAAGAGTGAAAGAGACTTACGTTCCCCGGTACTCTCCATGCGGCTGGCGGTATTAATGGTGTCACCGAAGAGACAATACCTGGGCATCTTGGTGCCCACTATCCCCGCGACGCAGGGACCAGTGTGGATTCCACTCCTCATGCATAGCGTCTGAAAATCACGTCACATTATAAAGGCGAAAGTTTGTGACTGTGTGTGTTGTACTACCAGAGAAGTTGAATCCTAAGCAGATGGCGGATCTAAGTAATTTGGTCGCGTTAAGTCAAACGAATCCAACCGATCACAGCTAACATAAGCCGACCAAATGACGTTGGTCCGTCAACTGCCTAGGAAACAATTTCCTCGATGGTACGCGCTTACGTAAATACTACTGAACACTGACAGTTTAGAGTCCATGATAAATAAATATTTATCGCAAAAGACGTGATTCTAGTGACATATTGTGCGCGTTGAGCGAGTGTACCTCAGCTGACAACTGAGACGTACTGGGCCTGACTATAAGCATAGTGACCTCATGAAGTAACATATGACAGACATCTTCTTTTGTATTTCATAACTCTGCAACTAGCATTGTAGCATTGCATTGTTTTAGATATTGTACACATGTGCCATTATCCCCTCTCGTTACGCTCTTAAAGTTTTGCGAGATCTCGACAAGAACACGCCAGAAAGCAGTACCGGCTTTAGCACTACCGGCGCCCTGGGTGAGATTTCTTCGGTGCCCCCTAGCTGTAATTCAAAGACATACGAAAGTAGACTTAAAAGTATGACTGCACCCCTTTATGTTTGCCGTCGGCGCCCTGGGGCAGTCGCCTAGCGTCGCTCCACCCCGCCGCTACTGCCAGAGGCACAGACATAGATTAAGATAGATATCGCATGCCCCATTTGTATGAAAACGAGCGTGTCACTTTTTTCCTACCTACTGTGACGTACCGATGATAATAAACGTGTCCATTATCTAGGCTAACGTTCCTATTCGAATTTCTACAGCTCAATACGGCACAGTTAGGCATTTAGCAATTTTTAAAATTCCGATTGACGTCCGATTCCGATAGCAGACTATAGAACAGACTTTCGAAAGACGAGCATCACTCATTGTTTGGGAACGCGATATGGCACGCGAAGTACATTACACATACGGTATGTATCTTGATCTATGTCTGTGGTCAGAGAGCAAGCCATGCAACATGCGAAGCTAGGACACAGAGCCGCATTACCTAAGTACCTGATCAGGACGGTGCGGCAGGCGGCACATGGACGTCGCCTCCAGCAGCTCCAACGCCATACTCGCTATCTCTGTCGCGTGCTTGTTACCTGGAAAAACGGAAAAGTTGTAAGTTTAGCAAAGGCACGACCGTACCATATAACTATTCTCAAAGCGGTCTGCGGCTCTTCATGTGCTCATTGCCAAGCCACTCTAATAAATTTATTATGAAATAGCGAAAATTATTGATATAGTATGTTAATTTAAACTTACAAAATAAGTTGACGAAGAAGGCTTGGCCTTATGATAAAAAATTGCATAGATAGACTGTCTTTTTACATTTCATGTTTTTGGTGGGGTCTATACTTACCATTTCTCACAGGTAGCCCGGACGCCACCATGTAGGAGTCTCCAATCGTCTCTATCTTGTACACGTCGTAGCATTCGATCCTCTCATCGAACAGTTTGTATACAGAATTCAGGAAACTTATTACCTGAAAGTAGTAAATTGTAATATTTTTTATCATTAATAGTGTTGAATACATATATTATATTAAGTGTAACACGCATATGTATAAGTAACAGAAATCAGAAATGTAATGTAAACTGGTGTAGTTTTCTGAAGTTAATTAGCAGTGTTTTAGAAACTAAATTCGCTCATAAAAGTTGTTATCAAAGTTACTTCAAGTCATAAGAAATCGTTTAAGTAAGGTTCGGGCGGTCTAGCATAAAGAGGTTCTAATGTAACTCTATTTTGTGATATTGACCATGGACGTAATAAAAAAAGGCGGACGGAGTCTTGTTATATACAAAACTGTGTCTTCACTTTTCTTCAGAGTCGGCCACACACACATTCAATGTGTGTGGACCGTGTACATACAGTCAGCTGGCCGACTCTGAACGACACAGTTTTGTGTATGGTGGGACTCCGTCCGCCTTTTTTATACGTCCATGGTATTGGCAATAGAAAGCAAAGGCCAAAGCAAGTCATACACAGTACATAACATTACCGCTCTGACGGCGGCACTCAGTCATTTAATGATAAGATTTTAATTTAATGAGAACTTTGACGACTCTCCATACATTATCCGTCTACAATATTGTAGTATTCATTAAATTAAACTAATTACCATATGCATATGCTACGAACCTTTCGACTACGTGTGACGCTTGAATCTAACCTTCACGCGTTTTTGTCTGCAGTCTGTCTATCTATCTATCTATCTGTTCGTTGAACTGCTTTTGATGAAAATAGTTGATATTTGGCTTTGAGTTCTGGGAAAGATTATAAGATTTTGACAACTGAGCCACAGAGAGACGACCTCTGTGGCTCAGTTGGTGGTGCGTTGCTAGCGCAAGCCGGGGGTCACGGGTTCGAATCCCGCCGATGGAACAAAACGTTTTCAATGTTCCTGGCTCTTGCATGTGTATTAAATATATGTATGATATACTAAAAATCTTAATATATGTATAGTATCAAAGTATTAAATATATTTCCGTTGTCTGGTACCCGTAACATAAGTCCTTCAGGTACTTAGCACGGGGCCAGACTGACGTGGTGTGAAGCGTCCATAGATATTATTATTTTGATTGTTTCGGATAAATGCGGCTTATAAATAAACACATTACCTGATATGGCGTGGACACAGCTGCGATGGCGGTGAACCCGACAATGTCACTGAAGTACACAGTCACTGACGCGAAAAATTCCGCCGGCACCTGACATAATGTTAAATGATAGCGGGTTAAATTATACAAATTTAAGGCGACGCCTTGATAATTTGGCTGTAGCGATATCGATTTTTCTCAGCAGTGACTAAAGCTAAGAAATTAAAGTTCATTGTCAGTATTCATCATGTCTTTGTCTTTGAATTACCCATAGCACAACACGATCGGTCAACTCTTATAACACAGAATAATCAATCAAAAAGACCTCTGTAAAAAAAAGGGATTCCTATTTTGCCAACAGAGGGGAGTGATTTAAGCTTCCAAAATTTGTACATAAATTGGTTGCAGCATACTCTTTAATTTGCCCATAGCTTATATGGAATGTATTTATGGTTTTTAAATTACGCTACAAAAACCATTTTGTCGCTTACGCCCTTTCGATTTTTTGCTGTTCCATTGCTTGTTTTCTATGAGAGGCCGGGCAGTCTCATCATCAAAACAAGCAATCTAAAACATATCCAACACGGTTTTTTACTTTAACGCGGCGTCACCTTAAATTATGCATTCCTGCGGGGCTAAAATGGTCGCTTTGGAGAATCATATAGTGAATCATAATATGATTCATTTTTAAACTTCACTTTGCGTGCAATTCATATAGTGATTCGCTTCGATTAATGATTGGTCGCCGCGCGCGAGCGCCGCGCGAGAGACCAATCATTGATGTAAGCGAATCTAAAACATATCCAACACGGTTTTTTACTTTAACGCGGCGTCACCTTGTGAATTGCACGCAAAGTGGAGTTTAAAAGTGATTCACTTCGATTATATCTCCGCGCGCGAGCGCCGCTCGCGGAACCAATAATTAATCTAAGTGAATCACTATATGAATTGCACGCAAAGTGGAGTTTAAAAATTAATCATATTAATATGATTAATTATATGATTCTCCAAAGCGACCATTTTAGCCCCGCAGTGCCCGTTTACAATATTCCAGTCGCAATTTATCGCTGAATTTGATTACTGGATTGGAAATATGTCATTTGGCTATTAAGGAATTTAAAACACTCCCCGATTCGAAACTAATGCTTTGTCAGGCATAATGCAAAATATTGATTCGATCAAATTGGAAGTTGCTTACAATTTTCAATACTGAGCGGGCTGATGATGACCAACTATTGGTAAAAACAGCTAAAACACTCTCAATCAAGACAGTTCTAAACAAAAAATAATCGGCCAAGTGCGAGTCACACACGAAGGATTCCGTACCGGTATAGAGTTGCAATGTGCAGGCTTCGGGGAGACTATTAAAAGATGTTATCTTCACGGTTAACCTTTATTGAATGCACTTACTAGCTACTTAGCCTAACTTATATAGGGGGGAGTTCACACATACACTACAGAGTGAAAGTAGACAAAAATTTGTATAATAAACCCCCCTTGAATAATATTTAATTTATTTTAATTTAATTATTAATTATTAAAGAACAAACAATTAAGGATTTTGTGAAAATTTCAAGTGCCGTTTTTACCCTTTGGGTACGGAACCTTAAAAACAGCTCTAGTACTGTTAGTTTATGTAAGTGGAGCTAGATGGCGGTGCTAGATTTTATAATCGTCGGGACTTGGGAATTAATAATATAATAGCATTACTCATGCAAATATGATAGGAATTTCTTCTTGGAAAACATAAATGAATACGGGGAATCCACTTCGTTTTAGAATATGACGTAGTGTGTAATATATTTTTTATTACTCATGCGGGATAAGTGGTATCTTTGCGCTCGCTGTTTGGGTCGAAAACACGCTGTTTGCACATCATATCAAACTGATACACTTGATATGATTGACCCCAATTATATATAAAACATGTCGCCGCATTCGCAATAAAAAAAAAATGCAACTAGTGCGATGTTGTCGATTAAGCCCACTCGAGCGAATGAGGATGAAGAAGAATCCAGGATGAAGAAGAATTTTTGATGCGGCTATCTTACAATAGAAAAAACGGCATATCGAGGTACGCCTTCATATTACAAAATGTCAAAATTTGTATAAGATTCTGTGATTCGTTATTTTGATTATACTATAGTAGAACAATTGCCGCAGCTGGTTTATTCACCTGTTGCGTTTGCTTCAACTGTTTCGCCACAGTGGCCGGCAGCATCTGGTACAGGAGGGAGTCGCTCAACTCCTTCTCATACTCCAACTCTTTGGCCTTCTCTGACAGGTTCCGTGCGTATATCTGAGAATAAAAAAGAATTTGGAAAGTTCAGTGACCTCTGGTGCATTGTTTCTTCATTTTGAGTATAATGCTGTCTAAATATAGCTATTTGCTGCTATAATAACAAATACCAAAAACAAAATATTAATGCGGGGTTTACACGGGTGACTAATTTACGCGCGCCGCACGGCAAAAATTGTGCGGCTATAGTCACCCGTGTAAACCTCGCATAGCTCTCTACGAGGAACACATACACACCCATTATTATCAGTTAGTTTTGTTACACCATGTATAGTTGACCCTGAGTTGTGACAAACCTGTATGGTGTTGACAGCGTTCCGGACGAGCGCTATGATGATGGGCGACACGACGCAAACCAGCACCAATATGCCCGCGCACACCGCCTCGCTGCGCCGCGCGTCTCGTAGGCTCTCGTTTACACCGTCCCTGTGGAGTATGTTATGGAGGATGTACAGTGCTGGAACATAATAATGCCTTTCGATAATGGTGGCCGGTTTTATCCAAAGCGCTCTAGCTATGAAGAAATTGTTTTAATTAGTGGCAGGGAGACCGATACGAGTGGCGACAGATTAGGCGCACGACGCAGGACTACTATTCCCACCACTCAGTGGCGGCCTTACCCATTGCGAGGCCTCGGGTGGAAGGACTTTGCGAGGCCCTGGGCCGCAGGTCTTTGCGAGGTCCTTTGTCCTACAAAAAATACCTTGCGAGATCCCTGCAAGAGCGAGGCCCCGGGAGATTGCTCTGTTCGCCACCCCCTAGGGCCGCCACAGGAGATCCTGTGTCGCCAGGATAGGCAGCGTCTTTATCATCTTCAATATCAAACAAAATTGAAGAACCTATCTTATGTCGAAGAACACTAGGGCGTTTCTTACCTGATGTATTCCCTGAGCTGCTTCTGTACGGCCCTGAGCTTGTCCAGCAGGGTTGCGGTCTGGTCGAAATACTCTATGGCATCGCTCACACTCCCCTCCTGGTGTTTGTTTTCTACGATCTGCTGGTTGCTGTAATATTGTGAGAGTTATTTTAAAATAAGGGGGAAACGAGCAAACGGGTCACATAGCATTGATGGTAAGACACTACCGTCGCCAATGGACACTCGCAACTTCAGAAGAGCTGCAGGTGCGTTGCCGGCCTTCAAAGAGAATTTGCTGGATGCAAAATATTTTGAGACGATTTCTTAGTTATTGTAATAATATTGTTGTATCAACCTGCGAACCTATTCGTTGATGTTTTCTGGTTGGTACCTATATTATAAGCAAAGTTGATTATTCTACTAAGGCTGGATTTATAGTAGTTAAGCGTTCACACGAGTGCTTTTTTGGCCACTGCGCGGCGAGATCACAAGCAATAGTATGTAACGACTAATTTATATAGCGGCTCTGTATCATTTAAATTTAAATTTCTTGTGACCTCGCGGTGTAGCGGCCGAACCAGACCGCATATAAATCGAGCTTAAGAGGGCGACTAATCCAAAAAATGAAACATCGTCCTCTCTTCACACTCACGCCCGTCTTTCATATGCCAGGTGAAAAAGGACGACGTGGATTCATCGCCAAATTAGTTTTTTCTGAATAACTCGATAACTATAAAACATTTAAAAAATCCACTAGGTCGGTTTCTCAATGATATAATTTTATACAATGTGTTAAAATATTAACTTACTTCAGTGCACGGTTATGGAAATAAATGAAAAATTCGTGAAAATTAGATGCATCTTTGTGATTTTTTTCTATCGAAAAAATTTTAAGATATCGTGTTTTTGTTCAGATCGAATTCTTGGAAATAAAATGTAGTATCTAATTTTAGAAAATGAAACAATTCGGGGCTTATTTTCAAGTACAAAAATGAATTATGAAATCGAAAATTTTGGATTAGTCGCCCCCAAATCTAGGGCTTCATGGCAAGTATATACAGTACTGGCAATAATTGAAGACATGAGTGAAAGAACACAATAGCTAACAGTAAAAAAATGCCGTTCTTTGCTTAAATGGAGGCTTTAGGGCAGGAAAAACGTAATTCTATGTGTAGCCAGGTAATAAAGAAGATAAGTTACAAGGTTTGTTCTAATTATAAGGGAAACAATTAGTAAATGTCCGTATGTTACAAATTATTACTTATCGTGTTCTTCAACTCACGTCATCAATTTAGAAAATACATTGTAGGACTTGGATTAGAAGCTTCCTGTATTTGCTATGTTATAATCTTGAAGGTACCTTAGGATTATCTTCCAATTTCTCCAAAATAAATAAATTAATTCAACACACGTAACGCCCGAGCCGAGGAATGACAAGATTCAATTTTCCGTGACAAATAATAAAACAAAATGGAAACTAAGTACAAACCTTGCAGAGGCTTAGCGTTCTATTTAGGGATAGAATTGGAAAAAATATTTGTCATCAATAATGTCTTTAAGCAGAAAAGATGAAAGAGTTTACTGTTATTTGCTTGGTGAATGAAAGGGCGAGATGTTTTGTGGCCTTTGTAAAAGGTTTACCGTGCTGGAGAGCAATGACCCCTTACTTATACATAGTGTAACAAAAACTAGTGATAATACTTTAGGGTGTGTACATGTTCCTTGTAGAGAGTTCACTGTGAAAGTAGCAGCTCTGAAAGACGAACATTTTTTTTCACTTTTGTATGGGCAAGGGCCCGAGCGCCACGAGTGTCCCCATACAAAAGTGAAAAAAAAAATTTGGTCTTTCAGCGCTGCTACTTTCACAGTGAACTCTCTACAAGGAACACGTACACACCCTAAAGTATTATCACTTGTTTTTGTTACACCCTGTATAAAGATACATAATAAAAATATATATACACTGATTTGTTGGGTAGCAGGTGGGATTCCATGTTGTTGAAGCATTGGGTGCAGCTCCATGCTCCAATAGCCCGGTTCCCATATATTTAATTTTTTAACAATATGTAATGTAATTCCAATTTCTTTTATATTTTACTAACACTAGAATAAGGACATATTGTTGTAACTAACACTATGGATGAAAATCTCAAATAAATGAATTGAATTTGTCACTCTACACTGAAAACTCTCTACATACAAATATGTAAAGTGATTTTTCAATCCATACTTCCATACTAAATACTAACTAGCTATTTGACCGAGCTTAGCTCGGTATTCGATAAATCACGAACAAAATGACATTTTCTATAAATGATAGCTGGATCGATTTATCGCCCCCCGAAACCCCCTATATACTAAATTTCATGCTGTCTATCTATCTGTCTGTCTGTTACCTCTTCACGCCCTCTACTGTACTGATTTTGCTGATAGGTAGTAAAGGCAATGATATTATATTAAAAAAACATCATTGAGTAAAGGGCATATTAGGATACTTTGTCAATTGCATAAATCTTTTTTTATGTAAGGGTTTGTGTTCCTCGTCATTGTAGCGATCTCAGTATAATTTTATATAGTACCTATTGTGGGCAGATAGAAGACCTACGTTATTTGGTACGGGTTTGTCGAACCCAACCGAAAGAAAGATTACGTTTATACGTGGGAGAGCCATGCTTCGGCACGAATGGGCCGGTTTGACCGGAGAAATACCACGTTCTCACAGAAAACCGGCGTGAAACAGCGCTTGCGCTGTGTTTCGCCGAGTGAGTGAGTTTACCGGAGGCCCAATCCCCTACCCTATTCCCTTCCCTACCCTTCCCTATTCCCTTCCCTTCCCTAAACTCCCCTATTAGCCTATTCCCTCATAAAAGGCCGGCAACGCACCTGCAGCTCTTCTGATGCTGCGAGTGTCCATGGGCGACGGAAGTTGCTTTCCATCAGGTGACCCGTTTGCTCGTTTGCCCCCTTATTTCATAAAAAAAACGTGGTATTGATATAGTCCGACCAAATAACGTAGGTTCTGCCTATATAAATAAACTTCCGAAATATGCACAGAGAGTAAAACGCTTCAATAGCGCACCACAAGTCATCAGAGCAAATATGTGACCTCATTCTAAACGATTCCTATAAAAACAAAAATTTATCAAAGCCAAAAATCTTTGATTAATTTGTTAAAAATCTATTAAAAGTATAATTGCATTCATTTGTTTTCTATGACACTTACATTCTTTCCAATACTTGGTATTCTGGACTGTCCTCCTTTATGTCCATGTGAAGAGGGATCAGCGACGGCACCAGGTTCATAGTGTTATCCAACAGGTCTCTACCAAGCACCATGTGGGAGATGTATCTGTAATTTTTTTTACAAAAAGTTATAGTACCCTAAAAAGGTACACTTTTTGGATTTCTAAACAGCGACTAGTGAAATCACTTGCAGTTCTTAGGCGCAAAGGAGTATAGGCATGTTGACTTCTGTCGACATTTTTACGAAATTTTTAGATTTTTACTTTAATCTTTATTCAAGTAACAATCTAGTAATCTAGTGTAGTAGTATTATTATATACAATCTTTCATCCCCTATTTTATCCCCTTAGGGGTAAAATTTATCACGACTCACAAAATTACGCTCGTTTGGCCAGGGCCCCCGTAAGTGCTACTGGCGCCTATGTGCAAAAAAAGGATTTTGGCGCCCCTTTAGGCAAATTTTTTGGGGCCTTGGTTTTGGCGCCCCTAAAGATGACGATTTGGGGCCCCTAGAGGATGGCGCCCGTATGCATTGCACACATTGCACATATGGTAGCGTGCCAAAAAAACATTACGCTAGAAAGTGGTCCAAATTTTGGAAAAAGTAACAGTCGTTAGATGCTAGGTCTGGTGGGTATTCAGGGAGAGAAAGAGCTTCCGGATATAAAGCAGTGAAATAGAATAGAGACGAAGACCTAGTATTAGGTGATACGTCTGCTCGATTACCGTTCGTGTGCCCGCGGCTGGAGGTATCCTCTGGCGAAGTAGTTGATGCCGAGAACTGACGCTATCCCCTTGCACTCTATACTGCGGAGCAAGTTCTTGAAGCCCACTAGGTATCTAAAACAATAAATATAATATACAATATACAAGGCGTAACAAACCTAAGTGATAATATTACTTTAGGGTGTGTGAATGTCCCTTGTACTTATAGAATTCACTGTGAAAGTAACTTGACTGAGTTGACTCCTATGTTTCTATAAAAACTACCCCGACGCGACGTCATGATTCATGAATTTATACAATGGCTAAAAATTAATAAAAGATTAATGATTAAAACAAGTTAGTCTTGCAGCGCTGCTACTTTCACAGCAAACTCTTTGAAAGGGACACATGCATCTATTATTACAAACCCTAAAGTGTTATCAGCTTGTTTCGTTACACCCTTGACTCTGTAGATTCTTGATAACCTTTAAGTAAATGAACCAGGAAAAGAGATAAGCTGTTTTTCATCTCAAAAACATGTACGGTTCCTGCACGAATTTCGACGCTACGAGCTTGCGGGCAACATCTAGGTATACAATTGTTTTCACACTAAGGGGCTGTTTCATCCCTTCCTGATAAGTGCCGGATAGGCTATCGACAACTTATCTGACATATAGAATAGCCTAACCGGCAGGTATCAGGTAATGGTGAAACATGTCCTTAGCTGACACGTACTACGAAAGCATTACATTCGCTAATCGTTACGTGGTAGCAAATTAATTAGTAAACTGAAAAAACTGAGTTTTAAAACTGTGACTCACAAATGAGTCATACGGCATACATGATACACTTATTAATGCATATCAAATTACCATGGTTCCCGTGAAATAGGTGACACTAGTGTTAGTCAACTGGTGATCCTACGGGACTCACTCATCAGGGATCCGTGTAATGAGTGTTTGTCAACTTAACTACGACTAGACGACCCCGTGAAATTTGTATCACTAACCTCCTAGTATTATAAACCTTCCCTGGAATTCCACGAACATTTCAAGACTAAAATTAGCCAAATCAGTTCAGCCGTTCTCGAGTTTTAGCAAGACTAACAAAATTTTAAATGAATCTATACTAATACTAGCTGTCCCGGTGAACTTCGTGTCACTTTAAAACCTTCCCTGGACTTCTACGCATATTTCTAAAATCAGCCCAATCCGTTCAGCTGTTTTCGAGTTCGAACACATTTGAAAATCCATTTTTATATATAAGATTATTAGAAAGCTGAAGAGTTTGTTTGTTTGAACGCGCTTATCTCAGGAACCACTTGTCCGATTTGAAAAATATGTCAGATAGCTCATTTATCGAGGAAGGCTATAGGCTATATATTATTATCAAGTTAAGACTAAAAGGAGCAAAGAAACAGAGGAAAATGGGGAAAAAAGTGGAAACATTATTTGATAGGGCTTAATATCTCATGAACTACTGGAGTCATTTTTATGTTATTTGGTACAGATAACGTCTAGTTTTTAATAATTTGGTTATATCTGTAAATGTTTCTATGTTGAGTCCCGGGACTCAAAAGTATCCTATGTCGTTTCTCGGGATAGGATTTGATTTGCATTAAAAAGTGTATCATGTATGTTATTTTATTAGTAAGATAAATCAGAGGTAGCAACCCTGCTGCTTAACCACATTATCGTAGAGAGGACGAACACAGTCGCTTCAAATTAACCTCAATACTTGGTCAATAGGAAATAAGCGAAGTGTGGAGTAATGCAATAATACTAATCTAGATAATATACAATATGATATAATAGTATAATGATACAGGTAAAATTTATATCGAAATAATCTGAACTACTTTGTGATGAGTGAGCTTTCGGCGTCAATACTACAATAGGCATGATGACTATTTTTTTAAGACACTTAAAAAATAGAAACATCGTTGAAAGAATGACTGCGGGGCTAAAATGGCCACATTTAGCAATTCCTCTCAATCAATTCAGCAAATGAATTGTCAGAAGTTTCAAACTGACAAATGTCAAGTCAGTACAAAAATACATAAATGAATTGCAAGCAGAGTTGCATTTTGCTATTTTAGAAAAATGAATCATAATATGATACATGTCATGATTCTTTAAAGCGACTATTTTAGCCCCGCTGATAGCTTAAAAATTCACCAAGATATGACAATTCAAATATCTCATAAAAAAGACCTGCCCGAAACGCTCCATACAAAGTGCTACGAAAGTATGACGTCAGTCTTTCGTAGTTTGTACGCATCGGGAGACAACTTTGTTCGACAGGTATAAAAAATATTGCGTTTATGAAAGTGGTTTCATAACAAAAGTTGCTTTTGATTGCATAAGTTATCGAATTATATACAAATATTAAGGAATTTAATTGAAAAAAAAAAATCGACTTGAATATCCAACTTTGAAGGCGCATAAAAAAAAATACAAATGCTATCAAGCTGAAATTTTGAGAACACTTATTTTTTAACGTGATTTCTTTATTTTATTAACAAAATTCGCTAATCTTTGACCTTGTCATCATCCCTATTATACCACTAATAAAAGTTTTTACTTCCATGTTTTTATGGAAAACGCCCCAAGCTTAAGAGTTTTCCCACAAAAAAAGTAACTTTCAGCGCCGTTTTCATAGTAACTTCTACGGTCTACCTGTGGGATACATACCTTAAAATATTATCATTTATCACTTTATTTTGTTACACCCTGCATAGAACTACTAGTTATCTCAAAAAGTCTCACCTCCATATAGTGCTGCTGTCCGTGTCCTTGATTTCTTTGGTGAGATGAGTGAGAAGAGCTGCGTTGGCATTCGTGTACCACTCAACTGCTTGGGCCATAGAAGTACCGGGGTTGATCTTCGCTCTGTACAAATAACACAAATTGACATTTTGCCACCCCAATGTATGAACTCTGCCGCCATCCTAGGGCGCTGCCGATTCCCCTAGGACGCCATAGGACGCTGCCGCCCATAGGCCTTTACTGCCTATACATAAATCCAGGGCTGATCATTAGTCGGGTTATATCAAGTCAATGTTAGGGCGTGTTCAGACGAGCGCGTTTTCTGCATAATTTAGGCAAGTCTTATACACACGTTGCTCGTTTTTATGCGCGTGCGGACTAGCATATTTTTTTCTCAAACGCTACAGCAGAAAACGTGCAGAAAATATGCATGTCTGAATGCGCCATTAGGCGTGATCTGTCGGTTGACTGTATAAAGTTAATATTACCTTTCCGATAGGTAATATTAACTTTATGGTTGACTGTTGTAACTTGTAACCCAACTAAATTGTTATACCTTATAGGTCCGCCATTTGCTTATAATATTTTAATGTTACCCGTTAAAATAAAACAGCAGTTAAAACATTATTGAATATTCCTGTGATATATTTACATTCCTTGTTACGATTTCAAATGACCCGTCGTTACAGCTTACAGCTACATTTTACAGCATTCTTCCAATAAAACTTAGGAATAAAGTAAATCACATTATATACCACCTTTCATATAAAAATATTTATATAGAAATTCATCAATTTTTTATGAAATAAGGGGGCAAACGAGCAAACGGGTCACCTGATGGACAGCAACTTTTAAGAGGGAATAGGGAAATAAGGGAGGGTAGGGAAGGGAATAGTGTAGGGGATTGGGCCTCCGGTAAACTCACTCACTCGGCGAAACACAGCACAAGCGCTGCTTCACGCTGGTTTTCTGTGAGAACGTGTTATTTCTCCGGTCGAGCCGGCCCATTCCTGCCGAAGCATGGCCCTCCCACGTTATAATCCATAGGCAGATGGCGGACCTACGTTGTTTGGTCGGGTTGTGTCAATTGGTCGTGATCAGTCACTTTGCTTTGACATAGCTCAACTAAATAACATAGGTCACCCTGCCGTTTGCTTATAAATTTTTTTCTAATTATTATTAGAAAAAAAGAATATAAGCAAACGAAAGTATTTTGTCTTCTATTGAAGACAAAATACTTTCGCCGTGGTCGAGTGGAATCAGATAAAGTCGTAGGACAAACCTAACTCGCGTACACAAGATCGTCTTTAATTAAGTTCTTAATTAAGTGTGTGTTAGCACACGCGCGTTGAGCACACTATCGCCACAGTATATTGCACAGTAGAGTATTTAAGTATTTAACCATATTTTTTTTTGTTTATTTACCTACTAGATAACCCGGTAAAGTATTATTTTGCTCCTATTAATGTAAAATGTGGATATTGTGAATATTTCAAGTTTAAAATTAGCCACATCGCGGTTCGGTGGAACCGATTAGGCAACTTTTTTCCCGAATTTTAGCGAGACTAATTATAAATATTGTAGTATTATTTTTTTATTTTATGCGCTTGATGCCTTGTGGAATATTTCCAACTCCTCTTCGAACCTTTTTTCTGATAAATTCATATAACAAATAACGCTTAAGTTCACCTGTTTCGGACGGTCTACTCACAAAAAGGACCAAAGACAATGCAGCATTTCTTTTAATTTTATCAGAGTAGAATTACTCTACTGCATAATATTTATTATTTATACTGTGACCAATATGATGTGTCAGGGAATTGATAGGGTTCACCCACGACTATACTCGATTCCCATTCATTTTGATCTAAGGGCCACTTCCCACAAACACACGACAACACAACCACACCACGTGGTTGGGTGTATATTTCGTATTGTAAATGAACTGGACTATTCACACGTACCACATTTTGCAGTCGTTGTCGACCACTCGTCTACCGACCACATCGTAACCATAACGTTGCGTCGATGCAATGACACTGCGCACACACCGCCCGTGGTTTTCCCCCCCCCCCCTTCGTTTCATTGACTTTCGTACGTAACCACATCGCAACTACTGGCGACAACGCAACCACTACAACAGCTATTGCACACCTTTTATCGTGGGCTTTGAGCGTGGCGACCGAATCAAGAAATTCCGTAACAAAAAAACCGAACACACCCCACTTCGGCCGCCAGACTTTGGAACGCTGTTTGTGTGAGCGCGAATAGACGTATGCGAATGACATTTGTATTAGTTAATAAAATGCTATGCAATAGCCTTACCGCGGCAATTCCCGCGTGCCACACGTATTTTTTATTTCTGTCCTACGAATAATAAAAACTAGTTAGGTAGTTTCTGTCGCAAGGTTTGCTATTTTTGTCTTTCCTGTGACTTAGAGACAAATACCAACCTTGTAGAATTCGCTGTGTCATTTTTTAGGGTTCCGTACCCAAAGGGTAAAAATGGGACTCTATTACTAAGACTTCAATGTCTGTCCGTGTCTGTCCGTCTGTCTATCTCACGGCTGTATCTCAAGAAACGCTATAGATACACTTCTGAATTTTTTACAGATAGTGTATAATTTATCTGTTGCCGCTATAACAATAAATACTGAAAACAAAATAAAATTAATATTTTAGGGGGGCTTTTTCGTGATTTTTTCGGCCTTTTTCTCTCTATATCACTAGTGGCAAAAGGTAGGGACTTGAATTTTTCACACATTTTATTGTTATAAGTATGTTTACTTTAATATTTAATAATAATACTAAAATAAAATAAAAATTTAAGGGGGGCTCCCATACAAATTTTTGTCTACTTTCACTCTATACCGCTACGGAACCCTTCGTGCGCGAGTCCGACTCGCACTTGGCCGATTTTTTTATTATCACGAGGGTATGTCTTTATTTATAAGTTTTATTAAAAGAATGTTGTAAAATGTAGACTTATCATTTGAAATCGTAACAAGGAGTGTAAAGTTTCCATCACAGCGATATTCAATAATGTTTTAACTGGTATTTTATTTTAACGGGCAACATTAAAATAATAGTAGTCACAACAATTCTACGCCAGCTTAAACAAATAAACATATTTGATATTACTACTTGTACTATTATCTATTCTGTGATATTACGTACTAGATGTTACCCGCTAAAATCACGCAGTAATCGCACATTTTCCTTGATTGTGCTATACCTTATTCGTAGGCTATACCTATATAATATTTTCATCTTAAAGATGTAGAAATGACTGATAATTATATTTATATTGGCGCCATTATGTTACGTTGTATACGCCGTAAAGGTGAAACTGCACTAAGCGACACTGCGCTGTAGCGGAGCGACGTCGTGTCGCGGCCAATTGTTCCATTTATGAAAAACTTGAGAGCTGTCAAGGGACACCCAAATGGAACGAAGTTATTTCTTATGTTCAAAAAACCTGTATACATATTAAACGGTACGCACTCAAAAAAAAATTTAAAAAACTCCATCTTTTGACGCCCAGGAATACTAGCAACGCGTCGCTGTTTATTCTCAATAAATGCCATCTAGTTGACGCACAGGAATACTATCAACGCCCTCTGCTCCTACCATGCATGTACTTACTAATAAAAAAGTGTCGAGGTCAAATATCGTTTCGTCTAGCCTCCTTTACGCCGAACGCGCGATTAGGAACATTGTTCCAATAATTATATATGCCACAGCGCCAGCGGTGCTGAGCGACACAAAGCAGCGGTAGGTTCATGAAGTGTCGCGTCGGTCTGCTGCAGCGTCATAAGGTGGCATTTAATTTGATTTTTTGTCGGTCGCGGTCGCTTGCGGCAAAGATCCGAACGGTAACTTTAGTGTAGTCTCCTTTACACTTATACAAAGTGCTGGTGTTACACCAGGATGTATGACAGCCTATAACATTCGGCGTTCCATAAAAAACTCATTACAGCAGCTTTTATTGAGAGTTTTAGTCGACATCGTAAAAAATATCGCAACACGCCCATAATGAAACACTGATTTTATTTCCTACAGGTAAATTACGTTGTGTTGTTATTTTTTATAGACGTGGGAGACGTTCAGCCATGCTTCGGCACGAATGGGCCGGCTCGACCGGACAAATACCACGGGCTCACAGAAAACCGTCCTGAAACAGCGTTTGCGCTGTGTTTCGCCGAGTGAGTGAGTTTGCCGGAGGCCCAATCCCCTACCCTTTTCCCTTCCCTACACTCCCCTATTCCCTTCCCTACCCTCCCCTATTACCCTATTCCCTCTTAAAAGGCCGGCAACGCACCTGCAGCTCTTCTGATGCTGCGAGTGTCCATGGGCGACGGAAGTTGCTTTCCATCAGGTGACCCGTTTGCTCGTCTGCCTCCTTATTTCATAAAAAAAAAAAATAACAACTTCCACGAGGTGTTGTTTCCAAGCAAGCCGGACTTGTTTGGAGGATTTCTCGGTAATTTCCGTTTGATAATTTGAGCATTGAAATATAATAAAATTTACCAACCCTACGTAGTTTTTGTGGATTTTATACCTAGTGAACAAAATAATGTAAAAGTTATCGTATACATCTGGCCCGATAAAATCAAAATAGCACATTTTCAAAAGAAAATGTTTGTAATAAACCCATATAACAAACATTTTCTTTACGTCCAAATGAAGCTACCAGTACCTCTATCATGAGTTGCTATCGAAAAACTATAATATGATCTTACCTTACTCGCTAACGAGCAAACTTGCGTTAAATAGTTTACACTAAAACCCGTACCACAGCTGGTTCCGGAAGGAAGAGACGCACCTGCAGCTCTTCTAGTTGCGAGTGTTCATGGGAAATGGTAGTTGCTTTCCATCAGGTCACCCGTTGGCTCGTTTGCCCCCTTATTTTATAAAAAAAAAAATGATTTCCCCAAGTTTGTCCACGATCGATAGCGATTGTACTACAGCTTTGTAATCATAGTAAAATCTGTTTGTTATCCATCGCCTTCTATAACGCCTCCGTGGTCCAGTGGTTCAGAGCATGGCTTTTAACTCGGAGGTCGTGGGTTCGATTCCCGCGTTGGAAATATGTTATTTCCAAATTTGGTTAGGACGTAATGCAGGCTGATTACCTGATTGCTGATAAGTAAGATGATCCATGCGTCGGATGGGCTCATGGGCATGTAAAAAGTCGGTCCTGCGCCTGACCTCTCGCCAGTCTTGTCGGTCTTCGTGCGGCGTGCCACAGGGTTATGAGAGTAAAAGGAATAGAGAGTGCTCTTGTGTACTGCGAACACACTTGGGCACTATAAAATTACTCCTGCGTAACTGGCTTGGTTTCAATGAAACCGGCCACCGTCACCGAAACCGGTGACGGAGTTATTATTATTATTATAATAGTTATCACTTATAATACCACAAGAGCTTCAAAATTATCGGATATTTCCCGATAGGTTCGTTGCAAACAAATGAAGGATTCAAGTTTTTCAGGTTAAAAAATCACGAGCGCGAAGCGCGAGTGATTTTTCCTGAAAAACTTGACGACTTTATTTGTTTGCAGGGAACCTTGAGGGAAATGCCAGATAATTTTGAAGCTCGTGTGGTATTCGGGGGATTATTTTTCCGTCCCAAATGTCGGCCAATATAATTGCACCATGAGACACATTTGAATTCAACCTGTCAGTTTGACGTGTTTGTCTTTTATATATAGCAACTACCAGAGAAAATTTTCAAAAAATTATCAGTATAATACCATGTAGGTTGTACCACGTGACGTCGAATGGTGCAATTCTATTGGTCGATATTTGGGTCGGAAAAATAATCCATTATAAGTCATAACTCAACGTGAGCCTTGAGCAGATGTATTAATGTCATATCTACGACCCCAATCAGATGGCCACCATAAACAATTTTTATTGCCCATTGATTCCTACTGTTGTAAGTAGGACATCTCATCTATAACTTTTTTAAGACGGCGCGTCCGTCTTGGACTTCCAATTCGCATGATAATATACAAAGTTGAAAACTTAATTACTTACATCCAAGTTGGCTAAGTCATCTTCATCGATCAAAGTCTTGGCCGAGAAGAAGATATTAGTAAATTATACCTTCGTCATGAGAAACTCATTATTACTTACTAGAATTAATCGAAGATAAATAAATACAGTAATAGTACCGTATTTCTATAGAGAAAGTATATAGGTCTACCAGAATCTTTTCAAGAAATTTTCAAAAAATATTCTTATATTCTTAATCATTGAATATTTTTTTACATTTGCATGTATCTATGTCGCAGGGAAAAGAAGATATCAGGGATATCCCGAAATCCCTAGGGATATCACGAAAACGCGGTAGATACCGAATATTCTTGTTTCTTACGTCTTCTTACTAAACAAATCTAGTGATATGTCATTTCACTAAACTAAATCTAGTGAAATGTCAGAAAAGCGGATACCGCTGAATAAAAATCGAGCTACGCATTTCTCTCGCTCGCTCTAATACCCTATCACTATCTTATGGGGGCGACTAACCCTAAATTGACGATTTTATAATTCATTTTTATACTTGAAAATAAGCCCCGAATCGTTTCATTTTGTAGACATAGGTACTACATTATATTTCCGAGAATCAGACCTAGCAAAAACACGATATCTTAAAATTTTCTCGATCACAAAGATGCATCTAATTTTCACGAATTTTTCATATTATATTGCCATAACCGTGCATTAAACTAAGTTAATATTTTAACACATTGTATAAAATTCTATCATTGAGGAACTGACCTAGCGGATTTTTTAAATGTTACATATTTATCGAGTTATTAGGAAAAAAATAATTTTCTTTTTATTTAAATTAATCCGCGTCCTCCTTTTTCACCTGGCATATAAAAGACGGGCGTGAGTGTGAAGAGAGAAGGACGATTTTTTGCGTTAGTCGCCCTCTTAACGCGAATGGGGCATTATCAGCGTGAAGGGATCTTATTATCGGTATTGAGTTATTAATATCCCCATAATATACATTTAACAGGCTATCGAACCATGCAAGTAACATGCGCGTAAGTCTGGAAAATATTAAAAAAATGTTAGAACTCGAGAGTCAGTCGTAAAAGGTGATATTTAGAAAATCGCATTCAAACTTAACGTACACGTAATAATTTAACGACTAAAATCACACGAGCCGCGCCAGCTCGAGCGCCGCATTTGTTTCACTCCCACTAGTGCCCGTGTGGGTATTAGAGCGAGCGAGAGAAATGCGTAGCTCGATTTTTATTCGGCGGTATCCGCTTTTCTGACATTTCACTAGATTTAGTTTAGTGAAATGACATATCACTAGATTTGTTTAGTAAGAAGACGTAAGAAACAAGAATATTCGGTATCTACCGCGATTTCGTGATATCCCTAGGGATTTCGGGATATCCCTGATATCTTCTTTTCCCTGCGACATCTATACTAATATTATAAAGAGGTAAACTTTGTTTGTATAATTGTAATGAATAGGCTCAAAAACTACTGGACCGATTTTTAAAATTCTTTCACCATTCGAAAGCTACATTATCCACGAGTAACATAGGCTAAATTTTATTTAGGAAAAAATAGGTTTCCCTAAGATATTTGGGTTTTTCGGAGACAAGGTGTAAAAAATCAACCAGAAAAATTACTTATTTTGCGTACGCTGCCTATAGATGCTGGCGGGAATGATTCCGAATTATTCCCGTCGAATACTTCGGAAGTATTCCGAAATATTCCGAAATTTTGGGAATATTTCAACTGTCAAAAAAAACGAGTAAAATTGCGCTTGGAAGTTGTAAACTATTTATCTTTAGTTGTGTATCTAAGAATATGTGATGCCGGTTACTAACTTTATTAGCCAAGCGGCGAGAAACGGCTTTTTTGGCTTATTATCATTACTAGCGATAAATAGCGGCTGGTAACGGCTTGTTACTTTTCTTTGATAATACCTAATCATATGAGTTCGTTTATTTTTTATGGTTTTTATTCTGATTTACTTATAATAGGATATATTAGTATGGATAGTATGGATATAAGTAAGTAATAAGTAGGTAAGTATAGATTAATCAATCCCATTGGCCATTACTAATTTATAATAAAACTAGATGACGCCCGCAACTCCGTTGCGCCAAAATACGTTTATCGCGCCGGAACCGTACATTTTTCCGGGATAAAAAATATCCTATGTCCTTTCTCGGAACTCAAAGTATTTCCATGTAAATTTTCAGCAAAATCGGTTCAGCGGTTCGAGCGTGAAGAGGTAACAGACAGACAGGCAAACAGACGCACTTTCGCATTTATAATATTAAACCTAGAAGTAGGTATAGATAAACAATTTATATTTTACTTAGGTACGTAATGTGCCACTGAACAAATAATTCACTCAACCACCACAAACCACAAACAAACACGTATATTTCCATTGAATTATTCCGGCGAAATATTCGACGGAAACATTCGATTGCGGGGTACGAATCTTTCCGCGGGGTGAGGGAAACTCGCTCGCCCGTACGAGCGGGCGACGGCGGTGCGGAAGGGAGATGCTCCCCGGAGAAGTTTTCCCTCACCCCGCGGAAAGATTCGTACCCCGCAATCGAATGTTTCCGTCGAATATTTCGCCGGAATAATTCAATGGAAATGTTTCCGTCGAATATTTCGCCGTGGCAGTCGGCGCGTGCGAAGCGGTGATAGCGGCCGGCGGGCGACGCTCTATGCGCGGCGGCGATCGATGATTGATGCAAAATACGATTTTTCAGCATAAATAAAAATTCATATTATTTTTTTTATTAAATTCATTTTGAATAATTCAAATTTAAAGAAACTTTCCCAGAAGTATTCCGGAATTATTCGGAATTTTTCAGAAGTTTTGCAACTATAAGTCGCTGCCTAAACTATAAAAGATAGAACCATAAAATGTTCTAATCAATTGTAGGTCTTATAAATATTTACAAAAAAGTCCGCAACACACTATACCTATCTATGTCGAGTGAGGCACAACATTTTTTTTATTTAACAAATCTTGATTTTTTTTGGACTACATTTAAATGCGTTTATTTTACTCATGCTATTAATCCTTATCAAAATAAATTATTTAATCACTAAGTACAGTTTATGTAGATAATATTTGGTCTTTGAATGACTAAAATTGGACGTTTGGTTTTGAAGTTATGGCGAAATTAAAATATGTATTACGATTTCTACTGCACGGCCCGTTGCGAAGTGGGCGTCATCAAGGCGGGAGTCGCGTGCGAGAGGGGAGTTTAGATCTATTAGTTCTTTTCAGAGTTAGAATATTACACGTTATTAACATTTTCTTAAATATTTGAAAATACATAAGAGAGCCAGGTCTCTTATATATTAGTCACTTCAATGAAATAATATGGGCAAAACAACGTTTGCCGGGACAGCTAGTCGAATATAAAAACGTAAAGAATATATTGAAAAAAAAAGTATCAAACGATTTGCTCCAATTTCCCCAGTATTAGTAGCGTCAATTTCTTTTTTCGATTTTTTGCCATCAGATTCTGGTAGTCATATAACTAGGTCAAAAAATGGTTCCACATTTTCTCTATGGTTCCACGAAATGCATAATTAGTAATTACTATAGGCTTGCACTAGGCTTGCACTTTAACTTTTGTACTTTTAACAGTTTGTCAAAGTTGGATCAGTCCTGGAACCATATTATTTGCATGATTACCTATTATTTAGCCCGATGATTATGTAAATAGAAATTGTTCCACGTTTGGGCCGCTTTCAAGCAAAATTATCATGTTAGGCGAAACCTGTGGATTTGTGAGTGAAAAGTGTCGGAACAACCTGAAGACTCGCCGAAAGTTTATTTTCCAGAAAAAACGCGGAAATTTCATTTTTATTTTTCGTTTTTGTAAAAAAAGAATTTTAAAATTTTTGGAAATCATCCGGTAAACGCATGTTGTGCTTTCAACCATTATAGAATATTGTAGCACAGTATAGCAATATGACTTAGGGACTAATATTGCTATACTGTGATTGTAGATTTGTTATAAGTAGGAACATAATTTGAAAGTAGGGAAATGTAAATTTCTTTAAAATGTTTACTGCGCAATGACGCAAAATTTTGCGAAGGAGATTAAAAATATTATAAGCATAGCAAAGTTAAGTCGTGCCCGCGCATAGTAATCATTAGCTTAACTTTGAACTTTTACTACTCTTTACACTGCTTCATAATATAAAGCTCTTTGAAATGAAAGGATACAGCAAAATATGGAAAAGTAGACCATTGCTGTAAATTGTAATATCCACAGCTGTTGTATATAAATATTAATAGCTAAGGCTACGAATAATACATAGTTTTATTCGTAGAGCTAAGGTGATAGATGATAAGTAATATTAAACACAGCTTTACTTATTCAAACATTAATCATAATTTATCGAAAATTCGACAGTCCTAATTAAAATTAAAAAAAAAACCTTTTCACCTTTTCGTAAATAAAATCCAGCGAAGATAAACAAGATCCAACTTAGCAATATCATTTAATAAGAACGTACATCATTTTTTTTTATAAATTACTGAATTAAACTAGCAACCAGTACAGATTTAAAAAAATCCTAATGAACGTTTTAATAGTGTTCGCAAATATTAGTATTCATGATGGAATTTTCAACCCTCGAGGGGCTAACGACATGGCACGCCCATGCGATATTTGTATGGTAATTATACCCCACTATCTATACCATAATGAATTGACATAACCCTTGAATGCTCATACCACTTTTATATTATATTACTGAAATGGGCTGGAAACTTGTCAATTATTGTCATGTTGTAATTCTTAGGCTTGGTTCATACGGCACAATCCTGAACGTTTTTTTTGCAGTATACGTCTTAACGAATAAATAGTTGCGCATATAATGTATACAGTATATAGAACCATTCACACGTCGATTGTACTGCAACAAATCGTGTACCAATAAATCCACTACAAACCATCGCCAAACGAATACAAAAAAAGAAAAAAGGGCAAGACCGTGTGAAGCTGGCCTTACTGCCGCACTCAGAGACGAATATTACTAATTACTGAACTGTAAATAAATGGAGATTTTGACATAAGCCCCATGCATTACTTGTCATACTCTTAATTAAATTGAAGTTTTATCATCATTAATACTAGTTGTTTGACCGAGCTTTGCTCGGTATCCGATGAAAATGACATTTTCTAGAAATGTCATCTATATACTAAATTTCATGAAAATCGTTATATATATATATATATATATATATATATATATATATATATATATATATATATATATATATATATATATATATATATATATATACAAGAATTGGTCGTTTAAAGATATAAGATTAATTTTATCTGAGTTCGGTCGTTAAATATTTCAAAGTTATTTAGCACTAGATGTTCCGCGCGGCTTCGCCCGCGTAATTTCGGAATGTCACAGAAACCGTAAATTTTTCCGCAAAAAAAAGAAACCTATGTACTTTCATTTCATGTGTGCCAAATAACATAAAAAATGCTCCAGTAGTTTCTTAATATAATAAGCAATTTTAAATAATTTCCTGTGTTTTTTTCACATTTTCCTCTATTTCTTCGCTCCTATTAGTCTGACACCCGGTTTCTGAAAGGCAGATCAACACTAAAATTAACTAATCGCCTGTTAAATCTCTTGTCAAGTAACAATTGGGTTGCTAGAAGCACGGTTAGTTAGTTTAATTTGATCAGCGCGTCAGTTGACGGTAGATGTTCAATTTGACTCGAGAATGATAATATGTCAACCGCCATTTTGGGTTTCCGAAACGCTTGTCAAGCCGTAATCATAGATTAAAGGTTTGTCAAAAGCTGTGTCAACTAATCGGTAATTGTGGGTGAATTTACTTATGAATTCAATTGATTTCTTATGTTAATCTACATTTTCTCTTTGAACCTACGTTACTATAAGGTTCGTAAACACATTTATTATGAAGTTTTAATAAACATTCGTAAGAAATACGTCGATTATGCAAATAAACTGTTTTATTTGCAATACTCGTTTTATTTGCAGAAAATGTATATTATAATCAATTTCATTTCTAAAATGAAGAGAATTTAGGATTCGATATCATCTGAAAAATTAAAATTCGGAATTCTGACAAATGAACGAAAATAAACAAATCGCATGTCAAATCAAAATGATCACAGATTAGTTAATTTTCGTCTGATCAATGTTTCAAAAAGTATCAGATTTAAAATTCCCAGAATATTTTTGAAGGCAATGACAGTCTGCAATTCCTTCTTTTGACATTTAACTTGCATTTTTGATAGTTAATAGTGAAGCAATGAATGAAAACAAACAAATCGCTGGTCAAATTAAAAATGATCATAGATTAGTTAATTTTCGGCTGATCAATGTATCAGAAACTCAAACTGTTTTGACATCCATGCTAAATTAACAGCAGTGTTAGTTGATCAGTGATTTGACAGGCCTTTCAGAAACCGGGGGGCGTGATAAATTAAGAATTAATAAAATATACAAATAAGCCCTTTCAAATAATTTCCCCCCGTTTTTTCCACACTTTTCTCTATTTCTTCGCTCCTATTAGTATTAGCGTGATGAAAATATATAACCTAAAGCCTTCCTCGATAATTGGACTATCTAACACTGAAAGATTTTTTCAAACCGGACCAGTAGTTCCTGAGATTAGCGCGTTCAAACAAACAAAGTCTTCCGCTTTATAATATTAAGTATAGATAAAAATAAAAAATAAATAAGCTGAGTACGTTAAAATACAAAATTGAAAAAAAATACAGCCTATGTCACCCGTGGAATTTATATCGAATCACTCTTTTGTCTATTTTAGTAGTTGAATAACAAACATTGACTGCAAAAACCATTCACCTTACTTTTGGCTTTGCCGTAATCGGCAATATCAAATCAAAAAATAAAATTTAGAAATACTTACCAAGATTTGCGATTGTTGTTTACTGTGGCAAATTTTTATTTCGAGAATCATATTTATTTACTTATTGTACGTGTCGGTGATAAAATCTAATAATATTTAAATATACTTAATATACTACTAAGTATATTATTAGATTTTATCACCGACACGTACAATTTATATAGGTTTTTGATGTAATAAGACATTATGTATGCTTTTATATAATTTAAACAACTTTAATCTCCGATAATATCCAATAGAACCAAAGTCAATTTAAGTCCTGCTCTACTGAATCCTTATAAATAGTTTTTTCAACCTATAAGCGATAAGGTGCGACTCTAATGGAAAAATACGAATTAAATTCTCCCGATTGCCTCAATAAATCAGGCGCGGTGCTAAATTTGCAGTGGAAACACACGGGTAGATCTTCGCCTGTATACCAGATAACCTGACGATGATTTTATCGAAACCGGTCGTGTGAAACATAATTGTAATTAAATAAATTAATAAAAATCAGCCAAGTGCGAGTCGGACTCGCGCACATAGGGCTCCGTACCGCTACCGGTATAGACTGAAAGTAGACAAAAAATTGTGTTTTTTGTATGGGAAAATTAAATATTTACTTTATTTTAATTTTATTATTAGTTATTAAAGTACAAATATAATTAAGGATTTTCTGGAAATTTCAAATGCCCAATTGTTACAATTATTGATTACGAGCAAAAAAGGCCAAAAAAATCACGTTTCTTGTATGGGAGCCCCCCTTTAATTATAAAAATTATTTTATTTTTAGTATTTGTTGTTATAGTAGCAACAATATACATAATCTGTGAAAATTTCAGTAGTCTAGCTGTAGCCGTTCTTGAGTTATAGCCTGGACACAGGCAGACGGACAGACAGACATCGAAGTCTCATGAATAGGGTCCCGTTTTCACCCTTTGGGTACGGAACCCTAAAAATGGAATAAGTGCATGAAAAGTGTGTATTTTTACTTTAATATTATTCTTGTAAAACATTAAAGATGTTTCTAAACTATATCCAAACTAATATTATAAATGCGAAAATTAATTGTCTGCTTGTCTGGCTGTCTGCTACTTCCTCACGCTTAAACACTGAATCGATTTGGATGTTATAGAGATACTTTGCGTCCCGGGAAAGGACAAAATATAGTTTTTATACTGAAAAAATGAACGGTACCTTCGATATAAACTTTCAATGCATTGCATTTCAATTTAAATTGCATCATCTACTCTCTCATAAATGACAATATGAATCTAAGGCCACGTACCTTATATTTGTAGGGATCCACGTTGTACACAATATTATGATTTTTCATTTTTGTACTTGGGATACGTTTCACCCGCAAAATGTACTATCAAAATGTAATATAAAGACAGACAGCGAGAAGCGGTTTTATTAGTAGTGAATATCCACTCGAATGTGTTCCCGTATATTTGAACCTGGGATTAGATAGAGAGCAGTTTATTTGTTTTAAATTAACCCTATTCTTGGTACTGTGTACAATTTGATACATACAACTTTAAAAAAATCCCGAGAATTTATCTAATGTTTTTTTTTAAACTTTTATTATTTAATATGGTAGAAAATATATTTATGCTCAAAATAAAAAACCTTTTTAAATGCTTGCAACAATAAAATGGACAATATAGCGCAAGATAGCGGACCGATCGAATGCGTCTTCACATCCCAAAGTAAGATTATTGATTATTTATTATATTTTGTTTAAATTGTTTTCAAAAGTAATAAAATCTCAAAAGCTTATGGTATATTCTAACCACTAACGTTATTTTCCAATAGCTAAATATATTATTAGTGCATGTAATCTTTATTGTTTTTCGAGTGTAGCAAATGTGATACACTGCTAGATAGCAAACATTCTAGATATTTTTTACTGTGTATCAAATATGTGACATTGCCAGATTTGTATAGATATACAATTCCTTTGTTTCTTTCGAAACTGGTTATATCTAAAGAGCCAAAATGTAGTCATTATGTACTTAAATTATCTATATTTTTGTCATTCACAGATAATTTCTCACTTAAGCACGCAACAACATAGAAGAGCTCGGCAACTCGTAGCTCTTGTTCCAAAACCGGGAGCAAAATCAGATTTGGACGAAAGTGATACTTCTGAGAACGAAGTTCAACATTTCTCCCTCCCGTTTCCGCACTCTGATAGCAGTTCACCACCTCCATCATTGCCATCTTCAATAGAAAACCTAAATCTTCTCTCAGATGACGATATTGAGGTCAATCAAATGGTCGCTTTAAAGTCTTTGGCATAAGCATACAGCCAACATTCAATTCAGTCACCATTGATTAACCTTGGTTCGAGATTAATTTTATCGCCTAATCCATCAGCAGTTCTGAGACCAGGACTTGGTGTCCATCACCTTCGTCACCGTCTGGACTAGCTGCACCCTTGTTGCGTTGCGTTGTGATAAAGACGAGAGAAAAAGACGTACGTAATGTATTACATCGTGATGTGCATTGTTACGTTACGTTAACGTAAAGTTGCGCGTCACGTCAACGTACTGTGCCTCGTTGACGACGTCGTAACGTGGAGATATGGACAGGCCCTGACATGGGCGGTGTTGGTCTGTATGACATGCTGATCGCTCTATATCGTACGTCATTCAGAGGCCATCGTTGGCATTTTATTTTATTTATTCTATTATACATATTTTATTTTCACAAATGCTCGATATTTGTATAAATAATTCCTGGTTTCTATATCGGCGTGATGAAAAAGCCCTAAATTGAAATGTTTGAACGCCTGCGAAGGTTTTGAAAGAACTGATAATTTTATGATCACTATCAGGCCTGTCACGAAATCTATGAGTATTCAGAAGCCAGTAGCTGAAGGACCATGATGCTGTACGGCTGTCAAGTTGCTCATAATCCAACTTTAATAGCCAGTAGAGCAAGTGCACAAATTAAGGGTTGAGTAAATTTTTTTGTCAAAAATGCAGATAGAGACTATGCTTATTGCCGGAACGTATCTGTTTTATAGAATTTTATACTTAAAAGTAACAGTTTATAAATATTTATAATAATTCAGTTATAAATATTTATATATCTTGCTTTACTGAAAAGTTGGCATTGTAGCAAATTAGATACATAGATTTTATAGTGTTAATTGTTAAGGACTTGGCAGTGTATCTAATATGTTACGCTCAATAAATGATAAATTACTGATATTAAATTTTTTTTATTATTTTTTCTCCCTTCTATAGCCACCTACAAACATATTGAATGTGTTCTTTTTTAATTTTTTTAAAATATTTTTTCTTGCCAAGTATAGGGTTAAGATTAATTAAGTGAGACGCCTCACGATCCCCCGACGTTGAGACGAGGTAATATCGAAGAGGCTTTGAACGGAGAATCAGAGGTTAACAAATTGAGTGATTACGATTCGCCGATTTTGTATAGTTCATTTATTGTGTAGCCAAAATTACACAAGGGCACTTTCAGAACTGAATAATTCCGGTTAATAATAATTCCGCTACTACTACGATATACATAATATTCTAGACCACAATAGTAATAGTTTCATAATATAGTAAAGCAAAGAAGCTTATTGCCATATTATGTCAATAATATATTAAAGTATAGTGTTAACTTAAATATTAATAGCAATGAGCGTACTTAATGCTATATTTTAGCGTAGTCTGAATGTAGCTTGAGAAAATATTTAAAGATAATATTAATTAAAGGAGACTTACTCACGTGCTCTAAGCACGAGTCACAAATGACTCATTTTCATGAATTGGGGCTGAGCAGCTCTGATTCGTGTAAGTGTGCCTTATATGCTTATTCGTTCATACCATGCTAGGCTGAAGTCTCGATACCAGCGTTCAGCGGCGCGGCGCGTATCAATGTGTATATTTATATGGACAGGCCCCGAAAACCGAGCGGCGCGCAGCGTACTAGATGGCTTATCCATATTAATCTATACATTGTCTCGCGCCGTGCCGCTCCCGCACCGCTGCACGCTGGTGTCGAGACTTCAGCCTTACAGCGGTACCCGCGCCTATCATCAGTTTGTTTGAAGTCGGCCTACTTGTTCATTATGTATATTGTAGTTTCCCTTACCTGAGATCGGACAGCTCAGCCAGGAAGGTGGTCTCGTCGACGGGCGTGTGGCGGTTCTTGAACACGAGGGGGGGGAGCTCGCCCATCTGCTGCAACGCGCTATCCGTGCCCGCGAAACGCTGCGTCAGGTTCGACCTGCGAAGGGGTTAGCTTACATTACGTGACGAGATAATGCGATTTATTTTTAGACGAAAATTGTGTGTAAGGCCGCTTTTCCTGTCGTGCGTGTTGTCACCAGCGCGAATCTTGTCCGTATGCGGGTGATAATATGCTCATGGTCAAACTTATATTAACTGTGAAGAGGGAACTCTTCACACATACACAGGGAGTCTGGTTTACACAACGATACGATTTATATCTAATTCTCCATGACAATCCGGGAGTTGACAGTACGTTTAAAATTTTAAAATAATTATTAAATTTTATAGATTTATTGATAAAAAGTCTAAAACAATACAAATAACGAAAAATTAATTATTGTTTTCTACAATACTATTTTGATTGTTTGTTTGTCTTGAATAGGCTCCGAAACTACTGGACTGATTTGAAAGATTCTTTTACCATTGGAATCCTACATTAATTCTGCTGAATATAGGCTAAATTTTATTTTGGAATAAAATAGGGTTTCGTAAGATATTTGGGATTTTCGGACGCAAGGTGTAAAAAATCAACCAGAAATGTTACTTTTTTCGCGTACGCTGTTAAAACTATAAAAGATAGAACCATAAAATGTTCTAAGTAATTGTAGATCTTTTAAATATCTACAAAAAATCCGCAACACACTATACCTATCTATGTTGAGTGAGGCACAATAACCATTTTTTTATTAAAAAATCTTGATATGTTTTTGGACTACATTTAAATGCCTTTATTTTACTCATGGCATTAATTCTTATCAAAATAAATTTTTTGATAAGAATTTCATTACTAAGTACAGTTAATGTAGATAATATTTGGTCTTTGAATGATTAAAATTGGACGTTTGGTTTTAATGTTATGGCGAAATTAAAATATTACGATTTCTGCTGCACGTTGCGAATTGGGCGTCGTCAAGGCGCGCCGCGCGGGTGTGCTCGCCCGGAGAGTCCACGTAAATATTAATTATTATTCCCTCGATCATGGGAATCGCAGACACAATAGATTTATAATATAATAGTTTAAATGCGACAGCCGGGTGCCACTTCATTGATGGGATAATATTATAGTGCTTCATTATTTCATTACGTTTTGAATGACTATTATTTCTGAATTAATAATCAAACATAACACTTAAAATATAAAAAAAAATACAATAAAAATGTGTATAATAATTATAATATAGTAGTAGTTACAGGCTAAATAGTGTAAACCATTTTTATGTTCTGCTTAACATAAAGATTGACTAAGAAATAAAGATTGAAAAAAAATTATTTAAAAATCAATGTCCACCCGTGCGAAGCCGGGGCGGGCCGCTAGTATTTTATATAGAAAAAAAAATATGGATTTATTAACTGTAAGTCACGTGATTCGAAACGCCAATCTGAAGCAGTGACGTCATTGTTCAGTGTCAAACAAAATTGACAGTTGTTAGGTTAAACACTTATGGCCGATTTACACGGGTGACTAAAGCCGCACGGAGAAAATCGACCGTGTAAATGGCAATTCGACTACGCCGCGCCGCATGCGGCTAAAGTCGCAAGCCCCAAAGTTGTGCGGCCAATAGCTGCATGCGGCTGGTGACTAAAATAGACATTCGACCGTGCAAACGCTCAGTCGCAAGCGATTGCTTGCTGCGAATACTAAACTGTTGACTGCTGACTTGCCGGGTGACTAAAATTAACCCGTTAGTCACCCGTGTAAATCGGCCATTACTCACTTTTGCTCTGTCTACATATATGTCAATGTGATGCAACGAATGAACGGATAAATGAACGAATGATTTGTGGAATCTAGTTAAAATATGGTAACAATATTACGACACGGCGACGTAAATTAGAAACCGAATGTGACTGTGTCGACTTGTCCCCAACTTTAGCTGCAGCGACTTCTCTTTATGAAACGGCGACGCGATTAAGTGTCGAGAACAAATAAGTCTTAGCACAAGGTGTCGAAACCGTTACGTCGAGATCCCAAAAATGGCTATATGGGCGCTTATGTTTCATGAACGATGACGCCACGTGATCACGTGACCATAATGCCGCGTTTTGTGACATATTTTGAATTCAGTATTTTAAATTATTTTTAACTCATTCTAGGGCATAATAATGAATAAAATATTAATTTACAGGTATTATTGTAAACAACTGAAGCGCTTAAAACTATTTTTAAAAAGTTGTCAACTCCCGGATATGTATTTGTGGCATCGTATAGTTTCTGCTTTAGCATTCTAATCTAGTATTTATGTTTCATAGATTACAAAATGAAAATCAAAATAGGCACCCCGGGTAAAAAGTATGTCAATTCAATATTTTTCTTCTTGTGTACTTATTAAAGTCTTGAATGGGGGCATGCTATGCACCGCACACCACATCACGTTGCAATGTGAACTCACCCGATATTCGTAATTCTTTCAAATTCTTTATTAAGCATACAATAATATACAATAGTATAAAAGCTAGGTAGCGTACATCTCGTCGTCTAATCCCATGCTAAGTAAAAACTTGTGTTATGGCAATCAGACAACGGATGCACGCCGAACTATTTTATCCTAATATATGTATATTATTTACACATTCACACACACAATCACACTACACTTTGTCACGTAAAGTCTCTTTCGGCGACGTGACGCGCTTCGTTCGGGAGCCTCCCCCGGAACCTCCGGTAAACTACACCGGCGGACCAGAACTCCTCCACCTCGAAGATGGATAAAACTTGAGTCGGCACTCTCACCACAAAGGTGAAATTAAGTCATGAGTCATTACTGCTACGTCATGTACGACTCGTAGCAATATCGTAGCATCTCGTAGCAGGTGCTACGGGTTCGTAGCACTCGTAGGTGCGTCTGTATTTGCTACGAGTGCGTAGCGGAAGACTCTCACTGCTACCACGAAATTAGGCTGCGTTTCCACCCGAGATGTGGGCTGAAAATGTGTAGTGCGAGGATGTTAAAATGTGTAGTTGTTTCCACCAAAGCTGTGCGATTAAAAGGTGCCTACTAAGATGTTTAGTGGAGCTGTAAAAATGTGCAAATGTGTCGTGCAAAGCTGTGAAATGTGTCGACTCGAATAATTAAATTTGAATTTCGAACGCCAATATTTTTTCCTCACAATCATAAAGTTAATATACCTAGCGGAATAGAGTCAGTAACACTGCGTGGTAAAAGAGACGTGTGATACATGACAGTAGAACCAATATTCTTCATCTGTTTGACATCCAGTCGGCACTTATCGGCACGTTGACAATTTAATCTCTTAGAAAGATGCTTGTGTAAGTGTATATGTAAAAAAAAAATTACACACAGACGCAAATCAATTTCGGTTTCGTTTGACAGCTCGAAATTGTTGTTCTATTCCGCTAGGTAACTTTATGCTCACAACACATCCCTCGCACGAATTCCTCCACACATTCCTCGTTTGTTTTGTATGTGAAAAAATCTAGCTCCGCTAAGCCGTTTCCTGTGAGCTGTGCTGACCGCTCTGGTGGAAACGGCTTAACGGAGCTTAGGCAAAGTAAATGAAGCTATTCCATTGGTTGTTTACAAACACATCCCTCGCTACGCATCCTCGCACATCTCTGGTGGAAAGGCTAAGGCTCTTTTCCTGTCATGCGTGTTATCGCCCGCGCAGAATCTTGAAACCCCTTAGATTACTTACTTTAAAAATGCGAAAGTATTTGCATTGACCTTGTCTTTCTCAGTTTTGATATGATTTACTGTTAGTCCGTCACGTTTAAACCTATAAGCCGATTTAGATGAAATTATGGATATATACTTTGAATCCTGGAAATGGATTTATACTATATATCTAGTTTTATTTTGAAAATGCACGGTGACTAGAAGTCGCGTTCCTCTTAGTATTCAGTCCCTTTTCTGTCAAAATATAATCCTATTCTTATGAAACGTCAAACCTACGTGAAACACGTTCTGCTTTCAAAATAAATTATTATTTTCGTTCGAATTTAACGAGAATATTTTTTTGCTGTCTGATGCGAAAAGGGAGAATTACGCAAGTCGGAGCAGAGGGCGCTACTAGCACATACAGTAAGTAATCCGACTAAGGGCCGGGACACAAAAACACGATACGACGCCGTGGATCCCCACGACACTATGTCGTATCGTGTTTTTGTGTCACGGCCTACGAATAATAAAAACTAAGGAATCGTAACTCCCATAGTATTACCGTTTTTAATTTGGTTCCTTTTGATCTGTCATGTCAGCCTAGTACCGCTCAAGATCACCTAAATATTGCAAATGTATTGAAATGTGTACCAGGTACACTTTTTTGACAAGTATCGTAGAGCATGTATTGTGACGGAGTTACTTTTCCTTAGTTTTTATTATTCGTAGGTCACGGCCTTATTTCCCTGACTATAAGGCCTACAAAGCTGTAATTCGGCATGAATGCACATCTTAATGATGTCGAAAAAATGGTGTATAAAATCTTTAAAAATATTTTTTTTAACGGTACCAATGCTGACTTTTTTTTTGCGTCCACTCCACCATGTGGGGTGTCGTTGGTGTGGTTTTTTTAAAATATTACGACTTACGAGTATTCAAAGATCATTTTCCGATATAGGGATCCATTTGTGAAATATGAAGTTTTAAAGTGGAAAAAAACGTTAGGGTCCAGTGCCCCCCCCCCTTCTACCAGCTAAACGGTTGCTTCTGGAAATGTGAAAAAATTCACGGGTGTAGGAAATATACTGAATTTAAAAGGAAAACTATCACGGCTAAAAAGACTTAATAAGTAATTGAGTAATAGGCGATCAAGTAAATAAGTATTCGTTGAAGTAAAAAGGAACTTTTCGTTCAAAATCCTTTGAGCGGTAGTTTCAACGTAACTGAGACGATGTTGTAAGTAGTGTAAAACACGTTATAAATGTGCATTCACTGACCATACAAAAATTATCAAAAACTAGCGGTACTACGGAACCCTATATAGCACGACACGCACTTGGCCGGTTTTTTGTTTACTGTCCATGCTGGTGCTGCCTCTATCGTGAAAACATTGCAGTAATTATATGCATTTTCCGCATTCGTTTTGCTTAAACGGAATTATGATTGAAATTCCGTGAGACTAGCACAAACGTTCGTTTTTCACGCGCAAACGTGTTGGCTTGCAATTGAAACGTACGTGCGGAATTCGTTGTTCGGAATAAAACAAACGTATGCGTTTTCATTTCTACTGATTCCATGCATTCGAAATTCCGAACGTATAACGAATTCGGAAATCGAATACGGAAAACGTGTGTATGTGACCTTGAAGCGGAATCCAGGTTTAAATTGTAAAGTTATATTCGTCTTAATATTATTCAATTACCCAAGTTGGGACTGTCAGCTTTATTATGCTGAAGTTAGTAACAGGTAACAAAATTTTATCCCCAATTCCGTTTAATGATATCGTTACATTGGTATTTATGAGACGAACAATTCCGCCTACATTTCCACACTTTTCCTGCGTCCATACATTAGCCTCTATTCTTAGGTTCTAAGGTTTAGGCAGAAAAATAATGGCTTATTCGAAGTAAAAATTAAGCTTATTGTTAAATTAATTAATTAATTAAATTAAGTATTTTCTCATACTTTCCTTGTACTCAAAGTAAAAGTATGCTCATCAGAATCTGCTCATTAGTTTAGGTGTTAAGAAGCGACAGACAGACCGACACAAAAACTGATATATCCATTAGGAAAGTATGGTTACATTATCCATTCATTGTGTATCACGCTTTTGAGGTTTCTAAGTGCGTCGATATATGTAACCAATACGACAAACGAAATAAATATTATGTATTTGCAGTGGCGTCGCGAAAAATAAAACTTATAGCCTAGACCACTCATATTATATGCACATAAAAAAAAAACAAATCTGTAACAAATGTTATTTATACCAGTGCTACTCAATTTTTTTGTGTTTAAGGACGCTATCACATTTTTTCACAAATATCAGCGATTTTCAGGTACCATTTTAAAGAATTACGAGTCACATTGCGAGGATATTTTGGTTTCAAATGAAAGATAATATATTCATCTTTTTTTTTTATGAAATAAGGGGGCAAACGAGCAAACGGGTCACCTGATGGAAAGCAACTTCCGTCGTCCATGGACACTCGCAGCATCAGAAGAGCTGCATGTGCGTTGCCGGCCTTTTAAGAGGGAATAGGGTAATAGGGGAGGGTAGGGGAGAGTAGGAAAGGGAATAGGGTAGGGGATTGGGCCTCCGGTAACCTCACTCACTCGGCGAAACACAGCGCAAGCGCTGTTTCACGCCGGTTTTCTGTGAGAACGTGGTATTTATCCGGTCGAGCCGACCCATTCGTGCCGAAGCATGGCTCTCCACATTTACACCATAAAAAATTTATAGACGCATACAAAATCTTGACTTTTGCATCCGTTGTGGATGATTTAGGATTTTTCAGAGCGAGCGAGCTCTTTAAATACTGTTGTGCCGGGGACAAGATTTTTAATTGTCTATATAGATGCCCATATGCGTACCCAGGTTCTGGGCCAGGGGGGGGCCAAATCAAATTTTTTATGAGCTAAGTGTTTGTAAAGAATAAAAAATTAATAATTTTTAGTTGTAAAAATATTGTATTGCCAACAAATGGCAAAAAATAGTTTTCTTAATTTCTAATTTTGGCAAAAATTAGTTTTCTTAATTTCTAATAGATGAAAGTACGAGATAATATACTTAGTAGGGACGTCAACATGATCCAGGGGGGGGGGCAGCTGCCCCCCCTGGATCATGTTGAAGTATGGCAAAATATAGCACAAACATGATAGTATTTTCAAAACAATATAAAGTTTCCATTGAAAATATATGGAGCTCATCTTCCTAAGTGTATGAGTACTGCAGTACATTATCATAAGTCCGAATACATCTTATTTAATTCCCTAATGCAGAGTACAGGGTCAGTACACATTTCGTGACAAGGCGATGCGATGTATTTTTAACGAGTCATTGAAAACTGAATTTTATGTACTACCACAGAATACATATTAGTACAAGCTGCAACTACACAAGCAGTTATACATTGAATTGTATAGATATTAGTATTGGTATTGTAATGAATGCCAATCCCAACTGATGTTAGATTTAAAAATATCATTTAAATAAAGCCATCGATATATCATAACTATGGAAATGTAAAGTAAATAAAAGTTCTACGAAGTGCACACCAAGGCGTACTTTTAAGCCCGTCACAGACTTAGCTATAATATATATTAATATACCGTACTACAATATACATATATTATAGTAGCTACCAGAAATATATATTATAGCTGAGTGTGCGGTCACGCGAAAATTAGTATAGAAACGGTCCAATGTATGAGACCTATAATAATTGTTCTCCAGGATATAACAAAACTAAGTGATATAATACTTAAGAGTAATCAGGCATACACATATGCGTCCCCTCACCCCTGTAACTGTATAGAGTTCTCTGTGAAAGTAGCAGCGCTGAAAGAGTATTTTTTTTTACTTTTGTATGGAAAAATTCATAACACTGCACTGGGGCGCTTGCCCGTTACATATCACCAAAAAAAAAACTTTCACAGTGAACTCTATATAAGGGACGCATACGCACCCTAAAATATTACTTTGGTTTGTGGCACCTTATACATAATATAGTCATGGTATTACGTTGGCTAAAAGAGACGTTGTTTACACACCTTAGCGTGCTTCCATTGGTGAAGATGAAGAATGCCACCTCTGAGCGCTCCTGTTGAAGCCTGGTCACCAGTTTCCCCAGTTCTGTAGCTCGGCTGACCTGCACAGAGCAAATGAGGTACTAATGAATATTATTAGTAAACTGGGTAGTTTACTAATGAATACACTCACTGACTTCGTGTTACTTAACAACGCCATCTGCTGGAATAGCTTTAGCTGTTGTTGTGTCGTTTAAGCAATTAGGTGCTCACAGAATAGTATTATTATTCGCCAATAGATGTCAGGAAGAGTCATATTTTTCAGTTTATCGATTATCGATAAAACACGAATAAAAAGACATTTTCTAAAAATGATTCCTAGCTAGATCGATTTTTCGCCCCCGAAACCCCTATATACTAAATTTCATGAAAATCGTTGGAGCCGATTCCGAGATTTCAATTATATATATATAATATTATCATGATTAATCCCAGATTACGGAGGAAAATGTTGTCGCCCCTAAACTAATATCAAAATCGTGCTGTTGATTAAATTATAACACAAACAAAACACGGCTTACATAATAAATTACTTCCGATATTATAATCCTTTGAGCGTGTGCAAAAGCGAATTCATTGAACTCACTTCCTGTATTAAATACACTAATTAATACAACAGTCTTGAGAATATTAATATTATTTAGCCCGGCCGCACATTGTCTGAATTCTGATCAGAAACAGTTGAATTTCGCCGGACCGAAACCCCGCACACTATCCGAAATATCCTTCCGGCGAGTTCGAGCTCACTCGGCTCAGCACAAAATGTAAGAGACAGCGCGGACGTTCAACTGTTTCGTATCAGAAATTTCGGACAATGTGCGGCCGGGCTTATTCATTATTATTTCGAGCCATATTGTAATAATAACATTTTGATTTTAGAAGTATACAACAATAAGGACGTTTGACGAAAACATTTGTTTCAAAATTCAGTAATAAAATAATTTTTATTTTGGTACTAACGGCTACATTCGGAGATATTCCTTGATAAATTAACTGTAACATAATAGAGAAGACGGAAAAGTATGAAGCTTAAGAAATAATGTTGATTAAAATAAAACCGACTAAATCATTAAATCATTAAAGTGCGCCCACAAATTAATGTAGTTATTGTCACTGGGGTGAAGAGTGTTATGGGTACTGTAGGGTGATAAATGCTAAATGATAATCATAAAGTTAATAAATCTAGCTGAATAGAGAAACAAAGGCCTGAGCAAGAGAGAGAGTCACTATCAGTAATACTGCGTGGTAAAAAGAGACGTGTGATACATGACAGCAGCACTCTTTTTTTGACGTCCAGTCAGCACGTGCCGCACGTTGACAATTTAATCTCATAGAATTCATGTTCAATTATGCTTGTGTAATTGTATACGTACACATATTTTGCACACAGATGAAAACCAATTTTGGTTTCGTTTGACAGCTCGAGATTGTTGCTCTATTCCGGCAGGTATATTAACTTTATGATGATAATACTTTAGGGTGTGTGTTAAGTCCCCTGTTGGTATAGACTTCACTGAGAAAGTAGCAGTGCTGAAAGAGTTACTTTTTTAAACTGTTGTATAGGCAAGTTCATGACTTTACGGCGCTTTCCAATACAAATCACAAAAAAATTTGCTCTTTCACAATGAACACTATATACGGGACATATACACACCCTAAAGTAATTTTTTTTTTCATTGTAGTCCGTTACACTCTTTATACAAAAACTGATTTGGCTTGGATCCGAAAAACTCTTTAACACTTTACACTATTGGCTCCTAAACGATTTCAAATTTACCTTTTAAGGGGCTCCAATACGCGAATGACCTTAGGCAAACGAGAGTTTCCAAACCACACTTCTGTACCTCACCCCCGCGCCATTCGCAATAGCGACATCTAGTGCAATATCGAACAATCAACACAACACAGTGACGCAGTCAAAAATACATATTTTAATGTAAAGACAGTACATTAAAATATGTATTTTTTTTACATTAGTTCGATCTGCAGAGAATATATCGTTAAGACTTACCAAGGTATTCGTAGATCATAACATTTTTTTATGACTTCAGTCCGATGTAATACTTAATTTTGAACTCTAGTGCTATATTGTTAAGGTTAGCATAACGTTAAGGTCAGCGTTACACCGAGTACCGAGTTTGTTGGCGACTTTACAATGCCTTTTTCCAATTTCCAGTTGTTCGGAATGTTTTTCTGCAGGACGAAATAATGTAATATACGCTTTAGTTGTATTGACGCGAATGAGATTTTGAGGCTTTTTTACACAACATGTATGAATAAATGGTTTTACTAACGTTTATAATGTATTTAAGTTTTGCTTGTGCCATATTTTTCTGGTACATTTTTGTAAATATTTGATAAATATAATGTAAGGTATGATAAGAAGGATGATAGTTTATCAATATTCATTTTAATATTTTTAAATGTTTCTATAATAATTTCGCCAAAGAAGGTAAAATGATATTACGTCTAGATTTTTATAAAATTTGTACTTCCACGAAAGGTTTTGAGAATTCATAGATTGTAATTTGTATACTAGACTATTTATTTGTAATACATATAAATAATCAAAGATTTTGTTTGTTTTTATTATATTTTATCTGAATTCTGAAGCTCACATCTTATTCCTCGAATCTTGGGTCGAATTTCGGTCGTGACGAAATATTAGAATTAAGAGCTCACCTGACTCTAAAAATCAAACATCGTCCTTCTCTCTTCACACTCACGCCCGTCTTTCATATGCCAGGTGAAAAAGGACGGCGCGGAATCATCGCCGAGTTAGTTTTACTTGAATAAAAGACGAACTATAATGATTATGAAAAAAGTGTTTTGAGCAAATTTAGGTTTTATCAATACCTTTTTAGATATTAAAAAATATTAAAGAAAAGACAGCAAACTTCGAAGATCCAAGCAAAAATGTGTCTAAAACAAGGTTTTTTGTAAAAAAGAAACTATCGAGCATTTTTTGAGTAATCGTGTTTTCGTCTTGAGCATTTAATCTTTATGAACTGAAGTTACTTGTGTCAAAAAATCAGTTTTCTAGACCTTACAGATTTTGAGATCTAGGTTAATGTATGTAGTCAAGTTAGGGTCATATGGGCTCTTAAGGTGAGAGCGCACTACCCGACAAATGACAATACGCGGTAGCAACGCGAAGTGCCGTTTTACAAACATGAATCTGACGTTTAAGGGTTGATTCAGACCGCAACGCGACGCGTAGATGCATTTCTAAATTTGTATGGATTTGACAGATTTCAATTGCGTCAGACGTCTTGCGAATCTGTCAAATCCATACTAATTTAGAAATGCATCTACGCGTCGCGTTGCGGTCTGAATTGACACTTAGACGTTTTATAAACGTATCGCTTCAGTGACGTGTGGTCTCGCCTTAACCTAAGTTTCGAAACCAGACTGTGAGGTGCCTTATTTACCACTTTTCTTCCAAAACAACACCTACAAAAAACAATTTGGGCATATTTTAGTACTTGACAAATAGAGGGGTAAATGCACAGAAATAAATCAAGATAGAACGGCAACGTGCGTGCGTTGCTAAGGAATCGATCGTGTCAAATTTTGCTTTGCATTTAGTTTAGAACAAATAACTTACCCGTGGAAAGAAATACCTCCGTTTGATCGCTTCATTTTCGTACTTCTGTTTTTACAATTAGACACTCTACAATGAGGCATTTTTGCACAACCGCTCCGGTGTAATCAAGTCGAGAGGTGCCCGCTGACTAAATAAACGTTTAACAAATCTTGCTCACTTGTGCAAGATTGAAACACGCGTACTCCACCTACCCCTCTTTTTGTCGGGTGTAAGAGGACCGTTAGAACTTGAATAGGTACTATATAGCTTAAGAGACAAAAAAAAGTGGATAGACCGAAATTAAAGAGATATAATACTAGAATGAAAACACGAAATAACATCTTACATATTTCTATATTAAAACAAATATAATTTGAAGACTTCACAATAAATGGGCACTTCTCAAAAATATATCAAATAACAGCATCGTAATGGTGGTCCCTCACCGGAAGCATTCGCATGTAATGTAATATTATAGATTCGTCTTTGAGCATTACATTACAATACTTCCTCCCTGGCTGACAAGCATTTGCGTGTAATGTGACATTATAGATTCGACTTCGAACATTACATAGAACTTCACTTCACTGTCACGTAGGCCGTAGCATTGATGTTACAAGTTGTTTCAAGATATTATACATTGTATCAATGAGTTTCTAAAATACTAGAGTAGCAATGTCTTACAAAAGATTCTCAGAAATGCGTAACCACTTTTTTGTTCAAAAGACAATGTCAAGTCATATATTCGTTATGTCATTATGTATGTGAGATATGCCTGCAGGCATCTTCGAAGTGGCAACGCGTTGCTACCGTAAACTTCCAATCTAGTTACGTTAGTAACATAGAATATCATTGCATTGTATCATTCTCAAAAAGAGCAAAGTTTCATCAAATATATATATTATTAATAATCAGTCAAATAATAAAACATTTACAATTTAAATAATCAGTCAATTATTAATCAATCAAATAATAAATCAGTCAAATAATAAAACATTTTATTCTTCATCACCTTGGTCGTCAAAAATGCTGTCCACATGTTAACACTTGATATTTTTTAACACTTCGATGAAACTTTGCTCTTAAAAATTTTAAAGCGCGAATAAAAATTGGAAATTAGTAAATCACTGGTATGAGATGCGATTCACAAAAAATAAAAATATTGTAGTGTAAAGACTATACCAAAGTATTTTTCAGTTTGGACAGAAGGTGCGGAAATCATATAGGGAAGCAGAAAAAAATAAAGTCTAAATATTTAAAAACATTAAAATCTCAGGAACTACTTGAATTGTAGGAATGAAATAAAGTACAAAATTTGTGTCTCTTAATGATTAATCTAATCAACTGGGTAGCAAGCTTACAAACCCTCGTAATTAATTTAAATAAAATAATTTCGTTTTCAGGGAGTCAAAAAATGACTAATTTAAAAATTGATTTTCTCAAAAACCAAGTAAAATGCGCACACGGGAGTTCTACTCTTGCATTTGAAATATAAGATGCCATCGACTCATTGCATTAACTTAGTCATGTCCGATTTTGGGGACCTCTAAAACACTGTGCAGCGGCCAGCCTTATAATATTAACTTTCCCGCGACCCGTACGCGTCAAGTGTCAAGACATGTCAACACAATGTAATAAATAATAATTAAAAACATGGATTATTTCCACTTTCCATAAAAACGGGACCCTATTACTAAGACTTCGTTGTCTGTCTGTCCGTCTGTCCGTCTGTCCGTCTGTCCGTCCGTCCGTCTGTCCGTCCGTCCGTCCGTCCGTCCGTCCGTCCGTCCGTCCGTACGTCCGTCCGTCCGTCCGTCCGTCCGTCCGTCCGTCCGTCCGTCTGTCTGTGTGTCGGTAACGGTAATAGCTATATAGTTATAGCGGCAACAGATATATCTGTAAACTGTCCTAAATACAAAATAAAATTAATATAGGGGGGCTCCCATACAACAAAGGTGTTTTTTTTTCTCTACTTATATCAATATTTGGCAACAGGTAGGTACCAACTTGAATTTTTTACAAAGTCCTTAGTTATATCATATAAGTGTACTTTAATATTTAATAATGAATATAATAAAATAAAATAAAAAATTAAGGGGGGCTCCCAATTCCCATACAAAAAACACAATTTTTGGGCTAATTTTGCTCGCACTTGGCCAATTATATAAAACAGATCAGGTATCAACAAAATTAAAATACAACATATTATATTTGGTCTGAGCTGCCAAAAAGTCTCGTTAGGCCCAATTCACACCGGATCGGCAGCGGCGCGAAGAGCATCTTAACAAATAATAATATCTTAACAAATACTTAAAACAAAATAAAATTAATATTTAAGGGCATACAACAAAAGTGATTTTTATGTGGAGTTCGTTGTGAAAGTAACAACGCTGAAGGAGTAGGAACTAAGTTCCTTATCGCGCATTGCGCTAGACAGAAAAAATTAAGACGAAAAGTTGTTAAGACACTTTTTGTGTCGTTAGTTGTAAGCCGTGCGGTAGGTAGCACGTGTTTCTCTCTCAATCTCTCTCTCTCTCTCATAGAAAGCAAGCTATTTTCGTTTCGTCTTTCTATTTCGCATTGAACAGTGTGGTGTAGCTACGATTTTTTTTGTGTGTATACAGGTTTTTTGTACATAAGAAATAACTTAGTTCCATCCGGGTGTCCCTTGACACCTCTCAGGTTTTTTTACTGTTGCATGGGAAAATTCATGACGCTCGAGCGCTTGTACATACAAAATTGCTCTTTCAGCGCTGCTACTTTCACATTGAACTCTAAATAAGGGACACATACATACCCTAAAGTATTATCACTTTGTCATGTTACACCCTTTTTATTTATTATCATCATCATTATCACAAGTAAAAGATTTTGCTGTTTTAATGCCAAAAGAAGCGGTGATGAAATGACATTCTGTAACAGTACCTACTGATAACAGTGAGTCAATTGAAACGTAATATTATTGTTATGCAAAAAAATGTCTTACGTTTTGTTAGTTAATGAAATTTTATTATGTCTGATTCATACACAACTACAAGCGTCCTGCCTCGACAGAATGTGACGTTGGTGCTAATAATGTATGTACAATCATGGTCTGAGGAAGTTATATCATTGACAATTTGTATGAGCCAAATTTGGTAGTAAAAATACTACAACGTTTTCGATTTATATTATGAGAATACTACCGTTAAATGTAAAGTTTTATAGATATTGTAACATCGAGGAAATTGATTCCGAGGCAGTTGACGGACCTACGTCATTTGGTCGACTAATGTCAATTCAATGTTAGCTGTGATCGGTCGGATGGGTTTGACTTAACGCGGTCAAATTATTTCTACGATTTACGATGGTCTGCAATCTGCCTAGAAATCAAAATCTCTGATAGTACTATAAAAATAACGTATTTTATTGTAGAAGTTAAAGTTCATTTTTGATTTTTTTCTATTCCTAAGACTCGATAGTAATACCATAGTAATCCTAACGGCCGTTCCCAATATTCAATCTATCTCTGGTTTGACATACAACCGATCGCAGCTAACATTGAATTGACATAAAATATATGTCTCTAATGTCTAATGAGAGCTATTCCTATCTCTAGCAGGGCAAAACCAGAGATAGATCAAATATTGGGAACGGCCGTAAGAGAACTACATAGTCACAAATGAGGTTTAAAAACCACTTAATTCAGTTGTAAAATACGAAGTTCGCATCACAGTATATTATATTAATATGCCCGCGATTACAATGTAATGCTAAGTACTCACATACGGTTTTGCTCGATCGAGCAATAACGTCGAGCAAAACCCGCGACTCGGGCTTACGTCCACATATTCAGCATTGCTCGATAGTTTTATTCTAAATCGATACATTTAATTCCATCAAGCCGGCTCGACGCGAGCCTTCGAGTGCCTCGATGCGAGCCTTCGAGCTGTCAGTTTTGCGGTTCACACAGTAATTATTACTCGATTTGGAGTAAAACTATCGAGCAAAACCGCATGTGAGTACTTAGCATATTGGATGAAAACATCCCGAAATATGTAAAGCGTCTGTCGGCGCATTAATCTGTGCATGTCACTGTCAGATTCTGAAGTGTTGACATTGAGTAATTAAAATTTTATCCCTCGTGAGTCGTGAAGCAATAACAATGGAAATTAAGGATTTTTATAGCTTTACAACACATATTAAGAATAAACACAACACATACAGATATACATACACATACGGATATAATATAGTTCCTCGTTCAATCAAGAAATCACTAATGTAATGTCAATCCAACGGAAAGGGTAGGAAACGCATTGGATCGAACAAGAAAACTGCAACTGCAATTAGTAGAATTACCTGTTCCTCTACATCGGCGACCTCCATTCCGTTGGTGAGGCTGTGCTTCAACGAGACGGTGGTCTGGACGATCAGTGCCAGGATCGGGATGAAAGGCAGCAGCAGCAGCCGCCACAGTTGGCAGCGGCGGCTGCGGCACCAGCGCCGGAACTCGGAGCAGCCCGCACCCTCCTCCTTCAGAGGTTCCGGAGTAACTGCAAAAACATTGTTATAGTCAAAGCTGAACGTTAAAATAGCCGTTCAATCAAACGTCTATAGCTTTTTAATAGAATTTTTAATTCGTTCAAAAAGTTCAATACTACAGCTGATTCACTACAGCTGTTTGATTGAACGGCTATTTTAACACGTTCGCTGCGAAGCAAGGCATTATATTCCTGGTTGATTGCTTTCAGTCTGTGCGCACTGCGCGCTCTAAAATCGTGTCTTTTCGCTCGGTGTAGGCACTGTAACTCGAGAAGTACTACGTGTACGAGAGAGATTATGTTATTATGACGTTTAACGATAAAAAATTGCATTTTTAAACATAGTTCGCACTGAATTAAAATTAAAAAGCTCATACGAATACCAGGCCTTGATTGTAGGTAGCCGCACTGAGCGAGCGAGAGAATGCTTTGTTGACGATAGTGCGCAAGTGTTTTCATTTGTGATATTTACGTTTTAACCACGTGGTAAATATTAAAGTGTTGTGAAATGGCGTCAAATAATATTGTTTCGAGTAGTGCCAAAGTCTTTGATATATTTCCCGTTAGACCTGTTATTAAGCCAAAAAAATCGAAAAGTAGAATGCAGCTTGAGAAAAGCATCAGCACAGCTTTGAATAAATTTTTTTATTATTATATTCATACTAATATTATAAATGCGAATGTTATATTATGTGAAAGTGCACCAGATAGCAAACAATTTTACTGGCAACAGATATTGAGTACTGTACTGTATTATTTAGTCAGATATACGGCAAATGAAACCCAAATAAAATTATGCGAATTCTTCTTCGATTTGATTATAGCCCTCGTAGCACGGGCTGCGCCTAATTTGGGGGACTGACTTTTATTTTAATTTCGTAAATTATTGTTTATGACAGTAAAGATTTTTGTTTTTTTGTATATTAAAATAATCGGCCAAGTGCGAGTTGGACTAGCGCACGAAGGGTTCCGTACTATTATAGAGTAATATTTGGCCAAAAATTGTTTTTTGTATGGGAGCCGCCCTTAATTTTTTATTTTATTATAATATTATTATTTATTATTAAAGTACACATATAATTACTAAGGACTTTGAGAAAAATTCAAGTACCCACCTGTTGCCATCTATATATATAAATGGATTTACAAATGTGTTAGTCGCGCTGAAACTCGAAAACGGCTGGACGGATTGAGCTGATTTTAGTCTTAAAATATTCTTAGAAGTCCAGGGAAGGTTTTAAAGTGACACGAAGTTCACCGGGACAGCTAGTTATTGATATAGAGCTAAAAAGGTGTCAACTGCCTCGGAATCAATTTAGTATTTGTTGTTATAGCTGCAACCGATATACATAATATGTGAAAATTTCAACTCTCTAGCTCTCTTGAGTTACAGCCTGGAGACAGACAGACAGACAGACAGACAAACAGACAAACAGAGAGACAGACATACTGACATACTGACATACAGACAGACAGACGGACAGACAACGAAGTTTTAGTAATAGGGTCCCGCTTTCACCCTTTGGGTACGGAACCCTAAAAATGGCTAAAGTTAAAGAACTTCAGAGATAGAGTAGTAAGTGACACACAACATTGCAAGTTACATTTTGCAACAGCGCTTCAAAATAGATCAATAATTGCAAGCGCAGGGACACAGGTGTTATGTAAGTGGACCGCATTGCACTCGGCGTCTCCCAACGAGCCTCTTCATCATCATTTTTACGACCTCTAAGGGCCTTGCTACACCTAAGGGACTTGATTACCGAGTAGCGAGAGAGTGCTCTCGGCTAAAATGGCCTGTCTGTCTTCTTGAAAGTACTGACTCGCCACTGTCTTGACCCTCTGCTCGGTATGTGTAATCAAACCTTAAAGGTCAACTCAATTCACGTTGTTTTGCTATGCACAACTGTTCAAATATAAAGGCCCCCATACACAAACAGATCGCAGGTCGACCTGGACATATTGCACACACACGGATATGCACAAAACGGGTCCGAATGGATCCAATCGGCCTCTATGATTATAGCGGTGAAATAGATTTTTTTTTCATAGAATAAAATACTAAGAATTTGTTAAAAAATATAACATCCTCCTTTTTTTGGAACTTGGTTAAATGTTTCGTTGGGAGTATTAGGACTAACCTCTAATTTTTCGGAGATCGCGCGCGGAACTATAGCTTCGCTGGGAAATTATAATGGTTGTATTTCCCTTATTCACAAATGTTTCATTTAACCATAGTTTAGTAAGGACATTGGTCAAGTTGAAGATTGATTCAATAATTCCCGCGACTGTTTACGTACAAAATAGGACACAGTAAACCATCGAAACAATCAACAGGTGTGTAATAAACATACATATTATAAATAACGGTCGGTATGTACCGTATTGTGGTACCGTGGCATAATTAAGCCAAATAGAAAAATTACATCTTTGTCACTAACATAGGTATATAAGATTAATGTTAATACGCTAACCGCTATGGACTATGATGGTTTGTAATAAACTTTTTATTTATTTATAATAACCTATATTTAAATGGGTAGTTACATTTTTATTGGCAAACAAAAAGCTACAAGTTAAATTTTCATTCAAATAGTATAACAAACTTAATTTCAAATTTAATTTTAAAACAATATACTATGGTTATAAAAGTACTTTTAACATTTATTTAGGCTCTTAAATGGAACATACATACAAGCAGGCTATATTTTTAGGGTTCCGTAGTTTATTACTATCCCTTTCTGCTGCTTCGGTAAATAACTCTTCGACCAACCGAGCGAGAAAAAAATACCAATTTATTATGAAATAAAACCTACAATAATTTTATTTCTGGAAGGGAAAATTTCACCTCCACTTTATTTATCTAAAGCCTACAATAACTTACCCATAGTGAAGTAACGAAGTTTCGGGAAGCCGGGATAATATTTGGTGAGCAGTTGAGCACCCTCTTCGAGGGTTGGAGAGCGACTGAATCGGCGGGGCTTCCACCCCTAAGGCTGTGCGACAACACTGAAAGTTTTCCAAGACTTTTCCCATCAATTTCAACTTTTTCTTCAACGAATTTACTGTACATTCAAAATCTAATACTTACACTGAAACTTGGTTGCAATGGATTTTATTTGGGGAGATTAACTGTCAGGATGGGGCAACTCCTAAATCGGGAGGCTTACGCCAAAAGAAGAAGAAGAGATTAACTTATATAATCGGCTCTTAACATACAAATGAAACGCACGAATTAATCCATACTTCAATAATACCTATATAATACCTAATATTATAAATCCGTCTGTCTGTCTGTTACCTCTTCACGCCCAAACAACTGAACCGATGTTTCTGAAATTTGGTATAGAGATACTTTGAGTCTTGGAACAGGACAATGGATATATTTTATCTCGGAAAAATGTACGGTTCCCACGTGATAAATGAATTTTGACGCAATGGAGTTGCAGGCGGGCGGTAAACACCTACCGTACGTGAACACCCAATTATACTTATTGGATTTTCATACATTATTATCACAACATTAATGAGTACTTTTATTCGTATTCCTAGTATTTACAAACACAAATCTAAGGTGCCTTACTTGGGATATTAATGACCGAAAATTCCAAAAGAGGTATCAGATAAAGCAGTCACGCGTTTAAGCATTTTGCGTTCGAATGGTCAGTCACATAGGAGGCATTCTGACGCGGTTAGAATATAGGGTCAGAATATAGAGAGTATCTAGGTTTATAATAATACTCCCCACACCGGTTTCGGTGACAGTGGCCAGTTTCATTGAAACCAGGCCAGTTACGCAGGAGTAATTTTATAGTGCCCAAGTGTTGTTTCCAACGCGGGAATCCAACCCACGACCTCCGAGTCAAGAGTCACGCTCTAAACCACTAGACCACGGAGGCGTTGAGATTCTAATAGGTTTATAATATTACACAAAGAAAGCAAAAGTGACCGCTTGAACCTTCGATTTCGTGATAGGTCTATGTCCCTAAGACTCACCATAGGAGTCACACTATGAAAAACTGGAGTCTGGAGTGACTCACACTTTACACAGGATCATTCACGCTCCTTAATAGACATATAAATACAGGACCACTGCGGAGTTCCTCAATCAATATTGATCCTCTACCTAGTCTAGTCATCTTCAGCTCAATTTTTATTTCATAAAATGCAAGCGTCAGTGTATTTAGTGAGCCTCGTCGTGGCATTAGTTGTAATGAGATGCAGTGAGTGTAAACCACTGGGGCAAACAAATCCATTGAACAACAGACCCGAAGAATTAATAGAGAATATAAGTGACAAGGTATTTGAAATGGATAATCTCGATAGCAACAGGAAGCAATACAGGACTAAACGAGAGATTATGGCGGGCAATAAATGTCCCACAGGCCGTGTGAGAAGGGGTCAGTACTGTCTTATTATAAATGGGACGGGTAAAAACGCGCAGAACGCTAGTCAACACAAAAATAAGCGAGCGATCATAACCTAGTGCGTCGGTGTGACCAATTGATCAATTGTGTTGGAGGTATGTATCTATTTACTCGTTACTCGTAGTTTATATTTTATACTCTGTGGTGACACGGCTCATTTTATGAATATTATACAGAACACACAGAAATACACAGTACTTAACTAAAAAAATCATGTTTCATTTTGTACCTACTTCGTTGCTTAAATATTATATTTAAACAAGTTGAACTATAATAATATTACTTACATTATCTTAGGGCCTGTTTCACCACATCCTGATAAGGTGCCGGATAGGCTATCCACAACTTATTTGACAGAGGCTCCATACTCTATCTGTCAAGTTAAGTGGTGGATAGCCTATCCGGCACTTATCAGGAAGTGTTGAAACAGCCCCTAAGAGTTAAAACAATTTTTAGTGAGTTTTTTCTAATAAGTATATAGGGTCAATTTTGGTGCGTATGTGTAACTAGCCAGTAATTTATATTTTGTTTCTCTTTTCAGTTAAAAAATCGTATCGTATGTAAGTGAAACAGCGCTTGCGCTGTGTTTCGCCGAGTGAGTGAGTTTACCGGAGGCCCAATCCCCTAACCCCTACCCTATTCCCTTCCCTACCCTCAACTATTCCCTTCCCTACCCTATTCCCTCTTAAAAGGCCGGCAACGCACTTGCAGCTCTTCTGATGCTGCGAGTGTCCATGGGCGACGGAAGTTGCTTTCCATCAGGTGACCCGTTTGCTCGTTTGCCCCCTTATTTCATAAACAAAAAAAAAAAAAGTACGTGTGCCGTTTGATGAATAATATTGCTCCCCTGCGCCGCACCAACGTGCTACATTCGTACATTCGCCCCACCGAAAACGCAAACCATATAATAAATAATTTAATTGAAATTTAATGTTTTTACTATTTCCTCGATACTAACTATACTATATCCATACTAATATTATAAATGTGAAAGTGTGTCTGTCTGTTACCTCTTCACTTCCAAATCAATGGACCGATTTTGCTAAAATTTGGTATGAGGATGCTTTGAGTCCCGGGAAAGGACATAATATTATGATCCTTTTTATCTCGGAAAAAATGTACGGTTCACATAATATTATGATAAACGAATTTTGGCGCAACGGAGTTGCGGCTGTCATCTAGTTGTTAACTTGTTGTTAACATAATATTATAGAGAGATTTTAAGTACTTAATAAAATCTATCAAAATTAAAAAAACTTTATAAAGTGAAATAAGTGCAAGAAAAGTGTATGATAATTATTGAATTAAACATGAATTTCCACTAGGAAGTTACAGTACATTCAATATCATAATTAAAAATCGGCCAAGTGCAAGTTAGACTCGCGCACGTAGAGACCGTACCACAATAGAGCAACAATAGGCTGAAAATTATGTTTTTTGAATCCAGCCCCCTTAATTATTTAATTTATTTAAATTAAATAATTAATCATTATTGATTATGAAAGTACAAATAGAACTGAGTATTTCGTGAATATTTCAAGCGCCTATGTCTTGCAGTTACTGATATCGAGCAAAAATAGCAAAGAAAATCACGTTTGTTGAATGGGAGCTCCCCTTAAATATTTAATTTATTTTGTTTTTAGTATTTGTTGTTATAGCGGCAACTGAATATATACACAATCTGTGAAAATTTCAGAAGTCTAGCTATAGCGGTTCTTGAGTTACAGCCTGGAGACACACAGACAGACGGACATACATCATCGAAGATATCCAAGTCTTAGTAATAGACAAGACATCGATGTCTTAGTAATAGACAAGACATCGATGTCTTAGTAATAGACAAGACATCGATGTCTTAGTAATAGACAAGACATCGAAATCTTAGTAATAGGGTCCCATTTTTACCCTTTTTTTGTGTAATTATTGATTACTTACTTATTAATTAATTCAATATAAAGATGATTAAATTAATCAAACATTAAACGTTGCCAAATATGGTCATTTTAATGCATCGCGACGTATTTCTTACGTTTCGTAACGAAGATAATAAATAAATAAATAAATAAATAATATTTTCGGACAAGTAGTACGGCGGGTTTTCCAACGATTGCAAGTATAAATTATGCTGCACTGCCGCGGGATTATTAGTTTTGTCGCGATTCTCAATCGAATATCTAGAGCTCAATAATATAATCAAAATCTCGCAAAATATATTTGCACTTCGAAGTCACAGCATTAGTGATATTGACATATTGAATAAAATGATTTATTATTATATTACAGTGAGTGTAAACCGCTAGAATCTCTAATACTTTTTAATTAGAGATTCTTCCAAAAATTGCAAAAATTTAACCTAAAGTGGAAAAATTTGCCACAAAATTACATTCAAATGATTTAATTCGCGGGCAATAAGTCTCATTCAACACGACCAGTTCCCAAACCTGTTGAACGAGGCCCACTGCACTGAGGTCGCCATGACGTCCTGCCGCAGGATATCCTCACATACGTCCACACATACGTCACAATATCGACGATATCGCCGGCTGAGTCACGCCTAAACAATTGTGTGCCTCACCAATCTGCACCGATCATGTATTTCGTAACCATCCAGTATAATACTGCCGCGCAATTTGTAAACGCAGTAAAGAACATGTCAAATGTTTCGAGAAAAACGCGGTCAAAGTTGAAATTTTATTTTTGGTTGCCTGCACTTTGTTACTCAACCATTAGTAAAAATATATATATGGGTTCAAAGAGCGAATTTAGAAGATGAAGTGGATATTAGTTTTCTGCTTTTCGTTTAATGTTTTGTATGTAAAATATCAAAAAAACCGTTTCAGTTATGGCTTCGCTTAGTTTTCACTCGGTACTCGACTACTCATAAATGCAGTAAATGTGTTTCACACACAGAGCAGGTAATGTATATTAATATTATGCATTACATCCCGGGATGTAGTTATAGCTTTAAATTATCTTAATGTATCACACACACAACAGGTACCTAGTGTAATGTATATTTCCCTACATTTCTATGGTATACTTGACTTGACGCACTTTTCAGCTGCTAAGATATAGGCTGTTCTTATTTTTAATGTTGTGTTTTAGCACAATCAGAACGATATGGATTGAAAATATTTGATTGAAAATATAGGCTCTGGGGAACAGACTGCCTGCAGTTCCTGCTGTGAAGTGTTAGCTGTGCTAAGGTGGCAAGTGGCAACACTGTGTGTATCTGTCTATCATACACTTATAATATAATCACAGAAATTTTTGAACATCCTTTGAAGAGAAGAGATATTTATAATATACAGAAATGTATTGAGATGTATTTAGATGTATCAAAATATTAATGTATATTTTCATATAGTTCTGTATCTTAAGATACGAAGATGTAAAAATATACATGTTGTGTGTGGTCTCCTGACGATTTCTATAGAAAGATGTATCGAGATGTATCGTGCATCTTATATATACATCTTTACATTACCTTTACATTTGATACGTGGGAGAGCCATGCTTTGGCACGAATGGGCCGGCTCGACCGGAGAAATATCACGTTCTCACAGAAAACCGGCGTGAAACAGTGCTTGCGCTGTGTTTCGCCGAGTGAGTGAGTTTACTGAAGGCCCAATCCCCTACCCTATTCCCTTCCCTACCCTCCCCTATTCCCTTCCCTTCCTTAAATAGCGAAGCGACCGAACCTATTAAGGGGATGACAGACACGCGAGTAAGTACGCGGACTTATGGCTCGACGACCTTACTCGCCTGTGTGTCACCTAAAGTTCGCATACTTAAAGATTGCCGCGTAAGTTCGCCGTGTTGGAATTTTACTCGTAGCTCGTACGTCTGGCAGCACTGCGAGTCGCGAGCTGCGAGCTGCGAGCCTTCAGGCAGTGTTGCCAACACGACTGATACAAAATTTGCTAAGCTACTGTTAAAATTTACTGTAATTAATGCTAAAAATTTTGCTAACATTTTCCAGTCAAATAAAACGTTTTTTTAATTTTAAATCTTTAATAATCAACAAAATCTCAATTTATTTTATGTTATCAAACAAAATATTAATTTATTGGTGTTCATCGATAGCTGATGCTGCTGATGTACCTACCTACATGTAGACGTAGAAAATTCATTGTCCAAACTATAAATCTCCTTGGTACCATAAAGTTAATATACCTAGCGGAATAGAGCAACAATTTCGAGCTGTCAAACGAAACCGAAATTGGTTTTTATCTGTGTGAAAAATATGTACGTACGTATACACTTAAACTTTTCGATTTAGTTTTTTCTTAATAGTTTTTAAAACGTATTAAGATATTATTCTTAAATAACACAAAGCTTCTTCCGTCGACAACATGGTAACCCAGTGTAGTCGTGTGTCACCGACGCGAGCCGAGTAAGTTCGCGGACTTAAAACCCGCGCGTCTGTCAGGCACTTTAGCCATTCCATAAACTATACCCGGCGAATCGAGGCGGTAGCGGTCATAAAGAAGTATAAGTATAACTCCACGACTAATTCGTAGATAAATCGCAAACTGACATTTTCAAAAGGTCAATCAACTCAAATATTATAAAAATAAAGAGCATTTATTATTATTTATTCCTCGATGTCAATAAATGGTACGGACTACGGTCCTTTCGTGCGAGAGTCTTGAGAGGCTTGGCTGATTTTAATGTGTGACTATTTAAACGCCTTTTATGTTTTTTTTATGTGGTAATTTATCTTTATATATATATATATATATATATATATATATATATATATATATATATATATATATATATATATATATATATATATATATATTTATGAAATAAGGGGGCAAACGAGCAAACGGGTCACCTGATGGAAAGCAACTTCCGTCGCCCATGGACACCCATGGAGGCTAGGGATGGGAAGGGAAGGGATTAGGAGAGGATAGGGAAGGGAATTGGGCCTCCGGTAAATTCATTTTATCTCAACTTTTTAATTTTACCAAGGGGGTTAAACAAAGAAAACCAAAATTAAATCCAATAATAATTCTAACTTAAGTAGCCTTCTGCTTTTTATTTTTCTTAACAGATTTAGGTGATCTCATCAACTTTACTACTTTGGTAATAGCAACAACTATTCCCACCATCGACACTGCTAAAACGACGTAAACGTCTATCATATACAGCGCGATCCAACTTAGCTCCCGGCCGGGGTTCTTCATGTATCCAGCGCCTTGGTTCCGTATCACATACTCCAGCCACCAGATCGCGGTGTCTATTGGCGACATCGGTCGGTCCTTGAACCGTCTGGACAGCTCCTTCATGTTCCGCCTATAGGAGTCGTCGTGGATGACTTCGTTCAGGGTATCTCCTAGCGTCTTCTCGTTGATGTCGTGGTACATCAGCAGCTTGCCTGCTCCGGCTTCCTCTAGCAGCACGATGTTGTAGTACTGGTCGCCGTAGATGGGGACGCCGACCACCGGCACGCCGTAGTATATGACCTCGTGGGTGCCGATCAGACCTCCGTGCGATACGAACACCTTTATGTTCGGGTGCGCTGGAAACAATAATGAGTACATTATTTAATAATAATTAATTATTACAGTAAAGGTAAAGTCAATGGGCCTGACTTTATTAACCTATACTGTTTACCCATATTACTTTACCCATACAGGGCTCATGTCCGGTATGGGCATAGCTACTATAATAAAAGGTCTAAAATGTTCACAAAGACGTTCTAATGTACATTGTACAAAACATTTCACAAGCCGTTTTTTAAGTATCAGCCCAGAGTAAAACCACAGAATAGATAATAGTACAAGTAAAACGTTGTATAACTGCAACGTTGGTATACACGGTATTTTTTTTTATAAGAGGGATGATATACCCTCAGAGCAATAGATTCATAGGCTCAAGCCAGACCTACGGTGTTTGGTTGACTTTAAACCCAGCCGACAGAATACGTCTGGTAATTAGTATGCTGGCTTGACATTAACGCCATCTGCCTATGGATCAATTCCTCTGATAGCAAAACCCAGAAGATCACATTCATAATATTATTAGTCAGTACCATGAATTTTCTTTACCAAACCCAATTTAATTGGATCCAGTCCGGATCTTATCAAATCACAATATACCCTCCTTACAATAGAACTCCCGAATTGGGCACAGTAACAGATTTCAGATAACTTGACGTAACAAAACAATATTACAATATCATGAATATCATGTAACACGTGCGTAAAACTGTAGTATTGTCTGTAAGCGAGTGTCATTTCAAGGACACTACTGAGTTTCTCTTGGTTATTATTGTTTGTTATGGGAAATAGCAAGTAGTGGGCGGTAACTACTGTTAAGTTACTTACAATGCTTTGATGGCATGGCTGTTATTATAGTTACTGACATAGCCCATAGAATGAGTAGGCTGGTCATGTCTGCGGAGGAAGAGACGATGGAGCAGATAAGTGGGCAAGCCATACACGTAAGGGTGTACCCGACAGGTTTGCCTGAACAAGTCAGTCAGTTTAGGTAAACCGGAGCGTGTATGTTACTGAAATGTGCAGGTTGTGCCTCAACTTTGCATGACAGGCGTAACTGCACAGGCAAACCCTTGTGTTGAAGGCTTGCTTTAGAAATCACGTAGCGTGTGGCGCAAGTCGATCAACGGGCTGACGTTTATGTAAAAGGCGGCTAGCAGCGGATGGAGGACAACTAGCCAATTTTAGAATGATTTTTGGACGCTTTTCGGGTGTAGGTATCCCGAGCAGTAGACAGCTATGATGAGGGTCTGCCTTTTACGGTTTACCCTTTGCCTTTTACGTCCTAACCGCCGACTCGATTTTATTGAAATTTAGTATGGCGGTACTTTGAGTCCCGGGAAAGGACATAAATAAAACAAGGGGGTCGTCTCATCTTGTACAAAATGAAGGAGTAGCAAGGATACTATTTGGTGGCTTAATTTCTTACTTTACGCCTAAAATATAAATAATTTTACCCAAAATATCTTTCTGTGGCAGCCACTTCCTAATAACGACGTTTTCTGGTTTATTCTCCAAGTTATCATCTTCCCATTTCCACAGCACCGTCTGTTTCAAGTTCTTGAATATTTTGAGGAAAGTGTTTTTCTTCTCGATCGGTAGTTCTGAACTTTTGACGTTCGACCCAAAGTTTACGTATATGAAGCCATGATTTGATTCGTCCAAAATTTTCTTTAGATCCTGTAAAGTGATACGGTAACATTAAAAGATGGATATATCTTTTGGTACTGAATTTGCAGGTATAGTTTAGTAAGCTTCGCTTATATTTTTCATTCTCAAATAGTTACACTATGTTGAAAAAATTACAACTTGGCCAAATTGGTTTGCAATTGCATTACGTTTATTATTTATACTTGACTATTATAAATAATCAAACGAACTTACCAAGTGAAGTTCGATCATTATTATATGAGTCGCTTCATTCGAAGATATATAATTAACCAAAAGTAGTGCTTTGCATCCCGCTAGGCAATACGCGTTTTTTTTTCTTTAGAGTATGTGGGTACTCGACAAAAATATCTCGTCTGGTCACTCGCTCGTCAGCGCCCTCATTATGTTTAGATAGAGATAATGCAAAAATCTTTCTTTCTTTCTTTGCGTACTGCAGCAAACATAGTTTCGTGCAGACTGGGTGGGAGGGATTATATCTTCGAATGAAGCGACTCATATAACAATGATCGAACTTCACTTGGTAAGTTCGTTTGGTCATTTATTATATTTCTTCGCTTCATTCTTCGATATATAATTAACCAAAAGTAGATTTTCAGAGTAACGAAAAAAAATTTTTTTTTTTTATGAAAGAAGGGGGCAAACGAGCAAACGGGTCACCTGATGGAAAGCAACTTCCGTCGCCCATGGACACTCGCAGCATCAGAAGAGCCGCAGGTGCGTTGCCGTTGCTTAAACAAAACTTAAGAGACCTCTATGGTTTGTGATTCAAATGATAACATACTGGGATCATGGTGATATATTATAATATATCTGATTCAGCGAAACTTTGTTCGTCGATAAAATTATGGCTAAGGAAAATAGCGAAAGTATTGGAGTCGCTAGTCCTGCCTGTCGACTGTCGTCTTACTAATGGTGTCGAGTCTCAGTGCCCGTGTCGACGCTCGTATCGACGCCGCGCCGCTCTCGCACAGCACGGTCTGCTTTATCCAGCGGCTAACCAACTGGGAAGTGGCTGTTCTGTGCAGAGCGTTAAACGTTAGCAATAATATCCCGTACTGTATCCTATTTAATATAATCTTGAATAATCTTGAAAATTTTTGGAACTAACTTAATTTGAACAAATTTACGCATTTTCACCCCCTTATAACTCATTTTCCGGTTAAAAAGTAGCCCATGTCCTTTCGCAGGCTTTAGACTATCCGTGTACAAAATTTTATTACAATCGGTTCAGTAGTTTTGACGTGAAAGCGAGACAGACAGACAGACAGACAGATAGAGATACTTTCGCATTTATAATATTAGTATAGATTGCATATTTTATTTAGTATTAAAAATTTTAATCGCTGAAAAACCAGTTGCATTCCGCGGCGGGAGTCAGGAATCAGGATATGAAGGTGTCAAAACACCTATCAGTTGAGCTAGCTCACGAATAGTACACTGATTTAACTGTTCTATATTATTCCGTTTTAATAGGCATATGTTATTATGTAATATATTTAATATATAAAATTCTCCTGTCACGGTGTGCGTGGTTGAACCCTTTTGAAACGGCTCGACCGATTTTCGTGAATCTTAGCGAGCATATCGGCTAGGGTTGAGAATCGGACAACATCCACTCTTTATATTATTGGTAAGTGTATTAATTTGTTGAATAATAAATAATTGTAAATTGTTACAACTCGAGACTGACGGCGACCATTGTTTGTGTGACGGGATAGCAATCATGGACTATGCCATGGTGGCATAGGTACTTATTTAGTCACTTCAATAAAATAATAATATGGGCGAAATACTTTATATGGCAAAACAACATTTGCCGGGACAGCTAGTTATATTATATTATTATATATTATAGACGTTAAGACTTAAATATTTACATATTTGTTGTGGATTTAATACACCCATTGCACTATTAACAATCAAACGTAAACAAAAAAGGGACGCCTAACGCTGAAGAATTGTCGCCTAGAACACTAATATAATAATTGTTAAAGCGTGGTAAGTCTAGTAGTGATAAAGCATACGCTTAGTTTGGTTTCCCTTTTTATATTTTTTGTCAAAAAAATATATTAGCGCATCATATAGTCTGTACGTCAAGACTTAAGGCTCTTAAAATTTTGTAAATTCGAAAAATCTTTCGATGGATTAGTGAGTTAATAGGAACTAAGAAGTAGGCTTTTAAATCTGTTTTTGCTAGATATCCACTTTTGGGTATTGGCTTTAAAGCTGTACGGTAATTTTCCAAATTAATATGTAATTTCGAAATAAACTTACGAAGTGGTTTCAAATTTAAAATAATTCAAAAATAGTATTTAAAATATAAGTAATACAATATTTTCCGCCGCTTTGTTTGGGGAAAAGAAAATCTTTGAAATAAGGTAACCTTCGGTGGGGGTACACGAAGATATAGTTTTAAATTCTAATAATTTATTGATGTCATGATGTATAATATATTAAGCTAGTGGTCCCCAATCTGTTTTTGTTTTTGGAACGAAGTTCCCTAATTTATTTATTTTTTCTCATGTCGGCCGCAAACATTTTTGGTCTTGATGTCGCGGGCCGCAACAAATATTTTTAGGTTTAAGACCCAGTTTCATCATTCAACATTGCTTATGTTAAATAAATAACGGCTTGTTAAATCAGTTAACGGCCTGTTAGAGCTATCGAGCGTTCCACCATACGCTAATGTCATGTCAAAACGCCTAAAACGGTGTTAAATTTTAATTCCTGCTGGGGAGGTCCGTTAAATATATAACAGGCCGTTATAATAGTCAAAACAGCAACTTTTTAAAGACAATACCCAATATCAATAAAAGAATCTGTTTTGACTTTTGAGTGTTGCCGCCATGTTTCGCCACATCCTTACATATTATTTATTATTTTTCATGTTATATGCATAATTATTTATTTTCATTTTGTCGAAAATTCAGCCCTCGGATTTTCCTTGACATTGCAAATACACTGACTTGTATCAAAATTACCAAGCCGAAATAAGTAAATAAAAGTTTGTATCATGATTCATGTTTTCAGCTTTGACAGATCATAATTATTAACCTGGTAAATTAAAAAGAACTATTGTAGTGTAACAAATGTATGCGATCAGTGATATTTTAATTTGGTCGCATTATCTACCAGATGAAGTATTATACGAATAAGGTGAAAATGACACATTGCAGCCAACATGTCGTATTAAACTTGTACATTGCAATTTCGTCGCCTTATAACAAGAACGAACGAATTGAATGTTATTCACTCGTTGTTCACTTAACGTTGCATTTACTAATCCGCTGTTAAATTTTTACTGTGGGACATAAGTATTTTAACAGTCTGTTTAATTTTCCAAGGTCCGTTAAGTAATGCCTTGTTAGGATTTAACAAACAGAGGTTGGTGAAATTGGGTCTAAAAATAACGTTTTTCAAAATTAACGATTTACAAGTGAAAGACTTTCACGTTGACTTTGATTTTTCCGGTGGGCGTGAATTTCAAAATGGTTTAACATCACGCGGGCTACAAATAAAGTCCCGGTGCGGCGGCCCGCATGCAGCCCGCGGGCTGCGGGTTGGGGATAGCTGTATTAAGCCCACAATAATCATAATAGTGACATCTGTAAAACATATATATAAAAATAACTGTCAGCACTACTGCTGCGGTGTTGAGCTTTTAGTCGACTCAACGCTTTTCGAACTCGAAGGTTTTGTAGCGGTACATTACTAGCGGCGCCAGCCGACGGTCACCAGCTCTCCCTTGACGGGTAGCGGGAAGGGTTTGCCAGAGCCCAAAAGATACCCGATTGATGGGATGTTCTAGTATGTCTCTGAGAACAAATACTGGAATTATCCAGCGAAACCATAATAATCTCGGTCTGATATTGAGACAAGACTTATCGAGTCTGAGTGTTATAGGTTTCCGTTACGAAGTTGTCTTGTCTGATAATATATTATCTGATAGGTCTGATAATAATTAATATCGAGATAAGTCAGATACTGTTGATAAGTCTGATAATATCGAGACTTTGTCAGGTGAAATCTATTTAATGATATTATTAATAATCGATCGAAATGGAATCGATCTGCAACACTTATTATCAGGAATATTTTATAAGCAGTAGCTTATCTTAATTGTTTTTGGGGTCATTTAAAACCATAATCTGGCGAATCCAACGAGGGTTCACCTAATGTCAGTAGGAGCCCTGGATCTATCCGGATCTGGTCCGGTTCTATCGGTGTCGGTACTCCGAATCCACCTGGTTTAGGAGTGGGAAAGCTTAGGGTTAATTCATAACCTGATCGACCCGTATATCGGTCACTTCTAGTTATATTTCCCCGATTGTCTGGTCTTAGTGACCTCAAAAAAATAAATATTGGGGTAGCTTAATTGCTTGTTATAATCGACTTATTTGTCGATAAAATATGTTACAAAAAATATTGAGGGTAGTAACTATCACGTTACGTAGATATTAAGTAAGTTTCGTTATACACTCGCGGTGTATCCCGAGTCCCAACATTGGTGCAAAACTTATTTAATAATAATAATTATATACCGGCAGACATAATAAATAATAATCGTAGTTCTATATTTAGAACAAAAGGATCGCGCGGGATGCGCATTGTTTGTTAACTGATGAGACTCGCAGTCAATCTAGTTATTAGCTCAAAATAGCTGTTCTCTATAAAACGGCAAAGATATGTAGTTCTATTTATAAAACTAAGAGCGCGGGAAAACGCGCGGTAGTTGCTAATTTTTATTTTTAAACATTGTCGGAGACTCGTAGTCAATCCATACATTATGTGGATTTAAAAAATATCAATATATTTTAAATTTAAATAGTAATTAACTCTCAGTTAACCCTCGTAAACCAGCCAACATATTATACTTCTATTTTTAGGTAAAACATCGTCAGAGATCCGCAGTCAATTCCGATGCATAAGGATCGTGTTTAGAGACTTGCGGTCAATCCACACATTATGGTGGTTTATAAAATAACTCGCTGTTAACCCTCAAACCAGCCAACGCATAGTTCTATTTATAGAACAGATAAAACATCGTCAGAGACTCCCAGTCAATTCCGATGCATATAAATTGTGTTTAGAGACCCGCAGTCAATCCACACATTATGGCAGTTTATAAAATAACTTAATATAATTAAACACTTGCAGTAATTTACTTGCAGTTATTTACCCCAATCGGGCAAACATATAGTTCTATTTATAGAATAGGTAAAACATCGTCAGAGATCCGCAATCAATTCCGATGCATATAGAATATAGATTGTGTAAAAGGACTAGCGGTCCAAACACACTGTACTTATTGACTCACAGTCGCAGTACGTGCCGGTTAATAAAATGATTGCAGTAATCACCTGCAGTTGTTACCCCCAATCCGGAAAACATATAGTTCTATAATTCTATTTATAGAACAGATAAAGCATACATAATATTATATATTGTGATAAAGACTCGCAGTCCAAACACATTGTACGTTTAATTGACTCGCGGTCGTAGTACATGCCGGTTAGTATTGAATATAATTGGCTCGTCTAGGCCTCGGTAGTGCCTGCCGTTTATTTAAGTATTTAATAGTACTTACATGTATTTTCTTGTTACATGATAAAATAACACTGACTTTAGTTACTTATAACACTGACTCAATCATCTTAATAATAATAACCAATTTTCTTCTGAGCGCTGTCCTTTAGCATGGTTACTTAGTAAACGTGTTCGCGTTGCCTCGCGTTAACAAAGAATGAGGGCGCTGACGAGCGAGTGACCAGACGAGATATTTTTGTCGAGTACCCACATACTCTAAAGAAAAAAAATGCGTATTGCCTAGCGGGATGCAAAGCACTACTTTTGGTTAATTGTACATATATCGAAGAATGAAGCGAAGAAATATAATTGAAGTAAGCATACTCAAAATCTTTGTAGGTAGAAATATTATATAATTTGGTAGCACCTATTACTAGTTTTTTATATGTTTAGATTAAAATGATTTTAAACTGAGTAGGTATATGACCTAATAAATTATTATAGTAGAATTAGATAAGCTAACATTAAGTGTTGCTTCTTTTATCAATGCGCAAACACAAAAGAATATAATTTAATAAGATATTATTAATTACGCAACCTGTATCCTAGTATAATGAAAGGAAAATTCAATTTACGGCCTGTATCAAGATTTGTGATAAAAGCACCTTCTCAAGGATTTACCAATGATTGAATTCGTACATGCAAAAAATAAACACCCCACCAAAATAATTGGCTAGTGCGAGTCAGACTCGCACTGGCCAGAGAGAAAATTAGGCCAAAAATTGTGTTTATTGTAGTATGGGAGCCACCTTAATTTTTTATTTTAATATTTTTATTATTAAAAATTAAAGTACACATATTATAACTAAGGACTTTGTGAAAAAATCAAGTAAGTAACTACCTGTTGCCATTATTGATATAGAACAAAAAGGCCAAAAAAATCACGTTTGTTGTATGGGAAAAATATTTATTAAATATTTATTTTATTTTGTTTTTTGTATTTATTGTTATAGCGGCAACAGATATACCTACTGTTACAATTTCAACTCTCTAGCTATTACCGTTCTTGAGTTACAGCCTGGAGAGTGGAGACACAGACGGACAGACGTATAGACTACGAAGTCCTAGTAATAGGGTCCCGTTTTTACCCTTTGGGTACGGAACCCTAAAAAAAGATCCACTCTGTAATACACACTTTGTAGTATGTTTTGTCGTTATATGTTAGGCGACTTTTCTAACGACAAAATATCGTATATTTTGTCCTTATTTAATACGCTACTATAAGGTCTTCTACAGTGTGGCGATTTTTGTTAATATCGAGAATATCATAATTACAAAATGAGAACTTACCGGAGATATACCCGACAATGATTGGTTTGTCACGTGAATGCCACCAATCTCGACAATATTCGGCAAGTAGGCTGCCGTCGTGTCGTAGCTGAAGTGCGAGTTGATCAGCAAAAGCGAAGTGTTCCTCTGTATATCGTACAGGCTGGGCGCTTCCGACAGCTCGGGAAAGTATTTCTTCACCAGCGCCTCCTGTTTCGGCAGAAAAGAGTACTTCCAATCCAGATAGTCGCGCACGACGTGGTACATGTTGTACAGCCTGCCCGTGAAGCTGGAGGGATGACGGATCTGCAGATGCTCCCCGATGATGGTCGCCAGCTGCAGCGGATTGCCCACCAGCAGGTTATGTCTCATGCAGTTCCCGATGGTCGTCACCAGCGCCAAGGGAGCGTTGTACTTGTAGGCGAGTACGTTGAGAGCCTCCTGGTAAAACTGCTCCGATATCACCAGATCGAATTTGTTGTCTTGTTTCAGAAACTCCTGGACGGGCTTGGACTTTAGCGCCACCTCAGTCATGGCTAGACCGCCGGTCCAGAGGATCTTGTCCTGGAATTCGGAGGCCGTCATGTCGGCCATCGTAAAAATGTTTGGTTTCTCGGTTCCTGTAAAAACACATGGCAATTGAGATACCGATATTACCGCTCAAGAAAACTTTTCTTCTAGTCAATAATATTATAAGCTTTTGTTGATGCCATTTATTAATATTATGTATTACATTTAATATTACTGGATTTGCTGGACTGCTTACTAGATGCTTTGGGTACATTGATTATCAAAATATGCCGGTATCTATATAGACTCCTGCCATTATGACAGTTAGTCATAGTACGAGTAGCAGGAGCTACTTCTTCCACCAAGCTAGGAAGGAGAATATTGTAAAAATCGATAAAAGTCCTTATCAAATAACCACTCACCCAGAACATCCCATATTTCTGGACTGTCCGCCATCACCTGGTGGTAGTTTGGCGGCGGATTCTTTTCTGCGATGGCAGTGATGACGGTGACATTGTGACCTCTCCTCGCCAGCTCCAGGCCAATGGGGCTCAGGGATATGTAGTGAGATTTCGCAGAGAACGGAATGACGAAGAGTATGTTAGCGGATTCGACGCACGCCGCCATGCATACTAAGAAGCATCCCCACCTTACCACGTCCTGCAACTTAAATTGACGGCCATAACAATACTTGCGCTGTCAGCTGTATTATAATATATTATACTTTTAAATTATCTAATTAAGTATCCTCAATTAAAATTAGCAAAATAACACACCGTACAATAATATACATTATAGTTTGAGGACAATGTACGTATATAAATAGATAATAATTTCATTGCGTAGTGCCTTTGTAAACCGATTTTGTTTAAGTGTTGGTGTTATTAGGTAGATGTTGCAAGTCTCGGATGAGAAAATACTGGGATACTTTTTTACGAAACTCACGGACATTTTCTCACTAATAAAAGAGCCCATGTACTTTGTCACCGTGGTCTCCTCTACGTGCACTAAAAATCCAGTAGTTCGTGAAACATTCATGTTCAAACAAACAAACTCTTCAGCATTTCAATATAAAAAAAGTAATTATAGATTACTATTTAAATGAGGCCTACAATGAGGCACAAGACTTACCATTTTAATTATTTAAATCCGTTCTTCTTAATTTGAAAGTGTAATTAAAAAACAAAACAACAACGTGCGTATCCTTCACCGTCCAACGGGCAACTGTCTGCCTGTCAGATAGTGATTATATTATATTCTCTTTGGTCCGTCAAACTATATCAACAGTATACATAGTAATCAGATAACACAGGTCATTTACTCCACAACAGTTATCTGGTAGATATCTGTAATATTATTAGTTGTTACATAAACCAAAATGGGACACCACTTTTATGAATGTTTAATTGTAATATTATGAAACAAAATTATTATGAATTAATTTTGGCATAGTAATAATAATTATTATTATGGTACGAACAATATACGAAATATACGAATACGAACCATTGCGAATGCGAGTTTCTTACGCCGGTTTTTCTCGCCGGGCTAGTTCCCAAACCGGTGGTAGGCATCGTAGTACCCCTGTAGCTCCACCATGAGTAGCTATAGTATTTGTCGATACTCGATACCGACTACGTAAATTTTTAGTATGGCAAATTTTACAGCGCCTCTAGCGGTCACTTGCGGAACTAAAATAGCCACCATGAGTTTACAATAAATACGTATCGAATAAAAACTCGCTAGCGACTATAGTTTTTAGCTGCTTATCATACTTACACACTCTATACCATGAGTAAACAATTTGACAGGTAGTATCGTAAAATGCCGTTACTACAGTAGGTATAAGTAGTAAGTAACTCAAGGCAAGAGGGGCGCCGTGAGTCGATCCTCCATCATTATCCGTAACCACTAATATTATAAAATCCATACTAATATTATAAATGCGAAAGTGTATCTTTCTGTCTGTCTGTCTGTCTGTCTGTCTGTCTGTTACCTCTTCACGCTCAAACCACTGAACCGATTTTGCTGTTTGACATGGAGATACATACTTTGAGTCCCGGGAAAGAACATAGTTCCCGCGCAATAAACGAATTTTGGCGCAACGGAGTTGCGGGCGTCATCTAGTAATATTATAATATTAATAATTATGCAGAGCAGGCAGATGATAAATTAATATTTGTTTTGTCGCGAATTCAAAATTGCAGGCCTAGATTTGAACCTGGGGAAGTGTGAACTTTTTGTCCCTGATGATTGTGGGGATAGAGATGAGATAATATCCAGTTTCAAGGCCGTCGCCCCAGAATTATCAGTGATTGAGAAGAGTGCACTTTTTCTCTTGGGTTCACCTGTTCTAGCCGATTCTTTTCCGGACTATATAAATGAAAAAACACGGGATTTTAGTGAAAGTTTAGATCGTCTTCTCCAAATTAACAGTCACATGGCATTTACTCTGATTCGATATTGTTTATTCGTTCCAAAATTTACGTATGCTTTGCGGTGTTGTCAGCTCTGGAAGTTCCCAGAACTTCTCCATAGCTTAGATGACACCCTAAAGCATACGCTTTCCACAATTTTAAACATAAAATTTGATGAACGTTCCTGGACCCAAGCTACACTACCAGTAAGGTTCGGTGGCCTGGGAATACGAAAAACATCGGACACAGCTTTACCGGCGTTCTTGTCCTCGGTCCACGCAAATCGCGCAGTAATAGCCAAAATCTTAGAGCCCTCATCTTGCCCATTCGTCATTCCCTTTGCGGACGAGGCCAAGGATGCCTGGGACATTGCTAGTGCCGGCAGCGAGGTTCCCAAGAACACATCTTCCCAAAGGCTCTGGGACGAGCCCATCTGCGAACTGGTGCGTAATAAACTGTTTAACACGTCTACCAGCGCCGTAGAACGGGCTCGACTTTTGGCCGTGGAGAGGTGGGAGTCGGGAGCTTGGCTGCAGGCACTGCCATCTAAAAACACAGGAACATTGCTGGACCGTAATACATTCCGTCTTGCCACTGCCCTGCGTCTTGGTGTCCCCCATGTCGTCCCCCATCAGTGTGTTTGCGGCGCGCGCGTTGACAGCTATGGTCACCACGGGTTGTGCTGCTCGCGAAGTGCCGGACGCTTTTCACGGCATCACAACCTGAATGACCTCATTCGTCGGGCTCTTGTCACTGCCGGCGTGCCAGCGATACTGGAGCCCTCCGGTTTGGCGCGCGACGATGGCAAGAGACCCGATGGAATGACCCTGGTGCCCTGGAATGTGGGTCGGGCCCTTGTGTGGGACGCTACTTGTGTCGACACACTCGCCTCGTCCCATATTCAGAGCACCTCGAGCTGTGCGGGCGCAGCCGCAAACCAAGCAGAGAACCTCAAGCGGCGCAAATATGAGAACCTCAGCGGAGATCTTATATTTGAACCGTTTGGGGTGGAAACTCTAGGCGCATGGGGTCCGGGGGCACATAAGCTTTTTAGAGGAATATCTAAGAAGCTTGTTGAAGCCACCCGAGACCCCAGAGCTGGGAGCTACCTGGCACAGCGGATAGCAATTGCCATCCAACGTGGCAATGCTGTCAGCTTGCTGGGCACTCTGCCAGATGGGGACGACTTGGGCAAGTTTTTCTTTTTATAGTTTTATATTTAAAGTTTGTATATATAATATATCTGTATATTTTAGATAGTATTTTAGTGTTTACATTTCTATCATATATGGACAATAATATTATTTTTTTGGAAGTCGGTTAAAAATGATTACTTATATTTGTTTAAATTATTATTTACCTGCTTGACCTAACTATTAATAATAATTATTAATGGTGTTTATTTATGTCTATCTTATATATTTTTGTAATAGCTAGGTAAAGTAGGGAGCCGTGACAAAATATTGAGACTTGTAAGTGCGCCGCAGGCTGAAAAAGATTGGGAACCCCTACATTAGCCAGTGAAAGAGTTTCACGCAAAACAATATTTATTTTTAAGAGGGCGACTAACCCAAAAAATCAAACATCGTCCTCTCTTCACACTCACGCCCGTCTTTCATATTCCAGGTGAAAAAGGACGACGCGGATTCATCACCAAATTAGTTTTTTCTCAATAACTTGATAAAGATACAACATTTTAAAGATCCGCTAGGTCGATCTCTCAATGATAGAATATGTGTTAAAATATTAACTTAGTAAATTCGTGAAAATTAGATGCATCTTTGTGATTTTTTTCTATCGAGAAAATTTTAAGATAACGTGTTTTTGCTCAGATCGAATTCTCGGAAATATAATGAAGTATCTAATTTTAGAAAATGAAACAATTCGGGGCTTATTTTTCAAGTAAGTATAAAAATGAATTATAAAATCGACACTTTAGGGTTAGTCGCTCCCTCAATTCTTGGAAATCTATTGTTATTCTATTGTGTCTCGCTCACCGGTGAGCTTATGGGGCTTGATGGGTTAATATGTCCGGTAAAGTATATTTTAGTGTGGAATAATATGTTAGCGTTGGCTGCACGAGGAGACGAACGACGTGAACAAGGAAGTTTTCAAGCTAGTGTACGAAAGTGTTTCGGTCATCCACTTGAACATTGAAGTTATACTAATTGTATTAAAGAATAAAGGGTTAATACAGGGGCGTCTCTAGCCCATGTGGAGCCCGTGTGCAAATATTACCCTAGCGCCCCCTAGCAAGCGCGCGTTTTTCCGCACAGTTTTTCCGGCCGGGATTGCTAAAGCCGAGCAGCGCGCCTTGCTTTGTTGTAATACGACAAAATATATAAAGAAGAGCTCCAGATGCTACATAAAATGTATGCAAACTGTAGTTCTTTTTACGTTGGTCTCGGCTCGGCGCCCCTAGGTCCGTGGCGCCCGTGTGCAACGCACACCCCTGCACCTAAGGGAAAGACGCCCCTGGGTAAATAAAGTGGTTTTCGAGCATTTGTGTGGATTCCTAAGAGCTCTCATGGATTTGAAATCTTCACGAAGAGTTTCCCTTGGCTCGTCCTTATACATAATAATAATAATATTATGGTACGAACAATGAACCAATGCGAGTGCGAGTTTCTTACGCCAGTTCTTCTCGCCGGGCTAGTTCCCAAACCGGTGGTAGGCATCGTAGCCTCCAGTTCGTTTTCCGACCCCTTTCTGAAGCTAACCGAATCGAGATAATCGGCGACTTGGCGGTTGTAGGTTGTAGTTTACTTGGCGGTCCCCCGACACACCGTGACAACAATTATGGACTAAAATATCACTTTACCCTTAGGAATTATTTAAACTTAAAGTCAGTAAATATTATTTCATTATTTTTAAAGTTGTTTGGCGGGTTTTTTTTTTTAAATTTCTAAATTTTATTTGTTTACTAGCTGTTGCCCGCGACTTCGTCCGCGTCAGCAAAATGTGATAACAAAGATAATAAAAACCCTTGGTTCATTTATAAAAAAAGTGAAATAATCCTCCTCCTTTTCGGAAGTCGGTTAAAAAGTAGCCTAAGTTATTCCTTACTACATCAGCTATGTGCCTAAAAAAGTCCCGTCAAAATCGCTCCAGCCATTTCAGAGATTAGCCGGAATAAACAGACAGACAGACATACAGACAAAAATGGTAAAAAATGTTGTTATGGTGTCTGTACCCTATATACATTCATATGCATTTAGTAAAAAACGGTTCTTTCAATATTACAAACAGACACTCCAATTTTATTTATATGTATGTACTAATGTATAGATGACCTATAAAATCTATATTATCAACATTATTTACAATAGCGCCATCTTCAGATCAGGTTTAACTATACACTATGCTATAAGTTCTCATATAGTCAACGATATGTCACTTTGCTGATGAGTCTGATGAGTGATGACATTCAATGGTCTATTAATTATTTTATATTATCAAAATAGCGGTTCCACCAACAGTCATTAAATCTACTTTTTAAAAATATGCATAGCTCAATACTTTTATGTTTAAAAAAGAGGAAGTAGGTACACAAAGGACCAAAAACATGCAGCATAAAGCGACAAAGTATACTTTAGCTATACTAATATATATACGAATTTTGGGATAATATGGTTTTTTATTGAAACAATGATGCGTCTTTATCTTCGTGCGATATATATACTTATTATACATAGATATTTATGGTTTACTGTATTTATCTATTAAAGTGACTTTTTCAATGTGCGAGAAGAAGACAAACAGAAAACAATTACTTACTTACGTTGTAGGTACGTTGGGGCGTTTCCCATAGAGACAATATAGATGTCTAAAGTAACTCTTTTAAACGCTGCTACTTTTACAGTGACTTTCACACTATCTACCTCTCAACCTAAAGTAGATATTATCACTTAGTTTTGTTAATCTTCGGTTTTCATCAACAAAAATATTTACAAATCTAATAACAACATGGCCTGTCTATTATTTTCTGTCACATTTAATAGAAATTCATGTGATATAATCTATAAATTATGTATATATTTTACTAGAAAATCTTAGGATTTACTGCAGTTCGAGCTTTTACAGTAAATTAAAGATGATAGAATATTAAAGTTGCAACTGGCTTGACCTATTATTGGTTCTTACTTCTTACAATAATTGATAATTTAGGGCCTGTTTCACCACTTACTATAACTTTTTTGACAGATTTTCCATACTCTATATGTCAAGTTAAGTTTAAAAACTTTTTAGAAAGTGGTGAAACAGGCCCTAAATTACTCTATCTGTCAAGTTAAGTTTAAAAACTTATCAGAAAGTGGTGAAACAGGTCCTAAATTAACAAAAACTGCAATAAAACGGCCATCTTAGTGCGTATTAATATTATATTTTTCGGATACATTATAAAAATTAACTTACATTAGATTATTATAAAAGTTACAAAATTATTGACAAGTAACAAGTTAATGAAAATTCTATATCGGACGGAGTTAAATCACTTGGAATAAAATTAATAAAATTATGACTTTTTACATGAAGCAACATACATTTTATTAACGGGAGTTAACGAATGTAGTCTACGATAGCTTACGTCTAGTGCTCCTCAATTTCAGTCTATATGACTCAAAGAATAAGGTATATTTGAATATGGCAAACGAAAACTTTACACGCTACTCAGTAATCTCTGAGTTTCTCTGTCACCTTGTAGTTGTGCCGTCTCCGCTCGGAGTAAAGCGGGGCCGTGCCGTTTCGGCTCTCGTACGCTAGGGGACGAACTCCATTGTCGTAGTACTTGACGCTCGCGACGGGCTCCTTGTACCCGCGACTCTTGGTCACCGAGTTCACCTCCCTCGATTCTATGACCTCCTTGGACCGCCCATCACGGGAGGGGATGACCTTCTTGCTGACGGTCTCCACCGTGTCGGTGACGCTCGGCCGCTCCGGGTCGCCGGACCGCGTGGTGTATCTGTACGTTTCGGAGTAGTTGTCGCTGCTGTTGCTCTCCCTCCTGTTCGCGGGAGCCTTGAGCCTGGTCTCCAACCTCGAGACGAACGGACTAGATTCTCTGTTGAGCGAGTCGGTCTTGTAGAGCGGCGTCCGGCGCTCCTCCGATATCCGGTCCTTGTAGTGCGGGGACGGGGTGTTGTAGCGGGAGGACAGCCTGCTGCCATCGGACTCGTCCTCGGCGTGCAGGGTCTGGTACAGCTCGGGCGCGCGCTCCCTCAGGCCCTTGAGAAACATCTTCTTCTTATCCGTCTCCTCATACTTGTAGCCGTTGGTGTGGCCGTTGGCGAGGGGGGCGGTCTTGCCGTACCTCGCCCCAAACAGCCCGTCGCGCCGGCGCTCGGTCTCCCTCGACACGGCGTCGGCTAAATCCCGCTGGCTGCGGTTGATGATGGAGACGATGCCCGGGCTCTTGAGCTGCTCGTTCTCGTCCAGCTTGCTGAGGTGGGGGTTGGACTTGTACATGGTGGAGTAGTTGCGGCTGACGCCGGGGACGTAGCGTGGGTGGGTGTCCTGTTCCGGTGCTCCCATGGCAAAGCTCTTGCTTCGGTTAAGGCCTTTATACGTCCGGGCCGGTTTCGCGGGGCCGGGAGGATACCCGTTAATTTTACGCTCTGGGGATGTGGATGGCTTGTTGGAGATGTTGATGGCGCTTGTCGACCGCTTGTTGGGCGTGAGCCGGTGCCAGTATTTGGAGTTCTGTTTCTCGGTGGGCTTCTCCTTCCTCTCGTGGAGTTTCCTCGGCAGGGTCTGTGCGCTGCGGGAGTAGTCCTCCTCCGGCTCGCTATTGAGGTTCAATCTGCTCGTGGAGTGACTGAATCGCCCGAGTGTGCTGGAGTACTGGCCCCTGGAACGTAACAATTAAACGATCAGTACGGGAATAAAATATTTAAAAACAATAAATACTTAAAATTATATTATGGCCTTTGTTACCCGGGGCATTATTGCAAATCTGTTTATCAAAATCAGATCACTACTTTAATCGCTACGATTGAACCAACATACTCGTACATAGACGGTTTACCGTCAAAATTGCAAGTTACGAATAGGACTGTTTTACAGCATGTTTTAAATATCTTAGGAGAAATACCACGTTCTCACAGAAAACCGGCGTGAAACAGCGCTTGCGCTGTGTTTCGCCGAGTGAGTGAGTTTACCGGAGGCCCAATCCCCTACCCTATTCCCTTCCCTACCCTCCCATATTCCTTTCCCATCCCTACGATCCCCTATTACCCTATTCCCTCTTAAAAGGCCGGCAACGCACCTGCAGCTCTTCCGATGCTGCGAGTGTCCATGGGCGACGGAAGTTGCTTTCCATTAGGTGACCCGTTTGCTCGTTTGCCCCCTTATTTCATAAAAAAAAAACTTTCGGTAAGTAATCATCGTTTCTCCTACATCGTCTGCCTCTTCCCTACTTAAAACAAGATTGCCAAGAGATATAATTATATACCAGGCGGTCACCACTGTACGCTGTTAGAAGCGTCGTTTTGTTTTTTCTGTCATCACGATTTCGGCCCACATACTCTTATTATTATCTCGGATCATAAAAACGTGGTTGCTATGTTTTAGAATGTAATTGGCATCAATAGCCGGTACCACCTACACGGCAGCTTTGTAAGTGGTTACGTTTTTACAACGATTTTTTAGTTTCCAGACTAGTAAGATTGATTGCAGGCGCAATTTGTAACTTTGTCGACTGAAATTATGAACAAAAAATGTTTTTCTAAAGGACTAAGCAACAGTCGTGTCGACAAAAAAGCTACAATGAATTTTTAATTAAAAATACCCCTTTTTGTGAGCGTCATCTAGGTATTTATACAGAGCTGGTTAATGGCCTGCGGACAGTAAGCGATAATTTTATAAAGAAGTCATTATATTGTATATTTAAAGTAGGATAATATACGTTAAACCTCAGTATTCTAGCTACAACCTATACAAGCCTAATACAAGCGTGTACATAAATTAATTCGATCAATGAGTAGAGCCTTATTTCCACTGTATATCACTGAACGGAGTGTAACCACAGTCTATGATATCTATCTTTATTACGCTGTGGTGTAACTTTAAACACAGTAAAATTATATTAATTGCTCGTCTTGTGATCTCAGATAACTTTAAATAGCAAAAAGTAGTTACAAATTTTAACCATATTGAAGCTATATTATTTTAAAGAATATAATTATTGATGTAGTCTGATAATTATTAATCTGAGGTCTCAATGTTACAAAACAGAATTTATTTTAATTATATATTGAATCAATGTAAAATGCCTTCTAAAACTTCAAGATTCGTTTTGACGTTATTTTTAGCCTATTTTGCTATTTGATAGGATTCAGCAACAATAATTGCAGTCATAGGTACTACGAACGTTAATTACTTAAAAAGTCAAGTCGGGCGTACATTGCATCTTGATTAACCTAACAAGGACATAGCTATTCTACTGTATACATTTCATAATGTGGAAAAACTTGTAACCACATACACCTGTACACATTTTCCAACAATGAGTCATTATCATTGTCAACAGATTGTCAACAGATTCTAGTAAACTGTGACTCAAGTGAACTAATAAGGGCTAGAAACCATACTGGGTGTAACAGGGACGTACGGATCACAACTTATATGGTAGTCAGTAGTTACATAAGCAGCCTTTATTTCTAGGCAACTTCATTCTGCGAATAATATATTATTATACTAGTAGATGTTAGAAAGAAGAAGAAAGAAAGAAAAAAATATTTTCAATGCACACTAGACACAATAAATATAATATAAGATCAACAAAGGTAGACAAACTAGTTATTTGACAGATTGTGCCTACGTATGACCAAAAAAGATCCAGTTCAGCTTAGGGCGAATAAAGTTATTAGCTTATTATAAAGTTATAAAGTAAGATATCAGTTTGTTACCTCTTCACGCTTAAACAACTGGACCTATTTTGATGTAATTTCATACGCAGATATTTGAGTCCCAGGAAAGGAAATTGGAATTTTTATCTCGGAGAAACGGCCCACGGGCGAGAAATTAATTTCGGCGTAATCGATTTGCAGACGTCGTAGAATGAATTACTAGCCCCACGTTCCACTTGACGATCAAAACGCTCAAAACGCCTCCTATTTTGAGCGTTTTGATCTTTTTTAACGTCAAGTGGAACGCGGGGTAGATGTTGTCTGCAATTAAATGCGTAAAAACCCACAGGACCTGCACTAGAAGCCTAGGCTAATGTCTATATATTTTTATCATTTACATTCTACATCATATTAATTTAAATGGATTGTCATTGACTTAGACGTAAAGTCTATATTTTAAATTTTTCTATATTATTCTTGTTTCTCTCATTGATAAAATTTTAAGCTATTTAAGAACAAAAATGGGTAGGCTTGCTAGACAGTTTAAGACACATTACTTTCTATTAGAAACTGTCTAATTTATTGTACGTACTCCTTATATGTTTTTATTATATTTGCTCTACTGAATAAGGATGTTTTTATATGATTTTCGCTAATTTAGGCACGACGTACACTATGGTGTTGTTACTTAACTGCTTGCTATATTTGACATTTTACGGTTAAGCACGTGCATTTTAAAACGAACTATCTTGCACAATAGAATACAGGTTTACTGCAATGTACACATGGGAGAGCAATGCTTCGGCACGAATAGGCCGTCTCGACCGGAGAAATACCACGTTCTCACAGAAAACCGGCGTGAAACAGCGCTTGCGCTGTGTTTCGCCGAGTGAGTGAGTTTACCGGAGGCCCAATCCCCTACCCTTTTCCCTTCCCTGCCCTCCCTTATTCCCTTCCCTTTCCTACCCTCCCTTATTACCCTATTTCCTCTTAAAAGGCCGGCAACACACCTGCAGCTCTTCTGATACTGCGAGTGTCCATGGGCGACGGAAGTTGCTTTCCATCAGGTGACCCGTTTGCTCGTTTGCCCCCTTATTTCATTAAAAAAAATGTTTTCACGCTAGAGGCAGCACCAGCTTAGGGTGGGTTGCACCAACTTACATTAACTACAATTACTTTAACTTTAACTACAATGCAAAATGACAAATATTTAGTTAAAGTTAAAAATGGACGCAATCAAGACGCCATATTTAGATAGCCATAGAGCTCGACAAGGCTTTAAATGCACGTGGCGAAAAAAGGAACTAACGCTGTCATCATACAAAAACGCAATTTTTGACAGTTCTCCTTTACCAGCAGCGCCCCCGCCCACGTTCTTCAAGCAACGTCTTCTGTCAAATTATGTGGTCAATGTTACGGTTAAAGTTAAATTAGCCTTAACTATAACCATAAATTTGACCATAACTTTAACTTTAACCACGCCTCTGGTGCAACCCAACCTTAGACACAAATTAATGCTTTGTTCGACGTTTGACAATCTGTCAATATTTTGATATGACGTGTGGAACATGTCGGATTTTGGTCGGATTGTTTACTGCATAAGTTAGTAGCGTCCTGCGTCATCTGCTCCGAACTTTGTGTAATATTCCCTATTAAACCCAAGGCTGTTCCACATTCCACACGTATAACAACACCACGACCACAACCACACGGCACACCACGTGGTTGGGCGTATACTTTGTATTGAAAATGAATATGACTATTCACACGCACCACATTTTGCAGTCGTTATCAACCGCGTGTTTTTTTTTAAATGAAATTAGGGCCAAACGAGCAAACGGGTCACATGATGGAAAGCAACTTCCGTCGCCCATGGATACTCGCAGCATCAGAAGAGCTGCAGGTGCGTTGAGAGGGAATAGGGTAATAGGGGAGGGTAGGGAAGGGAATAGGGTAGGGGATTGGGCCTCCGGTAGTGTGTGATACAAATGATCACATTTTGTCGCGACGTATGACACCGTGCGTGGTGTGGTATGTGTGATCAACCCTAAATTACACAGTTTAATGCTAACCAAGTATTAGCCGGCTATTGTTGGGTTTCTTAGGGTTCATTCAGACCGCAACGCGACGCGTAGACGCATTTCTAAATTTGTATGGATTTGACAGATTCGCAAGACGTCTCACGCAGATGAAATCCGTCAATTCAGTACAAATTTAGAAATGCATATCTACGCCTCGCGTGGTGGTCTGAGTTGACCCAAATTCCTTTAAATACAGTTTTTTAAAACAAAAACATGTTAAGTATTGTTTACATTAAGTAATAAACTTCTAAGTTTATATTACCTCATTTTTGGGATCAAATTTTATTATTTCCAGACACGAAAAAACGTCAAGAAAATATAAAGATTTACGTCTTACAATATGTTCTAGATTGGTATGATATAAAACATAATATTATCTTATTTTTAATCTCTCGAAATCTCGAAAATAATAATTATTAACTCGATGTTTGATAAATAATTTGTAAGTAAAATCTACATTCATACTAACTAATATTTAAAATACAAACTTTTATCCATCTGTCTGTGTACCTCTCATCAATTTGGATGAAATCAGGCATGAGATACATACTTTGAGTCCAGAGACAAAGGATAGTTTTTATTGTTGCCCAAAGTATCTACTGCTTTTATTAGATAAACAATAAGTTATATACCTAGGACCAAGTTACGGGCCACATCTAATGATTAAAAAATATCCTCAACTAGGTAAATATGTAGAAAAAACTAATATATATATACGATATATATACAATAATCTTAGAATAATCTGTTACAGAGTACCTATTCTACGAAATCGTCACAAAATGTTGTTATCTTGACAATAAACAAGTATTTTTTAATACGTCTTGTTTACTTCTTTTAGATAATCTTTCTTTTTGTATACAAAACCTGCCTTTTACGCAATACAATAAGCACATAGGTATTGTATATCAATCGTGTGGATCGCAGACACAATAGATTTTCAATTGTTATGCGGCAGCCGGGTGCCGCTTGAGGATTGATGGGTTAAATCCAACATTACACAAAGAATAAAGATTATAAATTACAGTCCAAAAGTATTATTCTTGTGAATGTTTGTTTCTTCTTCAAGCTGAAGCTCAAGAGTCAAGATATCACATTTTAATTTTTAGTAAAATTTTATGTAGTTTGGGGTCTGCTTTTAACTAAGATTGATTCAGTTAGGCTACTTTATCCCGAAAAAGTAAAGCATTCTTAGCAAATAATACGTCTACCTGATCAACAGTAATATTTCTTGTTTAATAACATCTACTATGATTTATGTATCAATATCAAGGAACAAGAATTTTATAGTGTAGGAGTAGACAAGATTCTATTTATGGTCTAACAAACCCACATAATTTGTATTCAATTAAAAAATAACACTTGTTGCGTAGTTAAGTCCTATACTATGTTTCCGTTGTTGATACAAAATATGGTCACGTTTGTTCGCCTTGGCCCTGGAGATGTTATTGTCTATCTTACTTGGAAATAAAAGTTATACCAAGCAATCAACGGCGGATAAAATAGAAAAAATCTTCTATTAATACTATTAAGTAAATATTATTATCTGATAATAAGAAAGACTTTTGCACCCGAGAAAGAAAAAAAGGTCTTACAATCGAGAAAGAAAAAAAAACTAACCTGTCGCGGTGATCGCGGCTGTCAGCTGTGGCGGGCGCGCGCCTCGCACTGCCCTCGTACTTGTGCTCGCGGCCGTAGATGCTGGGCGCGAAGGGGTCCTCGCCGAGGTAGTAGCGGTGCGGGGGCGCCGCGGGGGGCGCGGCCGGAGGGGCCAGCTCCCCCCCGTACTGCCGGTACGTGCGCGACGAGTGCTCCGGCGAGGGGGTCCTGCTGCGCCACCGCGCCTTCCTCTCCGCCGACGCCGATCGGATCTTGCCGACTAACTTCCTTATGGAGTTCCCGATCGCCGACCCCACGCCCTTCCGCGCTGGCGACGGGCGTCGGCCGTTGTCGGCGAACCTCGTCTTCTGGTGCTGCTTCCTCTCGTCCCTTTCTCGGCGTCGCGGCGGCGTCCGCTCCCGGTCGGAGCTGCCTCGGCGCTCCCGCGGCGGGGAGTAGTCCGGCGGCGGCTCGACCACCTCGCGACTGTCCCGGGACGTGCCGTTCCTGGACGAGCTTCTATTCTCGTAGCGGATCTCCTCGGACTTCCGCTGCTTGGACACCCTCTTCCGTTCGGGCGCGACCGGCGGCCGATACTCGTCCTCGACCGACGGCTCCCGGTAGCGGTCGCCCTCGACTGGTCTGAACGGCGAGCCCCGCGGCGGGCTGTGCATGGTCGACGACGATACGTACGCCGAGTCATCGCGCGAGGGAGGTTGGCGACGAAGGATCGGGGAAGTCCGACCCTGGGGCGAGTCCCGCTTGTAGATGTGTCGGGGCGAGGATCCATTGAGGCGATCGTCGCTGGCGTAGGGCGAGCGGGCGGCGGGCGGGGACGGGGACGTGCTGCGGGGCTCCGGCATCCTGGGCTTAGTCGCGCGCCGCTGGGACCAGTCGGCCACTCCTTTGAAGTATCCACCCGTCCGGTTCCCCGGCTCCGGTCTCTCGTCGGACGGCGTGGACGACTTGGTCTTGCGGAGGACGCGGTCGCCGTAGGGCCGGGTCTTGCCGTAGTAGCCCTCGTCGTCGGGCTTCTTGTAGTCAGGGCGGCGACCGATCTCCTCGGCGATGGAGTCGTGCGAGGAGCGGGAGTCGCTGCCGAAGTGGCTCTCCAGCCACTTGGACGTCTCCTTCTTGCGGGTCTCCTCCTCTATGTCGAAGTCCAGGGGCCTCGCCGCGTAGTCTTTCTCGTGTTCTGAAATTAAACGCTCCGTTAGAGTCAGGTGCGTTCGCGCGCGCCGGCCGCGGTACAATGACGCGGCGCGTGGCGTAATACACAATAACTTGCCGAACCTCCGAAGGTCAGTGCAAGATGCAAACAACCGAAACCGATCGCTCGGCTGATGAATTAATGAATGACAAATTCTAGGTCACTACACGGTTTCCGCGGCATCTTTATTTCGTAAATAGTATGAAAAGTAAAGATTTTCATCTACGAGATTTAACGTCAAATTATAATTTTATATTACACGTTTTCCAAATTATTATTGTGTTTTAAAACAAAACATCAAGTTTTTGCGAAAATATTATTATCAACGCATTCCATTTTCTTCTTTTTCATTTTGTTTGTTACTTAGTCTTAATTAATTATTATTATTTGATTGCACAGATAAATACTATGTTGTTACAACATGAAGATAAGATACGAGTTTACTGGACAAACGAGCTTATCCTAGATCAGGTGTGCTAAACCTTTTTTTTGCGTGTCATAATAATGTATATTGGTAGAATATTATTCTCTATAACGTTAGTTGTATCTATCTTTTATCGGAGTTTGTAATTGATGCAATATTATCTACTAAGTTACGTGTAGGTTGCTTCCTAAGCCTGTCAAGCCAATATATAACAATACATTTCCAAGAATCCGCGATCGAAGGGCTTTTCTTAAAAATTAAAAATCTGGAGAAAATTCTACCATAAATATTAAATCTTATACGAGCAATTCTTATATACCTATATATAATTGGAATCTCGCAATCGGCTCCAACAGTTTTCATGAAATTTAGTATATAGGGGGTTTCGGGGCGATAAATTTATCTAGTTAGGAATCATTTTCTAAAAATGATTCCTAACTAGATCGATCATTTTATTCGTGTTTTATCGAATACCGAGCAAAGCTCGGTCAAATAGCTAGTTAGTATTAAAGTAAGTTGATCCATGTTTTCAATTTTAGGGTATGTTCAGATGTCTATGGTGCTCTACGCGCGTTTACAACTACATATTATTATCTAATACATTTTATGTAGGCCGTGCAGAATGCGCTAACGAGCATTTTATTACTCTACGTAATTACCGTAGTGATTGCCACATAATTATATTATACTTTTGTCCCAATAACTCAAAACGAAAAATAGTAGTAATAAATATCCTAACAACATGAGTTATGATTTGATCTTTTAAACGTACCAAAGGTTGAGCACCGCCGTAATCTGATGGTTCTGCCTAATTGGGCGCGACCTCCGGCCCCGCGGCCCGCTGCTGCGACCCGACGTAGGCGCCCTGACCATATGCGACGTAACCGTCTGTTTACTCCAACCGCTGACCCACAAAGCTCGACCAGCGTTTTACGAGGAAAATCGTCGGAAAGCCCACTAGGTATGGAGTGAGTAAAGTTACTTGGAACAGTTTGGTATGGCGAGATTAGTCGTAATTCGTGACTGTAGGTATGACTGTGACATTTCAGGATAATTAAAACATTTCAATGATGAATAATATGAAAAAATGTTGAAAAGTGTGTTTTCTTCATAATATTTTACACATTTTTCGTGAATTCAGTATTTAATTAAGTTTCGTAATCAAAAAGTCTCTTAGCTTAGTTTCTTAAAAGTCTCCGTTAAGATAATTATATAAAAAAAATACTTTGTAGGTGAATACTGAATACTTAGGCAACAAGATTTAAGATATTATATCTAAGCTATAATCACGACAAAAGCAAGGAAGCTTAGTGACTTTTGTCTGTTTCTTGTCCGTAATACAGACCTTAGACTTAAATATATTTTTATCAAGCGAAGCAACTTTATATTTAACAGAATGTCATTTGATTGGTAAATAGTATGTAATTCTATAGATTACAACAAAGGTACTTGACAATAGTAGGTTTACACTGTACAGTAGTTTAGCATAATCCAGATGTGTACCTATAGACAGAACAAGGTCGACAGACGAGTTTATGTAGAGACGATGTTATTTCATTGCTTTACTTATTCATAACGATAAAGGATTTCAATACTATACATTAGCTTCCGCACATGAAACGAATATTATTTACTGAATTGTTTTGACAGATGGTTACTGCGCATGGGCCTTATATCAAAACGAGCTTTTGCCCACGGCTTCGCTCGCGTTAAGAAGTATATATATACAAACTTTCATCCCCTATTTGAACCCCTTGGGGTTGGAATTTATCAAAATCCTTTCTTAGCAGACGCCTAGATTATTTCATTTTATTACAACTAAATAATTGATATTCGTCTGTAACTTGCGTGCGGGATTTTATTTTAAATTTATTATACTGGAGGCGAGTGCGAAGAGTGAGAGCGAAGAAAAACAAAATAGAGTAGAATTAAATGTACGACATAGAGTAGGTTTTTCTACCCTACTTTTGTCCAAGTCCCGAAGCGACGACGGTATGTATGACGGTATGGTATACGGTATACAAAATAGCCTTTGTCACGCTTACTTTTATTAAATACTTAAGTGCAAATCATTCCATTCATCATCATAACTTTAACGTCCGCACCTAGTGAAATTTAATGATGATTAAATTTTAATTTAATGAAGAGTTTGAAACACAATGTATGGGGATTATGACTTATTTCAAAGTCTTCATTTAATTACAGTTATGTAATAAAATATATTCGTATTATACTACCGTTTAGGCTTATAATTGGTTTAAGACTATGTTACCTATAATAACAGTGTTATAAATGTAACAACAAAATGTTGTTTATGTTTAAAAATTATACGGCAAGAAAAAGTATATAATTATATATTTTAAATAGGTATGTATATTGCCTACTAACATCACATACATAACATAACATAAAAATGTATTGTTATATCGTCCATATAATTTTGCATTCATACCATCACTATAAATATAAAATATTATGTAGTTATTAGAATATTATAATGCGAATATCATACGAACAAAACTATAAAAGGCAATGCGGCAATTTTGACACTTTCAAACTAGTTTACGCATGCTCCTTTTATGTAGGTAGCTATAACATTATCAATGATAGATATTGATTTATAATTTGTGAATATCCTTTCGCCATAAAAGTACAGGTGGCAGCCGGCAGGTTGTGTGGGCCGACATAACTACCGCGAATTGGAGACAATAAAGTCGGGCCTCATGTCATTGTAGGTATTGTGATGCTATATCTATAATAATACAAACATCTTGGTTATTAACATTAAAATGGTTTTGTTTGTCTGTCTGTTGCAAACGCTTCAAACTCTGAACTTGTATTCTTACTCCCCCAAAGGACAGGGTCGGTCGCCTAGTTTGAGGGATTGTTAAATTGTACATTATCTTTTAAACAACTTTTGGTCAATTAAATTATTTGTATTTGTTTAACTGACTAGAATTAAATTTCTCAGGGTACAGTTTTGTTAATTTACATAACTTCGGCTCAACCTGGGATTATAATAAATTTCTCCCCTGCCAGATAAAAATGTATCTAGCATAAACATCGCTTATTGCACATGTCTTTTTGTTACATTCATAAAAGGTAAAGCTGATTAATTGTGTTTATTACGTAGATCGTAGCTTGTAGGGCCTACACTCTACGCGAATACGTTGTATTCTCTATGAAAATATGATATAATAAGAAAAACTACTGGCTAGATCTCTGCATAAATGTATGACGTATAAAAAAAACTACTGGCTAGATCTCGTTCGAACAAATTTTCGTTGGTAGTTTTTGTAGTAATGTACATCATATATTTTTTTTAGACTTATCATGCCCTTTAGAAGTTAGAGGGGGGACACACATTTTACCACTTTGGAAGAGTGTAGAGACACTCTTCCAAAATGGTAAAATGTGTGTCCCCCATATTTTCCGAGAGCGGAAACTATTCAGGTTAGAAAAAAATGATTTTAGAAACCTCAATATGATTTGGACCCCTAAAATTTTTTTATAATTTTTCCATTTTTGTATCAAAATCTTAAAGCGGCTCACAGACTACATCTACTTACCAAGTTTCAATAGTATAGCTCTTATAGTTTCGGAGAAAAGTGGCTGTGACATACGGACGGACAGACAGACAGACAGACAGTCACACAGACAGACAGACATGACAAATCAATAAGGGTTCCGTTTTTGCCATTTGGCTACGGAATCATAAAAAGAGGGATTAAAGTTGCCAGAAAAACAGTTTACTATATACTACTTATATACCTACGAGAACGAAGCGGCAGGCAGAATGCTGAATAATGTATGGTCATAGTGTCGCAGACCGCTCAAGGTCTACAAGTGTAGCACAAGTGTACACTGTACATTGTACAATGTCGCTCATTTACATCGACACTCATTTGCTAGGAATGCGAGACATTACCTGAGAATTTTGTCATTAATTATGTAATGTTTGTAAGGACGAGTCGCGAGTTGTTTTTAAAACGGTATTTAATTTTTACAGTAATTCATTTTCTTAAGTTAAGACTTAACTTCTTTGGCAGCTGTAACTTTTTGGGAATGGGTTAAAAATGTCAAACTCGCGTTAACGTCACGTGACATGATCTGAAATAAGACGGAGGAAGAGTAGACCGCGCGCGGCGTCAGATGGTAGAAAGAGAATATAAATAATAATAAGTAATATAAATAATATTATCTATTATCTTTCTACCAAGCGGCAAATATTTATGCCTGCCCAGTACACACGTGGGAGAGCCATGCATGAGAGCCAGTCAACACGATCGGGCCGGCTCGACCGGAGAAATACCACGTTTTCACAGAAAACCGGCGTGAAACAGCGCTTACGCTGTGTTTCGCCGAGTGAGTGAGTTTACCGGAGCCCAATCCCCTACCCTATTCCCTTCCCTACCTTCTATAGTTATATACCAAACTATAGTTTACTTACTATGCGAGAATAAAAAAAACATATTTTATAAAATATGTTTTTTTTAATTCTCGCACAGTCGAGGTTTTTAAATAAATTAACATGATGGAATGCTGTATAAGCGCCATCTATGACGATACCTACGAACTATTTTGTCGTAGATTTAATGTCATCTAGTGGCAAGTAGGGAAACTAAAATAATTTACCATTCTGCCGCAGACGGCGCTGTCGTCGCATCCGCACGGATAGGCTGTCCCAGTCCTCGTCCATGTTAGGTTGGCCTTCTCTTTCAACTACAACAAAGAAAATTATACATATGTTATGACTCTACACCTGAGATAATAATTAAAACAATCTCTAATTTCTATATCTCTGTCATTTCAAAACTTTTAAGTGTTTGTCTTTCGTTTATTAGATGGCACTGTAGCAAATTCAACAGAATTTTCAACTGGTGTTTCCATAATTACAACACTGACCCTCCTCAGTCCGCGTACGCGAGTGTATCTGCGTGGCGACGCGTAGCCCGCCCGCCATGAGGTCGGTGGTCTTCTCCAACTCCACTCGCTTCCTCCTCTCCCTCCCGCTCTTCTCTTCTACCACACTCTTGTCGCTCGGTAGAGACTTTGCCTGGGAAAAGAAATCAGACATTGTTTTGGTGGTTATTCATTTTTCTTGGCTCTTTTGACTAATTTTGTTTCAATGAAAATTACGAACGGTATCTATAGGTATCAACTTGGCTAGGTTGATTCAATTGGGTGGCATCGACAATTAATATATTTTTAATTTCATATTTGTCTATGCTTAGGGTAACGTTTGTCGAGTCCTACAGTAAAAACCCACCTCGTCGTCTGGCAGCTGCTCGTCGCACAGTTTCTCCTGCTCCGTGGTGTGCCTGGTCTCCGTCACCAGCGTGCCGTCCGCACGCAGCGCCCGCAGCTCCTCCTACAATATAGAAGAGTTTTAGTGGGAATTATACATTTCTTCCAGTTCGGCCCGTGTCTTATATTTCTTGAGAGTTAGGGTGGACCGCCGAATTGGAGGCAGCCGCCTTAAAAGCGTCGGCATCGATGAGTTGTAGCAATTATCAATTTCATTACTAATATAATATTTTTATTTAAATGTTGGGTAGAATATATACCTATGTGAAAAAGTGTATTATTAGGTCCATAGAACTTTTTTTAAAAAAGCTTGTTGTTTCCCACAGCGCGTATAAGCCGTCAGCATTGTTATATGAATCGCTTATTTTAATAAAAAAACTAAAAAACATTTAAATGGCGTTACTTTACAAGCAATTAAAACATGATTTGTAGTCCCAACTATATTATAAAAGGTAACAAAATATTACAAAAAGACTAGGAAGACTTTTCGGCAAAGGCATCTATTGAATGCGTTAGCAATATTATGGTCATATTGTCCGCTAGCACCAGTCACGTTCTCTAATGGTCTGTCGTTAGTGACCCACTAGTGACGCTAACACACAAATACCATTAACTGTCACATTTAATAGTAATTTAATAAACGACAACATAAAAAACAGCTACGCCGGAATTGATTATAAATAATTATAGCAAAGAATAATTTCATTGTAAAATGCCCCATCCATATTATGCTAAGTGAATCTGTCTGTCATTTCCCTCTTCACGCTTAAACTACACAACTGTTTTTGTTGAAGTTGTTAGTTGTAACTTAGTTGAGATACTTTGAAAGTCCTGGGAAAGCACTAAGGATAGTTAAATCCCAGAATAATGTGCAATTTCAGGGCGACAAAAATGTTTATTGGAATTTTTTTTAGTATTACACTACACTTAACAAACAACAATGAACAGTAGTTAAGCTAAGATGTCTTTAGCTTAACCGTAGTATTTTTTAACGCACTAACCTCATCATTATGTATTTAAATGATTGATCATAGTAAATGATAATAATACTTTAGGGTGTGCATGAATCCCCCTGTAGAGACTTCACTGGTCTGTTAATTTAGCAGCACTGAAAGAGTAACTTTTTTTCTCAACTTTTGTTTGGGCAAACTCATGATGCTGGCGCGCTTGGCCATACAAATAACGAAAATTTTGCCCTTTCAGCGCTGCTACTTTTACAGTAAACTCTGTATAAGGGAAACACACCATAAATACAGGATACACGCCCTTAAGATCACTGTGTTTCGTTACACCTGTATTTTGATTTATTATTATGCTTTCAAAATATGAATCCTCAAACACTCACCGTGTCATCAGTAGTGACAGTGGTATTGAAGGCGATGGTGTCCTTGACGAGCACGGGCCCTAGGGGCACGAGGGCGAGCTGCTGCTCCGTCTGCGCCCTCAGGGCGTCGCGGATGTCATCCTCACTCGTCTCGTTGACTGCTGTTATCAGAGCCTGAAACAAGAAGAAGGAGAATTAGGTATATGTTGTTTTATAAAATAAGGGGACAAACGAGCAAAAGGGTCACCTGATGGAAAGCAACTACCGTCGCCCATGGACATTGGACACTCGCAACATTAGAAGAGCTGCAGATGCTGCTTATAAGAGGGAATACGCTCTCTTCTTGAAGGTCGTATTGGTCCGGAAATACTGCTGGTGACAGTTCGTTCCAGAATTTTACAGTACGCGGCAAAAAGTTACGCGACAAAATATGATATAATGTGCTAAGCTCCTTATGGAATTAGTAACAGTGAACCCAAAAGGCCTCTACTTACTAAACTACTACGATATTTTAATTTAATCTTGTGTCTTGTGTCAATGTGAGTGTGAATGTGTGTGAATGTGTAAATAATATATATTAGGATAAAATTGTTCGGCGTGCATCTGTTGTCTGATTGCCATAACACAAGTTTTTACTTAGCATGGGATTAGACGACGTGATGTACGCTAGCTAGCTTTTATACTATTGTATATGTATATGTATTGTATATGTATTGTATGCTTAATAAAGAATTTGAAAGAATTTGAATTTTGAATCTTTATTTTTTATGATAAAACACTCGGTTTAGAACTTAGATTTTAGGTACAGAATTGAATACGACATCGCAAAGATCGCTCATCGCTACAGCGACAGTAAAATAGGCTGCCACAAAAAATTACACTATTGAATAAATTTTTTGTTGAATATTATAAACGAATAATAAAAAAGGTAGAGCAATTTCCTCAAAAAACGACGATTTAGGTTTTATAGACATGCTTGAATTTTTTACATAAAAATCTAAAGTTTTTGTTAAATAAACGTTGACTGTATTGAAGCAGTTCTCTCGTCCGTGAACTGTAGTTAATTAAGTGTAAACTCTTTGTTAATAGTTCATTAACACCACAACAATCGACAGCACTATAGGCTTGTCGCTAATCGATTTAACATTTAAAACTATGCGGCGAGGTTCGTTGTACGTCTTAGGGCATGTTTCACCACTTCCTTAAAAAAACGTTCTATTTCTGAGTAAATTTGAATCAAATCTTTTCAGAATATCTACATAATGACTTAACACCAGTTCGGGAACTACCCCGACGAGAAGAGCCGGCGTAAGAAACTTGCACGGGGCCCACTTTTTACCAAAAAAGTGAGAAAGAGAGAATACATTTTTTTGACAGATTCTCCATACTCTATCTGTCACGTTAAGTGGTGGATAGCCTATCCGGCACTTATCAGGAAGTGGTGAAGAGGGCCCTTACAGTCCTAATTATTTTTATCTTTATTTAAATGGCATAATATCATAGAGGTGCGAAGTGTGTCAAAATCGTAATTATAATGTATAAGTAGAGAAATAATAGGATATTAATAATGACTAAACAGCCTTAGAGAAGATCTCAGGTGATGCAGGAATATGATCTTGGCCCTGAATGTCTTCCGGACTCTTTGTATGTGGTACTATGTGCCAGTTCAGCAGTACTGAGTACTGCTGAACTGGCACATAGTATTATATTATATGGCTGCTGTTAAGCATTGGTGTTTCATCCCACATAAAATCGGGTTTTGAGTTAATAATGCAGTTTTGTTTTTTATAACATAAGGTTTACGACAGTGAAATCCATTTTTTTGAAAACCAACTGTAGCATATTCTAGAGTACAAAAATGGTTTATGCTTATTCCTCTTAGTGAGGTTTTGTATACAGCATTTATGTAATATGTTTCTAAAATGATTTGCGCTTAAACCGCTGAACCGATTTGATAAAATTTTGTATGCGGATACTTTGAATCAATTAAAATTACATTATATACTTTTTGTCCCGGAAAATGTACGGTTCCCGCGCAGTCAACAAAAATTAATTTTGCATAAGATATCGATATTGAGTACATGTAGATATTACGTAAGGTTTTGGAGAAGGACATAGGATAATATTTTTTATCATGGAAAATGTTCGGTTTTCACGCAATAAACTTTATTAATTTGCGTTTAAGCTGCTGAACCGATTTTGATTAAATTTAGTTAATGTAGAAATAATTAGTTTATCACGTGCAGAGTTGGGCAAAAAGTAATTAGTAATTTTATTGATGAAGTAATTGTGCATCTGAAATTACCCGTAAGTTGATTAATAATACTATGTATAAAATGTATTCTAATTATTTTAGTTTGCAATTAGAATAATAATTTGATTAGACTAACGAGTATTTCAACTGGTAATTATAATAAATAAAAAAACTCCCACACCGATTTCGGGGCGGTGCAGGTGGCCGGTTTCAACAAAACCAGGCCAGTTACGCAGGAGTAATATCATAGTACCCAAGTGTGTGCTCAATACACAAGAGCACTCTGGGTTCAATGAAACCAGACCAGTTACGCAGGAATAATTTTATAGTGCCCAAGTGTGTGCGCAATCACAAGAGCACTCTGGTTTCAATGAAACCAGGCCAGTTACGCAGGAGTAATTTTTGTAGTGCCCAAGTGTATGCGCAATACACAAGAGCACTCTGGTTTCAATGAAACGAGACCAGTTACGCAGGAGTAATTTTATAGTGCCCATGTGTGTGCGCAATACACAGGAGTACTCTGGTTTCAATAAAACTAGGCCAGTTACGCAGGAGTAATTTTTATAGTGTCCAAGTGTATGCGCAATACACAAGAGCACTCTGGTTTCAATGAAACCAGGCCAGTTACGCAGGACTCAGGAGTAATTTTATAGTGCCCAAATGTGTGCGCGATACATAAGAGCACTCTGCGGGAAGCGCGGGAAGGGAAGAAGAAGCGGGAACTCTGTGTCCTTTTCCGGTACATAACGTATCTGCATACCAAATATCATCAAAATCCATGTAGCGGTATAAGCAGAAATCATTTTATTTAACGCCTGGGAACCGTACATTTTTCCGAGACAAAAAGGATCCTATGGCCTTTTCCGGGACTCAAAGTATCTCCATATCAAGTTTCATCAAAATCTGTTCTGCGGTTTAGGCGCAAAATAGGAAATTTTATAACGGTAACCGTACATTTTTCAAGACACTAATTTAATGTCCTTTCACGAGAGTCAAAGTATGTGCACACCAATTTTCATAAAAATCGGTTCAGTGGTTTAGGCGCAAATCATTTTTGTTTATCATACGGGTACCGTACCTTTTTCCCGGATGTAAAGTATCCTATCTCCTTTCCCGAGACATAACGTATCTTTATACCAAATATCATCGAAATCCACGTAGCCGGTAGCGGTAAAAGCTGAGATCATTTTTATTTAATGCCTGGGAACCGTACATTTTTTTTAATAAAAAGGCCCCTTTGTCCTTTCCCGGGACTCAAAGTATCTCCATACCAAATTTCAGAAAAATCGGTTCGGCGGTTTGGGCGTGACAAGGTAATTTTATAACATTTTGTTAAAATTAAAGCACTTAAATTTGTATTGAAAGAACAAATCAGAATTTTGCATTTATGTATGTGAAATAGCACAAAGGACATTAATGCTATGTAATAAGCCCTATAGCAATATTGCATTAACCATTTTTATACGTTTTCTCTTAAAACTGAATGTAAAATTAAAATGTTTTTTCATAATCATAATCTACGCATTTCAACAAAAAAAAAGATACCGCACAATAACATTTTTTTGCTTAAAATAAGCAGAAAATAAAGATTATTCCAAAAAAACTTAAAACACCGATTACTCAAAAGTCAAAACTAGTCCGATGTGGGATGACACACCAATGCTTAACAGCATCCAATTATATAACTAGCTGTCTCGGCAAACGTTTCTTTGCCATATAAAGTATTTCACCCGTATTATTTTATTGAAGTGACTAAATAAGTATGTCACCATGGCAACGTCCATCGCTATCCCGTCGCACAAACAATGGTCGCCGGAAAGGAGTACGCGGCCTAACATTATGACACGAGAATTTTATATAATAATATATAAGATTGAATTATTTACCAACTAAATGACGCCGCAAATCCGTTGCGCCAAAACTAGTTTTTCAGTAACCGGGAACCGTAATTTTTTCCGGGATAATGAATCCAGCAAAATCGGTTCAGCGGTCTGGGCGTGAAGAGGTAACAGACAAACAGAGAAACAGAAAGACAGCCAGACAGAAAGAAACTCTTTCGCATCTATAATATTAGTATGGATGTTCTGGCTTCAGAAGGCATTGTATCGATCTTTTCTGCGTGGTTGCATGTAAGCGTATATAGGAACAGACAAAAGAAAGCTACTTTTAGGGTTCCGTACCCAAAGGGTGAAAACGGGACCCTGTTTATGACACTTCGATGTCTGTCTGTCCGTCTGTCTGTCTCCAGGCTGTATCTCAAGGACCGCTATAATAGCTAGAGTTCTGAAATTTTCACAGATTGTGTATATCTGTTGCCGCTATAACAACAAATACTGAAAATAAAATTCATAACTAAAGGGGGCTCCCACACAACAAACGTGATTTCTTTGGCCTTTTTTTGCTCGATATCAATAATAGCAACAGGTAGGCACTTGATATTTTCACAAAGGCCTTAGTTATATGTCTACTTCAATATTTAAGAATAACATTAAAATAAAATAAAAAATAAGAGGGGCTCTCGTACCAAAACACAATTTTTGCTTGTGATCTATAACAGTACAGAACCCTTCGTGCGCGAATCCGACTCGCACTTGGCCGATTTTTTCTATGCAGTGGTCAATTTTCGACTGATGCCCCTTAATTTACGAATGAAATCCAGGAATTAATTCGCCGTACATGGATCATGTCTGGCAATCTGGCAGTCGTGAGCTCGTGACCTCGTCATTACATTATCTGCGACGTGTATAATGTATATTGTATACTGTATAGTTATACGTCACATTCGTGAATATTGTAGTAATGTATAATTACATGCGAAATAATACATAGTACTTAATAAAAGCTATAGCAATCTACTTTTCTTCGTCTAACATATTGGAAAAAAAGTCAGGCAATAGACGAAGACCGCTAACCTAGGATATTTAATGCAATTTTATTTTATTCGATTTTAAATGTATTTGGTGTAGGTAAATGTAACTTGCTTTATTTTAGGTTAATTTCATTTTATCTTATTCTTATTAATATTATTAGTATTACATGTATTATTATTTTATATTTTAATTTAATGTAATTTGGTATGACTGTATTTCAATGAATTTAGGTTATTAAAATTTGATTTGATTTTTTTAGTTAATTTAGTTTAATATTATTTACATTTTTTTTAATTATCTTTATACTTTAAATTATTTTAATAGCAAGATGTAATAGCCTCTAATTAAAAGTGCAATAACCGTGATTCAATATTTAATCCGTGTTTATTTTATGTATGTATGATTGTAACTTTTGTTGGCTGTTCATAGCAAATAAATAAATAAATTTCTGCTGCGTTAATTAAAGGATTAAGTCTTGTTTTTATTCATTGTATTGAATAATAATAGAGATGATGACAAGGTCAAAGATTAGCGAATTTTGTTAATAAAATAAAGAAATCACGGTAAAAAATAAGTGTTCCCAAAATTTCAGCTCGATAGCATTTGTATTTTTTTTGTTATGCGTGTTCAAAGTTGGATAATCAAGTCGATTTTTTTTTCAATTATATTTCTTAATATTTGTAGTTATACCATTCGATAACTTATGCAATTAAAAGCAACTTTTGCTATGAAACCACTTTCATAAACGCAATATTTAATATACCTATCGAACAAAGTTCTCTCCCGATGCGTACAAACTACGAAAGAGTGACGTCAGTCTTTCGTAGCACTTTGTATGGAGCGTTTCTGGCAGGTCTATTTTATGAGATGTTTGAATTGTCATATCTTGGTGAATTTTTAAGCTATCAGAGTCATTCTTTCAGCGATGTTTCTATTTTTTAAGGGTCGTTCAATTACCAATAAGAAAAAAAAATAGTCATCAAGCCTATTATACTACACCTTTTTTTCTTAACTTTAAAGCTTGTGTATATACTACACCTTAATTTTAACCATAAAGGTTACAGCCTAGACTTCTATAAGCTCTACAATTACCGAAGCTTTTAGTTCTCTATTAATCTAATGGTGTCGGAATACTTAAATTAGACTATACCCAGGTGGGCTGTATCATTTGTCTTGTAATGATTAAATTGAAAGCAATTTTGAATGGAACGCGGAACGCGGTGCCGTTATAACAGCTAATGTTGGAGGTATGAACATATAATGAACTTAAAAATATGTATGACAGAAGTGTTTTGTATGGGATAAATATAAAAGTAGACATTTAGATGTTTCTTGTATGATAAAAACGTTTGATTATGTAGATTTATATAGTATTGTTTTAATTTATAAATAACTCAATGTTTGTTCTTCTTCAAATTCGTTGCTATAAGTTAAACGCGAGACAACCGAACCAAGTACTTTTTTGCGATAAACCATCTTATGTTCTTTCCCAGGACTCAGGTATCTCTAAATGAGGCGCTCGATCCTCGGAGAAGGCCGAGGCGGAGACCAAGGGCCAGACATGGTCACGACATCCCGCCTTAGCAGGGGAGTCGGGGCTTCGGCATGGGGCTGCTGGACATCAAGTCCCGGGTAGGCCACGATGCACTAGGTGTTCCAGCGCATCGTCGCGGAGTAATGTGGAATGGTGTATCCACGAGTTGAGCCTGAAGAGGTAGAGGTGGTGGGGCTGCGGTCGTGTATCTCGCGTTTCCCGTAGTCCCACCTTCAGGAGCAGGAACACCGTTGGGGTTTTAGTGGGTAGTCCCGGGTGCGTCTTCCGTCCGCCCCGGGGAGTCCCACATACCTCGGTGGTCCCTCCCAGGCCCCGGGGATGCGTAAAAGCATTCCCCAACGAAAAAAAAATTATCTCTAAATACCAAATTTCGTCTAAAACGGTACGGCGTCTAAAGCTTGCAAACTATTAGTATAAGTGGACTGTAAGGCCCATTAATGCCGAAGCATGGCTCAACGTGGTAGAGCCATGCTTTGGCATGAATGGGCCGGCTCGACCGGAGAAATACCATGGGCTCACAGAAAACCGGCGTGAAACAGCGCTTGCGCCTACCCTGTAATCCTATTCCTTCTTCATCAGAAGAAGAAGCGAAGGTGCGTTTTTCACCTGCAGCTCTTCTGATGTTGCGTGTGTCCATGGACGACGGAAGTTGCTTACCATCAGGTGACCCGTTTGCTCGTTTGCCCCCTTATTTCATTTAAAAAAAAAATAGAGGGCAAACGAGTATTGTATTCTAAATCTGTCTTTTTTCTCGTTTTTAGCACAAAATTGCCCTGGTGTGATCTTCATTATGACTTTAATTATTACATTTAGTTGTATAATAGCGAACACACAATTATTTCCCACAAAAAGTACTCATTGTAGTATTTTAAAATGACCATTATTTTATGTAATGTCAAAATCTGGAAGCTGAAAGCCAAAAGCATATTGCTGAAACTGTCGTTATTGGCAAAATGTACGGTTACCACGTGTTAAACAAATCTCTATGTAGTGATTGTTTCGCGAGCAACATTGATCGCAAGGGGACTGTTCATTTTTAAAGGATAAACTACTCTATGCCTCGTCATGAAACTCATTAACGTGAGTCTATTTATTTTCTTCGTATATCTTATCTCTATGCAGCTTGATGAAACTCATATTATATTATCTTTATATTTTTTATCTCTTTGCCTCTTCATGAAACTTGATAAACTATTATTTTTATATTTTTATCTCAATGGGTTCAGTGGTTTAAACTTGTCGTTAAGTAGAGTAACAACTGTCAACTAGCACGTTGTTAGATGAGACTACAAGCGCGATGATTGATAAATCATTGCGGTTTGAAATTGATGAATTATGACCAAGCATGATTCGTAGCTCACATATTTTTGACCGACTTTTTAAAATTCGTTATATATACTTGATACATGGATTTATTTTCATTGCGCTAACAGTTTTGATTATATTAATATAGATGAAGGATTTTTTTTCTTTAAGAAAAAAATGCAATCTATCTTCTTATATATAAAAATGGATTTAAAAAATAAATTATTTTTAAATGTGTTAGTCGCCCAAAAATTTGAAAACGGCTGAACGGATTGGGCTGATTTTAGTCTTAAAATATTCGTAGAAGTCCAGGGAAGGTTTCAAAGTGACACGAAGTTCACCGGGACAGCTAGTCTTATATATAAAAATGGATTTTCAAATGTGTTAGTCGCGCTAAAAGTCGAAAACGGCTGAACGGATTGGGCTGATTTTAGTCTTAAAATATTCGTAGAAGTCCAGGGAAGGTTTTAAAGGGCTACGAAGTTCACCGGGACAGCTATTATCTATTAAATATAAATCTGAGCAGAGCCTTTCTGAATCGGACCGGGCTGAAATTATGTAAAAAATATATTATTTTTTGTCAACCTTACTTACAAACACTACTAAAATTAATTAAATAAAATTGAATTTATCACTTTGGTTTACAGGTAAGTATCAACAAACAATACCTAAGTAATAAAACTAGAGCAGTGTAAAAAAGCAACGGGTTATTTAGGTTTTAAAGTGAAGCCACATTGCTCCATTGCGTTGCGGTACGTAGGGTGCGTCGGAACTACGTTTTACATACTGAATACATTTTCATAATGTTTTTTTGGTATATATTTATTTTATATTTGTTTCTTTCTGTATTAACTTTGACTGGACGGAGCAATAAACGCATGCGTACAATATGTACCAACAACGTGTCGTCCGGTCGCAATTTTGCTATAACAATCAGTCATAGTGTTTAAAGGTTTTGTGACGTTTTTTTGTTTTTGCGTTACTACCGCAACGCACTGTGGCATTGTGGCCTCTTCTTTAACTACTCGGTGTGACAGAGGCCACGACTGTGACATAACTGTGACGGAACAATCGCGGCTCGTGCGGGCCACATCTCCGTTACTTACCAGTTACCATGCAGTTTTATATTATTTTTTGTTTCCGCAAAATAGACTGTATTTTTCTACTTTAGCAAATATTCCCAGACTACGGCAAAGCTAAAATTACTGGTGTGATTTAATGTCAATCACTAGATGCATAAGATTGTTGTTATACAATAAAAAAACTTGTATTATTCACATCGCATAGCCACCGATACCCTATTTCAGACTCTTAATGAAATCTGGCAAGGAAATAAGATAGAGTAAACCACGGGATCCAAAGACTATTTTTATTGGTAGAAAATGTACTGTTTATAACTGATACTCTGTCAACGTATGTAGAGCTGCGGGAAAAACCTTTGGCAAAATATAATTTACGTACCGATTTAGGTCATAGTTTTGATTATTATATATAAAAACTGCATTCAACTTTCCTCTCTATAAATTGTCTTAATCCTTAAAATCTATCACATTATATTGAATTAAACATTATAATATAAATTATTACTTATGACCGAATATATGTCACAAATATAGTGTTACGCGTAACACGACCCGCGTGGACAACTAATAGACCTGTACAGCACGAGTTGCAAAATTACAACATAGGTACATTACCACTACTACAGCCCATATTAATGACTACGATCAAGATTATCTTAGCGGCCCACGCTGCCCCATTCATGGCTTGATGCATCGATCTAAGTAATTAATATATTTTCTAATAGGTTTTAGTCGCATTTTTTTGAGTAAATCATAGGTACTTTCACGACGGTTGAAACTTCAGATGTAGAAGAAAAGATCTGAAGAAAGAAATAATTATTTATTTATTTAATGATTTATTGTGCACAAGAAACATTAACAAAATAATAATTTACACAGTAAGACGACACAAAGGATCTGCTTATTTCTGATAGAAATCTTTTCCAGCAGCCCTACGGAGAGATATTGGATTAGGAATATTATTTATTTTATAAAAATCTAGTGGAGCTATGAGGATATGAAACGTATTAAAAACATTGAAGTTTATCACATCTCAACCGATAAAAAACCGAAGGAAAGTTTCAAGACAACGTGTTTAATTTTCCAAGTATCTCTAAAAGTATTAATCTGATTTTAATGTAGTTTTAGAGATGTATGCTTCGACAGAAATTCATTCACACATAATATATTTTAACCCTCTACGAAAACCTCGGGATGTTATAAGTTTGACGCGTTTGTCTGTCTGCGTGTCTGAACGTGGCATCAAAGCATCCAAATGGGTATGGTAGGTCAATATTTACCATTTGTAAGCTACATAGAGACAAAACTTTATCATCAGCTCACTCACTGCTACATACTTCAGAATAATATTCTGTTTATAAAGGCGTTTTTTTTTTTTAAATATTTTATCGACACATCATAATTACAGTTTGACAAGGCTTTATTTGAACGTGGCGAGAAAAGGAACTAAACGCTTCTATCATAGAAAGACGTCGTTTGACAGTCCTCCTTTAGCAGCAGCGCTCCCGTCAATGTCACCCACGCTCAAATAAAGCCTTGTCGAACTGTAGCATAAAATGCATATAATCCAATGTGTAATTCCTATTAGACATCGGATTATATGCATTTGCATATTTGCAAATGCATATTATCCGACGCTAAACTCAGGAAAATTGATGCTTTACTAAGCAAGTAAAGCATCAATTTCCCTCTCCTAAGCAAATGTAATAGAATAAAATCCCTAGTAATTTATACGCGTTAGTGCAATGAATGTGCGGGGAACTTTCCCGTATGTCAGATAGTTAATCTCCTGAGAACTCGTCGTTTGTCACCCGCCATATTTTCTCAGTACCATAAGTTTTCATTTAAGGAATTTCTCATTGTCAATAACTCTGCTGTTTGCTGACTGCGGTGGAAAAAAAGGTAGTTTTTCAAAGGTATGTTGAAACGCAGCACCAAATATTACCTGATTTTAAGAAGGTTTCTATTCGAATGTCTAAATTTGTATTACTTTTTTATTCATTAATGGATATGGTATATGGATATACCCTATCTTGGTCCAAAGGGTGAAGGCCTAGCTACCGTGAGATACAACCATATATAGTGACAAATGGACGAACAGACAGAACTCTTACTAAGAGTGTCAAATTTTTAGCCTTTGGGTATGCCAGACCTATTTTAATAGATACGGCAATAGCCCAGACAAATTTTATATTTTCCTCGATTTATAGTTTTCAACTTTAAATCCATGAAAAATGTAGGGTTACCGCGTGATGTATCACAAGTTGCGGGCAATATGTTGCTGATACCCAACTCCATTGGGTAACAGTTATTGGAACAGAACTGTAAGTGACACCGACCACTAACCTTCGCAGGCATTACATGATATTATATCCTTGTATAGTATTTAACCGACTCCAAAAAAGGAGGAAGTTCTATGATCGGCTTTGTATGTATTTATTTTTTTAGAGAGGTTAAATCACAATGTTAACAAAATGCGTTGTTTTAGATGAAAACTTTAGCGACGTCGTGCGCTTCTTTCGGGATGTAAAAAGTGTTAAAACCATGAAGGACATGTGACGTGATCGAAAATTAGTTAAGATAAAGGGAGAATAGACTGTTGGAGCAGCATAAAAGAGGATTAATACCCCCTTTTTCTACCGCGTGACGGAAATTTATGACTGCGCCTGTTGTTTCATTTTAACTTCTGCCGGCACTCCAGGAATGCAAGCACCATCGAGAAAATTAATTCCTAGGCAGTTGACAGACCAACGTCTTACTTTAATGTTAATTATTGTGATCTGTCGGCTGGGTTTGACGTAACGCGACCAAACTACGTAGGTCCCCCATCTGCCTAGGAATCAACTTCTCTCATAGTAAGTTTAGGTAAAAATTTATTAAAATGCATATCACACGATTTTTTTTACTTTTCTATTTAAATGTACCCATAAATGGCAAGAGATATGGTACATTCCGCTACTACCTATTAAAGACTTCAACGCGCATACAGTTTTAAAATAAGTATAGAGTTTTCAAGTACGCTTTTACACCTAACTGTAGCTTACGATTGGAGCTTTTAAACTTAACTGTTACCTAGACCTAGCTTTTAATTTAGAGAAAGCTTTTGAAATTATTATTGATCGTACGATTCATGCTCCTAGGACGTATAATTATTATTTAATAAAAGATATTACTGTCGCACTTGGGTTATTCGTGATGTACTCTTGTGGTTATATTTGTGTATATTTGTATATAGTAGAGATTGTAGTAAAATTAAATTATATAATAATTATCAAATTATATTAAGCTATAGTTAAGTCCATCAATATATTATTATGAACTTGTTATTCTGACTTGCCTTCGATAAGTCCTTTCACTTCTTAGTTCTTACTAGATTAATACAGTATAATAAAAACAGTATCACAATAGACTGTAATAGATGGTACAACATGTATATCGAGGCAAAAATTATGGCCAAAATTTGGCCAATATGAAGAATTTCGAATTAAAAACTTCCTCAGCAGCGTTGTGCAATTTTTTAATGGTGGGTAAGAAATGAAATTAATCTCAATTAAAAAAAAATATGAAAATAATACAATCTAAGTATAAATTAATATCCGTGCTGTAAAGATAATCTAATATATAAATAAAATTCTCGTGTCACAATGTTAGGCCGCGTACTCCTCCGAAACGGCTTTACTGATTTTAACCAAATATTCATATTCAGTGGGTCAGAGAATCGGCTACTGGGTACTTTTTATATTGATAAGTGCATTTGTTGAATAAATAATAGTAAATTATTACAACTCGAGACTGACGGCGACCATTGTTTGTGCGACGGGATAGCGATGGACAATGCCATGGTGACATACTTATTTAGTCACTACAATAAAATAATATGGGCAAAATACTTTATTTGGCAAAGAAACGTTTGCCGGGACAGCTAGTATTTATATAAATAGGCAAATAACGGTTTCTCATAAAGACACGATTTATAATAATTTAAACATATTTCAAAACGTTTCCTATTTGCTTTAACAAGGCATTAAATTATAATTGGCTATCAGGCATATCTTGAGAAAGTAGAAACCTAGCGTACTGTTTGCCTGCGCTGTTCGGCCTTGGAAGTTCCCTCGCCTCTGACCTTTAGTAATTTATAGCACATGCCTGAGATAAATCTACCGCGAACACCACATCTTCACCTGTTTGATCCATCACTCTGTGCCGTAAAATGTATTAACATTTTTGGTTAGGTTAATTGAAAAAATCCGTTGACTTTACATTCTTAACTACATAAAAATGTTGAGAAAAATGTAGCAAATTTTTAACTACCAGAGGTTTTTTTATGCTATAAAACTGTACTGTAATGATCCATGGTATATTTCTTTTTCTATATTTAAATGGATCCAAATTACTATATCCATATTAAATTTAATCAAAATCAGTTCGGCCGGCGGCATTAGGCTTGAAGAGGTAACAGATTGACATTTCCGCATGGATATTAGTATGGAATTGATGATAATGGCTGAATAGCTTTGTCCACACTGTGCCTTTTTCAGTTCGTCAAAGGCATGCGTTATAGCGCAGTCAACAGCGAACGTGAGGCATGCCCGCGACGCATGCCCTTTGACCGTATTCAAAACTTCAAAAGTGATGTGACGTCGTCGACGACGACGTGAAGTGACGTTGCGTTCCTTGACGCATTCAATTATTGAATGCGCCAATATGAAAGTTGACGTCGAAAATTGAAGATGAAAGTGCACAGTGTGGACATAGCTAATAACGGTGTCTGCAAGTTATATTGTTTGCCGTACTGTGGCAGTCGCAACTTTGCTTTGTTTTAAAATTATTTAAAAATGAAAAAAATAAACATTTTTTCACCACACGTCGTCGCCATTTTAAAAAGCTTCTGTTACACATGTATGTATCCTGTCAAATTCACTCACTAATTTGATACTAACATGTTCTAAAAACGATTCCGTCTCGCTGATCCCAAGTCCTAAGTCAAAATTACACTTGACTGCCCAAAATATAGACTTTTGTTTTTGTGTAAGTGACACCATGCATGTTTGCAAAAAACGCTATATATTTATCAAAAACTTTATACACGACAGTATAAACCATACTAATATGATAAATGCGAAAGTGTGTGAGCGAGTTACCTCTTCAAGCCTAAAACACTAACGGATTTTTATGAAATTTAGTATGGACATATCTTGAGTTGACACTCAAGGTATGTCCATACTAAATTTCCGTAAAAATTTAATTAATAATAATATCTATGGACGCTTCACACCACGTCAGTCTGGCCCCGTGCTAAGTACCTAAAGGACTTGTGTTACAGGTACCAGACAACGGAAATATATTTAATACTTTTATACTATACATATATTTAAGATTTTTATTATATCATACACATATTTAATACACATCCAGACCCGGGAACATTGAAAACTTTTTGTTCCGTCGGCGGGATTCGAACCCGCGACCCCCGGCTTGAGCTACCGACGCGCTCACCACTGAGCCACAGAGGTCGTCAATAATAATAAATAATTATAATTATTATGATTAATTACACATCATTTATTTTTCGTTCTGAAAAAATGTACGGCTCCACTGCGATGCGAACGAATTTTGGCGCAACGGAGTTGCGGGTATCATTTTGTTTATGATATATAACCGCTTCCTTGACAGCAGTTACGTATATGTATTTAAAATTTAGTGTGTAGGGGTTTTGTCACAAAAATAAAGCTAGATTCAACTCCGAGAAACCGCGTATTATTAAGTTATTAGTGTTTTTGTAAAGCTATAAATATTTTGTATAATACTCCGAATAATAAAAACTAGTATAATGTAGGTATGTAAATCTTTATGCTCAATAAAAAGCTCATCATTGAACCAGTTTTTCTTTGGTATCGTGTCCCATACAGGTTTCAGTCCCATAAAAGGCTTAGTTTTTAACCGACCACCAAAAGGAGGTGGCTAATTTGTCGGCAAGTTTTTATCAAACATGATGTATTTGCATTTCTTTATGGAATGATTTCACGAAGTATAATTTTCGAAATTGGATTATTAAAGAGTATTTTTGTTGTGTTACAGATCTGTTAAATAATTTTGAATTTTTGAGGTAAGCATGTGGTATTAAATTATATTAGAAAACAGCATTATGCCCTATTTTGGGATGATGTAAATATATCCTACTCGCGTCAGTATGAGTGACATGATCAAAAATCGTAAGACGAAGAGAAACTACTGGTGGCACGGTGTAGTAAAGGAAGTAACATCCTGTCTTTCTATTCTGCGGTGTAAAAGTATGCCCTCTCCACTGTTACGTTTCCACTTCTGTTGAAACTCCCAAAGTGCAGCCCGTTATTTACAATGCGTACTATCTTATGCTAAGTACTCACATACGGTTTTGCTCGATAGTTTTACTCCAAATCGAGCAATAACCACCGCGTGGACCGCAAAACTGACAGCTCGAAGGCTCGCTTCGAGCCGGCTCGATGGAATTATATATGTCCAATATGTCATTTCCTTCGATTCGGAGTAAAACTATCGAGCAAAACCGTATGTGAGTACTTTGCATTAGGCATTCTACATTCACAGTTACATCTATTATCCTATTCACGTCAAAAGTCATATTCTTGACTAAGAAATTACTGTAATAAAATTAAATTTAGATTCTGGAATCGAATTCCGAGCTCAAATTTCAAGGAAACCCATTGGCATTCAGTACACAATTGATTTATATCTAAGACATTAGACAATAGCCATTACTTGAGTGACCTTATAACAAAGAGCGAACCCGTGGGTCAGACAAGACAGGTGGTGAAAATACACCCCGGCTAATGCGAATTAAATCTTAAACAGTGCGTAATAGGATTGCTTTTAATTCAGCTGTTTCACTCACAGATTTTGTTGCAACTTTGTTTTATTGTGCAATCTCATGTATTGTAATGTGTATTGGCAGATTAACAGATTCAATTGGCTATTCTTTTAAAGCCTTCGATTTCTCTACGTTTCGAAAACGCTTTGTGATTATGACCTGCCCCCGTAGACAAGTGGCAAAACGCTTACGCTAACGCTAACGCTGGCGCTACAAAATGTATGGATTTGACATTAGTATTCGCTAGCGAAGCGATGACTTATGTCAAATCGCATACATTTTGTAGCGCTTGCGTTAGCGTTAGCGTTAGCGCTTTGCCACTTGTCTACAGGCCCTGGGTATTTTGACAACGCCTCCTGACTCGGAGGTCGTGGGTTCGATTCCCGCCTTGGAAACATATTATTTCCAAGTTTGGTTAGGACGATGCAGGCCGATCACCCGATTGTCTGACAAGTAAGATGATCCATGCGTCGGATGGGCATGTAAAAAGTCGGTCCTGCGCCTGATCTCTCGCCAGTCGTGTCGGTCTTCCGTCCCACTGGATTATGAGCGTGAACGGAATAGAGATTAGAGAGTGCTCTTGTGTACTGCGCAGTGCGCACACACTTGGGCACTATAAAATTACTCCTGCGTAACAGGCCTGGTTTCATTGAAACTGGTCACCGTCACCGAAACCGGTGTGGGGAGTAAGATTATTATATTTTGACAACTTATAAACAATAATTTTGATAGTGAAGTTGAAAATGTATTTAATTTGACATAACGCGTCGCTAAGTGATATGGCGCTCGCGATGCTTTATATGTAATGTAGTTTTGGTTTCTGACCTTGCTGTCGAAGTTATTATAATTATAAGAGGATATAAGGAGGAGAGGATTAATAACACCCAATACAGGGTGTATTAGAATTTGGAGGTATGGACAGTGAAGGTTAATAATATTATGATATAAAGCAGATTTTTAGACTTGGTTTAAAATTTTACACTGGTATAAATAATACGATATCATATTTAAAATACATGAAAATATATTAAGATTAATTAAAAAAAAAACTTCTTAAACGCCGACTGTTACATTCAAATAACAATTCTATCAATTAAACGATAAAGTTTAAAATGTATTAGCGATAGATTCTAAGTATTTAGACATAAGAAACTGCCTAGCTGCCTGCTGGGATATCAACTTTCAACTCTGTACTCGTGGCCATTTATAATGGGACATAATTTATTGAGAATTGTCGTCTGATGATTTGTCGGAGACTCGCTATTGATAATGGAAAACAGCGCGCTTGGCTTGTATTTTCTTTGCTAATTTATTACGAGTGCTATATAATTTTCTATTTAGGGAAACGCAAAATAAGGAAATGCATATCATACTAATATTATATCATGTGAGTATAGTATATTATAAACATATTATATGAACATATTATGTTCCATACTAATATTATAAATGAGAAAGTGTGTCTATCTGTTAACTCTTCCCGCCCAAACACAGTACAATAAATTAAAGAGATGCTTTGGGCTCTGGGAAAGGGCATAGGAGACTTTTTATCCTGGAAAATGTACGCTTCCTGCGCGATATACAAATTTCTGGATAATGTATGGCGGTTTATAAAATAACTTAATATAATAAGTAAGTTATTGCAGTAATCTTCTGATGTTGCGAGTATCCATGGGCGACGGTAGTTGCTTACCATCAGGTGACCCGTTTGCTCGTTTGCCCCCTTATTTAATAAAAAAAATGAACTTGCAGTTATTTCCCCCGATCGGGCAAACATATAGTTCTATTTATAGAACAGGTAAAACATCGTCAGAGACTCGCAGTCAATTCCGATGCATATAGATTGTATATAAGGACTCGCGGTCCAAACACACTGTTCTTATTGAGTCGCAGTACATGCCGGTTAATTAAATAATTGCAGTAATTAACTTGCAGTTGTTTCCCCCAATCCTTGTTAATTATATCGAAGAATGAAGCAAAGAAATATAATTGCTTTTTTGTCATACTACACAGATGATAATAAATCTCTTACAAAATAATATGCTTTTATAACCAGTCATCATAATATTATATGAAATGTTTCAATCTTTAGAGACTAATGATACTTAATATTTAATATGATATTTAGATTAAGACTTAACATAAATATAATCTATTAAAAAGAGATAAGATTGGGACATTTTGTGTTTATTTCCTTGTATTTCGTATCAAATGATGTAATGTTCCAAAAACGATGTAAATTTTAATGTTTAACCTCGATAAGGTAATGTCGCAGACAAGCATAATGTATGCGTCACTCGATATTAAAATTTTAATCCGTATTTAGCTGAAACAAGATAACAATCCTTTTTATGTTTATTGGAATGCAAATATTTTGACCCCGATAAAATCGTAAATATTTCTGTAAAATTTTGACCTTATCTGTTCATAATGCTTTTAAATATTTATCTTTTTACTTCTTGCCCAGAGTGTTACTGGGCTTTTCATGTGGGCCCCCACATAAAAAGCGCAGTAACACCGACAGAGATTTGTTTGTTTGTCGTGGCACATCCTGGATACTTTCATTTTCAATTAATATATGAAAGTGAGTCTATGATCTTTCAGTCTGTTACCTCTTCACAACCAACTATAAAACTACATATATCCCGAAAAGGACATCTGATAATTTTATTCCTAAGAAATTTACGGTTGCATGCAACATCTTGTATCGATAATAATATTTAAAATGAAGTAATGACGCTACGATAACACAACGCACTTACATAGAAATTGACCCACATAGCTCAGGAAAGAAATGCTGGATCTGCCTAATACGCGGGGAAAACACGGTGAACAGGTTCGAATCCGAAAGTTATTAACCGATAACGCTAGAAACTCGTACGTAATATGCGGAAAATCGTGTTTTTGCGAGATCCATTTGGTGTTCGTAGTAAATGTTTTCATTTGAAGTTCATGGTAAAGTTACAACATTATAAGGCTGTTTTGACGCGTGCCATAGTTAAAACTAGCTGCTATATTTTTAAAGTGCTCCCTGAAAGATTTCATACAACTCTACAGACTACAAAGCTTTATTGGTCGCCTTGATCAGAACTAACGCCGCCATTTTCTTCAGTGACACTCGAAAGATAGCTGAATTAGTCATCAAAGAATAATTTTACATGTGGCTGAAATGATAACAAGATACACTTTTGCGTGATTTCTGCTACTGCTGCTGAGCTGATTCGCATCCACACAATAATATCATCTAAGGGTGAAGCCAAACGAGCGTAATTTTGGGAGTCGTGAGTCGCAGGATTTCGGTCGCATAAATATTTTTTCATACAAATCATGACTCACAAAATTACGCTCGTGTGAATTAAGTAGAAATTTTCTATGAAACTTAATGCAGCAGAATTTCTGCCAACCGAAATTCTGCGACTCACTACTCACAAAATTACGCTCGTTTGGCGTCACCCTAAGTGTCACATGACACAACCTTGTAAATCTGACCTACTGTTTATCACTTTCTTTTCCTAATCAAGTATTAGCCAAAGGCTTTGGTGTTACAGCCAGAGATATAGGTAAGTATTTCATATTCGCATACAATGCAGATAATGAAGTTGCATTATAAGATGCGTAATTACATTGACCTTTTCTGCACTTCCCTGTTACTGAATCCCTTATCAAGAGGTCAATAAAGGTCAACTCTTTATGTGATTTTATCAGTTCGTTCGGCAACTTTGATGTTAGTGCCGAAACGTGTTTGTCCGGGTGTAAATTTTACATGGTACAAAAACATTCTAAAAGATTGTATATCGGGTACACTTACAATGTATCTAGATGTATTTTTTACTTATTTCACGGAGATATTCATTTATAACGCGGGAACCGTACAGTTTTCTAAAAACTATCCTATCAAAAGTTCAAAATATTTCCATTTTCCGTTACCATCAAAATCGATTTGGCGGTTAATAGTATAAAGGAGTTTCATAACTATTTTGTTAAATTTATAATAATTATTAAATACCAAACAGACCCATTTTCGAATCAATAATATATGGATATATAATTGACGACCTCTGTGGCTCAGTTGGTGGGCTGTTGGTAGCTTAAGCGTCGCGGGTTCGAATCCCGCCGACGGAACAAAAATTTTTCAAAGTTCCTGGGTCATGGATGTGTATTAAATAATTTAAAGGCATAAATTTTGTCAGGTATAATAATAGTTGCTCTCAACATAATATTTCGCCGCTGGTGAAATTAGAATACCAAAGAAATGTAGCTTTCAAAATGTAGGATTACCCAGAAAAAGTATAATATAATAAACTTAGTTTTCATTGGAAAGTATAAAAGTATATGTGTATTATATAATATTTTTTTTAAATATAATATGTATAGTATTAAAGTATTAAATATATTTCCGTTGTCTGGTACCTGTAACACAAGTCCTTCAGGTACTTAGCACGGGGCCAGACCGACATGGTGTGAAGCGTCCATAGATAATAATATATTCTCCTGTGTACTTGTTATAACTTGTAGGTTTGAACATACTTTGGTGTATGAATTAACATGGAGGATGTGTGATTTCTCCAAATCGGCCCGCTTGATATTCCACACGCGTTCGTTCCCAGAATTACGACCAACTTGTAAGATAAGGACGATTTTACATGTGTATGGCGATACAAGTTTTTGACGCGTTGTTCGGTGAATGTTAATTGTGAAAATATTATTTTAAAGTTAAGCATTATACATTGTAATTGAATTGAAGATTGTATCAAATAATATAGGAACATGATTATTATTTTGGGGTCTTCCCTCTCATTATTCTGCGGGAACATTTTTTCTCTATAAAAGGTGAACAATTACTGATGTAATTTGCAAAGGTCTATATAATTCTCTGTTTTAAATTTCATCGAAATCGGCCACGCTGTTTCGGAGCTTATTCAATGTAAACAGATCTATCCTTTTCATAATCGAAATAATATTAAGTTTGTTGTACAGTTATGATAATCTTCAAAGTTTATTGCATTATGTTCCTCTATTAAATAACAAGATGTAGTCATAATTTATATAATAACTTATGCCGTAGCCGCCCGTTGCTTAGAAATTCCCGAACGTTCGATATGCTTTATGGAGGCAGGATGGTGAGAATATAGTTGTACGTTACTTGAATTATAAATTATAAGCAAAAAACTTTTTGAAAAAAAGCTTTTATTTAAATATACTTTAAAAAGAAGAAAATAAATTTCTCCTTAAAAATGCTAACTATTAAGTTATAACCTCAATATATTATACAATTTGCATGATAATAAAAGCTTGTCGCCTGATTTATAAATACTTAAACTAGTACCAATTTAACTGAGTAAATTTATAATATATTTTTTATTTTATAAAAGTAAATAAATACTGACAGATTGTTAAGTCACGCGACAAGCTTTTATTATCATACAAATTGTATTATATTGAGGTTATAACTTAATAGTTAGAATTTTTAAGGAGAAATTTATTTTCTTCTTTTTAAAGTATATTTAAATAAAAGCTTTTTTTCAAAAAGTTGTTTGCTTATAATTTATTTTTTGTTTTTTAGTTAGGTATCTCTGGCTAGATTTCTTAGTCCACTTGATTGTAATTTGTGTTGTTTCAATAACTTGTTAAAATATGATTAAGTAATTTAAATCCTTAAGAAATCGTACTCGATTTTGATCAGTAAAAAACCACAATATTGTCTATATTTAGTGAGTTGCAATATTCCGTTTACACGACACGACACTACACGACACGACACGACACGACACGACACGACACGACACGACGACACGACACGACACGACACGACACGACACGACACTTACTCTTAATGAGCCCTTTTATTTAATAACCAAATTGCAGAAGTGCATTGAAAATAACTTTTCCCGTATCTTGAATGAGCCGTCATCATGGATGTAGAATGACATTACATTCGTTTTCGAGTTACTCTCAATAAACCCTTTTATTTGATACCCATATTGCAGAAGTGCATTAAAAATAACTATTCGTCTATCTTGGATGAGCCGCCATATTGGATGTAGAATGACATTGCATTCGTTTTCTAGTTACTCTCAAAAAGCCCATTCATTTAATATTCATATTGTAGGACTGCATAGAAAAATAACTATTTCGACATCTTGGATGGTCGGCCATATTGGATTTAGAGTGATGTCAAATACAATATCGTGCATTGTCATCCAAACTAAACGTGCAATCAAAATTTCAGCTCAATCGGTTAAATAAATCTACTTCAAAATTGAGTTCCAAAATTTCACCCGAACATACATACTTACATACATACAGAGCAAGTTAAATAAAAGCTTTTAATAAAATATACTGTCCATTAAGGTACTTCACGATTAAATCCTTATTACTAATGACACAAGTATTACCTCAGGGGTAAAATAACTTTAAACAGACTTGTGTAAGAACCAAGCGACATATCTGTATAGGATTATGTTCATACGTCGAGGTTATATTTTTATATAAAAAGGTTATTCTTTCACATAAAAAAGGCAACATCTTTTTTATGTAAAATCCAAAGCTGATTGACTGATACAGCAATGTACAGGCCAACCTATAAGAGCTAGTTACTTGAAATTTTGCACGTGTACCTGTTATGGTTCAGAAGCAGGTTGAAAGGGGATCAAAATTTGTACACGGAGAAATAAGCTGCATAGTTAATAGTAAAGTCACTTTAATATCTTGCAGCTTTGTGTGTATTTCTATACCACGGAAGTCTGAAATGAACTGTTTTATTTTAGTTTAATCTTAGCTCTACATAGTTTAGCAATATATATTCTGTGGTTTAGCTTCATTATTTAGCTTTTATAAGTCAATAACTGTATTACAGATAAACTGATAAAAATATCTTCGGTAGCGAATAGATAAGATCATGTCTGAGCAATTATTAGCTTCTGTAATATACTTTCTACGGCATTAAAAAATGAAAAGGTCACGTTTTCTTTTCTCGTATATATTACGTGTATATTACAAGTATGACGGAAAGTATATAAACAATAGGCCGTACTGTGGAGTTAACATGACTGCGCGTGCGCACATGAAAGTCAGACTTAATTTATCGTAACGACACTAACTCAAATGCCGAGATATAACTGACTTTTGCTTTTCTAGAAAATGCAGGATAGAGAGAAGTTTTTGTAATTTAATATGTTGGCAATTACAGAAAACTTGGATGAAATAGAAACTGTTCAGGAATAGAAGCAAACATATTTTTTGTTCCTAATTTAAACTACCTTTACAATCTTAAGCTAAGTACTCACATAAGGTTTTGCTCGATAGAGCAATAACGTCGAGCAAAACCCGCGGCTCGGGATTTCGTCCACACATTCAGCGTTGCTCGATAGTTTTATTCTAAATCGATATATTTAATTCCATCAAGCCGGCTCGATGCGAGCCTTCGAGCTATCAGTTTTGCGGTCCACACAGTAATTATTACTCGATTTGGAGTAAAACTATCGAGCAAAACCACATGTGAGTACGTTTAGCATTATAATAAGTATAGCTCTTCGAGGAAATTGGTTCCAAGGCAGTTGACAGACCTACGTCATTTGGTTGGGTTATGTCAATTCAATGTTAATTAATATTGTGATCTGTTGGCTGGGTTTGAGGTAACGCGATCAAACTACGTAGGTCTCTCATCTGCCTAGGAATCAACTTCTCTGATAGTACATTAATCAATGCTTTATCTAAACATAAGGTTTCTCAGGGTTTTCGCTGTACTTTATATTATATTCCTAGCGCTTTTGAGAAGCTTATAATATTTTAACATAATCCAATGGAATGAGATATAGAAAGAGAGATAGATTACAGAGAAAACTGAGTCCGATCATAAGTAACTGAATAAATATTTTATATCATCTTGAAAGGATTACGAAAAAATTATAATCCTTTCAACCTGATATACCTATACAATATCAAATCCGTTATAAACGCACCCAAACAGCCCAAGCCCAGTTCCAAGTAATTTCATGTATATTTAGCAAACTATACGCAAGTTCTTCATTATGCCTCAGGTAATACCGAGCCTTAGCCATTAAGTTTTAACAATTTCTATTAAAAACAGAACAATAGTAGTGAGAACTTGGAGCTGGCTTACCGTTAAACTTTGCCGTTATTGCAAGAATTTCATCTTGAATTTCGAACAATAGCGTTTGATTTTAAAACGTCTGTGGACTATATTGCAACGCGTAAATAGTGATGCAGTTTCAGAATAAATCCATACTAATATTTTAAATGGGAAAGTGTGTTTCTCTGTTTGTCAATCTGTCAATATTCACGCCAAAACCGCCAGAGAATTCTTTCTGACTAAGAAGGAACCTATATTCCTGTGACTGGAATAATAATCTAAGACATAAATTATAATAAAACTGAAGAAATGAAAATTCTGTACATTAGAGATAATCAAAAAATAATAAGCGGGGGGCGTAACTACATCGTTATAGAAACCAAAAATGTGGTTAGTTTTTTGTATGTCTGTCTGTCAGCTACTGATCCGATTTGAATGCGGTTTTCGCAAATATACATATTTAATTCTAACTTAACATCTAGAATAAATTTTTTTTACCCCACTCCTTTAAGGGGACCAAAGAAGGGGTCAGATTTTGTAAACTTTTTTCTTTAATGGACTTACTTCATATTATTTACTGTGTTTTCCAACTTAAAATCTGGTGTATAAAATGTTTCCCCCTACCTCTCTAAGGGGATAAAAGAGGGGCAAACTTTTGTATCAAACTTTTTTCTTTAACACGAAAACTACTGGTCCGATTTGAATACGGTTCATATGGCAAAACAACATTTGCCGGGTCAGCTAGTAAGAACCTAATATTTATATCAACAAATAAAAATTGAAAATTATTGTTTGTTTTATGTATAAAATTTAAATCACGGGTTTGGATTTATAGCTGCATATTTGTCTTAATATAATCAAATATTATTTAAATTAAATCGACGGAGTCAAATTTATATTCACTTATGGGCGATTCTCGCAGCTCCTGCTAATATTATAATTTATAACCATTGTTCAAGTTTTGATATTCCACACACAAACGCACTTCATCCGAGATTCCTTCTTCGTACATTTTAATGTTAGAGTTGGTTCACACCACATTTTAATATTGAAGCAATGGGTTGTTAAAGTTTGACGAATATCTGGGTATGTTATTTATAATCAGATAATATTTCTGTCGAAATGATGTTTGCTTCTTAAATTGGCTGTATCCTAAGACAATTTTGGCATTTCCCTCGGGCATCCCTCAGGTTATATCAGAAATACCAAATAAAAATAAAATAAAGGTTAGGGTGGTTACCGATGCAGACTTAAATTCTAGCTACACAGAAGATGCAGCGGTAAAGATGTGTGTTGCGCCAATGTCCGTTAAAAAGGTAAATTATTGTCTTGTTAGAGAAGTTTTTCACGATAAAATGTGTAAATTACTATATTACTAGGCATTGACATTCATACAAGTACTAAAAAACACATTAAAGCCCATAACAATTTTATAGCTCTTGTTTAAATTCCTTCGATTTTATTGCCTTTATTTGCTTTGCCTTGAGACGTACAATTTCGTGTTTTATAAATGCCAAACGGCAAACCTCACTAGATACCACAGATCTCATCTAGATATATTTTGTAACTTATAATATATGACATCATACAAGATGTCATATTTTATAAGTTTACAGAATTTTTTAATTTTTGAGAACACATATTAGTGTCAACTATTAGCATTGTCCACACTGTGCCTTTTTCTGTTCGTCAAGGGCATGCGTTATAGCGCAGTCAACAGAGAACGTGAGGCATGCCCGCGACGCATGCCCTCTGACCGTATCCAAAACTTCAAAAATTACAATATTGGCGTTGCGTTCCTTGACGCATTCAATTATTGAATGCGCCAATATGAAAGTTGATGACGAAAATTGAAGATGAAAGTGCACAATGTGGACATAGCTATTGAAAATTCAGTGTTCAATGTAGCAAATCTATATCGCCTGATAGAATAATATGTCGTGTCGTCACACTATCACAATATTTGTCTCGTGTCGCGTGCTAGTAGTACCTATAACCTATTTATTTCTATTTAATTTGAAATATTTTACTACATTATTGTGCAGTATTAAAAATATTTTGTTATTATACTTTTGGTTAATAGTTCAAATATAGATTTGAAAGAAATTGCCTCCCGGAACTATCAAAATAATCGATTATAATCGAAATCGATTTTGTGCGTAATGACCCTATATTCGACTTATTCGATTTATCCTTGGCATTTGATTATCACGATTTTTCTCATTATCGTGTTTAAAAAAATCTAAGGTCAGTCAATACGTAATATCAATCAACTACAAATGATCTAGATGGTGGACGAATATCTTGTAAATGTTATCCTACTAATATTATAAAGGCGAAAGTTTGTTTGGATGTATAGATGTATGGATGTATGGATGTGTGGATGTATGGATGTTTGTTACTCTTTCACGCAAAAACTACTGAACGGATTTTATCTATAAAACTACGGACGGATGAAACTGTACAATAATATAGCTTATACATCAGAATAACACATAGGCTACAATTTTAACCTTTTGGTATATAGGATATCATCCCAATTTGGTATTATATTCACAAAAGTGGTGATCTGATGAAGGATCCATAAGTAATCGAAGGAACTCCTCAAAATTGATAGGGAAACATGTCGTGACTTCGGTTTCGTGAAAAGTATTCTAAGCATATGCTACCAACAAGTAAGATTTTGCACCGAGGTATACCTGGTATACCGTGGTTCGGGAGGTGCTGAGAGAACTCCTGATTCTTTATAGATACAAGTTTGGGAGTTTCGGCGTTGTTTTAAGAACGGAAAACATATGCTACTATGCAAATTACATTCATCATCATCATCATCACTACCATATTATACCATGCGTCGTCCCATGATTATGAGCCTGTTATTGGTACTTTTCATAGTCTTTTAGATCGAGACTCGAGTTTGACAAGCGATAATTAAAAAAAATCTATACTTACAATATTATAAACCTGAAGAGTATGTTTGCTTGAACGCGCTTATCTCAGGAACTACAGATCCGATTTAAAAACTTATTTCTAATTTCAGTGTTACATAGCTCATTTATCGAGTAAGGCCATTTTAATGCTTATAGCCAAAATACTTACAAAATACTTTGAAAATTCCTACCAATTAAGATATTTACGAGATTTAGAATTTATTTTTTAGTAACAAATTGTGGTCCGCTGTTTTTGTTTTTCATATGACTTTATCAATGTTCTAAATTATTTGCTACATAAATATTCTAATTAGTAAGATACATTCGGCCTTACTACAAAAGATTTAAACACCTGTTGAACAGTTGATTAGAAAAAAAAACAGTACTGTGGTCTCAAAACAAACAACAACTGTTCAATAGATGTTTAAATATTTTGCGGTAAGACCGATTGTTTTTTAATATAATAATGGATATATTATTATTATGTAGGTTGCAAAGGATATATTATTATGCCTTGTATAACATATTTAGTAAACATTGATATTCCTAATCTGCCCCATCAGCATTTATACATTGACATCAAAATTGTAGATACGCCGAGACGGCCATAAAGATTGTATAAGGGACTTATTTAGAGACGATGCGATCGATTTCCGACATGTCTCTACATGGGAACGAGATTAGCCACAAAACCTCCTATCAGGTGCTGATTTGTGAGCAAGATTATGTAACATTGCTCCATGTCTTTTGTGCTAAAACTACACAAAACATTGGTTATACTCGCGCATTATTGCTTAGTCACATTCGCTTGTTTTGGTATCGATTAGGTATACTCGATATCTAAATTGTTTTTTTATGGGATTTAACATAACGCGTCGGAATTGCCATGGCATATTTTAGTGATGTGTATTGTGTCCTCTAAGGGCCAATGCACACCGCAACACGACGCGTAGATGCATTTCTAAATTTGTATGGATTTGACAGATTTTCAAGACGTCTCACGCAATCGAAATCTGTCAAATCCATACAAATTTACGCCGCGCCACTGTCTGAATTGACCTTTAGGGCCAATTCAGACCGCAACGCGACGCATAGATGCATTTTTAAATTTGTATGGATTTGACAGATTTGCAAGACATCTCACGCAATTGAAGTCTGTCAATTCAGTACAAATTTAGAAATGCATCTACGCGTCCTGTTGCTGTTTGAATTGACCCTTAAACATATTTTATTATGAGCTAGTAAAATAGTTATCTCTTAAATAGCACTTTACAACTTGGCGGTTTTTAATTTGGCGCATCTTCAATCAAGAAGCCTTGTAGAGCTCTATATTTTTTGTTTCAGGCTCTTTCTATGTAAAACCACAGCTGTCACCTTTGTTCACGACACGGAACCCGAAATAATAGCTTCCTACGATACAAAGTTCACGTGACAGAGTATCGCTGTCGGAAACAGAATGAATTTCCTTGTGAAGTTTATCATGGCGCGCATTTGCATAGTTTTCATCGTCTGTGGGAGCCCTTATTGTTGTCATTTTATGCGCTCTTCATACTTTTTTTACAAAGTATAAAAAGCGCTTATGCGCTCTTCATACTTTGTAAAAAAAGTATGAAGAGTGCATAAGCGCTTTTTTAAGGACATAATATATAGGAGAAGCTACAAAAGTTTATGCAGACCAAATACATATGTAGGAAAAGCTAAAAATAGAGCGTGAGAAAGAGATAAATATATTTTGACCACGTTCACGTACTTTTTGATCATGCGCCAACAAATCCTTGAAGGTATAATATAAGCAGCTACTTTCAAAACAAATTATCGGCATTATCAAACGGGTATTCTGCTATAGTTTAATTTTATAAGGCTTAGGCCTCACATTCCTATGAACAATGAAGGTTGCTAACCTCCATTGTGCGCGTAGTGATGTCCCATAATTAGTTGGGAATCGATTGTAATAATCGAAGTATCGTGGCATGCGAGGCGGGTTTTTGTACCAACTGAACATGATATTTAACAATTTTAATGTGAACAATGATCTGATGGATGAGCGATTATCGGTCTTTTTGCGCAATCGAAACACGTTTAAAAAAGCACATCTGTCATATCAGCCAGTGACAGCTGTCATGAGACGTCAAAATCTTTGCGGTTTGCTTGCATTTTCATTGCAAATGCTAAGGTGTGTAATGTGTCTGCTACACAGGATAATTTTAATCACAGCAAAATGTGAGGATACCTATTAGGGTCAATTCAGATCGCAAAGCGACGCATAGATGCATTTCTAAATTTGTATGGATTTGACAGATTTGCAAGACGTCTCACGCAATTGAAATCTGTCAATTCAGTACTTTAGAAATGCATCTACGCGTCGCGTTGTGGCCTTGACCCTTATTAACTGGTAAATTATTAAAAAGAAACAATTATTACGTTCGCTTGTTATTTTATGTCCCTTCCATCTTTATAATATATTTCTTCCATAAAACACGAAAGCTATGAAATATGCAAAGCATAATATTTAGTGTGTAATAAACGCTGTGTTAAATAGCTGTGTTAAACATCATCGCGGGTGGTACGCGCCATCAAGCCGTGTAAACTGCGCACCGACCATCAGACCACGAACGATTTTCCAAACACTGAACGCACGCTACGAACCGCTTAAGCCGTGAACAGTGAAATAGTTTAAGATAAATTCCTATTTGAAATTTAGAATTAAAGAAGATCAAAAAATGCTATTTGAAATAAGCGCTAAGCATACATTAGGAAAATAGTACGTTAAAGAGTATATTTTGTTTAAAGTGTAAATCTAGATAATGTTTATGCAAAAAGAAAATATTTATTAGCATCTAAGTATTTAAACTGAAGAGGAGAATAAAAATCGCCAATGCAAAAAATCTTGTTTTGCCAACCTCACATTTATAAAATTACGAAGCACAAACTATTCAAATGATTAAAAGACTCGAAATATTCTTTAAATATATATTCTTTAAAGTTAAATTTGACAACCCTAATTGCAGTATAACAAGTCAGATGTATGTAAATGATCGAAAACCTTGAAATAATTTTTAAGATTAGCTTGATTTTGCCAACCCTATTTTCGCTGTACTATATTGTTAGATTAAAGCATGTATTTAAATAATCAATCATATCAGAAATTGCATTTGCGTAATTTATGGCTTCTTTAATATCGACTGTATCCACGGGCTATTTCGTTGATTACGGATAATCACGAGTTATATTGTACTTCGGTATCTATTTTTATCACAATTAGGGTTGCAACATAAAACATTTTAGTAACAAAACATAGTAATATTATATTAAGTGGTCTAGCAAGTATAATTTTATTCTTACGCCGGTACTTCTCGCTGGACTAGGGTTTCCAAACCAGTGGTAGATTGAACTTTCAGAAAGAATATGGTACAGTTCCAATTTTAAATACTATACTTAATTTAGATTTTAATTATGAAGTTAATATAAAGAACGTAAAGCTGGAAATTCTTAAGATTTGTCAAAATATAAATAAATAAATAATAAAATATCTTTTAATTCAAAATGGGTATCATGATACACTTTTTGAAAGTCGAACGATTAAGAAAATATAAATTTTTGGCAGCCCTACATCTTGCAAAACGTCAATTGCGGTAAGTACGGAGGTAGAGCGGCTCAGGCGACAAGTCGCCGCTTCCTCATTGCTGCGCCTGTGGTCATTCCGCCTCGTCAAGTTCATGCAGGGCTACCAGCACTTTGAAAATAATAATATTTCATTTGCATAGTAGAAAAAAGCCTGTTAAGATTATGATTTCTTCGTTTCTAAGGGTCAAACAAATTGTCATCAACATGATGGACCAATACACGCCATTATAAAACTTTTCGTCAGTCGTCTATATGATTACCCATGGGAAACAGTGGCAATCATGGCTAAAGAAGGTATAACAAATACTTACTTTAATAAAACTAAACTAAATTAAAAACTCGAACGTGTTTCTCGCAGTGAAATCGTGCATATTTAGAGGCTATCAACAATCGCATGCATAGCGATAATAACACGTAATTAAGTTGTTTATATGCAATATGCTGATGACGGGTGCAACTCAGGTCAAATTAATCATAAGAGGAGTCCTACCCACTTCAGTCTTAATAGTACTTTTATTTACATTTTCAAAATTTTGAAAAATAAAAAGACTTTTAGGCCACAAAAAATATAACTTCGATATTAATGTTGCTAAAATAACGGGAGTGATGAAATTATGAATTTGTCGAAAAAAAAACCACAAAAATGAGTTGATGACTTGGCTATTATGCCGCGGCTTCTCATAGGTACGGCACATCCAAACACACATACACACACGTATGAAATCGATTTGCATGTGACCTTTACAATCGAATAGCTACTCGATTCCGTTATCGATAATGCAGCCAATTATATGGTTCTCCATATCGTACGTGTGCCGAACGCAAATTAGAATTAAAAAATACAGTTACTTCAATACTTGATTAAATGTCATTGATCTTTGTCCTACTCAATTTTTAGCAGATTCAGTAAATATAAACAATTTAGTAGAAATAGCTTAAAATCAATTTTAATAGTATTTTGGACTACTAACCGAGTAAAAAACTGAGTATAGTACGTTAGAATTTAAACGTCCTTTATAAAATAACAGTAACATTAATAAATGCTTAGCAAAATTCTTGAAACCACCATTAGAATAGAAGAAGGGTCTACAAATCGCGAAAAAAATCGCGACAAAGGACAAAGGATTCGGTTTATCGCGAAAAAATGTACGGTTGCGTCTATGTAGTTCACAATAAAAATAGATAGATAGATGTGTCGACAAAATTACGTCACATGCTTTCACCGAACTCCAAGCACAGTCATTGCAATTAGCAAAATGTTCGTTACGTTTTCTATTTGCTAAAACGTTACATAAGTGTAAAAGCCGAACTTTGCACCGGTCACATTTAACACGTAAATTAAACAGCATTTGATACGGTATGCATGTGCAGCGCATCCTGGGCACTTAGACAACTTGTACTATTTCTAAAAAAATGCATGAGATTTGACAACTCTTCGCTAACTGGTGCTCACGATGACTCATATTGTTATATCGAGATTGTATATCACAAACATTTTTGATTTCGAACTTCATGGTAGGATCCCGGGGAGGCCCAGCAGTGGACACTAACGGCTGTTAATAATGATAAAAGCTTCGTTGTCGACTTAATCGATTTGTCTAAGACGATTTGTCTAAGTATACAGGTGATGCAATATGCATGTGCAAGTTTTGAAAGAAAATGTTAAGTAAGCATGACTCACTTAAGAAAGGTTAAACATCTGTTACTGAATTTAGTAAGTTGAAATATTTTATAGTATTTGGTTTGGTCCACACACAAAGTTTACGGTTTTTTTTATTAGTTTTATCTCACAACGAATTTTTGCCCGTTAAGAAGTATTATTATATACAAACTTACATCCCCTATTTTAATCCCTTGGGGTTGGAATTTATCCTTTCTAAGCGGATGCCTACGTCATAACATCTACGTGCTTGCCAAATTTCAGGCCGATCCGTCCAGTGGTTTGGGCTATGCGTTGATAGATCAGCATGTCAGTCAGTCACCTTTGAGTTTTATATATACAGATACCGGTTCAAAATACCTCAAAGAAATTGCTTCCCATTAGAATTCAATAAAAAATCCCGCACAATAGAAAGTACACCGCACATTACATTTCGCTCTATATTTTTGACGTCTATAGACAAGTGTAGTAAAAAACCGCAGCCCTTTCTCCGGTCGTTGACCTTGCCGGGGTCAGCTGATCGTAAATTAACACATTTCCTCGCAACCGGGTTACGACCAAGTTACTTTTTAGAACTTTGACACTAAGTGATCATAATCAAAGTGCTGTTTATGATTTTTGGACGAAATTCTTTTGATATAAAGCCATGAGAATTTTTTTTGGCCTACTTTCGTTAAAGTAAAATTTCTAGAGGTGTTGTACACTTTTTATGGAATGGATAAAAAATTATAATATTGCGCCAGGCGACCTGATCAAAACTGTATAATGCTAAGTACTCACATACGGTTTTGCTCGATAGTTTTACTCCAAATCGAAGGAAATGACATATTTCACATACTTAATTCCATCGAGCCGGCTCGAAGCGAGCCTTCGAGCTGCCAATTTTGCGATCCACACGGTGGTTATTGCTCAATTTGGAGTAAAACTATCGAGCAAAACCGTATGTGAGTACTTAGCATAAGACGCCATGAACACTATTAAAAAATGATATATAATATATTATTATAATATGTATAATTTTCCATATGTTTAAACTTTCTTTAGTTTTTTTTGTCGCCGAAGAAAGCTATGTGAAGAAAAAGTGACAAAGTTAAACCAACATCTGAATACAAATATTCGTGGAATGATAAACGTCGGCGACATTACGTAAGGCCGGGACAAAAACAACATCAATAATGGCTCAGCGGTTTGTGGCCGCGGGTTGAGGAACTGAGAGACGCCGTGAGAGTGAGACAAAAGGCAGTAACTCAAATTTATAAAATTTTAAATTGACTTTTTGAAAGTCGTTTGATTATATTTGATATAGTCGTGGACTATATATTTTGATGTACTCGACTTTTAGAATATTTTTGCCCTCAAATCGTAATATTTATCAAGATAGGTAAACAGTACGAAGGTAATTATTCTAACAACTTACTGTGTAATACTTTAAATACCTATCTATATGTTCTGGTACTTTAATTATTTTATTATGGTTAAATTGTACCCTCCAAAATGTACAATGTTTTGCCATAGCCCATATCTACCAAGTTTTTATATGTGGAAATAGGTAAGTACCGATGTTCGTAATACATGGGTTCCCGCGGTTCTCACAAATTAGGTGCCATCTTGTCACCTGTTTGCTCGATGACGGATTGCTGTCAATCTGACTCAGGCTTCTTTCTATCTGTACGAAAATGATTCTTATGATCATAAAGCTTAATACTACGAATAATATGAAAAGCAACAGAGACAAAAAATGGTTCCACAAAATGCACACCTAGGTCTACGGACTACGTCTAAGGACGCAAAATTTCATATATATACATACAGTACGTTAAAAAAGGGATAATACTTTAGGATGTAAAGTACCCTACATAGAGTTCACTTTGAGAGTATATTCTAATGATTAATTATTTTTCAATTTTTTAAAGGAACGCTCTTGACGTGGAAATGAGTTCTATTGCCATTACAAATCACACAAAAAATTTCATCACTGCTACTTTTACAGTGAACTCTATATTATAAGGGACAAATGCGCACCCTGAAGTATCAATTATCACTTAGTTTTTTCACACCATGTATGTGAGTTTGAATTTTGTTTTTGTTTATTATGTGACAACCCTAACATTTGAATCGTTCTTTGAAAACTCTATAGTCTATACATAATTACATTTACTACAGGGCTGGCACTGCATACTTTTTGACAAGCGCAGCTACTATATCTACCGATAAACATTGCTGGCAACATTCCACGATATGTAATGGCATGCTAAAATATATCACTGATCTAGACATATATCATAATGAGATCTTGAGAAACAGAAATGATTCAGGCTGGGCTTGGCAAGGCCACGTGAGAGGTGATGGCGTTCCAAATACTTGCGCGCGCGCAGCTTTAGAAACTTTAGAAATGCACTTGCATGCTCGCTTAATTCGATGAACTGACTTTAATGTCCCATCGCGGAAATTGATTCCTAGACAGATGGCGGACCTAAGTAATTTGGTCGCGTTACGTCAAACATACGTGGGAGAGCCATGCTTCGGCACGAATGGGCCGGCTCGACCGGATAAATACCACGTTCTCACAGAAAACCGGCGTGAAACAGCGCTTGCGCTGTGTTTCGCCGAGTGAGTGAGTTTACCGGAGGCCCAATCCCCTAACCCCTACCCTATTCCCTTCCCTACCCTCAACTTTTCCCTTCCCTTCCCTACCCTCCCCTATTACCCTATTCCCTCTTAAAAGGCCGGCAATGCACTTGCAGCTCTTCTGATGCTGCGAGTGTCCATGGGCGACGGAAGTTGCTTTCCATCAGGTGACCCGTTTGCTCGTTTGCCCCCTTATTTCATATAAAAAAAAAACCCAAACTAATATAGGATATTATATAACTAATATAGAATAGGACCGCCAGCTGTCTATGAATCAATTTCTTCGATGGCACATCTTCATGTTTAATAAATGTTCATAAGATACACATTACACATTTAGACGTGGGAGAGCCATGCTACGGCACGAATGGGCCGGCTCAACCGGAGAAATACCACGTTCTCGCAGAAAACCGGCGTGAAACAGCGCTTGCGCTGTTTCACGCCGAGTGAGTTTACCGGAGGCCCAATCCCCTACCCTATTCCCATCCCTACCCCCCGCTATTCCCTTCCCTTCCCATCCCTACCCTCCCCTATTACCCTATTCCCCCTTAAAAGGCTGGCAACGCACCAGCAGCTCTTCTGATGCTGCGAGTGTCCATGGGCGACGGAAATTGCCTTCCATCAGGTGACCCGTTTGCTCGTTTGCCCCCTTATTTCATAAAAACAAACATTGCACACTCATACAATAAATATGTCATAAATGCACTTGAAACTTTAAAACAATGTGTTTTATATTCATACTTACTTTATATGGGAAAGACTATTTACCACACCGTCTCTCTGTTATATCTTCAAGCCCAAGCCGCTGAAACGTTTTTGTTCAAATTTGATACAGAAATACAGTTAGTCCAGAGAAATGACATAGGCTATTTTATATACAGAACCTTACTGGTCCGTGCGACTCTGGTTTATCATTATAAGACTAGAAACATTCTATGTAAAATTCGCGCCTCATATGTCAGTGCTGATTCACATGGGAACTGTCCATATTGTACATAGGAATTGTGCAGAAAATTAATATATTTCTTTATCACGAATTTTAAGCCTTTTTATTTAAAAAAAATCCTATTAAAACAGGCTCTAAAGTATCAACACAAAGTAAGGATTATCATAATTAAATACTTAGCTTAATTGCTTTAAAATACTAATTATCATCAGCTGATTATACGCTTTTAATACTTAAATTATTCTTGGGAATTAAACTTAAGTGTACTAAAAAGGAAACATCTAAATTGAGTGTATTGAATTTACATAATGTATTGATTTCACTTTTATCTTTATATAATTGTGTCCTTACCGAATTGTGAACAAAATAAGTTTTGCGTAAGTTTTATTTTAAGATTTGTCTTAAGAAACACTTATATAATAAGGGCTACAAACGAAGCAAATCTTTCACAATCATTTTAGCTTTTGACAATATAAGTAGCAAGCAATAAAACTTAATTGAAGTAAAATCTGAATAATAACACCTTAAACTTTAAATAGGTCAAAAGATAATAAAAGTTTAATCTTGTCCTATGAATGAATGAGACTATATTGTATATTAATAATTATTCCTTAGCACTTAAAAACCGCATATTTGTGCGCATGCTTTGAATCTGCTTCAAAGGCACCAAAAGTGGTCTCCTAGGTAACTAACAAAAAATTAGGTTGATTCGCTGTAGTTGTAGGCTACGGGAGGAGGAATTTAGAATAAAATTCTAGATGTACGAGTTAAGTTACAGTATATAAGAACACATATACACTTTTCAGAAAAAAACTAAAATAGACTAAAATTATCCGCCGACAATTCTCTTTTATATCCAATGAAAAAACAGTTGAAATTCGAGGCGTCGCTTAGCTATAGACAAAAACATAACTTCCTTTTCCTGAGAAACATAGACATTAACCTTTCTTTTTTTTTACATTTCTAAAATGTGGCAAGGTGCAGTACGGCGGCGGTCGCGTCGCCAACAGTAGTATAGTTATAAAATGTAACTTGACTGAGTCCCCTTTAACTGAACTGTATATAACGAGCGCCCGTAGGCGCTAGTTACCCACTATCAAAGCTAAGTTATGAAAACTGTGAAATCAAAATTATACCATTCCGAGGCTTTCCATATCCGTCGCCTGTACCACCAATAAATGGTCGGACTTGACTCGACTCGAAGTAAGCAAAAGCTAAATTTATTTTTTTCATTTAATATTACAACGAGATATAATAAAATAATTCACTTGTAAACGCTTAAACGGCTAAACCGATTTTCATAAAATTAGATAAGAAGTTTTCTGAGTCCCGGGAAAAGTACAGTTGCAAAATTTTAAACAAATTTCTGGCAAACGAAACAACTTAAATATGAATTAGCAACATAGTTTTATGATTTTGAGATAATTAATAAGTTATTTTTTCTTGATAGACGCTGCAAGTATTTTGTGTAAAGAATGAAATACGAAAGAATATCCTACGAACAATGACAAAATTACTTTCATATTTAGGTTTTGTTTTTATCTTAGGTATCATTTGCAGTTTGCAAGAGCTAAGAACACAAAAGGAGTCACTTCTTTAATTCGGATATCTCTTCAAGCGACTTCACGGTGACTCCAAAGTCCTAAATATGGTGTCTTTGTCATAATGTCTGACATTTGTTCTCTTCACCTTTCTGTGACCGACCGCACCCGTACTATATCCGTGATACAGTGATGAAACAGAACTTGTTTCACAGTCACCCTACCTATTTAGTCTAAACCTAAATTAATAGAACAAAAATTCATTTTTTCTTACGATTCAATACTAAGGGCCTGTTTCACCAGTCCAGCTAGTTGCCGGATAGGCTATTCAAAACTTATCTGACAGATACTCCATATTATCTGTCACATAGATAAGTTGTGCATAGCCTTTACGCGGGAGAGCCATGCTTTTACGTGGGAAAGCCAGGCTTCGGCATGAATGGGCCGGCTCGACCGGAGAAATATCACGGGCTCACAGAAAACTGGCGTGAAACAGCGCTCGCGCTATGTTTTGCCGAGTGAGTGAGTTTACCGGAGGCCCAATCCCCCACCCTTTTCCCTTCCCTACCCTCCCCTATTTCCTTCCCTACCCTCCCTATTCCCTTTCCTACCCCTCCCTACCCCATTATCCTATTCCCTCTTAAAAGGCCGGCAACGCACCTGCAGCTCTTCTGATGCTGCGAGTGTCTATGGGCGACAGAAGTTGCTTTCCATCAGGTGACCCGTTTGCTCGTTTGTCCACTTATTTCATTAAAAAAAGTCTATCCAGCACTTATCAGGAAGTAGTGTCATCACCTAAGTATTGAATCGTCATATTTTTTAAAATCCACCCTTTTCTGTATTCATACGTTGTGTCACTAAAGTTTTACATAGAAATAAATACATCCTAGCTAGTATTATTGTAAACGAAAATGTGTCTGTCCGTTACTTTTTCACATTTAATAGTTACGTGTACTCAAAGGTATATGCAGATATTTCGAGCTTCGAAAAAGACCATAATATTAAGATACTTTATATCCTTCACATGCGATACCTATACAAACTTCAGCACCAATAAATCGTTGATAGTGCTTTATTTAAGGTAATTTGTATCTGTTTTAATTGCCAAACCTGAAATCCTGACATATAAAATCCGCTTCTTAAGCAACAAGTTGCTGAATATCAACGAATCATCAATCATCATACGCTTTCATGAGAATGTTGGTCCGATGTGGTCTGACAGGGGCCGATAATTGTGACGAAACCAATCTATAATTAACGACAAACACCGTTAGGCATATTTCACGTCGCCATTCCAATGGAACAAGATTTGAATTTATTTTTTTTAAATCTGCAACGGCTAAGTCAAAATGGAAAGAAAATTTTGCCAGTACATTGCATCTGGATATTTTACTCTTGTTAAACAAAATATTAAAGCTAATAAATAAAAGTAGATTATAATCATATAGCATTTTTTAAACATCAAAAGGATTTATCTTAAATAAGAATTCGTTGTAAATAAAGATTCTCTAAGATTAGAGACTTGATCAAATTCATTTTGCAATGTTGTTAAAACGATAGTTGAAATTTTACATATTTAAATGAGCGTGTATAGCTGATTTATATTAATTTGGATTAAATTATTACACAGCCATTAGTCGTGCTTAGAATAAATTAGAGTTTATATATATATACAAAACAGCTGAGTTTTATATCATACTAGATGACGATCGCAATTTTGGCGCAATGGAGAAGGAATTTTGGAGCAACGGAGAAGGAACGGAGAGTTCCAGAATCGTACATTTTCCATGTTAGAAGGTAGCCTAGTATGTCCTTGACCAGGACTGAAAGTAGCTCTATTCTATACTATTATTCTATACTATTATTCTATACTAGTAACTAGTATTATTTTATTAAAATCGTTTCAGCGATTTAAGCATGAAGAGGTAACAGACAGACAGACAGTATGGATCTCTTTGTACAATGTTTATATAAATTGCCTGTCGCAGTAATCAATAATTCAATAAATCTGTTAATTTTTAAAACATTTGTGATTTAAGGAATAACTTTTTCAAGATAGACGACGCTCAAACGCTACATTTTTGTTACCTCAAATACGCGGTTGCTACGATTTGTTCAGCCACAAAAAACGTAACAAAACAAACGTAACAAAGATTCAGTCAAGTGTGAAAGTGTTAAGTTTAATTACAAGCTTACAAAAAGCTCCGCCCGAGCTGATTTAAATGTTTTTGCATCGAGAAGCGGTTACGTCAGAACTTAATTAAAGCTTTCAAAAAAATTAATATTGGACTAGTTTAATAAAGTGATTAAATTGTTTTGACGTTTGATATTAAAATATCATTAAATTAATTATTGGTTTTAATAAAATAATATAATAAAGTAGTAATAGGTAGATATTATTAGTATTAGCATAAAAAGTTCAAAATTTTATATTAAAGTTTGTTAGAAATGTAATTTTAGTTAATAGTTTAATATGCAGTGACCACACATTTTATAACTTTATAGCATAGAGAAAAGAGATACTTTAGCAAATATCCTCATACAATATTATACCTATATTGTACAAATCGGTACAACGCCTCAAACATTAAGAAGCAACAGGCAGACTCAGGCAAATTTAATTAAAATAGTACGAGAAATAAATATCTAATAGATAATATTATTATGTATAGAGCATTAAAATTTTTGAAGAATGTAAAAATACACTTCAATAATGTTGAACATTTTAATAGAACAAGTAGAATGATAAGATTTCCAACTTTTTAAGTATTTTTTAAGCCACGGCAGAACAATGTTTGGGAAACACTGATAGAGAGCATTAACAGTTCTGTAGAGTGTAAAAATTCAATTCAGTAATAATGAAAATTTTTATAGAATATGTGGAATGACTGGACTTTTTAAAATCAATTTAAACGTTCAATTATATTGATCGGGTTCGATTAAATTAGAATAAACGAGTAATTATATCTACAAGCTTTAAACAAGTTTAGCAGGCACGCTATTCCAAAACACAAGATATCAAAGTCACCGTTTGATTTTTTATCAAGCACCAAGCCAGTTTCATTATAATAATTTGCGACCAGCTATCTTGAGCCCCCTCGGCCCATTGATACTCCCGATCGAGTGAAAATCGCGTTGAGTCGATACGAGCCAGGGGTCAGGTTACGCCGGTCGCATCCCGGAGTCGTCTGGGGCTGGTCAGACGAGCTTTGAAATTCCAGAATGCAGAATCGCTGGCTACAATTTTTCTTTCAGTATAATTATTTCTCAGTAATACTTTCGTTGGCATGACTCAGATTTCTCGAAGCTTTCAGATTTTAAAAGAGCTTTTTGTAATTAGTGAAAATTTCAAATTAGTTATACAATATCGATCAAGTTATTTTTAGAAGTTTACGAAGCTTAATGCTTTTACTATTTCGATAAAACAGCGCATAAAAATTAATACACCAACTTATCACAATTGAAAATCACTTAAAAGCTAAATGATTTTTACTCGCAACTCACCTAAGAACTCTTTTAATCACAAATCACAATGAAATCCAGACACTAGCACCATAACATAATCAAAATTGTCATAATACAGAACGCCAATACAAAAGAGTTCAACGGGACGCGCGCTCGCCACAACGGCTCGACTCGCACTAGATGGCTATACTGTTGATAAGGCACGTTAAAACATCCTGTTTTTAAAGCATTAATTCTATTTTAATTTTACCTGTTCACGGTAAGGGTTTGTTGGTTTTATTGACGGTTTTTTTTTCTTTAAGTTCTTCTTCATAGAATAGCGGATCAATATTTTCTCACGACTCAGATAAATTTAAAGTTTGCTTGACTTTAATTTAAAGGAAGATTTTGATAATAAACTCTATAAATTCTCTGTAAAATTAATATATATTTTTTGTTTTATTAAATGTAGTTGTTTAAGTACTTTATTGTTATTAACTTAATAATTATAATTTCTCGTGAAAAATGCATATAATTATATTTAATAATGGAATGTCATTATAATAATAAAGTTAATATAACGATGTTAATGTTTACAACTATTCATTATTGTTAATTGTGTTTGCATATTTGTAATAAGTAACAAAAAATGTTACGTTTTGATACAACACGTACTTTATTTTAAGTAAGTAAATGTATTTTGTCTGCAAGATTTAGAAATAAATTTATCTATATCGGAAAGAAAGTTAAAAGTCTACGCGATTTTTATGTACTATCAGTGAAGTTGATTCCTATGCAAATCGGGGACCTAAGTAGTTTGGTTGCGTTCCGTCAAACCCAGCTGACAGATCACAATTAACATTGAATTGACATATTCGACCAAATAACGTTGGTCTGCCAATTGCATAGGAATCAACTTCCTCGATGGTACAATGGCCAATTTTCAATCATGGATAAGTACTCAACTTTGTTAGAAATAAATTTGGCAACACTTATTGGCAAGCAGCGGGCCTAAAATGGCCGCATTGGAGAATCATAATATTATGAACCATAATATGATTCAATTTTTTTAAATCCCAAATAAATGCTTGCAATTTATGTCTACAGCTCGGCCGTGAGCTCAACAAGGCTTTAAATGAACGTGGCGTAAAAAGGAACTAACGCTGCCATCATACAAAAACGTCATTTTTGACTGATCTCCTTCACCAGCAGCGCCCTCGCCCATGTTCATTCTAAGCCTTGTTCAACTTTACTAATTCGTACTGATTTAACATTTGTCAGTTTGACAGTTTTGACAATTCAATTGCTGAATTGATTGAGAGGAATTGCTATGTATCTTTAGATTCGTCCAAACAATGACACTACGAATTAAAAAAAATATTCTTATACTATTACTACAATAACTTAAAGAGACATTTAAAACCACATTCCTTTACTCTACATAGAGTCGATGGTTGTGATTACCGAAGTGAATGGTAACCGCAACCAGCTCTACATCTGAGCTCGCCGTGTTCTAAATATAAACTTATCTCTACATATTATTGGCAGGTGCGAGCGTATTTTTCTTGGCTCTACATTTTTTCTTGACGCTACATTTTTAATTAATCTCAGGAGTTGTTAACGGAGAATCAATCTTTTTATTTTTTTAATTGATATTTTGTTACCCATTAAGCCGCAAGCGGCAGCCGGCTGTCGCATAATAATTGAAAATCTGTTGTGTCTGCAATACCCACGATGGAGGTGTTAAGCAGTCATTTACAGCAAATTACTCTGTCTGTACTAAGTTATATATTAATATTATAAACTAGACGTTCTGCGCGGCTTCGCTCGCGTAAATTACATATTTCGCAGACAAATTAGTCCACGAAAAAATGTCTATGATCCTTCACGTGGTCTATTTCTTACCTGTGCCAAATAACATAAAAATTGCTCCAGTAGTTTGTGAGGTAAGCTCTTTCAAATAATTTCCCCCGTTTTTTCAACATTTTCCTCTATTTCTTCACTCCTATATTAGTCTTAGTGATAAAATATAGCCTTTTAGCCTTCCTCGATATCTGGGCTATCTAACACTGAAATAATTTTTCAAATCGGACCAGTAGTACCCGAGATTAGCGCGTTCAAACAAACAAACAAACTCTTCCGCTTTATAATATTAATAAGTATAGATTCTAAAGTGTATCTGTCCATATCTAATTTCTTTACGATTATGCTGTTGAATCGATGTAGATTTAATGCTAAAAGTATGAAGATATCCTTTGGGCCTCAGGCAAGAAAATATAAAACCTTTTTTTTGCCGAAAAAATTCCTTCGGATTAATTTAAATTAATGCCGCAATTACTATTACAGCATTACAATTTGCTCTTAAAACTCGAAGATTCTTTTACATCCATATTTTCATACTAATATTATAAATGCGAAAGTGTCTGTCTGTCTGTCTGTTTCCTCGTCATGCTCAAACTGCTGAACCAATTTTACTGAAATTAGGCATGGAGATACTTTGATTTGAGTCCCGGGAAAGGATATATGATACTTTTTATCTCGGAAAAATGTACGATTCCCACGCGATAAACGAATTTTGGCGCAACTTAGTTGCCTGCGTCATATTCTAGTATTATTATAAGAAATCGATTCAGCGGTTTGAGCGTCAAGCGGTACTTAACAGACAGACACACTTTCGCATTATAATATTAGTATGGATGTAACTGACTTATATAATTAAAACTAAAATAGTTAACGTTAATGATTTGGTCGTGTCAGGTATAATCGTAATAGAAAACTGTAAATATGACGCGATTCCCATTCATTGTGGTTACGGAACAAGTGACTCTCACGGCACCGCGCGGAAGAAACTATTTTAGAGAAAAAAAGGCTTTCACACTTCCATATGTCGTGTACTCACATCTATATATTAATACGTGAGCCAAAAACTTTGTATCCCTTTTGACGAAAAACGGGGAAACGTAGGTGAATGAAATTTTGCACAGTTATAGTTTACATGGTGAAGGAGTGCATCGAGCTAATATTATTTTGAAATTAAGCCTTTACTAATATATTTTTAACAAATAAAACATTACACACACACTAGGAAAAATGACAGATTTTCGAGTGACAAGCCTATACATACGAATTATACTCTTTTATTTATGGTTGAAGTCTGTTGACAACAAGGTGACAAATTGAAAATGGATTATAGTTTTTTTTTTAATGAATCTTAGCTACTATTAGACAATGCTTGTACACGGCCAGTCTGAGATCAGCTGAGTCTCAGAGACAATAGTTGAAAAAAATATGATAAAGTCATTAATTTTTTACAAAATATATATCATAGTAGTCCTAATGTCGTTGAAACTAAGGTCAAATTTCGACCACTGGGCGATCTCTAGTATTTATTAATTTTTAGTATTTTAACAAGGAAACATAACTCCCATACTATTACCGTTTTAAATTTGGTTCCATTTAAACTGTCATGTAACGTCAGCCTTTATACCGCTCAAGGTCACCTAAATATTGCAAATATATTGAAATGTACTAAGGTACACTTGTTTGACAAGTATTGTGGAGCATGTTTTTTGACGGAGTTACTCTTCCTTAGTTTTTATTATTCGTAGATTTTAACCTATTGGTATTTGGTTCAATGGTTGAGAGCGTGGTGTTGTAAAAAATGTTGTTTCGGAATTTGGTTAGGAATCGTCTTAATCAGGCTGATCACCTGAATGTGTGACAATTTGACAAATAAGATGATCCATGCATCGGATGGGTACAAAAAGTCGGTCCTGTGCCTGATCTGTCACCAGTTTGGACATTAGTCCCACTGAATAACGAGAATATAGGAAGTGAGTAAGCTCTCGTGTACCTGTGCATCATCTTGGGCACTATAAAATTATATCCTGTGTAGGTTTTGCTTGATTTCTATGAAATCGGCCACTATCGACATTAAGAAAGGATGTTTTAAAATTTCATTCCTAGTCTTTAGGGAATCAAAAGAAAACAAAACGTAAAAAGCTAGAATTAATTTAAAACGCAAATTTACGCAATACACTTTTTTTAATCTATAAACTTTTTATAGGCATCCTACACCACCTAAACACCTTCTTATCTTATCTTCATCTCTGAGATGTCCACATACTGTTATCTAGTAACGGCACGTTAAGTAGTTCTCAGTAATTAGATAGCGAGTGAGAATGAGAGGTCAGTCGCTTTTGGAATCTTTTTATTCGTTCCATTCCGCCGAACCGATTTGGCTTGGTCGCTTTTTGTGGGTAGATTCAGTCACGAAAACTACGCATCATTAATTGCTCAGGAGATGTAAGAAAATATTGGAAGCTGTGTAAATCAAGATTATAGAATTATGATTTACACAACAAATTTGATTTCATGTTTAAATGTATCATAAATATCTGTAAATAACAATAAAACGGAAATTTAATAAATCTGCATTGCATTTTCGTCTGATTTTTAAATAACAAAATCCGCTTTTAAAATCCGGCGAGTAGTTCAGGCTGTAGAGTTTACACAACTATACAAACATGCATATAAACAGATATCATATTCTCAAAAAACATAACCCCTCTAGCACAGTCGGCTAAAACATAGATAAGTTTTCCTCAACACATTCAATAGTGCCAATATGTCATCTCGTTGATTGAAAGAAAAGCGAGGAAAGTCGAGCGGTTTCCACCACAGTTTCCACGCCGGGGTCGGCCATTGTCGGTATTGTTCGTGTGAGTTCGACAATTAGGTAGGCCACGTTTCTATAATTGATGAACTAGAAATCAAGACGCAAGTGATTTAAGGCGAACGCTAGGTAATTTTAACGTTTTTCTAAAAGGGTGACTCGCACAAAAAGCGAGTAAATAGATTGCGAAGTAACAATAAGTAAACAGTTATTTCTTATTAAGTAAATGCGAAGCCCGACCTATCTTAAAATCTTATGTAACTCATAATACAGACATAAAGTAAATTTATACTTATGAGCAAGAATATCGGCACACTTTATATTTACTACAAAATATCCATATTTTTAAGGCTTCTTACGTAAAAAGTTTAAATGGTATAACTAACCATTTTGCCAAATCGAGATTCGAGAGATATCACATAACGACATAACCAGTTGTATATGATAATTAAAACAAGACAAAAATGAGGAAGGATTAAAAAGATAACTTGGCGGGCTTTCAAAAGTTTCAAGATAAAAATCGCGTAACGCTCTTTTATTGGTCGTAAATTCTAATCTTTTGGTTAAAAGGTGACGACGAGCGAACATTATGGGGCGTGTAAAAGATAAATTGTAAAAGGTGCTTACAAAGTATGTGTATGAATACGTATCTCAGAAAATAAATAAACTCGTGCTTAAAATAAACATCAGATCCTTGACATGTTTATCCATACTTCCATACTAATATCCATACAAATATTATAAATGTTAAAGTGTGTCTGTCTGTATGTCTTAGGGATGAAATCAATAATGTCTAGTAACATCAATACACACTATTTTGCAATCAGACTATCAATGAGTCAGAAACTTTTCAACTGTATAATACGAGTATGTACTTTTTTAAGATAAAAAAATCCCTACAGAATTTAAACTTCAGATATGCGAACTTCGACCGCAGACAGCTCTCTAGTATAAATAATTCAGTGAAAAAACATAACATCTAACAGCGATTTACCGATCAATTGGTTTTTTCCCATCAGATGAAATCATTACTTCAGAGCAATCGCTAATAAGGGCTGATGGTTATATAATAACAGCCTTCGACGTCTGGATAACATCAAACGAAACGCGCTAACAAAAAACTGGTCGTAAATACAAAAATATTTGTGTGGCTTTCCTTATTGTTAAAGGGACTCAGAAATATTATTTTCTTCACAAATATATTAAAACAGAGTTTATCGCGCGGGAACCGTACATTTTTATGAGACTTTTATGGGATAGAAAGTATTACTATGTCCTTTTCATTTCAGCAAAATCGGTTCAGCAGTTCGGATATGAAGACGTAACAGACAGACAGATATATTTTCGCATTTCTAATATTAATATGGATATCGGTTACACAGAGTCGTATTCCCGGTTTTTTGAGGTTTTTATCAGATATTTTAACGGGCACTTTTGATTAGCTCAAGTTAAAACTAATCATAAACACTGTTGAATACAGTTTGTAACAAAAATAAGTTATAATACTTTAGGGTGTGTACGTGTTCCTTGTAGAGAGTTCACTGTGAAAGTAGCAGCTTCGAAAGACGATTTTTTTTTTTAAATTTTGTATGGGCAAGGGTCCGAGCGTCACGAGTTTCCCCTGGATACAAAAATGAAAAAAATGGTCTTTCAGCGCTGCTACTTTCACACTGAACTCTCTACAAGGAACACGTACACACCCTGAAGTATTATAACTTATTTTTGTTACACCCTGTATATAAACTCGTTAAAGCACCTAAGAATCTGGGCAGTAGAAAAATTGTTTGAGATACACAATGAATTATTATTTACTTTATGCGATTATTACTGTAGATGATGTCAATTGTTAAAAGTGCAAAAAATTAAAAGAACTCATAATGAAGTGAATTCTCATCATTTCTATAAAGAATATACAATTACACTAGTCAAACCACGTTATGGTTAACATTAATTTATACTTAACGTCAAAATTAGCAACATTTTTTTACAATGCAATTAACATATTTCCGTTTTTTTTATTTAAAATATTAATTAATAAGAATCTGCTGATAAAAATAACATGTACGTACGTACGTCTTGAGAGTTGAGACATTTAAAAAAATATTACTCAAGTCTACGAAAGTTTAAGATCCGAGGGCCATCCATGAGCAGGAAATGCTTAAAAACTTTTTTTTTTTAATATTTTGCAAAGCCTCAGATTTATTAACTTTCTAACATCAGTTTGCTATTCATAAATTGTCTATGGACGTTTCGAAAGTAATTTTCAACAATCACGCATAGCGCTTCAATATTTTTTCATCATCCATGGTGTAATGAAATTCTTTTGTTAACCGACTTCCGAAAATAGTTATTAAGTATTTGATGGTCGATTCACACAGACATTGTGACTGTTATTACTCTTTCACAATCTCAGCTATTCTGTGAATAATCGTAAAAATATTTAAAGCGAGAGTTTGATCTATAGGCAATTATGCTAACACTTTTTCTACATCAACAAAAAAATCAAATTTTGCATCCGTCGTAGATTATGTGATAGTATTAAAAATACAATATGTTAATACAATATATCGTAGTTATTAATGTTGCTTCTGTAATACAGAAGTTACATCCATCCATTCTAATATTATAAATACAAAAGTGTGTCTGTCTGTCTATCAATCTGTCTGTTACCTCTTCACGCCCAAGCCACTGAACCGATTTTGCTAAAATTCGGCATGAAGATACTTTGAGTTCCGGGAAACGACATAGAATACTTTTTATCCCGAAAAATGTACGGTTCCCGCGCGATAAACGAGTTTTAATATTATAAATTCAAAAGTGTGCCTGTCTGTCTGTTACCTCTTCATGCCCAAACCGCTGAACCGATTATGCTGAAATTTGATATGGAGATTCTTATCCCGGGAAAGGATACTTTTTATCCCGAAAAAATTTACGGTTCCCGCACGATAAACAAATTTTGGAGTTAATAATTATTTTGTTGTGCCTAGGAGACGTAATTTTGAAATCCCGATGGTACTCTACTAGGCTCTTTTCAGAAGGCACTGCGCCTTCTAAAAGAACCTAATAGGGCAATCTTAAGATTTGTTTTGATTTAATGTTTTTTGTTTTAGGATCGCCATTGTAAAATAGCTTAATATCCTAAAGTTTTGTCACTACTTTGACGTGGGAGAGCCATGCTTCGGCACGAATGGGCCGGATCGACCGGAGAGATACCACGTCCTCACAGAAAACCGGCGTGAAACAGCGCTTCCGCTGTGTTTCGCCGAGTAAGTGAGTTTACCGGAGGCCCAATTCCCTACCCTTTTCCTTTCCCTACCCTCCCCTATTTCCTCCCGTACCCTCCCCTATTCCCTTCCCTACCCTCCCCTATTACCCCTTAGAAGGCCGGCAACGCACCTGCAGCTCTTCTGATGCTGCGAGTGTCCATGGGCGACGGAAGTTGCTTTCCATCAGGTGACCCGTTTGCTCGTTTGCCCCCTTATTTCATAAAATTTGGAAACAGAATTTCGGCTGGCAGAAATTCTGCTGCATTCAGTTTGATACAAAAGTCCTGTTTAATTCACACGAGCGTAATTTTGCGACTCATGATTTGTATGAAAAGAAATTCTGCGACTCACAACTCACAAATTACGCTCGTTTGACTTCACTCTAATAGCTCCAAAACCTAAGCTATCACTAATATTTCATTTTGACGCGAGCATACACCAAGATAAGCATAATATCAGTAGAGCTACCGCGTACCGGTTTTAATAATTTTCTGCGCGCGGGTCAACAGACGCTATAAGTGAATTACAAGCGGTTTCCTGTTACATCACACCTTACCAACAAGTTCCTAGGGGTTTTTGTGTTTCTTAGATCATTAGAAGCTGTGAACAAAAAGCTAACTAATATTAGAAGAACTCATATTTATTCTAAGTGCCTGTGTGCAGTATACTCTCTTTCTTTTAGTCTCGCAAAGCCAATGAGATAGGTCAATGTCACGGCTGACAAAATTCGATAAATTATAATAAAAAAACTTTTTAGATAACGCCAACAACTACTTTGCCCGAAAAATCGTTTATTTTGCGAGAACTATACATTTTCCGGGATCCGATTCCGGACTTAAAAAGGTAACATTAAACAAACAGATATTATAATATTATACTAAGGATATTTCATATTAGTATGAATGGCCGCTCTAACAGAAATTTAAGGTGACGCCTCGATAATTTGGCTGCAGCGATATCGATTTTTCTCAGCAATGACTAAAGCTAAAAAATTAAAGTTCATTATCAGTATTCATCATGTCTTTATCTTTGAATTACCCGTAGCTTGGTTAACTTTTATAACACAGAATAATTAATCAAAAAGACTTCTATAAAAACGGGGATTATAATTTTGCCAACAGAGGCCTTTATGAAATATACTTATGGTTTTTAAATTAAACGACTAAAATTTGTCGCTTACGCCTTTTCAATTTCTTGCTGTTCCATTTCTTGTTTTCTATTCGGCGGCCGGCTCGGCCTCTCATAGAAAACAAGCGATCTAAAACATATCCAAAACGATTTTTACTTTAACGTGGCGTCACCTTAAACGCCGCGCTGCTAAAGCGGTAACGAACGTATAATAATAATTTTCATTTTTGTCTCTGATTGCCCATTTTCAACGTCGATGGTGCATGTACCTTCTTAATCATGGCCATCCAACGTAGCTCAACATGTAGAGAGGCCTTATTTCATTCGTTACATTACAACGATCAAATAAAATTCATAATCAAATGGAATGAAACTTAGCGGTTCTCCCTGAGAAATGGGTAACCTTTTCCTGATGTTCTTCCAACCCACGGTAATGCCAGGCTAAACGGATCACATATTAGTTCATATGTCAGTAGTCCGTAACCTGAGCTATAAATTAACTTACTGCAAGATGCAATAAAGTAAGTTTGCTCGTTTGGCGTCGAATAGCCCCAAGACTACTAAAATGATATTTATGAAAAGTACAGAGAAAAATGACAGGAAAGACAAACCTTATTATTGCGACTAAATGTACGGTACCCGTAGGAGGCATGTATTATATGTGCTGGGCCGTTACGTGTCAAACGTAACCAAAATTAGTTTTCATCTGTGTGAAAAATATGTGTACGTATACACTTACACAAGCATGATTAAACATGAATTCTATGAGATTAAATTGTCAACGTGCGGGACGTGCCGACTAGACGTCAAAAAAAGAGTGCTGCTGTCATGTATCCCACGTCTCTTTTTACCACGCAGTGTTATTGATAGTTGTTCTCTTGCTCAGGCCTTTGTTTCTCTATTCCGCTAGCTATATTAACTTTATGGTTTAGCCATGTAAGCGTGAAGAGGTTACACACACACAGACACACTTTTGCATTCATAATTTTAGTATGGATTCATTATTATTTACAAGCGTTTGCCCGCGGCCCAGCACATAATATAATAGATTGTTGCTCTATTCCGCTAGGTATATTAACTTTATGGACTAAACCAATTTTCATTAAAAATTATCTGACTTTTATAGTTTGAACAATAGAAACCTTTCATGATAATCCCATTTTATACATTGATAGGATACTTACTGGATCCAATAAGAAAATAAACTGCATTATACTTGCATTAAAATATTAGAATCAATGTTTTCTGCGAACTAAAAGGCGTGTTTGGTGAAACGGCTCGACGCAGTTATGCAAATATGAATAGTAAAACCAATCCCTCATACAATATTCATTTCGATTATCACTTTTGCTATCAAAACGTCATTACAAGGTTTACCATTATGCAATAATCATAGAATCTTTAAATTATTAGAAAGTTGATGATAATAATAGCAATAAATGCAAATTCTGTTATGCAGATTTTGTATATTTTTTATTAATTTAGAAGTGTTAGTAATGGATGTAAATCTGATAACAATAATTTATAGATTTTCCTGGAGGTATGAATTAGTAATATAATATATTTATTTGTTTTTTAATAAACACTATTATGAATGCGAGTCATAGTCAGTCTTTCATTTATTATGTTTAAAAAAATGGGATTACTATTACATACGATTTTAGTTGTTGACTCTACTTATGATACCAGATTTCGATTCCTTTTATTATTCTATCTTTTCTCTATTCAGTATTCAATAAATCGCTACTGGCAGGTTTGAAGCTATAACGGTACATCAGTATCAGAAATTGGATCGGCAGGATTACGTGTTTGACCGTTTGTAGATGTCGTAGATGTTATCATCTTCACTCACCTCACTTAATCCACAGGAAGCTGATATGGATGATGTACTTTGCTAGATGATATGACTTGGTGTACATGACCATGAAAAAAATGTTTTATTTCTGAGTAAATTTGAATATTTTTTCAGAATGTCTACCTGATGCCTAACACCGGTTCGGGAACTACCCCGGCGAGAAGAACCGGCGTAAGAAACTCGCACGGGTCCCACTTTTGACCAAAAAAGTGAGAGAAAAATTGTTCTTTTAAAAAAAGTTTACAATTTTGTAACTTAATATTATATACAATGTCATCATACATAATTGTAAGTCATAATATAATAATGTAGAAGTAGCCTTGCAAGAAGCCATCCTACTCCCAAGATGTGCCATCTTCTATGAAATCATTGACCTTATAATAAGCTTTGGCACACAAACGCTCTTTGACTACTTTTTTAAATTTATTAGTACTTAGTATTACTAATTGGATATATTACTGCAATATTTTCACGCTAGATGGCAGCACTAGTACAGACAGTAAACAGAAAGCTTTGTCCGACGTTTGATAATTCTGTCAATATTCGACTGCAACATGTCGGATTTTAGTTTGATCGTTTACTGTATGTGTTAGTAGCGCCCTCGGCTTCGAACTTTTTTTATGAAATAAGGGGGCAAATGAGCTAACGGGTCACCTGATGGAAAGCAACTTCCGTCGCCCATGGACACTCGCAGCATTAGAAGAGCTGCAGGTGCGTTGTCGGCCTTTTAAGAGGGAATAGGGTAATAGGGGAGGGTAGGGAAGGGAAAAGGGGTAGGGGATTGGGCCTCCGGTAAACTCACTCACTCGGCGAAACACAGCGCAAGCGCTGTTTCACGCCGGTTTTCTGAGAGAACGTGGTATTTCTCCGGTCGAGCCGGCCCATTCATGTCGAAGCATAGCTCTCCCACGTATATTCGATTGCAAAATGTCGGATTTTAGTTTGATTGTTTACTGTATGTGCTAGTAGCGCCCTCTGCTTCGACCTTTGTGTAATATTACCTATTTATTCTAAAAACTTCTCTAGCGGCGTTGTCTCTACCCCTGTTGGGTAAAAACTTTTAATCTCGCGTCAGGACACGTGACTTGATCGAAAATTTTAAAGAGCAAGTGAGAAAAGCAGTAAACGGAGAGAATATTATTATTGTAGTGTTTAACTACCTACTTGAAAGCTCTGAAAATAAATCCAATATCCAATCCAATAACCAAATCCATATTCGGGGTTTTTTACCGTAATTTATCTCCACTTGCACTTTTGATTAGTTTCCGTCAAAAATTTAAAGTCAAGCATTCTTCCAAATGTTTGCTTTAGCCACAGTCCAGAATTTCCACATAACTTAACACCTAACTGTATCTAAGCTAAGCTATTTAACCTTAGAGCGAACCATTCAAATGCTATGCGTATAGTCGATGAATCTAGAACGGTAGTCACACAATGAAGGGAAGTACAAGTTTAAAATGGCTAAATTCTATTCAGACAACGCGTCGATGACGTAGAGTTTTATCCCAGGGCCTTTAGTCAGGTTGCATTCGATAATTTCAACCCCAGGGTAAGTATTGAAAACTTAAAATGTTATTTGGCGATGTCATTATGATTTAAATTCCGAAATTCCAAATTGTGGCCATTGTCTATTGCCGCTTTATATCTATCTGTAAAAATTTTTAATCGGCCTTTTTGTTTTGTATTTAGATTTTAAATTAAATAAAATAAAAGAAAATAAATATCTATGACTAATTCCATTCATGTTTAATTTTTTACTACGCTGTTGAAATTATCGAATCCAATTTGACTACCTCGTAATCATTGGATGCAGACAAAGAAATGTTTTTTTTTTTGTTATCGAATTTGTTTAGTAACAATACATTGTTTGATTAGCTTAGATACATTTTAAAGATTTTACTGAAATTAGATATTCAAAAAAGTAAGATACTTGACAAAAAACTTCCCTAATTAACACTGAGAAAAGCCACGATTGTACGACCGTTTTAGGCGAAACCGGTAGCTCTACCATGAGTTTAAAGCTATAGTATTCATCGATACTCGATACCGACTACGTAAATATTTAGTATGGCGATGTTAGTTCCGCAAGTAACCGCTAGAGGCGCTGTAAAATTTGCCATACTAAAAAATTTCGGTAGTCGGTATCGAGTATCGATAAATACTATAGCTTTAAACTCATGGTAGAGCTACGGGATACCTCTCCAACCAAAATGGGCGTATTGTAGCCCTCCCACGGTAATAATATAATCGTCGCAAATTCAAATCCATAGAATTAAATAATAAAAGTTAAATGAAATATTCCATACAAACAACTGCAGTTATTTGTTTGAAATGGGTATTTTGTAATACAAGACCGAAGTCAAATTGCTCGGTTTCCGTAGGCTTCGATTACTGGTTTTGCTATTGGTAATACGAGATTTGTCAAATGACTCAGATATTTTACGGCTATATTCTGCCCGCGACCCTATATCTAAGTCTTTATCAAAATAGGTTCATTATTTTCGAAGCTTGCTGTACGGTTGTAGCAAGAATCTAAGCACATATATTTTGTTCTAATTGTAAAAGGCCATCCTTTACATTAATCTAATAATAACATTTAAGCCACTTTTTGGAAATTATAATCTAGAAATGTTTGTTGATCGTTTGTAGTTAAAAGTCTTCAATTGCATGAACGGCCTACGCATTGAATTGACTGGCAGATTTAACTAGATGGCTGCTGCAGCCTGTACCTACTTCAAACGAAATTGAACTTGTTATACTGCAGCAGTATAACAGTTCAATTTCGTTTGAAGTATCAGAAATTCGTGCGATCAACCCTAAACACTTCGTGCAGAAATTGAACTTGTTATACTGCAGCAGTATAACAGTTCAATTTCGTTTGAAGTATCAGAAATTCGTGCGATCAACCCTAAACACTTCGTGCAGAAATTGAACTTGTTATACTGCAGCAGTATAACAGTTCAATTTCGTTTGAAGTATCAGAAATTCGTGCGATCAACCCTAAACACTTCGTGCAGAAATTGAACTTGTTATACTGCAGCAGTATAACAGTTCAATTTCGTTTGAAGTATCAGAAATTCGTGCGATCAACCCTAAACACTTCGTGCAGAAATTGAACTTGTTATACTGCAGCAGTATAACAGTTCAATTTCGTTTGAAGTATCAGAAATTCGTGCGATCAACCCTAAACACTTCGTGCAGAAATTGAACTTGTTATACTGCAGCAGTATAACAGTTCAATTTCGTTTGAAGTAACAGAAATTCGTGCGATCAACCCTAAACACTTCGTGCAGAAATTGAACTTGTTATACTGCAGCAGTATAACAGTTCAATTTCGTTTGAAGTAACAGAAATTCGTGCGATCAACCCTAAACACTTCGTGCAGAAATTGAACTTGTTATACTGCAGCAGTATAACAGTTCAATTTCGTTTGAAGTAACAGAAATTCGTGCGATCAACCCTAAACACTTCGTGCACTTGAAAGAGAAACAGTTTCGTGGAATTCCGAATGAACGTTCCTGTCATTTCGCTGCTTTGTTTATGATTGCGACTGTCTACAGACAGTTTCATTAAATAAATTGCAGATTTATATCTCGAAGGTACAGTTCAATCATTGACGTTTCGAGTTATTAGAGTGAATTTGGTTTTTGTTCTTGCGTTTTGTTTGATACCATTTTGTTATATTTTGTAATTAATGAATAGGTTAGGTTAGGTTAATTATTTATCCATTTAAGCGAATGTGTTCGTCATTTTAAGCAATAAATACTTTAGTGTCGCCTGTGTTTTAATTACTGACCTTGAAGTGCAGTAAGTATAGTGACCAGTGCAGCACCTAACCAATAACCATCTTCTCGTAATGTGGGTATACCTACCATAACTTTCAAAATATTTTTTGTCACTTCAGCGAAACGAATAAAATGAAAAAAAACTTAATTTCGAGTAAAAAAATATAACCCTTTACAGACATACTTTCTAAGCCAATCTCAGTGTATCATCAGGTGCATTATCCAGTATTATATTCAGATCAGAGGTCCAGATTGCGTCAATAAAAAACTGCGAACATTCGAGAACGATTGCGCTAATTCGCGCATTATCCACCATTTTGTACTTTTTACTCGTTCAAAATGATACTGGTGATTTTGTTTTTGTACATTACGCACGTGTGAATCGTACTAATATTTGTTATAATAATACCTTGGCAAATTGTATACTTGCTGCATGGTTTTTTTGCCTAATTGCACCGTTATAACAAACTATATTTGTACACATTTTTGCTACATATACGTTATGGTCTAATAGGTAATATTAATTACAATAGACATAAACTTTTTTGTATAATAATACAGAAATTAAAAGCAAACCCAAAAAAGACAATGTTATAATAATGACAAACATATTACGTTTATAGTTAAATTGGACTAAATATTTTAAACGTGTACAAATCTGCTCCGAACTATATGTCGACATTGAAAAACAACTAAAATGCATATGAAAGAACTATCTACGGCGCTCAATAAATCTAAGCTTCACTTAAAATTATTGGAGGCATAATCGTAAAATTAGAGACAATGTCGAAGCGATAAATTGTACGTTGATCCTGAAAAAAGGCGCCTTTTTAGCTGCGCACGCGGCGCTCGGGGCGCCCCATCTCTGTACAAATTATAATTTCGAAATACCCTTCGATTTATGCATTGAATAGCTGCTCCATTTATACTCGAACCCGTACCACGAGTTTGTGGCGAGTTTATTTCGAGTGTAGAATATTCATCTATATAAATAAATAAAAAATTGAAATTTTGTTAGTCTCGCTAAAACTCGAACTGATAAACCGATTTGGCTAATGATAGTCTTGAAATATTCGTAGAAGTCCAGGGAATTTATACCGTTATATGAGGAGTGAATTACCTAATACAAAGTTCACCGGGTAGTCTAGTAATCATATTATAAAGATTTTACTTGTACCTGGCAAGTAAAATCTTTATAATTTTACTAAACTAAAAACCTGGCAAGATTTATCACAGATGTATGAAAAATGTCCAAATTATGAAAATTCAAAGAAACGTTATATTAATAAAGTTAACTATACTGTACTCGGCGAAACATGGCGGTAGCGGTCATTGACTCCCTGTCAAAAACTTGTCATTTTTATAGATAGAATATAAAGACACTAGATAACGCCCGCAACTCCGTTCCGCCAAATACGTTTATCAAGCGGAAACCGTACATTTTTCTGAGATAAAAAGTATTCTTAGATTTCTCTTCCGACTTAAAGTATCTCCATACCAAATTTCAGCAAAATCGGTTGAGCGGTTTGGGTTTGAAGAGGTAACAGACAGACAGACACACTTTCACAATTTATATATGGATTATTATGGATTAGTATGGAAGTATGGATTATTGATATTAATTTTATTGATCATTACAAATGCCTAATATGTAACGACCTTTCTAAAAACTATACAGGACATTTGCTATTCTCAAAATAATTATTATTTATTACCTAGAAAGCTTTCACTTTCATTATAACACTTGGACTAATAAAATACACATTTAGTATGCGAATATTCAATTTATTCGTTTTGTGTAAACGTTAATGTTACGTAACGTTATTGCTAATTGAAAAGCAATAAAATATGAGTTATTTCTATCCGACTGTGTCGACTCGAAAATATACCTATAGTATACCTACCTATAGTTTTCGCATCGAGAGTATACAGGGTGTAACATAACTAAGTGATAATACTTAAGGGTGTGTATGGGTACTTTCACAACTAACTCTATATAGGGATAATATAGAGTTAGTTGTGAAGCAGCGCTGAAAGAGTAACTTATTGAAAATTTTGTATGTGAAAACTCATGGATGAACACGATGGAGCGCTTGCCCGTACAAATCACAAAAAAATTGCTCTTTCACCACTGCTATTTTCACAGTGAACTCTCTACAAAGAACACATACACACCCTAAAGTATTATCACTTTGCTTTGTTACACCTTGTATATGTATCATTTTTATCACGCACTGGTCTGATTCATATTCCTGTATAATTTGAGAGTGATAAAATAACAATATATTTACTATTTAGGTATATCAAAATGCAGACAGATTTTTAGTTTTTTAACTAATCGTTTTTACTTGTTAATGTCTAACTTTACTTTGAAAATAATTGAATACAAACTTTCTAAGTACCTACTCTAAACGATTTCTGAACGATGACGATCTCAGTGATCGAAATAGCGAAGAACCAGTGGTTGGGGTAAAGTTTTATTTCAGAAAAACAAGGCGAAACGCGGGCGCCAGTCACCTATAATTTCAGAGGCCTTTTTAGATTTAAAACAGATATTTATTGTTATGTAGCACAGTCGCCGTCAGTACAACTTGAGCCTTACCGCCGTAGTGATTGTACGACCGGATAGTACAACGCGGGTGTCCGGGACCGTACACCGACAATTATATTCTTTAATCCCGCACTCACTCTTATCTGATGTTTGTCGCTTCTGAGAAATTGCCTCTTGACGCAAATATTGATGTACGAGTAATGCTTTTAACATTTCTTATAATAGCCACTCTTACAGAATACGCTCTACAGGGTGTAACAAAAAAGTGAGAAAACTTTAGTGTGTGTATCCCTTACACGGTGAACTCTATATAAGGGACACATACACAACCTAAAGTATTATCACTTAGTTTTGTTACACCCTGTATATGCTCGTTGAAAATGTACAGGAATTGATCTATTTTGATAAGTTAAATTTTTAAAGTGATCAGTAGCACTAGAGAGCAGATAAACTTCGGTCTAAAACAGGGGTTCCCAAAATTATTTTGTCTACTGCCCACTTTGAGAACTAGTAACGTTTTAGCGCCCCCATTGTTTTAATTTAAAATGCATCCAGATGAAATAAATCACCCGCCAAGCCTTTTCACAACGCCCCCATTTATTTTCAGGGTCCCACACCGCTCCCCTTTAGACCCTCAGCGCCCACAAGGGGCGTTATCGGCCACTTTGGGAAAGGCTGGTCAAAAACCTCAGAAGTCGTACATATTGTTTGCAACTTTATTTCACTGGTATTTATGTAACCATTCAATGTGTACAAACTATATATCCTATCTCCTTTGCTGGAACCCAAAATATCTCAACAGCAACAAATATGTTGAGTGGTTTGAGAAAAACACTTTTCAAATCGCATCAGTCTATTGAAAGACTGTTAAACATACAAAGAACAAAATATTTTATTCATATAAATAAAATAACTCCATAAAAGCAGCAAACACTTCGTTAGACATTTTACTAACAAAACACGGTACATGATATTACTCATGTCATAACCACGATAGCATCACGGTATGCGCACACCCTTACGATAGCATCGCGGCGTTGGTATGCGCACACCCTTATCACCTTCAAAAAGCCTTCAGTCACCTTCAGATGACCTCCGGATAGGGAGCTCACGCGCACTTGATTAAATGCCTCCACGTCCTACTTATCATTTCATAAACGCCTCTTAGCGAGATATCCTGGTCGACAACATGAGGATAATATGAAAATAGATGTAATATATTGTTACATACTAATATTATATTAAAGAATTTTCCTGTTTTCAGGTTTAAGGGCCGCACTAGGTCAGTCACACCACCCAATATTGTGCTTACTTACATGCTTTGTAACACATGCATGATAACACACATACATGATAAAAAATCGGCCAAGTGCGAGTCGGACTCGTGCTCGAAGGGTTTCTTACCGTTATAGAGCAAAAGTAAGCCACAAATTGTGTTTTTGTATGGGAGCCCCCCTTATATTTTTATTTTATTTTAATATTATTATTAATTATTAAAGTACACATATAATAAAGGATTTTATAAAAATTTCAAGCGTCTCATTGTTACCATTATTGAAATCGAGCAAAAATGCCAAAAAAATCACGTTTCTTGTATGGAAGCCCTCCTTTATTATTAATTTTATTTTGTTTTTAATATTTTTTGTTACAGCGGCAACAGAAATACACAATCTGTGTTTTTTCAAAATTTCAGTAGTCTAGCTATAGCGGTTTTTGAGAAACATCCTGCTGACAGACAGACGGACAAACAGACAACGAAGTCTTTGTAATAGGGTCCCGTTTTTACCCTTTGGGTACGGAACTTTAAAAAGTGAAGGGTCGCGAAATATTTTTTCATTCCAGGGCGGTCGCATCGTGAAAAAGGTTGAAAGACACTGTTCTAGAACTGGTGACTAAATTTTAAAAAATAAAGTAATAAGCAGTAGAATCTAAATGATAATATGCGTGTCCATTAATTTATTATTCAGTATTATGATGAGACTGTTTTGGAGAATTTTCGGTTAACGCCGAAATTAACTTTCGTTGGCTGTTGGTTATATTACAGTGTTATTAAAGATGCGTTTTTAGTATATTATTATCACGATTTTCATCTCAACCAAAGCTGCTACTTTTATCAGTTAAGCTACACTTAACTGATAAAAGTAGCAGCTTTGGTTCCCTTCGTAAATATTATTGTAAAGGAATTATTACATATTATAAGATTCCTTGGGAATCGGGATATGTAACTTATACCTATGTACCTTATACTATTAACGAAATTACGTAAATAACGAACATTTTGTTCCAAAATTCCAATAGATTTTTTAATCCGTACTGTGTCAGATAAGAGTTACATAAAATGGTATATTGTTGAGTAAAACACCAAAATACGCAATAGTTATTTATCGCTTCATTGTTTCTGTGATCTTAGTTTAAATCTTGAGATAAAAGAATATCGGTTAGATAGCAATCATTTTGTCATTTTTAGGTCAGAAAACGGTGCCACACTAATTTCAGATGTCTGTTATAAAGTAAGGGCGTCACACCAGAGGCGGCGTAAGGCGTGGGCTATGTGGGCCACCGCCCACGGCCTATGAGGCCTCGCACCCCTTGGACCACAAGGGTTTTTTTTAGGATTTACAAGTTTGAAACTCATTTTTTATAAATAAAAATGTAAGGATCAAAAAATTTTTTCTCTAAACAAAGTCCGTCCTCTTGCCTCATCCATCAGGGGGCTTAGCAAAATATATCTCGCCCACATCATATTTAGGTCTTGTCCCGCCACTGGCAGACATAAACCGTCTACGCAAAATTCACAGAAGTCTTTAAAAATTTTGCATAAGTACAAAGTTTTCGACAGATAGCAGCTGATAGTGTAAAATATATTATGCTGTCAAATGCCTGTTTGCCTCCCGCAAGATAAATAATAATCCTGTCAGGAATAACCTTTTAGGAATAATCCTAAAATGAAAGTGATCATTGTGAAACATCATATCAACACAAACTACAATAGACCATTTTAGACTTGCCGATCTGGTGATGATGATGATGAACCAATAAATAACTCCAATAGCGAGCCCATTAAACATAACCGGTGTACAAAAAGTGAAAATGAGAATTTATCGCGCCTTCCCAGCCCTCCATTAGCATATCACTGTATCGACTGTACTGACACTGTCCTTCTAGGACACTATTTAAAGCACAATATAATAACAGTAGACCATGTAAGGTATTTTGGGAGATGAGGGACAAATCTCACCGAATGTCATGTTAAAGATAATGGGGTCAGAAAATGCGCGTAATATATTCAAGAATGATTTGCGTAGCTGGATTATTTTTTATACATAATCATAAATTTTTTATTGATTTAAATACACCGCGAAAAAAGAAACAGTTGGATTATTTATTGGAAGAAATATTAAAATCGAATCACGTCAATAAAAAGTGATGTATTTTTGCCTCTTCTCTTTTTAAGGTTCCGTACCCAAAGGGTAAAAACGGGACCCTATTACTGAGACTTCGATGTCTGTCCGTCTGTTCGTCTGTCTCCAGGCTCTAACTCAAGAATGGTAATAGCTAGAGAACTGAAATTTTCACAGACTATGTATTTCTGTTGCCGCTATAACAACATATACTAAAACCAAAATAAATTTAATATTTAAGGGGGGCTCCCATACAAAAAACGTGATTTTCTTAACGTTTTTTGCTCGTTATTGATAGTATGATGACAACAGGTAACCTGAAATGTTCACAAATTACTCAGTTTTATTTGTTCTTTAATAATTCATAATAAAATTTTAATAAAATTAATTATTATGGGCGGCTCCGATACAAAAACACGCATATTTTTCTCATTTTTGCTCTATAGTGGTACGGAACCCTTCGTGCGCGAGTCCAACTCGCACTTGGCCGATTATTTATAAAGTTATTCTACTTTGGAGTCCAAAATATGGACTTACATTAGCAACAACACGCGTAAAACTTGTATCTGTGTTAAGGGAGATTACTTTTTAGAGTTATTCTACTGTATGATATTCGTATTGTGATAAAGTTATTTTTCTATTTACATCAACGATTGACATCCATCGTGGTACTAAAAGCATAGATTATGAACTATTCTTCACTAAAGCGATATCCTTTTAATACATGAGAGTGAGATTATCCAGTAATAAGCAAAGATATTTTTATTGCAACAAAGTACTTAGAGGTACTGAGGTACCCTTGTAGGTTCTTAGAATAGAATTCCCAATAAGTTCTTAGAATATATTAATCAATGTAAAATTATTAATTATAATTTGAAAGTTACAACGCGTACTTTTCATCTGATATCGGACGAGTATGTTTTATCAATTTAGCATATTTTACATAATATGAAGTGACCGTACACAAAATGAATAAAAATGTAAGTACATAAGCACCGAATGTACGTATTAAAAACTGAAGCTTTCATTCAAATGAAGAATCGCTCGAATGAAACTGTGATAATATAGCCATGAAATATCTGTAAGTGACATTACAAATAAAAACTATCATTACTAAAACATACCAATAACTTAAATATCGTCTCTTCAAATCTTGCGTAAAGGCACGATCGTACCATAGTTTTCTATACGTTTAACATGCTATACTTACATCATGCGTAGTGTCGCCTTTGTGTATTCTCTCCTCCGTCTCCTTGACTCTCTCCGTGACGTTGCGCGTGAGGACCTTCCTCTCCTTCTTCTCTCTCACTTTGCCGTCGGGGTTGGCGACGACTTTCGACGACACCAGCACCTTAGCGTCGACAGGCGCGATCACGCCGTCTATGGATGCGTCGAGCGCTGGAAATTTAGTAAGAATTATGTAACTACCATAAAGTTAATATACCTAGTGGAATAGAGAAACAAAGGCCCGAGCAAGCGAGATGTCACTATCAGTAACACTGCGTCACAGTATAGCAATATTAGTCCCTAGGGATATGTCATATTGCTATACTGTGACTGCGTGGTAAAAAGAGACGTGTGATACATGACAGCAGAACTCTTTTTTTGACGTCCAGTCGGCACTTATCGGCTCGTTAACAATTTAATTTCATAGAATTCATGTTCAGTCATGCTTGTGTAAGTGTATACGGACACATATTTTTACACTCAGATGTAAACCAATTTCGGTTTCGTTTGACAGCTTGAGATTGTTGCTCTATTCCGCTAGATATATTATATATAACTTTATGGTAAGTACACAAGCAAAGAGGTCCTTACAAAATAACAAACTCACAATATGGTGCTTATGGTTTGAACCTCTTTAGCAGAAAGGCCGGTGACTCAAATAAAATTATACTATTGTCAGTGGCGGCCTTAGGGGCTGGCGAATAGGGCCATCGCTCGGGGCCTCGCTCTTGCAAGGGCCTCGCGTCAAGCTAAATGTCATAAAGTGGCATTTTATTTGAATTTTTCCGGATGGACAAACCGTCAAAGGGCCTCGCAAAGACCTGCCGCCTGGGGCTTCGCAATGGAGGCCGCCAATGATTATTGTACTATCTGTATTATTTATAATAGTTAGATTAATTATAAAATTATACTATACGAAAATTAACTTTGTATTTTGCATCGTATTTAATATCAATTTAATTCCATTCCATATTCATACAAAAAAGTTCCGGGTTGAATTGGACCTCGCAAAATATTACCATAGAGAAAGTCTTCAAGGAGTTATTGAATATTTATAACAAAACAAAAGTTGTTAAAAACCAATATTAAATATTGATGTTACGTTATATTGAAATATCTAGCTGGTTATTGTAATATATTGTGTAATTTTGCATATTAAATAAATTATGAAATCACAAGGAAGGCAAATTTTCCGTGATAGATAATTTAGTGTGTATTTAAATCAAAATTAATTTTAGCAGAGTGACTAGAACATAATATAAGGGATCCTACATAATAATTATAAGGTATAGTAAAATACAGCGTGGATATATTGGGCAGATGATTGAAACTTTGGCGATTTTTATCTATCGTAGATCTGATAGAGGCATGGTGATAAAAATCGGCCTGAATTATTTCCCGTTGTTTTCTCTATATTTTCTCCGCAAACTTTTACCAAAATCGGTACAACCTTTTACTTGATAAAGCGTTACAAACATCTCTACATTCAAATGAATTATACAGGATGTAACAAAACAAGGTGATACTTTAGGGTGTGTATATGTTCATTGTAGTCTGTACTCTGTAGAGAATTCACTGTAAAAGTTGCAGCGCTGAAAGAGTAATTTTTGTGGTTTGTATGGGCAACTCTCTACGAGGAACACGTACACACCCTAAAGTTATATTACACTTCACTTAGTTTTGTACCACGTTTACACGCTGTATAGATAAGTAAATATTATTTAGTAATTATTACCATCAGGTGCGTCTGCGATCTCGCCGGCGACTGCCTTCTCATTCTCTTTTTGGTTTTCAGGTACTCGATGCTGTAAAGTCAAGAAATATATTAAGTAAGTTTCTTTATTTAGTTTTAATGTAAAATTTCCATTCCAATTAGAGCAAAAGTAAAACTAATAATTAATTCCCATCCAGCTGAAAGTGGAAAAATATAATTAAAAAAATGGAAATCAATGTTTTTTTGTTAATTTGTTATTATATACTCTACTTTTGTTATACCGGATCGGATCGGATATTTATATTTGTTATATCGGACTAATAAAAAACTGAAATAGAATCAAAATTGTATTTTGATTCTATTTCATATGTAAACTTATATAGCTGCATTTTAATAACAACATTAAGGTTCACTGACCGATAAAAGACAGGAAGGATTTTTCTAGAAGGATGGGCGGTGTTACGTTCATTATGTACAGCATCCGTTTAAATATTAACTTAATTAACTTTTTTGCAATAAATCATTTATTCAAATTATTCATTCATTCATTATGTATCTAAGTGTACACTGCACAATCATTTAGTTACAAAATTATTGCTACTATGTAAGTACTTAGTAGTAGGTAAGCATCACTGTGTACATTCTTGGCTAATAATATAAAATGTTTAAAATGGATACAGGATATGTCATATTCTTTTATCTTTATTTCCTATTTATGAAAGCGTAATTTTAAAATAAGAATAGCGAGCTTGAATTATTAATAAACAAATAAACTCGTCGTTTTTCATGTCAAACGATGAATTATTCCGATATTGCAATACGGTTTAAATATCTAATTTTCTAATTTAAGTATATAAAATTCTCGTGTCACAGTGTTTGTGCGGGAACTCCTCCAAAACGGCTCAACCGATTTTAATGAAATTTTGTATATGTACTATCAGAGAAGTTGATTATTAGGTAGATTGGGGACCTACGTAGTTTGGTCGTGTTACGTCAAACCAAGCCGACAGATCACAATTATAATTAACATTGAATTGACATGATCCGACCGTTGGTCTCTTTGGTACATTCGTTTGGTACAATTTCCTCGATGGTACATTCGTTCTGAGGATAGGTTTTTATCTTCTTTTTATATTGATACTAAAGAAATAATTTAATGGCAACACAACATTTGCCGGGTCAGCTAGTGATGTAACAAGTATTATCCTCACCTCAGTTTGTAGCAAGTTCGTTGTGTGTGTATCCTCGTTGACAGAAGTTGAGATCTTGGGCCCCGAGTCTTGGAGTATTCTGCCATCTTCTAGCAGCAACTCGCGCTTGACTCTAGTAGCTATCTGTCGGGTTGTGGTAACTTCACTTGTCTTCTTGGTAACCCATTCCTCTGAAAGATGAAGAAGATTTTTGAGCACATCATCCTTATGACTAAAGATCCCTAATCTTTAAACGAGCAATTCTTGTATATATATATAATTGGAATCTCGGAATCCGCTCCAACGATTTTCATGAAATTTAGTATATAGGGGGTTTCGGGGGCGATAAATCGATTTAGCTAGGAATCATTTTTAGGAAATGTCATTTTATTCGTGTTTTATCGAATAGCGAGCAAAGCTCGGTCGAATAGCTAGTAATATATTTATATTATGGACTAGATAACGCTCGCAACTCCGTTGCGCCAAAATACGTTTACCGCATGGACAGCGTACATTTTTCCAGGATAAAAAGTACTATGTCTGAACAATGCCCTTACCCGAGTTTTTTGAGTCTCGGCTAAGGTCAGGGAGATACTTTTTTTTAATTATAATTTGGGGCCGTCTATGGGCTGTCCGCCTATATCCTTTTTTTGTTATGTTATGTTGTTTTTCGCACCAAGGACAATTGATACAATATTATTAATTGTAATAATTTTTAGTTACTACAGGGAGATACTTTGATATCTCCATATATATATTTTTAAATAGGTTCAGCTGTTTGAACACTACGTTGCCTAGTAACTATTTAGTGATCTGTGGTTTGAGCGTGAAGAGGTAACAGACAGACAGACGGACACACTATTGCATTTATAATTAAGTTGATGATTATGACTACTGGCTACACGTATAGACCTACCTGGCACACATTCGTAATATTTTATTTATAGGTGGATCAACGTGATTTGGTCAGATTATGCCAAGCTTATCCAATAAATAGCTAATAAGTCGTGACATAGCACGAGTTATTAGCTACTTATTTGTTAGCCATATTTTCTGCTGCCGTTTGTCATAAATTTTTTGTTACCTATTAGGTGGAAGTAACATAATACTTTTACTACCTACTGCAATTTTATTATCCAACCAAATATCGTCTCAAAAGATATTGTTTTAATCCTAAACCAATAAATAATAATAATTTATTCAAAGTCATGATAGATCAATAAATTATTTTAGACAAGCTTCACTAATTTAAATGCAGGTTTTCGTTTGTTTTTGTCTGGGTTTATTGACCTTTTCTAATTAGAATAAAACTTGTCAGAAACTAGACAGACTTGATTTATTATGATTTGTTATACTTGTAACATAATAAGGCTCAGCCTTGCAAATTAGGAGACGCTTTGTAAAAACGGAGATTATAAGTTTAATATTATATATAAAATCGAGAATTTTTGTCACAATGTTAGGCCGCGTACTCCTCCGAAACGGCTTTACTGATTTTAACCAAATTTTATATGCATATTCAGTGGGTCTGAGATTCGGCTACTGGGTACTTTTTATATTGATAAGTGCATTTGTTTAATAAATAATAGTAAATTATTACAACTCGAGACTGACGGCGACCATTGTTTGTGCGACGGGATAGCGATGGTCGTTGCCATGGTGACATACTTATTTAGTCACTTCAATAAAATAATATGGGCGAAATACTTTATATGGCAAAGAAACGTTTGCTGGGACACCTAGTATTCATGGATATATATATTTTTTTGCTTATGTAAATGTATTCGAATACAATAATATGATAATAACCAAATAATAACTAAATGCAATGATAGTTACCTTCTTTGGTAGTTGCTATTGTCTCTCCTGGTTCAGCCTGAAACAAAGAATATACTTTTTAATTAGTCTGCACTACATTAAAGGTGCATTATGCCAAAAGGCGCGGTCAAATAAATGGTCCCGTACATGTCATTGACATAAGAAACTATCTTTGGTATTAATGACGTCGAAGGCTTTTTTCTTCTTTGAAGAAAACATACCTCTTGTCAATTTTTATTATTTATTTAGTTTCAAAATTCATATTTGATTATGTATACGTACATTTTTTTTATTATTCGCGAAATAAAATAAATAAATAAAAACTACACAGTACCGCCATCTCTTACCGAGTAGCTGAACCTCTTAAAAACCGGAGATCTCGCCGTGTACTGTAATAGTACTCGCGGCCGCCGCTTGACGGCGCCATGATCGCTCAACTTAAAGACTGTTACCATTCGAATACATAAAATTAAACACACTATTCACTTCACACTTCACTGTAGAAAAAAAGGCAAAAAATTGGGGTGATATCAAAAACAAAAAAATATATTTTTTGCGACTGGCTTGTATTGATTCGTGAACGGTAACTGGCGAAGTTAGCCACAATTAGTTAACTGAACGGATTACCATTAGCGTTTGGCAATGTATCCGCAGGGTTGGCGGTGCTTATTTATCATTATTAGGCCTTTGAAGGAGCTGAAAGTCTACTTAGAATGTAATAAATTATAATTAAAGGAATTTGAATTACTCTACATTACCCTACCATAGCCAAACAGGCAAACCCGTATTATAAGAGCATATAATCTAAGATATTGCAACTGGTAATGCGTTTTACCCTAAACTACCCAGCTTGTGGGGTTTTTTCGGGCAGTTCAGATTGTAAATCTTTGTATAATTTGCTTTTCGTAGCCTAATATCTACAAACATGGCCTATCTTTTTGCCTAACTCCTCCCTATATTCTATTATATGAAGATTAATCCTGTCGAAATATTGTTATACGTCATACTTAAAGCCTATTTGTTAAGGTGGCTTTTTGATCCTTGCCGCAAGTGACTGCGACCGACAAAAATTCAAAGATTGGAAAGTCACCTCTAGCTTTTAAATCCTTAACATGTATAGTACAGTTAGGTTAACTGTAATACGGTAATATATTATGTAAACGAATCAGCACTAGCCAATACCATTAATAGATCAAACAATACATTACTAAATGTTATCACAATAGTCAAATCCGCTACTTAAAATTCCGTACGAATATTTTTACGGCTAGGCTTTGACGAATATTTAGTATTAGTAAGTATTCATTGTTCATCATCGTGACACAAATAAAAAATATATGTTTTATGTCTTGTTTATTCTCATTTATTGTATGTTGGTGGTTACACTACTTCTCTCTTACTTTTATGCCTTTTATTAAAACAATATTTTTCAGGATACTGAAAATGTAGTAAGCGCGGAAAACATACCTCACTATATTTTATGTTCATCTTTAGGATAAACTCATTAGTCACAGCCTTCAACTACGTAGTGATGAGCAAAATCGGTCTTGCAACCTTAGTTTTGGTCTTGCAAAAAAGCAATGCCGAGACCAAGACTATTCTAAAACTAAAGAAACCAAATCTAAGACCGAGATCAGGCAGATTTGACCAAGTCCAAGACCAATATTGTACTAGAAATACCAAAACCAAGACTGTCTGAGTCTTGTTTTGCTCAACACTACCTTCAACTGATCTACATTATACGAGTATCTATACCTTAAATTACCTTATAACATAAACGACAGCGCTACCGACCACGTCTAAAGATTTGCGCTTATAAACCGCTCTACATATTCTGAAAGATGTTAATAAAAAAATCCTAAATGACCATTACCTAGAAATTATATGGTCCCCTTTTTCTCCCGTAGAATTGATATCCTGCTCACAAAACTATTACCCAACTGCCGCTGAATATACTGTTTAAATAACCTTAAATTAAGAAAAAATTAACAAAAAAATTTAAGTAGTTGAAACTCACATTTTTAGCACTGAGCGAGTTGATGATGATGACTATAGCTAAGGTTTACGGATACTCTCGATAAGGTCAGAAAAAAAACCAGATCAAAATCGGTCCCCCCGTTTGGTTGCTACGATAGGACGGACAAACAAACAAACAGACACGTAAAACTTATAACACCTCTCTTTTTTGGTGGGGGTTAAAAAGTATTTGACTTAGCGGCAACCCTAGCACATTGGTATTCCAGCTGCGGCGGCGGCTTCCGGCGAGCGTGCCGCTTCACTGGTACTGGCACCTACTACAACACCTATGCTGCCTTTGTTCAGATGTGATACTTTGACCAATGATCTGATAATATCAATCTGATAATACCAATAATACTTTATTTTGAAACCAATGGGGTATGGGATTTTCTTACAATGCTACTTCGGGAGTTGCAGAGGTGGCAGCTAATTTATATATAATATATAATAATGGCTTGGTTAGTTCAACTTGGAAATATCTAATGCAATAATTTCATTTTCATTTTCTTTCTCTTTTTCTGATCTTTGCAGCTGATAGTCATCACTCATCAGTCTAACTTATCAGCACTTAACATTCTTAGAATATAGCATAACCTACGGCGGATTTTTTTGTTTGTTACATTTTTAACTTGTATATATTGTATTAAGTTACCTACTTAAACCTAGGACCGAACAAATTCTCGGAAATTAATCAGAGACAAAACTTAGAAACCAAATCCAAAAATGTCATAGACTAAGGTTTTAGTTTATTCAACTGTGTACTTGATTGTACACTAATAAACTATTATGTAAAGAAAATTATAAACGATTCATAGAGAGTTTTACTCATGAGACACCAGTGACAACAAAGTTTTCCCATTTTCCTACGTAACGAATAGCATACGTGACGGTGAGGAAAATATATGCGGAAATATTATGAATGTACTGCCACAATCATAAAAAAAAACTTGCCAGTTCAGAATTTAATAAAGCGATTTTGGAAAGGACATTGGGCACTAGTGTCATAGGACGTGTCCCAGTGTCCTATTCAAAATCGCCCACATCGATGGGTTAATATGTAAACTGCATATTAACACCGTAATATATTCTATAAATCCTATTTAAATTAGACTTTCCGTTGTTTATTTTCTGTAATTAAAAATCACTAGATGACCGCAAGTCCGTTGCGCCAAAATTCGTTTATCTTGCGAAAACCGCACTTACTCCGGGAAAAAAGTAGCTTATGTCCTTTCCTGGGCCCCAAAATATCTTCATACTAAATTTCAGCAAAATCGGTTCAGCGGTTCAGGCATGAAGAGGTAACAGACAGACAAAGAGAGACACTTTCGAATTTATAATATTACTATGGATTCTCAAGACTGAGCTTCTCTTAGTAAGATAAATAATTTTAGAGTTTAAACTTCAGATCATATCCTACCCTTGCCGTTTCATTATCACTTCTGCCAACTCTCCCAGAGTGAAACCAAACTACTATTTGGTCGCTGTTAAGCATTAGTGTCCTAACTCACAATTTTTTTTGTCTAAATCATCTAAAGAACATAACTGCATTCATAATTCAATACGTAATTTTTGTGTGGGTTAGTACACGAATGCTTAACAGCGTCCAATTTTAGTATTTAGTAATAAATATAGGAGTTTACGTAAAACTAGATTACTAGATAGTCTACATGCCTAATACCCATAACAGGATATACCGTGCGTGCAAACTAACTCATTGAAGCCGAAAAATATTTTATTAAATAACTTAATAGCTAATAAGTTAATAACTATTTCGCGTGCTTTGTGCCTAATAAAGGAGTTTCGACCGGTCTTTCATTATTATGCAATTATTTGTTATTGCTTCCATACATAACAATAAACAATAATTACAATAAAATATAATAATATATAATATAATAATAATATAATATCTATGGACGCTTCACACCACGTCAGTCTGGCCCTGTGGTAAGTACCTGAAGGACTTGTGTTACAGGTACCAGACAACGGAAATATATTTAATACTTTTATACTATACATATATTTAAGATTTTTATTATATGATACACATATTTAATACACATCCATGACCCAGGAACTTTGAAAACTTTTTGTTCCGTCGGCGGGACTCGAACCCGCGACCCCCGTCTTGAGCTACCAACGCGCTCACCACTGAGCCACAGAGGTCGTTAAAATATATTATTAGGAACTAGTTAAGTGTTAACTACCTCTACTATTTTTTTCCGGAGACTGTGTGACGAAAAATGTATGAAAAAGCATAGATTTAATCGTGTAAAAGTGTTACATATTAAGTAGGTATGTCTGGTATGGTATGTCTCTATTGCTCGGTGCTCTTACAGTATCAGAATAAAGAAAAGTACCTGGATGACCGAGGTTAGCTCGGTATAGCAAACACTCATTGACTTCGTGTTACTTAATAACGCCATCTGCTGGTCGTTAAAACAATTAGTTGCTAACAAAATAGTATTATATACGCCAATAGATGTCAGGAAGAGTCATATTTTTAAGTTTATCGATTATCGATAAAACACGATACACATACGACAAATAAAAAGACATTTTCTGAAAATGATTCCTAGCTAGATCGATTTATCGCCCCCGAAACCCCCTATATACTAAATTTCATAAAAATCGTTGGGGCCGATTCGATATATATATATATATATATATATATATATATATATATATATATATATATATATATATATATATATATATATATATATATATATATATATACAAGAATTGCTCGTTTAAAGATATAATAAGATAGAAAAAACACGTGAAAATTTTACAACTATTTTAATTTTTTTACAGAAACAGCCCCCATAACACATTTTTATTGTTTACGGTATCCAAAGAATTTGATTTAAGCTGTAATTAATAATTGGTAATTCAATAAATAAATAACGTTAATGAAGGATTGTAGGATATCAGTTAAAGGATCGTCATAATAGCTGTTATTGTAGGATGAACACGGCAAGGTGAGCTCTATTGTGGTAAGACAATGGTGATGAAACGTATTGGCGCGTTTTTCTGATTCATACAGAGTATGACTGATATTAATTGTTACAATCGCGGTCACGGCTGCTACCGCGTTCGGTGATCTCTGTTTTGTCGATATTATCGGTTTCTTCAAAAGGCGAAAAAAAAACAAAGAATGTACAGTGCTCCCAAAGTGATAATGCGCATAGAAATTTTCGTTATTTTCCGAGCGTGGGAAGACGTCGCTGCAAGCGCTGTTTTAAACTTAACTTTAAGAAAAACAGCAGCGACGTAGAGGCGTCTGACGTTGCTTGGACGTTACGATGGTAACGCCGCGATGGCTTCCCGGTGAGTTAGCGACAGCGGACAGCCACCGGCTATATGATATTTATTTCTATTCCCTTTGAATAAGATGCAAAATGCAAGTTTCATAGATTCGGGTGTTTTCGTGATTACGGCCATTAGCGAAGATTTCTATGCGCATTATTAATTTGGGAGTACTGTACTGTACTTTATAGGCAGTTATCCCTACCACCAAAGTCCCATTCCCTCCGTAATTTGGTCGCATTATGTCACAAGCTTAGCTTATAGATCACGACCTATACTGAATTGACATAACCCGACCCGATAAATGCCATCTGCCTAGTGCCTATGAATTTCTCTGATGGTAAATACTATCAAAGAAGTTGATTCCTAGGCGAGTGGCGGACCTAAGTGATTTAGTCGCGTTAAGTCAAACCCATCCGGCCCATCCGATGATCCGGCCGATCACATACTGGCTGCGACCGCGCCTCTTTAGAGGGGAAAACGGAAACTCTCTATTAGACAATGTTGAATTTTGTTGGTTGGACTCCTGCAGTTTTGCCTGCCTAGCAATCTTAAAGTTGTATGCATCCTTACACGAAAAACCAGTCGTACCTCCAATGTAAATATGAAAACAATCAATCAATTTTTTTTATTTTTTTTAATGAAATAAGGGGGCAAACGAGCAAACGGGTCACCTGATGGAAAGCAACTTCCGTCGCCCATGGACACTCGCAGCATCAGAAGAGCTGCATGTGCGTTGTCGGCCTTTTAAGAGGGAATAGGGTAATAGGGGATGGTGGGGAAGGGAAGGGAATAGGGTAGGGGATTGGGCCTCCGCTAAACTCACTCACTCAGCGAAACACAGCGCAAGCGCTGTTTCACGCCGGTTTTCTGTGAGAACGTGGTATTTATCCGGTCAAGCCGGCCCATTCGTGCCGAAGCATGGCTCTACCACGTATGGCATGGCTCTCCCACGTATTAAATTTAAATGGGGCCACTTATTCACTGGTCACTTATTTCCTAGTCATGCTACGTCTATAATGTTATACGTCTATGGATGCGGGTGCTAACTTTTCTATTTCTGATTCGAGAACAATGAAACATTCGGTTATCAATTTAGGGTAAATCCTTGAATATATAATTAATTAGCACACAATAATTAAGTAACATAAAAGATTTGGTAAAATTAGTGACAATGATAAGAGATTGCCGATGGACTAATGAGTGATGACCGAACTGATGCACCGGACCCAAGGTTATCATAAACAATGAATGATGACAGACAATGACCGAAGATCACCGACGGACTAATGAGTGATGACCGAACTGCTGCACCGAGCCCAAGGCCGGCCATTATAGCTGCACCGGACTGCATTGTTATTTATTCGCAACTGGACCAAGGTCCACCATAACATAATATTCAATTCACCTCTGTTATCTAACTTCATCTCATATTATAGCGAAAATGGAAGGCAAATTAAAAAAAATACTAACTTCGAAACAGTTATGTTTATTGTTTTCTTGAATTATCTCATGTTTATATAACTTGACTTCATAGTGTCCGTGACCTAATGGGTAGATCTTTGGTTCGCACCCGTAGAGGGTGCAGGTTCGATCTCGGGTGGAGGCGTGTACCAAGGAGACATTTTCTGATCTCAAGTACATAATTATACGCTCATACGGTAAAAGAAAACATCGTGAGGAAACTCGCATATAGTTAGATGTACTGACTAGTTCTTTCCTCTGGACTAGGCCGACTATGTTGCGAGAATGCCGTATGTGCTTGGGCAACCATACGGACATTTAAATCTTGTCCCAGGCACTACAGTATTTGAGGAGTGGTTATTTCGCTTTGAAAATCTATATATATATATATATATATATATATATATATAAAACTCAAAGGTGACTGAGTGACTGATTGACATAGTGATCTATCAACGCACAGCCCAAACTACTGAATGGATCGGGCTGAAATTTGGCATGCAGGTAGATGTTATGACATAGGCATCCGCTAAGAAAGGATTTTGATAAATTCCAACCCCAAGGGGTTCAAATAGGGGATGAAAGTTTGTATATAATAATACTTCTTAACGCGAGCGAAGCCGCGGGCAAAAGCTCGTACTGTATAAATCATCTACAACGGATGCAAAGGCCTAGTTTCATATAACTTGATGCAGATACATCACCAACATGGACGAATTTAACATTCTTTTTATCATGGTGAAATCAAAGGTTCCCGTGGAATTTTCTTTTCAATTGAATTCAATTCAAATTATTTATTTCAGACAAAATATAGTCCACTCCATATTATAAATTGAAAATTACAATTTCTTTTGCGTGCTCGGAGTTGCGGGCTACTCATCTATCTTACCTGCATTTAAAACATTTTGTCAAACATCCTTATCTATCATGGACTAACATTCTGGAAAATTACTTTCAATCCGTACGTAAGGCTTAAGCGCTACGAAGCCATCGAAAGTCATACATACGGGTACTGGAATGCACTTAATAGCATTCCAGTGCATTCTAGTACCCGTTTACATTATTCCAGTTGCAATCCAGCGTTGGATTGGATCACTGGATGGAAATAGTGTAAGCCCGTTGTAATACCTTAAATAAAACATAATGTAGCTAGACTTTAAAGAAACAACACCCGCAGATACAACATAATGAAGCTAAACTTTGATAAAACAATTAATAATGCTAGTGTCACTAATACCCTAGGTAGTTGCGACACAGCCTAGTGAATTAATTGAACGATCTAGATGCTAATCGCTGTAAGTAGCTCACTGCAAGCCTGCAAGGACGTTCACTTGCTCACTGCTAGTGCGAGCTAGTGAACTAGCTCAATGAATGAACTTACAACATTTGATGTTTCGGTCAGCTTTTGGAGTGAAACTTCTCTAGGCTCGTTGAGAGTGAAATTTCAGGGTCACGTCATGATGAAGAGGGTCGAGATAAATAAATAAATATTTATTTGACCCAATAGGACATTACACTACAATGAATTACATCAACGATTAGGTACACAAACATTAAAAATAACAATATAACACAAGTAAAACAGAAACACAATAACATAACACATTTAATCGTATTCGTGTAATAACCAACGAAAAAATTACGTATTGAATCTGTTCTTGAGATGATTTAGAACAAGACTGTATTCATAATTTAACAAAAAATAATTAAGTGGGTTAGGACACAAATCCAATTAACCATTAGTGTCGTATCATCCAATGGTAGGTAGTGTAATGCTTACTACCAAAAAAGGAAACCACTCAGGCGTAACTCTGTAGCGTAGGCTGATCCTACAGTGGCTCCTGGTGCAGCTGTCGTCGTTGGATGGGCAGATTTAGACACTCAGCAATATGTGTAAATGAAGTATCACTTCTGACACGTGTACTCTTTACACAAGCTATTCTTATTTTAAAAAAATTCAATGTCATATATCTGGGTTAAAGACCCTGGGTTACATAATATAACCGGAGCTAGCTCGAAAACCTAAGGACGGATATTAAGAGGATACACCAAGGCCCAAGGGCGAGAGAAATTGAAAATAGGTATTTCAAAATGTATTGCTGTCTCACCAATCTCAAGTCTCCCACCGCAGAGCGCGATATAGACAACACGACAAAAGTTCTAATAAAAGAACAGAAAATCTTCGATTCGTTGTCCGCTGATTCCTTCTCCAAAACTTAACCGATTTAAGTACTTTTTCATTAAGAATTAAAACAAGGCTTGAGCTGTGTTCCTATGATTAATTTTTTTTTTATATTCTAGCCAGTTTTGTTTTCTGGGTGTTTGAACACAGAGGAAAATCTGGCTATTTTTTTGGGTTTTTGGACGTTCTCATCTTCTTTTAATATTAAAATTATGAAAAAAAAGAAAACATAGGGACATGCTAATAGTGGCCATAGATATTCAGGAAAAAAATTATAACTCTACTAGCATTATCCAGGGAGGAAACAGGGGACAACGTTTGTATGGAAAAAAGGGCGGTGTGGACTTCTCTTAAGGCCTGGCTAGCTTTTTTTCAAAACACCCGTAAACGTTTTTCAAAAATTGCTTAGTTGCCGAGAACCAATTAATTATGAGCAAAGATTACTAAATAGTTCGTAAGAAGTAGGTATAATAAAATTGTCTTATTTGAAATACCTATAAGTTGTAACAGCTAGACTACTGGAAAGACAATTAATATCCTAATGCATTGGCTAGTATTCTTAAGAGTTTTATAGGTATAGTGATTTGAAATACTTGCTCAACTCTACTTTTGACTCTACTACGGTTCAAACTCCAAAGCTGGCCCAGCCCAAGTGACATAACATACTTAACCTCAATTTATGACATTATGTCAGACTGAGCTTGAATTCCAATGAAGTTTAAATTTAGAATGATCTATGATAATTTTAAACATAGAATTCGTATTTTGTAGCTTATAATTTATGCAATAGATATTATGTTAAACTAATAATTGTTTGCTTGATAAGCTGATATTATGTAGCTTATTTGATCATGGTAATCGAGGTATGTTTTTATTTTTTCATTTAGCGTTTTTCATCGATAAACTTTTTGAAACCAGCCAATCAAAAGCACTATGAATCTTTAATCAAAGATGATCTCATGCAAGAAAATTTTAGTATTTCATATGCGTGTCAAGTGTCAACTTAACACCGAATTCTAAGGAATTTCGCCATAATATTATCCTAAACAATGTATTGGTGAGATTCGTGATCGCCAGGTGTAGATGTTTAGCATGCCTACCGAACCGTCAGCACAATGCACCCGGTACTAGTGATGTACATTCGGTGATTCGGTAGGTGAGCCGACCGAATTTTGCCGGATAGTCCAAGAGAGAGTGCATTCGGTTATTTCGTTTATTCATTTATTTGTTGGTTGAGCAAACCGAATTTTGCCGAATAGTCCTTATGAAAATGAACGACTTCCCCAAAAAAAATTTGAACAACGTTGTGTTTACACATAAGGGATTCCTAAGCCACAAAATTTTGATAAAATTTTGGTATAGGGATACTTTCGATCCCGGTCAAGAAAACAGGATAGTATTTGTAGCAGAAAACGCACGGATCCTGCGCTATTTATTTATTTATTTATTGATTCACCAACAGAATCACATTTCAATCTATAAACACATTTTGGCATAACAAGGTAAAGATTTTATGAAAATTTTACTTTCTTAACTGGTATTTGAAACTTTATGGAAGTGTATTTTTAAAATGTTGAGCGTTGTTAACATTGATATAACTGGTCCATGTCTATATTCGTAATACTTATAATATCACCATTCAGCTAGTTACAAAAACAATCTTGAATAAACTGAAGGCTAACTAATTATACTAACCGCCCCCGTAGACAAGTGGCAAAGCGCTAACGCTAACGCTAGCGCTACAAAATGTATGGATTTGACATTAGTATTCGCTAGCGAAGCGATGACTTATGTCAAATCGCATACATTTTGTAGCGCTAACGTTAGCGTTAGCGCTTTGCCACTTGTCTACAGGCCCCGATACGCTTATTCGTTTGAATAGACTTTATTCAAGTTTCCTGTAAAACAAATCAGAATACAATATATTCGGTACTTCTCAAATGCCGGGTCGACCGCATAACCTCTTATTTCTTTATACCCTTCCCTTTCTATTGTGTACATATACGTGACCAATATCCCATACTCTTTGTTCTTCGGCCAATTGATCAACAACGACGTATGGCGAATTCGAATTATGCGAGTATTTGACCAACGATGTCAAATAAAGTAGACTCGACACCAACAATATTTTTGGATTAGACATAAGCACGTTTTATAAGTCGAAAATTCCTAATGTCTTCATTTATTATAAAATAAGGTGTCTACGAGATTTTTTTTACTGATATTTTTCCCTAAGCATTTCGTTGGGTTCAACGGAAATTGGGCTTAAAGTTGAAACATATTATGCATTCTCAAAACACCTGAAATAAAATTTACCCTATTTCTTATTTAACGTTAGCAGATTTCTTTTTAGATATAGAAAATGTTATTAAACTTCTTTTAACTGTTATTTTTTCGGTAAAAATCTGATAATAATAATGATATCTATGGACGATTCACACCACGTCAGTCTGGCCCCATGCTAAGTACCCAAAGGACTTATGTTACGGGTACCAGACAACGGAAATATATTTAATACTTTTATATTATACGTATATTTAAGATGTTTATTGTATAACACATCCAAGACCTAGGAAGATTAAAACTTTTTGTTCCGTCGGCGGGATTCGAAAACGCGACCCCCGGCTTGAGCTACCAACTCGCCAGTCGCCCACCAACTGAGCCACAGTAGAGTTCGTCAGAGGTCGTAAACTGTACATAGCATTATAATTACTGTACATAAACCATTATTAGTATTTTAAAGTATTTTCTAAAATAACGGTACTTTATTTATCTATTTTTAACATGGCATCGTAGACCGTGTACTAATATATAACATACTTCAGTAAAAAACATTGTTCTAGTGTAATATTATGTGATAATAGCTCATTCAGTAGACTCTACTAAGAGCTAACAAACTACTGTTATTATGGCAAGAGTGACTATTACACACCATAATGTAAATGATATACAGTAAACTGGACTTTTTTTATTCGAGACTGCCCGAAACTGACGCTCGCTCACATTGGCGTGATTTAGGTACTTCAATTTTGATGATAATTTCTTCATTTTACACCATCAATACCATTTTGACGAGTCGGTATGATAAAACTATAAAAAAATATTCTCAAAGAATGGCAAATTATCGTCAGACGTGTTCTAGTTGGTCAAAACTCAAATTTAATTAGTCGTTTGTAATTTTTTTGACAATTTTATGTTTGGTGGAATCCAGACTATAGAATCTGTTCAATAACGTTTGGTAGCGAATAGCAATAAAATGCAATAGCACGTCGCATGCGCACTTTTCTCAATGTTGAGCGAGTTTGATTTCAAGGACTTTAGAGTTCCTTTACTGTATATTATTTAAACTGTACTTTTACTCTTATACTGCGTAGGCGACTCGTCATTTACAATTTTTTTTACTAACGCCATTATAAAACCATCTTTTGTATTCATTCACTTTTTGTTGGAAATCTTAAATTCATTCAAATAAATTACACCTGACCACACTTATATAGCCTTAGAATTGATGTTACATATTTTGTTCTTGTTCTGCAGAAGGCTACTATTTTAAAATTTAAACCTTTTGACTTATTTTATGAACAATAATAGCTGCGTAGAGCAGCTGGTTATAATGAGTTAATTTTACTATCACTTATCAGTATGTAAACGTACCGACGAAGTCGGTAAAACCAGCTATCCGGCCACTTTCGTATTCGGCGACTAGTCGGCGAATAGTCGGCAATAAGCGCCGACTATATTATATTTATTTGATTAGTCGGTTTCTTTGCAACAAACTAATCGACTAATCGGCTAGTCGGCTAGATCGGCACATCTCTAATGTAAACACCTCGGTTGCACGGCAAATGCAAAAAGCTATTCTCTGTCCGCTCCTCACTCTTCACACTAAAATTATTCATAAAAATCGGCACAGCGTGCGAGACACTTTCGCATTAATACAATAGGTAAGTACTTATAGAAGTTTTAGTGCACCCAATACTAGCAGCCAAATATTAGATCACTTATTTATTTTATAATAGGCTTGAGGTAACGGGACACTTATTTGGCATGATACGTGGGAGAGCCATGCTTCGGCACGAATGGGCCGGCTCGACCGGATAAATACCACGTTCTCACAGAAAACCGGCGTGAAACAGCGCTTGCGCTGTGTTTCGCTGAGTGAGTGAGTTTACCGGAGGCCCAATCCCCTACCCTATTCCCTTTCCTACCCTCCCCTATTCCCTTCCCTTCCCTACCATCCCCTATTACCTTATGCCCACTTAAAAGGCCGGCAACGCACATGCAGCTCTTCTGATGCTGCGAGTGTCCATGGGCGACGGAAGTTGCTTTCCATCAGGTGACCCGTTTGCTCGTTTGCCCCCTTATTTCATAAAAAAAAATGCGACTGGCGACACCTTCCGTGTTTCTACGAGTATTCACCAGAAAAAACTGTATTGAGATAACGCTAAAAGCTAAAACTAACAAATTACTTCAATTAATAACTATGATTCATTGAAATCTCAAAAAGAATAAATTGCCATAATAAATATTCGTCTATGACAATATGATAAGCGCAACAAGTTCCAAGAAAAGTAAGATGTTGTGCAATTTTAAAACATTGGAAAGGCATACTTGTGACTAGTCCTGTGCAGGTCCGATAACAGTTTTCCATTACTCGTTTGCCACTTAATAAAAAAAATTGTATGGCATATAGCGATGCATTATAAAAATTTAAAAAAAAAATACGGTACAGCGCCAGCGATAGAGATTTGAAATTGGAAGGCTACCAGCGGGTGAGGTCGCCTGAGGTTAAAAATGTACTGAAAATTCAAACATATTTTCACGCTGGTTTCCACCAGACTGTGTCATAAGGGTACGTTTTTGGAGTGTGAGGGCCGGGACACAAAAACAGGACACGACATCGTGTCGTACCACGACGCGACGTCGTTTCACGATGCGACGTCGTGTCCTGGGAATCTACGACGCGCGTCGTCAAAAACTACGACATGACATCGTACGAGGTCGTACGACGTCATGTCGTACGATGTATGTATGTTTCTGTGGCACGCTCCAGAACCTAGTTATCCTAACTCGGATTTGAGTTTTAGAAGTATCTTTAGATCCTTCATTTTAGATTTGTAAGCGGCATTAATACTTTGTATATTCTTAGCAATTCCCCATAGCACAGCGTCGCCTACATTGGGGGATTGAAACATTTCATAATATATATATTGGAAATATGTGATTTTGATTCTTCGTGATTGCAGGAGTTTCACTGAGTACATCGCAGTGTTAGCAATTTGAATGCTCTTATTCCTAACCTATTCGAACCAAACTTTCCCACAAAAAACTAACTTATTTTGCACAACTTATGCTAATTCACGAATAAAATGTGAACAATCGGTGCAATGGTGGCAATGCGGTAGTACGTGGCGCTCCCACGGTGGGCATTATAGGGCTGAATGGCGTTGCCGCGTTGTGCAACTGAGGCCGACCGAAGGATATTGTTCTATAGGAATACTGATTGGGTATTATGGAGTCATATATTATAAGAGTTAATTCGTTGAGTGCCCGAATGAGTACACGAGAAATTCAGATACAATACATATTTTAAGCAATCAAATCTCTTTAAAAATTATGTTGGGTAAGTCTTCTAAGCGGCTGTCAATACACACCATAAGTCACACTACTTCTATTCAAATAATTCATAAGTAAAGCATTAGTATTTCTGTTACTTCTTATCTCTTATCATTTACCCAATTTTCGTGAAAGGGAATGCATGGGACACTTTTCAACTCAGAAAATAATATTATAGGTACTTTTTCTGCGTGAGGTACGGATTTCGACGCAACGAAGTCGCGGGCAACATCCAGTGGGACTTTTTATAAACAAAACATTTTTTTTTACTTCCGGCCTAAACGGATCTGTCACCCTTTTCATTTTGAAATTACAACTTTTATAATGTACTTGAGAAAATTCACCATACAGAACGAACCTTTTTCCCCTACGTACCAAAAAGCAAAGATAGGTAGTACGCGTATTTATTTACAAATTAATCACCTTTATCTAAATCTTTCAAAATAAAACATTTATTTAATTAATATACACTTGTATCAAATGTTACGGTAGATGAGAAGAAGCCGTGTCTGCAGGTAATACTTGACATTCAGAGCCGTTCCCATGCCCTTGCCGAGCCAATTATTATAACGATTGTTCTTATTTATTAATTTTGATTTTTATATACCAAAGCAGATTTTATTATTTGAGATTTTCCGTAACTCATGTTTATTATAATATAATATGTATAACTAAGTGTATTATATTAAACATACAACTTTATACCGTAAAAAACGTATAATATACCTACCTATTTTATGGTCGCAGAAAAAACGTAATTTTTTGAAACATGAAACGTTATTTTTTTATTTATTTTTTATTGCTACTTCTACTGCCACTACTACTAATTACTGTTATTTGTTAATTGTTACATTATTATAATACAACCATAACGAACCCCCATGTTCTATTATTAGAAAGAGATGGACAGAATATTTGTGTTTGTATGTTTTTTGCAAAAAAATAAACTCCATAGATTCCAATTTCCATGGGACTGGTAAATATCATTTTGTAAGAAAATTATTCAAGTGTTCTAAATGCTAATTATGATCAATTATTAACTATGCATTTTCCCTTGGATCCGTTGTATTCTGTTACATAAGTCAATAAAAGTGATATTATGATATAATATCGATAGAATTGCATAATCATCTTTACTAAGGAAATCTGCATGTTCTAGCCGATAAAAACTATTCAGTACAAACACGCTCGTCAATGGTAAATGCATAATAGATAACTATTACCTACAATATGCATTACTAACATACATTATACATGCAAGCGAAAATGGCCTCTACCACCTGCTTATATGGTTGAGAATTGTATAAAATGTAAACACACCTAGGTTAAGACAGAAATACCCTATATGGTTCTAATGCCTTTTGTAATGTGTAATTCTGAATAATTAAGTAAAAGAGGTACTAATAATAATACTCCCCACACCGGTTTCGGTGACGGTGGCCGGTTTCATTGAAACCTGACCAGGTACGCAGGAGTAATTTTTATAGTGCCCAAGTGTGTGCGCAGTACACAAGAGCACTCTCTATTCCTTTACTCTCATAACCCAGTGGGACGGAAGACCGACACGACTGGCGAGAGATCAGGCGCAGGACCGACTTTTTACATGCCCATCCGACGCATGGATCATCTTACTTGTCAGACAATCAGGTGATCAGCCTGCATTGTCCTAACCAAACTTGGAAATAACATGTTTCCAACGCGGGATTCGAACCCACGACCTCCAGAGTCGAGAGCGACGCTCTAACCACTAGACCACGGAGGCGTTACGGAGGTACTAATAATGATAAGTAAGCAGCCCTTTGGTTTGTTACTGTAAATTTCCTTTTCAGTATCCTTCACTTATTATTGTAGCTAGTCACAATTTGGTGGATATAACTCCTAAGTCCTAGCCCTTACTAATTTTCGCTATTTATGTCTGCCATACGACTCTTCCAATACGCCACACAGAGACAGGCAGGCGAAATATTTTTTTAGTAAGGACTAAGAAGTACAATAATTTTTTCAGCGAACAGGCCTTATATTTTTAGTTTCTTCTCGCCGGGTTAGTTCCCGAACCGGTGGTAGGCGGGGTAGGCCTCATGTAGACTTAGGGTTGCCATCCGTCCGGATTTCCCCGGTTTTGTCCTAGTTTGAAGGGCATCCGGGGTACGTCCAGCCGGGTTTTTGAAAAGTGTCCGGTTGAAATCCAGTCACTTTTGATGAGAGAAATTTAACTTTTAAGTCATGCAGCAATAAACGAAAGATAAACACTCGCTAAGCATACACACGGTTTCTTGCACGCACTTGAGTTAGTCAGATTTTTACAAATTCTTGTCGGAAAAGCAAAAATTTGCAAGACGTTATCGTAAATACTGTTTAAGAGGTGTCCGGGGAAATAACCACATTTCGGCCAAATGTCCGGGAATTTTGTCGAGCCTGACCAGCGAAGGGAATTTGGGTGATGGCAACCCTATGTAGACTCTACCTCGGTTCTCAGTTCTAAAAGTGTTAACTTTGTTAACCTATTTAGAAATAAATATTTTTATTCCATTTCATTTTCATTATTCATTTAGTAAGAAGGCGTTATATTCTTCGCGACTATATTGGTTTCTTAATTTTCAAATTTCGAACACCTTTGACACTTCACACTTACTACACTATGCCAGGTATTTTTTTTAATTTTCGAATTTCGAACACGTCTTTATACTTTACTACACTATTGCACGTATTTTGTAATATTTACACAATTTACACGGTTTTTCTTGAGCGAGGCCAGCCGTCGGTAGCTGAGAGTATCACGATACTGCTATTGTATGCAGCTAGTACTGAGCCTCGTTATGAATATTTCTCATTCACACAATAGTAACACGATATTTGACGGAAAAACGCCAAGTGCGAGTTAGAGTTACATGTCCGCGGTTTTTTTTTTGTGAGCTCCTTTTTGTGACATAGGGGAAACGCTCAATGCGTGTCGCAGGTTAAATATGCACTTAAACTGAAGCACCCCGGGGGTATGTGACATGTGTAGTGATGAGCAAAAAAAAAGACCAAGACACCAATTTTGCTCATCACTAGGTATGTGATAATGTGGGACCGGCCGACAAGAAGCGCCAGCCAGCCGTTTGAACGGAGAGTGTCCCGGATTTGTCTAACACAGGACCATGGGCGTACCCAGGTAGGTGCAGCCGCCCAAGGAAAATAAAATGAGCGTCAATTTTCCTGGCATTATTTGGTTTTGTTTTTAGTAAAGAGTACGGGACTCTAAAAATACTTCACGATTCGCGACGGTGATAACTCAATAAGGCAATAATCCAAGGTTCCCAAATTGATTTTTATTTGGATACGGAAAACATCATTTGACTAACAAATTGTTATATATTTGACATCCGTGTAAATTTGGTTATGTGCCCCTGAGTTGTTGTGTTCTTACAACTTTGGTTTATGTTCGTACAATTGCGATTTGAAAATTTAATATAACTTATTTTACTTATATTCTACATTGTAAGATTATGTTCGATTCATATACGATTCATACGTGGGAGAGCCATGCTTCGGCACGAATGGGCCGGCTCGACCGGAGAAATACCACGTTCTCACAGAAAACCGGCGTGAAACAGCGCTTGCGCTGTGTTTCGCCGAGTGAGTGAGTTTACCGGAGGCCCAATCCCCTACCCTATTCCCTTCCCTACCCTCCCCTATTCCCTTCCCTTCCCATCCCTACCCTCCCCTATTACCCTATTCCCTCTTAAAAGGCCGGCAACGCACCTGCAGCTCTTCTGATGCTGCGAGTGTCCATGGGCGACGGAAGTTGCTTTCCACCAGGTGAGCTTTCTTTCATAAAAAAAAAAATAAGTTACCACCACGAATAATATTTTATCTAAGTTACACCTTTACAAGGATCTATAAATTTTCATCCACGCAGGCCAGGGTGTAAAGTAGCTATTACTCAAAATAGCACATTCAATAATTATTGTGCTTTACTACATTGATTTCGCACACCTTCGCAACAGCTGTCTTTCAAATGAAACTATTTAATATGACAGTATTTTTCAACCTGTGGGTCGCAAAGCTTCTGTCGCCGGAGGTCGAAAGAAAAGATTTGAAAAGATTGATACATTAAGAGGAGAATTTTAACGTGAAATATTTATTCATACCAGGAGGGTCGCGTCCTAAAAAGTTTGAAAACACTGCAATATGGCAGTTATTTTCAGTTTTGGCGACGCACAAACAGCCTTGTAGAATGTAGATGCTTGTAGAGCTGTATTTGTCATGACTGAACCTACTATAAAGACTATAGAGTATGTTTACGTTAAATTGTCTGTAAATGCCGCGTCAGAGTAAGGTCGGGGTCAGGCGGTGACCCGCAGACCTTGGAGTTCAGACCTAGCCTACTGCCTAGTCTTAGCAAAAACAATATTGTACAAACTTAGAAAATACTATGAATGGTATTTACCTGAAAGTTGAAATAGATGGTACCTACTTGTTAAATTGTTACTTTTCAACGAAACCACACAAAAATCTGAATTTTCATCTTTGACGATAGAGATATAAGATATTTTATTCTAAGCTTATCTACTATAAAGTTTAATTTTTCTTCTAGAAAAATACTTTTTACTCTTCCATAAATATATGGAAGAGACAAAGATGATATACTAGAAGTGAGGTATACTCGCAATTACATTACTCTACATACATACTCGCACTTGTAGTTCTAGGTACTTACAGTAGCTATACTTTTACTTCTAAAAGTTATAGAAGTAAGTCAGAAGTTGCATAGGGTGGGTTGCACCAGAGGCGTAGTTATTAGTTAAGGTTAAGGTTATCGTCAAATATGGCGTCCATTATGGACTTTTACTAGGGATTTGACAGTTCATTTGACATTTTGTTATGGTTAAAGTAAGTTGGTGCAACCCACCCTTAGAAGTTAATACTTCTACTTACAGTAGCCAGGACCTCCTCGTAGCTGGCAGGTCCGTGGGGGATGACGGAGTCCAGGTCCTTAACAGCTGGACCAGGCATGGTGGCGCATCACAACACCTGGAAAACACGACATTATTAATGTTAATAAAAACTTTAGCGGTATTAGGTGAGCCTTTTTGGAAAAGGTTAAGTCCAAATTTCAGCAACGTCTGTTAGTGTTAACAGCTTGTTAAAATGTCACGTCTTCTCTTTCATTCATAAGAAAAACAAAAGAGTGTTGTAGTGTATTGATAAATAAAGATGGACACGCCTATACTAGGTAGTAGGATTGCTTGGAGTGGTCGCTTGACTTCGGTCCTGATGATCACTTCTTCAGCAGCCGTCGCCAGAGTAGAGTGTTCAGTTATACAGTAATCTGTGTTTAATTCACTCGCCCAGCCATTGTACGTACTGTACAAGTGTGATGAGCGCTAACTTTAACAGTCGTTGGTGAAATAGGGGCTAAAAATGTTAGTACCCCCATCAAGAAAATTCGTAAGACGGAATAGAGGAGAACGCTGCAAAAATGCATTATAACGGTCACTACGTCCCAAAAAGTATGTAAGCGTCTGATAAACTATCAAACAAGTATAAACCTACAGTTTATATTAATCTTTATTGATACACACTCTGCACATTACATAATATACAATACTTGAACTAAACAGGCGTGTAAAATAAATAATTGCTAACCATCGCTGTATATGTTTAGATCGACTACAAATTACCTTAGTAAATCACTCAATGGATATTGTTTAAATTGTTTTAATCGCGTCGTTATCGAACGCTCGACCTTGAGGCTTCGGCTGAGTAAACATGGATTACCATTTTAAATAGTTGACATATTGACGTTATAAATCTGGACCTTTAAGACTTCGTTAGTGAGCTTAGATAATAATCTTGCCATATGCTATTTAATATTTTAAAGGATTAATATAAGGAAATGGAAGGACAGTTGGCATTGCCATGGGCTTATGACTAATGTTGATTATGATAAGTAATTAATAGTGATATATAGAGGAAATGTTTGTTTGCTTGCACGGAATAAACTGAAGCTACTGGATTGATTTCTGTTCAATTCCACTTAGATATAGAACAGCTGGAAGGGGAGATGGAATTCTGCGAGATTTCATTTTCCACGTAGTTGTAGATTTTGCGAGAAAAGACAAGTGATATTTAAAAGATAAAACACTACAAAAATTATTGCATTGTAAATAATTACAATAAAAACTATTTTAAGCAACATCTGTTACAAACGCAGCTGTTATGTCACAATAGGTTCTAATCGTGACTATGAACTTAACAATAAACACGAACCTTATCATTATGGAAATAGCACCAAAAGCAGTGAAAACCAACACAAGGTACCAAGGTCTCACCTTGTGTGACGCCTTGACTTACGAATGTGGGAACACTGAACACATGTGATATTGTGAACAGACGGTAATGGATAGTGTACTGACACTGTACTATTTTAGGTGATCATGTAAGTTTACTTGGTCATTAATTAGTGACCATGGACATAGCCTGGAGAGGGGTCAAAGGTCATACAATGCATCTGCCGGTCTGTCTGTCTGTTACTTTTTCATACTTAAACGACTAAAACGTTTTAATGAAATTGGGTATGGAGATTGTCTGAATCTCGGGAAAGGACATGGTTTTCATCCCGGAAAAATATGTCATCGATGATAAACGAATTTAGGAGTCGTGAACAACTAAAGATAAAAAAACTCTTCAAATATTTGCAAAATACGATATTGATAAGTAGTATAACAACACACAGATGAGCAAAATAGTTCATGGTGAACATTGTTTTTGTTGCGGAAAATACACCTACCTTCGGTGACCAAACCCATCCAAGGTCTATTCCGAAACTGTCAAGTGCGTTCTCGATATATCATTTCGATATGAATATAATTGATAGCCTAGACGATGATGGCAGAAACAGGTGACTGCGCAAGAGTTGACAAATATTAGGAGTTGTAATCTGATCGACAACACGCTAATATGGTCAAGAAAATATGTTAGGGCCTTAAAAGAGACTAAAACAAAGTTAGTAACGTAGAACGAAGAAACCACAGAGAAAATCAGGAGCAAATTAGCCAGTAGCCTCTTTACAAAATACATATTATATATAAAATTCTCGTATCACAGTGTTAGGCCGCGTACTCCTCCGAAACGGCTTTACTGATTTTACCAAATTTTATATGCATATTCAGTGGGTCTGAGAATGCTACTGGGTACTTTTTATATTGATAAGTGCATTTGTTGAATAAATAATAGTAAATTATTACAACTCGAGACTGACGGCGACCATTGTTTGTGCGACGGGATAGCGATGGTCGTTGCCATGGTGACATACTTATTTTCACTTCAATAAAATAATTACGGTGAAATACTTTATATGGCAAAGAAACGTTTGCCGGGACAGCTAGTAATATTATAATTTTCTTGCAAGATGTCATTGGCATCACGCCACAATCACGTCTTGAAAAGAATAATTCTATCAAGTCTCTACTTCTGTACTTAATACGCTACCTACGAAGAATCGAGTATGTTATTAACGTTTACGTCGCCGCCTACATAAAAATGTACTTCCTTGTAAATCAGATGGTCGCATACCTTGCAGATGTTTGTCATCATACACATTATATTTTAATCTCTACATTTTCCGCAATGATTATAATGTTAGTTGGGACCAATTTAAACGCGTTTGGCCAATTTAAATCAAGGATCGGACTCGTACGCGAAGGGTAATTATTTATCAAAGTAAAAATACAACTGATTATTTTGTGAATATTTTAACTGCCTACGTGTTGCCATTATTGATATAGAGCAATAAAGTCGCGTTTATTGTATAAGAGCCCTGTTACATAATATATTTTATTGTATTTTGGTTTTAGTATATTTTGTTGTTATAGACATAGCGTGAAAACTGTCCAGCTATATCAGTGTATGAGAAACAGCCTCTGATAGATTGGCTAATAAATAGAATTACCAGAAGGCAAATAGCTTTCATTATGAACGATTAGGTTGCAATGTTATTATTTCTCATTATTTTGTTAAATGCTTATAGCACTCACCTTTTCACCTTTGACACATAACTGTGCTTTTTGTTTCCTCATAAATGAAGATGTAATTGGCAGTAACATGTTTGTTACTGCCAATTACATCTTCATTTTTTTTTTCTTTTTTTTTAGTAACATGTTTGTTTGAGCACAAATCACAATCAATCTTACGACTACGTACTTTACAAATCGTCTACGAAAAAAATTGCATTCTGCCTACAAGCTCTGCCAAATATACCTGCCAATGATATAAAAGAAGTTGTCCTCATTACAGTCGGTGCTGTCGGAAGTGACTCAAGAGACAACATGAAATTACTCGACACTTATATGGAAACTTGAAACGGAATGAGAACCTAAATTTGGTATCTTAAAACTCGATTCGCTTTATTTTTCCTGGACTTTAATTCGAGACCAAGAAGCAGCTAAAAGCTATTTACTCATTACTTTTGTGAGTAAGAGCCGAGTGCGCTTAAGGTATGCTGTTAGAAAGTTTTTGTTTTAGTGGTGAACATTTTAAGGACGCAGAAGGGAATCGAAGTACTCGTTCTTAAAATACAAATTGAAAATTCTGAAAATATTAGTTATATAAAGGTGAAAACAAAATGTCTAAAATTCTCAATATAAGTAGGTACCCTTTAATTTTTTTTTATTTGGTCTAAATTGAAACAAAAAAAATAAGTTAACCGAATTAAGTAGCCATTGTATTTCCTAATTACGCTGTTGAAATTGCGTTAAAATTCATAGCATTATAGCTGAGATTTCGCTGGCATCGGGCAACAAAGCGGTAAACGCCGGTTACGCCCTTTTTAATCTTATTTGATTTTTAGCTTCTTTGAGTATTAGTCTATCACCCCTATTTATTTCATACGAGCTTTTGCCCGCGGCTTCGCTCGCGTTAAGAAGCATTATTATAAACAAACTTTCATCCCCTATTTGAACCCCTTGGGGTTGGAATTTATCAAAATCTTTTCTTAGCGGATGCCTACGTTATAACATCTACCTGCATGCCAAATTTCAGCCCAATCCGTCCAGTGATTTGGGCTGTGCGTTGATAGATCACTATGTCAATCAGTCAGTCACCTTTGAGTTTTATATACAGGGTGTAACAAAAACAAGTGATAATACTTTAGGGTGTGTGCGTGTTCCTTGTAGAGAGTTCAGTGTGAAAGTTGCAGCGCTGAAAGACCAAATTTTTTTTTCACTTTGTATGGAGAAACTCGTGACGCTCAGGCCCTTGCCCATACAAAAGTGAAAAAAAAATTTCGTCTTTCAGAGCTGCTACTTTCATAGTGAACTCTCTACAAGGAACACGTCCGCACCCTAAAGTATTATCACTTATTTTTGTTACACACTGTATATAGATTTTTAAAATAATATTTTGGGTATAATAAATGACAAAAGCTTTATTGAATCGAAAATTCTCTTACGACTTAAACTGTATTCTTGCATTACTCTATGAAACATAACTAAAAAAACCGGCGAAGGTACGATACAACTAAGCTTTCGCTGTAAGATTCCCCAGAAAAACGGAGTAATCGGCTGGTACGCTCGAAATCTAAAGCGAAAAATACGTCGTATTATGTTCTTACAGCCGTAAATCTCAAACGGTTTGGTGTTTTTATAAAGTCAATAAACAATGTTACAATTGAAACAATATCGATTATTAGTTGTATTATCCTTTTTCAATTATTTCAATAATTTTTTATACTATTACAATTATTTTGATATGGTTAAATAGGTAACAAAATTAACTTTCATATGAGACATCACACATTTGTTTTGGACCACTGTACGCTGCACTATAAACAAAATAGCTTATTTTGTCTCTCCTGAACAAAACTATTTTTGATATTACGCCTTTATTGCCCGGGGCCAGCGATTTCTTTACATTTAGATAAAAAATAATAGAAATAGAGTATACCAAAATAGGCATCTTACATAATACTTGCAGATCCAAAATGGTGCAAAAAGTGATCAAACCAAAATGGGCAAAGGTAGGCGTAAACAGTATCCAATACCCTGTATTTACATTTCAATATCAGACATGTTTTGCGTCTTAACTACCTTACTAGTAAAGTCAACTTTAAAAATGTAACCCGCCAAATTTTTGTATGAGCTTGCCAAGATGATTGGTGGTTATATATATATATATATATATATATATATATATATATATATATATATATATATATATATATATATACGAAAAATGGGGAAACGTAGGTGCATGAAATTTCGCACATAAATAAATAAATAAATAAAAATTGTTTTATTTCTGAATAAATTTGAATCAAATATTTTCAGAATGTTGAACTACATGTTGCCTACCACCGGTTCGGGAACTAACCCGGCGAGAAGAACCGGCGTAAGAAACTCGCACGGGGCCACTTTTTAGTAAAAAAGTGGAAAATTTGTCTTTTAAAAAAATAAAATTTACAATGTAAATAACTTAATCTATACAATATGAATACACAATTGTAAGTCACATATAATAAATGTAGAAGCAGCCTTGCAAGCAGCCATCCTACTCCCAAGATGTGCTATCGTTTAGGAAATCTTTGACCGTATAGTAGGCTTTGGCACACAAACGTTCTTTAATTACTTTTTTAAATTTATTAATTGATAGATTTTGAACGTTTTCCGGGATTTTATTGTAAAGGCGTATACATTGACCTTTAAAAGATTTACTTATTTTGCTAAGTCTGATCACTGGTATTTCCAGCTTGTGCCTATTTCTAGTGTTTCTACCGTGACTATCACTATTAGTTTTAAATTTAGTTAAATTCTTTCTAACATACAATACATTATCCAAAATGTATTGAGAAGCAACAGTTAGAATACCAATTTCTTTAAACTTTTCTCTCAGAGATTCAAAAGCTGACATTTTATAAATTGAGCGTATAGCTCGCTTCTGCAGCACAAAAATTGTATTGATGTCGGCAGCGTTTCCCCATAAAAGGATACCATAAGACATTCTGCTGTGAAAATAACTAAAATAAACTAGTCTTGCCGTGTCTTCATCAGAAATTTCCCTAATTTTTCTGACTGCATATGCTGCAGAACTGAGCTTACCTGCAAGATTAGCAATATGAGGACCCCACTGTAATTTACTATTTAATGTAATGCCTAAGAATATAGTGGAGTCCACCAAATTCATTTTCTCATCATTTAATAGTAAATTGGTTTGAACTTGCCTAACATTGGGCAAAGTAAATTTTAAACATTTGGTTTTCTTAGAGTTTAAAAGTAAGTTATTAACATTAAACCAATGTACTATTTTTGAGAGAGCACTATTTACCTCGTCGTAATTTAACTGCCGTCACTTCACTTTAAAAATAAGTGAAGTGTCATCAGCAAAAAGTAACATCTCATTATCCTTAACTAGATAAGGTAAGTCATTAATGTAGATGAGAAAAAGAAATGGTCCTAAAATGGATCCCTGTGGTACACCTAATTCTATTTTGGTCCCATTGGATCTTTTACTATTAACTTCAACCCTTTGAGTCCTATTTTTGAGGTAAGAAGTCAAAAGGCTGAGTGCTGAGTCCCTTATGCCATAGTGGTGCAATTTTTTGACTAAAGTAGCATGTTCGACACAGTCAAATGCCTTAGAGAGGTCACAAAAAATACCTAAGGCATCCTGCGACTCCTCCCAAGCTTCAAATATGCTACAAAGAAGACCTATACCAGCATCCGTTGTGGAACGACCCTTAGTAAAACCGTATTGGTTATTGTGTAATAAATTATTTAAATTAAAATGTAACAGTAATTGCTGTAAAATTATTTTTTCAAATATTTTACTAAGAGTCGGTAAAATCGAAATAGGCCGGTAATTAGTCGGATCTGATTTAATTCCCGCTTTAAATAAAGGTACGACCTTACTGTGCTTCATTAAGTCAGGAAAAACACCACTCTTAATGCAGTCATTGAAAATTATTGCCAGATGAGGAGCTATGATGTCAATTATCGATTTAATAATTTTTGTAGACATGCCCCAGAGATCAGTAGTATTTTTAATATTCAACAATTTAAAGGTATCAATAATATCTCTAGGGCTAATTTCCCTAAACTTGAAATTGACATCACATTCCTTTACATTGTCTCTGAGTAGCTTTTCAGCAGCTTCTGGTGAGGAATTTAGATTATACACAGTTATAGTTTATATGGTGATGGTGCATCGAGCTAATATTATTTTAAAATTATGCTTTTATCATATATATTTTTAACAAATAAAACGTTACACACACTACGACACTACTACTAGGAAAAATGACAGATTTTTGAGTGACAAGCCTATACATACGAATTATACTCTTTTATTTATGGTTGAAGTCTGTTGACAACAAGTTGACAAATTGAAAATGGATTATAGTTTTTTTTATTGAATCTTAGATACCTACTATTAGACAATGCTTACACGGCCAGTCTGAGATCAGGTAAGTCCCAGAGACAAGAGTTAAAAAAAAATTATAAAGTCAATGTTTTTTACATAATATAGGTAGGTAGTAGTCCTAATGTCGTTGAAATTAAGGTTGAATTTCGACCATTGGGCGATCTCTAGTCTAATATATTATGTTATGTTATGTTTCTGACCTACAAGGCCTTACAAACTCTACGCCTCAATTGGAAGGTGACTGAAACTTCTTTCTAGTTTCTTGCTAGTTAGGTATATTGCGTGATTTTCATCGTCCTCTCTAATGTTTAAGAGTTTGCACTTACAAGCTAAATTACATCCATACCACCAGTACCACGATATCGTGGTCTAAACGGTTTTTCTGATTGGTGCTGAATATAAAGCTCGTAAGTGCAAACTCTTAAACTTTAGAGGATTGGTTTGGTGATTGGACCTTGTTTTAGTGATTGGTTACGGTTGTCGATCCTGGCTTGCAAGAATACTAGTGGTGGCAATATGGTAGGCCAATACCTGATTAAAAAAAAAACTGCTTAGCTTTCATTTTTCTGATCGTACCAGTCCTGGCACACCTATGACCGCACCTAAAAGGTATTCTAATACCAAGACTTATATTTAATTACAGTTGACTTTAGTTCATTAATTGTGAGCGAAGGAAGCAATTAAGATACTTGGAGTCATTAATACAGGTCTTTGTCCAAGGATCGAGAGACGACTAAGCACTGCCATTACATCACCGTCATCTTCTGGGAAAACCGAAGTGATGAAAAATTTAACGAAATTAAAGGGGCTGTTTCACCTCTTATTGATAAATGCCGGATAGGCTACAACTTAACTTGACAGATAGAGTATGAAGTATCTGTCAGATAAGTCGTAGATAGCCTATCCGGCACTTATCAGGAAGTGGTGAAACAGGCCCTTAGTATCCAAGGTGGTCGAAGATTGTCTCTTTTATATAAAAATCTATTTAGTAAATTACGCCATAATTGGATATTATCATATTATTACCTAAGATTTAAGAATACAATGTGTAACAAAATTAAGTGATAATACTTTAGGGTGTGTATGAGTCTCCTGTATAGAATTCACTGTAAGAATAGCGTCGCTGTAAAAGCAATTTTTTTTTAATTTTGTATGGGGATACTCGTGACGCTGGGGCGCTTGCCCATACAAATCCCAAAATATTGGTCTTTTAGCGCGTTGCTACTTTCACAGTGAACTCTCTACAAGGAACACATACGGTGTGTATAAAGTAGGTAGACGATACCGGTGTCATTTGCAAATGTTTACGCAAAAAATACTCATGCCGTGTGCGCCTGTACCAGCATTATTTATCAAAAACCAATAAACAATTTATTTTGATTATTAGTATCATAACATAAAATTAGTGATGGGCAACTCGAGTCAATAACTCGAGTTAACTCGAGTTGGGCGTAATTCGAACCCACTCGAGTTGAATTCTCTCTGACTCGAGTTTATAAACCGCCAAAAATACATAAATAAATGATTCCATTTCAACTAATAATTATCTTTTTTACTTACATTATTATAAATAAATAATATAAAAATAAATGAAAGAATTGATACAGATAAAAAATATCATTTGTCGGTTCCAATTTTTTAACTATTTATGAGAAGCTGAGGGAATAAACTGGTAAAAATTCAAAAAAAGCATTCACTTGTCCATCCAGTTAACTCGAGTTACGTAACTCGAGTTCAACCCGAGTTACGTGAATTTTAACTCGGGTTAAATCGAGTTTAGTTTTTTCCGAGTTGGCACATCACTACATAAAATAGATGTAAACCTTTCTAATTTAACCATCGCACTATATTAATAAGTGTTTCTACAGCGATTAACATATTAACAAGATAAATGATATTATAAATTAGTTAACCGAAGTTTATTTCGCAATATTACCGACACCTAACCGAAGATTTATTGTAACATCGGCCCAAGCGTCTTGCACAAACATTAGTGGGTCAAAAACACACCTAAACCCAAATACTAGTTGTACAATCACCTGCTTATCTCTGTTAGGTCCGTCTTGTAGTTAAGAAATACTTTAACTACAAGACGGACCCTATAGCTAGCCATTTGGTATATCCACACTAGTATATCCCACAATCTGAACATTTTGTGGTACACTTTTCGGAAAAATCATCATCAACCAACATAGTAAATTTATTTTTATTTGTAGATGTGTCATCATCAGTCAGTCAAGGCTTCTAGTAAGTGTAATTACCGAAGTTAACTATAAAAAATTTCAAGAAAAGAGCGTATCTTAAAAGTCCTGCAAAGCCAGCAACTGTTCTGATGCTGCGAGTGTCCATGGGCGACGGTTGTTGCTTTCCATCCTTTCCATCAAGTGACCCGTTTGCTTGTTTGCCCCCTAATTTTATATAAAAAAATTACGGACAAAGCGAAACAATAAAAATTCTCAAAGCAAATTCTATTCACGCCCAAACCACTGAACCGATTTTGCTGAAATTTAGTATGGAGATACTATCAGTCTCGAACTCTCGACAATGGACATAGGATATTTGTTATGCAGGAAAGTGTACGGTTTCCGCGTTAAAAGCATTATTGCGCAACGGAGTTGCGGGCGTTATATATACTTATATATTATCTACTATTTTACATGCAACAGAATTTTGAAACCCTCAAACATATTGTGTACCTGTACAAATTGATTGTCAGCAATCGACTGTGACCACTTAACACTTTTATTCGCAACATTACTTAATCATTCTAATTTACCTCCAATAGGACCTTATGCTGACCACATAAAGATGAAATTCAGAGGTAAAATATTTACAAATGGACAATAATACAAACATATAGACACTTGTTTACAATAATGACGCAAGCGCCACCAAAATGGTGACATATTGTTCGTCAACCATCAACTGTCATACGTACCATTGCCATTCATGATACTATGTATTTAGAATGTATTGCTCTATCGATGAATTAGGAAAGTAAAAAAAATTGCAATGAGTTGACGGTTTGATAGAAAGCAAATTCCATACTTAAAACCATACTATGTTATACTTACTTAATCCCATTAGTATTTACTATTTACTTACTTGGTTTGAAAGTGTGACTGTCTGTCTATTATATTTACTTAATAATATTTACGTAAGAACTGCATAACCAATTTTATAGACATAACTATGGAGATAATTTGAGGACCGGAAAATCAAGAAAATATGTATGTTTCAGTGCGATAAACGAATTACCGAAGCTGAAGGAAACATAGTACTGAAGGAAACATAGTACTGAAGGAAACATAGTACTGAAGGAAACATAGTACTAAAGGAAACATAGTACTGAAGGAAACATAGTACTAAAATTACATTATGTTTATGTTACGTAATTCTAACAAAGTAGACATTTACTTAATGGGTATAACATTCCCATATTTGCAGTTGCCACCAATACTCAACTTAGACGATTTCGAAAAGTTTAACTTCAAGAATCTTAAAAGGTGAAAAACGAAAGCAGACAAATAAATAACAATATTGATGCAATCGATGAACTAACGCCGATATTTTCCGAACATGGGGCCTTTTCCATAAATAACTTGCAAGCTTTACGATGCCCAAATCTTGCCAAACCTGCTCGTATCAGATTTCGTTTAAATTATTCATGAAACGAACAATAGGCCGAATAAATATTTATGGACATTTTGACACCGATAAAGATTTTAGGGTTAAACGCTTACGAATATAGTGCGTTGCCCCTTAACAGTTTGGTTTCCTTTTTGGGAATGATTTTTGTATGTGAGAATCCTTTTTCATGAGGGTTTTTGATATTCCCTATGCTGTTAGGAGCATACCTGACAAACAAATGCCAAACCAGTACTCGTGTTTTCAAAAACTTTCAATAAGAATTTTCCGACACTTTCCTACCTACCACCTGCCACTGGGCGGAGCTCTGTAGCAATATTAGGATCTTTCGTGTAAATAATATTTGGAAGTATTAGGTCATACCTAATATTATTTAAATTCTTACATTCTTTGATTCTTTGTTCGTGTAGGTACCTGGTACATATACCATGGTACATACACGAACTCAAAGAATGTAAGAATTTGGTGGCTGCTTTGTTTTTGGCACAAGTCAAGAACGGCGTGACTACCCAAGTACTGTCGAACAAATTGATTCATAGGCAGATGGCGGATGTGTGATTTGGTCGTTTTATATCAAACCCAGCCGACAGACGATTAACCAAAGACCTATTTTATGTCAATGCGATTAACATTGAATTGCCATAATTCGACCAAGCGACGTAGTTCCATCAACGGCCTATGATCAATTTTTTCGATGGTACCTACACGAATTCAAAAAGTGTAAAAATTCGGGTGGCAGCTTTGTTTTCGGCACAAGTCCATAACGGCGTGACTGCCCAATCTTGAATCTACTATCGAATAAATAGATTCATAGGCAGTGGACGGACCTACGTATTGGCATTATGTCAAACCCAGCCAACAGATTACAAGTTATAACCAACATTCACTGACGTAATCTTACCAAATGGTATATCATGTAGGTCCGTCAACTGTCTACGAATCCATTCCTTCGATAGTACATGCAGTGGATCTTTGTTCAGCGGGGTTAAAATGGTCGCTTTGGAGAATCATATTATGAATCAAAATATGATTATTTTTTTTTAAATCGCAAAATGCAAGTGTGCTTGCAATTCATGGACCAGTAATTCGTACTAATTTGACATTTGTCAGTTTGACAGTTTTGACAATTCATTTGCTGAATTGATTGAGAGGAATTGCTAATTGTGACCATTTTAGCCCCGCAGATGAACCAGAATAAAAAAGAATGTCTGGACAAGACTTTATACTTTAACACCGACAGCGTCTTATCAGATGGTACTTTTTATCATTAACCATTTTATTTTCATTACCTTGCATACTGAACTTGACAGTAGTTTTGACCATATACAGAAATACCTTACTTCCGAATACCAGGACCTTGCGAATACCATGTATACTGAGCTATGTTACCTCGGAGTATTGTGACCCTAGTGTCGTGGTGTTAAGGTCTTGTCGGGGGCAAAATAAGTATGAATGGTAGTTGTCAACCTCGTGACGTCATAGTTGTACGTGACATGAGTTTACAAGAGTACGAATATGCTGTCAGGGTCGTTGTTTTCTGTGAACATCGTACTTCTTAATGAGTACTTGTAGAGTCCTCAGAGGACTTTCGCAAGAGACTACGCAAAAGTGTTACTATCAATTTGAAATGCTTTTAAAGAGATTAGAACAAGTACGTTCAACGAATATTTTGGACTCCATAATGGGGTAACCTTAGAGAGTAGAGACTAGGCAAAAATACTCAGTAAGTACCTACAAAGCGCCTATTGTAAAGTTGCAAATTTTTTATATATCTTTCAAAAAAGGAGGTGGTTCTTTATAGTAAAAATAGCTAGCAACTTATAATATTCAAATTACTATGACTTTTGAAACAATAAATATTGTAACTTTTAAAAAATATGCTTGCAATAGGCGAAAAGCTACTAATTTCATGGATAATTTTCAAACTTATTATACGGTACGCACAAAATTGTTAATCTTATAATAATCGTTAATAATTTTTGTAAATTAATTACAAAAACCGTAGACGGCATAAAAACTTGTTAAAAAACCGACATGTTAGGTATGTGGTCATCACCAATCGTCATCGTAGAAAATAATCGAAAAACACTTCGCCACTTGACTCCGAATATACAAAAACGTAATATGTGATGCGCAAAAGATATTTCGCGTAAGTTTGTTTGAAGTCGGCCTACTGGTTAGCTTTGTCTGTTGTGGTTGAACTGTGCTCTCAGTTCGTTGACAAACGCGGATCGGTCATAAAACTCATACCATTTTTTTGTCCAAGCTACGTTTTCATGGCAGTAATTACTGGAGCTACATTTGAACGGTAAAATGTATCAGAGTTACCGTTCTATAATAACTATGTCCACACTATGCAATTTCATCTTCAATTTTCGTCATCATCTTTTTATTCAACTTTCGTTTGGCATATTCAATAATTGAATGCGTCAAAATCCACCCGCGTTGGAAAGAAAAGTGTCATAGCGTCGCGGGCATGTCTCACGTGCTTGCGCTATAGCGCAAGCCCTTGATGAACAAAAAAAGGCACAGTGTGGACAGAGCTATCCATTTCGATGGAACCATCAGTGTCAAGTAGTAACCAAAGTTCAAATTAACGTGTTACGCTTGAGCCGAGTTTACAATAATCAAGTTAACCAATGACAGTTATTTATTTTGACTATTATTAGCTATAGCCTGCACGCGTTATCTTTAATTGATATTCGTATATCCCAAAGGAATCGTACATTCTGGTGATCAATATTATAGTAACAGCCCTTCACCAATTCTCGTATAAACGTTTTCAGCAGTAAGACGGTAACAGACAGACATACACTTTCGTATTAAGGCGCTCCCCCTACGGAGATGCCGTAATTTACCGTATTTAGAGCCTTATAAACTCATAATTTGAGAACTACAAAGTTATAATAAAAATACAGCAATAATCTTCGGCATATAAACATTCCTTTCGCCGTTATTAATTTCCTATTTTTGTTTATTATACTCATGATATCAGCTTCCAAAGTATTACCAATTTATTAAAAGCATACTTTCAGCATCTCCCTAGTTTTTACAAATTACGTTTATTTGAAACACACGACAATAGTAGTTAGTGAAATTGTCAAACGACGATAGATAATTTCACTAACTACTTATTCCCCGTTTTGCTCCGGTTGTTGTTTTTATTTTTCACTTATTACTTTCTTTTTTACTTTTTAATTATGAGACTATTTTGGTGATCTGCAGGACAGGCTCAGCATAGTGCAGACACCAAAGAATCACAATGGAAGTCAAATGTCTGTAATCTTAAAATAACTGCATAGTGCTATAATTTATTGTTACTTGTAATATTTTGCAACAGATGAATCTTTTGTTGCTTCAATAAAAAACTTTTATTAAATTATTTGTTTTAAATTTGTTTTAGATCAATTTCGAACTAAGATAAGTAAAAAAAAATAAGATTTTTGCGCGATCTCGGCAACGCGTCAAATGTATGGTCAAGGTCGTTTGCTCGGGGGATGGCCTTAATAGTAAGATATTACGATTCACGCGTGTAGAACCATAATAACTATTATTAGGTAATTAATTTTATTAGTAATATTACGTAATAATGTTAGTGTGGAATGTAGCTATTAAGCGTTTATTGCCAAAATTTATGTTCAGGTGAGGCACATTCCGTCTTTGAGCAACACGAGTTGTTGAGCCTTGGATTTATCAACTAAGGGACTGTGTCTTGGAAAATATATAGACGCTTTAAATCTGTTTTAAATCAATTATATTTTAGTAGAATTGGTATCATAGAGGAGGGCGCGCTGGGTGGAGTTGAGTAAGTAAGCAAATTGCAAAATATGAAGAACGCATTTCATGAATGGGGTTGAACTCAGAAAAGCATGCATAATATTATGATCCTGAATGTTGCCAGGACGACTCCTGGCAACATTCAGAATCATTATATTATGCATGCTTTTCAGAGTACCTAAGTTCAAGCCCATTCACAGAATGCGGTCCTCATATTTTTCATACGCAACTCTACCCAGCACCCGCTCGATCAAAAGGATCATTTTTAATAATAATGTAAATACTATTCGTTCGTTCGTGGGTGAATTTCCCAAACGGCTTTTTTTTGTCTTCGTTGAAATTACTATGAAAAAAAGGGAATATTGTTGTAAATTATTTGTTTTACTATTCAATGGGTAGCTATAGGATTGTGGCAAAAATATAATATGCCTAGGACTATTACAAAGGTAGAAATAAATAACTTAAAGATCTATTTTTATCAAATCGGTGCTGTCCCTCTACTTTTTTTACAAACAAAAACGCTTACATACTAGAAAATATGAATAATTTATGGGTATAACTTATATTGTTTCGTAGAATATTGGTTAATTTATTATTATATGCCATATTTTATTATATAATTAACGTTTATAATTACTTAGAGGCACAAATGTACTTGTCCTGAGAATTTTCCTCATATCGCTAGATAAAAGAAATTTGAGCTCTTCTTTTCATCGACGAGTCGGACAGTCTCACCACCCCAATTTTAATTTACTCCTTAGTGTGTGCTTCCACGCAGTCAAGACAGATTTGCATCAAACTTGCTTGAAGGCACGGATTAAGTTCCTATAGCGCTGTCCACGATATCACCGTAGTATGCGACATCAGATTTACAAATACAAATATCTTTATTGCAAACTACTCTGTGGTCCATTGGTTAGTATTACATACATTAATATTTTATTTTTTATTTTTAGGGTTAGTTAAAAAGAACAAAACGTAACTTAAAATAAATAATTACCACTAAGCTAAATCATGCACCCCAATTAGAACTATGAGCGGATGTATCCTGAAGGTCTGCTCTCGAATTCGTTCATTATCCGCACATAGTTCTTCAATATAGGTGCATGCGGATCATCTGCCACAATCTTCAGGATGCTGTTGTCACTTTCCCTTACGCGATTTATTAGAGATGCAGCTTTCTTGCGTATGAGTGCCCGGAAGCCATCCGTTCTTGCTTGTGCAAACATCTCGGACGCACTACAAAATCGGGGAAGTTTCAGCATCATCCTGAAGATATTGTTATATTGGATGCGAAGAGTGTTTAGAGATGCTTTGGTATAGCTGATCCACAGGCCGCCCGTGTACAGATTCTGACAGAACGCTTTAAAGAATGTGATCTTCATCTCATCCGTACAACGTGCGAACCTGCGGGCCAGCATATTACCTCGCAAAAACCTCGCAAAAATTTACACTGTAGGTTGTCTAGCATTGTAGTTCTTTCGTTTTGGCAGAAAAAACTCTCCCAGAGAACATGATGAAAGGTTTATTCAAACATACTGCCTTCGGTCGTACATATTCTACCATTTCTTCCTATGTGCTCGACCGATGACCGACCGACTTAGATCCGTAAAGTTTGACTTTAAAATATCCATGGCCGGTACGAATTGAGATACACAGTGTTCAATTTTATCCATCCAGGGTTTGGATAATCGTTTACGAATATTAGGAAAAGATTTAAAGATTGACCTTTGCTAGAATTGGTAATCATTTTGGTTGTCGTTGTAAATTTCGAGGAGTTCCTTCAATTCCCTTACTTATCAAGTCACTGTTTTAGGGTTCCGTACCCAAAGGGTAAAAATGGGACCCTATTACTAAGACTTCGTTGACTGTCCGTCTGTCTTCTCCAGGCTGTATCTCAAGAACCTTTATAGCTATAGTTCTGAAATTTTTACAGATTGTGTATATCTGTTGCCGCTATAATAACAATTAATACTGAAAACAAAACAAAATCAATTTTTAAGGAGGGCTCCCATACAACAAACGTGATTTTTTGGTCTTTTTTGCTCGATATCAATAACCACAACAGGCAGGCAGTTGAAATTTTCACAGAATCCGAATAAAAATTAGAATATAATTAAAATTTAAGGGGGGCTCCCATACAAAAACACAACTTTTGGCCTATTTTTTCTCTATAACGATATGGAACCCTTCGTGCGCGAGTCCAACTCGCACTTGGCCGATTTTATTGAAAACATAAAATTCGGGCAATCTATACCTACAACAAAAAAATAATTTTGAAAATCTGACCACAAACAGCAAAGTAAACATTAACTCCTCCTTTTTTGAAAGTCGGTTAAAAAAAGTATCTAAGATGTTGACCAGGGATGTAAGGTATCATCATGCCAAATTGCATTGAAATCGGTCCAGCGGATTCAGAGATTAGCCTGTACAAACAGACAAACAGACAGAGAAACAAAAAATTCAAAAACAGTTAAAATGTGTTCTACTACTCTTCTAACCTGCCCCTGACTCATTTTTTCAAGTTTATATTCGTCGAAGCGCCTTGTGTACTACACAAGGCGCTTCGACGAATGACTCCGCGGTTTGCCTTCTATCGGCAAATTAAACATCAAAACCCTCAATAATAATAGCCTCATTTAGTGTCCACCTAAGGGTGAATTCAGACTGCAACGCCACGTGTACATGCATTTCTAGTATGGATTTGACACATTTGAAAGACGTCTCACGCAATTGAAATCTGTCAATTCAATACAAAGTTAGAAATGCATCTACGCGTAGCGTTGCGGTCTGAATTGATCCTAAAAGTTAAAAAAAAACAATAGCGGATAGCCGTAGCAGAGTAGACAGAATGATAGAGTATACCGACTTAGAACTGATGTTGAAATTTTTAAATTTGACGTATTATGGCGAAAATCATAGCTAGGGTTGTTAACTTGTTACCTACGAATTTAAAACTATGACATATTCGATGGACGTGTTTCTCTTTGGTAGTATTGTTGTTTGTGTTTTGGCACATGTGATTAAAATTGTCAGAATCAAATTTTGAAAACTTTATTTTTAATATTTAAAAATAAATTTTATCAGCCAGCGCGAGGCACATTCCGTTCATAATCCTAGTGAAACCCGACGAATTTGACAGATATTGAAACCTGTCCGTCTCTTTGCATTCGAACTACTGGTCGTTATGTCTATTGTGGCCGTAGACAATGAGTCACTAGATATAATATGACACTGGCAGTAACAACAATATTAAAATATCCTATCGACAAAAACCGTGTGGGTAGACAAATATCTCGCTGTCATTATCTGTCATTACACTGACGCCTCTGCTTTGAACTTTTTGTGACATTTTTAACAATGGTCTAATATTAGGCCTCTTTGTCACTGTGCGTAAGAAGCCAGTCTGAATTTATTGAAGTAAAAGGTTTTATTATCGTTGAAAGAAGTAATAATATAGCAAGCTTAATGTAAAAGCTTTAATTCTCCTTTGAGGCAAAATCATTTTATTCTGTCATGTGTTAAATTTTAAATTTTATTTGACTTCTACTTCTGACTAATTTATTTATCACTAGATGACCCGGTAAGCTTCGTATCCACAAAATATATTAAAAGGCTAAAATTAACCAAATTGATTTAGCCGTTTTCGAGTTTTAACTAACAACATTTTATTTTCGTTTTTATTAATGTGAGAGATAAGTTACGTTTTTCTAATACCATTTACAAAGTATCTATTACCTTATTGTTTTTTTTTTCTTGCTTTTTTGAAGATTTTTTTTATAATTCAGTCGCCCCATCTGGAAAGTGCCTTATGTTGTACTGTATACACGAGGTCTTGATTACATATTATTAATAATTTATTAAATGCGGCGTATGTCTAAAGTCTGGACCACACAAATATTCTATAGTGAATTGATTTAAAATTATGGATTGGGGCAAGATGCAGTAATAACTATTTATAGAACATAACATAATTAAATATTTCTATTAATTTGAAACTGTTATGTTGGTACCATGTTAGTTCTTACATACCTTGTTGGTGTGTTAAATAATATTAATAACTAGCTGACCCGGCGAACTTCGTATCGCCTAACAGTCGATTCTTTAACTTTTGTATGGGAGTATAGAAAAGTGTTGTTTTTAAACTTTTTCAGAAAAAAAATTTTTTTTTTAGAATTTTTGTCTCCGTAAGAACCATCCTCGTACTTCAAGGAATATTTTAAAAAAAGAATTAGCGAAATCGGTCCAACCGTTCTCGAGTTTTACGCTTAGCAACACACATTCAGCAACTCATTTTTATATTATAGATTAAATAAAAAAACGTATTTTATAGTTTTACTGCCACAAGTTTTCTAGCCATTTGTCTGTAGGTAATATGATTTTTTTCAATCATATACATACATATTGAAAGAAAACAATAGAAATAATGTGGGGCAGTCATTAAAGCTTCAGTTCAGTCTCGAAATCAGCGGGCAGCGCGGCGGGGCGGGAGCGGTGCGGGCGGCGGCCGAAAAAAAATAGTTCATACCATTTAATTCGCAATTGATCCGGAACAATGAATCCCAAATCTGTTCTGCCCTAATAAACGGCACAGTAACTTAATAATATACATTTAAATGGCTAATAAATGATGATATTTTATGTAACGTCCTCTACATTTGTAATGAGTTAATTTAATGACAATATTTTTATGTAACATCCTGTGTAGTTGCCTATTAAAAGAACATTATGTCTTTGCATTCCGATATATTAAATCATATAAACTATTGAAATAAACATCCTTGTTAATATATGATTATCTAATTTTTACTGCTACCTTATACCTATTGTATCTAAATAATTTTTTTTAAAAATTGGCGAGGGACGAGTAGATACAATTAAGTTGCGGTTCTCAAGGCAGATTTAGCTTGTCTAGCATCCCTGAGAACATGTCATTTGTTGAATGGTTTTCTCGGTTGATTACCTATTTTTGGTTGTTGAGGTAAGAATTTGTGGTCAAACAGAAGTTGCAGACGTAAGAATTTTTTAGTGGGCTTATTGTCCCTTTAAGAAAATAAACAGCAAAATGTAACGGTAGTTATTTAGATAACAACCTCATTATCTATCCAATTCTAAGATGAAAGTTAGAAAGAAATATTTTATTTTTAAAATAAATAAACCTGAGGGCGATATTCGTTTTCTTTATTTCGTATGATTTTGTTTTCATACTATAAAATCCTACAATTAACTAAAAATCTAGGCCTTTGCATCCGTTGTGGATGTATTATACAGTATTTTGAGAGCGAAGTAACCACTCCTGAAATAACGGTCTTACCATCTACTGAACATTTGTTTTGAGACCATTTTGTACTAAATTTTTTCCTAATCAACTGTTCAACAGGCTTTTAAATCTTTTGTGGTAAGACCGTTATACTTTATCTAACAAGTGACTAAAAACTAATTAGCCTGGGCCTGTAGACAAGTGGCAAAGCGCTAACGCTGACGCTAACGCTAGCGCTACAAAATGTATGCGATTTGACATAAGTCATCGCTTCGCTAGCGAATACTAATGTCAAATCCATACATTTTGTAGCGCTAGCGCAAGCGTTAGCGTTAGCGTTTTGCCACTTGTCTACAGGGGCTGAATCGTCGGATAAAACCGCCGGTTCGTCGTATCGCTAACCTCGTCGAAACTATTGACATTGTACGTGTCATTGGACACACATTTGCATGCGAGTTATGTCACTACTGATCTCGCCTATTGTAGCGGAAAACATGAAAATGCTATGAATTATTTATGGTTTGTTTATACCATAAGCGTGTGATAAATAGCTGCTGTGATTATAAACGTAGGATGTTATTCTGCATGTTTTGTGCTCTAGTGTATACGTTTTAGTATAACGTGTTTAGATAACCTATAAAATATTATACGAGTATAATAATTAAGGGTCTGTCCGCACTAGGAATTTTAACCGCGCGAATTTTTTCGCACTTCTTTAACATTCTGAATCTTATGAGAGTATCCACACTCGCGATAAAAATTTCGCACTTAAGAATAAATTCACACGAAAAAAAATCCGCGCGATTAATCTTTCGCAGTGCGGGCAGTCTCTTAAGGGCTTGTTTCACCACTTCCTGATAAAGTGCCGGATAAGCTATCCACAACTTTTTTGACAGATTATCCATACTCTATCTGTTAAGTTTAGTGGTGGATAGCCTATCCGGCACTTATCAGGAAATGGTGAAGCAGGCCGTAAGTCTTAACAAAACAGTCTTCACTAAACTATATGATGATTTCAAGCTAGCCTGTATAATAATATAATTTCTATATAGATAAAAATTAAATTTAAATGTTGATAGTCTCGCTAAAACGAAAGAACGGCTGAAACAATTAAGCTTATTTTAGTATAATATTCATGAAACGTTCACCGGGTCATCTAGTTTTCCATTTTCATCAGACGTTCAAATGACTGTAAAAAGATCGAGCTAGATCTAAGCCCAAGATAATGTTTTTTTCTCCTAAGTACTCCTTGCAAAGCAAATAATAATTTTGCCATACTTTTTTACCATTTTTCTGACTTTAATCTTAATTAAACATAAAGTCACATCCGCAGTAGGCGTTTGCGGTGATGGCAAACCACACAATTCTTAGTGTTCATTGTTTACACATTTGTGATGATTTTATGAGTAATTCTCAGAACAAGGATTCTTTATTAGACTCATATTGAGTAAGTTATAGAAACTTTTCTTCTTCCTAAGTACTTGCAAAGCAAATAATAATTTTGCCATACTTTTTTACCATTTTTCTGACTTTAATCTTAATTAAACATAAAGTCACATCCGCAGTAGGCGTTTGCGGTGATGGCAAACCACACAATTCTTAGTGTTCATTGTTTACACATTTGTGATGATTTTATGAGTAATTCTCAGAACAAGGATTCTTTATTAGACTCATATTGAGTAAGTTATAGAAACTTTTCTTCTTCCTAAGTACTTGCAAAGCAAATAATAATTTTGCCATACTTTTTTGTCATTTTTCTGTCTTTAATCTTAATTAAACATAAAGTCATATCCGCAGTAGGCGTTTGCGGTGATGGCAAACCACACAATTCTTTGTGTTCATTGTTTACTCATTTGTGATGATTTAATGAGTAATTCTCAGAACAAGAATTCTTTATTAGACTCATATTGAGTACCACTTTAAAGTTGTGATTTTTACCCACTCAAAAGCCCGCTGCTACTTGCATTTGGGTTTAAAGTATAATATTGGGCTAGTTAATATTATCATGCTATCTCTGTTTCGTTTATGATTACGAGAACGAGACAGACAGTATTAATTAAAGCAATTAAGTTTCAACTTTATCTGCGCAAATTCGCTTAGGTAAGTAGATTGTGGTAGAGTCACAGATAACTAAAAAGTTTGGTAGAGTACTCGTAGCACTAGGTCTACTTATCCTTTACTCTGACACTATAGTATTATCTCGTTGTTTTAGCCTATCCTATTCGTTGTATTGATAAGATATCTAAGTCCTAGTCATGGTGGTGAATACTACATTTAGCTTGACTATATAAAATGTCTACTTGAATTTTAAGGAGTTTTTTCTAGGCCTTAACATCTAAAATATGTTGCCAGTATTATATGTAAATTTCATTTTACGTTATCTAGTACACATAATAAGTCGTATGCGAAAACGCCGAAAGAATGGTTTAATAATGTGAGAATAATAATAATTGACAGATGTTGCAAATTAAATTAATAATTAATTTTACACTATTCGTAGAATATTTTACGTAGGTCGTAGAGCAAAAATTTTATACAGTGTTCGAAGAAGTATAATCAATTTAAATTTATTCTGATCTTATCTTAAATATTATAATTTATAACAATAATACTAGTATAGCACACGACAAATGATGATTTCCTTTTATGACCAATTGTAAGGATTAGCTGTTCCGGTTATCAAAAAAACTTAAAAAGATAGTTAAAGATAGCTTAATAAAGTTTAGATAATATGTCCGTCTGTAAACGCTTAATCTGCTGAATCGATATAACATTTGGTATGAAGATATGTATGAAGGTATGAGGGATATTAGTTTTCATCTGGGAAAATATTGTATGGATTTCTGAGAGACGATAATCGAATTTGGCATAACGATATCGCAGAAAGGACCTTATATTATATCACATAGTAATATTATGTGAAAAACTTGTCTGTATCTTGTGCTTATTTCACAACCAAAATTATGTTTAAAATAATATACATAGAGTATATATATTATATTATAGTGAACATAATTATGATCTTTAAAATAATCACACAGAGTATAATAATATAGTAAACATAATAAATGATCTACATGCTGCTTTATTTATGTCATTTACTTTTGAAAATAAAATCCTTACGCACTCAGAAATATTTTTTTATTCTATTTTATTTATATGACCTTTATAAAAAAATATATGTCGGTCCTGTAGAGATAATTAATGATCACTGAACTTTATTCTCTTTTTCTATCTTTCTTCTTTATTGGATATAATATTGGATATTATATTTATTTACAAAGTTAAACAGTTAAGTTTTCCTTAAATTTAAAATGCGGCCGTTAGATTTGTAATTCTAATAAGTATAACACTGAAAATAACAACCTCCTTACCAGTGAACACTTCACTATATCCGAACACTTTTCACTCACACTCGCACTTCACTTGCACTTCGTATTCACTTCGTTCATTCAATTCGTATCGGGTCGTATCGGCGCGCGCGCGGCCGTCGGCGGACATAACAACATAACATGTGGCGGGGGCCGCGAGGACCTTATGATCTCACTTTTGGAAGCACTGACGGTTTAAATGAATATTAGTTTAAACGTAAAGTTGGAGGGTCCTTATAGAAAAGTCCTTTTAAACGGAGAATCCTACAAAATATAACATTTGCATGTTATATTTTGTAGGATTCTCCGTTTTAATTTTGTTGATCTAACACTAAACAATGATATATGTAATGTAGTCGCATTATAGCCGCATAAACCATAATTTACTTTTTATCAACTTTTGTTAACCAAGCAAAATACATTAATTTTCAGTGCTGCATAATTTTTCTAAATTTTCACCGTGAGAAAACTTATTTTTGTGGCACCTAAACAACAACATTCAAGCAAACAACTCCTTTTTACTATAATATAACATGTAATCTAATATTTAAAATATAAAATTCTCGTGTCACAATGTTAGTTGCCGTACTCCTCCGAAACGGCTTTACTGATTTTAACCAAATTTTATATGCGTATTCAGTAGATCTGAGAATCGGCTACTGGCTACTTTTTATATTGATAAGTGCATTTGTTGAGTAAATAATAGTAAATTATTACAACTCGAGACCATTGTTTGCGTAACGGGATAGCGATGGACGTTGCCATTAGTGCAATACTTATTTAGTCACTTCAATAAAATAACATGGGCGAAATACTTTATATTATGGCAAAACAACGTTTGCCGGGACAGCTAGTAATATATAAAAAATAAAACAAGCCCAAATCAAAAAAATACCACAAAAAATTTCGACTCAATGTGAATTTTTTAACTCTTTCAAGGAATTCTCTTTAAAACGCTACAACTAGAGTTGTGTGCCTTGAAAGTTACAATTGGTACAATTAACGTGGTTTAAATTATGAAACCTGATACAGACGTTTATTTGTTCATGTAATAGGCAAATTAATCTACATCATAATACCAGGGATAAAGTTACATTTCCTATTTCGTCCAAAAATTTTAAGGCAGACAGAAAATTATATTATTTAATCTAATTATTTTGAGTCCTGGAAAGTTTTATCTTGAAAAAATTACCGAGTGATAACTAATTTTACAGCAATTGCAAGCATCATAGCTATTAAGATAACAGAACCTGAACAGTTTTTTTTCCTTTATATTATGTAACTGAGAATACAATTAATTATTATTAAGGATATTATAATATTATTTAAGCCACTACAAACTTAAATGACCTTAATTGCCTGTTGCAAAAAATTTTTAAAGGAGTTTATCAAAATTTTAGTTCTTTTTATTGGCTAACAGTTTGACGTTAGCCAATCAAAAGCATTATAGAATAGACTATCCGGTATATGTTTATTTTTCCCTATGGAATAGACTGTCAAAATACCTAAGAAACCATGTCTACTGAATCATCTTAAAGCTCGCGACATACTTCCGGTAGACAACCTTGAAGCATGGTGGTTCAGGAAATAGACATAAAGTTCAACTTTATCTGATGCCAAATGTGACAAGTGTTTTTATCGAGATGATAGTAAGATTACTGAGAAATACTTATATATCTTTACTAATATAATAAACGCAAGATTGTGTCTGTCTGTTTGTTTGTAACCTGTTTGAGATCTATTCATTATTAAACCGCTGAACCAAGATGATATTAGGCGTAAAGATACTTTAAGAGCCTGCTGTCAGAAATATCAAAGCACGCTAGCCCCGCCTACACACCCCGCAATCCTCCAATCGTGATATAATGATTCCATGAATCGTGCCCGCATGAATTGTACTTTGCGCTGCAGCTAATAGTGAACAATATCGCATAACAACGGTTCCCGCATTATAGCACGAAAGTAAAGGTCGTAAGTCCCAAAAATGTCTTTGATGATTACTTAAAAATTAAATACAATACTAATATTTCCTTTACCCATTATTTTATAAAGTGTGTGATACCCATTGACCCATTATTTTATAAAGAGTGTAACAGATATTTGTTGAAAAGCCCAAAAAGATACATAATTTCGAAAAATATAAATTTTCTATCGAGTTAAAATAAGTGAATCGTGTTTTCCGTTACGCAAACAACAGATAAATATACAATGATTAAATAAATCTTAATTTCATTTAAGTCAATCGTCTTCCGGGATCGTAATATTATTAGAAAACACTGCAAAATTTGGCAGCCCGCTCTAAGGAAATAGAGTAGTTTTTTCCAGGCAACATGTACGGTTTTATGACATTGTTACGGTTTTATGACATGTACGGTTATATGACGGAGTTATTGACACTCGCACAAGAGACAGCATGAGTGAGCGCGAGTAAGATACCTTGCGCTCGATTCTCGATTCGTGTCATGAGAATAAAGACCCCTTGGGCCGTCCGCCGTGCGGATTTTCTATGCACCTAATTTTCAATAAAATATAAAATAGTTTAATTTTGTATTTTTACAGCAAAACATCTCTTGTGAAAGAATTTTCAATGTACCTAATAAAAATATATACAGTACAGCAGAACATAATATAACCTCCCCTTTTTTGGAAATCGTTAAAAAACTAAAGTAAAGACTCATTACTTAGAATTTTCTATACTATGCGAATAAACTAATAATTGAATTATTTATATTGCTCAATTATCATGAGTAATGTGGCGGTGGGAGAACCGGGCGCCGGACTAGTTCTAGCCCAGATGCATAACCAGCGTAGGTGGCCGCTCTACATGTAATCATTGCCAGTCCGTTCATAGTTGTTTTACCTCGGAGTTTGTATGAGTGATAATCCCTCTGTAGTCAAGTATGAAGTATCTAAAGTCTAAACCACGATAAGTTCAATTTCGTTGGAACAGCAATGTTTCCAAGTTTGGTCAATATAATTTAGTTTGTAGACTGACTTTTTGGCTGATTATTATCTGACAAGATATATGCATGGATCATGCATCGAATGGGCATCTGAAAAGTCGCTCTTGCACCTGATCTTTAGCACTGTCGGTCATCCGTCCCTCGGTGTTCAAGTATTGTGCATTTGGGCACTGTTAAAATTGATCGTAAGTTGAAACTGGCTGCATACAAACGTCTATAAAAAAATTAATTTCTATATTTTGTTCTTGAGCGAATTTATAGCGTCATCGTCAGTAGGTTGTCACGAAAACTAAAATATATAGCCCGTCAAGAAAGTGAAGAAATTAAAAAGTGGCAACATCGTAGTGTTATTCCTTTCAAATCAATCTAAGAAAAAAGGGATGACACTACGATGTTGCCACTTTTTAATTTCTTCACTTTCTTGACACACTATATTGTAATTTAAAATGTAATCCATACTAGTTAATAGAATCAGGCGGTAACAAAGTAATTTTCGGAAATCCATAGCTTAAAAGGTGGATGTTCATTCCGCGGAATATTGCTAAAAATAATAACATACTAAATTGTAATCCATACTTCCATACTAATATTATAAATAAGAAAAAGTGTCTCTCTGTATGTCTGTTACCTCTTTACGCCCAAACCGCTGAACATTGGCATGCAACACAAAATTTGGCTTGGAGATACTTTTAGTCCCAGGAAAGGACATAGAATACTTTTTGTCTCGGAAAAATGTACGGTTCCCGCGCAATAAACGAGTTTTGGCGCAACGGAGTTGCGGGCGTCATTTAGTATATCATAAATTTAAGAAATGATGCTAACAGATTAGAAATATTTTCGGTCAACAAATAAACGAAAATCATCGTCGTTAGTGTCTGATGTAGCTGTTGTTTTGGTTCAGACACAATTTATACATAATAATATAATTGTTTATAATCACAGGTTTCCTGCTTTTGCCTAATGTCTGCAATCAACTGTGTATAGCTATTTTGTGTAACATCAATTTAAACTGAAGATGTCAAGGTTTGACTCTGATACGCTTGTTATATCGTGTCTAACTGATTCTAATATGAGCTTTAAATCAATTAAATTTTGGCACATGATTAACTATCACTTTTGGCCGGCTTCATCTTCATGATGAAAAACTATCACTGATGTGGTGACTGATCTCTTTTGAAGACGGCCGAATCCTCAAACTCTATGTTCTCTGAAAAAAGCTTCCTCTGCTGTATATGTAAAGAAGTTTAAACTTTTTGTAGATAAACATATTTTGTAAATCTAAAACAATAGTAGCACATTTGTAATAACTGCTAGTATTTTTTTAGATTCACAAATAAGAGGAATTTTGAATATCTACACAAGCATACTAGTAGTACCTATAGCACCTCATTTAATACCTTGATTGGGGATTTAGGTGCCACAGTGTAACAGACGGACGGATCTAGATGGAAAGGTTCCGTGCCATTAAACTAATAGGCGTTTCATTATAATAAACATATAATTCATGTTTAATGTTTATAACTATGTTAATGTTACACACAGACAGCCAAATTAATAAGGCGTGAATGGTTTTGCATAAACGGCTCAAGATGACCAAACCGATTAACAAATCTCACCATAAAGACCACTTGTATGTCCAGATCTGATGTTTCCTGTGCTTAAGAAATACTTACGGATATTAGAGATGGTATTTTGGCATCCTGATACCTAATATCATAAATGCGAAAGTGTATAAACGTCTGTCAGTTACCTCTTTACGCGCAAACCGCGAAACCGATTTTGCTGAAATTTGGTATGGAGATATTTTGAGTATCGGGAAAGGACAAAGGATGTTTTTATCCCGCAAAAATTTACGGTTCCCGAGAATAAACGAATTTTAACTATGCCATCAAGCTTTACTGGGTCCAGATTACAGCATGGGTATATCCAGTGTACGCCCTTCTCTGGTTTCGGGAGTCCATGAAATGTTTTTCATCCAATTTAATACAAGCTACATCTTTGCGTAATGAATTGATAGAATTAATCGTATTACTTAACCCTTGAATGCGCAATTAAATGTAACGTGTAAATATGTGCATGTAATTTTGCATGTGCATGTGTAATTCCACTTGTGACATGATGTAGCGATTATCCTGTCCAATATCCAGAACATGTTACTTGTTAATTACAAATAGGCATTTCATAATAAACAATAACAGTCAATCATTTACATAATCGCATACAAAATGTGCTCGGGAAAATTAGTCCAGACTCCAGAACAAACTCCAGAAGAGATCGGATGAAAAGCACAGACGCAATAATTTGCGTCTACTGACCATAAACGTTAGCTACATTAGATATACAGAGTCTCCTCCACTCCTGAAATACTTATTAAACAAAATCACGAGTTGCGAATGATATCGAGTTCCTTATATTAGCTATAGCTTATAAGTTTTAAGACTTCCGAAAGAATCTACCGACTGTTAAGATAAGGTTTAGGCGTAGTCGTCTATTTATGGAGAGCAGTGGGCGGGGGCACATGTTAATGCTTGTTAATAGCGCGTGGGCCTCGCAAATTTGGTGCCAAACGAACAACATAGAACGCTCCCGTATGATTCACCTGTTGGCAAACATTACGCTGCTAATTTAAAATGTAGGCAGGATTGGCGCCGCTAAACTATTTTAGTCGTGGGATTCAAATATCCCTTGAGGCCTTCGAGCTGTAAAATATTTTGCAGGGCTGTGGGATGAAATAATGTTTTTAGAAGTGTTTTGTTGTGTTTTAAGAAATGTTTTTAGCTTGAGAAGTGTAAAAGAATTCTAAGAAAAAAGACTTCTAAAAGAAGCAAAATGTCGTGATCTTCTGCTTTCGCGGAAAATTGTTTTGTACAAAAATTTTACCTTGTTTTTTGATAGGTCTATATCATATATGTGAGGTCTATATGTGTGATTCCTTTGAGAGCAAGTTACATTGTTGTGAAAGGGTCAGTTCACACATAAGCGCGACGTTATGACGCGAAATAAGATTGAAATGTCATGCGTTCTTCGTTTGTTGTACTTATTTCGCAGGATAATAAATAGTTACAATTGGATGACTTGAGAGTTCTACGAACGACACAGACACACGCGGCCACGCGGCCAGGGTCATCCAACTGACCGCCACCGCCACCGCAGGCCGCGTCTGTCTGGGAGACGCTTTAACAAGCAATTATTGTTCTTACTTTGACATGTGCACAGAGGAGACAAAAAGCTCGAACTTTCAAAAGTAATTGGAATGTGTTACTATAGGTCTACCAGAATCTGATGGCAAAAAGTGAGAAATTAAATTGACTCTAGCCGGGGTAGTTGGAATAAAACATTTTGATCCTTTTTTTTCCTTTTAGCGGCTTATTTGCCTGTTTCACACACAGTGAAACATGCAAATCTAAAAATTTATCCAATGAACAAGGATATTTTTTGAAAATCTACCATCAAAATTTGCCATCAGATCCTGGTAGACCTATAATTTTGATTCAGTTTTAAAATGTTGCATTATAATTATACAAATAAAATATGAACACCATTTTAATTTTATATTTCAACAATTTTGAGCGTGAAGCAGTAAAAAATAATAGTCACAAAATGTTGCAGTTAAATACTTACGTAGGTACTAGAGTATACATAGCACAAGATAGATAAGCAACCGACAACCGTACATTTTGAATACATCAGGCCGTGGTGTAACAATAGGGTGACAGGGTGGGCCCAAGACTCAAGAGGGCCCAGGCCCAAGAGGCCGCAATCTCAGAAATATTTTTATACATTAATTATTACTAGCGACCCGCCCCAGCGTCGCAAGGGTATAAAATATATAGCCACCGAAAAAATGATTAAAATCGATAGCCTATAATGATACTTCACGTGGTCTACTTCTTATCTGTGCCAAATAACATAAAAATTGCTCCAGTAGTTCGCGAGATAAGCTCATTCAAAATATAATTTCCCGCGTTTTTTCCACATTCTCTTGTTAGTCTTAGCCTTCCTCAATAAATGGGCTATCTAACACTGAAATAATTTTTCAAATCAGACCAGTAGTTCCTGAGATTAGCGCGTTCAAGTTAGCCCTTTCAAATAATTTTCCCCGTTTTTTTCCACATTTTCCTCTATTTTTTCGCTCCTATTAGTCTTAGCGTGATAAAATATAGCCTATAGCCTTCCTCGATAAATGGGCTATCTAACACTGAAAGAATTATCAAAATTCGTTGCGTAGTTTTAAAGATTAAAGGGAACAAAGGGACATGAGGGAAAAAGTGACTTTGTTTTATAACATGTATAGATGGTACCTGTTTTATTTACCCGTTTAACGTGACAATTTTTACTGATAGTGCCCCATCAATTTTCCAGTTACGCCACTGACATGAGACATCACTACAAGGATTACACATTCATTTTAAGGGCTAAGGTTGTGTTGAGTAAGTTACAACAATACATAAAGTCAGTATGTCCGTACGTCCAGGAATGTACACCACATGGAAAATAACAGAAGCCTTGAGAAGGTTCGATTACATCTGTCGTTTCTTCATCCTTATCGAGATTGTAACAATACGGTTGTTGTGTTCTGTTTGTTTGTCATACACACATAAATATAGTGTAAGAAGATTTAAGATATTTCATAAAATTGCTCGTCCTTACCTTATAGTAGGGTTTCTCAAAATGGGGTACGCGAACGCTTAGAGGTTTGCCATTCGACGGCAGGGGGCGACTAAATACAGAAATTGACTTGATACCGAGTCAAAAGTAATACCTCGATCGTGGGAATCGCAGACACAATAGATTTTCAATCGTTATGCGACAGCCGGGTGCCACTTGGCATTTTCATCATCATTGTTGGGTTAGTTCAAAATTGGCCAAAATTACTCCTAAGTCCTAACATTGAATCCATTTGCGACAAGAAACAAGCATGCACCCATCACATTTCATTAGTTAGTAAAGGGGTTCGCACTTCGCTGTTACCTGGAAATTTTAACAGGGGTTCGTGTAGCCAAAAGTTTGTGAAACCCTGGCTTAAAGAAACACAAACACAATTCTTATAAAGTTTATTCCATGTTTAACAAGAATCTGAGAAAGTCTTTGGTTAACATTTCAATCTACAAGCAAACACACAATAAGACAGAAAAGGTCTACTTAATTAATATTAATTAGTAAATAGCCATATGACTATATTAATAATTATTGTAATCTAAAATATTCTATTATTATACTTACACTATCCTACATTATCTAAGATATTTTAGCAATTATAATTGAGGTAGAAAACAGACGCCATCTATTGGGGAGTAGGAACTAATAAAAGTTACTGGCAACTGATTGCTTTTTTATCTTATTGTCTATTTATCTTTTCAGATAAAAGAGTACTTTGGCCTTAAATTTGATAATGTGAAAAAAAAACAAAAAGAAACACCTACTTCAAGGCCACTTTTTCCTATCGAAAATATACTTTAGTAGAAATGTGTCCTATGGGTGATTTTTTTTTAATCAAAAATAAAATAACCCTTGATAGTAATCAGCTCGTTTATAATTTATTTTAATTGCTAATTAATTTTAACTACTACTTTCAGACAAAGCAAAGAATACAATCGTAACTTCATCAATAATTAATATAAGAAAAATGATTCTCCGTTTGGTGTCACTATGGTAATTTGGTTATTTTTCGTTTTTTTCTCAAAATATAAAAATTTACCTTTGAAAAGTAGTACCAAATTTTTTCTGTAAACATAATATTTACAGCCGCATAATTTTTAAATGTTAAATTGTATTGTTTTTCATAGATTTAACTGAAATATACTGAAGGGACAGTAATAATATAAGAACGTATTCATATGACGTGTAATTTTGCTAAATTAAACATACTTACCGCATTATATTTATACGTGAAGCAAAAGCATTGAACTCCTTTTTACGAAAAACGAGCAGAGAGGCCTGGAGGTATATGAAATTTCGCATATTATTGTTTATTTTCAAAAAGAGTGCTAGATTCCATTTTTTTTATTACAGTTTCACAAAAAACATCACACACAGTGTTTGTATATGAACTAGCTGTTGCCCGCGACTTCGTATGTGTCAATATAATATAACATTATATACTTTTACTATAACTACAACATAATATAACATATTTATACTTTTACTACCTACCACAAAACTTCCACCGATTCGTCGCAGTGTGATATCACATTATAGCTTAGAGTCTTCCTAATTAAATGCACACAAAACACCGTGACACACAAAAAGCATTATCAATTCTAAAAACTACTTCCTAAGAACAGCGCGTTAAAACGAAGAAACATTGCCAAACATTGCCCTATAAATTATTTCGCTTTTGTGCACAACAGTTTGTACTTTTTAGCGAACAGTATGGTGAGGAAAATGTTAATCATATAGGTAGTTACACAAACTATACAAAAGTCTTTGAGAATAAAAACAAGAATATAGGCTAAATAAACACACAACGCTAACGATACTAAAGATAGAGCCTGCTGGAATCGTACCACGCGCGGGTCGTCAAAAGTACCTGAAAATACACATTAAGTATAATATTAAGTAAAATTATTATCCAAGGTTATATATTTAATATGTAAGTAACAAAACGAGCTGAATTTCTTTTAAATTCCAAGATTTTTCTTAAGAGGGCAACTAACACAAAATTGACGATTTTATCATTCATTTTTATACTTGAAAATAAGCCTCGAATTGTTTCATTTTCTGAAATTAGATACTACATTATATTTTCAAGAATTCGATCTGAGCAAAAACACGATATCTTAAAATTTCCTCGATAGAAAAAAATCACAAAGTTGCATCTAATTTTCAGGAATTTTTCATTTATTGCCATAACCGTGCATAATGCATTGAACTAAGTTAATATTTTAACACATCCTACTAATATTATACAGGCGAAAGTTTGTTTGGATGTATGGATGTATAGATGTATGGATGTGTGGATGTGTGGATGTATGGATGTTTGTTACTCTTTCACGCAAAAACTACTGAACGGATTTTAATGAAACTTTACAATAATATAGCTTATACATCAGAATAACACATAGGCTACAATTTTAACCGACTTTCAAAATGGGGGAGGTGTTATGTTCGTTTTCTTATGTTCAACGATTACTCCGCCGTTTGTTAACCGATTTTCAAAATTTTTCTTTTGGTATGTAGGGTATCATCTTAATTTGGTATTATATTCACAAAAATGGTGATCTGATGAAGGATCCATAAGTAATCGAGGGAACTCCTCAAAATTTATGGGGAAACATGTGGTGACTTCGGTTTCGTGAGAAGTTTTCTAAGCATATGCTACAAACAAGTAAGATTTTACACCGAGGTATACCTGGTATACCGTGGTTCGGAAGGTGCTGAGAGAACTCCTGATTCTTTATTAATACAAGTTTGGGAGTTTCGGCGTTGTTTTAAGAACGAAAAGCATATGCTACTATGCAAATTACATTCATCATCATCATCATCACTACCATAATATTATACCATGCATCGTCCCATGATTATGAGCCTTTTCATAGTCTTTTAGATCGAGGCTCGAGTTTGTCAAACGATAATTTAAAAAAATCTATACTTAATATTATAAACCTGAAGAGTATGTTTGCTTGAATGCGCTAATCTCAGGAACTACTGGTCCGATTTAAAAACTTATTTCAGTGTTAGATATCTCATTTATCGAGTAAGGCTATAGGCTATAACTATATTATATTATACTAGCTGTTGCCCGCGACTCCGTCCGCGTGGACTTCAGTTTATAGCGCGCGGCGGTGTCAATAAAATTGGTGTCAAAAGCTTTTTAAAACCCTGGTACCCCTTAAATCAAAATACCCAAAACAGCCGTGTAGTGTGCACATAAGATTTTTTTTAAATCAAACTTTTTTATACCTTTTAAAGCTTATTTAGCGGTACACAACTTAGCTGCATAATGCATTACACAACTTTAGCTTTGCCCAATAGCCAATACCCATAGGCCATAAACTATTTAGTATTAATTATTGGTAGACTGTTGTTTCTGATTTCTATGTTGGTACGTGAGTTATTTAATATCATGTATAACAATCGAAAGAATCGAAATATTAACTCAACATGGTACCACCTCTTATAGAAATACATATGAGCAAGCGATAGCGCGATCTAGGCGACTCTTGGCGCCATCTGTTCCAGTTTTTGGAACTAACTTAATTTGAACAAATTTACGCATAAACACCCCCTTACAATCCCTTTTTCCAGTAAGAAGTAGCCTATGTCCTTTCTCAGGCTTTAGACTATCTGTGTACAAAATTTCATTACAATCGGTTCAGTAGTTTTGGCGCTGTTGTTATTGAATTTGATATCTAATCTAAGTCGGTAGGTGAGTTCTTAGTTAATGACGTGTATAACAATCAAAGGATCGAAATATTAACTCAACATGGTACCACCTCTTATAGAAATACGCATGAGCAAGCAATAGCGCGATCTAGGGGACTCTTGGTGTCATCTATTTTGAGTTTTTGGAACTAACTTAATTTGACCAAATTTACGTATTTTCACCCCCTCACAACCCCCTTTTCCAGTTAAAAAGTAGCCTATGTCCTTTCTCAGGCTTTAGACTATCTGTGTACAAAATTTCATTACAATCGGTTCAGTAGTTTTGGCGTGAAAGCGAGACAGACAGACAGACAGACAGACAGAGATACTTTCGCATTTATAATATTAGTATAGATTATCACGCTAAGACTAATACAACCGAAGAAACTCAGGAAAATGTGGTAAAAATGGGGAAAGTATTAGAAAGGGTTTATCTCACGAACTATTGGAGCAATTTTTATAGCAATATTTGGCACTTATATAGAGTAGACCACGTGAAAGGGGTATTTATAGCTATTTTTATTCGAAAATGTACGGTTTCTGTGAAATTCCTAATTTACGCGGGCGAAGCCGCGCGGGACATCTAGTTGTATATAATTCTATCATTGAGAAACCGACCTAGCGGATTTTTAAAATGTTGTATATTTATCGATTTATTGAGAAAAGACTAATTTGGCGATGAATCCGCGTCGTCCTTTTTCACCTGGCATATTAAAGACGAGCGTGAGTGTGAAGATTTTTTGGGTTAGTCGCTCTTCGTCGTCTTAAGAACTCATGAGCCCATTACATTTTTAATATTATACTTCTTTAAATCCGTACTATCCAAACTAATATTATAAATTCGAAAGTGTGTCTGTCTGTTACCTCTTCACGCCTAAACAGCTGAACCGATTTTGGTGAAATGGAATGTGGGATTTAATATGGAGATAGGTTCTATGAGTCCCGGAAAAAGACAATTTTATTCCGGAAAAATGTATAATGTATTCGTTTATTGCGTGGTTCCCGCGCAATAAACGAATTTTGGCGCAACAGAGTTGCGGTTGTTATCTAGTATTTCAAATAAAATTAAAAAAAAAAAACTTTAATATCAAAATATAAGAATACTTACTCAAAAATATATAGAAGCAGTAAAACAAAATCCCATACAGGCAGTTTGGCAATTTCCAACTTGAGTCCTCTGGAACCAAACCTAAGCCTTTGGCATATCTGAAATATTTTAATTTACATTAAGTAGTTATTCGTTATGATTAAAAATATAAAATTCTAATGTAATTTTAAAAATATTGTATTTTAGTCTCTCTAAGAAATCTAAGTACCACTACTGCCCACTAGATGGCGCTTACACCATACGTCATGAGACGTTATAACTCCAAAACAGACCTTCATAGGGATACTACTAGCTAAAGTTACGTAAGTAAATAATTATTAAAAATTAAAAATATTTTCGTTTACAAATGCCTACGCATTCAACTGATAACAGTATAATTGTAAATACGAAAGTGTATGTCTGTCAGTCAGTCTGTCTAGCTGTTACCTCTTCACGCCTAAAACGCTGAAGCAAGTTTTATTGAAATTTGGTAAAGGATAATTATCTATGGTTCCCGCACGCTAAACGGAGTTTCGAGCCTCAACTTAGTAGGTAGTAATAAGTTTTGAATAAAAAACTTACGGTGAACTTAAAACCTTCGTGCAGCTAGCGTGCGGAGCAAAGTCACACATAGCTTTATAGCCCGGTTTCGCCTCCACAGCCATTTCCACGTAAAGAGCATAAGTGGACACTAGCACTCCAAAAATACATGTTGAAATAATCGATCGATTCACCCTTCGTAACATTGTTTGAGTTTTAGACCTAAAAAGGTTTGTAAAGCATTAGATAAAGAATAGAAAAAACTTTAAATAAAACCCAGAGCTGAAGCAGGTAAATGAAGCTAAGATTTAAGATGATTATAGCTTTAAACTGTACAATAAATTAATCTTTTAAGCTAAATCTTACCTTAAGCTCTAATTTTGAATATAAATTAAGCATGTAACAAAATGTAAAGTCTACTAGTCACAAGTTATGAATACAATTAATTTTATCATGTGAAAATAATAAGAATAGATAATATTTATTACGACTGTTATATAATTCGTTTTGTAGATAATGGTTAGAGAATTTAATGTATATCTTAGATAAAAAATGATCAATTAATATTGATTACTATTCGATTTTTGTATTCAAGAGTATTAAAAACAATCCAAGTCAGAATGGTTAACCATTACAATGACTTCACTGTTTGATATTAGGATAGCACGAAGGCGCTCTAAGTCACAAAAATCACATTTTTTATAACAGTTGTATTAGTATGAAGACGTGAAAACAAGTTATGTAGGAAACTACTATAAATAGCTAATCTCAAGTTATTGTAGATTTAAAAATAGATATGTAGTTCCTTACTATTAATATGTAGGAAAGCTTTACTTACTCATTGAAATACTTAAAACAAATACAAGTATTTTTGTTGTTATGAATAGTAGCCGTACATACCTGATAAAGGCCTCCTTATCACACGAGTTCCCGCCAAGCCGGCAACTTGACGACTAAATTAATATTTCATTCCTAGACAAGTCAATCGAGTGTGTTAAGAGCTAACACAGGGGTTTATTATCTACGACATAAAGATCACCATCATAGATACTCCGAGGTGAAAAGAATGTGAACGAATTCGCATATTCATAAGCTTGTTGTGTTAACTCGAGCCGAGCGTATGTTTTTGACAGATTTGACGTCATACATTATAATACATACATTATAATACATATAAGATTAAGTATCTAGAACAGATACTTAATCTTAATAAAAAGACATTTAAATTTTTGAATAATTTTTATTTTAGATTTACATCTTAGCGTAAAGGTTTTACGACACTTTTTAGTTTTTACGACTACACTTATTTGAGTTTATTTCTACGTATTTTATATTTCTGTAAAACTAAAGCAAAAATTATCATTTTGATGGCGTATAACGTAAAACTTACAACACAAAACTGTTTTAAAATACACAAAATGCAGATTGGCAGGTAGAAGCAGGTGGCAAACGATCCAAAAGCCAGAAGAAGTTGAAATTTCAGGGCCGCCCATTGTTCAAAATTTGCTAAAAATTAAAGCTAAGTTAATTTAAATAATATTGAATATTAGTATGTAAAATACCTATAGCATGTTTTACATTTTAAAAATAAGGCATATTTCCCGTTGAGAATAAATAAAATGATCGAAATAGTACCTGACTTAAAAGAAGTCGCTAGAGGCGATATATTTAAGGTTTTTTTGGACAAAGGCACAAAAATGAAATTTTTTGGATTAGGCTATTTTAATTTTAAACGACCGATGTATAGAATTATTAATTTACTAGTTAGGTGTAGATGACCCCCGCAACTCCGTTGTGACAAAATTCGTTTATCCCTCGAGAACTGTACATTTTTCGGGATGATGAGTCCTTTATTCTTTCCTGGGACTCAAAGTATCACATACTAAACAGCAAAATCGGGTTAGCAGTTTGGGCGAAGAACTAACAGACAGACAGACAGACACACTTTCGAATTTCTAATATTAGTACGGATAATATGGATTACAACTTACATAGGAGTATGAGGGCGCAGTAAACCAAAATCCCGTAAACAGTGTTCGGTACCATCAGATATTCTGTGTTCAGGAACACCAGTCCTTTTGAGTACCTGAGAAAGTAAAAAAAATATATTTTTAGATTGACCACATAGCAATAATTATATCATTATACCTTTCGAAAAGTTCATTTTATAATATTATCCCATATTATACCAGTTACAACTAATAAATAAATAATAATAATCATTATAGGTGCCCGTAACGTTACATTATTAACAATAATATTATTATCTATTTTCGAACGTCATCAGTCATCACGTATGTCACTATTCGACACTAGATGACGCTGCAAGATTGCAATTTAAAATTATCTATATATTAATACGCAAGCGAAAAACTTTGTATCCCTTTTGACGAAAAATGCGAAAACGTAGGTGAATGAAATTTGGCAGAGTTATAGCTTATATGGTGAAGGAGTGCATCGAGCTAATATTATTTTGAAATTATACTTGTATCATACATTTTTTTAACAAATAAAACATTACACACACTCAAGAAGATGACAGATTTTTAGTGACAAACCTATACATACGAACTATTCTCTTTTATTTATGGTTGAAGTCTGTTGACAAGAAGTTGACAAATTGAAAATGGATTATAGTTTTTTTTATTGAATCTTATATACTATTAGACAATGCTTACACGGCCAGTCTGAGATCAGCTGAGTCCTAGAGACAAGAGTTAATATTTTTGTACAAAATATATGTTGTAGTCCTAATGTCGTTGAAGCTAAGGTCGAATTTCGACCATTGGGCGATCTCTAGTTATTATTAGTTGACGACGCACACGCGTAACTTCTATTAAAAGATGGCTTAGTAAAAAAATGCATTGTCTATACAACTCTATAGTTAACTGTGAAAGTAGCATCGCTGAAAGAGTTTTTTTTTAACTTTTGTATCCAGGGCAAACTCGATATAGGGCGCTAGCATGAACCTAATAGATTTTTTTTAGCTTCGCGGGCGTTAGCCCATACAAATCCCAATAAAATTGTTGCTCTTTAAGCGCTGCTTTTTTCTCACTCTATATAAAGGACACATACACCCTCTAAAATATTATTATCACTTAGTTTTGTTACACCCTATAGAAAAGCAAGACCCTTCAACCTAACAATTCTACAATTATTAACCTTAGTTTCGTACCCAAAAAAATTACGCCGCCAAACTCGTTTCTGCTAGGTTTTCCGTTTGAAAAAATTTTGAACTCATAATTAATTATTATAATACTAAAATAACTCGTGTGAAGTCTCATTTTATTTTGATGGCGATCTGATTGAAAATATTTTAACCAGATGAATGACGCTCGCAACTCCGTTGGCCCAAAATTCGTTTAACGAGCGGAAGCTGTACATTTTTTTCAGATTAAAGTATCCTTTATGCTTTTCCGAGACTCAAAGTATCTTCATACCAAATTTCAGCAAAATCGGATTAGCGGTTTGGGCGTTAAGAGCTTACAGACAAACAGGTGGTATAAAAATAGTTCGAGTAAAACATTCATAATTCATAATTCATAATTCATAATTCTTTATTCACAAGAATGCAGTAAAAGATAGTATTAAGTCATAACAAAAGATTCTGTACATTCTACCATAACAATTTAAATACATGAATTTAAAAAGAAAATTGAAAATACGATTATTTGTGTTGCTATTAAGTTCATATACAATGTCAATTTAATGTCAAATATAATAAAAGAGATGACACAATAATTAATAAATTACACAATTTCATTTATACACATAAATCATAAATTAATAATAATAATAATAATAATAATAATAATAATTAGTCCAATCAATCCTATAAATTATATTAATCTTTTGTGCGCAAAATATTCATTCATATTACAAAAACATTTTTCTATTAGCCATAATGTCAAATTTCTTTTAAATACTTTGAAAGGCAAGTTCTTAAATTCGTCTGGTAAAAAATTGTAAATTTTTATAATCTGTACAAATGCGTTGTCCTTATATATATTTAAGTTACATAACGGAAAATAGATTTTAAATTTATGCCTTTCGTTTTTTCGTCCTAAATCCGTTTCAGTGGGAAATTTCAGTGGGAAATATTCAGGGTGTAACTTTACAAAAATACATGCTTCCTTTATATACATGCTAGTGAGGGGCAGTATCTTAAACTTTTTGAACAGCGGCTTACAACTCTCTAGAAAACCTGCTCCAGCGATTGCTCTAACACATTTTTTTTGTAAACGGAACGCTTTATCAATATCTGTAGAATTTCCCCATAATATAAGCCCATATGATAGTACCGATGACACATATCCATGGTAAGCACTCAGGGCTGCTTCTGTACTTACTGTCTGCCGTAATCTTTTAAGGGCGTAAACGAATCTATCTAGCTTTGTGCATACATATTCTACTTGTTCTTTCCAGTTGCAGTATTTGTCCAACATAACGCCCAGAAATTTAGTTGAGTTAACTTCCTCAATTATTTTTATGTCCTTATAATAAATATTTATGTCGAATTTTCGAAAATAATATTATGTAATTCATGCACATCTGCAGAAAAACGGTAGATAATTTCTGTGGTGTTTAAATTTTTAGCGAAAATGCCAAGTTTTAAAACTGGTCTGGAATGAATTATGTTAGTTTTTCAAATCTTATACCTGACTACCTAGATATAAAAATAACCTAACCTTATACACGGGACATCAAAATTAAATATAATCAATATTAACTAGGTAGGACCTATCAGAGAAGTTGATTCCTATGCAAATCGGGGACCTAAGTAGTTTCAGAGTAGACAGAATTATAGAGTATGCCGGCTTAGAACTGATGTTGAAATTTTTAAATTTGACGTATTATGACGAAAATCGTCGCTAGGGTTGTTAACTTGTTACCTACGAATTTAAAACTATGACATATTCGCTGGACGTGTTCCTCTTTGGTCGTATTGTTGTTTGTGTTTAGCAGGCACTCGCTGGCGTAGCCGTGGTTTAAGCTCACGTGATCCCGCGGCCCGCCTAGGGCAAATAGTGGAGTGCCGCCGAGTTTTTAGTGGGTAGGGGCTGCGTCCACTACCATCTTTCGGGCGCAGCAGAGACCCACATACTTGCGGGCAGGACCTCCATCCCCCGCAAGATGCTTAAAAGCATTTTCTCGGCGAAAAAAAAAAAACATTCCGTTCATAATCCTAGTGAAACCCGACGAATTTGACAGATATTGAAACCTGTCCGTTTCTTTGCAGTCGAACTACTGGTAGTTATGTCTATTGTGGTAGTTTGGTTGCGTTACGTCAAACCCAGCTGACAGATCACAATTAACATTAAATTGACATATTCGACCAAATAACGGGTCTTACCGCTTACGGTATTAATTACGGCAAAGCAATCATAGATCCTACTATCAGAGACCACTACTACTTATATTATAATATTATAAAGGCGAAAGTTTGGATGTACCTATGTACTATATAATATTGATGTATGGATGTTTGTTACGCTTTCACGCAAAAACTACTGAACGGATTTTAATGAAACTACAATAATATAGCTTATACTTACATCAGAATTACACATAGGCTACAATTTTAACCGACTTTCAAAATGTGTGTGTGTGGAGGTGTAATGTTGGTTTTTTAATTTTGAACGATTACTCCGCCGTTTGTGAACCGATTTTCTTTTCTTTTTCGTTTGGTGTATATGTTATTATCCCAATTTGGTACCATATTCATAAGAGTGGTGAATGCTGATGAAGGGATCCATAAGAAATCGAGGGAACTCCTCAAAATGTATATGTAAACATGTGGTGACTTCGGTTTCGTGAGCAGTATTCTAAGCATATGCTTACCAACAAGTAAAATTTTGCACCAAGGTGTATTATGGTTCGGGAATCGTAAGGTGCTGAGAGACTCGTGACTCTTTATAGATACAAGTTTGGGAGTTTCGACGTTGTCTTAAGAACGGAAAGTATATTATAGCTACTATTCAACATACATGAATCATCATCATCATTACTACCATAATCCGTTATAGAACCATGTATCGTCCCATTTTGACCCTATTATTGGTACTTTTCATAGTATTTTATTATATATCACTTAAACCGCGGATAACACCGCGGGGCACAGCTAGTTATACTATAATTACGCGTATATTTTTATGGAAAATACATCTATTTACCTCGAGGTCAGGACCTTTGAGCAGCTGAAATTTTCTGACAGGTCACATAATGCTCTATAACTAGGATTGGACTCCAATTTCATGGACACGTAGAACCCATAAGTGGACACCAAGATGCCAAAAACGCACGCCGTCACTATACTGGTATCGATCAGTAGAGATCTCATGATTCGATAAAAAAAATCGAGTGCCTTTGATCACCCCAGAAAGTCTTGCGTCAATCCTTAAACAAAAGAGTAACAACTTTTAAAAAATATTTACCATGAAATAAAAATTAAGATATTTAGATTTTAGTTATACACGGTGTAACAAAACATATTATTGATAATACTTTAGGGTTTGTACGTGTTCCTTGTAGAGAGTTCACTGTGAAGTTCGCTGAACAAGCATTTTTTTAGGATTTTTTTTAGATTTCGCAAGCACTCCTGTTTCATGATTTTTTTTTCATACAACGGTGAAAAAAAAATGACTCTTTCAGCGCTGCTATTTTCACAGCGAACTCCACACAGCATAACTGGTGAGACTGTTCAATACTCGGGGACGTGCTATTTGGCTATTATATTAGTTGAAAAAATATATAAAAAATAATATCAATTGATTACTGAGTAAATGTAGCTTAAAGTTAAATAATTATTTAGCCAACGCATGGACACCGTGCGAGTTAGGGGTAGCGCGCGCCCCGCGCCGGCGCATAGTAATTTACTAAAGTGTCCATGATTCATTTATGTAAGTAAAGGGAAATTTGGACAAAAATTAAGTACCTAATTTTATTACATAATTTATAATTATAATGAGAATCGAGTACCGAGTACTCTCCTTAAGTATCGATCATGTCTCACCAGTCATGCTGTATTTAAGCACCTACCCATACATACCCTAAACAAAACTAAGTGATAATCCTTTAGGGCCTAAAGGATTATCACTTAGTTTTGGTACACCTTATAGAAATAGTAAATAAAGCAATATTAAGGGCCTGTCCACATCTCCACGTCGTTTTTTTATTCCTCAGTTTTTAACAATAGCAAAAGAAGAATACGTATTGTGCGGTCCACATCTAGATCAGTAGTGAAGAATGTAGCAGACAGCAGTTTTACGAGGCATGGCGACGTACAATGTTGCTATATCGTGATGTGTATTCTACGTTACGTTAACGTAAATTTGCACGTCACGTCAACGTGCCGTGCCACGTTACCGCACCGTTCCACGTTGACGAGGACGTGACGTGGAGATGTGGACAAGCCCTTAGGCTGATTTTAGTGTCGCGCTGACAGCTCAACGTAGGCGCCGCACTGGCACCGAAATATTGGGTTGGGGAAAATGTTTCTTAGCATTTTATAAACAAATTACGAATAATACAAACTAAGGAAAAGTAACTCCGTCAAAAAACATGCTCCACAATACTTGTCAAAAAAGTTTACCTTATGGTGCCTTCTCACGGCGCGTATTATCGCAAACCGCACCGCGCCCGCTCGAGCCACGCGCCGTGTGAAGGGGTGGCTCGGGCTGGCTCGAGCAGGCGCGTTTAATATCACGCGCCAGCTCGAGCCACGCGCCCTAAGGAAGTGGTGGCGTGGTTGCGTTCCCACGGCGCGTGCTACCACGAGCCGCGCCGCGCCCGCTCGAGCCACGCGCCGTGTGAAGGGGTGGCGCGGCGCGGCTCGTGCAGGCGCGTCCCGATCCGATTAAAGTCGGTAACTTCAAAGACGCGGCTTGAGCAAACAGGCGAGCACGAGCCACCCCTTCTCACGGCGCGTGATATCACAAGCCGCGCCACGCCGACAAAAATTCAAGTAAAATGAAACTTTATTAACACGATAATAGATATCATTTTGCTCTAAGTCACTTCGTTAAATAAATAAATTTTAATAAAATGCAACTTTATTCACTAGGCAACTAGGCTGCATTTCAATCTATGCCGCTAATTTTATTAAATTAAAATTAAAATGTAATTCATTTATTTGATAACACTTTTGACGTGGGAGAGCCATGCTTCGGCACGAATGGGCCGGCTCGACCGGAGAAATACCACGTTCTCACAGAAAACCGGCGTGAAACAGCCAAGCGCTGTGTTTCGCCGAGTGAGTGAGTTTACCGGAGGCTCAATCCCCTACCCTATTCCCTTCCCTACCCTCCCCTATTCCCTTCCCTTCCCATCCCTACCCTCCCCTATTACCCTATTCCCTCTAAAAGGCCAGCAACGCACCTGCAGCTCTTCTGATGCTGCGAGTGTCCATGGGCGACGGAAGTTGCTTTCCATCAGGTGACCCGTTTGCTTGTTTGCCCCCTTATTTCATAAAAAAAATGGTGCAACAAACATATTTTGTAGAGTTCAATGGTCATCGTTAAAGTTACTGCTAAAATAAACCTTAAATGTAGAAATAGTACAAAAAATTTGATTTGAAAAATATTCAATGAATTGAATTTCATGTGATGTGATGATATATTAAAATAATAATATGAATATGTAAAAGAATAAAAAAATTGATGTAATGATAATATATTAAAATAAAATAATAATATGAATATGTACAAAGAATAAAAAAAATCTACTTAAAATAATTTATTACACCAAAAAAGATTGTATCCACTTTCCAAATTTTGCCGCCCTAGGAATTTTTTTTGCCGCCCGACTGCCCCTACCCCTAGTGTACATCCACCACTGAAAATTGGAGCACTAGTTTTGTTACGCTACGTACTACGTACTAGTTGGTACTATTAATATAATATTGTTAGGAGTTATTCCAGAATAAGCCCCGCCCATTAGCACTTGTAGTGGGATCGCTCCCCTTCCCTTGTCTTCGGGCTATAAAACAGGGCGTCAGCACGCAAGATCCACCATCTATAAACTTATGAAGGCCGGACTACCGGGGTTCCTTGTCCGGGTCGTGGCCTCCTATCTGTCCGGGAGGACATTCAGGGTTCGAGTGGACGGAACCCTCTCCGAGGAGCACCCCATCAGCGCTGGAGTTCCCCAGGGTGGAGTCGTATCCCCTGGGCTTTATAACTTCTACACCAGCGACGTCCCAGCTGACCCGGGGACCATCACCGCCCTGTACGCGGACGACACCGCCTACCTCGCGACATCCATGTCGCTACCGCACGCCGCCGTCAAGATCCAGAGGACGCTGGACCTCCTCCCTGACTGGCTGAGCAAATGGAGACTGTCAGTTAACGCTGCCAAGTCCCAGGCGCTCGCCGTGTCCAAGAGGAGGGTCACTATGGCTCCTCTGAAGATCGGCGACGGCGAAATCCCATGGCGTAACACCGCCAAGTATCTCGGGGTCACTATAGACCGCCGCCTCACCATGGGCGAGCAATGCAAACAGGCCGCAGGCGGCGCTAGGGCAGCTGCCGCCCAACTCCGCCCCCTGTTTGCCGCCCCCACGGTGCCCCTCAACATGCGACTGGCGCTCTACAAAACGTACGTCCGGTCCCGCCTTACGTACGCGGCCCCAGCGTGGTATCAGCTGCTGCCTGTGACGCGACGCAAGTCGCTCCAGCGGCAGCAAAACCGCGTGCTGCGCCGCGTCGTCGGTGCGCCGCGCTATGTGCGCAACGCCACCATCGCCCGTGACCTGCGTGTGGAGAGCGTCGAGGAGCATGTTGCCAGGCTGGCCTCCAACCTGTTTTCCCGAGCTGATGCCTCGAGCCTGGTCGAGCTGGAAGACCTGGCTCCCTGGCACGCTCGGCCCCCCGACCAGCGTCTACTGCCCCGAGATACAACCTTCGACGAGGGAGGCAACCTGCGCCGTCTGCAGCCGCGCCGTCCCCGAAGAGGAGGAGCCGTGCGGAGAGCGCCATAGCGCCCCGCACCACACCATCAACCTGACGATGGGTTCCCCCATCGCCCACCGCCCCCGCGCTGGGCACTAAACCCCCAACGTGGCCCCCTTTTTCACCGTGACACCAGGGGCCTGGCGAGTGGCAGCCCTATTGCCATTACCGCCGACCCCTCGGTGTCCTTTCCCCCCTCGGCATCCAATGCCAGGGCTCCGGGAAGTTCTCTTTCCCCTTTTCCACTTTCCCAGCTCGGTCTGGCCCACAGCGTAGTGGAAAGACGGCGCGCGTGGGAGTGGTCCCATACACGTTATCTCCGCTCCAGGGCGGGGACCCTCGTGCGCCGCCGGGACCCTACCTGTCCCGGCCGAGTTCGGCTTTCCGGCCGTTAACACCTCCTGGTCGTACCAGGCCCCTGGGTTTTTCCCCGCGTTACCGCGGGGTTTTGTCCCAAAAAATTTTAGTCTCTCTCCGCGCACCCGGCACCATACCGGGTGCGCAACATACAAGAAGGAACTTCACATGAAGAGGGGCTTAGCCCCTGGGCATGTTTCCCCACCCAGGCCCACAACCAGGGCCAGGTGTGAGATGACGTAGCCGAGAGCAAGATCCACTTTGGATTAGCTCGGCTGTCGTGTGGTGCGGACGTGTTTTCGTTTGCTCGCGAGTGAGATCATTTACGCCCATACGCACCTGGTGAACACGCTCATACATTTGTTTGTGCGCTATCCAGTTAACGCTCGGACCCCGCTTATTTTAATCGCGTAGTGTTGTGTGTGTTCCTGCTCTCCTATTTTGGTAAGTTACCATCGCTGCGTGCGGCTCGACGAAGCTCCGTGATCAGCCGTACCCACTCAGTGTAACCATAGGACCAGGAAGACAACATCGCTACTACGGATCAGTTCCCCGCTTCTTTGAAACGGGTACTGTATCCGTCCGGCACCCAGCCCACAACCATTCTCCGACGTACCGAGTCCCAGTTAGGTACTGTCAGAGGGGTCGCGTACACAGCCGTCCATCAGTGATTCATTCATAATCAGTGTACCAAATAATGAATCCCTAGGAGCCGTACCCTCTCAGTGTACCAGTCCAATAGCCAGCCATGGACCATAGACCCCCAGCTTCGGCAGAGGACAAGCCAAGGGCGGAACGGCACAGAACCCAATCTGTGTCGTCCACCCGCAGCGACTCCTCCGCCTCCAGCCTCCACCAAGCTGCTTCCCAGCAGCCGTTTCATCCCCTGGCCGGAGTCACTTACTCTCCCACGGCCACCTACGTAAGCCGCAAAAATACCGGCAGCGCGGATGTACCTCGAGGCGAGGGTCCGTCGGCATCGAGGGGAGGGGACCTTCCGATCCCCACCCCCGGATGTCCCCCGACGCCCCCCGCAGTCGACGTCCTATCTCCCTCGCTCCGTAATAGCGCAGCCACCGACCATACAAGAGCCACGTTGCAGGCCATCAAGGCCCAGTTAACTCCTGATGCATACAGCCAAGTCCTGCATATTTACCAGGCACAAGGCCTCCTTCCCAGAGACCCACGCGACCGCAGGGACTCCACTTTGAAAAGGCCTCGCACTGAGGACCCAGTACATTCCCTTCCCCCGCAAAAGCGGAACGACAAGGGCATCCCCGCCCCTCCTCCCTCTACTAGCTATGCAGCAGTAGCCCAATCGCAGCCGCAGTCCTCCCAGCCCATGGACACGGCCGAAAATAGACCCGCATCTGGCACGGCAGGCCAAAAACCCAAGCCGAAGCCACGTTATCCCCCACTCATAGTGGAGCACCTCCCAAACTGGACGAGACACTTTTCCGCCCTTAAGGATATCCTAGGGCGAAACCCAAATGGCCGCCCCTTTGGGAAAGGCATTCGCTTCTCCCCCTCGGATGAGGAGGAATATCGTACCATCCAAAAATACCTCACGCAAATCGAGGCCACTGAAAAAATTTCGTGGTTCTGCTATTCCCTACCTGCAGAACGCAGCTTTAAGGTCGCCATTCGCGGCCTCCCCGCCGATACCCAGCCCGACGACATTACGGAGGACCTCGCACTGCAGGGGTTCACCGCGGAATATGTTCGGCAAATTAAAGCCCGCAAAGGCCGCCCAGGATGCATTTTCCTCGCCATCCTTAAGAAAACGGCAAACGTCGCCAAAATCTACGAAGTTGACGAGATTCTAGGTATGGGCGGAATTATTATTGACGCCTGGAGGAGCAAAAAGGGCCCCGCCCAGTGCCACAGGTGTCAAAAATTCCGCCACTCCAGTGCCCACTGCCATAGACAGCTCGCCTGTGTCCGGTGTAGCGGCGAGCATGTGGCCAAAGACTGCCCCCTCCCAGCGGACGAAGCGCCCATTTGTGCCAACTGTGGCGGCCCCCATCCGGCCAATCACACCAGATGTCCAGTCTTTATTCAAGAGTCAAAAAATAAGAACCCCGGGCCAGTAGCCCAATCGGCTGTCCTTAAACCCAAACGCCCGACTGAGCAGACGGGCCCCTCAATCGCCCCGGCCCAGATCCCGCCCACCGAGTCTCAAGGCCAATCCCTAATGGCCAAGGCCAACGACCCCAAGCCTCGCTCTACCACTAAGGCTAGAGGCAAGGGCAAGGGCAAAGGGAAGAAACCTAAGTCTTCCTCCCAGCCCCCGTCAATGCCCCAAACCCCCGTTTCCGCACGCCCGGCATTCCACGCCGTCATCACCCCGGCCGCCGGACCTAGCGCCCCTAATAGTTTTCCCGCCACCCCGAAGGCGGTGACCCTACAAACGCCGAAGCCCAAGCGTAGGCAATCGCAGCCAGCGCTAGATGATAATTTCTCGCAGCTCCTCAATGAGGGCTGCGATTTTGTCAGGAGAGTTTGCACTGAGGTCCAACAGAGGGGCCCGGACACCCAGGCCATCATGGCGCTGTCGGCAGCCCTTCAGCTGCTGACCACAATCATTTCCCAATGGAGCCGTTAAAGGTCCTCCACTGGAACGCGAGAGGGGTGAAAGGAAAGATCTCCCGTCTCCGTCTCACGCTCTCCTCCCACGACATCGATGTCGCCCTCATAAATGAGACTCACCTCACCCCAAACATCCCGGTCAAAGTGCCGGGTTATCACGTCTACCGTCTCGACTACGTCACCGACCCGCCGTCCATTGCAAAGAGAGGGTTAATGATATGCGTGAGACGGAGAATCATTCATCAAATCCTGCCCGACACAAACACTGTGTCCATACAATCACTAGGCATAGAACTTCTATTCGAAGGGCGCCCCCTCACAGTCTTCGCAGCCTATAAGCCCCCTACCAATAGGCTGAACGTCGCCGACATTCACCAGCTCTTGTCCAAAGAGCCAGCTGTTATAGCCGGCGACCTCAATTCCAAACACCCGGCCTGGAACTCCACCCACACCTGTCGAGATGGTAGGATCCTACATAGGGACGCAGAAGCGCATAATTACGAGGTCTTGGGACCTGCAGCCCCGACCCGCTATCCCGACGACGCTAGAACGCCCCCGGAGGTCCTTGACATTGTCGTTTGTAAAGGCCTCCCGAGCGGCATTACACAGGACGTCCTACCTGACTGTTTCCAGTCTGACCACTACCCGGTCCTGCTGCACTTGCACGGGAGCCCAGCCTCTCTACCCCCCCCACCACGTAGGCCCAGAACAGACTGGGAAAGGTTCATGGAGTACTTACACAACAATACTCCAACCTTCCCAGTCACCACTCCCCAGGAGGTCGACGACCTAGCCGAGGCCCTCGACGGTGCCTTCCGACTTGCCCGGGAGCACAGTGAAATCCCCGTGCCCACAGGAAGTTCCCATGGCAGCCAGCCCCTCCCGTCGCAACTCAGGGCACTCATTTCCCGCAAGAGAGCCCTGAGGAAGACCTGGCAAAGTAACAGGTGTCCCACCCTCAAAAGAGAGCTCAATAATCTCACCATTAAAATTAGAACCGAGCTCGCCCTCATCAACACCGAGCGCTGGAACTGCGTCATCGACGACGCCGCCGACAGCTGGCCCTCTCTCTACCGACTCTGTCGGAGCCTACAAAACGCCCCCACTCCAACCAGACCCCTTTTCCACGAGGACGGTAACCTCAGATATAGAGCCCAGGACCGCGCCGACATCTTCGCAAGACACCTGGAGCGGCAATTCACGCCCTTTCCCTCGGTAGACGCCCAACACACCAAACTAATCGAGGACAAGGTGAGGGAGTTTAGGAACTCTACCATCCCACCGCCGACCTTCACGGCCTTTTCCCCAACTTCGGTTAGGAAAGAGCTGGCACATCTCCCCATCAAAAAGGCCCCCGGAGTGGATGCCTCTACAAATGCGCACCTCCGTCATCTTCCCCACAAGACAGTGGCAGCCATAACTCGCCTCTTCAACGGCATCATCCGCTCCGGGCACTTCCCTACCAAATGGAAGACAGGCCTGGTCACCATGATCCCGAAACCCAGAAAGGACGTGAGAAAGGCCGAAAGCTACCGACCTATCACTCTCCTCCCGTCGATTTCTAAGGTCTTCGAGAGACTGTTCCTCTCACTACTCCTCCCTCACCTCCCCCAACGTACCGAACAGTTCGGCTTCCGCTCAGAGCTCGCAACCACCCACCAGCTGGCACGTGTTATCCATGTCCTCACCGCCGCCCTGAACAAAAAAGAGGCAGCGTGCGCCGTCTTTCTAGACATGGAAAAGGCCTTTGACCGTGTCTGGCATGACGGACTAATAGCGAAGCTATTAGACGCCGGCGTCCCGCTTCACCTCGTCAGAGTGCTTCTTTCCTTCCTGACGGGCCGCACTTTCACGGTCCGGGTAGAGAACGCCCTATCTGAGATCCTCAGCATCCTGGCTGGCGTCCCCCAGGGCAGCTGCGTCTCCCCAAGCCTGTACAACTTCTACGGGGCGGACATCCCGTGTCACAAAGACACCCTACTCGCCATGTATGCGGACGATACCGCCTACATTGCCACCTCCCTAAACCGCAAGCACGCGGCCGTCAAAATTCAGAGATCTCTAGACCTCCTCCCCGGCTGGCTACAGAAATGGCGACTGTCCGCCAACCCAGCAAAGACCCAGGCCATAATCTTTCCCCTGAACGTCCAGGTGCCTTTCCCCCCCCCGCTCACGCTCGACGGGGTACCAATCACGTGGTCCAATACGGCCAAGTACCTGGGCGTCACCCTCGACAGCGGCCTGCACCTACACAAGCACGCGGAGGAGGTCATATCGTCCGCAAACTCGGCCCTCCTATTTCTACGCCCGGTCTTGGCGTCCCCATCGCTACCCACCTCCACCAGGCTCTCCCTCTACAAGACTTTCATCCGGTCGCGGCTCACATACGCTGCCCCGGCTTGGTACCAGCTAATCTCCAACACCAACAAGGACAAACTCCAAATAATACAAAACAAAAGTATCCGCCTCGCCGCCGGGGCCCCGCGCTACGTTCGGAACGACGTAATAGCCCGCGACCTAAAGATAGAGAGCCTCAAAGACTTCGTTGGCCGACTGGCCCTAAAACTCTTCACGAAGGCAGACGCCTCCAATCTGGACTCTCTCCACAGTCTGGCCCCATGGCATGCCCGCCCCCCCGACCGGAAAAAGTTCCCCAGAGAGAACATTCCCCCAGAGTCGGCGGACTCTGACTCCAGCGTCGATAGTGTCATAGAATAGGGCGTATCTATCGCAATCCATGAACTCTCTTCTCCCCTAGTTCTTTCGGCTAAATGTATGTGGGGGAGTATGCGATCATATCGCATACTCCCTCACAACCTAATCTCGCTAGGGCCGGAACTGGGGTAAGTTACCCCAATTCCGGGCAAGTGAGCATGGGGGAGCTTGCGATCCCATCGCAAACTCCCTCACTCAATCCATCTGCCTCGCTAGAGTAGTCATCTCTCCTTAATCTCCAATTTCAATCTCGCTAGGGCCGGAATTGGGGTAAGTTACCCCAACTCCGGGCAAGTGAGCATGGGGGAGCTTGCGATCCCATCGCAAACTCCCTCACTCAATCCATTCGCCTCGGTAGAATACTCACTTCTTCCTACTCTCCAATTTCGGCCAAACGAGTGTGGGGGAGCCCGCGATGCAATGTCGCGGTCTCCCCCACCTCGCCACTCGAACACCAAACCTCAAATGTAGAACGTGGGAGTGGGAGAGTTTGCGACCCACGTCGCAAACTCTCCCACCTCACCAATCAAATTCGCTAGGTTCTTAGCTGTAGGGCCTTAGCTCCTCGTGATATCCCCTTAAATGGTATTTTATTTTATTTTATTTCATTCTATTTTACTTTATTTCATTTTATTTTTATTTTATTTTAATCTCTTCCTAAATTAACTCCTTAAAAATTTTAACCGCCAGAATACCTCCAAATCCCACCGAAAGCAGCCGCCGCAGACGCAGAATACGCCGCACTCTACATTCAGCATAACAGCAAGCGTGCCCCCCTGACTCTACCTGCCTGAAACGTCGCCCCATGTCGCTGGCAGCCTCCGCTGGGCCTTCCCCGGGTAACCGGGGATCTCACCTGGTGGGGTGGACCGCCAGGGGTGCTTCGGGTGGGTCAGGAAGGGCTGGCAGCGCTGATGGCAGAGGTGACTCTACCGGTCACCCAACCTAGGGACTCGTCCCGCCCCAAATACCGCCTCATCTTTATGAGGTGCGGCAGATCCCTCGGGCAGGGGGCCTAGCCCCGGAACCGACTTCCCATTTCTCCCCCTGGGGGAAGTGAGAGACATCCCACCACGAAGAAGATCCACTTTTTACTTCGGGCCCTCTTGCTTGCAGCTCTGCTGGTTTAACTGTCGGTGTGATTTGTAATCGTGAGTCCTATTTAAGTTTTGTCAAATATTGTGATACATGTGCTCCATATTTTATAATTTTTGTAAATAGTTTTAATTATTTGTAAGTAAATGAATGTGATTTAGCGTAATAAATATTTGTTTTTTTTAAGTGTTTTTACTTCAGGTTCCTAAAAGTATATATTCTGTGGTATAAGTAGGTATGTGACCTACTGTATATATACAAGATGTTAGTGTAAACACCGTTATCAATAATTGCCGATCCGGGCATCCGAATGGGACGGGGGGTATGAAGACGGCACTTTTTTTCGAGTTCCCAGCATTGTTCTCATAGAAAAAGTTGTTCATTTTGACGGGCTCATTTGATGATTTCAAGGATAACGGTGTTTACACTAACACACTGTATTAAAGACTCCTCCCTAGTCGCGTAAAAAAGCGATCTACAACAAATAGATCCGTTATAGCTGATAAGTTAAATATTTTGATGGCTCACCTTTATATTTGTAACACGAGTATTCGACTGACCGACATAAACACGACTGAATACTGATACAATTTGCAGGCTCTAAGTACCTCGTGTAATTAAAAGTTGTAGCTTATTATAAACAATGTAATTTATAATTATCCTGTACGTCAGTAATTATGGTAATTAATACTCCCCACACCGGTTTCGGTGACGGTGGCCAGTTTCATTGAAACCAGACCAGGTACGTTTAAAAAGGAGTAATGTTATAGTGCCCAAGTGTGTGCGCAGTACACAAGAGCACTCTCTATTCCTTTACTCTCATAACCCAGTGGGACGGAAGACCGACACGACTGGCGAGAGATCAGGCGCAGGACCGACTTTTTACATGCCCATCCGACGCATGGATCATCTTACTTGTCAGACAATCAGGTGATCAGCCTGCATTGTCCTAACCAAACTTGGAAATAACATGTTTCCAACGCGGGATTCGAACCCACGACCTCCGGAGTCGAGAGCGACGCTCTAACCACTAGACCACGGAGGCGTTAATTATGGTAATTATGGTAATTATTGTCATCACAAAGATTGTGCCGATGATTTTGTCTGTGTTATGGCTGGTTTACACGTGTTAAGTTGATAAGTATTAAACGTAATTTTAAATTATTTATTGCATGTAAACACACAATTTAGTAGCAAGTAGCAAGTTAAAATTTAGTTAAGTAAGTACAAGGAAATTAAAATTTTGACTATTTTCTGTTAAGTTGGCAGGCGGGGCTTGTCACTTGACACATTTCGGGCAGGCACTTCAAATTAAGTTAAAATTTAGTTGACTACTTATTAACTTAATAAACCAGCCATTAGGCTGCGTTTCCACCAGAGCTGAGTGGAGAGAAATGTGTTTTTGAGAACCAATAGCATCGCCGCGCTGAGCGATGTCATTGCAAAGTCATGTCAATGAAGCGATTCTATTGGTTTTCAAAAACACATTCCTCGCAACACAGCTCCGCTCAGCTCTGGTGGAAACGCAGTCGCAGCCTTATGGCTGGCTTACATTATTGCAATCCAGCGCTAGATTGGATTACTGGATTGGAATACCGAATAATGTAAGTAAAGCCGCTATAAAAGCCGAAAATGTAGGCGGACAAATTTTCCTCCTTTTGATTCCCAACCTTATTTTTATTTCACGTAGTTACTTAAATTAATAATTATTATTATCCAATGATGAAAAACATCCCTTTACAACAATATTAATAAATAAATATAATAATATTTTCATATATACAAGGCTACAAAACTAAGTGATAGATAATACTTAAGGCTGTTCCTTATTTGCTGTTCACTTTGAACATAGCAGCGCTGAAAGAGCAAATTTTTAGGGTTCCGTACCCAAAGGGTAAAAACGGGACCCTATTTCTGGCTACTCACTTCGATGTCTGTCCGCCTGCGGTCTGTCTGTCTGTCTCCACCCTGTAACTCAAGAACCGCTATAGCTAGACTTCTGAAATTTTCACAGTGTGTATTTCTGTTGCCGCTATAATAAAACATACAATACTAAAAACAAAATAAGATAAATATTTAAGGGGGGCTCCCATACAACAAACGTAGGTAACTAAAAACTAAAAAGGGTAAAATTATTATTTTTTAACAAAAAATTAAAACCGACTTCCAAGGTAAAAACAAAAGTAATATTCTTAAAAATAATTTAAAAAGAATCAAATAATTCTTATTCCTTGTTATAGTGCCGTCTTCAGACTTCGCCTAAACCTCAACTAAGTATTTCTGTACTCAATCTTCATGCTTTTGAAGTCGGTACCAGCTTATCTTAGCGTAAGTTCTATCATCTATGTCAAGGATCTCAGAAGTCAGAACTTTTCCGGGTTGGTACCGACTTCAAAAGTACGAAGATTGAATACAAAAATAGTTGAGGCTTAGGCGAAGTCTGAAGACGGCACTATAATAAGGAATAAGAATAATTTGATTTTTTTTAGATTATTTTTAAGAATTACTTATTTTTTGTTTTTACCTTGGAAGTCGGTTTTAACTTTTTGTTAAAAAATAATAATATTGTTTGTGATTTATGGCCAAGCGCCCGCGCGTCATGAATTTTTCCATACCAAGATGGAAAAAAAGTTACCTACTCTTTCAGGGCTGCTTTTGAGTTTGAGTTGAGTTTGTGTTTATAATACTACCTATGTTGCCTATTTGCCCCCTTATTAATAATAATAAACGCTGTATAAGCTTTGAATAGTTAGACAGTGTCTTGTATTCTTCAATCCAATTAAAAATGACAGGAACAAAACACTGTATAACTATTCAAAGCTTATACTATAAGTAGCTTATACAACGTTTATTAGTAAGGAGGTTGGTCTATATAAAGACTATAACTAAGCAAACCCGGAAGGTCTTTGCGACAGGCAAATTCTCTTTTCCCTCGTATTGGGGTAGGTAAATTATTTTGTCTCCCTTCTTTAAAGACACACAAATTCTCTACAATGTAATAGCTGTGCAACTTAGGTATAGGTACTTATCCGTCAGTAAAGTCTAAAATAAATTTTAAAGTGATAAAAGTTGAAAAAAAGACAAATATCGGAGAATTAAAAGAAACTGATAAAATCTTACATAATAAACTGACTTTCAGTACGACCCCCACATAATATTATGTAAGATTTAATTAACCAAAACTCAAAAGACGTTGAATTTATATTAATTTTGATAAGATTACATAATACATAAAATACTGCGCTTATTAATTTAATTTCATTAATTTCGTTCCTTACTTAAGCTCGACCTTAACAAAACATTCACAATTATTGTTAATCCCTTTCAGTTCAAATATCCTTGCATTTTTTTGAGGATGGAGATTGGAGATGTTCTCGAAATTACATTGTAATTAATTTACAATTTGTATAGAACAATAAAGTAAGTAATACCTAGTTAAAAAGCGATAATTTTATTTTAACCACATATATTTTGTGCCTTAAAAACTGCTAATCAAGAAGGGCCACCCCTAATTACTGTTCTCTAACGACACTTTTCAAGATGGCATTCTGACTTCTAATTTCGAACGTGTGCTCTTTTACTGCAAAATTTCAAAAGATACAAGTGCAGATTTTATATTTGAAAGAAAGAAAGAAATAAACTTTATTTGGTAAACAATACAAACAAAACTAAACAATTAAAAACATTTCAACACCTTTACCAAATACTTAAGTGCTTACTCAGCATGTGTTGCGACCATAGTCTTTTCAGTAGGTAAGCGCAGTACATTAGATCCAATAGACAATTTAGTCACAAGGACACAGTCCATAAATTCTTTAATTTCTTGAAATTATTCAAGCCGACTTTAAAGTTCAATCGAAAGTAGTTAATGGAATCAGGTGTTACTTTGCGGAAATCCATAGTTTAAATTTAGTTTGTTATTTTTTTAGCAATATTCCGCGAAAACAACTTCCTAAATTTAAACTATGGATTTCCGCAAAGTAACACCTGATTCCATTAAAGGTGGAAGTTGTTTTCGCGGAATATTGCTAAAAAAATAACAAACTAAATTTATTCAATCGAAAGGTTTGCTAGCCGTTTTTTTTTAATAGCGCCATCTAGAGTTTGTTTGATAAAACTGAAAATTATAAGGCCTCTGCTATCGCCCAATAGATGACGCTTATACTATTGTGATGTGTTATAGTAAAGCGAGAAAGAGATATCGCTGCGTCATCGATGTCCATCGATGTCACGTTTGTCTCTTTCTATCAATGTCAAATCAATTTTTGAATATGGCAGTCTTAAAGGGTTGCTATACTATTACAAAATAATTTTTATTCAATGCATGAAAGACAGCTAAACTATGAAGGTTCACCGTTCACCGCATGAACTCATTGTGTAGGTATATTCAAAAATAATTATTATACTTATATAATATTATGTTATCTTGTTTTAAACCAAATGAAAGGAAGTCCCCATGACCTAAAACAAAATATGAACTATGAATCCATGATTATGATGACCATGAAACTCAACTTATAAATAATTATATAGTCTGTCAAGAAAGGCGGGAAAATTTTTAAATGAAATAAAAAATATGAAAATGTACAATATTTAAAATGTAATAAGCGTTCTCTGTGAAAATACAAAGAAAAAATACACCATATTAATAAGCGTGATTACGTTAAGAAAATTTTCCCGCCTGTCATGACTTTCTTGACCGACCTTTGAGTTTTTCATCATTGTGACCGACTATAATTTATTTTATGAAAACAAATATTTTAAAATATAAAATATTTCCTTTGTCTTTGAACAAACTGAATTTAAAAAAAAAACACGTATTTTCATGTTGGTAGCATTGAAATAGTTCACCCTCGCGACCGCAGCGAGCGTTGGCATCGTTCAACACCTTTCATTGTATTGACTATTGACTGATTCTGGACACAGAGAATAATGTATAAATCTAATTTATCCTTTTATCGTTTTAGTTATCTTTAGAATATATTGTAATATAACCTAGTTTAAGTGTAATTATGCCTCCGTTTACGTAAAAGTGATAGAAGACAGCCCGTCGAGTGTTACGCGGCCATTTTACTTGCAATGCGGCAACGGTATACGATCCGCCATTGGAAACGGCTAGTGTCTTTTTCTGAGTGTACAATTTGTATTTTGTCGAATTTCTCGACATAGAATCATCTAGTAATCATGTGTGATAAAAGTGTAGTGCGGACTTTAGTGTAGTGAAGCACGGTGGTCGGGTGTTTCGAATAATGTGCGAACGATGGAAAACGAAGTAAAGCAGCGCAATCAGAGAAACAGGCGAAGGGAGCGGGCACAGCGCATGCAAGCACAGCGAGAGAGCAAAGTCAAAGATGGGGACAGCGGCGAGGACGAGTCTCCCGCGAGAGAAAAGCCTCCTCGTCCTCCGGCCAGGAGAAAGAAGTCCAAGGAGCCCCTCGGAGAGGAGGACATCATCGACGGTTTCGCCATAATGGCATTTCGCACGTACGAGGATCTCGAGGTAAGTGGTTCCGAATCCCGCATATCAGCGCATCACTTGCGGTTGTTTATTGCACTTTCAACGCACTTATTTATGGGCAATATTCGTTATTGTGTCACACAATATAACGTTGATTGTTTATATTTATGGCATTGTCTATAAAGTTCAATTTCGTTTATTATCGCGCTGTGGGAGTAAAGTTAATTGATCGCGAATATAACGATACCTTCGGATTACGTTATTATCATGAATAATAGTGTTTTATCTTATATGAGAGAGCCAATGGCCCGAAAGGTGCATTGACCTATTAACGAATTCGTCTCGATTGAACCATACAACTAATTTTGGCAAATTTCGGTGGGATCGGCGTAAATACTGATAAAATGTAAGGCTCAAATGTGCAGGAATGTTTCGTGATATTTGTCGGGAGTGCGCGCAGCTGACATTGCGGTGTTATAGAACCACTGCATTTAGGTCTCCCACTAAGTGTTAATTCCGTCTGAAAACTTTCGCTCGTTTATTTCCATTTTAATACATAGACGGAGTTGCTCGAAGTAAACACTAATTGTCATGGTTTAATAATTACTGCTAGCGTGAAACCCAAACAGGTTGTTGCTAATACAACATATGGAATTGTAAAACGTTTATGCAATTTTAGCTCACAATGGTTGAAAGGTAATTCTGAGGAACAGGTTCTGTTAAAATTGCGCCAATGGTGTATAACATATGGTCAATATTGTGGATTGTGTTATTGTATGTGCCAGCTGGAGAGCTTTCTTCGAGTTAAGTGAATCAGTTATTTTATTTTCATATGTTTCAAATATATACTATATCATATTATGCTAATAGAATACATAAAATTATAATGGAAGCCCTAAAAAGTTAAATTAAAATATGTGTTGCTGAATGCATTGATCAATCCTTCCACATTGTCGGAAGAGTATCTTAAGATTAATAATATCCTTTAATCATATTATCTACCTGTTAACTATGTGAATATTGTTTCATTATTTTCTTTATTCTTTGTCTTCCTTAGTAATAAAAGTATTCACTGTACAGTCTACACAAAAGGATACAACCTAAATCTCAATCTAAAAAAAATACATTCCATATTGCGGTGTTTGACTATAATTGGCGTGTTGTATTAAGTGTATGGTTTTGGCACCATTTAACAGACAAAGGCAATAACATGGATAAGTATAAACCTGGATGAATTATCTGTTAGGTCCACTTGCGCAGATCCAGATTTAAGTTAATACGGGGTTAAATAGTGTGTTGTCTCTTACATTATTCATATATTTTACGAAAGACATAATGTTTAATCCAGGGTTAACTTTAACCCAGATCTGCGCAAGTGGGCCTTAGCCTATAAGAAGTGTAGACCTTGTCTAGTGTTTCGTAGTATAGCATAATTCTTTATGTCTTTCCGGAGCTTTACACACTTTGCTCCTGAAGTATTTTTTGGCCCAGTTGTTTGTGGTTTATGGTGATCTAACTGATCTTTCCATGTTTAGATGCCTTACATCTTGTTATTTTCATCAATGAATAGGTAAATATTGTAACAACACTCTAAATAATTTTTGACTACATTTCACTGAAACTTTTATAGCTTAATGTAGGTATGCTCTATTTTAATAAAATTTGAAATAAATGTACTTAAACAAAGCACAACATGGTTATAAATTATAATTTTACCAATTAAATTGTCTCATACTTTTATCATACAAATTCGCTACAAAGTTAAACACCACATCATTATTTTTGACTGAGCATTATTTTTACTCACAATATTATGTAGGTCAATATAAAATGAACCAAAGTATTTATAGCATTATTAATATTCATTAGCTATTAGGGTATGCATTTAAATACATATTAAGCTGATTATTAGTATCAATAGGAAATTATAAACTTACTAGGTTGTAAGTTAAGAGCAATATAATAGCTTACTTTAATTAGACAAATCTATGTCTTAATGCCAAAAATTATTTTCTATTTATTTCTAAAAGCTAGAAACCGACTAAAGGTCAAATTTATTTAAATTCAGAAGTAGCTTTCACCATATCAAATTGGATATTCTGAAATAATGAATGAACAATGAAATTAAGTAGAAGTAACTAGGATAGCCTTGGTTAAAATAAGTAGATTATCTTTGACTAGTGTTACACCATTTGTGACTTCAGATAAGGTGGACTTTCCCACTTTTTAAAAACGATCTAGAAATTTTCAAGTGTAAATACTCAACACAAACATCAACAATATTTCGAACTTATAACAAAGTAATATCTTAATATTATATTATATTCTTCATAAGACTGCCTTAATTTCAGAATTCCCCATTCTTTCCTTGTCCTTAAAAAGATATGGGAATAATACTTATTTACACATACCAGAGTAGACAGAATGATAGAGTATGCCGACTTAGAACTGATGTTGAAATTTTTAAATTTGACGTATTATGACGAAAATCGTCGCTAGGGTTGTTAACTTGTTACGTACGAATTTAAAAATATGACATATTCGATGGACGTGTTCCTCTTTGGTCGTTTTGTTGTTTGTGTTTTGGCACATGCGATTAAAATTGGCAGAATCCAATTTTGAAATATTTATTTTAAATATTTAAAAATAAATTATATCAGCCAGCGCGAGGGACAATCCATTCATAATCCTAGTGAAACCCGACGAATTTGACAGATATTGAAACCTGTCCGTTTCTTTGCAGTCGAACTACTGGTAGTTATGTCTATTGTGCACATACTATTGCAATATATTGTTGGGAATGTGTATGTTATTTGTGTCTCTGTTAAAGTTTAAAAAAATCACTAGGTTCTATTTTACTTGTTCTAAATAAGTGGCCACATAGCCCTAATCATGCAGTCTTCTCAGAGTTGAGTTTCAGAGAGTTTAAAGTTTCTTACAAGTTACAGCTCTGCATTCTGAGATATTTTTAATGATAATTAAACTCCAATTTAATGTAGATTTTGATAGGTATGTGGGGCTTATGTGAAAATCTTTAATATAAAATTTACTAATTACAGGTTAAGTTATCAATATTAATTTGTCTCTGAATGCGGCAGTTACAGTATTTTCTTAGCGATTGTGTAATCCTGAAGTTGTTGGCATAAAGCAGAGGTTCCCAAACTTATTTTGTCTACTGCCTACTTTAAGAACTAATTATATTTTAGCGTCCCCATTGTTTCAATTTCAAATGCATCCTGATGAAATAAATCACCCCCCAAGCCTCTACACAATGCCCCCATTTTTTTGCCCCCGCCCACTTTGGGAAAGGCTGGCATAAAGGTTCTTAAAGACATTAAAATTGTTTATTCTATAATCAAATATTGCTAAAATTACATCATCTTAATATCTTCTTTTATTTTTGTCATTTACGCTTGCATTGGATTATGTTTATCTTGATAATTAACAGTTCTGTATTATTTATCAGCTATACAAATTGTTCAGGATCAATAAAATATTTAAAAGATAATATCTATGAAATTTGATAAAATATTAATATCATGTGCGATCAAAAGGATTTAATGCTAATTAAACTTGGCAGTTTTTAAAAGCATTTTTACAACCGTCTTCACAATACACAGTTGTTGTATGGTCAAAATTTTACTGATGAATAGCCCATACAATATGGCTATTGTGATTAATTACTAGATAATGACCTGCAACTTTGCTGCGCCAAAATTCAATTTATCGCCCGGAATTTTTCGTACCAATAATTGATCTATGTCTGTGGTACCAAAGTTATTTCCGTACCAAATTTTAGTTAAATCGATTCCAGTGGTTTGGGCGAGAAGAGGTAACAGACAGACAGACGTAAATACTTTTTCAATTACTTTACTTACAATTATAATATTGCATGATACAAATATTTCATACTAATACAGCTCCTCTCATGACCCAGCGTTGAGCTGAGGGGTAACATGAAATATTTAATTCCAAATAGTGTGTTGAAAATGTTGAGCGACAAGTTTAATATCGTATAACGCTAAAGTGGCGTCCGTGGGAAAATTCACCGCACGCCGAGCACCGAGCGGTCGACACGGTCATGCTCGCACTGTTTACCGTACAATTACGCCGAGATTGTATCTGACACCCGTTTTTGTGCGTCGATTACCGCTTTTTGCGTTACGTCGTGTTGCTAACGTTTGAAAATAATGAGATTATCGCTTGATTATTGTTTAGATTAAAACTACTAACTAGATAGTGATTATATAGTCTAATTCCGTTTTTAAACATTTTGTACGCTTTTATGAAATTTTTCTTCTATCGAATTATTCTGTTGATAAAAATCGCATTAAAATGCTTGCATAAACTTTAAAATATGTAAGTATATTTCTAACATAATATTATGTAGATAATTTTGTCTTAAAATTTAAATATAAACACCATAATCTTTCCATATAATTATTATTTTTATCCATATAATTATTATTACTCTGTGGTGTGATTTTTAATCACGCATTTAAATGTATCGTCTAAGATTTACTAAGGAAACATGAACAGTAAGAATGCACACATTTATTTTCATAAGAATTCTATAGTGTAATCAAGATCTTACAAGTCAGTGAGAATGCATACATTTATTTTTATAAGAATTTTATAGTATAATCAAAATCTCACAAGGCAGTGAATAAAATCCTGCACGTACACAATAATATGGAATCAATATCTCATGTTTTAGCGAACGAGTGCCGAACGCTCGGGTGCAGCTAGGGTTGCCAGACAGATAAACAGAAAAGCCGGATAAAGCAGCAGCTTAGCCTGCAGGGACTAGGGACCATGTATGTGTGAATGTGCGAGTGTCGGCAGTTTTGTGTATGGAAGGCGATGTATGTTAGAGACGACGGGCAGTCACTGCATGAGGCCTTGTCAGTATGTACGAGTGTTGGTTTCGGGATTATAAAAGGCCAAGTTTAATATCAACTCAGTAATGACTAACATGAGTGACTAGAGAGACTTAAGGGTCCCACACATTAACAGCCCGCCTGCAGGCTCTGGTCGGCAGGCTGCCTGACAGTCATTGACCGTCGTTACAAAATCGTCCGGGAACTGTGAATCTGTGGTCTTTTCCGATTAACGGCCAGAATGTGTCAGGCACTTTACATTGGTGACGCCGATCGTGGTTTGTCTTAAAAATTAAATATTTTTATTACAAATACGTGACAGTAAACTGTTTAGTATGACATAATGGAAGGTTCTAGAGAATTGAATCCGATGAAAGGTCTGACGAGTGACGGGGAATGTTTCGCAATTGGCTGCTATTACCGTAACTTCGGGGATACCGGATTTTTGGACAGAGATGCCGAGATTATGGTTTAATCAAGTAGAGAGCCCGCTTGCGCCGCAGAAAATGAGAGATCAGGCCAAATATGATCTTATTTTGACCTTATTAGGACGTGAAGCTCTCCGTTGAGTAAGTGATATTTTGATGTCGCCTCCAGAAAGTAATAAGTGCGAGGTACTGAAGAACCGCTTGCTGGAAGTTTATGAAGAAAGTGCCCTGAAACAGTTTCAAAAACTGGTCAGTGGCATGGAATTCGCCAGCCAAAAACCACCGCAATTATTGCGTCGAATGAGAGAATTAGAAATTAATGCCAAGTTATCCGAGGAAACTCATACGGCATTTGTATAAAAAAGCCAGAAACTAAGCTATTGAATGCTTACGGTCTTACTACAAAAGATTGAAACACCTGTTGAACAGTTGATTAGAAAAAAATTCAGTACATAATGGTCTCAAAACAACTGTTCAATTATAGATGTTTAGATCTTTTGTGGTAAGACCGTTAGAATCAAAACTCTCAATAGCAATACGTTCGTCAACGCGTGTGAAAACTTTCTGTTTTATTTTAACATCGTATCTAATATTTTTTTTACATCTTATTAGGTGTAAAACCGTCTTAAAGTAGGATCTTCATATAAATAATATCTCTACAAAAGCCGTACTCCCTTTAATTTTGCTCGGACCCGCAAGCAAAAAGCCTGACTTTATCCGGCCGCCTGGCAACCCTAGGTGCAGCGAATCTTAAAAGTTCCACCCCTATTTATCCGGTAATGTCTAGTGATGTGCCCGAGAATCCTCTTATCGCGATTGCGGTCCCGGAAAATTGGTCGTTCGATCTCATCGATAAACTGAACGATGAACGGTTCTCGTAATTTATTTGTGTTCTGATAAAAATGTGTATTATTTTAAAGTGTGCCTTGCCATAAAAAGGTTCATTTTACTCTAAGGTTTTTTATTATTGCATTATTTATTTATTTTTTAACCGTACACGTAATATGTAAAATGTTGAAATTCTCTATTTTAGTCAACCAAAACTCTAATTTTATAATGCATAAGCTGTGAGAACTCAAAATAATTCCAACTGAAAACGAAACAAGGAACTAACGCAAATAGGTATAATAAATCCCGGTGCTAAGTGACGAACGAGGTAATCGTGACCGTTGAGTCGCGGGTTCGGCCCTTTAGCCAAGCCGTTTTCTTCGCTTCTTTATAATCGCCGATTAAAATGTTTGAATTGACATGTAAAATGTTCGATGAAATAAAGTCGACATTCGACTCATGTTCAACAAACAAATCGTATGTCAATTCCATACGATTTGTTCGGCGATTCTACATATAAAGAAGGGATAAAGAAAACGTCTTGGCTAAAGGGCCCGGGACTTGAAGTTAAATTATTTGACAGCGCCTCACCTCTAGTGAATCTGCGGCGAGGGTTGGGTCGAATAACTGCGAACGACAAGCGGAACGAGCCCTCGATTGTTTTTAACGATTGTGGTCGTTTTGACCCGTAATCATTTGTGATTGGGTTAATACGACATGTTTTATTAGGCGTTAGTGTGTGCCTAATTAGCATTTTGTTCCTAACTAGCTACTATTACCGTGTGTCCATGTAAATATAATTTTAAATTTGCATTTTGTTCGTAACTACCTAGTAGCGCTACTATTACCCTGTACCGTGTGTCCATGTGCATACTATGGTTTTTCGGGATAAAAACTTCGTATGACTCTAACTACTTCCATGCTAAATTTTATCGAAATAAACTGATTTCGATAACATTTAGCTTATGTCGTTTTTTGCTTCAATAAGTTTAATTTTAACAAAGAAGTTCCACGTGTTTCATATTATTATTGTTAGGGTTTAGGTACAAACGAAATGTTACAAGGAAAATGATAGCATTCAATTTAAATAACAGTTTTCAAGGATTTTCCTCTAAAATATCAAAAATTAATTTAATATTTTCGAAATAAATATAGAATAACATAATAATTATTTTGAACAACCATATAATCCGTAATGGCAGAATCGAACTAAAATTTTGCGAAATTATTACAACTTTGTTATAATTAAAGTTGTTTTACAAGCACGATGTAATTAACAGCCAGGTTTATGTTAAAATAAATTATAAATAGATACCTTATGTGAATTAACAATTAAATAATCGGCCAAGTGCGAGTCGGACTCGCGCACGAAGGGTTCCGTACCATTATAAAGCATAATTAGGCCAAAAATTGTGTTTTATGTATGGGAGCCCCCCTTAATTTTTAATTTTATTTTAATATTATTACAAATATTGAAGTACACATATAACTTAGGATTTTGTGAAAAAGTCAAGTGCCTACCTGTTGCCATTATTGATATAGAGCAAAAAAGACCAAAAAAATCACGTTTGTTATATGGGAACCCACCTTAAATATTAATTTTATTTTGTTTTTAGTATTAATTGTTGTTATAGCGGCAACAGATATACACAATCTGTGAAAATTTCAACTCTAGCTATTACCGTTCTTGAGTAGGCTATAACCTGGAGACATACTGCAGACGGACAGACAACGAAGTCTTAGTAATAGGGTCCCGTTTTTACCCTTTGGGTACGGGACCCTAAAAACTGACTTGAAACAATATCTAAGGTATATTATATATAGGTATCCTTATCAATTATTATCATGGGACCACAAAAAGACATATAATAATACGGTAGTATTAAGAAACCTCCCCTTTTTGAAGTGGTTAAAATGTAAAGTGATACGAAGTGCATTTTATCCGGATAAGTACGGGAAAATATTTGCGGATCTCTGCAATACCCATCACTATTTACGTTGCAGCGACAAATACCTGGGAAAACTTTAAACCGCTCCGTTCGGTTTTTATTGCTTCGGTTGGAGTTTAACGCTAGATTGTCATCGGTGATTTCGAGTTTATTTTCTCGTGTTTAGAAGTCGTGGTTTATTTTTAAACGAGCTACCGAAATAAGGAGTATTAATCATCTGAGTTAGGCTGAGATTACATTAATATCTTTCTTTTTGGAATAGCCAAAACTATGTTGAAAACACTGGTTTAAATATTATATTATTTCTCTCTCTCCTCATGTTTAGTAATAAAGGTATGTTATTTTAACACATGCTTAAATTAAAGTGATTGGCTCAAATGGGCGTATTATTTGGTTTTCCTGTATTAGTTGTTATGTTAATATATCTATGTCACTAGCTCCCAATTAAAATGAGTTCCACGTGTATATCAGTAGCGAATTTAAACCGCAGTATAAACAAATTAATCAATACAGCTTCCGCAAATATTTTCCAAGCGCCATATTTATAATGGGTAGCAATAATTTAATTATGTATACTTTGGTGAGGGAAGCAAACAATGCATCAAACCCACAAGCGTGGCGAGTGGCGACGCATTACTCGAGGTTTGCAGAAAAATCGCTTTGTCCCGCCGCAGGGGGAGGCCGAGTTGTAAAATTCAAGAGCTGCTCGCAGTGCTTCAAATGTAAATGCAAATATGCCAGTTCAAACGACGTATTGATTTTTTTTTATGAAATTAGGGGGCAAACGAGCAAACGGGTCACCTGATGGAAAGCAACATCCGTCACCCATGGACACTCGCAGCATTAGAAGAGCTGCAAGTGCGTTGCCGGCCTTTTAAGAGGGAATAGGTTAATAGGGGAGGGTAGGGAAGGGAAGGGAATAGGGGAAGGTAGGGAAGGGAAGAGAAGGGAATAGGGTAGGGGATTGCCTCCGGTAAACTCACTCACTCGAACACTGCGCAAGCGCTGTTTCAAGCCGGTTTTCTGTGAGAACGTGGTATTTCTCCGGTCGAGCCGGCCCATTCGTGCCGAAGCATGGCTCTCCCATTTATTATTGATGTGTGAGTGTGACTTTTTAAATGTGTGGCCTAATATTTCTCGCATCGTTGCGCTGATGCACGTATCGCACAGAAACCGTTAATTTTTTAGCAATATTACTCGACGAGCTTTCGCCCGCGGCTTCGCCCGCGTTAAGGAGTATTATTATATACAAACTTTCATCCCCTATTTTAACCCCTTGGAGGTGGTATTGATCAAAATCCTTTCTTAGCGGATGCCTACGTCATAATATCAATCAATTCAGCAAATGAATTGTCAAAAGTGTCAAACTGACAAATGTCAAATTAGTACGAATTACTAGATATGAATTGCAAGCAGACTTGCATTTAGCGATTTTAAAAGAATGAATCATACTATGATTCATAATATGATTCTTCAAAGAGACCATTTCAGCCCCGACGTACTCGTGTTTTCAAAAACTTTCAAGAGGAATTTTCTGACACTTCCCTACCTACCACCTGCCACAAGGCGGAGCTATGTAGCAATATTAGGATCTTGCGTGTCGTGTCAAACAGATACCATAATATTAGGTACGAGCTTTTGCCCGTGGCTTCGCTCGCGTTAAGAAGTATTATTATTTACAAACTTTCATCCCCTATTTTAACCCCTTGGAGGTGGAATTGATCAAAATCCTTTCTTAGCGTCGTAATGTTATACGTCATAATGTCTACCTGCATGCCAAATTTTAGCCCGATCGGTTGTGCGTTGATAGATCACCATGTCAATCAGTCACCTTTGAGTTCTATATATATAATATAGATATAGAAATACAATTTATACACCTATGTAAGGACTGAGGACTGAGGGCCAGGCCACAACACTGCGTCGCGTCGCAAAAAAATACATTGCTTTTCAAAGGTTGTTCTTGCGATACGACGTCGCAACGCAGTGTTGTGGCCTGGCCCTGAAGGATGACCGAATGATATAATCAAATAACTCCCTAACTCCTAAGTATGCCGAATTTGATCCGAATCGGTTCAGCGGCTTAGGCGTGAAGAGATAACAGACACCGTCACGCTTTAATAATATTAGTATGGAATTCTGGGTCGCTAAATTATTTATTTTGTTGCTACGGACATGCAACTACGAGGAAGATGTAGCTAAATATAAATGGTTAAAATGTAAAAATCCAAAAACCAAATAAACAATAAAAAAATGTATAGGGAAAAATTGTTTTATTAAGCAATTTTTCAACAAAATTTCAACAACAACTACATCAACAACATCAACAAAAATTGTCAGTTCACGACTTCTCTCCAAGTCGGCGGGGTTACAATAAATGCAAATCCAGCTTGTTTATATGCATGGATCTAATGTACCGTTTGTCGGCCTAATGGTGATTTTTATTTTAAACGCACTTCAGAGTAATGGACTGCGTGTTAAGATTAATGTATTGTTTAAAATGTATAATTCTTATATGAATGGTAAAAATTCTTAACGAATAAAGATGTTACTTGAGACGGTTGAACGGTTGGGTGCTCCGATAAATGTTTTTTATTGTTTAAAGATTAGGTAGGATTCGTGTACAATTTCCCAAAATTAAAAAACGTATTTTAATATTCATTATAAAATGATAGAATTCCTAGAACTTATAGTTTACGACTTTTTTTTATTCAATTTTTTTTATTACACCTTGTCTGAAAAGGTGGTTTCATGATGATTCTCTTTATTTTTTCAATTGAACAGTTGAAATAATATGGCAAGATGCCACCCACTTGCGCGAGACAGTGAGCGACAGCTTACAATCGAAACCGTATTCGAGGTATTAGAATCGGGTTCCAGCTAGTCAATACCATAATTACCACCTCCGCTATAACAAAGACGAAATTTCAATAGTAAACTTTCATTTACGCTTATTAAAGCATGACGGTTTCTTGCCTTATTTGACATTTGAGCTAACTTTCACCGCGCTTATACTTCGAAGAATTGCATAACATCTGATGCAGACGTATTATTTCATAATGTGTTTATTCCTTAGTGCGAAAATGTTTGTAATTTGTTTGCCAAATCTGTGAAATTATTGTGCCGTTTGTGGATAGTTTCTGTTGTGTGTTGAAATAGTTTAAAAGTTATAACACATAGGTAGTATAAATTTATAAAAACTATTTATTATTCGTAGATATAGGTGATATTTGTAACTTATTCAAATGTCTAAATCTAAGTAAATATGTATATATTTTTTAATTTGTGAGTCTCTTTTTTAACTCGAGAATGGCTTAACCGATTTGGATAAATTCAGTCTTGAAATATTTGTGAAAGTCCAGGGAAGGTCTGTATTAGGTGAAAAGTAATTGCGAAGTTCACGGGGTCATCTAGTTTCAAATATAATTGTTTGAACCAAAAAAATAAAATTATGAAAAATGTGCTCTACTAAACTTGTTACATGCTATAAAAGTAGAAATATTTTATTTTGTAGTCTACTCCATACTCAATATCTGTGTATTTTTTTTTTTCAAAATAAATCCAGTCATTTTTTTACTTATTTGATGAGAAAGAAACGTGTATTTTTTTAGTATAGTAATTTATAGTAGACTGTAGATTATAAACAAATCAAGAGATAGCATCATATTTAATCAACGATTAACTTCAAAAGCTAGTGATTTGGCAATGTATAAGAACGTCTTAACAGCTCTGTGTTTACGGGTATTAATTTTTAACGAACTAAATACTACTCTCTGGTTTTATAACCGTGGTAGAGTATGAGTTTGCGGTGGTTAATTATAAGGTTTAATGGCGTTTTGCATAATAGATGTATTTAGAATAGCTATTGGCTAGGTAAAGTAAGGGGCTGTTCATTAATCACGTCGTAATTTTCCTTAGTATTTTTTACGCCCCTCCCCTCTCCCTTTCATCAAGGGAAAGGCCCTTGATGAACCGTAGTGAGGTTTAGGACTACTTGAGTCTTGACTTGCTACAACATTATAAATAAGATACAGTAGAACATATACAAGGCTGTCCAATTCTTGTATGTACGCTCATAAACCTAATTTATAATAAAAATCGACCAGAAAACATAATTTTAAGATGATATTATAAGGTTGAAACACTTACGGATTTTGTCGCGGAGCACTTGTAGGTACGAGTATTAATCCCGACGTTTCGGCTGCTTTACAGCGGCCGTGGTCACGGGTGAACTCAGTCTATCCAAACTCCAAAGTGTTTCAACCTTATAATATAATGAGTGATACTCGTAACTCGCGTAAACTTAAGAACTTTCATTATAATTTTAAGATGTACGCGCGTAAAATTTGCCTTTGTGTTAAGCGAGTTCCTCATAAGGACATGGCTGAGTAACTGTACTAAGTGATATTTATATTGTGATACTTACTACTCAATAAACTTCATCCAGCGTAGCTCTAACTTATTACCAACTATCGAACACAGCGCTCCTTTGTCGTGAGAATACACCGTTCAAAGATGTTTTAGCTCCGAGTGTCTATAAGAATGAACCTTATGTCCTCAGCATAAGGATCTAAAAACTCTGAACGGGCTGTAAACTAAAATATTATCGTTGCTAGAACTTTGTAGCGATGTTAAATCGTTATCGACTGTGTGTTTTCATAATAAACGCTGTAAGTGCATAGAAATAGCAACGTGTTTTTGTTTAATTTACTGTTAGTTTAACGTTGTAATAATAACTAATAACGTACTAAATATAAAGAAACATTTTACATTTAATTTTAACTATTACATATATTTTGATAAGTTGGGCTTCTAAATTACAATAGGTATATCTGCATACACACTCTAAAGTATTAATATCACTTAGTTGTGTTACACCCGGTAATCTGTAGGCATGGGCGTACCCGGGGGGGGCAGAGATCATGTTGACGTCCCTACTAGTAGTTTATCTAGTGCTTTTATCTATAAAAAATTAAAATTAAAAAAAACGAATTTTTGCCATTTGTTTGCAATACAAATGGCAAAAATTCGTCCTCCCCCCTCCCAACCCCGGCCCAGAACCTGGGTACGCCCATGTCTGTGTAAATGAAAGATAAGTTAACCTCAAATCTCTACAAGCACACTGCACAACCGTATACGTATACAATTTCAGAAATTTACCTAAGACGACCCAGATACTAGAAAACTGGATGCATCTAAATTTAGTCCACAATCTCCGTTGTTAACAATATCGTATAAGTCTTGTTGCATACGTTATTTTAATATACATCACGGCATGCATTCCTCGCCTAAACACACAACCGGCAGTGATTGGGTAGCTATCAGAGAGTTTTCACATTGTCCGACACGATATCGGCTGATTTATATCGAGTGTGTTTGAAACGCGCGTTATTGATTATGCATTATTAGATAGCATTGTGCCGCTCTGATTTTGGTTATCGTATCTGTTATTTCATATTATTTACAATCCACAACGTTGCTCTGTTTCGATTTTTATTACTGAATATCATTAATTTCTTTCTCTTGCCACAAATGCCGATTAGATATTCGGCTGTATCACTCAGACATCAATAGGATGTCCAATGTTTCAAAGCTAGCTATGGTAAAAATGAGAATGATGTCTATTCTCTGTTAAAGAGAAATCCTTTTGACAGTAGCCATACTTAAGTACAGGCGCTATAGGCGTGCAGGCGAATGAAACAGAGTACGACACCCGATACCGATATCTGATCGGGTGTTGTGAACGCTATCACGGCGAACAAACAGCCTATCGATGTTTGCCCACCGATTATCCGTGAAGTCGATATTAGCGTTATAACGTGACATTACAATTTCAATATTTGCCTCACTGTATACATTCATTATCGTATCGTATGTTATTAAATTACTTTATGTTTGCGTGTACACTAAATGTTGAATTAGCGATGGAGATTGCGGTGGAAATAGAGTTTGCTTTGACAGATTACCACACATACATAATGTGTGCAGAACAGTGCACACGGACAGAGATGTGCAAATTCGTGTGAAGAGTAATAATATGATTTATGAAACTGTTTATCTATTCTCAAATTGCTAAATTCTGTCTGTAGCGGTCATTGACCTCTTGGCAAAAAACTTGTCATGTTTCATCGGTTTCTATCATAAAGTTAATACACCTACCTTCCGCTAGGTACATTAACTTTATGGTTTCTATATACAAACCGCGATTGACAATGAAGTGAATGTTCCTAGTGTAGGGCGATATCGTATAATTTAGTTATTTTACATACTCGATGTGAACTGAGCATGAAGTATATCACTTCGAACTCATAAATAGTTGGAGATTATCATTCTAAGTGTAAGTACTCACTTACGGTTTTGCTCGATCGAGCAATCATGTAGAGTAAAAACCACGGCTCGGGTTTTCGTACACACATTCAGCATTGCTCGATAGTTTTACTCCTGTTCGAAGGAAATTAGCGACGAATAATAAAAACTAGTGTCAAAAAAATTGTCAAGCCGGCTCGATTCGAGCCTTCAAACTGGCTCGATGCGAGCCTTCGAGCTGTGAGTTTTGCGGTCCACACGGTGGTTTTTGCTCGATTTCGAGTAAAACTATCGAGCAAAACCGTATGTGAGTACTTAGCATTAGAGTTACCAAGAGGTTTTCCGATGAATCTATAATAGTCTGTGTCTTTATAAGAGTTCACTTTTTTCTCATGTTAAAAGAATACTGTGCGAGCATTTTTCACATAGCTCCTAAACTAAAAAGGTCAATGATCGTGGTGCCACCTTAAATTATTTTGACTATAGATTTGAAGGTCGAAGGATTCATTACTATCAGAGAAAAATGATGAAGCACTTATGACTTAATTAGGGTACTACTAATATATTCTAAGGTTTTTTTGACACAAGTTTATCTTTTTACTAGCTCTTCTGATAAGCTTGGGTCAAAATCGACCAATCATGAACACCTTTGAATAGGTAGGCCCCGTTTAAAACCTGAGAAACGAAAACTAAAGGTTGTGACATAAAGTCTAAACATTTTGTGTCAAAGCTTGCATTAAATTATTATTATTTTAGTAGTCATAAATTATGTCTCTGAGTACGGCAGTAATAGTAAATGTCCTAAGTTTCATTACAAAGAAGAGAATTGCACGAATAAGTTGTTAAAATGTTACGGCATTGTTATTTATAGATATGGAAAACTAGTAAAACCAAATTAGTTACGTAGTCGCCTGATAATAACATGTTTACTAATTTTGGTATACCTAATACGCCAACATTAACAGTAGTTATGATTACAATATATTACCCTACAATAATATTAATTAACAGTCTGTACAGGGTGTATATCAAGACAAAATGATATTAATAGATACAATTAATTATTCCTCTCTTCCAGACTCCAGATAAAAGTAATACACGTGTGGTCTCTACGACACAGGGAATCCTAGTGTTGGAGATCAGTGATTTAATTTAGGAATACCTTTGTATTTTTTTTTAAATAAAGATTTGTTTGTTTGCTCGCAACTATTGGGTACGTTCCTCTAAATTGTATTTCGTTTCTAGGTTATTTTCAACCATAAAACGTCAAGTTTTATTTTCAACACAAACCTGTACCTACATCCTTAGGGTGTGCATGTATTTTTGGGAAGTCCTGCGGGGCTAAAATGGTCGCTTTGAAGAATCATGATATGAATCTTAATTATATGATTAATTGTTCTAAAATCGCAAAATGCAACTCTGCTTGCAATTCATTTCTGTATTTTTGTTCTGATATGACATTTGTCATTTTGACAGTTTTGACAATTTATTTGCTGAATTGATTGAGAGGAATTGCTAAATGTGACCATTTTAGCCCGCTGCTCTACTGTGTAATATTTATACTGTAGTGTTATAGTCGAGTGTAGTAATTGAAACGGAATCATTATTCACGTCGCGAAGCCGGGCCGGCAGGAATTAACTCGGTTAGTTTCGAAGAATGCTAATCTCGACCTCGTTCCCTAATCGATTACGAGAACTAGTGCCGAATAATAAAAAAAGAAAATTCACTCGCTCCGCTCCGTCATTAAAATTCCCTGGCGTGATAATAACTATAATAATTTTTATGGACTACTGTAAAGGGATTGTTGTGGCACGACGGTAGACTATTTATATTTTTCTTTTTAGTGCTTTACATTGTGGATTTGTATAATTACATTACTGTAAATATAAGGATTTTATGGAAAGTATTTTTAACGTAACTATTTTCTTGTTTCTTCATTTTTCACATTTACCTGTCTTACATAAGGCATTAGGCAACAAGTTTTACTCAAACTATAGCAACTTTATTTAATTTATATATAATATAATATTTACAAAAAGGTTATTTGGTATTTCGTAGTTGTTGGCTAGTTTTATCTAAGTTTGTAGACGGTTGCCAGTTTTGGTTCTTTTGTTCTTTGTAAATACCTGAGTAAAGACCCTATGGTGACGGAATCAATTAGATGAGCAAAGATTACAGAGGCGTGCCATAGATGAGTATCTATGACATTTTTGTATCGTGTAAACATGCTGAGGACATAAATATGGGTTTGATAAGAGCGGGGGTGGGTTAATGGGTCGTGGTCACGCGACGGCGTCAACCCCTCACACTCGACCCCTCTCGTCTAATTGTTTCCGTAGGGTTATCGGATGTTTGTTTTAACGCTTAATGCACTTTTTTCGTTAAAGAGGGGTTTTGATGTGTGTGACATCTCGTTTAACGAAAATTTGTGTAGCGTAACCGCATTAATTACTTGTAAAAAAAATCGAATCGTAAAGTTACGTTGCTCTGAGAGAGCATTATTTAATCAAACTGCTTTCAATCGTTTGGTTAGCGAAGTTATTAATTAAAATGTAATGGTATCTGACATAAACGATTGCAAGCTCTGTCACGGCGATGCGTTATGAACTTATGACTTATATCAATCATACTAAATGACGCCCGCAACTCCGTTGCGCCAAAATCAGTTTATCGCGCGGGAACCGTACATTTCTCAGGAATAAAAAGTATCCTGTCTTTACCCGGGACTCACAGTGTTTCCATACGTTTCAGCAACAGACATTTTGTTCATTTGATTGTTTCGCATTTATAATATTATTAGTATGGCCGCGCACTGTAAAACTCTGGAACAAACTGTCACCGGCAGTATTTCCGGACCTATACGACCTGCAAACCTTCAAGAAAAGATCGTATTCCCTCTTAAAAGGCCGGCAACGCACCTGCAGCTCTTCTGATGTTGCGAGTGTCCATGGGCGACGGTAGTTGCTTTCCATCAGGCGACCCGTTTGCTCGTTTGCCCCTTTATTTCATAAAAAAAATGGATTATCTCATTCACATTCGCAACTTATCAAAACTATCGAAAGCAATTTGACTAAGCACATAATTTAAAATTCGTTTCTGAACGTAAAATAAATCAAACGTATTACAAGCACCAAGCGAACCCTATTTCTAAACGTGACCTCAGAAACATACCGACAGATCGTAAAATGTTTAAATGCATATAACTTATCGTATATATTATTTACATGCTGTGTTAAAACGACATAAAGTGGCCAATGTTATTACTTAATATGTTATATAATATGCAGCGATGATAATATACATTGCATTTTAGTATTCACGTTTTAGCATAGATGTTAAACCAGATATCAAATTACTCAGTATTAAATTAGATAATGTATTAAATCTGATGGTACGGACTGTATATTACTGTATAATTACTTGGAAGGGTACATTATTTGCACAAATACCTTATTACTTTGAGAAGTTTAAGATAAATCACAAATGTTTGATATCGCACCTACTTAATTTAACCCAATATCTTTATATTGCTTATTGTATTTAAATCTCAATACTGAAAACCGGAGACATTGTTACTAATAAAGATAATATTTGGACGGCTTATAGCAGTTATAGCATATTATTCAATATAATTATTGTGTCTTTGTCTTTCATGTGTCTTTTCAGATGTGTCAGACAAGGCCAAGCAGACCTTGTATAGTTAGTTGTTCGCTGTGTAAATATTTTGGTTAGTAAGAGGGTAAAGAAAGGGAACTATTATACATAGAAAACCTTAACCTTTCTCCAGCATTGGTTTTAAAAAAAGTTGGGTAAGAACGAGCGACCGCAGACTTACAATTTCAAGTTGGCCAACTAAATCGCATAGTATACCAATAGCTGTAGCGACTTATGAGAGTTCGCACATTGCATCCAACTAAATTGTACACCGATCGTTATATAAGAACCGCGATTCCTTTTCGATTACTTACCTACAAAATATTTAAAAAGTTGTCCAATAAAATTGTGAAACTATATGCAATTTAGTTGTACGATAGTAGGCTAACTTGAAATTGTATATAATCTGCGATGACCCATAATCTACACGTAAAACGACACAAGCGTAAAATGGTGCTGAGTTGATTACCCGTCGGACGGGGGCCGGGGGGGGCCAGGCCGAGCGGCATGATCGTTCATTATCATGCAGTTCGCCGTCTAATCCGCCGGCCTGATGACTTAATTAATGATGCCCCGTGCCGCTGATTGGACGCCAAATTGTGATCTTGATTACACGGGAGTAAAATGATCTAGTAATTGCCAAGGTTCTGCTTCAGAGGTAGACTGTATAGGTAGAGTCTGGGCAGAGAAGAGTCACTGAGTGAGTCTTTAAATTTTTTAGAGGTGATAATGGAATAGAATATAAGCCGCGCCTAACTGTTGTCTGTTGTCTGTTGGACGAAAGTTGATTACTAGCTTCCTCAATCATCTGTCCATTAAAAATTGTGTATCGAAAAATATTACATTGTTTAGATTTGTGTCCTTCAGCCTTCTTGAACATTAGTGCGCTCGTGTGCTGTCTTATTATTGAAAATTTTAACAATTGAAATCTAAAACATAAGTTAAATTAGAACTCCGTCCGTCCGAACAGACAGACACACTTTTGCATTTATAATAATATTAGTATGGAAGTATGGATTACTAGATGACGCCCGCAACTTCGTTGCGCCAAAATCCGTTTATCGCGCGGGAACCGTACATTTTCCCGGGATAAAAAGTATCCTATGTCCTATCCCGGGACTCAAAGTATCTCCATACCAAATTTCAGCAAAATTGATTCAGCGGTTTGGGCGTAAAGAGGTAACAGACAGACAGACAGACAGACACACTTTCGCATTTATAATATTAGTATGGATATCAGAAATAAAGTAGAGAGTCGTTAACAGATAGGTATCTACCTACTTCGTTCAGGTACCTACTAGCTATTTTTCGCAACTCTATGCCCATTGCCCATCTGAATTGGTCTAGTACGTTCAAAGCCTATTCGACGATGATATAATAGGAAAACAAACTGTTTCTCTTTATTACTTATTATTAATGAAAGTATAGATAACACTTATAGAAAACAATTAAATATATTAAGTAGAAACCGCTTTCAAAACATACCGATTAATGTGTTTGATCAGCTGTTTAGATTGATTGATCATGAGTCAATACTCTAATGATGTGTAATGCGGCAATTTCCTCTTTATATTAGTATCGTTGTTATCGCATTAGATTAATTTGTTGTTGGCGGTGCTATTACGGCGAATGGCCGCTGGCGAGGTGTGAGGCGATGAGGTTCTTCATTACTCATTAGGGTTGTTACTTGTTATTTACTTTCTGTTCTAAGTACTAATCGCTTGTATCCCGGGGTATGTGGTTGTACGCACTAGAGTCTAGCCTCCTAACTGATGAAATGATAGGGAATTATTGTAAAGCAGTCAAGATTTGGTTGGCTTGTATATTGAAAAAGTTATAGACGAAGACAGTGGACCTTAAATAGTTAAACGCTTTATTAGTTAGAACTTTACTTATAGTATGATCTTTAAACGTCCTCCGATATTTTATAAACATTATTGTATCATAGACCACAGGACACAACTCACAAGTCATCTACCATGATTAATTTTCGTCTCGACACTACGTACCTACTATGTTTGCCTGCCGAATAGGTGGTAGAGGCATCATTGAACAATGAACAATTCGTACTTAGAATTAAAAAAATATTGTTTCTTTATTTGGACAAGCTACTGGACAAGTAATAAAATGTGTTTGAACATAAATCAACAAAAGACAATTATATCATCATCGCCCAGTTTTTGGAATGCCCACACAAAGGGAGTTTTTACGCCGGTTCTTCTCGCCGAGTTTAGGGCCCTTTCACACGACTTTTTTGCGCACTGACGACGCGCGTTTCTGATGCGCTCGTCTTCTGCGCGTTTTCATCGCGTTTTGGCAGATATTACACGTTTTTTGTGTCAAATGAAACGCGCGTTTGTAGCGATACAAACGAGCGTAAAAAAACGTTTCACCGTGTAGAAGGGCCCTTAGTTCCCGAATCGGCGCGATGGTCTTTTATTCTGAATAAAAATTTTTGAGTTTGAGTTTGAAAAGCCAAGTGTGTACACATGTTAATTATATTTGATTTAGTTTCATCCGCGCGGTAATCGTTTATGTCGGCGCGGTTAGTTATTAACTTGTCGCCGATGTAGGTTGGAGCTTGCGTAAATATTTTAATTAGCGTTACAGACTATACGAGTGTTAAGTCGAGTCGAAGTAGTGAAAGTGTACATTGGGTCTAGAACCGCGGTCTTACCCTACGGCGTGTAAACGATAGTGGAATTATCTATAACGATAGTAGTGTTTAAATTGATTTTTAAATAGGTTTGTTGAGTTTCTCTTAGTAGAGTTAATAGAGATAGAACTATGAGAGGTAGAAAGTAGGAGAGAACTATGAAATACTAATCCTTTTTACAATTATTAGGGCCTGTTTCCCCACTTTCTGATATAAAGTGCCGAATAGGCTATTCACATCTTTTTTGACAGATTCTCCATACTCGAACTGTCAAGTTAACCGGTGGCCTTTTCATCACTTATCAGGAAGTGGTGAAACAGACCCTTAATCTTTCTTAGAAAATTATCGAATTCGTTCATATCATAGTCATTCATATAACCAAACTAATCCTGGATGCTAATATTGTTAATTAGACATTTTTATTTAGTTATGAGAGATCCTTTTCGCCTTTCGGGATGAAAATGATTTTATCTAAAAAAAAACGGTTCCAGCGCAATAAAGGAATTTCAGTCCAACGAATATCCATTAAATTATAATTAATTTGTTGTTAAAAACGATATTGCCTGCTAATGAAACAGTTATTGACTTCCGCAAACGCCTGATTCGATTAACATACATAATTTTAAGTTTAACTTATTACAGTATACATTTCAAAGTTTATTAATCATCAGTGTAATTAATTACGGCAGTAAATTAACGTGTAAAACAAATTAAAGTTCGGAAAACATACTCGAAATAAATTGTAGTACGATAATATTATAACATGTTATTATAGTCTTGAAAATTTCATTTGATTGCTTCGTAATTGTACACAATTGTAGTAATGGCGTGGCATTAGAATTAATAGTGTATTAGCTACTGTGGATAATGGTAGTAAACAAGTGGATAGAGTATTGTTATCTGTCTCGTGAGACAAATTAGATACGCGACCTTCTGTTCACATTTAGCTTGTGGCATTTAGTGTGGTGATTTGACAATTGATCTTTGATATTGGATGATAAGCATTTTAATAAAGCCGAATCTGTTACATCTGTAGCTCTACCATGAGTTTAAGAGCCCATATGACCCTAACTTGACTACATACATTAACCTAAATCTCAAAATCTGTAAGGTCTAGAAAACTGATTTTTTGACACAAGTAACTTCAGTTCATAAAGATTAAATGCTCAAGACGAAAACACGATTACTCAAAAAATGCTCGATAGTTTCTTTTTTACAAAAAACCTTGTTTTAGACACATTTTTGCTTGGATCTTCGAAGTTTGCTGTCTTTTCTTTAATATTTTTTAATATCTAAAAAGGTATTGATAAAACCTCAATTTGCTCAAAACACTTTTTTCATAATCATTATAGTTCGTCTTTTATTCAAGTAAAACTAAATCGGCGATGATTCCGCGCCGTCCTTTTTCACCTGGCATATGAAAGACGGGCGTGAGTGTGAAGAGAGAAGGACGATGTTTGATTTTTAGAGTCAGGTGAGCTCTTAATGCTACATATATATGTATTTATCGATACTCCATACCGACTACGTAAATTTTTAGTATGGCAAATTTTACAGCGCCTCTAGTGGTTACTTGCGGAACTAAAATCGCCATACTAAATATTTACGTAGTCGGTATCGAGTATCAATTTAAACTCATGGTAGAGCCTCTGTAGTAAGAAATCCCCAAATATGTTTTCATTTATTATGTGGCCTCCCACGCTGGCCCGTGATGGATTACAAACATGTAGAGAGGAATATTTGTATTTTGTTGTCCATCGGCGGCGTCAATGAACATTTGCACAGTCACGGTAGCAGCAGAGGTAGCAGTTCCAGTTATCTATCAAGGCCCAAACGTCTATGCGTTGATCCCTAAATATTCCACATGTATTAGGCTTCTTACAGACCAACGGCACTTGTCGACGGCAAGTGCAGTTATTCTGTAAGCGCTCTTAGTAGGTCAATAGGTCTAGGTTTGTCCCATATATTCCACGAATTTATAGGGCTTAATAGTTCAAGTATTAAACGTGTATGTATTGCAGGCTGCTGTGAAATGTGCCGCTTCCCCCCGCACGAACGCGCTGTCGACGAAGCCCCGGCTGCCGCTGGCGGCGCTGACCGGCGACGCCGCCCGCAACCACACCTCACCCATCGTCAACTCCCATGTAAGTACCGTACAATGTCTTGATGGTGGCTGTACACACTCGACGAGAGCCTCTCGCCGAGATCCCCGGCCGTACATGCTTGCTCTAGTTTTCCTCGCAAGTCGCGAGATCCAACGAGACGAGGACGAGAGCGCCCTGTACACACTCGCGCTCGGCCTGTCTCGTGGTGTCACAGCCGCCATGATAAAGTTGCTGGCGTCAGATATTCCAACGCTAGATCCAGGGCCCGATATAGATATTTAGCCGCTCCGGTCAAATAACACTTTCGTCGCCCTTTACATAAAAAGAAAACCATATTTTAAGTCTTTCAGAGCTAGCTTTGTTGGGGCATACTAGGGGGAATATTTATTCAAAATACTTAAATATTTCCACTTTCTAACCAGGTGGGTTGGAAGTTAAAATTCTCCAACTTGGGTCATCACCCATGGATGGCTAAAGGCTATATTGGAAGATCAATTTTGCCGCCCCTCATTTTTTGTGTGTAACAAACATATACCATGTTTTATCAGGCTGCTTTTATCGTTAAGCGTTTCGCAGCGCCGTTGGAGCGCGCTTTCGAAGTTGTAACAAACGAATGGACGAACGGCGCTGCCGAAACGCTTCACGATAAAACCAGCCTAGCACAGTCTATCCAATGCCGACGCCGTATGCTCAAAACTCAGTCTTCGACTGCGGTGGCGTCGAATCTTCCGTGGCTCCCTGTCAGTAATAAAAATATGTTCAGCATCTACTTAGTAGCTACTTAGAATGTTATATTTCAATCAACCGTCCAGTAAGTGACTCTAGCTATTGTAGTAGTAAATCAGCTAGAATAGAGCTTGTTAAAGTCAATGCTAATACGATTCCATGCGGTGCTAAAATCCATGTTAATGGAAGCCTTTGCGAGGCTTAAAGTCATGTCAATACGATGTCTGCGAACACATTGTTATAACTTATAATCGATGTTAGTAGAAGCCCCTGGCTCTATGTAACTCATGTAATGAGGATTTATGGCATTGTTAAATTCATGTGAATAGGATCTCTGGAATTCTTAGAATCCATGTAATTAGCGACTCTGGCGTAAAATCCATGTTAACAGAATCTCTAGCAGTGTTAAATGCGTGTTAACAATATCTCTCGAGTTGAAACATTACATCTCCATAATATCATGATTGATAAAATACTAAACGTAATACCTATGAAGAGATTATAGAGAATAACAATGATATACTTACATCACCGGTTAATGTCGTGTTAACGTGTACATTAGTAGTTAATCATTGTTAAATGATGTAAGCCATTGTTGATTCTCGTGTAGTTATTGGATGTACATTGTTAACTGCCACGAGAGTAGACCTCGCGCCCCCCGCGGAGCGGTCAGCTTGCCGGAGCCCGGAGGTCTATTAGACATAAACACTTAATAGCTATCACATAATTTCGGTGTCGGTGGCCGAACTTATTGAAGGCTAGGTAGGAGTTGATTTATGTAATGGGCCAGCTCGACCGGAGAAATACCACGTTCTCACAGAAAACCGGCGTGAAACAGCGCTTGCGCTGTGTTTCGCCGAGTGAGTGAGTTTACCGGAGGCCCAATCCCCACCCTATTATCTTCCCTACCCTCCCCTATTCCCTTCCCTTCCCATCCCTACCCTCCCCTATTACCCTATTCCCTGCCACCTGCAGCTCTTCTGATGCTGCGAGTGTCCATGGGCGACGGAAGTTGCTTTCCATCATGTGACCCGTTTGCTCGTTTGCCCCCTTATTTCATTTAAAAAAAAACAATAAGTAGGTATACAAGAACTCTTTCGTCCGACAGACGTACATCCGAAGCATGGTATCTTGTCATATAATCATGCATTGTCTAAAAAAACTGGGAAACGAAATTTTTGCCGGTTCCGCCACCCCGGTAACTCACTACCTCCGTCCAGAGTCAAGCTAACCACTAAACCGCGAACGCGGAGGCGTCTCACATGTAGGATAAGTTCAGAGTTATTTTTACCTATTTTTTCATTTTGAATTTCTCGCATTGTGACACATAAAAAACTCTACAAGTTCTGTAACAAAGGCGAACATCGAATAAAGTATTAATAACGAAAATATTTTCACAGCCAAGCGTAGTATAAACGCTGTAATACGGTTATTTAAAATCCGATATTAATGATAAACAATTCAACAAAAGCCCTCACCCCTCGAATTATAAGAGCTCCTGGCAAAGTGAATTTTAACAAGTTTAAATAACTTTTGTTCGGCGAGTCGTCTCGAGTTGCGAGAGAACTGGGAAGTTACACTGGAATATTTCACTTTGAATATAAAATACAGTTTTACTTGTCTTGGCGTTTCCGCGCACTTTTCATTTGAAAACTAGCTGAGAGGCCAGGAGTTGGGCGTGAATGTTCGGATCATTTTAAACTCATTGTATTCTTTTGAGATTAGGGTCATAGCTGTAAAGTTTGTATGAAGTCTTGTTATACTACTTGCTAGATTCATCGTTGATTAAATGACCAGTAAAAAAAAATATAAATTGAAAATTGATGTTGGTTAATTATTTTTTATTTCATAAATATATGTTGGGATCATAAAGTTAATATACCTGGCGTATTAACTTTATGGTTGGAATTAATGTCCTTCTAAAACCGAATTCACCGAAAGAATATTTGTGGACTATGATATGATGAGGAAACTATGTACTTATTTGTGGAGGCGTTACCTTAACCTATGGCTGGTAACTACAAAGCTTAGAATCCGTATTTCAAAGCGGCTTAGCGTTTATATAAAAAAAAAAAATTTATGAAAGTATAAATTCAAAGTCAACAGGCGTATGAGTTACGACTAACGACCATCAATATTATTAATCGATTAGTTAAATATCAATTAGTTGGCAGGTGTGTTTGCTGTCGTTTTGACAATGATTAATCATTAAATATTGGTAGTGCCGGCAAAATACTGTCGGTAAATACAAAATGCTATGCGATAAATGATTTACATAACTTGTTTATTGGTGATTTGTTGACTTCACTGAACAGTCGTGTGATTAGTTCCCAACTACTTTTTTTAAACGAACTTGAATACAGGCTCGATTCAGGCGGGATCATATAAAACAGCAATGCCACTTTCAGACTTTGTCCAGAAATTTTTATCTCTTTAAATTTATCTCGATAATATACATTTTTGTATTATCTATAATCGGACCAAATAAAACTTGATAGAAGTAGTTTTTTTTGCATGCATTAGGTATACTTAATTGCAGTCAGAAGACAATATCCAAATGACCTTGTTTATTGCAAAAAAAGCCAGTCGCCTACGACTGATCGTAATAATTCATCGCTCGTGTAAGATTATTCAGTATCATTGTAATCCAAAGACCAACTTTAAACGGTTCAAAGTTATAATGTAATAAGTTTAATCTAGAAATCTTTGCTCTTTATGCTTTGGGGTACATTGTTAATAAAAAGTTGGAGACGTAATTAATTTCAGCGTTCCCGGCCCGCCGCGCGCCGCCCGGTAGCAGAGAGATACTTAGCGGCTGATTTCACTAACAGAATACCCACTAAACGACTTCAAAGCGTTCTCGACTTCATCTCGTTGAATAATTTTGTTCCATTGCCCGTGGATTGTGTAAAAGTTGGCTCGGGTAATGAATGTTTGCGTTAATAAGATGGAGTTACGATTTGTTGTTTTATGGGACGAAACATCGCTTTGTTAAGAGCAGGCGTTTAGCTACAGCATCGCACCGTAACATAAATTCTTGTACTTATACTATTTAAAAAAAAATTAAAACACACTATGTTGAATCCATTCTTCCGTACATCATGTAAATACGTAATGTGTCTATACCGATTTTGATGGGTATATGGAAGTACTTGGAGTCCCGGGAAAATATAAATTTTTGACATCACATAACATATACCTATAATAATTATAATTGTACATAGCTTAAGTCCTTTTTACTTTTTTATTTTCTATTCTGTATAGGTATGTTTTATGTTGAAAAAATAAACGTATTCTATTTTATCCTGTAAAATATACGGCGCAACAAACGAATTAGTGGGCTAGCCTCAAAAAGTCCAAACGGTGAATTGAGACCCAAAACTTTAATATAAAATTTCTAATTTTGTATGAAATTTTGTGCCTAGTCTCGTCATTTTGATTGTAAATATTTTGCTCGACTCTACAACAAAGGAGCGATTCGTGTAGGCGTTGAGTGTTAAACAATTGAAGCATTATATGCGCGTGCGCCTGTTATTCCACTGCGTTTGATGATCTCACCCATCTAAATGCAGCGCGCTAAATATATGCCATCCGCGCGTCTTCCGGACCCAGCTTTCTCGCCAAACGCATAAAACACGCATAAACTAACACTTTACTGTCATCGCTCGCTCCCAACTTTGCTGCTAATAGCATAATAATTTATACTGACTGTAAAAGATGAGATGGAGTCAAGTTTGCGGAATTGGCGGTGTGCGCGCAATCCGAGTGTCGACTAGATTGTTTATTGTGACAGTTTTGTTGGTATGCAAGTGGAAGAGAGACTTTGAACGTTGTAGAGTGACTCTACTTAGTATGACCCTGTTAGAGTATTTAATTATATTCTTTGGTGGTAGGCTAGGTATAACCGGTGGTAGGCATCATGTAGACGTTCAGAGAACATTTGCAAAAATTTATTCTGAATAAAAAAGTTTGAGTTTGAGTTTTGTACGTATAATTAATTAATTATAATCTTTACATAATATGTTTATAGCTATTTTTCTTCTTTTCTTTTTTTCTTAAGTCGGCCCAGGTTAAGACTTTAATAATATGTTATGCAAAAGCACAAGAACACTCGCCTAACATAAAACAATAAACATTCTTGACGCTTTCTCTAAAGAACTGTTTAAGAAACTGAATTCCGGTGAAGATGTTTTAAACTGTGCAAGAGGCTCCTTTCAAGACTGAAAACATCTAAATCCATTGAAGTTTTAATGAAGGTATTCAAAGCGGTAGCACCTCGGGGCAGAGATTAAAAACAACGTCTTGAGCGTCGTTTTTGTGGTGATTGCGAGCGCGAGACGGAAGGGGATCACAATGAACATTGCGGATTCGAGCCGGACGGGATGACTGCGGAAACTGGAGAGCGTGCAGTCGACGAGATATTAAAATAAAATGCCGCTGCGATATTGCCGACGTCTCCATTATGTTCGGCTCGGCTCCTATACAAATTGACCTATTGTACTCGGAGCGCACGATAGTATTAATTCGCTGTCAACAATATAACGGCTTTTGCGTTATGCGGCCCATGATGGATAAAGCGACTACAAACGTGTTGAGAATATTCGTCTACGATTGTCCATTATGACCCAACGTCAAAAAGGGTTTTATGATTGCTCATCATCGTTGAAGATGTGCAGTAGACATCTTCGCAATCATGGCTAATGTTCATGGCCCAAATACGAGCCTTTACGTTTATCGGTACAATATCGCACTTGAGGCAACTCCAGATTTGGTCGGAACGAGGGAGACGTTATTGCGGCGTTTTGTAAGCGTCCTTGTATACATAAGCTCTAAATAGGTTCCACGCTCGGCGGAATCCGAGCAGTTTACCCCCGCATTTCGTCGGTTCGCCGCCGAGATGTGTCGCAATCGCGTCCAATTTGCCTCCCCGGGCCCCGAATAAACCAGGAAATCTCGCTCTGCTGAGGAAAGAATAAATTATATCGTAAAAAGAATGGCAATTGACTTTTAAATTACGGATCGTGAGGGGAATGTGCTCGTACTTTTCATACTTTAAAGCAAATTGTAATATTGCACGACGGTGCTCTGTTTGGGTTGTCGGTGGTCGGTGGATTTTAGTTCGTTTCTTTGAGAATTTTGGTTCGTTTTATAAAAGGTACGCGTTGGATATTACAATTTACAAACGTTATGACTTATAGTTAACGCTTCATGTCTGTTTAGTCACTTTTGTAACGTGTCAAACATAGACAAAAATTGTGATGCTAACATAATTTTAAATATCTATTTCAAAGAAGCTAGGTTTTTAAGTTGTAGCTATTGAAAATTTTGCTGCCAATACATGAAAAATTCCGAGCGATTGTTAAATACTTAAGCGTTTCTCATAATATAGTTTTTGAAAAACACCGATCGTATAGATCGTTGTGACCATTACAACGATCTATGTACTACTATAATTTCCACTAGACCAAAGGCGATTTGATTAAGCAAACTATAACCGAGTCGCAGCGTTGATGGCTTCATATAGATTCAATTTGGCATGAAATAGGCTGCACCTCCCGGGGCGACGCAATCATTAGACTAGACTGGCGCATCTCGTGAAATGTAAACGCTGCTGGCTTCTGACATGGCTATGGTTTTGTGTGGAATTGACGATGTAAATAATTGTAATCAATAATTTCATTGTTATCAGTCTGGAGTGTGTCGGAAGCTCGTATAGTTGCTTCGTTGTGCTTGAAGAAATATGTACACGTATTATAGGTATAATAAAAGTCTCTCTATACCTACTACTTGTTTTTACCGACAAGACGTACATAACATATTATAAAACAAAGTCGCTTTTTTTATCGAAGAAGGTTATAGGCTATATTTTATCACGCTAAGACTAATAGGAGCGAAGAGATAGAGGAAAATGTGAAAAAAAACGGGGAAAATTATTTGAAAGGGCTGACTTCAACGCGCTAATCTCAGGAACTACTGGCCTGATTTGAAAAATTATTTCAGTGTTAGATAGCCCATTTAATGAGGAATGCTAAATATTTTATTACGCTAAGACTATTATGGGAGAATGTGAAAAAAACGGGGGAAAATTTTGAAAGGGCTTATCTCACGAACTACTGAAGCAAATTTTATGTTATTTGCACAGATAAGAATTAGACCACGTGAAGGATCATATAGGCTATCAATTTTAAACATTTTTTCAGTGGCTATATATTTTATACCCGTGCGACGCCGGGGCGGGTCGCTAGTAGGTAATATTTTGGAAAGAGCTTTTTTATATCACGTAGCTTCTTTGAATAGGTAATATGTTTCAAAACTAATTACATGATTTTGATGACATTTGACACAAATGAAGAGTAGATCACGGAGAAAGAAAACCGATTTAACTAGTTTTAACTGTGTACGGTTTACTTGTACGTACGTAGTCGTAAAAGATATCTAAAAAAAAGTTAAATTAGTATACGTATAAAGTCTTTTCACCTTTTATAAATAGGTATAAATACTTAGTCAAGACATTCGTCCATTTCCATTAGACGCTAAACAGTTGCACTCGAGCAATAAAAAGCTCGTTTTCATATAATTTAATGCAGCTCAGTTCTCAGTCTATTATCTGAAATAAATCATGGTACCTAATGCGAGACGAAATTGGTTGGAGCGAAGTGAGCTGCGGCCCGCGGGCCTATTACGTAGACTGACTATAATAAAATCGCTACTGAGGAGCGTTCAAAAATTACGCGAGGTATTTTGGGGGGAGGCCAAACCTCACCGAATTCCAATTGGAGTCTCATAAAATTGTAACATGTTTCAAACATAATTTGCGTGATTGGGACTTGGTTTAAATTTATTATAATTTATTGTGAAATTTTCACTCACTGCAAAATTAACTTGACCAATTTTGTCTACATCTATTAATTGCGAACTTTTTTATGATAACAAAGCTTTAGCCTTTGTTATTAAAAGAGTGTTCTAAAGCGTCTAACGTAATTTATGATCGTAAGCCGACTCTAATCGCCGCTTATCGTCAATCTTATCGAACTAAATGGCCAACTTAACACGTGTTCGTAATAGATATCGATAACATCGTTTAGTTCCCGCAATCCAAGCGGTTCTGTCCAGAAGCTGTTTATTAAACTATTAAACTGAGAATTGTTTGCAAATAGTAGTGTTTGTTGTAATAACAGCTGTTGCCGTATGGAGAAATACGATACTTTGTGTTTTGGCTATTAATTCATTTAGGGTGGCCATTTGTTTCGATCTGTCGCAATTCGCAAATGTACAGGCTTCTCTAAGAAAACAATATTGGCTACCACTGGACGTAAAGTGTAAAACGAACTAAAATTATTGTATTACTAGCTGTCCCGCCAAACGTTTCTTTGCCATGTAAAGTATTTCGCCCATATTATTTTATTGAAGTGGCTAAATAAATATGGCACCATGGCAACGTCCATCGCTATCCCGACGTCGCACAAACAATGGTCGCCGTCAGTCTCGAGTTGTAATAATTTACTATTATTCATTCAACAAATGCACTTATCAATATAAAAAGTAGCCAGTAACCGATTCTCAGACCTACTGAATATGAATATAAAATTTGGTAAAAATCAGTAAAGCCGTTTCGGAGGAGTAAGGCAACTAACATTGTGACACGAGAATTTTATATATAAGAAGATTATATTATATAAGATAATATTAGTAAATTGTACTTCCAAATTACGCCTTAGTCAACAAAATAAACGTAGTGTATAATAATATTTTGTAATTTATATCCCGATTGCTCTCTCCGATAACGTTTATCGAGCCATGTCGAAACCGATCCTGGCGCAATATATCTGTGAATATAGTGTCGTTATCTATGGATATTGGAGGCCGGTCGTTATTAGTACATAATAGCCCCGCAGCCCTATTGTGCTGGCCGCCGGCCACGGTACAGACGGACACTGTGTTTTTATTCGTCGCGATATTGCAGTTTGCTCGGTACCCCGATTCTGTTATTTCTATCCAACAGATTCGTTTGAGTTTCCATGCAGTGGTCGATTCACTCGATATAATAAACGTCAGAACTGTCAATGTAAGGTATAACTACGAAATGATAATATACTTATCCAAAATTGTCAAACAACTTCTGGTTGGTCTAAACTCTAAAACATAAATTTTCTTTACATCGCGAAAAACTCAAAATGCCTCTATCGAGAAAACCGCCAAACTCAATACGCTATACGCCAATATGTTTGTCTATAAGAATAATATTTTATTCTGTTGTTTGATAGCATCAGGACTGCTCGATGCAGTATCAAAATTGGATTAAAATAGCAAAATCGAGGTACAGGTCGACCCCGATTTCGTATATATCGAGGATTGGACGCCGGTAATGAAATTGTCGAGACAAGTGTACAAATGGCGGGGTAATGTGCTTCTATTTGTACCAGTGTTTTATTTGGTTTGCGACTACAAATAGTGCTGGTATACTTATTGGCTCTATCTTGATTCTACTTATATTACAAAGCTCATTGACAAAAGGGAGGAAGGAGGAACGGTACTTTTGGTATGAGATAAAGCTATTCTATTCCCTTTCTCGGAACTCAAAGTAGACATATCTCTATAGAAAATTTTATAAAAATTGGTTCAGTGGATTGACCATGTACCAGAAACAAGCCATTTTGCCTTTACACTTTACACGTTTAAAAATTGTACTAGATATTTGACCGACCTTTGCTCGGTATTCGATAAAACACGAATAAAATGACATTTTCTAAAAATGATTCCTAGCTAGATCGATTTATCGCCCCCGAAACCCCCTAATATTAAATTTCATGAAAATCGTTGGAGCCGATTCCGAGATTCCAATTATATATTTATATACAAGAATTGCTCGTTTAAATATATAAGATTTAAAAATTGTATACAATACATCCATACAAAATTATTCTAGTGTGGAAAATTAAGAGACCGTTAAAAATAATGTAGAGCAATGATATGGTGTGATGGTAACGTTAAAAAGTAACAGTAATTATCGTGTTATGGCGATTGTCGCTATCGGCGAATCACAGTTAAAGGTGGCTTTCCGATCAACGCGGCAAGCGACCGCGACCGACTAAATTTTAAAAAATCCACTTAAATGACATAGACTGAGACTGTAATTGTCATTATGTCCTACGCCAAATTCTCATTTTCTCATTTCGCCAATGAGCCTAGGTCATAAAGTGGCCTGTCTGACTGGGAGACGGGAGTGGAGCACCATGGACCTTTAGTGGGTAGATCCCACATACTCCGGCCGATGTCTCAAATCCGCCGGGGATGCGTAAAGCAATTTCCCATGTAAAAAAATGTCAAAAAGTGCATTTTATTTGAATTTTTCGTTCCATCGCAGTCGCTCGCGGCAAGGATCGGAAAGCCACCTTAAAGGAGTGAGCACACTGAGACGGGCCGTGCCGGGGCTCATCGCAAAAATCCGCCTCCATACAATTTGTATGGAAGCAGATGCGCGTATCGCACACTGTGTCGGGGCGCAGCGGATTTCCGCTTCCATACAAATTGTATGGAGGTGGATTTTAGCTATGAGCCCCGGCACGCTGAGCCCCGGCACGGTCCGTCTCAGTGTGCTCACTCCTTAACAGGGAGTCGTGAGCTATACAATGTACGCCAATGTTCAAAACCATGAAATCGACGACACGCTGACTGAAACGATAACAATTGTGTGTTTACATCGTTTAAAACGTGAATATGATAAGGGCAGTTCATGTGTTACGTGAGCCCTGAGGCCCAGGCCATGAGGCATATTCGAATAAATCTAAAAAAAAAAAACTAATCTTTATTCGTCGAGCTTTCGAAAATTATAAATTTTTTTTAGCAATAGAAATTCTTAAATTTTTAAGATCGATAAAGGCATATCCGTATATTAGTACCGTTACTAAAATTTATTAGGTGCAATTTTTTCCCACAACTCCCACGGCCCACGCAGACGAAGTCGCGGGCAAAAGCTAGTCTTAAATAAAACACATTCTTTAAACTTTAAAGGGTTTAATTTTAACCTAAATAATTTTTCTCAATAAGAGTATTTTTTTATTCTTACGTGAGAATTGAGATAAGAGGTTTTATTAATTCGAGAAGAGGAGAATCAAAGAACTTTAAAAAAAAATCGTTAAAAAAACGGTAGGTATGTATGAACGGCCCCAAACATAGTGTGCCGGCGGCGAAATAATTAAACCGGCATTAGTTGAAATAGCTACAATGCAGTGGAATTGGTAATTCAATAACGGTTCCATTAGGTCTTTCCGCAGTGTAATATTAATCTGCGAGCGGTCTGTCGCCAAATTGTATTTAGCGCCGCCGCCGGTGCGACGTAGTACGTCGAGATTGATCCGACGTGCTGACGTGCGACGTGCCGGTTAAATAAACGATTCGAATTTTAAAAATTTGGTTTTGGAAATCGATTCGCAAATGGCGGCTTTTAGGCTCAGTATAGTGGTGTATTTTTTGTTACACATCAAGAATAAAATGTGGAGGACTATTAATTCAGGGGCGGATCTACTATAAGGCTTTTTGGGCCTTTGTCAATAAATCGACTATCTAAAATTGGAATAATTTTTCAAATCGGACAAGTAGTTCCTGAGATTAGCGCGTTCAAATAAGCCCTCTCAAATAATTTCCTCCCGTTTTTTCAACATTTCCCTCTCTTTCTTCGCTTTTATTAGTTGTAGCGTGATAAAATATAGCCTGTAGCCTTTCTTGATAAATGGACTACCTAACACTGAAAGAATTTTTCAAATCGGACCAATAGTTCCTGAGATTAGCGCGTTCAAATAAGCCCTTTCAAATAATTTCCTCCAGTTTTTTCCACATTTTTCTCTATTTCTTCGCTCCTATTAGTCTTAGCGTGATATAATTAAAAAGAATATAATAATATTTGGAAGCTTTTGTTCAATATTTATATAACGAATAGATTTAATCTTATATATAAAAATGGATTTTCAAATGTGTTAGTCGCGCTAAAACTCGAAAACGGCTGAACGGATTGGGCTGATTTTAGTCTTATTTTTCGTAGAAGTCCAGGGAAGGTTTTAAAGTGACACGAAGTTCACCGGGACAGCTAGTACATATATAAAAATGGATTTTCAATTGTGTTAGTAACGCTAAAACTCGAAAACGGCTGAACAGATTGGGCTGATTTTAATCTTAAAATATTCGTAGAAGTCCAGGGAAGGTTTTAAAGTGACACGAAGTTCACCGGGACAGCTAGTTTAAATTAAATATATTTCCTCGTTATTTATCACAACAAAAAATATCGATGTAATATCGTATTTCTACAATGTATAATGTATCTGCGTGATACAAAAACACGAACAAAATAATTGACGACACGAATTGGGAAGCCTATATTTAGTGAACCAATAAAAACACGTATATTTATTGGTTTTCGATATCTATCACATAAACTGTTGAAGCCATTTGCCACGCTCGTAGTTTTTATTTCCTTTTATGATGGAAAGTAGAAACTCGAAACGTCCGCAATAATGTTTATGTTCGATATAATCCATACTTATATTATAAATTCGAAGGTGTCTGTCTGTCTGTTACCACTTCACGCCCGATCCGCTGAACCGATTTTACTGAAATTTGGTATGCAGATAAAGTCCTGGGAAAGGACATGGGATAAATATATTTTTGTTGCGGAACCGCAGAATCGCTGTGGGAATTGGTTTATTTCACTTATTGTAAAGGCGTTAAAAGTATTACTTAGTAGTGATAAAGTTTTTCGCTATTATGAAATCATAATGCCGTATCTTCATTTCATTGAGTTTTTATCGTGTGTACCTCTTTGTGCGTTATACTGCAAAGATTATCGTTTAAACTTTACGACTTCGCAATATCGCAATATTATGATGTTTGAAGTTGAAATTATTTAAAGCTTTTAGCCTAGCAAATATACTTACTATGAAATGATGTAACTCCGTTGCTCCGTCTGGGCAAGTTATCTGGGTGCACGGTAGTGCACTCGCCAAGACAAGCGAAGCGAAGCGCAAGGGCCACTACCTACCTTTTCTCGAAGTGTTTCGTCGTTTGAACCCTGAATAGAGTTGGTTTTCGATATACCAGATAGTTCATATTCTCAGGATATGATGTCAATAGTAGACTAATTAAAATACAAAGTCTCAATTGAATAGCTCTTAACTTTAGATTTTATTGATATCTAAAGTACACAGATTTCGTCACTGACTCACTGACACACTGATGATCATCAAAATGTTTAGCTAATTCCTGAACTGCTAGAAAGCTGAAATTTGGTAGGTATGTAATCTAAGTTAAGTATACAACTAACAAAAAAAATCATAAACTTATAACTTTCGCCCCCCATCCCCTAAAATGGAGGGTTGAAGTTTATATGAGACTTTCACCGATTTTAAGAATAATTAGGACATGAAAGACACACGGGACTGTAGACAGTAACTAAAAACCTATTATTAAGAGGATACACCAGGGGTGAGAGAAATTAAAAATAGGTATTTGAAAATGTATTGTTGTCTCACCAATCTCAAGTCTCCCACCGCAGAGCGCGATAGAGACAACACGACAAAAGTTCTAATAAAAGAACAGAAAATGTTCAATTCGTTGTCCGCTGATTCCTTCTCCAAAACTTAACCGATTTAAGTACTTTTTTCATTTTCATTAAGAATTAAAGCAAGGCTTGAGCTGTGTTCCTATGTTTTATTTTTTTTGTATATTTTAGCCAGTTTTGTTCTATGGGTGTTTAAACACAGAGGAAAATCTTGCCATTTTTTTGGGTTTTTGGACGTTATTATCTTTTTTAATAATAAAATTATGAAAAAAATAGAACATAGGGACATGCTAATAGTGGCCATAGATATTCAGGAAAAAAATCATAACTCTACCGGCATTATCCAGGGAGGAAACAGGGGACAGCGTTTGTATGGAAAAACGGCGGTGTGGACTCCTCTTAAGTACTTACAAGAACCATATTACAAAAAGAACTGTAATTCCACCAAAAACATTTCATGTTAAATGTTGCCAAGACGACCACATATTAGGTTTGCCCTGTGAAAAAGATATCAGATCTCATGTAGAGCCAAGCTTTTGAATCTACATGACCTAAATCTACCGACCCTAACTTCAACAAATTCCATACCGGACACTTTTTGTGCATTCCCATCTATACGAATGAGTCCAGACTCCGGTCAGATCGGCCTGCGATCAGTCCAACCGGATAGATCGTCCTCGCATTATAGGCACAGCGGCCTTAAGCGACATTACGCTTTTTCATTCACTTAAAAACCATTATTAGGTCTTAACTGTTTTCATTACAAGCTATTAGCGTAAAGTGCAAACCGTCTTACCTAATCAACTTGTAAGATAACGTCTGCAGATACGACATAAGCACATAAATAAACACGTAAATCGGCAAAGGTATAAATTAATTGGCAATTACAAAGTCGTGTAGTCGGCGCGTAATTTAATCGAGATTATTAACTCGGCAGTAATATCACAGTGTAAATACCATACAGTAGATCATGTTTATAGCAGGCCGCCTGATGGCCGCACGCGTGCCGCAAACTTATGCGTGATTTCAGATAACTTTAAATAGCAAAATGATGGAGTAACGCGGGGCGCCTGTAAATGTTATATCTATGTTCGGAGGGTCTGACTTCTGAGTTTAAGGACACGGTTGAGCCAAGCCACGATACAAAGTCTACATTATTTTTATTTGTCATAACACAAATAAAAAAATATATATTAGGAAACACAAAATTATGCGCACAGTTGAAAGAAATATTTTGTATTGCCCCTGTCTTTAAACATTCGTGTTTTAAATGAGAATAAGCTGTTACGATATGAATTATGATACTGTACCGTTTGTTACTTATACTGCGGTAATATCGAGCGTGAAGCTAGACGCCACAGTAATTAGAACGGAATCTCGGCACAGCTCGGTGTCGGCCCAACGAGGGACGTGCTGCGACATAAATAAATTATGCAACGCCACTTACCGACACCGCCTGATGTCGGCGAGTGTCGGTGTCGGCGAGTGTCGGCGTGTCGGCGACTGTCGGCCAAAGGTCCCCCGCGCTTGACTTTATAATGACGCATTAACCACCTCATTAATATATCAGATCACACCAACCTTTTGTCAGCCCGTCAGATGTAACCGTGTGTTACATTTTGGAGACGAGACGATGAAAGAGGTAAAACATAACTCTTGCACATTTACCCTAGGTTTCGTTCGCATTATAAAAAACTAAAAACGTTTTTATTTTTTATCGTATTTTGTCGCATTCATCGTTCATATTTGAAAAGAGACGTCATTAATATTATTATTATCGTTTGGCCAAAGAAAGCGGCTTTACATTAAAGGTTAAAGGATTTTGTTAAATATTATGTGAGAGCATAATATTGTTCATAATACTTACCATTATGTATAATAATGGAGTACGCTTAATTGATTTACAAAGTTAGCACTACTTTGCCATCACAAATAGGTATCATTATACCGGCTTAAGTAGTTAAGTGTTGAAAGTTTTAATAAGATACAAGCTCCGAACAGAGGAAGTTCAGAAGTAACGATGCTCTAAAGTAGATAAACTTGGACTACTGTCAATAAATTCTACTGTAATGTTTTATTCTTGTGAATGAAATAGTTTTGTAAATCTTAAGAAACCTTCCCTAATTCAACGTTCCTAATTCCTAGTGTCGCTCTCGCGATAAAGACGTTTCTAATGATACATCTTAAGTGTGTCTTCTTCTTCTTCTTCAAAAATGGTCTCCCTGGCTATTCCTTAGAATAGCCAGTGTATTAGATCCACAATAATTATATTGTCTCGTGCACTCATGTCATGGACGACAGTGATGTTGAGAGATGTCAAAAACTAGTCATGGTGGTGTGTGTGCTGCCAAGCCGATTCTATGTGTACCTAGTACCTACCCACTACCCAAATCATGGGGCTTCTACACCCCTCAAGCTCGAAAGAGACAAGTAGAAAAGACAGAATATGCATACATTTATACCAACTTTCGAAAAACATCCCTCTTCTTCTGTCTTAGTCGGGTAATATAGCTCAAACATTTAAACTGTCCTTTTTGAATGATTTGTTTCTTTTATAGACTTACCAGACTAGTCTTATGATTTAATCTTTAAAATGGCCACAAAGAGCAGCAAACGAGTACTTAATTAAGACGAAGCAAAATAAACGAACTTCAAAGGTTGCAATAAATATAACACGTCTCACACCTTCACTAAAATAAAACTTAAACGAGGACTTAAGTTTATGAAGTGGTTAACTAACATTTTATAACGTAAGGACAATAATTAATTTTTTCCGTTATACTTTGAACCAACCCTCTAGGTATCTAAATACCTATTTCATCATCGGGCTAATATATCGGACTATATATTAAGAGGGCTGCTGACCCAAAAAATCAAACATCGTCCTCTCTTCACATGTCAGGTCTTTCATATGCCAGGTGAAAAAGGACGACGCGGAATCACCGCCAAGTTAGTTAGAAGATCCAAGCAAAAATGTGTCTAAAACAAGGTTTTTTTGTAAAAAAGAAACTATTGAGCATTTTTTCAGTAATCGTGTTTTCGTCTTGAGCATTTAATCTTCATGAACTGAAATTACTTGTGTAAAAAAATCTGATTTCTAGACCTTACAGATTTTGAGATCTAGGTATAAGTATAATAATAATAATAATATAATATCTATGGACGCTTCACACCACGTCAGTCTGGCCCCGTGCTAAGTACCTAAAGGACTTGTGTTACAGATACCAGACAACGGAAATATATTTAATACTTTTATACTATACATATATTTAAGATTTTTATTATATCATACACATATTTAATACACATCCAGACCCGGGAACATTGAAAACTTTTTGTTCCGTCGGCGGGATTCGAACCCGCGACCTCCGGCTTGAGCTACCAACGCGCTCACCACTGAGCCACAGAGGTCGTCTGTAGTTCAAGTTAGGGTCGAGTATGTAGTCAAGTTAGGGTCAGGTGCATTCTTAAAACCCAAAAAAAGGAAATATTCTAATTACTAGTTGCACACTTCATCCCCTCGCGTCTTCAAATACCATTCGTACCTACTGTGTTAAAACGAAATAAGTTATTTACGTACTTATGTGCAATTTGTGTGAAATATAATAGCATATGTTATTTAATTATGCCTTGTTAGCGCTAGCTATTATCATAATAACATAACAACACTTATTTCTATAACAACGTATGTAAACGTAATTTTCATATTTAATTACACATGTTTCACCTTCGGTAGGACGTGCGCGGTTGCTGTCATAAATGTTCATTTATTTTTGCATAAATTGAATTGAAGAGTTTTTTACCGTGTTTTATTTATATCCACATGGTATTTTTAATAGCCATCTACGCTATTTAACATTATGTTTGATTAATTCACAATTAATATAATTATTGACAATCATAATAGGTTGTATGGTTCACCCACAAGTTATACTTAACTAATAAGGTGTCATCGTGTCATTTACCAATAATAATAATCCATGCGCACGCACCCTCTCCGCTCACTCCTCGACCCACCAAAGAGACCTACAAAACTAATACGGCTCCTTCTACTTCAATTTTTGTTGAGAGATTTTCAAGTTGTGTTTAGCCTGCAGTCTGTACCTACCTAGCTTCATCTACTTCTGAGATGATGCCCGTTGCGCCAAAATTCGTTCCTTCCGGGACAAAAAGTATCCTATGTCATTTTCCGTGTCTCAAAGTATCTCCATACCAAATAGCAGCAAAATCGGTTCAGCGGTTTGGGCTTGAAGAAGTAACAGACAGACAGACAGACACACTTTCGCATTTATAATATTAGTATGGAATTATAGATTGTTGACATTATAAAAGAGACCATTTCAAATCTTCAATAGCTTTTACACCTGTAATAGAATTATGTAATTGTTCATTCATGAAAGAATTACAATTGAATGATTTATCGTGTCGGTCACGTTCCGTCGCCATATGGAGTTCATGAATAAGTGATGGGCGGCGGCGGTCGTTGTTTCAATTAGCGGTCGTGTCCAGCCGCCCCCCACCGCCCCTCGGCCGCCCCATAGCTGACCGACACCGGCCGGCAGCGGTGATTGTGTCGGTCAGAGCTGATGTGACAGTGTCGACAAATGTTGACGTGTTCTTATTACACGCATCGACGATTTTGGGGTGTACTACAGTAGACCGTAGAGCTACTCAACCATGTCCTTAAAACTCACTCAGCAGTCAACACGTCGAGATCAATAACGATTTTGAGATGAATGTAATAAATAAATTATAAAGGAAAGTTACAATATTAAATGAAGGTTCCTCAAACCATTACCGAGTTGACCTTTTTTGGCTTCACGTCCTAAAATGGAAAATAACCTTTTTATTCGTTCAATTGTTGGTCGAAAAGTTCAACTTTATCTGGCTTCGTTATTGGTTGGTGAACTTTCCTTGATTGATGTTTGTAAGGTTGCATCTTGGAGCACTTGGTCTTATTAACGTTCAGGCTTATTAATATTTATTATTTAGGACGAAATTGTTGATCTAAAGGTCACCTCATAAAGTTATTTAAGCGCTCGTTGATAGGTGGGTACTGGGTATTATTTATTTTTAGTACAATTTGTTGGTAAAAGTTGTGCGTACTTACTGAGTAATTTAAATTGAAAAAAAAAAACTGAAAAATAACTTAACGTCGATGTAAAGTTGTAAACCATGTCAAAAATGTTGTACTTAGCCGTTTACATGGTGACATTATTGTTTCTTTATTAGAATCATACAAAGTTTAAGGTTAAAATAGTGTGGATTATTATTGTGGGCAAATTTCAAAGTTTCTCTAGTTAACATAAGTACGTTTGAAATGTAATGTGTACTTACCCAGTACCATCACAAGTACACGCATACAAGCCAAATATCAACTGAATAAGTTTACTACGACCATTTCGAGTTAAATGCCTGCAATAAAAACAATAGAAACAAGTTATATAGCCTGTAAACGCGATAAAAAAGACAGGTTCGCTCCGTACTACGGAGGATAGTAATAAATTACTCGGATGTACAATTTGTGAGTGCCTTCGGCTTACGGAATTAGCTCCTCCGTACATTTGTCTTGGTAGTTCCGAAAACGAAAAGTTCCCGAGTCGCCGCTCGCCAACTTTTAACGAGGAACTCCTGCCAAATGTTTGTGTTTTATTACGCGGCGCAAACAATATAAAAGTTAACTGTTTATTCTCTAGCGACGATCGCCGCTAATTCGAGAATAAAGACGCATAATGGAGTGCTCGATTCTCCGCTCACGATGTGAGATTTAGACGCGATTAACCGGATCCTGGAGGCACGCAAAGGATTAAATTGATACGTGTGACTTCGACCCGTTTATTTATGTAAAGGGTCGGGTCCCTTTTATTAGAACTATACTCGCGTGTGTCTTATAGTCTACGGGGGAAGCTAACGTATTCAATTTTTATTATGTCTCCAGTCTCGAGAATACTTCCCCCTTCGCCCTAATATCAATCGTCGCTTTTATTGTCGTTTATCATGTATTACAAAAGGATACTTAAGTTGTATGACTACCGTACGAGTATCGTGTTGTAAAAAACCGATCTTGTCAAATATTCTTTTTGTTGGCCACTTGCGGAGGTTTTTGTTCGCCGTTTTTTTGCGATCTTTTGTCGACGTTTGACTGATTTGTTTCCTTTTTGAATGTCGTTTTTTGCTGCGGAATAATTCAATCAAGTCGAGACTCGAGAGGTCTCGGGGATTTTATGTAATCTATACTAATAAACATGAGCAACATCTGTCTGTAACCTTTTTGAGCTTAAACCGTTGTAGGTCCCGATTTTGATAAGTTACGGAAATACTTTTAAGTCCCCCGGGAAATGATAAAGGATAGTTTTTATCACGGCAAATGTACGGATATACAAATTGTAGCGAAACGTCTACTTACTGAATTGTTTCTTTATAAAGCAAGGTTTGTCTCGTGGCGTTAATTTTTGCGGTTATGCGGTGACTGCGGTCGGCTGTCAAATTGCCAAAGAAATGTTAGCAGCTGTTGTAATGCGGTAAAACAACGAACAAACATCTACATGTGTAATCATACTCGAGAATGCCAATTAGGGTTCTTGTGTTGGTGTATAAAATTTTATCTTCCGGTCGCAATGTGTATTTTTGAATAAAATATTTTCTAAATATCATTACATGATATTTAGAATGTACATACATATTTTTGTTTTTCTCTATTTTTGGACTTGTAAAGTCAACGTGATTTTGTTTCTAAATATTAAGTAGGTACGTTTGTAATAACAAAATATAACTATAAAAATCATTATATTAAAGATAGTAAATACTTCTAAGTAATGTGTATTGTGTACCTATTGCTTAGAAACATAGAGTAAGCAAACAAATACCCTCGTAGAGCGCTTCGCTATTTAATAAATAAAACGGTTATCGAGTAAAAAGGTTTGTTCATTGAGCTGTACTTTTATTCCTCCATAGTCTTATAAAAAAATCTAATCGCGTATTAAGTTACCCCAAGTAATAATCTGGATGTTCACTAAGCGAGGGCGGTCGGAGTTATCCGTTTATAGCGAAGATGGTCGTTTTATTTTCTTTTATCCTTCCCGTCGAGCGTTCACGTCGTCGACCTCCTCTCTCGAACCCTCACCGTAAAATAGACGCGAAATGTGATAAATGGCGGGCTCTTTTTATTGTCGAATCCCAAAACACATTAGGTTATGGGCCCAGGATGGGGTAGACCAATACTGATCCCCGACTCGATCTTTTTCTACTTGATTTACATGAAGTGTTTTCGATATGATAAATAGTTTCTTGTTTGTCTTTTAATCGTAAATTTTTTTATTGTATTTAAAACACATAAATATGTATGAAGCTTTTTAATTGCAACACAAAACCTGACACAAAAACGCAATAAAGAAATAACATTGATAAAGTTGCCTTACACGGTACAAGCTGAATAAATTCCGATTCGATATCTCGACGTCAATATTTAATTAATCATTCGATTGAGATACAAGATAGCGAAAGTGATTATTGTAATCGAGTAGCGATTACAGTATTTCACGTCGTGAGTCGATTTATCGCCGCTTGCGCAATCTGTACAGTCATACTTATCTCGCGCCTGATGAAATATGTATTGAATTGTACTGTCACAATCGGCCCCTAAAGTCTGTTGTCTGACTTCATCGCATTTCGTCTTTTGTTTAATTCAACGATTTATAGAAAGTAGACACATGTTTTCTCTCTATCTAGAGAAGTTCGCTCCGGACGTCTGGCGCCTAAAAATGATCGCTACGAGGCTACGAGCCGCGTTTTATTCAACAATGGAGCTCCTTTGCTGTACCCTGCTTTTGCTTTTTGTCATTTGGCGAGCCGAAATATATGTATGTTTCTTTTGTCAGGGTATAACGCTCCTCCAAGACGCTGGCACGTCGGATGACAGCGGTCGAGCGTCGGAGCGACTGACGGGCAGCTCCGTAGCGCCGCGCGACCCCGACTCCTCCCGAGACCGTCTGAGTGACGTACGTATACATCCCACACACCATATCGATCTAACGCATATCTAGACTGACGCGAGATCGCGCAAAGCGGCCACCGACCGGCCTTTGAATAAATTATACCGCTCGTACCATATTCAGTATTCACCCCTCCAAATCTCCGTTAGTCTGGGTGGGTATTGAAGCGATGTAACTTTATTAAGAAATATCAATGTGATCCAATTTTTTGAGTGTGATCAGCTTCCAATTTCTAAATGTTGTTCTCTGTCATGTGTTTAATGTTCTATGTTAGTTGCACAGACCTATGCTACTCCCCGTCTCCTCCGAAATTCGAATTGCTCTACAAATCGAAGGGGGAGGGGAGACCCTAATTAGTGGAATCCATTCACAAGTTCGCTTTTTCTTTTCTGCCTCCAGGCCAGTAGCCGTTGTAGTTCCGGAAAAGGCTATATCGTGAGTACATCTTGTTTTTGTATTGCAACAAACATTTCGCACGACCTCTTCGCTTGTACATTTGCATGATCATTTTGTTCGCTTTTGAGGATATCGCTACGGATATACCCCTTATCTTTTAATTGCAAAATATTATTACCAGAATTTATCATATAATATTATGATACACGATATATAGAATTAATTATTTTGCGATTCATGGATTAGATATCTTTACGGTTAATGACTTTACATTGCCATATGTAGTTATTAAATAGTTTATTACTATCAACAGGAAATTTATATTATATTTTTACGGTTTCTTCAAATAGAATTTGAATGCTACTGAATATTATAGAGGGCAAATGAAGCAATAAATGGTTATAGAGTTGTTCGGAGGTAACGCAATATTTTCCGATTACTGTCTACCAGCACAGTACGCCGATCTACACGCGTGCCCTGTTAGCCTCCGCCGTGTGTCGCATCTAAATCTCGAGATTTCAGCCCTTACCAGCCTAAGGGCGCGTTCATTATGTATTGAGTTCATTGAGAGGTAGGTTTTTAGAGATTTGTGACGATAAATATATCGTAGCGAATGACGTAGCTGTGCACTACAAAGCGGCGTTATATTCGATATCGTATTGAGTATTGACAATTGAAAATGACTAACACTGAACGCAATAGGTTCTAGAGATTTTTCGTTGCAATGCGTGTGATAAATTCTTCTTTTTTCTAAAAACAAAGTTCGCGTACGACAAAAATATCGTATGATGCATAGCTACGATGTCGTAGCTATGAGCCACGATATCGTACGATGCGTAGCTACGATGTAGCTATGAGCTACGATATCGTACGATGCGTAGCTACGATGTCGTAGCTATGAGATACGATATCGTACGATGCGTAGCTACGATGTCGTAGCTACGAGATACGATGTCGATATTATTTGCGTCAACGATGCGCGGCGCGACGTACGGTTCTAACTCTGCACTTTTATTTTCTGGATCCATATTTCGCACTAAGAATTTTCAATTCTCTTTCAATATAAGATTGATTCACATTTTATGTCCAAGATAGAACGATAGGGCCCCATGTTCTGTTATGATAGTAAATAAAGCAGATAAAGACAGTATACAAATTACCATCGCTTACAAAATCTAAATATTTCGATGAACGACAAAGTCGCAATACAAACGTGAACGCCACATTACCTGGGCGTCCACTGAATACTTCATGCGCTGTATTTATTTCGGCTTGTAATATTTCAGTCTGATCCCCTATTGTTTCCAACGGAAATTTGAAAATGTACATTTTGTATCGTACACTCATTTTGTATTAGACGTGAATTTTTAATGTTGGCCTTTTTATTATTTTCTCGCGAGAGCGGCTCGGCAGTCGGCAGTCGAGGCTTTGATATTGAGTTTGCTCGCGTATTTATTTTTAAATTAATTTTGTGCTCTGAATATTGTATTAACGTTGGAGATCATAAAAATGTTTACGAAATAATTTGTTTTTTCATCGAAATAAGGGCAGAATATTCGGAAAGAATTGTTTCAAAAGAAAACGTCTTAGAAACGTCGGAACGGTTAATGAAAATATACAAAAGGTACCTTATATACTGTTATATTTGTATATTTGCAGCTAGTAACATCTTAGATAAAAAAATAAACAACTAAATGCTAGGAATTTTATAATTTTAAGGTGATAGGGAAAGTATTATTTATAATATAATATTACTAATCATTACTCATCTAAAAACGTTTTAAAGATTAAATAAAATTGTATAATACTAATTTAACTGACAGGAAAAAGGCGAGTAACTCTTTTTTATTCAAAAATGCTAACATCTTTTTTGTCTACACATGTTTGCAATAATATATTTAATTTTTAATTAAATAAATTAATATTCAATTCGCAATGACCTCAAATAACGTAGGCATTTAAAATATTGCATAACACGTTGACTAATTTTGAATAATTAAAATAAATTGAGTGAAATATACGAATGTAACATTAATACATGTTTAATATTAAAATGGTAATTATGTCGCAGAATGTGGGAGACACGACTGTGTTTACCGTGACATTAATATGTGTGGTACAGATTGCAAAAAAGTTTCATATTTTGATCGCAATTAAAAATGAAAAGAAATATTGTGCACGCTTAGCATGGCTGTCATAGGAAGGTTTTCTTTCTACGGTACGGACTAGGGAAACTGATGGATAGTCGAAAGAAATTTAATTTTATCAATTTCAATATCCTTTCGCATTACTTTTAAGTGCTCAGCTTGTAAGTTCTGGTAAATTCCCAATTATAATACAAGCATTTTGAAAATGGTAGATTTTGTATTTTTGTTGTGAAAATATAACAGGAAAAATACCAATTGACACGTCGTTTAAATTTAAATTAACTCATTATATTATTCACCCAGAGTATACAATAACTACTAACTATTAAACTACATTTTTTTTAATAATTATGCCAAACAACACGAACAATTTAGCAGCTTGTCGTGTAATAATTGGAGGCCACTCAGCGCCGAACGATTCGGTTGGATGCGCTTTGTTTGCTGACCGTACATTAGTAATGAATAGACATTGTGAACTGAGGCGGGAGTCACAATTAATACGGATTTGGATCATAATTACTGTTTATACTTGTTAGCTTTTTGACAACATTACTTAATAAATTGTGTGATTTATTTTGCATTCTTTCGTGAGGTAGTTTCTGCGTTATTTTTGAGGGTTTTGTTTAAAGTCACTGATGTAGGGTTAGTTATAGCTAACTTCTTAGTACGTTAACAGAATGATTTTAAAATAGTTTAAGTAAATAATATATACTTACTTTATTTATATGTGTTATTATAGTTTCGACTTTTCGTCTGTTTCTTATCTTTATATGCTTAAAAGTTAAAGGGCATAACCAATTTTTTAAGAAACTTGCTGTTTAACAAACCAGAAATACCATAGAATTAGATTTACTTACCTTTTTAGGGTTCCGTACCCAATGGGTAAAAAAGGGTCCCTATTACTAAGGCTACGTTGTCTGTCCGTCTGTTCGTCTGTCCGTCCGTCCATCCGTCTGTGTGTCTCCAGGCTGTAGCTCAAGAACCGCTAAAGCTAGACTTCTGTAATTTTCACAGATTGTATCTGTTGCCGCTATCACAACAGTTAATACTAAAAACAAAATAAAATTAATATCTAAGGGGGCTCCCACACAACAAACGTGATAATTTTCCGTACATTATAGAAAAATGTACTGCCCCCGCAAAAAATAAATTTTAGAGCAATAATAATTTGTCTAGGACTATTAAAATAACATAATATTTTATTCTATTAAGTAACTCGTAGCTAGACCAATTCCAATAGACTATAGAGTAAGGAGTCAGGGCGTTCTTTGTTATGTATGATTAATGATATAGAATACCTCAAATGTTGCCCAGGGCTTTAACAATGAAGCTTATTTATTATTAAACAAATCAATGTTCATGTAATCATAATAATTAATAATTCATTTCATTAATTAATGTATGCATATAATTATGTCATGATTCAATATCATCAACAATAAAGCTGAGTGCGGTTGTTAAATTACAGCTCTGAATTGAAATGCCACAGCTTAATAAATTATACACACGCCACAAAGCAAAGCTGCATAAGTGTATTATTGAAAGTTTTGTTTTGTGAGCATTAATTCAATCAAATGCTAAAACTTTGCTATAATTTTGTTGTGGGCTAAAGGCTGGTGTAGTAAATTATTTATTACAAGTGTGGAATATTTATGGAATAGCTTTTGAACAACATTTCGATATGGGTTAAATTATTGCATAATCTTATATAGGTATATGTAACTAAGCTTAGTAGGTTTTTAAAAAAGTTATACATTATACTTTATAGTATATAAGTATTAGTGTGGTGGTTTTGTAGCTACAGAAATATATTAGCAAATATGATATTAAGTTTATGGATTTTCTGCCTAGTACGAACTAGGCAGAAAATCTACTAAGTATTTCAATTCTGTGTTTTATTTTATCATCCATTAAAATGTTTTTTTTTTCTGTTACAGTGTGATAGTGAAGGCGATGACGACAAGGTGAGTGCTCTAGCATTTTACATTGATTTCCAGTTCATTGGGTTACTACTACACTTTGTCTCTGCGCTTGCGAATAATTGAAAATATTAATATGCGCGCACAACACGCACGGACTAGTTTTTTAAATTAAATAAAATAGGACTTAGGAGAAAGAAAATTAGATTTTAATTAAAAATATACATTATGCCACCAGCGCGCGTTTTGTCGCAAAACTCTACATTTCTCTATTTTATATTTTCTATGTATTTATTTTTTTGATATCTCAGCAAAAGAATAGAAACGATAGAACGATATTTTTCATAGTTTTTGGTATGATACACTTCGCCTCTGCGTTGCCATGTCGGACACTCGACGTACTCAACTCGCACGGACTATAGTTTGTCGTAAATTAATTAAACCGGTCCCCGACTGGCGTCTCTGTAACAAGGAAACTTAGTCGGAAATAAATGTTCGAGTAATGTAAGTGGTGAAGTTGCTCCGAGCTTATTACTCGGCTGGAGACGATTAATCTCGGGAGGCTTCACCTGTTTACAAATTGCTGAGCCGTTTGTTTATAAACTGACGCGTTTGATGGGTTTTTTTCACGTAGTTTTAAAGGTATATTTATATACTATATTTTATTTATATACTATATTTCAATTCATTTAAGATTAGTCTTTGTATGAATTGAAACGTATGTAAATTGAAAAGTTAGGAAATTGTATGGTGCATTGTTGCTCGTACCGTACTGAGTTTAGTGGTTCAAAATCAGAGTTACAATTTACGGACTGGGCATGGGGCACGCACCCTATAACAATATTATATTATTTTCTATGCTCCTTTTTTTAACGGGCAAATGGACCACCATACATTCCCACCACTGCAAATCCTGTGTTGCGAAGATGACAGTGGTTGCCATCTATGCTGCTTGGATTACAGTCTATCTTTTCGCGCTTGCATGCTGTCTCACGCGTAAGTTTAACCTAAAGCACCATCTAGCAATTCTAAGCACCATCGACGAATGTAAGTCGTGTTCTGTCAAGTCAGAACTTTAAACACTTTAAAAAGCTACTCTGTTTCTCATTTATTAGTGTATTAATAAAGTTATTTACTTTCCGTACGCGTGCTCTATATTAAAAAAAAAACCTTTTGAATCGCACAAGATTACGGCCGGCTGGCGTTAATAAGGGCAACAGCTGTTTGTGAGGTCCCAACTAATCAGTCAACAGGTCGTGAAACGCCAAAAGTGAGTTCTCGAGCGCTCTACGGCGCGCGACGTAGCAAAGGGCACTGATTCCGCACCGCCGCACCCCAGTATCAACCTTATGGTTGTAACCATAAGGTTGGTTGTACCGTAGTAATTGCAAGATGGCAGTGGTTATTAAGTGCATTACGCCCTCTGCGTCTGCACTGCGAATTACGCTCGTGTCACCCAATATAAGATGTAAATGTGAAAATTAACATATTCTGTTTCGTAATTTTATGGTATATGTGATTGGTTGTAGGTACCTACTGTCGGTTCTTGGTGGAAATTTATGTTGAACACTAATAAAACACAATCTTTCGTGCACCTTTTTCCACTATATTAAGATATATAATTTATGGGGTTTTGTTACATGTTTAAGTTTTTCATAGTCTAGAAACCCATATTTAAGTAGGTACTAGTATAGTTTAAATGTGTGGTAGAATATAAATTGGTACATTAACGGCCGTTCCCAATATTTGATCTATCTCTGGTTTGGCCCTACTAGAGATAGGAATAGCTCACATTAGACATTAGAGACATATATTTTATGTCAATTCAATGTTAGCTGCGATCGGTTGTATGTCAAACCAGAGACAGATTGAATATTGGGAACGGCCGTTAAAGAGATAGGTAGGTACAGATCAATTCCTTAACATTCATAAGTTACATATTATAAAATTAACCACTACCTATGCTTATTTCGGCGGTAAAACCAATCTTTTTTTACTTGTTATGATGAAAAATAGCGTACACAACAAGAAAATAACATAGCATTGTAACGGTAGAGTCGTAACAAACATCCAAAAACGCAACTTATAATAAAAATAATTGATTAATCCTCCATAATAATTAATAACAGTTAAAGTTATCGCATTAAAACATTAAACAAGCCCGAAAATGAAGCTCACTCGATAAAGCGTTTGATTTGAAACGGGGAGCAAACAATCTCCGAAGCACTAGCATTGTTTCCGAGCCCCGATTCTGCTCCTCTTAATCTAATTACGTGCGACCGCTTCGCTGCCCGGGGGAGAGCCACCTCGTTTCACCCCACTCTCCCCTCTGTATCCTCCCTGTCATTACAATACTGTTACTCTAATCGTCTGTGTTTTGGTTCCTAATAACTCAAAAGTGGGAGGTTTTCTAGGGATAACTTTATAGGGGTTGAAAACTATCTAGCTGTCTTTAGGTATTTTGTTTTCTTTTTTCATTTAAAGCCTCTAAAATGTTACCCCCTCTCACCCCCCCGTCATTATAATACTGTTACTGTAATCGACTGTGTTTTGGTTTTTAATAACACAAAATATGACGTTTTCCATGGATATGACGTTTTCCAGGGATATGACGCCCGCCAATTCGTTGCGCCAGAATTCACTTATGGCACGGGAGACGTACATTTTCCGGGATAAAATATATCATATGTCCTTTCTCGGGACCCAAAGTATCTCCGTATTAAATTTTAGCAAAATCGGTTCAACAGTTCAAGCGTGAAGAGGTACATACTTTCGCATTTATAATGTAAAATGCCGAGTGTCGCGTGTAAATTGATTTCAAAAGATAACACGACATTAAACGGTAGTTGGAAATGTTTGTAGGAAAATGTTAATTTTGTAGGTGAAGTGCAGTTCTAATGGATACCTACTCAAGTATCTTAGATAAGCCTACTTTAGTAGGTACTATATCTAATGTGGCTTTACCTTCTTCTTACTAACTCTACTCGGTATTATTTTAAACATTTCTACTTATATCCCGACTTAAGACAATAATGCATTTTTCAAACGAATCGTTTATCCCTAAACATTTACTGGGGAGAGGTATTTACTTTGCTTTTTATTTTTATAAGTATTAAAAGCTCAGCCGTACCTCCGTTTACTTTACTGGTCATGCGTGGTAGGGCCCCTCCACCCTCTTTTTAACAAGACTTCCAAACAGAGGAATGAAAAATAAGATTGGGGGAAACTTTTCTTTTTTCCTACCCTTATAAATTGACTTTGAACGATAATAACATTCAAACAAATTTCATAGACGTCTACACGTTTTGTATTTAACTAAGTAGATGACGTCCGCAACCGCGCCAGAATTTGTTTATCGCTTTTGAACCGTCTTTCCGGGATAGAAATTATCCTATGTCCTTTCCCGGGACTCAAAGTATCTCCATTCTCCATGCCTTTCATCTAAATCGGTTTAGTGGCTTAAGCGTGAAGAAGTAACAGATATACACACAAACACACTTTCGCATTTATAATTCCTTTTTTATAAGAGCACTATATTTATGTTATTTTCTTGTTTAGTTTATATGGACCAAATTGTTATACATTAAAAAATAACAATCGTTTCTCACCTCATTCCATCTCATATCATTTTCATCACTAATTTCTTTGTCGCCATTACATGCTGTATTTCACCTGTCATTGGAAGTCATTTAACCTATAAGTTACTATTGTTTGTATTTTATTGAATGTGTGAGATGATATTCGGTTGGTGAATCGAAATAAATAAATAAATAATATTAGTATGGATAATATCACAGCCGTCTACACGTTTTATATTAATGTCTACGGCTATAAATCGTCTAGGATCATTTTCTCATTATGATATTAATCTATTGCGGCCATTAAATTAATTCATATTTACGACGAACTTGATTGAGTGTATGTTAATATAATCGCTTCATTCCGTATTTATTGTAGTATATCTTACGCCTACGTTGTCAGCTAAAAGCCGCATTATGACTGGATTATAATATGTTAACATAAATATTTATTTATGATGCCTCAGCTCCGATGTTATCTTTTATCTGAATTAACTTGACGCTTGCCTTTTTTGTTGATATAAACGTTCATTTTTGACTCTGGAGGATATTTTACAATGACGACAATAGAATAAATATGTAGTTTAAAAAATATTTAACCCGACTGCGTAAAAAATTCAATGTGTTGGAAAAACTGAAAACCCTTTGTCGCCCTCGGCGTCATTAGATTAGTTTGTAAAATATTCGACCAATTATAGTTTAGCCGCTACTAGTTATTACAATGACATAGTAAAAACTACCGCTGTTCCAACAAAATAAAAAGATCGGTGCTTCCACATTGCTACTATGAATTACTTGATAGTACTATTAGATTATGAATTAAAATGTCACATTATACTTATATTTAATACAGCATTAAATTACTCAATAATTAATTGGTTGTATAATGGAGTCAGATTGAGTGGTACAATAACGGCAAATAGATCTGAGAGTCTGCACCGTGTCGATTAATTTAATTATGCCGGAGGTGGAGTGCTTCAGGGGCTCCTGTTTGTGTATTACACGTCTTGCAGGCAGGCACATAGGTAGTGTTAACGTTACTATTTTTGTTGACTGTGAGTTGTAACTTGTAACTGTTTATATTATGAAGTTTTGTGGTTATGAGCTTGTGCTAATCCGCTCAAGCTGTTGTCTACAACAGCTGAATTTTTCATGTAATGACTATAAGTTGGCTTATCCGCTTATCCAAACAATGCACTTGCATTTTGCACCTTGTTCAAAGGAAATAGAAGTAGATATCATATAGCCGGTGGCTGTCCGCTGTCGCCGGTCCGTCAATAAGTGCTATAACTCACCGGGAAGCCATCGCGACGTGGCCAGTGACGTTACCATGGTAACGTCTATCAACGTCTGGCGCCTCTTATACGTCGCCGCAAAGCGGTGTTTTTCTTAAAGTTAAGTTGCAGGGACGTCTTCCGACGCTCGGGAAATACGACCGTTGCCGAAAAATTACGAAAATGTATATGTGCATTATGACTTTGCGAGCACTGTACGCTCTCTGATTTTGAAATGCGATCCTAACACAAATAAAAGTGCCGAGTTGTAGACGATGTCGTACGTATCTCCTCACGTGTTTTTCACACAATATCGATGATGACGTGGATAATCCCGTGAAATGCGCCATAATACCCGTTAACATAAACTACTGGGTGTACGGTAAAGTCCGTAATCTCGGCTTAGGAGAGTAGAGATTGAATGTATCGGGGCTTAAGCACTTAGACGCTGCAGAAGCTAATCCCTCCCGACATTGATACACCGCTCTACATAAACAATGTAATTCATTCAAATGAATTGCATCCAGCTTTGTCTGACTAATGTTCGCCCCGACTGGAGTTGCTTAATCGGCGAATTAAGAAACCGCTAAATGAAATGCGGAGTTGAGAATAAATTATTTCCAGTCTTCTTCTAAATTCGTATTTTATTCATTCTAAAAAGCTATCCACCCACGTCTAGATTGAATACTAAAACGCTTCTATTTTGTCTCATAATAAATTATATTAATGGAATATGTAAATTGTAAACGAATGTCCTTTTACATTCATGATATGGCAGGTTTATCATAAAAGCTCTCATTCTAATGTGTGAAATATAAAATATGCTGATAGATATAAAATAAATGTGCATCTACATAAAAGGATCTTAAAATATTTTATAGTCTGGTCGTAACGCAAAAAAAATTCGTCGCCAATTTGACGTGTATCGGTCAGCGCTCCCGTTGAAGTGTTGAATGCACACTTGCGCGCAGACACGTCGGTTTGTGAAGCAGCACTCTGGCCGAGAGCGCCGCTAACTCGATCCGATTCAACTTGCTCTATTTACACTCCCCGGTACAATTATACCCCCACTTTGATATGCAAATTCGGTGCGATGCCTCTCTCTCCGGTTACTGACTACTGTGAACGTCAGTTTGTATTAATTATGGGTTATTGCCTTTGTGTTTAGATATTATCTGGTACCTGTGTTAAATGTATTTGCCGATTTGTTTCACAATCAAAATAAACATTTCAAAGACCTTTGTACCAACAACATTATTGCTACATATAAAGACACTAGACGTTCCGCGCAGCTTCGCCCACGTAATTAGATATTTCACAGACAAATTAGTCCACAAAAAATAGCCTATGATCCTTCACGTGGTCTACTTCTTATCTGTGCCAAATAACAAAAAAATTGCTATTGTAGCTCATGAGATAAGCCCTTACAAATAATTTCCCCCGTTTTTCCACATTTTCCTCTATTTCTTCGCTCCTATTAGTCTTAGGGCCTGTTTCACCACTTGCTGATAAGTGACGAATAGGATATCCACCAATAACCTAACATGACAGATCAAGTGTGGAGAATCTGTCAAAAAAGTTGTCAATAGCCTATTCGGAACTTTATCAGAAAGTGGTGAAACGGGCCCTTAGCGTGATAAAATATAGCCTAATCCTTTCCCGATAAATGGGCTATCTAACACTGAAAGAATTTTTCAAATCGGACCAATAGTTACTGAGATTAGCGCGTTCAAATAAGCCTTTTCAAATAATTTCCCCCGTTTTTTCCACATTTTCCTCTATTCCTTCGCTCCTATTAGTCTTAGCGTAATAAAATATAGCCTATAGCCTTCCTCAATAAATGGGCTATCTAACACTGAAAATATTTTTTAAATCGGACCAGTAGTTCCTGAGATTAGCGCGTTCAAACAAACAAACAAACTCTTCCGCTTTATAATATAAGTAAGTATAGATTATTGCCTTATTTAATTTAAGCATTGTTTTAGTTTAGTGGATGTTTCTTACGATGCTTATTCTTCTTAGTACATAGCTTTAAGATATAGCTTATTTCTCTATGAATATGTTTTTCCTTAAGTTAATATTTTGTTGTCAACATAAACCTGAAGTTATACAATATTTTGTTCTCATTTGCAACTTTAGTAACTTTTCTAATTCCGCCAATGTAATCAGAACACGTGTAAGAATATCAAAGGAAGGAAAATAATAAGGAAAAACTTCACCCATTTAGTAGGTCATAATATAATTTGCGTACACGAAGATTCGACAGTAAACCCCGTAATTTATCATTGAGCGTATCATTTCTGGTCGATTAGCGCGGGCGGCGCAATCTGTACCCGGCTAACCCGCAGCCGACAGGGACGGGGAGAAATACGATGTCAATAATACGTGGTGAGAGTATTAACGTGTGTTCGACGTTCGTATTTTTCTGCTCGTCGTCTTTTTATTGAAATATAAACTTGTGTTCCATTATGGCTTCGAATAAAATAAATGCGATAGTGTGATTGTCTGTTTTTAACCTCTTAACGCTTGAGCCGCTGAACCGATTTAAATGAAATTTGGTATGGAGTTACTTTGAGTCCCGGGAAAGGACATAGGGTAGTTTTTATCCCGGAAAAATGGACGGTTTCCGCGTGATAAAGGAATTTTGAGCAAAGTAGCTGCGAGAAATGTCTAGAAAACAAATTTATTCTTAAGCTGATCATAATTTATTAGCATCGAAAAATGTATCGATAAGAATCAAGTGTAAAAGATACATTAGCGTTTACCGTTTAAGGCTTTATTGTGAGCCCAATGAATAATTTTACGACGAGACTTGAGTGGCTATGAAAATGTTAGCAAATTCTTTGTGTTTTATTACGTTTCAAATTGCTTTTCATTGCTTTTTTATTCTTTGAGGATCTAGTTATGACTTAGTAAAATGTTAAGATGATAATCCTTCTAAAATTGTACAATTAGTATGAAAATAATATGTTAATCTTTCACATAATGTCATAACTCATAAGATAATATAAACTGGTTATTCCCCTAATCATAAAACGAATAACGTTCGATAATATTGATGAACGAACAAAGATGATGCCATAAAAGTAACGACAAAGCGTGTATAACATTCGTGATTAACATAATGTTTCTAAAATGTTCCACTTTTATCTTGTAAACGTGCATAAAGTGAAAGAACAAATTGCGAGTTTCCCCAGTATTTTCCTCGCTCGGAAAAATATATGTTTTATTAAAGCTCGGCATTTCCGAGAGCGGAGCCCCCCCCCCCCCCCCGTGGGGGCCGGAGTGGGGGTTACAGTGGGGGCCGGCGCGCCAGTCTATAACAGACAGTGGAAAGGATATAAAACATATTTACGCGCCTATAAAGTACTCTCGTACGCTCCACCATTTTCTTTGTTCCTCACTCGCAGCCGTAATGCTCTCTCGTTTGGCTAAACTTATTTCGCTTTCGTATTATCTGGCTTATCGTCGGGACGTTTATTTATTGCTAAAGTGGTAACATCATACGTATGACATTCGCGAAATCTCGTCTCGTCCCCCGCTGTGTTTCACCACAATTTTATACCGCTCTGAAATATCTTTTGTGTTTCATTCTTCGCATTTCGGAATGGATATTTATTTCTGTTGTTAGTCGGTTTTTTTACAAAAAGCTCCGGTCGGCAGCCAATATAAATCGAGATTCGTTTATGGAGGGAACACAAAGCGTATCAATTTGGAGCTGCATAGTTGACGCCGGGCGTAAATGAATAGAACAGAGGCATCGGGCGTTCACGGTGGAGCGTCTTAATCTCGGGCGACAGTGCAGTCGAGACCCCTCGCGGAGGTGAGAGGGTGTAACAACAAGCCCCTCCCCTCTCGCTCGCTCTACCCTCTCCTCCCTCCCCCCTCCCAGCTCGCAGCCAGATCCGTATTATACCGCAAAACCAGGTCGACTCCACTAACACCTTGCACTGATACCGAAGTTTGTACACTTGCGCTCCTACACGAGCTACACCTATCGACTATTTATTTTACTCTCCTTAAACGTTTGCGAGTGTATTATCTGGATTTTTATATCGCCCCCGACTTTATTGGAGTGGGTGAAGTTTAATGTTCGTGTTTGTGTGATTTATTGACTTAAAAGTTGAAACGGATTTTACGCGAGCGTTTCGTGATATTCTTAGGAAGTTGGACTAAAGATGTTTGTGCAAAATTATGTTATTATGATTAATTTGGTCTTTTGAGATTGGTATCTGATCTACGATGGACCAATGCAAGCGATTACGAACATATTGTAAAATTAATTCGTCTACGATTGCCCATCATCGACATCGATTGTGCATGCTATACACAGCTTCGCAATCATGGTGGCAAAATTATTATCAGTTATAGCCTTACAAAGAGAAAGACCTTTACATAACAAAAATATGAGCACAATAATTCTTAGGTTTCTTTTAATTTTATACGTATAAAATAGGAAGCAGAAAAAATTATATTATCACGTCTCACAAGTGTCTATCTCATAAGTGGTTGAAGAGCTGTTGAAAACATCAATCGTGGACCTGTTTTTTATCAGATAACTTGTTGACAATGAAAGAGATATCGATCACTTACATTAATAATGGAATCAATCGCAGATCCCGCGTCAAAATACACTGATAAATGTTGTCAGGAAAATGCTCATCCAACGTATTGATTGTCTTTGTTTGCTTTGCTCTTGGAAACATTTTTGTAGGTTTTACCGCGGGACTCGAACCCACTATTCTATATAACTATTCGAAAGCCTCGAATTACTATCCTACGAAGGCAGTTTTCACGTCAAGGTCTGAAGATAACCAGAAACAGAGACTGTTATTTTACCTCTTCCCATGAGGGTGGCTGATCCTTATCTCGTTTGCATAAGGAGTCTTTTTGAATGGAATTTCTCTGTTAGAGGTTAAACAACCCCGAACGGCCTGCACTTTGCACTCGACGCGAGTGTTTTGAGCGCGTCTTTGCGACTAAATAAAACATTGTGGTGCGGACAAAGGTGGGTGGAAAGAGCGGTAATTATCGTGCGAGCCGAGAGCCACTCGTGTCAGGCCGCGGTATATCTGTGCGGATCAAGGCCGCGATTCTTGTGCCTTGAATGTCGCTTCGATCACAGCCTGTGGGAGAAGATGCGGTGCAAGTGGCCCGAAATGTAGAGTTCCGTCAAGTTTTTAGTGGGTAGGGGCTGCGTTTCTCCATCTTCCAGGCGCCGCAGAGATATAGTTGTGGATAGAAGGATAAATTTCATTTTCTCGGCAAAAAGGGCTGACACAGTTTGTGCGCGTCTAGTGACTAGTCAGAAAGCCTGCGATCGAGACGACATTCGAGGTAACAGAATCGGACCCTCACGAGCCGCTCGCACTCGGCGATTCCGTTTGTCGCCTCACAGACCTCAGTACACAGGCAGTGATAAACGTGACGGCGCTTTGACTTCCCTCTAACCGTGGCAAATTGCCGGCTTAGGGGCTGACACACGTTACATTGTGAGACGCTTCTGACGCGTGCTCAACATTGATTGACACACTTCGCTGCTCTCTAGATCGGTCGAGTGCTGCGGTGTGGCGATATGACGTAAAACTGCTTTAATACGCAAAACTTTGGGGCATGTTTGATATTAGTGCATAGGCTTGAGTGTATTTTTTATATTTTTACTTCATTTATTTATGAATTTATTTGTTACCCACCACAACGATATTGTTTGCTAGATTTTGTCGGAAGCTTTGTTGTAAAAAATTCATTTACCTCTGCTTTGGTGCGTAAACTAGGTTTTTCTGGGACAAGAACTGTCCTACGTCCTTCTAACGACACATAGTAACTCAGGCGGTTTAGCGCTTTAAGAGTAAAGTGGCAGACATATTTTTTCGTTTATAATGTTAGTAGGATTTAATGACTCCTAAAACTTAAGTATGCCCCTAATTACCCAACACAGATTGTAAATCTCAGGAAAAAATAGAGCGCGCGTGCTTTCCCTCCCAAACATTAGAAGTAATAAAGAAAAGTGGAATTAGAGGCAACAAATAAGATGGGAATTCAATTAGATGGTGTCGTCGGCTGTCAAACGCTCATTTTAGATAAGCAGCTGCCGGTAGTTTGTCAGCGCGACGAAATTAGACGATATGCGTTCGACGAGGGAATGCGTTCGACGAGATCGTCCGTCTGTTTCCGACGAGTGTTTGATGCTGGAATTTTGAGTATGTGTAACGTAAATATACTAATTCACCGGCTGTTTTACATCTGTTGTCGTTGAGATGATTAGAGTGGTAGATCTTATAAGCCTCAGAAATAGCGCCCATGTGAAAGTGTGCCTGACTTTTATTATTTTATACTTTAACCGCTACGAATTTTTTTATGAAGTTGGTCATGGACTATGGAGTTATTTTGAGTCCCGTGAAAGAACATACAATAGTTCTATCACAGCAAAATGTTCCCGGAAAATGTACAAACACATCGAAATTGCGGGTTACGTCTTGATTGTTTTTTTTTTTTTTTTTTTGCTAATATCGTTCAAAAACCCCAAAACAACCCTCAAACTCCCACGGGTAAAACTTGAAAAATCCTCGACAATCAAATTAATGAACGTATAAATAACACAGTTACCCCAGCAGAATGCTTCTAACGTTATTATAAAGTAATCTAAGTTAGAGGTCCTCGGAGGACGAGGGCTTGATAGGTGTTTAAATATACGCAACCGCGCCCCGCTCCCGGGAGACGCGTATACACTGTACAAGTGTAGGTTCAGGGTTGTTGTATAGTACACGGGATACTTTATTATTTAGTACGGTAATTAACGTGTTGAGGTCTATGGATAAGGCTTAGAGCATATTGTTTTTATCGGTGAATTGTTATTTCCTTAAAAAAATTCGAGACTATGATAGTTTTTACTCAATTCTAAGTTCTCTTATATGTCATGGTTGTTTTGGTGCAATAAAGGATTTTCATTCATTCATTCATTTGTAAAAGCACCAATTCTTAAAACTTTATAAATTAATCGAATTGAGACTCCATCGAAACAAAATTAGTTTTATTCTTACTTTAACGGTTATTCTTAATTTTACGGTTACTTATAATATTAAACTGTAACAGCTATGTTTTAATGCATTTAAGAAACAAAGTTACCAAATTGACTTCACTCTCGAAATAAAACCAGATTGAGCGTTAAATTTATTACACAACAAAACAACTTATAATTAAAGGCCTCTTAACCATAATTGCATTGTCTTATAACCGCTACCGGCTGTAATGAATGAATGAGTAATATATCTGTCGTCGGTATGGTTTTAATTGGCTGGCTTAAGCTCTGTTGACACGATGAGAGATTTCACGCACGAACAATTTGTGTTCTCGTAATACTCGTTTTAGGTTTTCGTTAAGCGTTTGGCATAAAATGTAATGGGTTTAGGTAATAGTAGGTACAGAAATTTAAGTCTACATAATAATATGGTGAGTTGCCGTATACAAAAGACAATTTTTCTTTCTTTTTTTTATTCGATTAAATGCTATTATTTTATAAATAAATTTAGGTGATAACACTAAACTATTGTTTCTTATGCTTTTTTTATTTTACCCGCAGTTAGACTTAAAGCGTGGTATATATGGCTGCTGTTAAGCATTAGTGTTTCATTCCACATAAAATCGGATTTTATGTGGAATGAAACACTAATGCTTAACTTACCGTACCTTTTTCCCGGATGTAAAGTATCCTATGTCCTTTCCCGACACATAACGTACCTACATACCAAATATCATTAAAATCCATGTAGCGGTATAAGCAGAAATCATTTTTATGGAATGCCTGGGAACCGTACATTTTTTCGGAATAAAAAGGATCCTATGTCCTTTTCAGGGACTCAAAGTATCTCTATACCAAATTTCGTAAAAATCGGTTCAGCGGTGTGGGCGTGACGAGGTAATTTTATATAATAGGACATTAATGTTATATGTAATAAGCCCTATAGCAATATAGCATTAACCATTTTTATACTTTTTCTCTTAAAAACGAATGTAAAATTAATTTCTTTTTTCATAATCATAATCTACGCATTTCAACAAAAAAAATGATACCGCACAATAACATTTTTTTGCTTAAAATAAGCAGAAAATAAAGATTTATCCAAAAAAACTTAAAACGCCGATTACTCAAAACTAGTCCGATGTGGGATGACACACCAATGCTTAACAGCATCCAATTATATAAGCCGCAAAATCATCAGCAGAATACGTGAATACGCGCGCGAAATTCACGCGCGAGAGCTGGCGCCTGGCATCGTGTCAACCAGGTGTAACGCTCACGGCTACTTGATGTAATAAACACGCAATATTGATACTCGTCGATCAGCGCGAGTGCCAACACGTTGCTACTAATTGCCTTTATTATACCTCGTTGTGCAAATGAGAGTTTCTTTTGCAACATCTGATGTGTAACGAGTTTTTATCGGTTTCGATATGCATCGATATTGTCGATTTAAACGCTCTTTTTATCGATACGGATAACGCAGGAGGCGGTCGTGTTTATTGAGATAGAAACTTCACATTTTGTAGCTCTACAGACACTACTGAATGTTAAGTTTATACCTCTAGAGCACATCCTAGTAAGCTAATAGTGTCGTAACCGAGACATAAAACGATAATTAACCTAATAAACTCGAAGCTAAAATCTCAAACGGACAAACATCTCTATTCGGACACTTGTCGTAAAACCTTCACACATTCTCAATTCCGCCGCCGCTATCTCGCCGTCGAGTTATTACTACGAGAGTTTTATAACCGAACCTCGAGTTTATAGCCGCATACCGCCCGTAATGGGGACAGACGCGAGGCCGGTCGACGACGGATAGGTGTGCGAAAACTTTATGAAACCATTAAAATTGATTTTAATTTTAAGCTCGGAAATCGGAATTCCCGGCTATCAATAAAACAAAACTTACCGTCCGCTGCCAAATAAAAAAGAAATATGCTCGCAACTTTTTATTTGTGTACAAATCCCGAATATACAAGTGAAATAAATGCATCGAGAGCGCTGCCGTATAAACGCTCCGCGCTGATATATAGCTATCGGTTTTCGATCTCTATTCACGCCCAATTCACACGGAGCATTTTTAAAAGCGTTTAAAAGTAATTTGCCCGCTCTTATCGTTTTCACAGGAGCTCCCGCTAAACGGTAACGACTCGTCGGGGTTCAGTGGTGAATTATGACGGCGTATCGCGGAACTGATCATTATTTTATATGGATAGTAAAACACCGCTCTCGCCGCCCGCCGCTCGCCGCGCGTCGGATAATGCGGCTCTTTATGCCGCCGATCAGTTTGTTGTTTTATACTCCGTCTCGCGGCGGCGACTTTATGCATCGCCTCATCGCTCGCCGTTTCGCCCGGTTCCCCCTCTTTATTTTCAGCTCACGTTACTATGTAAATTTATTTTATGAAACTGAGAGAGCCGAGTGTTTCGCCCGCGGCGATTTGTTTGAAATAATATTGTACGTGGTAGAAGCGGCGGACGTGCGCTTCTTTATAATTGAGATTTAATGTCTGTATTATGCGATTCGATAGGCGTGCGCCAAACGCGGATGTAGGCAGTGGGGCTCACAGTTATAAAGTTAACGAAAATAATTTGTATGACAATTGTAAACGCATGCATTTAACCCTTCAGTAAGTGCCAAAATCTTTGCAAAAATGTAGGGTACGTGGTTTGCAAAAAAAAAATGGCACCCGGCCTACCCTCTTTGTACAAATAATGTAATAACCTTACATCTAATCCATATTTTATGTTTGTGTGAAAAATATTATAATATATGTTAAATTTTCTATCTATCAAGCCATCATAATATAGTATTTAGTCAGATGTGATATTTGTCTCACCACTGTAAACTTTGAAATCTATGTTTCTAACTATTTCGCAACAAATATATTAATACATTATTATAATCTCAATAACACAGAGCTATACAAACTGTTTATGTAAACAATTCTTTGAAATAACTTAACTTGTTATCAATAAACAGATAAGAGATAAGAGTAATAAAAACCGGTTTTGGTATTATACACAAGCAAACTTCGTCCTTAGTGCAATACAAATAAAGTTCAAAATGGCCGCGGCCGGCAAAAAGCCGTTATAAATAGGTAATTTTTATCTTGATTATTTTACTAAAACGATACTATTATATACTATTACTAGGATCTAAATCGTTTTGTACACGATAATATACGCTTTTAACGTCAATTATTTACAAAAATATTAAACAAATCGCGTTCAAATCACATAAATAAAAACCAAATTTTCTCGTGTAAACTAGAAGTTATTACGATGTAAGTATTTCTTTCAAATGATTATCTAAAACTATTTATAAATTATAATTAATAAATTAAACTATTTTACTACTTACATTCGTTAAATCCATCAATAATATCAAACAAACAACACAACATGGCAGAACACACACAAAAAATTCACGATTTTCAAATGACTGACAAATATTCGTCGACCACAGATTATATAATATTTTGCATTCAGAATGTGGCAAATTTATCGTAGATCATAACTAACCAAACTTCTTCATACAAAAGTAGTCTCTAAGTCGACGAAATACGTAATTCAATCGAACGAAAGAGCGCGGCCACATCCGGCCGCTTGGGTGTAGACGGAATGGCTGCAGTATAATCTGTGGCGGCCGGATCCGGCCGCTTGGGGATTAAAAGGTTAAATAAAATATCAATAAATAATACCTTTGCTATGTCACATTGAACAATAATTCAATAACGTTACAATAACATAACTGTAAAAATATATTCTCCAACAAGGTTTATTTTAAAACGCAAAAAGTGAAAATGTACGATTGGAAATTGCACAACAAAGCTGCCGGCTATTCCGCACAGATTCGGAGCAAACTAAAAAAAAAGCTGTCCACTGAATTGCTCCAGCTTTTACTTCGTACTGTGACATTTTTGTATTTGCGAGAACTGAATGTAGAGCAATTACTCTGCGCTCCTCTGAAACGAGAATTACATCAAACATGTCTTTGTTGTTGTGGAAAGTGTGCCCTAATGCAGCATTACCAACTTAGACTATTTTAATCGTGATAAGTAAATGGAGCCCCGCAGCGAACCGTGTAACAATAAACGCGTATCCACCATTAAGTCCTGAGCACATTATGATTGTGTTAATTGGACGTAAAGTAGGAGAGACCGACAAACGCGCGAGCATTTCGTACTCAAACAAACTACAATTTTATACGGCGGAGCGAAAAAAGGTGAAACAAAATGTGTTAGTGGCGCTATTGCGTCGCTTTTCCCCCGTATTTTAGAGGAACGAGCTTGAAAATTCACTTTAATACCTTTGTTCAACAGCGCTTTACGGCTCTCGTGTTGTGCGGAATGTAGGTAGAGCTGGAGAGCTTACTGCGCATCGAGATATTTTTAAGATTTTTACCTCTACCTTTTTACCTTCAATATGAAATGTAGAGTTGGAATATTTTTACCTTTACCTCGGATGTTATTTGTTAAATGTACTTTTCTTTTCCTAATGTCTTTGTTGTTAAAGGTTTAATACTGCAATGTTTTGTGTTATTGCTTGTACTCTGTTAAATGTAGAGTTGTTTTTAAGTTTCCTTTTATAACTATTTCGTTATCATCTGTAGTTATCTTATCTTATATCTTTAAACGAGCAATTCTTGTATATAATTGGAATCTCGGAATCGGCTCCAACGATTTTCATGAAATTTAGTATATAGGTGGTTTCGGGGGCGATAAATCGATCTAGCTAGGAATCATTTTTAGAAAATGTCATTTTATTCGTGTTTTATCGAATACCGAGAAAAGCTCGGTCAAATAGCTAGTATAAATAAAATGTAGAGTAATTTTAATTAGAATTAACTAATTATGACTATTCAACTCTACTTAGAGTTAGAGTTAACTTTAAGGTGAACTTAAGTAACAAATGCTCAAGATTACATGTGTAAAGCCGGTAATGTGGAATCAGTAATGTGATAGTGTAGGGGGTTTTATTACATCCGATTACAAGCGAATGTCGTGACAAATAAAATATTACATTATGTTTACTTGATATAAAATGTTCTTGCCTTAAATTAATAACTATGTAGTTGGACTATATTTACTCTTATCCAGTTGTTCACAAAAATATAAAACGGATAGGTACTGAGGGTACGACGCACTATGTTTTGACCAATTATTACACGTTCATCAAGTGACTTTTCGATAAATTCGAAAAGTCACTTGACGAACGTATAACTTTCTTTTATTAATTTTTTTATTAAAAAAGGTGGGCTGCCTTAAAAATAAATATAACAATTTAGCCTATCAGAAGACCGAAGCGTCATATCCTTTACAAGTTATGATAATTAATACTTAATAGTTAATACATAAATAACTACACCTAATTTTACAGCTACTGGATATTCGAAGGTCGTCTAGTAAGTTATTTAAATATACTATAAAATTATAATACCATAAGCCCAATAAATATTCATTATCAGTTCGAGGATATACCAAATTTGAAATTGTTAAGTAAACATGTTTCCTTTAGGCTTTACCTAATATTAATGATGAAGTTAAGTTGATAATTAGAAGCTAAAAACTGTAACCGGACTACGCAAATTAGGAGCCAGTCCACACGGCGCGCTGCGTTGCATTGCGCCGTCGCAACGCAAATGTTTTGACGCATAGCCGGCCACACAGAATTAAGACACTTTGTCACTCTGGCCATTGTTACGGACAAACATAAATAACAACAACTTACATACACAAGTACAATGTCAAAATTTGCCGCAGTCCCATAAAAATGTACCCCGAGTCCCCGACCCACAAAGTCTCATTATATTTCATATTAATTTTAGTAAGCCAGTTAAAATCACTTGTATAGTGTTAAAGTGGCTCGATTACTCTCATCGTGAAATTGTGTTTAGCGAGTTTATTCATTACCCCGCGCCCCCACTAGGGCGGGCGGCGGCGGGCGGCGCCCCATCCCCCGACCTCCGCTCAGTTTATGGATATAACCTCGACAAAATACCCCTAAAATTGAACTGTTTTTATTACGCTCTCTCTTTATCTCTTTTGGTTTGTTGCGCCCTTTATACGGCTTTATAATTTTATAAGGCAATCATATTAAATAATCATTCGTTTCTGCTTTGATAACGGCGCTCCTTAAATTGTGTTTTGCGCGCGTCGAGAGCGCACGGATAATATAAAAGAGAGTTTATTTGCATAAGATAATGCCGTTCGACCCCAATACGACGAGATCCTCCATTCGGAGCCGGGCCCTCGATATTAATAAAAAAGACAAACATTATTAGGAGCGTCGTAAAAAAACATGGCAGCGATAAAGAGAGTAACATCAGCGACAATAAAGAAAAATGAATAATAAAATGCCCGATCGTCGATTCGAAAGGCGATGCCGAGATTGCTCAATATCGTTTAATGTAAACATAGCTTAGATGCCAGATACTCAGTTGTCGAGATAAAACGCTGGCGCGCGACCAACTCGGAACACCGAACCGTTCCGAATGGATGGGCTCACAATTTGCGAACGGGTACTGTATCGTCTTCGCTCCTCGTGCCTGCTGCCTGCTGCCTGCAGATTTGTGCGAGCTACGAATTCATTTTAAATGGAGCCGGGCGGATCGCAATTACACTCCCTTTGAGCATAGAGAATGCGTTCTATATGACATTCAATTCAATTCCGTTCACAAAGAGCGCGTCGAAATTCTCTTTCTCTTTGACCGAATCCTCTTATGCGACGGCTTTGTTAGCGAAACTGTTGCGAGTTACAGTCGCATGTTTGTGCCATCTGTTAGCGCGGTATATTAAATACTGCCGCCGGCCCCGCGCCGCAAAACTGTTTATTAATTTATACATTGCATCCTATTAAAACTTGCCCGGTGCGCTGCTAGTTTCGCAAACTACCTCCTCGTATTCCTTTACACGTATTCGATGCTCGCGGTTTAATTGGTACTAACTTTTATCTGCTATTTTCTCTGTTGCGGTATAAAATATAATTTACCATTAAAGAATATTCGATATGAAGATATTTATTTCGAGACATACAGAAGGTAATAAATTAATCTGAATGAAATAAGGTGAGCAGAAATAAAACGAGTGAATTATGTGTAACAATTTGCCGCTACCACTCGAGAGCTCGGATAAGCCATCGAGACCGGCCGCCGCCTGATAAATACGCATTGGAACGCTGTTTGTTATTTTAAAGACAAACGACACTATATTTATTATCGAACACGAGTAAACTATTTACAATTCGAGTCGTGTTGAACAATTTGTAAGCGTTTCATCGCCGACGAAACGTATCACGCGGCTCTCTCGCAGTCGAAATAAAACTTTTAACAAGATCGTAAATCTCGACGTTTGCGTTCCGTTTATTACAAACAAAATGGAAATATAAATAATTTTACGAGACCGTGAAGCCGTTAGTAGTAAACAGAATTAGGTGCTCGACGGTATTCAGGGGGCCGATTCTCTTATTTCGACGCCTAGCGCACGCTTGCATTTTATGCACGAGAGTCTGCATTCGAAGTGACTTTCGAGGTACGAGAATCGGGCGCCAGTTGAGAGGGCACAGTTAGATAATGTCGGGTGGTGCAGTCGTTGAAAATTTGATGTCGTCGGTGCCGCATCGCGCCTCGCTTCCGCCTCGCGCCTGCTCGCCCGAGCCGCATCACAAAAATCACTTAGCCGCATAAACTCACGGCTTTATCATGATGCTAGAATGTTACACTGTGTTTTATGGTCTATTATTATTGCTTCGGTGTGATGTAAAGTACACTTTACGTAGCGTGGAACTCCTATCTCTACATTTTATAATCACTGGGTTATAACTTGTATCGTGCAGGGACATGGATACGAGTATCTAAATTATTAAGACTATTCGGAGCGTGCGAAGTGGGTGGAGGGGGTAAAGAAAGCGATTGCCGCGCTTGCCGCGGCAAAAATATGCAAAAAAAGAGGCTCAGCTAATAGTCAAACAAACTTGTCAATCTTGTTTTAAAATTTTCAGAAATTGGTCTTAATTGTTTTTGTATCGTAGACTGCAAAAATAACAGCAGAAATAGGTAGTCATTATACAAATTAATGTTTTTCCTAAATCCACTAGGAAATTAGATCATATATAAATGGATAGCTGCTGTAAAAATGAAAAAGTATGCGATTCGATATAACCTAAAATTGCATTATCAAGTCAATTTTATTTGAGTTGCATTTTAAAAAGCTATTAATACCTACCTATTATTTTAGTGTTGATGAATGATGGATCACCGTGGTCTCTCTCTCTGGACAAACACTTGCCGTGATAGTTTCATAGAATATTTCATTTAAATTCAAAGTACCTATCAGGTGGAAGAAACAGTGACTCACAAATGACGATAAACCAGATACTACATCTGATTTAATTGATCTTTTAGAAGCTGGAGTTTTGAATGAAAAAGGTTTTCAAGTAAGCAAGTTTTAGATGAAAGGGGTAAAAAGTTAAAATTATTATGCCCCTATTTTCAGCAAAATAAAACGAGTACTCTCAAGAGGAAACCGAAAGGACTTATGATATTGCTCGAGTAAGAATCCATATTGAAAGCAATGATATTCTATGTTATTATTTTAGAAACTCATTTATTGAAAGTGTAACTCAGAAACATGAAGAATGTTTGCAGTGTTTTAGTAAATTTATAGACTCCGATTTTCTTCAAGAGTATTTATGTTGTGAAAATAAATAAAACAAGATTTTTAAAAACATTACATTTATTTTTTCAAGTACAAAGTATTGGTCGTATTTTTGTTACTGATTAAAACAGTATGTTTGCACTTGCCGCTCTGGTTATAAACGCAGCTGCATTTTACTCCAGCAACAAGCCGATCATTATTATCTACCTGTAAGAATGAATATAAATGTTTAGACTTGCTTTATGCAAATGCTTAGTTACGTTTTTTGGTTGGTTGAGTACTTACGGTTGAACTTGTTTTATAGTTTGCTAAAGTCACCGATGTTCGGCGAATTATATTGGCTCGTATTAAATAAAACATTGCCATTAGTTCTTAGCTCTTCTACATCCCTTACATGTCCTGCTAACACCAATTTATTTCATTTTAGCATAGATTGGGCCTTGAACTTAAGAGTGTTTTACACTCTCAAAACCAGTTTTTTTATGATTATATTCATTCTCCACAAGTAGTTTTTAACTAAATATAACCCAAATACCATTAAATATTGTTCTATATATTTTATTTGCTTTATTATTTACAAAATAAACAAACTCTTGTTGTTTATTTTTTGACACATGCCCCTAAAACTTCGTTTGAAATGTGTCACTACTGACGTGCACGTTCCGAATAGCATTTACTTTTTAGAAAAAAATATGTTCGAAAAGTCAACACATTCCGTCAAAATAAATACGAGTTAGCAACGGTAATGATTAATAGCCTCTTGAGTACAGCCGCAAGATTTTAATAAATCTCGTAAGGAGAACTAACAGCTTAAACATCGAAGATTAGATATATTCATGATACATCGCCCCGACAGAACTAAAAACAGTCCAAAAGAAATGTAGAGCATGAACCAGAGAGGAACACTGAATGAAAATGAATAGTAGATTCATTAGTTTCTTGTGGATGTTCCCGGCAAAGCGCGTCTTTGTCCCGTCGCCGCTCGTAGCATTTCACTCCTTACTCCCTTTGTCAGAGGATTGTGATTGCGCCCGCCCTCTCCGCCCGCGCCGCCCGCCCAGCGTTAACAGCGCTTGTCAGAAGCTTTCTGAAATTTAAATTGCAAAACCACTATTTTTACGGTCTTCACTATTGTGTAAATTTTTCATGCGATAAAAATGTTGCAAACATTTTCATATTTTTAAAGACTGCTTTAATACGGACTGACGCAGAGATACTTCCTCGATAAAATGTTTAAAGCGAACGTTTATTATTGGACTTATAATATTTTACTGCGCTAATAAAAAGTTGGCCGTTTTTATTGCTGGATAATTTATTATAGTCTATGAGGTTGCTGACTGATTTTTTGCGTGGATTAATAAAATGCTTTATATAGCCACCGACGACCTTTAAAATTTTAGTTTTAAATAAGACTGACAACGTGACTCTAAGGCCTAAGTATACTCACTATGAATCTTCTACAGTTTATCCGTTAATCCTAAACCCTATCTTGATTGTGGCTAAAATAATACCTAAGTACAGACTTTTTCAATTTCCACTACAAAATCTTACATCGCGCATTAAAATATTTTTTGTCATTAATAATTTATTAAAAGCCCTCGCTCGTCAATGCGCCGAATTAAACATTTTAATTATAAAAATATGAACATTCCGCCGGCACAAATGAAAATGCTTTACGTAATTAACGTTTTAAATATTAAAGCGGGCCGCGGAAAATACAATTGATACAAAAATAATTGAACAATACGCCCGCCCGCAAATTGAATGAGGTTTGAAATAAATCCTGCGGTCGTTACCCCTCCCCGACCGCCCCCCAGCGCCCCGCCAACGCCCCCGCCCACACCCTGTAGTGTGTACACACGCCGCGGGAAACGGGGAAAAGTGTGCCGCTCACTAAACTGTTGGCTGTACAACTACAGAGTGTTCACAATTTGACAGTTTTTAAACTGATTTAAAAGTTGTGTTTTTAGCGTGTTTAAAGTGTTTAAAGCTACGGATTTAATAACCTTTCCGAGAACTGTGATCATAAACAAGGTTCACAAAGGTGGGATATTGAATATTGATTGTATTCGAAGACAAATTGTTAGTTTATCGAACAAATAAAGAATCAACGATTTTGACATATGGATTTTTTTAAAAGACCATTAATATGCACATAAATCTTTAACGCGTAATTAATACGGCAAACGAGAAACTTTACGTGCAAATAATAGACTAAAGACGACGTGCTGTGAATATTTATGTGATGAAAATATTACAATTATTTAAATAGTCACAGACATTTATTGTGCATATAATATGATCAAATAACTTATAACAGCTTGACTGATTGCGACATCTTTATTTATTTGCTTTAGTAGTTTTACGCCGTTCTGAATGTTATTCAATTGTATTAAAATATAATATTATGTAAAGAAACGTGTTTCGATGACTCCAAATAAGTCTCAAAAGTCGACATGTTTGAAGTACAAAACTACTTCCTTCCCGTTCCCCCTGCCACAACACGAGTGGTCAAATTATTAACACACAATTAAGCAAATTAACAGAGTGTAATTATTTGTTTTAGGCGTAATTGACGAAAATTGCCCCCGGAAAGGGGTCTGAAGTGTTAAAATTATAAAATATGCGTGCTCTAATTTTACAAATCCTTATCGCTGCTCTATTTGCCACTCGCGGCGAGGGTCGCGACCGCCCCCGCCCCGGCCCGACCGCCCCGGCCGTAAAGTGCGCCGTTAATTACTTCACCCGCGTCGACGCCATGTTTACAAATATGTCGGATTCCACAATTCCATTACGGAGCGCATCAAAAGCCCGAAAAAACTACAGCCGACGTTCCGGGCGACGATGGCGTTATCAATGTCGGAAACAATACAGCCGCGCCGGGGGCGAAATTAATGGTTTCCACCGGCGATGGCGGTAGCAATAAAACTACTACTTACGCTATCTACTCCACGTGTCTCTATCTATCGCCCCGGTACGAGTTTCCGTGAATTTATTACTAGCCACAGGTTGAGTCCTGAAAAAGTCCGAAAGAAATTGTTGATCCGTGAGCGAGCTAGGCAAATGTTTTTAATAAAATTAGGAGTTAACTGTTATGCCAGCAATATTGTATTCTGATTGTGATTTAATTATGAATTCGTTATTATTAATTTGTGTATTATCATCGACTGAAATTATCTTCATTATAATCGTATTAATCCAAATAAATTGAATCAATTCACAATTCACAATTAAAACGATCATCATACTTTATCACGGTAATAAATGTTTCGAAACGATAATGAAACACACTTAAAATGTTAATGTAATCGATGTATAAATAAATAGGAATAAATTAATACTAATATGTAAATAAATAGTTATGCATTAATTGAACAACCTTGACTACGGATACAATTTCATTCGTCCCTACATCCGGTAATTAATACGAGCGTAATCCGACCGACCGACGAATATGCCGGACCGGTCCTCGTTTACGATAATTGGCTCATTGTTTATTGTAATTACGGGCCGACCCTTAAATAACGCCATTATGCGGTCGATCTCGCGTACCGCGGGCGCGGGCCGCACTATTATATCGATATTAATCATCGCACAGGAAAAAATGTTGACACCACTAACAATGTAAGCTCGCTGTTTCCTTTTGCGCCGCCTCACGTCTCGTTTGGTGTATTGACGTGCGGAGTTTTTGTCCGACAAATTAGTCACAAATATTTTTGTGATAAATATGTTTCGTAAAAATAAACCTCGTCGAAAATAAAAGTGAAAACATTCGCAATATTCGAAACGACTCTAAAACAAATTAATCCATTTTTGTAGCTCTACAATTCAAACGCGAAATTGTTAAACTAACAGCGCACGGTAAATGTCATTTAAAATTTATCGCACGAATAAAACCACTTCGACGCTCTCGACAAAAATCACGAGCGTGAAAAATTGCAATGTTTTATTTAAAACGTTCGATTCAACCGGAATGGAAACTATGAAGATGCGAGAGATGAAGCCATTTGTCAATTCGGAGCTCACTTTATTAGGGCTGCGGAGATTTTAATATCGAGCTGTCCGCGTCCGGCTCGGCCGCAGCCTCACGCGGAGCCTTAAAAGAAAATTCATTCTCCAGCATCTCTACATTTTCATACAATTAACTTAAAAGCTTAATCTGTTATTCAATTATCCCGGCGCGCGATTAAGGATAAGGAAAAGAACATTATAAAATTAAGAGCGTTTCTTTCCCCGTGATTTCTTACCGAACACCCGGTACGCACCGGAGTACCCGACTCGAGGGCCCTCCGCCCTCGGAGGACGAGGGGAACCCTTATCTGTCTCGGCGACCGAAATAAATTATTCTAAATTAATATTTTCCAAAGAAAGCTTTTTCACATTATTACGCTTTTGACGATTCCCCCGTTTTTGTGAATAATTTATGGAATACTTGTACATTAGAATTTCAATTGAGACCGGGCGGATTTGAATAGATAAGCCGGTATTACGCGGATATATTTTCAGACAAATTTTTAAACGCTTTGTGCTTTGAATTCAGGGAACTTTTAACCTAATACATTGTGGTGGTTCGCTTATATTGTTATTGTTTAAACAAACAAAGCAATATTCGCTTAATCCGACTGTGTATCTATCGCTGAGCGCTAAGTATCAATTAGTTTCGTTTATTGGGCACCGCGATGATAATAACGCTCGGCCGATTACAATCTCGCGCGGTAATTTATTTCCCCGAAGGTGTATTTACGTTGGGCATGTATTGGCTTCCGAAAGCCGTTTACATGTGTATTGTATCACGAGAATTGCTCAGCGAAGCGTTTTGTTGGGCGGGCGGCGCGTGCGCGCGGCGGGGGGCGGCGGGGGCGCAGCGCGGGGGGGGACCGACGGGCGACGACCGGTCTTGCCGTCCCGCACTCCCATCTCGGCCTCTGGGCCGGCGTGACATGCGTGCGCGCGCTCCGCCGTCACTCACAACGAGCACCACGCGATCTATTGTTATTTTTGTTCCGTGACAGAGGTTTATTTTGGCATCTCGGACTCGGCTCACTTTGGATTACAGTGCACCAAGGATTGCAGTGAAAAATTTTGGATTTTTTGCAAAGTTTGTTTTGCCGAAAAGTTTGTTCTGTTTACTGTGTGTGGACCATTGTGTCGGTGTTCGAATACTTTTGTTGGTTTAGTGTTAGTGGTATTGTGGATCAAATGAGTGTTCGATACGTGTACTCGTCCACGTGAAACTTGACAGTGACAGTTTTGTGGTAGGGTAGTTTTTGACAGTTACAATAGTGAGGATCAAAGATTCCCCAAAGAACAATGCAGAGGGTGGGGGCAAGAAAGAAGGAAAGAAAAAAAGTAAACCGAAGGCGGACGGTGCGACGGTGACCAACAGGAATGACAAGTCGGCGGCCAGTCCCGCCAAGACGGAGAAGGAACCGAAGCGGTCCCCGGCTAAAAGTGAAACTGTTACAGAGGTAAAACTGTCGTAAAGAGTTGTCTTAATGACTGATGACCTCTGACCTGTAGAGCCACTGCATGCCACAATCACAATGTTATCAAGCTGACAGTTGGCAACCACTGCACTCTGCAGTATTACCCCTTTACTAAAAAAATATTATAGGCAGAGTTGTATGACAAAGAATTAAGAAACTATAGATATGACCAAAACAAGTTCTCCCTCTTTGTTTACGAAGTGACCGTTTTCAACGTGTCAAACAAGGATAATGTGACCTTGTTTTGGTTTTCGTGTGAATATTTTCTAAACAGTTGTCACTCGTCACTAGTAGTAGCAGATTCAGAATTCAGATAGGATGATAGATTCTGTTATCAGTGAACTCTACCAACGTTAAGTTAACATAGCTTAAAGCGTTTACTGATGCCTGGTTTTTAAGGGTTTTTAACGAGGACTAACCCAACAACCAACAAACGCTATGAACAATCAGCAAACTTTTGTAAAAAAAAAAATCTGAATCTTTACATCAGAGGAAGATCTACTCGAAAATTTTTGACACAGAAATAACACGCTTCAAATAGATCCTCATTACGACAGTCATCATTCAATTGAATCAAAATGTAACTTAAACGTAACAATGTCAGTTGGCAATTTGCTGCCAAACTAATAAATCACCGGGCACTTTGTGCGGAGCGTATGCGATCTTCAAACGACTGTCCCGCATACATTCCCGTTGGACACCGTCCAACATACATTTTTGAGTAGGCAGCTTGTTTCTTTTGACTCTATGTTTAACGGAGACTATAAATTTTTCGACGAATAAAAATTTGTTCCGCATAGCTATAGCGACTGTCATATTTTATGTTACATGAATATTATGACGAAATATATGTTATATGTTCATTAATTTATGTGGATAAAATACTAGATGTTTACCGCAACTATCGTTTGCGCAGATAGCCTTTGAGTTCACAATCTGATAAAATCTTGTGTCCCGGGACGGGAAGTACCAATTCAATACAATATTTGTTCAAAATCGGCTCTGCGGTTGAAGCTTGAGAGAGAACAGACATACAGTACTAATAAACAGATTTGTAATATTACTGCAGTACCAATTCAATACAATATTTGTTCAAAATCGGCTCAGCGGTTGAAGCTTGAGAGAGAACAGACATACAGTACTAATAAACAGATTTGTAATATTACTGCAGTACCAATTCAATACAATATTTGTTCAAAATCGGCTCTGCGGTTGAAGCTTGAGAGAGAACAGACATACAGTACTAATAAACAGATTTGTAATATTACTGCAGTACCAATTCAATACAATATTTGTTCAAAATCGGCTCAGCGGTTGAAGCTTGAGAGAGAACAGACATACAGTACTAATAAACAGATTTGTAATATTACTGCAGTACCAATTCAATACAATATTTGTTCAAAATCGGCTCAGCGGTTGAAGCTTGAGAGAGAACAGACATACAGTACTAATAAACAGATTTGTAATATTACTGCAGTACCAATTCAATACAATATTTGTTCAAAATCGGCTCAGCGGTTGAAGCTTGAGAGAGAACAGACATACAGTACTAATAAACAGATTTGTAATATTACTGCGAATATTAATTCGTGTTTATACAAAATATTGTCACAACCGTTGCATGTAAATGTCGCGAGCTTTCAAACGACATGTTTTCAAATTGGGGGAACTGAAAATTGGTACGAGTAAAGTAATGAAAATTTTATTGCTGTCGGTCACGATTCGCGCCTATACAAAGGCGGTTCACTTGGCCGGGCGCCGGCTGTATTCCGTATTACTCCTCAGGGTATTCTGATGCCCCCAATGTCACTTCGATCACAGGCTGTCACACTCGTGATTAAGGCAGCATGTGTGCGCGGTTTCAGAGGCTTTTTGACTGAAGTTTATCCGTTCGCTAGAGCTTTTCATTGGCTTATGTCAGAATATTGACGAATCAATGATGCCGTAGATAAACTCCTGTAAAAAATCTAATCTCAGAAAGGCATGAAACAGTCTGCGCTCAAATCATGAGAATAACCTCATGAGAACGGCCCTCACTCCTGAGTTTGGCCGCTCTGTGCTACATGAGGTTTCGTGATGGTACGGACTACGGAGTACGGTTGTAGCTATAACGACATAATTATACTTCCTCCGGCTAGGTTGTTTACATTTGAATTACGACCGACACGCGGCAATAAACTATTAATAGATATAATAATTATATCGAGCGGTGAATGACGAAACGTGGCTTAATTATTAAGCCACGTTTCGTCATTCACCGCTCGAGACTTTTATTACAGTTTTAATTGGCCATATTTGAACCGAATACATAATGAGCCCATGTAGGTGGCTGTAAACTTATTCTATGTTGCCGTAGTCGTTACGGAACTTTTGTTTCGCAATATTATAGTCGTTTAAAAGAGGTTAGACCAAAGTAGCAGCGGCCGCTTACTTAATCTTAATTACACCTTTTTATTGCACCTCCTATAAACCACATTCCGTATTAATAATATTATGATCGTAATAAAATTATCTACCCGTAAATTGTAATGACTCGAATAAAAGTGAGTTATTGCAGTCGTTAAATTTTAATTTCTTATTTGTATTTAAATTATTGTCTATTAAATTTAAACCTATTGTTGAATATTTAAATGAGTCTCGATAAATTAAATTAACATTGCTTAATTATAATGATTAAAACCTTGAGTGACTGCTTTTACAGTTGTTTCTCTGGGGAAGTGCTGACGTAATGAGGACAATAGCTTTATATTGGTAACTAGCTGTTGCCCGCGACTTCGTCCGCGTGGACTTAAGTTTATAGTCGTTCCCGTACTTCGATTGAATCGTTTACGCGCAAATCAGAAAAGTATATTGTATGGGAACCGCACATTTTTCCGGGACAAAAAACAGTCCTTGTCCCAGATTCAAATTAGTATCCCCAATCTCCATGCCAAATTTCCTCAAAATAGATTAAATAGTTTAGGCGAGAATGATAAAATTTTGTTGTGCGGGAATCGTATATTTTCCTGCATAAAAAGTATACCTTGTCCTTTCCCGAGACTAAAAGTATTGCCATACCAAATTTCATCAAAATAGATTGAATAGTTTAGGCGAATATAATCATAAAAGTTTATTGTGCGGGAACCGTACATTTTCCGGGACAAAATTAGTATTCCTTGTCCTTTCCCGAGACTCAAAGTATCTCGATACCAAATTCCATCAAAATAGATTGAATAGTTTATGCACAAATCATAAAAGTATTTTGTGCAGTAACCGTACATTTTTCCGGGACAAAATGTATCCTATGTTCCTTTTCGGGATTCAAAGCAGCTTCGCCCACGTAAATGAGATATTTCTAATATACTCCACAAAAAAAGCTTATGATCCTTCACGTGATCTACTTCTTATCTGATCCAAATAACAGAAAAAATGCTCTAGTAGTTCGTGAGATAAGCCCTTTCAAAAAATTTCCCCCGTTTTTTTACACATTTTCCTCTATTTCTTGGCTCCTATTAGTCTTGGCGTTATAAAATATAGCCTATAGCCTTCCTTGGTAACTGGGCTATCTAACACTGAAATATTTTTTTAAATCGGACCAGTAGTTCCTGAGATTAGCGCGTTCAAATAAGCCCTTTCAAATAATTTCTCCCGTTTTTTCTACATTTCCCTATATTTCTTCGCTCCTATTAGTCTTAGCGTGATTAAATGTAACCTATAGCCTTTCTCGATAACTGGGCTATCTAACACTGAAATAATTTTTCAAATCGGACCAGTAGTTCCTGAGATTAGCGCGTTTAAATAAGCCCTTTCAAATAATTTTCCCCGTTTTTCTCCACTTTTTCCTCTATTTCTTAGCTCCTTTTAGTCTTAGCGTAATAAAATATAGCCTATGGCCTTTCTTAATAACTGGGCTATCTAACACTGAAAGAATTTTTCAAATCGGACCAGTACTTCCTGAGATTATCGCGTTCATATAAGCCCTTTCAAATAATTTCCGCCCGTTTTTTCCACATTTTCCTCTATTTCCTCGCTCCTATTAGTCTTAGCGAGATAAAATATAGCCTATAGCCTTCCACGTTAAAGTGACTATCTAACACTGAAAGAATTTTTCAAATCGGACGATTCTTGAGATTAGCGCGTTCAAACAAACAAACAAACTAACAAACTCTTTCGCTTTATAATATTAGTATAGATGACTAATCACTTATCAACATGATAACTATCTTTATTTCTGTTAAACTGACTGTGTATTTAAAATACAATCATAAAATTGATTTTATCTTTAATCTTTTTATAATCTAGATTTCTAAAGCCTTCTTTCTTCATTAAGACAAGGGCAAAGCATTGTAAAAATAAATGTAATTTCTGTATACATGGTATGAGTGGATGTTGGATCTTTTTAATGGCAATTTTATGGTAATCAATATTTATATTCATAAAAAATAATAATCGGTTTCTTGTTACTTGCAGTAAGCTTGCATTTCTAAAATATTAAATAAAGGTCTGTGAAAAAGTTTTGAAATGTAGCTCATTTACAAACCGTTTAGTTTTATCTTTCTTTGTAGTCCCAGTAATGATCTCCCAGGTGCTTATTACGCGAGATAAGAATTAATTAACATTTAACTCGACACAATTATAAAGGGCTTGCGGCTAATTAAATCTCTATAAATGTAATTACCAGATTAAAATGTTGTATCTGGTTAGTTAATTACTTTGGCAGCTACCGAACAGTTCCGCCAACGCGAAAATGGAGTAGGGTGACTATCATTTGTAATATTGTCTAACAATTATAGCCCAAAATTGTTATTTTAAGGGTAAAAATTAGTTTATGATAGTAAATCGGTAAAGCCACATTGTATTTTAAGGACTCTTTGATATCGTGGTTTGCGCTGAACTTGCTTTGACTACTGAAACGATTTCAATTAAATTGTGCACAAAAGTAGAGTAAGGCTACTCCTGTCAGAATACCCCAAGGTCCGCTCCACCTTGGGCCATGGATAAACGTTATGGCTATATGGCATTATTATCAGCACAGCTTGTATACCTCCAGTGTGTGCAATCGTTGTCTGTCACGGACAAAATTATGCTCTACATGTTCGTGACCGCCTGCATCTGTCCATCCAGACCAACGTGGAGAGGCCCCGTCAGAAATCAGGCATTAGGCGGCAATAAGTATGCTGCGAGGTGCTCAGATCGTGTGAAATATGATTGTGTAAGACGCGTCGGCATGTCGGTGTGCTAACAGACGAATTTGGTTTTTAAATCCTGCCCGTTGTTTATGTAACTCGGTCATGTTCACAATTCGTCACCTTCGGGCGTGTCGTTCGCGACGCGGCGATGCAATGACAGATACATTAGTGAATTTCGTATGCAGAATATATACGTGACACAAAGGCGGTGCTAAATATTCATGGCGACGTGTCGCACATTTTTCTTGCGCGTGTTTTCGTATCTTCGACATTTGAAATCTGTTCACACAAAAGTGTTCGCTATTCCAGGAGACAATGAAATGGTTTAAAACGAAACCGCTCTATCGTTCCATATTCGAGATTCCCTTTTGTTGTCGAGTCAATATTAAAAGGTGGAAAGTCGGACGAAGATTTGCATTCTATTCAGAAGGAGATTCGCGCGGCTTCATTCGACTTTTGTGAATCGAAAATGCTTTTAAAAGTAATACATCGCTGCAAAGATTTATTCGGAACGTTATTTAAATGTTTTCTCAACCGCCTCGGCGGGCAGACAACGATCAGAAGTTTTCAATAAGTCGGTCGATAATTGTTAAAACATCCGGCGCTCTAATGATTGGGGAAACTCTCGGGCCGCGACCAACTTCACCAATTTATTTGCAACTGACTCGTTCATTAAATCCGTAATAGAAAAGCTCGGAGCTATTAGGTCGCCGGCCGCGATCGCCCGCCGTTTGAACTTCCCCGGCCGGCGAATTCCCCGAGAATTTTAAGTTCTATCCTATTAAAACTTCGCCGAAGTATTAGAATTGGGAACGAGGGGCGAAAAGCTATCACGTCGTTTTTTGCATGCCTTCCCCCCGTCTCCCCATCGAGGGATGCCTTTTTCTAAGTCCCCGTCCTCATCTCTCCGTTTTTATTATTTTTTATTCGGTCCCCGCGAAACAATTACCCGAACGAATTTAACACTAATTTACTTCAAATCGCCGACGACTACGAAAAAGTTGCGAGATACTGCCAAGTAGTCGAGATGAAAGTCGTATTGAGTTACACGTTTCGAACGATTTACGAGCGAGCCGAGCCGCTTGTCACAGCGGCGACTATTAGTTACTGGCATTTATGTATAACCGCGTTCAACACAAAACTACTTATTATGACACGGCTGAGTAATGGGGCCGTTTATTTTTGTAATTGGCATGTATCAGGCTCGTGTGTTATTAAGTGTGGGACATCAGTCGTCGCTCCCGAGTCTAATACCTCGCGATTATCTATCGCGATGTTTTGACACGTCGCCAGTCGTTTATAGCCGCGAACAAATTAAGACGAATGTAAAATAAGCGCATTTTTCGAACGCTTCATATATCATACTCTTGGCACGGTCTAGCGTTTCATATCTTTATTGTACGCCTCTGTTATACGGTGGCTTAGCTTGGCTCTGAGCGGAGGTCGTAGATTGCTGTGTTGCTTTGGACGAGTGTTGTTTTGAGTTTAGCTAAGGCAAGTTGGTGATATGCCATGCTGAGCCAGGCGTCAGTCGTGTTGGTCCTCTGTCCCACTGGCTTGTGAGAGTAAAGATAGACTTAGCTCTTTTACGCACATACTTACTGGCTACAAAACCTTGCGTGTATTCAGTTCGATTTCAATAAAACATGGTATAGGAGGCAATATTTTTTGTAATGTTGTATCAATATTTTACGAAGACAGATTTTACGCTCGAATGTGAATGTTTCGTGCACAAAGACCGCCGTAAACGCTAACCTCACCTCCCTGTCACATAAAAACTTGACTTTGAACCCCCAGCTGCTAGTTGGATCCGCGGCTACTTGCGAACAATAAATATTTACAAGACAGAAGGACATACGGTGTATTGTACAGACACTAAACGATTATTATAATACATTGGGGTGGAATAAATGAACAATGCCGGAGGGGTGGCTCCCTCGCTCAAGACGCCAAATTATATTCAGATTTTAGACAGCGGAACCCCAACTTTAAATTGAGTAAATCTTTACCGCTTCTGTAAAAGTAATATAGTACAGGTTTATAGTAATTAAAAGTTTTTATGAAAAATAGAGATTTTGAAAATGTTAGCACCTCTTTTTGTGAGGTTATTCTACGGTTTTAAGTTGCTGAATTATTTATCAATCTAGTATTAAAAATACTATAACGAATGCAAGGACGCGATAGTAATAATTTATGTTTAATTTTTATAAGGAAATGTCAAATGTGTAGTAGTGTAGATATTAAATATTATAATTTATTAATGTATTCAACGTATTAGTGTAATCAAAACAAATTAATCAGTTACACATATCAGTAGAAACCGGTCGAGATGTTATGAATAATCTGTAATAGGAGGATAACGAAATTTATTGGATGTGAAAAGTGACGAAATCAGACCTAGGATGTCTGAATAAATATTTTATTTCGTAGGAGAGCGAAGTTGTATAACCACGATTGCGTCTTAAAGGTACTCCCTAACCGCGAGCATTTACGTGTAATGTAATTTTAGATTGACCCCCTGACGAGCATTCGCGTGTAATGTAAACATTATAGATTCGAATTTCAGTACTCCATAATATAGCAACTTGACTTCACTGTCGCGTAGCATTGATGTTACAAGTTGAATCAAGATATTACTCAAGGTGCGCATTGTTATGCTCGGTTCTCCTCCCTCACTGATGTAATGCTCGACTTTGTAACGTTACATTACAAGCGAATGCTCCCGGTGAGTGAGCACCTTAAAAATCTGACCTAGGTATTTGTACAACGTTTTTTATATCCCTTTTTATCCACTCCACTTCAGTCTTAGTCCTTCACGTTCTTCCTTTGTCATAAATTGGGCACGAGGCATAAAGATATTATGTAATTTTACTGAGATTATAAAAAATATTTAAACATGTCGAATATTGCAAGGAAAAGACTTCAACGTCGTCACGTAATGCGACTTAATTTTGAAGACAATTTGGTATTAAGTATTAATTCATTAGTCAATTAACATTTAACTCTAATAGCTGTCCAATTTATTAAAATTACATAATGGTCGTTGTCGTTTTGTACAATGGTCGTTTTTCAATTTAGATCAAACATAAAGATATTTTTAATATTTTTTATGTGGTCGGCATAATTAATGAATTAATTGTCGATGTCCGCATAATTAATGAACCGGCACTGTGGTCGCTAGCTCAATTTGTTACGCCGTTCGCGAAATTATAAAGTTTACTCGAGTGTATCTTTCAATATTTCATTCGGAGCGTTTTTTTGCTATTGTACACTTAGTGGCAAAAAGTGCTATTAGGTAAAGAGATATTTTTTACTCGTGAAAGGTGTAATAGCTATGTAAACCTCATTTTTAAGTAAAAATAACCTCATTTTTAATTTTAAAATGTGTCTTGGATTGGCATGCTCTATAGTCTATTAGATCTAACTCTCAAGAGCTTCACTCTTAGCTCTATCTACAACAATCAATTTTATGTGTGCTCTAGCCTCTAAATATTTATTACTAAGATTATCTCTCTAAAATTGTAAGATAATATCCTCCTTATACAATGTGAGTGGCGCGCTCTCGAGTCTCGTCGAATTAGCATCGACACAACGGATCTCGCACAATGGCACGCGGCGTCCTTTGTCCGTCCGGCCGGGACCACCGGACGCCGGCCGGCACGCGCGCCACTTGATTTATTGTGCCATTGTGTGTGCCAACTACCAACGACCCGCACACGGGACACGGCACACAGCACTGAGATACGTGGGAAATGAGTGTCTTTGGAGAATGTGGACTACTGTTAAGAGGAGTCCACACCGCCCTTTTTTCCATACAAACGTTGTCCCCTGTTTCCTCCCTGGATAATGCTAGTAAAGTTATATTTTTTTTCCTGAATATCTACGGCCACTAATACAATGTCCCTATGTTTTCTTTTTTTTCAAAATTTAATTATTAAATAAGACATGAACGTTCAAAAACCCAAAAAAATGGCCAGATTTTCCGCTGTGTTCAAACGTCTAGCAAACAGATTTGGCTAGATTATACAAAAAAAAGCAAAACATAGGAACATAGCTCAAGCCTTTCTTTAATCTTTAGTGAAAAAAGTACTTAAATCGGTTAAGTTTTGGAGAAGGAATCAGGGGACAACGAATCGTTGATTTTCTGGATTTTCTGCAGTTGTCTCTATCGCGTTCTGCGGTATAGGCTTGAGGTAAGGGAGACAGCTATAGATATTACACGTACTTTTATTCATTTTTCTAGCCCCTGGTTTATCCTCTTAATGAAAGTTATACTTGGCGTTATTAATTTTATGTTACATAAAGCATGGAATTGATGATAGACTTGAAAGTTGGAGAGAGTGAGGGAGATAGAGCGAGAGAGAGAGAGATGTTGTAAAAAACGACAGATGTAGAAGAGAAGAAAATAATATTTTGACGATACTAAATACGAAGAATGATTATTATTTCTAAATTAGAGAAAATATAAAATAATTAAACCTTAATTCTACGTAAACTTAAACGTCGATTAAAATCGTTGATGCGAAAAAAATAAATTTAATTGACATTCAAAATAAAATATGTTATTATACAATATTATGTTTAAAACGAAAAAAGATAAAAACAAGTAGAATGCGGATCTAGATATCTAGTACTATGAACAAAGTGACTCTACAAAACTACGCAACCTACCGTACCCACTAAAACATTTTCAAACCAGTTTGTTTCTTATCGTCTTACATTTTATGCTGCCATTGTTTTACAGAAATAAAATAAATTACCATATTCGCTGCACACAATCACGATAAAAACAGTACGAGATTATCATGAAATTGAATATATTATACATTTAAATACAATTTAATATAATGCTACTAGATTTATGATAATTACGTTGTTCAGCAAACACGTGTAAATTATAATGCTACTAGGTTTTTTTTTCATTATAATTGGCACATTACAATAATTATGTAGAGGCAGACATATTTTACCTTCAGTTTTATGAGAGTTATCCTTATACAATTCATAATAAGGGCGATGTCAGGTATAATATAACTCCGAATAGACTACATTCCTGCTCAGCTCTGATGAGGAAAATTGTCGGATATGATAATTATAGCGTCAATTAAATTAAAATGTAACATGATTGTGGATACTCTGTTGTAGTGCTCTATAGTCTATGTTTATCTATATGTAATATTATCTAAAAGCGGTAAGATGCATTTTTTTTATGAAATAAGGAGCAAAAAAACAAGCAAACATGTCACCTGATGGAAAGCAACTTCCGTCGCCCATGGACACTCGCAGCATCAGAAGAGCTGCAGGTGCGTTGCCGGCCTTTTAAGAGGGAATAGAGTAATAGGGGAGGGTAGGGATGGGAAGGGAAGGGAATAGGGGAGGTTAGGGAAGGTAATAGGGTAGGGGATTGGGCCTCCGGTAAACTCACTCACTCGGCGAAACACAGCGCAAGCGCTGTTTCACGCCGGTTTTCTGTGAGAACGTGGTATTTCTCCGGTCGAGCCGGCCCATTTTTTTAACTGCTATTAATATACATACTTCTTAAAACACGTAAGCCTGTCATTATTTTTGCTTGGCAGGATGGTATGGACAACTGATTTTTTTTTCTGCCGAAAGTAACGAATATAACGTATCTAAGTACCATCAGTAAAATTGATTCATAGGCAGATGGCGGATCTACGTTATTTGGTAAGTTTATGTCAAATCGACTTTGATCAACAATATATTTTCTGGGTTTGACACAACTTGACCAAATTACGTAGGTCCGCCATCTGCCTATGACTATTTTTTCTGTTAGTTTGAACTAAAACCACCCTTCGCAACTGGCGATTAAGATGTTCCAAACGCATTAAACTCTTCTCACACGTTTGATTACCCCATAATTGATGGCGTCGTAAAATATTTAAAAACAATTGGAGCGTTATACGACCGGAATGTGTCATTACAGACCGAAAGAGGTAAATTATAGTCCTTAGGAGGGAATAAAAAATAATTACTCAGCGTTTACGAGCGAGCTTAGGGCGCGTTCGTACTTGGAGACGCGGAGACTTTGTTGAGTTGTGTCCAATTTAATTCGTTTATGTCTATGAGTACGATATTACAACGTACTTAGGTAGTTAGTCATATTATGATATTTTGTGTTTTGGAACATAATAAGGGTTTTACATGGATTGGTTCTCGCTGTACGAAAAATTGTTTGTAAATGGCCATTCTGCTTGTAATTTTGCCGTAATTTTGTTAACAAAAAATAACAAGGATTCAAACGACACATGATAATATCCACACAATGTGTAAACCACAAACCCAAATGTACAAACCTGCTTTAAAATCCTTATAAAAGTATTTTGTTGTAAGAGTGGAAGTTTACAAACAGACAAAAGGCGGGATTAAGGGTGAAGCCAAACGAGCGCAATTTGTGAGTTGTGAGTCGCAGAATTTCGGCTGGCAGAAATTCTGCTGCATTCATTTTCATACAAAAGTCCTGTTTGATTCACACGAGCGTAATTTTGTGTGTCATGATTTGTGTAAAAAGATATTTACGCAGCAGAAATTCTGCGACTCACGACTCACAAAATTACGCTCGTTTGGCTTCACCCTAAGGTAACATTTTATTTGTAATTTTCTCCGCGTCATTAATTTCAAGTGCACTATCGTTATTTTATTACCAAATCTTTGCTCTGTCTCGTAGTCTGAACACGTCGTCAGCTCTTCGTGTATCGGAGCGTAACGCCGGAGGTCGATTTATATTTTATACATTATAAATTCAAGGGTGGCCAACACGCGGTCCGCGCGCCACATGCGGCCCGTCGTCTGCTACCTTGTGGCCCGCGGAGCCAAGCACATTTTTTTAAAGTAAAAAAGTTAATACTAAAATAACCCTATCATACCTACTAATTACTATAAAAAGCAAACAAACACTTCTTTTTTTACTTTTAAAATCAACACATGCTTTATCTACATAAAGTGGGGCTGACTTTGAAATGACGTACTGAGAGCCCGCTAGTCGCGCAAACTTACCTACTTTTTGCCGGGAGGACGCGGCTGCCGCGGGCTGCTGTGCGGCCCGGGGTAAAATTATTCTACTTCGGAATTTTGGCCCAAGTGTCGAAAAGGTTGGCCACCCTTGCATTATATCAACGCTTTTTCAATCGGCCGCTAATTGAATCGTCTGCTTTTCATTATATTTCCCGGCCCCGGCCTTTATTAGTTTTGGAACAATGATATTATTCTAATAAACCCGTTTTATTTCAACTCTATTTATTCTTCTTAATTAAAATCCGCTTGTCTATTACCAAAATATGCGGTATATTGGAAGTTGAGACTAGACTCTAGGCACTAGAGAGTAAGTGTGAGGTCACTAAGGTCACTGCTCCGTTGTGTTTCGTTGCGCCGCAGCAACGATATCCTACGCTTGATGGCATAATATCAAGAATATTATGCATATTTCTGATATTTCATTAATGCGTTGGATATTTGCATCGTTGGATGCGCTGGCCCCGTCTAGTACTGTGTTGCCGTGCGTCGATACAATGCAACGGTCCAAGTAGCTTTGTCCACACTGTGCCTTTCTCTGTTCGTCAATTGCATGCGTTATAGCGCAGTCAATAGCGAACGTGAGGCATGCCCGCGACGCATGCCCTCTGACCGTATCCAAAACTTCAAAAATGACAATATTGGTGTTGCGTTTCTTGACGCATTCAATTATTGAATACGCCAATATGAAAGTTGATGACGAAAATTGAAGATGAAAGTGCACAGTATGGACATAGCTATTAGGCAACGCTCAACAGTGTAGACTACATCTAAAAGTAGTAATAGGTATTTAGAAAGGTTTAAAAATATTTGTTGTTTGGTATTCTATTGCGTGTATTGAATTTGGTATCAAAATGTTGGCTGGAATCTAGCGGTCACAGCGATAAATAAAAATGTCGAGGTTAGCCATATGGTTAATTCGTATCGCGTTTTCGATTTCTATCACGAAGCTAGACGAATAAGGTTATGTTATGTATTAGCCAAGAACAATAGTCCTTGTGTGTGGCATACTAATGTGCGCATTACTCGACCGGCACACACGTCAGATATACCTTTGTATTGGCAACTGCCATAACATTTAGTACGGTGGTCGTGGGTCGGTCAGGTCGGTCTAAGAGACTATATGGGCGGGAGAAAGCGCAGAGATATTTTACTTTCTTTAAACTTTTGTACCTAAACTGTTGTTAATGAACTAAGTTTCTAATGAGTTATTTTCATTGTTACAGGCGAGTCCAGAAAATAGTAGAAATCCATCACCCCGATACCACGATGCATCGATGGAAGATGTGAGTAGCATTATCATAACTTGTTTTCATAACGCTTTTCGAGCCAAGTTTTACACTGTTTTGAGAGTGTCTCCATAACATACAACAAATTGGCTGCCAAGTAAAATAATGTGTCATAAACGTAAAATACAAGCGCTCTCTTTTTTCTTTTTCAGGCATCGGACGCAGGCTCTTTGTTCCGGGTGACAGGGGCTGGCGGCGGCGCGGGCAAGAACGAGCTGGTGGCGCGGGGCGGCAGCGGCGGGGCGCTCGCGCTGTCCCGCGCCCCCGTCGGCGGCAGCGCCAGCCCCGCTCCCGCGCCCCTCCCCCAGCCCGCGCCCTCGCCCGCGCCCGCCGCGCTGCCGCCGCCCGCGCTCCCGCCGCCGCCCTTCCGCGCCGACACGCCCCACCGCCCCAACGGCGCCCACATTCCCGCTCTGGACGGCCACGCGGCCACCCAGATCCCCCGGCCCGCCGCCGCCGCCGGGCCCGACACGCCCGAGCGGCCCGCCAGCAACAACAAGCTGCAGCCCGGCGCCCGCGCCGCCGCCGACAGCCCCACCCCCGCGCCGCCCGCCCCGCCCGCGCCCTCACCCCTCTTCCCCTCGCACACCGCCTACCAGGCGCACGCCGCCGCCGCGCTGCCCGACTACCGCCACACCAACCACGAGACGCGGACGTCGCCGCCCGCCGCCGAGCCGCCCGCGCCGCTCGACCTGCACGCGCACCACGCGCCGCGCCCGCACGTACCGCCCGCCGCGCGCGCCCCCCACCCCCTCCCGCACACCGTTGTACCCGGCCCCGATGCGCGGAACCCCTCGCCGGCCGCGCAGCCCCTCCCTCCCGCCCCCGCTGCCTTCGCGAGCCGCGTCGCCCCAAACGGCGTGCCTCAGCTTGGGCCGCCGCAGCCGCCGGCAGGCGCCGGCGCCGCCTCGCTTCCGGGCCAAGCGGCCGCCGCCCGCCCCCTCTCCCCCGTCGTCGCGCCAATCTCGCGTCCCTTCCCCACCCCCTCGATCGGGTCTAGTCACGTCAACTCGAGCGTCGGCTCCGGCGCTCACGGCCACACCATCTCGAACTCCCACTCGTACCAGAGTCAGCCGAGCCTCCAGAAACATTCCGCCCCGACGGCGTACGCGAGTCGACCGCCGGGCCACTCGAACTTCAGCGTCGCGAGCCACATATCGAGTCACCTGCCGCCGACGTCGGCGAGCCAGCCCGGCCCGCCGCACTTCGGCTCCGCCCACCCTCCTCATCCCAGCGCGCCCCACTCGAGCCTGCCGCCCGTCAGCAGCTCGACGTCGGTGACGTCGGCGCCCAACCACATAGGATCTCCCCTGGTGTCGACCAACACAACGACGAGCGCGTTACCCAGCTTCGCGCCGGCTGTGAAGCACCCCGGCCTGGGGCTGACGCACTCGGCGCCGCTCCACCAGCCGATGAGCCGGGCGGCGTCCCCCGCGGTATCGGCCGGCAGCGGGCACCTCGCGCCGCCGGCGGGGGAGGTGCGGCCGGCGGAGGCCCCGCCCGCGTCGCTGGCGAACGGCTACCCGGCGACGGTGTACTCGAGCTCTTACCCCACGCTGTATGCGCCGTACGCGCCGACACTCCAGCACAGCCCCTACCTGCCCGCCGCAGCCGCATCGCCGAGAAACACCACGGATACGGTAGGTTTATATTGTAATACTTGTATTATGTTATTGCATAACGAACGCTTCAGTTCGTTTGAGAACTCTTTAGCTAGAATAAAAGACTTTTATTCTGTTGTGTGAAAGACTGTGGTGAAACAGGCCTGTTTCACCACTTCTTGATAAGGCTATCCACCAATTAACTTGACAGATCAAGTATGGAGAATCTGTCAAAAAAGTTGTGAATAGCCTATTAGGCACTTTATCAGAAAGTGGTGAAACAGGCCCTAAATGTTAAACGATCGATACTGTTAAACACACCAGCAGCTAGCTGATCCGAGAAACATTGAATTCTAAACTCACCATAATATTGAACAATTTCAGAGGACGAGCCTATCAGCTTCACCGCTAGTGGCGCCGAAGACGCCGAAGGGCGTGCGGCCTCACACGCCGGGGACGCTCGGCACGGCGGGCGCGCACGCACCGCTCAGCTACTCGCCGCACGGGCAGAGCCCCAGCCGGGAGCGGGAGAGCTTCAGGTGGGTTATGCTTAATTGCTTACATTGTTCAAAACTTATAAATAACAAATGTGGTTCTTGTATATTTTTACTTTATTAGAAAGCCTACGGCATGTAAAACAACAATAAAATACATTTTAAACAGCGATATGCCAATTACAAGTTTTCGCTAGTATGTAGTAACCTAAAATAAGCTAAACGAATTCATACAGTGTTAGAAAAGTTTATTGCTATGTCTGATAAGTCTGATAATCAACTTTTGTGACTATGAATTATTTAGTGACATGCTTTAATATAAATTCAAGAGCTTAATCGCCGTAGAGATTACTTAAAACAAATCTAAACCTATTAACCACTATGTTGCAGCAATATCAGCAGTCTGTCGCGCAGCACGCCGGCTTCGGGTGCGACCGCGGTGGTGTCGTCGTCGCTCGCGCCCACTCCGCTCTCTGCCCCGCTCACCGCGCCGCTCGCGGCCCCGCTCGCTGCGCCGCTCGCCGCGCCACTAGCTACGCCCCTAGCGGCTCCGCTCGCCGCTCCGCTACCAGTAATGATTTTCATAACTTTTATAGCCGCGTTAGGTAATCTACCTAGATTTGTTGACCACATTATTGTATGTAGTCATATAGTGCATTTCATAATACATGATTAGATTAGATAGACATGGTTTAATACAAAACAAACTACCTTGCTACTTACATTGTCTTCTTCCACTAACCATATAAGCAAAAAGGCACACGGAAGTATATAAAAAATATATTAAAAAAGTAAGTTATGATGCCTGAGTTAGACTATACCTATTGCAAGCTTTAACCCTCCCAGAGATTTAAAACGTTACAGCCTTCTTTGGAAATCCAAGTTCTAATATAAGTCGTCCCGGTATCTGGGCCCGTACCACGAAACGGTTTTGAGACTCAAACAATCGTACGAGAATGTTTGAGTCTCAAAACGGTTTGGTAGTAGGCCTACTGGTTAAGGCCATCCAATTTAGACTTTTTCATTGTTGTGAAGTATTTAATTTTTTGTTCAAATAAAGAGTTATTTATTTATTTATTTTCAATATTCCAGGGCCCGATTCCTCCGCTGAGCGCGCCGCTGTCGCTGCCGCTCGGTCTCGGGCTGGCGACACCCACGCCGACCGCCCCCGCGCCCACGCCGCTAGCGCCTGCCCTGGCGCCGGTGCCCACCGTGCCGAGCATCAGCTCCGGCGCCAAACCGCCCGCCCACTGGGGGGTAACGTGAGTACAGAGACATACACCCGACTCCATATTATATCATAGAAGATAGATGAGCCAACCAAGAAGCATAGAATGTGACATTGTCATCAACAAGGCTTTTATTTTTTAATATTTGAGACAGTGTCGGATGTCACTGATAAAGATTTTAACAGTGCCGAATGCTTGTTTTTTTACTCTAAGTGAAGCTACAATTTTTATGGTATTGCCATACAATTTTTTTTTGTAACTAATTTTTTCACGATGTAAATATAATCTATTCAGCGATGGCAAAAACTCGCACGCAGAAACATCTGCGTCTACTTTTTGCTTTCAACAGAAATGTGTAATGTAACAAGAATATAATGATCGTGACAAGAATATAATTTAATTAAATTTAAAACACTTTCTGCAAATATTTACAAAGTATATTTCACACTGTTTCTGCGTATACTAAAAATAAAAACTAAGGAAACATAACTCCCATACTTCAACCGTTTTGAATTTGGTTCCTTTTCGCACACTAAAATATGGCAATAGCAACGAACTAACAAATCACATACACTTAAATTTACTATGGCAATAGCAACGAAACACTAAAACCAAAATTTACGAAACAAAGCCGTTGACATTAATTGTCACTTCTATATTTACACGAAATTGTGTACCGACTACCGAACACATGCATAAAGTATGCACGTATGGTCCCATTTTGTAGACTCGTGGACACATTTTTTGACACAGTTACTCTTCCTTAGTTTTTATTATTCGTAGCTATTTGCATTTAAATGTAAGTAACAAAAATATGATGATCGTGTTGTATATTTCAGCAGGGGGTCGGCGACAGAGCGGGGTTTCGCGCCCGCGCCGCCGCTGTTCGGTGCGCCGCTGCCGCCTAACCCCAACCCCTTCTCCGCCGAGTCCCTCTTCCAAACTAGTGAGTTATACTGTTACTTATATCGTCATTGTTTTATTTAGAAACGAACACGCTGCATAAACTAGTAGATTTAATTCAGACTTTCCTTCTAGCCTACTACTTTTTTCTTAGGGCAAAAATACTTGAAAGGCTTGAAACTTAATTAAACAAGAAACGCATGGTGTCTAAATATAATAAAAGGAGTACTGTTGTGTTAAATTAAGTAAATTAAATTTATTTTATAAAGGCGGAGAAAGTCAAAACCCAACTATCATCTGCAGCTCAAATTCTAGCGCAACCCCTACGGCTGTACTTATTTTGCGACTATATTCTTATGTTGCGAGTGTCCATGGGCGACGGTAGTTGCTGTCCATCAGGTGACCCGTTTGCTGGTTTGCCCCCTTATTTTATTAAAAAACTCCGGCAAAGATTGTTTTGCCATTTCTAGTATAAATATTAAGTAGATAAAAACCTATTGTCAGGCCTAACGGTTGAGCCGTTTTGGAGGAGTTCCGAGCTCGCGCACAAACACGTGTGACACGAGAATTTTGTATATTAGAAAAACTATCCAACGGAACCTCTAGTGAATAATAAAATGTATGCACTTCCAGGTCCGGGCGCAGATCTGCTCCGTCGCGAGTTGGACAGCCGGTTCCTGGCGGCGGCGGGGGCGGTCGGCGTGCGCACCGAGCTGCACCACCACCAGCACCAGCACACCCACGTGCACCAACACCCGCCGCCCCACGCTCCCCACGCCCCCCATGCTCCCCACGCGCCCCACGCCCCCCATGCGCCGCACGCTCCCCACGCGCCCCACGCGCCGCCCGCGCCGCATCATCCCCATCAGCTGCTAGTACCGCATTCACCACTGGTTAGTGTTCGTTTTTTTTTTATTTGAATGGAAAACTTATAGCCATAACTCACCGGGAACCGCCATCACGACGCAGCCGTGACGTTACTTTGTCACATCTACGTCGCCGCGAAGCTGTGTTCTAAAACTTAACTTTAAGAAAAACAGCGCTTTGCGGCGATGTAGAGACGCCAGACGTTGCTTGGACGCTGCCATGGTATGGTCACTGGCTACGTCGCGATGGCGTCCCGGTGAGGTTTGCCCTTACAGTTCATTAAAAAAGAATAGCGTGTGTGTGACAACAACTGAAATGATTTACGGTTTTGGAAGGAAAGTGACCATTTTACCAAATGTTTGTCTAGCCGGGGACCACCCGGTTGGTTTACCTTAACTAAGGGGTTTTTTTTCAGTTCAAGGACGTGGGCAAGATGTCGTCACTATACAGATCGGGGCTCGGACTCGGGTACCCGTACTCGTCGAGCCTGCTGCACTCCACCGCGCCATATGTACCGCCATCGCCGATCACCACATATGCACCTAAGGTACTTATTGTACTATCAGAAAAGTTGATTCATAGGCAGATGGCGGACCTACGTGATTTGGTCGAGTCATGTCGAACCCATCCGACAGATCACAATTCACAGCTAAAGTGCTACAAGGCTTTAAATGAACGCGGACGGGACGCTGCTGGTAAAGGAGAACTGCCAAAAATGGCGTTTTTGTATGATGGCAGCGTTAGTTCCTTTTTTGCGCCACGTTCATTTAAAGCCTTGTCGAACTCTAACATTGAATTGACATAATCCAACCGATTGACATGTGTCCGTTAACTGCCTATGAATTAATTTCTTCCATGGTATATACTACAATATATCAAAATATGAGGTAATATTTTGGTAGAATGTAAATAATTGTAGTATACTCTGTTTAAATTCATTTGGAATATAAATACAAATAATTTTAGACACGTTTATAATAAGTAATGAGTAAGTCAGCAAAATCGGTTCAGTGGGGAAGTGACATGAAAAGGAACAAAATTTGGTAGTGACTAATAAAGTTATAAAAGTAAATAACTACTATAACATAATAATAATAATAATAATAGATCAATCTTCTATTCTAATGTACTATGACAGAAGTTAATTCCTAGGCAGAAGGGGGACCTACGTCGTTTGGTCGCGTTACGTCAAACCCAGCCGACAGATCACAATCATTGAATTGACATGATGCGGCCAAATGACGTTGGTCTGTCAACTGCCTAGGAATAAATTTCCTCAATGGTACATATTTAGTATACTTACTGTAAAATAAATCTGACGTTAACTTCTTGTAACCCTAGTAAGTAGTATACTTAGCATAACTCCTTTTATCTTTTGCTAATCATATCTTAATTTGCCTAGCACTTTCTAAGTCCTATAGATACTAGAGATTAATCAAACTTCTCTATGGGTTCACAATATATTACATGGTTCATTTGTATAGTTGTTATGATCTTCCGTAGCATCATTCCGTAGCTTACTGCTTTGTTATTATTTGCTCCGTCATTATTAACCTTGCATCGCATCATTTTAACAGCCAATAGTGTCAGCCGCAAGCGACTCCGCCACTAAACCTCAAGCACGCCCCGCCGTCATGGTAGGTCTCCCGAGCACTTCATTACTCGCATGCCTATTATTATTCTTTCTTTACATCGCAAGTGATGCTCATCGAACGTCGTCAACTAACACCGACGCCCGTTTCTCGCAGAAAACTGGAAAATGGAACGCGATGCACGTGCGGATCGCGTGGGAGATCTACAACCACCAGCAGAAGGAGAAGGCGGGCAGCGGCGTCGCCGTCAGCACCGCCGACAAGGACAAGCTGCGGGCCTTCCCCGCGCCCGCGCCGCCGCCGCACGCCTACCGCTCGCCCTACGACCTGCCGCCCGCCTACCTGGCGCACCACCCGCCCCTAGGTATCGCCCGATACCCCCCGAGACCGCCTCTCGCCTCCGCGCCCCTGGTCGCGCCCACTGACCGTCATTTGGGCGTTTCAGGGGTCTCGCCGTTCGCCCGATACGGCGCCGGCGCCTTCGGCGGTGCGCCCTCGCCATTCGGTCTGTCCCCGTACGGGCGCGACCTCGCGCTGTCGTCGTCCCTGCACGGCGTGCACCACGCGCCGCCGCTCGGACTGCACGACGCGTGGCGCGCGCGACCGCCCGCGCCCGCCCCCGCCGCCGACGTCCGCCGCGACCACGAAGAGCGCGAGCGCGCCCGCCGCGAGAGGGAGGAGCGCGAGCGCCGGGAGCGGGACGAGCGCGAGCGGCGGAAGGCGCGCGAGCGCGACCTCGAGCGTGTCCGCCAGCGCTCCCCCCTGCGGAACGGCGCGCCCGACCCGCCGAAGGAGGAAAGGAAGGAGCCGCCCCGAGCGCCGCCCTCGCTGGCCGCCTACCCGCCGCCGCACTGGGACCCCTACCGCACCTTCGACCCTCTGCAGCACATGCGATTCGCGCCGCTCGTGGAGGCCGCCATCCGCGCAGAGGAGGACCGCGCCAAGATGTTCAGCGCGTACGCGCACCACCAGCAGCTGAAGGCCGGGCCGCTGCTGCACCGCGGGCTGGCGCCGCTCCCGCTGCCGCACGCGCCGCTCGCCCCGCCGCTGGCGCCGCCCCTCGCGCCCCTGGCGCCGCTCGACCTGCTCAAGAAGGAGGAGCCGCGATGATAGCGACCGCCGCGACCGTCCGCTCCCCGAATGTAAATACGTAGCGTAAACGACGTCGCCGAGTGACACTACGACTCAAACTGTGTATCGTTTCGTATTATCGGTTTAGAAAATTATTTATTGTAACGTCGCTTGCGAGACGGCGGCCGCCGGCGGGCCGCGCGCCGGAGTGTGAGGTCGCCGACGTCGCGGCGTCACTGTGCAATATGGCGCGCGGCCTGGGGGCGGCCGGCGCCGTCCCCCTGTACACTACTGCTTGTTTATTTACATAAAATATCTATCGAGTTGTTATTGTGACCATTATTAGTTAATTATACATTAATTGCTGATCGTGTGAGGGATAGGATTATCGGAATCGCTATCGATATAATTATACATATTTATATATACTTATAAATAAAATGTAAATATTAGTTTGTAAATTAGTGTTAAAATATAGAATCGGTTTATTTAACGTCGAAAGAAAAAACCCATATAAATTATTATTGCATCGGGAGTTTGATTTATACTTCCGTTAAAAATCTCATAATGGTTTTTCGATTGTACCAGTGATTAATTATTTATTTATTTATGTCGCCCTATCTTCCATGATGTCTTAGTCGAAAGTTTCCGTTGTGAGTAGAGCAGTTGACATTTCTTATAAATGCATTTAAAATATGTGATATTATTGTATTGTGAAAAATATTTTGTCTGACTTTAAAGTAGTGTATTGCAGTTAGAGAATGTATTGTCTATCCGAGTTAATAGCAGAGTTGTTTCATTACTGTAATGATTTCAAATTTATTTATAACTGACATGAAGAAGCTTTCAGAAGGTTTGAAATGGTGTCGGTTTTGTGAGCTCATTTTGTGCCATTGCCGTACTAAGCAGACAGTAAGTCAGACAAAAGCTACGATTCTGTTCATGGCACACAGAGCGATTGTGTTCTCAAAATATATAAAAGGTGAATTCGGAAATGTATTATAGTTTATATAAAAATCATTCTGTATACTAAAAGTAAATGAAAGCTTGGTGCGATTCAGAAAATACCATTAAAACTTTTGATTTTTATACCAAACTGAGTTTTTACTTTTTTTCGTTTCTGTACCCAAAGGCTAGGACTTAGGACCCTATTGCTGAGACTTCAATGTCTGTCCGTCTGTCTCGAGGCTGTACCTCAAAAACCTCTAGCTAGAGTCTAGATTTCTGTCACAGATTGTGTACCTCTGTTGCTGCTATAACAACAAATACTAAAAATTAGAATAATATTTAAGGTGGGCGCCATTTTAATTTTATTTTGTTACATACCAATTACCATACAACAAACACAATTTTTTTCCAACCTTCGCTCTATAACGGTATGGAACCCTTCGTGCGCGAGTCCAACTCGCACTTGGCCGGTTTTTTTTTGACTTCCTGAGTTAAAAGGTAAGTAACCTGAGCTAGTCCAAATTTTGGAATAATTTATGTTGACTGCCTTATGAATAATGAAATATAATATTTACGAGCTTTTGCCCGCGGCTTCGCTCGCGTTAAGAACTATTATTGTATGCAAACTTTCATCCCCTATTTGAACCCCTTGGGGTTGGAATTTATCAAAATCCTTTCTTAGCGGATGCCTACGTTATAACATCTACCTGCATGCCAAATTTCAGCCCGATCCGTCCAGTGGTTTGGGCTGTGCGTTGATAGATCACTATATTTTTGTGGAGCTTAAAAAATTTTTTCATAAGAGGCATTTGCTCATAATTGCCACGCAGAGCACGCGGATTGGCAATCTGACAGGGGGCCAATGAATCAAACCATCAATGCTGCAGCCCATTGATGACCATGGATTTCTTCACTGACCCTATCGTTGATGGTTTTACCGCCATCCTTCGGTTGACTAACTGTGCTAATTATTGTGAGACAGAACTACCATCAGGCGGGCGGTGGGGTCGTTACATACGCCTTAAGGCTGGGAAATCGGGGTGTAGGTCGACCTCCAACTAGGTGGGACGACGATCTCCGCTTAGTTGCAGGCCCATGTTGGATGCGAGTAGCAGGAGATCGGTCATCTTGGCGTTAATTGAGAGAGGCCTATGTCCAGCAGTGGACGACTATAGGCTGATATGATGATGATATGATTAAAAAATTTTAATTTATAAGTTTCTTCTCACATAACTTACTGTATGATTTGACTTGTTCATCAAGTGTATTTTATTCCACTCATTACGCAGAAAATAAAATTGCAAATTATAAAATAACACCATTTATTTTCCTATAATCTAATAATAAATTATTTTAAAGAATTCACTAAATACCACTGCAAATATATTTATAAGATTTTTAAAGGAAGAACAAAATATTATAGTACACCTAAAACTTGCGCTCTAAAGTTTCAAACTAGTTTTCAATTTAATTCTATTCATAAATAGACATTTGGACACATTTTATTAAGGGAATAGAAACTAAAGTTTGATGCTGCTATACTATTGAGTGGTTTAATAATGAGAAAAATAATTTACAAAACATTTGTCATTGATTCTTCTATTTTATTTACATTTACTTTCTGTACCAGACTTGAACGGTCTTCATTCTTTTGACTTTCTTTTGCAATTGTAACACTCCGTACATAAGCGCTTCAGCAGTAGGCGGGCATCCTGGTACGTAGATGTCTACTGGTACAATTCGATCGCAACCCCTGGAAGGTAAGCAATTAATATTAATTAGTTTTCCAAGAATCAATATTGCAATGCTTGATTATGAGCAAGATCTGGAATTTTATGGGGACAATCATTCGTTAGTAGGTTCAAGGAAAATTCAAAATTAATTTATTATTAACAGACTGTAGTCTGTAGCTTAAAAGAACAGCTTGGTTCATTTGACACAATCAACAGTATTTCCTTAAATGATTAGTGTACTGTGGTATATCAGAAGACACAGGCTCATTTTGTCTAAAATCCTTATACTTTACATGAGCGTAGTGAGGTACGAGAAGGGGGGGCAAGAGCGATTGGTCGCTAATGCTCACGAGTTTCATACCGAAACATGGAGCGTAGAGAGTTGCAGGGTCACAAATTCGAAGTCTAGGATTTTTTTTAATCTGCCTGCCTAATCCTGGCTACACCTATGATACTTTACCAACCACTTATTAAAAAAGTTTATAACCTGACAACAGAATATGAATAGTGGTAGTATCCACCACCATTAGCACAGCTGCCCATGGAAATAACCCATCTTGGTTCCGGCATCTGATCATAAACTTTTCTCAATGCCGGTGCCATTTTATTGGTGAGGGTACCAGCCACAATCATGACGTCTGCCTGACGAGGTGATGCACGAAATACTACACCATATCTGAAAGGTTATAACATAATAACATATTATTACAATTAGTAGTAAGTAAAAAATCATATCAAAGATATATCAAGAACACTTTCAAGAGGTTTAGTATGAAAACTTTAGGATTTTAAAATGTACAATTAGTGCACGATTTCATTTTCTTGAAATTACAAAACATTTAGTGCCAAATAAAAGGTGATATAAATACCTGTCCATGTCGTAACGGGGAGCTGCGATGTGCATCATCTCCACGGCGCAGCAAGCCAATCCGAAAGTCATGGGCCAAATTGAACCTTTTCTTCCCCAGTTGAGTAAATCATCCAACCTGGCCACTGCATACTCGGCCATATTACTCGCATCTTGGAACGGGGAGTATGGACGTCTTTCCTTGGGGTTAGGAGCAGGCAAATGTGTTTCACGTATCTGATTCACAGCCGGGGCAAAAGCTCCTTTCTTCAAAACAGACAGAATTGAAGAAGGGGTGGCAGCACCCAAGGCTTTGATGGCTTGCATTTTGCTGGAACAAAACACGCAATTAAATTTTTCATGTCACTCACACGTATTTATACTCACTATAGCAATATAAAACGTATACCTAGGAGAGTGTTCTCATATGCTATTTATGAAACAATTGATCTTATATACTACAAATAAATTAATTTACGTAACATGCGTACGGACACTTTGAGAGTCAATATTTATGTCATTTGTCAAAGTGTTACTGTGACAGATATGTCATAATTATGTGTGTACACTGCATTGACTTTTTTATGTGGACTCGGCATAATGGTCTCTACCAAATCAAAATACTGTGGCCGGTCCGCTATTTTATGTTCCGGTTCTCCGAGGTACATAAACTGTCAAAGTGTCGTATTATAGGGATGTCGAAATTGAAAGAAAATATCGATATATCGATACATCGATATTTGAAAAAATATCAACATCGGTCTCGATATATCGCGAAAAAAATGGGCACTTAAAATGTTCACAAAATACTCAGTTGTATACATACTTTAATGATAATAATAATTGCTGGTAAAATAAAATAAACTGTAAACACTTCGTGCGCGAGTACAACTAGTATTTGTCCGATTTTTTGGTAATTTTTGCCCGATATCAATAATGGCAACTTAAATAATAATTAATAAACTTAAAATAAATTAAATAGTTTTATTAAAATTAAGGAGGCTCCTATATAAAAAAAAAACCATATTTGCCTATTTTGTCTCTATGTACTATAAAACATAGAGACAAAATAGGCAAAAATGATATTTTTTTATATAATATAAAAAAAAACATTTTTGATATCAATATAATATAACAGGACGCTCACTTATAACATGTTAGTTTATCGATGTCCTCGACAAATATCAACCGAGTGTCCCATCACTATAGACCGCCATGTTTAGTTCTTGGCAATATGGCGCCGGCCCATAGATTTAATATATCCTGTCGTAAAGACCACCTGACAACCCGAAAAAGGTGACGATTGAAAAGTAGATACACATTTTTTTTGGAATGATTTTTCAATCGTCGGATATGTTATGACATGAGGTTCTTATAGGGGTAAATAATATACACATAACACATTATAAAGTTACTTATTTATTACTCAGGTAAAATCTATCTGGTAAATCAGTCCTTACATTGAAAGTAAACGTTGAAAGTAAACAACACACATAGTATATTATATTTTATTCTTAAATTAAATACATATCATAAAATATCATAATATTTTTTATTATAATTATTTTTAACCGACTTCCAAACAGGAGGAGTCTAGACGTTCGGCTGTGGATATATTTTTTATGTATGTTTAACGATTACTCCGCCGTTTATGAACCGATTTTCAAATTTTTTCTTTTGTTGTACATTGTATTGTTCCGAGTAGGTATCATGTTCACAAAAGTAGTGGTCTGGTGATGGAAACCATGAGAAATCGAGGTGACTCCTTGATATTTAAATGGGAACATATTATGGTCCCAGAAAACGTTCAAAATCTTTCGATTAATAAATTTAAAAAAGTAGTCAAAGAACGTTTTGTGCCAAAGCCTATTATAAGGTCAATGATTTCATAAACGATGTCACATCTTGGGAATGCTGAATTACTGCTTGCAAGGCTACTTCTACATGACTTACAATTATTATGTAACTAAAAATTATACAATGTAAACACAGATAGCTGTGTTTACATTTTATAATTTTTAGTTACAGCATTGTAAATTTTATTTTAAAAGATAATTTTTTTTTTCTTACTTTTTTTGGTAAAAAGTAGGCCCCGTGCAAGTTTCTTACGCCGGTTCTTCTCGTCGGCTTAGTTCCCGAACTAGTAAGTTTCCCGAAAAGATTGAGTACAGAATAAGGATTATTTAATACTTTTTAGTTTATTTAACTATAATCTTAAATGAACTAAAAAGCAATAATTGCTTATAATTGCTTATTTTTAATAATTGCTTCAGTAACAAGTGCAACAGTATGTCAAACTTACTGGCACAAATAAAGTTGGGATAGCTCCTTTAACCAAAATAGTATTTATTCTACTTTTTCTTTAAAAATTTCAATGAAATGTTTGCTACATATTGTTGAATTTTTCTTGGGATTCCAACCAACACGCCCAATTAATTTCAGCCATTTTCCTCTTATTAGAGGGAGGGAAGGAGGGAATCTGTAAAACAAATGATTATGATATATAAATATAAACCTTCCTCTAGTTTTAGAGTCACTCTATATTATAGTAGTTATATTATATTAGCTATATTATAATATACTATTAGTTAAAATAAGATAATATGTCCTTTTTAGTCCGGCCGCACATTATCCGAATTTGTGATTACTAAAATTCGGACGCCCCGCCCCACTCATACATTTTGACACGTCAGAAATTCTTTTAGTATGATGGGTCTACAAGAAAATGTATGAACAGAGTGCGTTCCGCCAGGCGTCTGAATTTTTCTGATCAGAAATTTCGGATAATGTGCGACCGGGCTTAAGGTGATAAATATAAAGGGTAAATGATTTTTAATTTTAGTTTTATATTATTGTAAAATATCGATAAGCATATCGATAAATTTGATTCAAGCACTAGCGTATATGTAAAAAAATTTGATGAAAAATTTTTCTTATGAAAGTAAAAGGGAGGATTCATAATATTTTATTTGAAATAGAGAACCAAAGACAGAATAGAGCGAAAATAAACACATCGTAGCAATTAGGACATGAAGATAATTACCTGTGAAATGTATATTTTTCAGGATTATTCTTATGATTTACACTGCAAACAATTACAGCACAAGTCAACATTTTTAAATATAATAATATTTATTAAAAATAACAAACAAATTGAACAATATATTGGAAATACCGAAAGGGCATAAAAACGACTGACGACTTTTGACGACCTGTCAAATAAAAGTGGTTACAATTTTCATTTGACTGTCTCTCTCTTTTTATCTTGTTATAATTCCATAAAGGATTTTCTTCTCTCTCGCACTCTTTGTTGGTTTTTAGCATTATAGGTTTATGCGCCGGCCACACTTTTTTTGTAGTTATGTCGCCTCCATCTGTTTCCTTAATCATTGGTACACTGACATTTTGTTTTTTTTTATACTTAAAGCAAAAAACGAAACGAATACGACTGTCTTTTATTGTGCGCTTTATTAATAGAGCAGAGTCGAAGCGCAGCGAAGCGAATTCCCAAAAACTAAACTCAGAAAATACAACCTTAACTCCAGACATTACGCGAGAGAGCCATGCTTCGGCACGAATGGGCCGGCTCGACCGGAGAAATACCACGTTCTCACAGAAAACCGGCGTGAAACAGCGCTTGCGCTGTGTTTCGCCGAGTGAGTGAGTTTACCGGAGGCCCAATCCCCTACCCTATTCCCTTTCCTACCCTCCCCTATTCCCTTCCCTTCCCATCCCTACCCTCCCCTATTACCCTATTCCCTCTTCAAAGGCCAGCAACGCACCTGCAGCTCTTCTGATGCTGCGAGTGTCCATGGGCGACGGAAGTTGCTTTCCATCAGGTAACCCGTTCGCTCGTTTGCCCCCTTATTTCATAAAAAAAAAAATACTTTTGCGAGACCAATCAGCGTTAGTCGGGCGCATGCGTGTGTGAGATATTATCCGTTCTTGAATGGCGATTATTTCATTAAGAGAAAAATGCAGAAAGTATGTATACAATTATAATAATATAGGTATGCAAGTATTTATCAATATACAAAACGTATATCTGTAGCTCTATTATTGTTTTAGAAACGCCAATGGTTCAACCCGTTATTTGAATTCGATGATAATGAACCAACAAAGAAAACTAATAAACCGGCCAATAAACCCCATAATCCTGGTATGGAGACGGTATGATAATTATTAATATTAGTTAGTTATAATATGTATTACTTGTGTACCCACCTGATTCAGATGTATTAGTTCTGCCTTCCTGCCCTCATTTTGCAGAATCCCATCCCATGCAGCAAAGAATCCAAAATTATAATAAACATAAGTGACAAAAACTGGATGAAAAATTTTGACCCAATTAAAGTTGAAGACTTGGCTGTTCATAATAAAAAAGTTCAGGAAGTAGAGGAATGGTTGAAATCGAATTATCAGGGTAGCAATAGCAGTATGCTGCTTTTGTCTGGGCCTGTAGGTGCTGGTAAAACAGCTACAATACATACATTGGCTACAAAATATAACATTAAAGTCACAGAATGGGTAACTCCACTTGACATCGAATATCCATCGGACTATGGTAAGTCCATTACTATTGTGCCTTTCATCTTGACACTTGCTAATTTTTCTACTAACACTGTCCTAGAGAAATTTCTTGCTTCTTTGGCTTTATAAAGTGACATGCTGTTGCCCGCGACTTCATCCGCATGGACTTCAGTTTATAGCTCCCGATGTCAACAAAATTGGTGTCAAAAGTTTTTATAAAAAAAAACCCTGGTACCCCTTAAATCAAAACAGCTGTGCAGTGTGCACATAATATTTCAATTTTTTAAGCCGAATTTTTAAGCTTATTTAGCCCCGCAATTTAGTGATGGGACTCGAATCACATTTGATTCGAATGATTCGAATCATGACATTTATATCTCGATTCGAGTCAATTTTTAAATTGGTTCGAACATAATTTGATTTGAATTGTTGAGTTGATTCGAATCCACGAACTGATTCGAATCACGTTAATGCAACGCCCCATGAAAGATTAGTACGAGGATAGCTAGATCTATCTTTAACTGTTATAGATAAGTATGTTATTGAAAACGGCCGTAAGGTGCTAGCTTTCCGCACTCGTTGGCTACATGTGATATATCATGTACTTCCGAGCAGTGAAATAAAAGGGTAGCTTATGTCCTTTCCAAAGGTCTATACTAACTACTATCGAAAATGATTCAGTGGCTTATGCGTGAAAGCTTAGCAGACACAGACAGAATGATAGATGCACAGCTTCATTTTGTTGTAGTTATGTCTTTCTGTATGATTATATATTGATTTAAATCGTGATTTGAATCAAGGATTTAATTTGAATCAAAAATCTATTCGAATTAAAGATCTGATTCGAATCAACAGTCTATTCGAATCAAACTTGGATTCAAATCACGATCCGATTATTTTCGTGGTGATTTGAATGTATTCGAATACTCAATTTTGATTCAAGTCCCATCACTACCACAATTACACAACTTTACCCATAAACTATTTATCATTGATAGGTTTAAGGTTATATCACTGGCTCACTGCATAGATAAAGTACTGATTTATTAAATAACGTAAAAAAGGAAATAACAATCGAAAAAATCGATAATTGAATGTAATATAATACCACCTCTTATAGAAACACTTTTGGGCAAGCGTTAGCGCGATGTAAGAGACATTATGAATTTTTGGAACTAACTTAATTTGAACAAATTTACTCATTTTCACCCCCTTACAACGCTTTTTTTCAGTAAAAAAGTAGCCTATGTTCTTTCCCAGTCTTTAGACTATCTGTATACAAAATTTCATTACAATCGGTTCGGTAGTTTTGGCGTGAAAGCGAGACAGACAGACAGACAGAGATACTTTCGCATTTATAAATTATAATATTAGTATAGATTGTTTTTCATTCTTCTGAATTCTGATTCATTATTATAGATTACTAGATGACCCAGTAAACTTACCTTATACATAATACAAACCTGGATTTATATATTTCAAAACTAAAATTAGCCAAATCAGTTGATTCAGTTTTTAGTTTTAGCAAAACTAATAAAATTTCTCTATTGCCGTGGCCACATTATAGTCTATCGTCACGAAGCTTCATGCTATGAGACGATTTGGACGATACACGCAGATCGTCCAATGGTATCATCTCAAGCACAATGCATGTGCGGCAGGCGGCAGCATATATGTAACATATTGTCTCATTATTATAATAATTATTTTTTTTACTACGACAATAATAATTGAATGGAACATTTAGGGATTCATAATGAATTTGAATGCAGTTTTAAATACCTTTATGTAATTTATTGTTAAATCCATTTAATTTCAGGTGATTATGAATTCAAAGAATCCCAAAGTAAGAAGTTTGTAGAGTTTATTATTAAGTCTGCAAACTTCACATCTCTTTTGGACAATAACAGCTGCAAACTGGTGCTAGTTGAAGATTTTCCAAATGTTTTTATGAGAACACCGACAGAATTTACAGAAGTTTTGCTGTTAGTATCTATAGTTGGTTTTGTTATTTTTCTTAGCCAATTTTTGGTTTTATATAATTTAAAACTATATTTAGAATTTGTAAATGTTTAACACATTTTAATATTTAGGGCTTGTTTTGCCACTTTTTAATAAAGTGCCGAATAGGCTATTCACAGCTTTTTTGACAGATTCTTCATACTTCATCTGTCAAGTTAAGTGGTGGATAGGCTATTCGGCACCTATCAGGATGTGGTGAAACAGGCCCTTAGAGTACTTCAGCAATTGTATACAGTACTAAAGTATGACTTTTTCTTTTTTTTCAAGGCAATACAGGCAAAGAGCTCTATCACCAATAATATTTATTTGTTCAGAAACACACACAGAAAATAAAAATACTGCCATAAGTTTGTTTACACCAACTTTAAAAGAGCAGTTTAATATACATCACATATCGTAAGTACTGAGTACATGATTTCTCCAACAACATTGTAATATCCAAATTGTGGTTTGTCACACAATGTATAGGTCCCGATATTTCATACAAATTTCAACATTCAGTAGACTCATGTAGAACAGTATTTGTAACAATTATTGACATTCATACAATATAATCTGTTTCAGGTTTAACAGTGTATCTGCCACTGGTTTAAAATCTGCTTTAAAAAGGGCAGCAGAGGTGATAAGTAAAAAATATTCTTCTTCATACAATACTCCTACAACTGAGCTAATAGATTCAGTTGTCAACTCCTCAGGGGGTGACATACGTTCAGCCATTTTAAATTTACATTTTGCTTGCTTGAAGGGTAAGTAATAAACGAACATGTCATAGCATAGTCCAAGGCGTGATGGACCTACAGTCATGGGCATACCCAGGTTCTGGGACAGGGGGGGGCAAATTACGCAGATTCTGTGCCAGTGGGGGGGCAAATCAGATTTTTTTAAGCTAGGTGCTTATAAAGAATAAAAAATTAATAATTTTTAGTTATAAAAATATTGAATTGCAAACAAATGACAAAAATTCGTTTTATTATTTTTAATTTTTATACATGAAAGTACTAGATAATATACTTACTTAGTAGGGACGTCAACATGATCTAGGGGGAGGCAGCTGCCCCCCCCCTCGGTACGCCCATGCCTACAGTAGAAGTAGAGAAAATGAAATCTTGGTATGCGACAAAATTATGTAAATGAGACAAACAAAGGACTGGCCCATAGGCAACCCTAATTATTGTAATAAAAAAAAACATGTCATAGCACAAAAAACAATTTAAATGTCCTTTATAAATTGTTCTGAGAAGCCATTTTATGTTCCAAATTACTTCTTCTAGGCTCAAGTTGCAGTTTAGAGACCAGTTTTGTAGAGAAAGAAACAAAAACTAAAAGCACCAAAAGAAAGAAGAATGTGTCAAGTAAATTTATGTCTTTGGGAAAGGATCAGACTGTTAGTATTTTACATGGTGTAGGAAGAGTGTTGAATCCAAAAGGTAAGAAACAAAACTTTGAAAAAGTTTCATCTTATATCCATACTATCTATACTAATATTATAAAGAGGTAAACTTTGTTTGTTTGTTTGTATGTTTGTATGTTTGTTTGTTTGTTTAATTGTAATGAATAGGCTCAAAAACTAACTACTTGACCTATTTTAAAAATTCTTTCACCATTCGAAAGCTACATTATTTACGAGTAACATAGGCTACTTTTTATTTTGGAAAATATAGGGTTCCGTAAGATATTTGGGTTTTTCTGACACAAGGTGAAAAAAATCAACCATACTTATTTTGCGTACGCTGCCTAAACTATAAAAGATAGAACCATACAATGTTCTAAGTAAATGTAGGTCTTATAAATATCTACAAAAATGTCCGCAACACACTATAATTTTTTGTTTGTATGTTTGTTTGTTTAATTGTAATGAATAGGCTCAAAAACTACTGGACCGATTTTAAAAATTCTTTCACCATTCGAAAGCTACATTATTTACGAGTAACATAGGCTACTTTTTATTTTGGAAAATATAGGGTTCCGTAAGATATTTGGGTTTTTTTGACACAAGGTGAAAAAAATCAACCATAAAAGTTACTTATTTTGCGTACGCTGCCTAAACTATAAAAGATAGAACCATACAATGTTCTAAGTAAATATAGGTCTTATAAATATCTACAAAAATGTCCGCGACACACTATACCTATCTATGTCGATTGAGGCACAACAACCATTTTTTCATTTAAAAATCTTGATTTTTTTTGGACTGCATTTAAAAGTATTTATTTTACTCATGCTGATAATACTTATCAAAATAAATTATTTCATCACTAAGTACAGTTTGTGTAGATAATATTTTGTCTTTGAATGATTAAAATTTGACGTTTGGTTTAGAAGTTATGGCGAAATTAAAAATTGCGATTTTCGGTACGCCCGTTTCGAAGTGGGCGCTACCAAGGCGGGGGTGCGCCGCGCAGTACAGCGAAGATTATGACCGGCCCGGCAGCTGGTGAATCTATACTAATATAATATTAGTATAGATTCACCAGCTGCCGGGTATGCGAAAGTATCTCTGTCTGTCGCGCTTTCAAGCCAAAACTACTGAACCGATTGTAATGAAATTTTGTACACATATAGTCTAAGGCCTGAGAAAGGACATAGACATACTTTTTAACTGGAAAAAGGGGTTGTATTATATAATTCGTTCAAATTAAGTTAGTTCCAAAAACTCATAACAGATGGCGCCAAGAGTCGCCTAGATCGCGCTATCGCTTGCTCATATGTATTTCTATAAGAGGTGGTACGATGTTGAGGCGGGTTTTTCGATTCTTTCGATTGTTATACACGTTATTAATTAATAACTCACCTACCAACTTAGATAACAGAAACAACAGCGCCAAAACTACTGAACCGATTGTAATGAAATTTTGTACACAGATAGTCTAAAGTCTGAGAAAGAACATAGGCTACTTTTTTACTGGAAAAGGGGGTTGTAAGGGGGTGTTTATGCGTAAATTTGTTCAAATTAAGTTAGTTCTAAAACTCATAACAGATGGCGCCAAGAGTCGCCTAGATCGCGCTATCGCTTGCTCATATTATATATTTCTATAAGAGGTGGCACCATGTTGGGTTTAAATTTTCGATTCTTTCGATTGTTATACACGTCATCAAATAACTCACCTACCAACATAGATATCAGAAACAACTGTGGACCACGCTCTAGGAGCTCGATGTCAAAAATGCGCACATCTGTGGACCGCGCTCCCGGAGCTCGATTATCACCTTCGTGTTTTATTTTAACCACAGTATATCGTAAACTACATCTTTACCGCTCTAACTTGCACAAAGTGTACTTAATATAACAAAGACGGGCTATAGTCACTTCTAATGACTCTAAAACACACTTACGACGATTGCTAGAAGTTTCAAACTTGACCCTTGTCTTAAATCGCGCGCGTTGTTTTTTGTAAAGCTTGTGGGTTGAAAAAATGTATGGAGAAGTGTGTTTTTCTTATTGATGAATGTTAAATAATGTTTATTATAGTTATAATATGCATCCCCCATAAGGAATTTTAGAACTCTAAAATTCCTTTTTCGCGTCATTTTAACGCATCACGCGTGAACATCCAGAAGTAGCCCCACAGATGCGCTTTTTTTTTCAAAATGGTCGCCACAGCTGAAGGGATAAGCGCCCTTAACATTTGGTATAAAAAAGTTTAATTTAAAAAAATAATATTATGTGCACACTACACGGCTGTTTTGATTAAAGGAGTGAGCACACTGAGACGCGCCATGCCGGGGCCGCAAAATCCGCCTCCATACAATTTGTATGGAAGCGGATGCGCGTATCGCACACTGTGTCGGGGCGCAACGGAAATCCGCTGCGCCCCGACACAGTGTCCGCTTCCATACAAATTGCATGGAGGCGGATTTTTGCGATGAGCCCCGGCACGCTGAGCCCCGGCACGGCTCGTCTCAGTGTGCTCACTCCTTTAATCAAAACAGCCGTGTAGTCAGCTCACTCCTTTAAGGGGTACCAGGGTTTTAAAAAGCTTTTGACACCAATTTTGTTGACACCGCGCGCTATAAACTGAAGTCCACGCGGACGAAGTCGCGGGCAACAGCTAGTTAATTAATAAATTTTATTAATTAACTAGCTGTTGCCCGCGACTTCGTTTACCTTCACACCCTTGAACCGCTGAACCGATTTTGATGAAATTTGGTATGCAGAATTGCAGATACTTGGTGTTCTTCTTCCTTATTATATTTCGAGTTGCCAGCGTCAGTTAACAGTTACTTGGTGTCCAGTAAAAAGGACATTGAATAGTTTTTATTGTAGAATAATGTATCTAATTTTGGCGCAACGGGGTTGCGGGCGCCGTCTTGTAATATATTAAATATCTCCTTAAAATAAAATTTTGTCTAATAATAATAATAATAAATAGCTTTTCTGGACAGTGACATAATTACTAAGCTGTAACCTATTTATCATTTACTAACAATTCTTAATCAGACGCTTAATTTAATCCAACTTTATTTCAGTTACTACATCAGATAATGGCATACAGGTGTTATCACACAGTCCAAGGGATGTAATCGAGCAGTTCTTAACAAACCCAATATCATTTGTGAATTTCCTTGAAGAGAACTATTTGCCGCACTTCTCATGCATGTATGACGCTGATAAGGCCGCATCCGCACTCAGTGACGCAGACTACTTGTTAGCTGAATGGAGAGTAAGTTGTCCATACATTGGCCATGTAGTGCAACAAGGCTCTCATTGAAATGGCTGACAAACCAACAACAATTTCAGGAGCTTTGCTGGACTTTGGTGTGTACCGCTAAAAAGTTCTACACTGTTTTATAGTAGGGGAGGGAAGGTGCTAATTGTGTAGTCACTCGAGCGTCAAGGAGACCTAGTAGGTTTTTTACATTAGGTAAAACTGATAAAAAACTACAGCCATTTTAAAGTTTTGGAAAATAAAATATATTCAGAAAATTGCTTATTTAGGTAAATTATAAATATATTTTAAACAACAAGGACTACATCATTTAGTTTAGTGCAAAATAAAATATATCTGCGAAGCTTAGTTAGGAAAATATGAAGCTTTATTTTTTATATTTTAAAATATTCCTACAGGCTTGCCTAACCTTTGAATCGTCAGTGCTTTATATGGAAGCTTCTTTGGGGTATACTTAACATCCCCTATCTTAATCTGACAGATCCGATGATATTTCAATATTAAAAAAAAAAATTTTAACCCACCACGTGAGAAATCTGATTTCTATACCATGATAACTAGGCACATGTCGGAACCTTAATCTGACACGCTCGAGCTTGTACCGAAATCTTCTCTTCCCCTCCCCAACATTTAATCCCCAAAAATTACAGATGTTGTAATACATTACAGTTGTTTGAAAAGTGCTTTACAAGATTGTTATTACTTTGCATGCAACATACGTATTACCTACCTACCTAAATCTTGTTTTTTTTTTTTGTCAGGAGAAACTGTGTCAGGAATTCGGCTTATATGTCGCTGTTGCTGGTTTAATGTTAGCAAATAAGTCACCGGTGTCAGCTTGGAATCCTGTCAGAGGACCAAAAAACATGAAAATACAATTTCCGTATGTACTTTTTAGCACTCCTTAGTTTGAAAGACTGTATATTCATTTTCTTAATTTAAATATTTCTATTGTTTATTTTTATATAGATACCTCTAAAAAATAAGAATGTATAAATATTTTTTGTTTTAGGTCACAACATGAACTTAAAGTTTTGGACCCAAACCAACTGTACAAAGGAAAAATACTAGCATCAGATTTTGTTACATATTGTAAAATAATAGGAAATAAAGCGAATGAGACAAATGGTGAAGAATTTAATATAATAGAGTAGTTTTTAATAATTGTAAATATTGTTTGTTGAATTAAATTATTTATTTTTCCATTATTTTCTCCATTTTAATTGACTAATAAGGTTGGGTTGCACCAGAGGCGTGGTTAAAGTTATGGTTATAGTTAGGCTAAATTTAACTTTACTATAACTTTGACCGGAGAAATTGACAGATGACAGCTGGCCCAACAAAGTTAATAATGAACGTGGGCGGGGGCGCTGCTGGTAAAGAACTGTCAAAAATAGCATTTTTGTATGATGACAGCGTTAGTTCCTTTTTTCGCCACGTGCATTTAAAACCTCGTCGAGCTCTATGGTTATGGTTAAATATGGCGTCTTGATGGCGTCCATTTTTAATTTTAACCAAAGATTTGACACTTTGCATTGTAGTTAAAGTTACAGTTAAAGTTAGTTGGTGCAACCCAACCTAATTGTCCTTTTTTACTTGAATAATAACAAAATATTGTCTTAAATACCAAGGATATTAAGAGTCCGTATACGAAATTTTGCCGATTTCGCTCATTTAACAGACGTGATTTAACAGTTAAAATACAGTATTTCTATAAGTTTTTCTGCAATGTTGCAATAATGTTGCAGCTAGATTTTTTATTTTTTTTAAGTATCTTTAAATAATCCAACTTAAACCCGCGACAGTTTTGTGATTTTTGCTGTAAAAGGTTTAGTTTAATATCACCTGTTTATGGATTGTATTGACGTCTTAACGGTATGAAAAAATACAATGTACTGTTGAGAAAGTCGTCTATACAATGTTGGAATTACTTTTTACCACTTTCATATAAAAAACCCTTTAAAAACCAGAAAACCTATAACTGCCCGCTAACTTGGCGATCGTCCTTTTTCACCCGGCATATGAAAGACGGGCGTGAGTGTGAAGAGAGCAGTAAAAAAGATAGTACGGGCTCTTAAACACAAAATTAAACACAGTTGACAATTAAAACAATTGGTTTCTTTGAAAATATTTATGACAAAATCTATTACAATGGTCAGTCCAGTTTCACTTTGCTTTCGCAGGATCAATGGATCTGAGGATCAAATAAAATACATTGTACAAGTTTACATTTATTAACAAAATGTCTGGTGAATTACAAATTAATATGAATACAGCACTGCACTCCATCTGTTTATCTATCACTTGTCAGTTGTCACACACTGTCAGTTTCCGTTTAGCAAGCTTATAACGAGAAAGTACTAGTTAATATTTTTAAACTCCACTGTATACTTACCTGTCGCTAGACTCGAAATTAAAGGTAAATTAAATTATACTCACCTATGGGGATTGTGTAGAGGTAAGGTGTACATTGTACATGTTTTGTGTTCAATGTTCGTGAAGTAATTTTTGAGCTTAATTCAACAATTACTTTTATGCCAATTTAAGATTTCATGATAATTATTTTAATGGTTTGGACAAGACAAAGCAACATTTGCTTGATTTCGAATAGTTTTTCAAAATGAAAGTAATACCAATATGTATTATACACAGAGTTTTGTGTAACTGGCAATTATAGCCAGTAATGTTAAATTGCGTAATATCACGTCCAGAAATGAGACTGGAGGAAAAAAGGAAAAATGTATTTTGTTTCTGTGGATTGGTAAACATAATATATTTATGTATGTTTGTTAACATGTCGGTATGTCAAAGAGTATGTATATGGCATGTGTGTGTGGGGCTTAGGGTAGTTATTGTATGACTGTTGTGTAGCGATTTTTGTTTTTGCCTAGTGTGGCTGATGTATGCCAGCTACAGTCTGTCAAAAAAGAGTAGACGCTGAACCAAATTTATTAACAGTATCGAATTGTGGTTTTTTCGTCTCGTATTTTCACTGACAATGTTTGTACACTTCAAATATTATCAATCTGGCATATTTTATAATTGTTTTAATAAAGTTTCAATATTTTTTATAATTTTAAATTTGTATTGATCATCTACTCTTTTTTGACAGACTGTATGTACGCCACCTCTGTGTGTTCGTGTGTGTGTGTGTGTGTGTGACTACCGGGAGGAGGAGGAGGAGGACCTGGAGCGGCGGCGGCGCGGGGCGGGGCGCGGGGAGCGCGAGCGCGTGCGGCGCCGGCGGGGCGGCGAGCGGCGGCGCGGGGGCGGGGAGCGCCGCCTGTACCTGAAGACAGATATTAGAATTATAATATGATATAAGTTTTTGAGTAGAAATCATAATAATTCTCTGCCAATAAGTACTCTAAGGGTCACCGCAGAGTGCAGATATACAATTTCAAGTTGGCTGACTATCGTACAACTAAATTGGCTAATTTCACAATTTAATTGGACATCTTTTTAATTTGTAGGTAATCTGAAAGGAATCGCGGTTCTTATATGATTGGTGTCCAATTATTAAGTTTTTTTATTTAAATTAACAATTTAGTTGGATGCAAAGGGCGAGCTCTCATAAGTCGCACAAAGGACTCATACTTGCAATTAAACTCATGATGGTTGGTTGATGTTTTTTCTGAGACAAAAAATGGCGTGCGTGTACCTATCTATACATGTCGCTTTTTTCCCTCATGTCCCTTTGTTCCCTTTAATCTTTAAAACTATGCAACAGATTTTGATGATTCTCTCAGTGTTAGATAGCCCAATTATTGAGGAAGGCCGAAGGCTATAGGCTATATTTTATCACGCTAAGACTAATAGGAGCAAGAAATAGAGGAAAATGTGGAAAAAACGGGGAAAATTATTTGAAAGGGCTAACTTGTACGCGCTAATCGAACTACTGGTTCGATTTGAAAAATTATTTTAGTGTTAGATAGCCCATTTGTTGAGGAAGGCTATAGGCTATATTTTATCACGCTAAGATTAATAGGAGAATGTGGAAAAAACGGAGGAAATTATTTGAAAGGGCTTATCTCGCGAACTACTGGAGCAATTTTTATGTTATTAGGTACAGATAAGAAGTAGACCACGTGAAGGATCATAGGCTATCGATTTTAATCATTTTTTCAGTGGCTATATATTTTATACCCGTGCGACGCCAGGACCGGTCGCTAGTGTAAATATAAATGAAGGTACCGTGGCGGCGAGTGTCTTCTGGGCGGCACGTGTCGCGGCGGCGGCGGGCGCGGCGACGGCCGGCGCGGGCGGGACGGCACCAGCACCGGCGCCGCCGTTATCTCCTGACCGTCGATTTGTCCTGGAAAATAAACAGTTAATTAGTGATGAGGTTTGAAAATTATTGGTCTTGCAGCCTTAGGGCATGTTTCACCACTTCCTGATAAGTGCCGGATAGGCTATCCACTACTTAAGACGCTGATAACTGCGGATGACCTTGAGGATTCGCTTTTCCCGCATCACTGTCGATTTTCATGCGAGGGAGAGAGATGTGAAAATGTGTTCACTCAGTGGTGTGGATACATTTTTTGTTTGATAGAGGAAAAAATAAATATTCATGGGAAATCTAGATGTCAGAACCGACAATTAAATCTTCAAGCTTTGGATTTTTGTAAAAGGTATCAAATAAACTAATTTTTCAAGCATAACTTGTATATTAATTTAGTTAGAACTGTTTAAAGTTCCTGGAAGATGTGACTGGTATTTTTATTCATCCAGTAGGAGTACATTATTTTATTATTTAAAATAAAAAAGCTTTTCCAAATATATGGTAATAAGAAATCACATAAGTACATAATATTTTTTTGTGCAAATCAATAAAATACATATGTCTAGAAAACTGCACAAAGATGTTGAATTGGCAGCCTTTGGCTTAACTTGACAGATAGAGTATTGAGAAACTGTCAAAAAAGTTGTGGATAGCTTATCCGGCACTTATCAGGAAGTGGTGAAACAGGCCCTAAGGGCGGATTCGACCAAACTGGAGTAAAATTTTACTCGAGTATAACTGTCTCCTAATCTAAGAGTAAGCTGGTTTTGCGTTTTTCCAACTTCTAATTCAAGAATAAGGTAATTACACGGGAGTAAATATTTACACGGGCTATTTTGGTGGAGTAAATATTAAACTGTAACGGTCGGTGTCATTGTGAACTATAATTGACATTTTATGCAAACGATAATACCCTAGTGTAAATTAAAGGAGTAAAATTATTCTCATGATAGTTATACTCGTGTAACTTCAAGTTTGGTCGAATCAGGCCTTAGTGTTGCAAAAAAGCAATACCGAGACCAAGACTTTTTTTTTAAAATAAAAAAGCTTTTCCAAATATATGGTAATAAGAAATCACATAAGTACATAATATTTTTTTGTGCAAATCAATAAAATACATATGTCTAGAAAACTGCACAAAGATGTTGAATTGGCAGCCTTTGGCTTAACTTGACAGATAGAGTATTGAGAAACTGTCAAAAAAGTTGTGGATAGCTTATCCGGCACTTATCAGGAAGTGGTGAAACAGGCCCTAAGGGCGGATTCGACCAAACTGGAGTAAAATTTTACTCGAGTATAACTGTCTCCTAATCTAAGAGTAAGCTGGTTTTGCGTTTTTCCAACTTCTAATTCAAGAATAAGGTAATTACACGCGAGTAAATATTTACACGGGCTATTTTGGTGGAGTAAATATTAAACTGTAACGGTCGGTGTCATTGTGAACTATAATTGACATTTTATGCAAACGATAATACCCTAGTGTAAATTAAAGGAGTAAAATTATTCTCATGATAGTTATACTCGTGTAACTTCAAGTTTGGTCGAATCAGGCCTTAGTGTTGCAAAAAAGCAATACCGAGACCAAGACTTTTTTGTCATGTTGCACATGTCAGAATATTGGCAGAAATGTTGTCACATGTCAAAGAAAACTTTTTGTTTACTGCCAATGCTGGTGCTGCCTGATGCCTCTAGCGTGAATAACTGTTCATATTTTTCGCCTCAACTCTGACACTGGCAACTCCTAAATGGGGAGGCTTACGCCAAAAGAAGAAGAAGCATTACAGTTATATATTCATTATCAAAAAAAAACTTAAAAGTTAAAATTACTAGATTTTCAAAGGGAAAATGAAGTAAATTGTCGATAGAAAATAGAAATATTGAAAAATTGGCAGCTGCGAGTCAAATAACTGTAGCACTGATCTAGATGCTATTAAATTGTTGAATAGATGTTGTTGTTTTGATAATGTTTGAAGTTTAAGTGCTAAATTGTGTGACCAATGTTTTTTAAGAACCAAATACTTGCCTCCATCCATGTGCTTCATGGCATTTTCTGCTTCATCCGCATTACTGAACTCCACATAAGCATACCCGCGGCCGTTATGAGGGTGGAATCTGTCCATGGGAAACTCCACAGCTTTCACATTTCCGTAAGTGGAAAATATTTCGTGAATATGGTCTCTGTTAACATTTAGGGAAAGTCGCCCAATGTGTATTCTTGTGGGACGAGGAGGTGGTGAGCGCTCTCGCTTCTTTCTACCAGGTGATCTAAAAATAATATTATGTGTAATGTATTCAAACTACCACAACTGCATATTAAAATTGAAGCTTTGACTGCAAAGTATCTTCGAGCAAGTAAATATACTGATAATAATAGCTATCATACCTACGAATAATAAAAACTAAGAAAAAGTAACTCCCATACTTCAATCGTTTTGAATTTGGTACCTTTTTGCACACTAAAATAAGGCAATATACCTACAAAACACTATTCTAGGTAACTAGGTACCAATCGAAAAATTGAAGCAAATAAAAATTATTTACCTCTCATGCTTATCCTTAGATTTTAATTTGTCATTAGTTGAGACTGTGTTTAATTTCTTCTTGTCTCCTAGTGGTGACCTGTCTTTCGCTTTATCTCTTTCTGGCTCGCGGCGATCTTTTACTGGGCTTTTGTGGGGAGATGTTCTAAAAAAGTAAAATTAAACAGATTATTTTAGTACACAACATAAAATAAATAGTACAAATTATATACCAGATAGTAAATTGTTCTTATGGGTTTTTATTATTTTCAGTTATTTATTAATCAAATGCATCTTTATAGGGCAGCCTTTCCTAAAGTGGGTGATAATGCCCCCTTGTGGACGCTGAAGGTCTAAAGGGTAAGGGTGTGGGACCCAGAAAAAATGGGGTCGTTGTGTCTACACAACGCCCTCACTTTTTTGGGACCCAGAAAGATAAATTAAATAATGATTTAATTCATCTGGATTCATTTTTTAATTGAAACAAAGGGCGCGCTAAAACATAATTTGTTCTCAAAGTGGGCAGTAGACAAAATAAGTTTGGGAACCCCTGATTTAAGGGCCAATTTTATTATTAAATGTACAGCTTACACTGTCTCTAGGTCTGCTTTACAACTTACAAGACATTATTATTGTAATTTGATTTTGGCTTGCTGGGATGATAAAACTTGTGTATAAACTTACTTCTTCTTTGGCCTGGAACGGTCATTGTTACTGCTGCTGCTGCTCGATGAACTGGAACTGGATGACGATCGGGAGGAACTGCCGGAACTGCTCGACGATGACCTGGACGACGATCTCGAAGAACTGCTATCCGATGAACTAGAATACGCAAAGTTTTAAATAGTTTTGGCCTAGATTTAGGCTTAACTAGTCGATTCTTAACCTCTAAATATTAACACAGGTTTTTCACTTAATTTAACAAAATATTCACAAACCTGCCGCTGCTATCGCTACTACTAGATCCTGAATCTCCCTTTTTCTTCTTTTCTTTTTGCTTCTTTTTATCTTTTTCGGAGGCTGCCGAAGGAGATTTATTCCGCGCCCTGTAAAGGGAACATAGTTCATAGTCGAAAATATCGCTCAGTGTCTGGGCATATTATGGACTAAAATACAAAATAATGTTGAACTTACATATTTTGTAAAGTTCTTCCTATAAAATGCTATATTTATCAATATTTTATTCACTAGAAAATGCCGCACTCTTCTGAAAATTAAATCACACAGACAATATAACAACAATGACAGACGGCCATGTTTGATTTTACAGCGTCATGTCATCACGTGTCACAGAGTACAGCAATGTATTTTTCTTTTAACTGAGGTGCGCCATCTGTTGTCTAGTAGACTAAATCTGCAGCTCTACTAGAATAGAATAGAATAGAATAGAATGATATTTATTGCACGAAATGCGGTTTATAAAGGTATATAATGGGTTTACATGGAACATTCTGCCTAGTTAGTTTTGTTGTCAGTGGCGTGAAAATATAAGGCTTTTTCTTATTTTTTTTGATTGTCATACAGATGGCGTATGTGTTTACTCAACCTAAGGGTGGGTTGCACGGCACTAACTTACTTTAACTATAGTTGTAACTTTAACTACAATGCAAAATGTCAAATCTTTGGTTAAAGTTAAAAATGGACGCCATCAAGACGCCATATTTAACCATAACCGTAGAGCTCGACAAGGCTTTAAATGCACGTGGCGAAAAAAGGAACTAACGCTGTCATCATACAAAAACGCCATTTTTGACAGTTCTTATAAAGCCTTGTCCGACCAGCAACGTCTTCTGCCAAAGTCTGTGTTCAAAGTTAAGGTTAAGGTTAAATTAGCTTTAAATATAACCATAACTTTAACTTTAACCACGCCTCTAGTGCAACCCAAACTAAATATTTTGTATGCAGTCTGCGGACTTCAGAATCCATGTCTCGGATTTTTAAAGACAGATGAAGAATAATATGTTAAAGTTAAAGTTAAGGTTAAAGTTGACGACCTCTGTGGCCCAGTGGTGAGCGCGTTGGTAGTTCAAGCCGGGGGTCGCGGGTTCGAATCCCGCCGACGGAACAAAAAGTTTTCAATGTTCCTGGGTGATGGATGCGTATTAAATATTATGTGTATCATGTAATTAAAATCTTAAATATATTATGTATAGTATCAAAAGTAGTAAATATATTTCCGTTGTCTGGTACCCGTAACACAAGCCCTTCAGATACTTACCACGGGGCCAGACTGACGTGGTGTGAAGCGTCCATAGATATTATTATATACTTAATTATTATTACATGAGCATGTGCACAAGTTTCGTCCTGGTTTTTAACAAAATCTTCCTGTCAGGCCAGAAATTTATCCCAATTCTTCTAGGTATATTTGGTTCACAGGAGCTGTTGTTCGTACAGATCAAAAACGAATTTGCTAACCACTTCCAATTTGAGCGCGCCAGTCATAGGTAGAATATTGCTTCTGTCTATGACCATGTTTTTGGTTTCCCAAAGAATTGATCATTCATTCTTCTTTCTCTAAAATAGTTCTTGCATGATTCATTCTCTAAAACAGTTCTTGCATATCGACTTAATTTCCAGCCAAGAAAATATTGTCATCCTTAATGCTATTTATCTACCATTGATCGCATTATATGTGTATACCTAAAGGCTAAATGTTTAGCTAAAACACTAAGGTTGGGTTGCACCAGATGCGTGGTTAAAGTTGTGGTTAAAGTTAAATATGGCGTCCTTTAGCTTTAACCTTAACTTCAATCGGAGAAATTCACAGATGTCTGTTGCGTTTATTTTTTTTATTGAAGCTACAGGTAACGGGATTGAGGGTATAAAAATTTAATTATCCGTAAAAAGCGACAGAAAAAATATAACACTGTAAAGTATGAAATTGAAGAAATTAAAAAGTGGCAACATCGTAATGTCATCCCTTTCAAATCAGTCTAAGAAAAACGGGATGACACTACGATGTTGCCACTTTTTAATTTCTTCACTTTCTTGATAGATTATATGAGCGAACTCTAACCACGCCTCTGGTGCAACCCACCCTTAGGTTGGGTTAAAGTTCTATGGTTATGGTTAAATATGGCGTCTTGATGGCGTCCATTTTTAACTTTAACTAAAGATTTGACATTTTGCATTGTAGTTAAAGTTATAGCTGTTGTAGTTACAGTCATAGTTAAAGTTAGTTGATGCAACCCAACCTTAAACTTTATGTGCCAAAAATTATCTTCTTACTTGAAAAATTATATTTAAGATTAATGTAAGGGACAAAAAGAAGGGTCACGATCCATATAAAATTAACCCAGGTCCGGCGCAAACAAAACATATCTCATTTTGTTCCTTTTTTTATGGACATAAATAATCAAATATATTAATTTTTGATTTCAGTTGCTGATTTACTTAAATCGCCTCTGAAAGGCAAAACATATACTTGTATTACTTAGAAGTACTGTATACGATGATTATACAGGGTGTAACAAAAATAAGTGATAATACTTTAGGGTATGTACGTGTTCCTTGTAGAGAGTTCACGGTGTAAGTAGCAGCGCTAAAAGACCAACATTTATTATTCACTTTTGTACGGGGAAACCTGTGATGCTCGGGCCCTTGCCCATACAAATCACAAAAAGAAGCTTTCAGCGCTGCTACTTTCACAGTGTCTGTCGAATGGTACACACCCTAAAGTATTATCACTTATTTTTGTTACACACCGTATATTTTTAACTTCATTACATGAATGACTCTTCTCGTATTAAACGAAATATAATTAGTAATGGCCAGTTAAACATAATCTACCTAACTGCATAAGAATAAATGGTATGTAAAGGAGGTAGGTATTTAAAATATTTATTTAAAAAATATATTATTTAATCACATTTTATAGCATGTCATGGTCAAACAAGCAGCGTAAGCTATAGCCAACGAGCCACTAATTGTTGCATGTAAAAAATATAGGTATGAGCTATATTCTCGTTTTTAATAGTAAGTAAGTGCAAGAGAGATACGTAATACTTATATATTTAACGAAACATTGTAAATACTCAGAAAAAGTTATAAGTACTTACTTATCACATTTTTATAGAAAAAAAGTATCTTGCCTTACGAAGGCAATTTTACTATGTTAGCCACTAAAACTAAAAAAAAGAAAACATGGTGATTGATCTCCGTTAAATAACGTATTATCTGAGATATGTTTCATTGGCGCCGGGCCTGGGTCACCGATGACCCTTAGTCTTTTAGTGAAGCTGAACGTGAAGGATCATAGGCTATCGATTTTAATCAATGATATTGTACTTAAACAGATATGTTACGTCCATACTATTTTCCGGCTTAAATTTCTTCCGAACAATTTTCAAATTCAAAATTGCAGACATTGACAAATTTGACAGATGAGTGAAACAAAAGATACGAAAAACCATTTACGTAAAAGAGACAGTTCTATTTTTAAACGTCGAATCGTATCGCTGTCTCTTTCTTCGCCTGAGCTATGACGAAAATTCGATTTTCTCCAGATTGTTCGAAAAAATAATTGAAAATGTAAATAATCGAGGTATTTATTGCAATCAAGACATGTGGTAAGAGATTCCATGTGTTTTGTTTACTTTCGAGTCATAATTGGTACATTTTCGATACACGCACGACGTCATTTTCAATTTATTTAGGTAAGACAAGACGCGGCATATTCGTGACTGCGCTTGATGCAGACTAAACAACAGACGGCCCAATTGGGCCGTATTTGAAGCTTCACAACGCGCGCGGTAGTAACATATCTGGTTTGAATATTTCATCATTGATTTTAATCATTTTTTCAGTGGCTATATATAACATATTTTATACCCTGGGCGGATTGCTAGTAGTCTAATATGCAAAGTATGTAGTTTTGTTATTAAAAAATGATTGAATGTGAAATATGATAAAAGTTTTATTATATTAAAATATGATAAAATGAGTTTTTAGTGTTACATTTTTTACTCTTATGAGTAAAAAATGCAAAAAAATGTAACACTAAAACAAAACTATTTTATTTGTAAATTAAATGTAAGTCGCTATAAACAATAATTACTTTAATTTACGACTTCAAGAAAAAGATCGTCAATATGAAATATCCAAGTTCTGTTCAATGTGTATAAAAATTTAAGTATTATACTTACGTTCTTTTTTTTAACTTTTCTCAAAACGTTCCCTATTAGGTACCGTTCCACTTGGGTTTGTGTTATTACGGGGTACGGTCAAGGTACGGTTACCTACGAGGCTACGCTTTGTGACAATGATATTTCCTGATATGGCACAAACGCCAGTCTAAGCTTCATAGTCTTCTTTCGAGAGCAATATTCCAGAATCTAGATTTATGCGAAAAACAGAATTGATGTGCAACATTTATTGCGCATGATAAACGAAAAATTCCAACGGGGATTTCCAATCGAGATAAATAAACTAAGTATATTATAAAATCTATAATTTGCTAATTCTACACAATTTTCCTCTATTGTACGGCAAAGTGCATATTGCAGGGCAGTTCAAAACACGCCGCTGTATTGCGGACTCATTCTTATTTTTTATTTATTTATTATAGTTAATTACAACGGGTTACCCCAATTACAATAATTAACTAAAATCTTGACTTAAAATTAAAAATTAAAATTAATGATGACATTGTTACAATACATAGACAAATTAAATTAAATAGTAATAGAACTTATTTTCACAAAATCTTACACATGCTCTCTTCACATCCAACCACTTATCAACAAACACATCACATTCAGGATTGGCCGACAGAAGGGCGTTGAGCAAGTTTAGAGCTTGGTACAACGGGGACTCAGCTCTCGCGACAGTCCGACATGTCGGCAGTGCGAATATAATTTTGGCCGACGGATAGGACGGTGCTTTAGATAGTTGTCAGGCACAAACAAGCGGCACATTCAGGGCAATCGATTATATTGCGAAGGATATTTAAGGCAACCAATATTAGGTCAACGCCTCATCGGACCTCTAGAGATTGGTAACCTAAGGTACCCAAGAGATAGCCAGCTGGGTACATGTAAGGGTAGTTAGTATCCGTACACTTTCTAAAATAAAAATCTGAGAAATGCCTTTTGGATTTTTTCCAGCATCAGAATTGATGTAGCTGTGTAGGGAGCCCAGGCACACGCATCTCTTTTTAGCTTGCTGCGTACTAGTGCGTTGTATAGCAATTTTATAACGGTGGGATTTTTAAAGTCCTTAAGTCCTTAACGTTGCGGAGTACAAAACCTAGACGTTTGAAACTGTCTTGAGCCGTCGCATATATGTGGTCCCTAAACGTAAGAGTTTTGTCAAAGTACACCCCTAAGTCCTTGACACTATGGACGCGGGAAATAATATGACCATAATAGATCCATAGAATAATCAAAGATGATCGGGTGTAGCTTCAGGCCATAAGTCATTACGCTACACTTATTCATATTAAACATAATATTGTTGGAAATACTCCAGCGTTGTACAGCATTCAAGTCCTTTTACAGAAGAAGACAGTCATAAAGAGATTTTATGATCATAATAATCTTGAGGTCCTCGGCATTCAGCAGCATTTCCGAGAAGATGGTCAGTCTGTTATATTATTGAAACAACCGGATCTTGAACTAACCCCGGCGAGAGAACCGGCGTAAGAAACTCGCACGGAGCCTACTTCTTACCAAATAAACCGGCCAAGTGGCTGTGACATACAGGGACGGACAGACAGACGGACAGACAGACATGACGAATCTATAAGGGTTCCATTTTTTGCCATTTGGCTACGGAACCCTAAAAAGTGGGAAAAATTATTATTTTTAAAATAAAAACAAACGATGAAACACTTTGAGAAAAGGTAAGTTGCGCTTTGCTTGTTCTCGGCCGGTTGCACTGCCGTGCACCCAGATGTTGTAAGTTGTAACTTTATATTATATACAATGTCAACATAGTTAGTTACCGTAAGTCAAAAAACTTTTATGTGCCAAAGCCAATGAGTAATCATTGGCTTTGGCCATAGACATAATATATACTGAGGTTTATGGCTTTGGCACATAAAAGTTTTTTGACTATTTTGTAAAATTTACTAATGGAAAGATTTTGAACGTTTTATGGGATTTTCTGGAATATACCTCTATTAAAGCCACATAAACAAGACCCGCTTTCCGTAAATAAAAAAACATTATTGCAAGTTATAAATATTGTTTTTGTAGAGTAATGGTGGTGACCCAAAGCTCTAAGCGCCCCGCTGCGCTACACGCTTCGCGTTTCAGGCCATTTCAGGCAACAGTCGCGCGCTGTAGCGGCCATGTTGAACGATTTATCTTTTTTTACTTTAATGGACTTGGTATGTTTGCTGCAATGCAAAAGAAATATTATGCGCTGAGTTCTAATATATTATAGACGTGTTGTATAAACAATTGACATGAATGGGTACTTAAAAATACTTAGATATTATTTTTAATGTTTTATTTTCTTTTTTGTTGTTATTATGTTGACGACCTCTGTGGCTCAGTTGGTGGGCTATTGGTAGCTCAAGCCGGGGGTCGCGGGTTCGAATCTCGCCGACGGAACAAAAAGGTTTTCAAAGCCGACGGAACAAAAAAGTTATAATTTGCCTACCCAGCTGTTATTGAGTTGTTCTTTTTACATAAATGGATTCTAAATTGACTGTTTATTACCAAAATGCCCGAGGACTACGTACTAAGACCGATATTTTTAAGAGAAATGTATACTTAAACTCATATGATGTAATATCTATTACCGAAACCTGGCTAATTAACGGTATTAATGATCAGGAGCTATTTGATGTTAGATATATCGTTTGGCGGCGCGACAGAGACTACAGTTCAACAAACCAATCACTTGGAGGAGGTGTTCTTTTGGCAATTCGACGTGATTTATCAGCAATGGCTCGTCCCGAGTGGCACACACGTAAATTTACTCTAGCAATACCGAAAACATTTTGTACCTTTTTTTCATTTGAGCCAGGGCCCGATCTAGGGGGGGCAAACCGGGCAATTGCCCGGGGCGGCAAAAATGAGGGGCGGCAAATTGAGAGCGGCGCGGTGTCGCGTCGGTGGCCTTCGTACGCGAGTCCAACTCGCACTTGGCCGGTTTTGGGGCGGCAATTATTATTTTGCCCGGAGCGGCGAAATAGCTGGATCGGGCGCTGATTTGAGCGGCTTATTCTGTGTGTGAAACATGCAAATATAAAAATTTATCCAATGAACAAGTATATTTTTTGAAAATCTGCCGTCAAAATTTGCCATCAGATTCTGGTAGACCTATAGTATATATTAGATTATTAGTAGTGTTCTCGCAGGACGCTGAATTTTTTTGGGATTAATCATTTGCGTAAATCGAGAGGCTAAACTACAAATGCCCTAAGCATCAAAATGCGTTAAGTGGTTCTTGTGTAATTTTCGCCTTTAATAATAGAAATAGGTTAAATGACTGATACAAATAATATCATAAAAGGATTATTCACAAACCACGTAAGCGGCGTTGTAAAAAATGTGGTGAGTTCACACGTTTCATGTTCCGACGCATGTACAGTCACACAAAATGTCGATGAACACACTTCGACGTTATACTGTAGGAATAACGTTCAAAATTAGTACAACTCGGTCCACGACTCTGCCCACCACCTACGCAATATGTAGGTATGATGTAAATAAATGGTTTCTATTAGATAGCGATACAATGAAGAGTTCATGCTATTATTATTAGTAACGTTAAGTATGTAATATATATTTTATTAGTTGTCTTAATAACTACAGGTACAGGGTGTATATTGACGTTAAGTAGTTCTACACAATTAAAACAAATCTAAAATGGCCGAAGCGGTTGAATCGATTTTGATAAATTTTTGTATTCTTATCGGGCATGAAAGATAAATCTTTATTTTTCATACTCAGCATGAAAAATGTTATATCTCTACTTTTTCCATATTTGAAATAATTAATATGGTAAAACAATGATTTTCGGGCCAGTTAGTAAAGTTAAAGAGCTTAAAACATGAAGAGAAGCACTTTTATCGTGTTCACTATTCAACCCTTCCCATCTGGCTATAAATATTTCTTGTAGTAGGTAAGTATCTAACGGCCGTTCCTAATATTCAATCTATCTCTGGTTTGACATACAAACGATCGCAGAATTGACATAAAATATATGTCACTAATGTGTAATGTGAGCTATTCCTATCTCTAGTAGGGCAAAACCAGAGATAGATAAAATATTGGGAACGGCCGTAATATAATCAACTTATATATCAAAGGGAGATTTTTATTATTACTCTTTTACGTTTTATTTTCAACCTTATTGATATGGAAGGTGATGTATTTTGATGCATAACTTCATCCGTCATAGCTAGACGGAGTTACTCAAGTCCCAACAACGCGAATCTGTACAAAATCTAGCTCATATGCAACAGTTTGTACCGGGCTGGCTGTTACGTCCAATGATATTCTATGTTACTAACGTAACTAGATTGGAAGTTTACGGTAACAACGCGTTGCCACTTCGAAGATGCCTGCAGGCATATCTCACATACATAATGACATAACGAATATATGACTTGACATTGTCTTTTGAACAAAAAAGTGGTTACGCATTTCTGAGAATCTTTTGTAAGACATTGCTACTCTAGTATTTTAGAAACTCATTGGTTACGTCTAAAACACAGTATCATCACCGGTTTATGTATTTACAAAAATATAGGAAACCTATGGATACATAGAAGTTAGAAACGTTATGAGGAAATCACTGTAAAAAGTTAATACTTTTTAAATTTTTCTGGTAGACCTATAATTAGGTCTACCAGAATCGGATGGCTCAAAGTGAGAAAATTAAATTGATTCTAGCAATACCAGGGTAATTGAGATAAAACATTTTGATTCTTTTTTTTTGTAGCGGCTGATTCTGTGTGGGTAACATGCAAATATAAATGTTTATCCAATAATCAAGGATATTTTTTGAAAATCTGCAGTCAAAAATTGTGATAAGATTCTAAAAAAAAATCGTAATTTAACGCAGGATATGTCACAAAAATTTTATACTTACTAATAAAACATTAATGAAATAAAATAAAATCCAAAGACAATAAAGATTTGAAGTCCTAGTTTTGCGAAACAACAGAAGTTGAAACTTACTCGTTGATTTAGACAAAGCGACTTCCTCCAAAACATCATTTCGGGCAAACCGAAAATCCATCTTTTAAAAACATTTTAAAACGTCTTAGATAATTTGTATAAAACTTATTATATTAAGGCCCAATTTCACCAACGTCTGTTAGTGTTCACAGCTTGTTAAAATGCTATGTCTCCTCATTCATTCACATGTACGAAAGAGGTAACGTGATACTAATTCGAGCATTAACTATAACAGTCGTTAGTGAAATTGGACTTAATAATTTATCACTATTAATAGAAAAACTATTTGACAATAATTCACGGTGATACTCGTATCTCTATGGAAGTAACAGTGTATAAAAAATAGGTACGTAGGCCGTAGCACATCTACGAAACTGCTACGCTAGGAAAACTTGGTTCTTTACAAACTCATTTAAATATATTTAAATTAGTTTGTAAAGAAGCAATTACTATGTAACCAATAAAGAGGACTATGCCTTTTATAAAAAAACCTTTCTGTAGTAAAATGATTTCTAGAATTTATTCATGTAAAGTTTAAATGACTAAATCAATAGGTACATTATTAATGAACATTATTAAGGCACTACGCTGTAACATAACAGCGAATGTTTTGTTAAAAAGTAACTCAGGAAATAACTAACTTGCATCCAAAAGTAAACAGTCTATACTCATATTACGAAGGCTGTACACCGTAGTGAGTATAAAGGCCGCGTCGGCGGGCAGCGCGCACAGTACCGCCGCATACGGATAGACGGACAGTGTTGTATATAGTGAACTGCAATAACTTTCCCGTCCTCAACTTGTGAGTATTATTATTATACACTTAAAAAAGGAGGTACAAAAATAATTGAAAATGAATTAGCTTTTAGGTATTTATTTTCTTAAAAATACTTGACCAACTTTTTAACAATCATCAAAATATTATTCAGTACTTTATTTTTTAAAGTTGATTAATTTAAGTACATAGAATATAGATTGTATCAAAAGTTATTATATTTAAATATTTATGTTTAGGGTTAATACAATTTCATATGTTTCAACTTTTAGAAGTTCTTTGATGTGTTGATCATACAATACATCATTAATCATTATGTAAAGAGAAAAAAAAAGAGAAATATTCTGACCATAAAGTTACAAATATACCTAGCGGAATAGAGCAACAATCTCGAGCTGCCAAACGAAACCGAAATTGGTTTACATCTGTGTGTAAAAATATGTGTACGTATACACTTACATATTTTACTCACAGATGAGCATAATTGAACATGAATTAATTCTATGAGATTAAATTGTCAACGTGCCGATAAGTGCCTACTGGACGTCAAAAAAAGTGTTCTGCTGTCATGTATCACACGTCTCTTTTTACCACGCAGTGTTACTGATAGTGACATCTCGCTTGCTCAGGCCTTTGTTTCTCTATTCCGCTAGGTATATTAACTTTATGATTCTGACATAATAATATTATTATGTGTCTAATAACAAATTTAAGAAATTTTTAAGATTTTAAATTTTGAAACTCCACACAAGTACAATACGTTATAAGAAAGAAATTAAACTCGTAAAATTGCGAGTGCGAGCAGATCACACCAGATGAAGATTAGTCTTCATCTGGTATATTTTATTATAATAGTAGCCATAACATTTTTTATTCATCGTCGTTATGCATGTCATCGTAAATGCATCTATGTACGGTACCTCCTTTCGTTTTATTTCAGTGTAATTTTTTTAAATGAAATAAGCAACTTCCGTCGCCCATGGAAACTCGCAGCATCAGAAGTGTTGCAGGTGCGTTGCCGGCCTTTTAAGAGGGAATAGGGTGATAGGGGAGGGTAGGGAAGGGAAGGGAATAGGGAAGGGTAGGGAAGGGAATAGGGTAGGGGATTGGGCCTCCGGTAAACTCACTCACTCGGCGAAACACAGCGCAAGCGCTGTTTCACGCCGGTTTTCTGTGAGAACGTGGTATTACTCCGGTCGAGCTGGCCCATTCGTGCCGAAGCATGGCTCTCCCACGTACGTAAACTGGGAAGTGACCCTAATTTAAGAAGGGTATGGAACAAAAGAAACTGAAAATACTTTTTGTTTCTCTTTCAAACTACCATCTTTTATAACTTTTGTGCTGACTTCGTGCCATAAACACATTAATTACAAACATTGACGCCTCCTTTCTTCAGGATCTTCCTTCAAGGATCTCCCTTTCATACAGGGTGTAACAAAACTAAGTGATATTACTTTGGGGTGTGTATGGGTATCCCTATTTAGAGTTCGCTCTGAAAGTAGCAGCGCTGAAAGAGTAACTTTTCTTCTTGTATGGGAAAATTCATGACGTCGGGGTGCTTGCCTATACAAATGTCAAAAAAAATTCTTTTAGCGTTGCTACTTTTACAACGAACTCTATATAGGGGACCCATATACTCCCTGAAGTAATATCACTTAGTTTTGTTACATCTACATCCCGGTGAACTGCGTGTTACTTTAAAACCTTCCCTGGACTTCTACGAATATTTTAAGAATAAAATTAGCCCAATCCGTTCAGCCGTTTTCGAGTTTTAGCGTTACTAACACAATTGAAAATCCATTCATCAATCAAGAGTCTTTCGCAATTTTATCTATATATTTTATACCTATATTACCTATATAATATATAGGTATAAAATTTAAAGATAAAATTCCGAAAGACTCTTCGGCCTACTTGTACCAATTTGAGCTAAAGTTAACCCTGTTAACATATTCAGCCTTTTCTTTCATAAACATAAGGAACGAGATAGGTAACATTATATTTAACTCTTGGTCTATTTAACAAAAGGTCACGATATCAATTCTATAAAATTTTCAGTTTCACTTCTATGTCAATTATTGAGATAATTAAAGAATGAATTCTTAATAATAATATTACAAATTAGCTTGTTTTAGCAGTAAAAGAAAGTTAAATTACTTCATTTAATATTCTGCCTTCGTAATACTATTTATAAATGATAATATAATATCAGTCAAGTCGTTAAAAAAATAGAATTTCTATTATAATATTATTTTATTATCGCATAATATCTGTTGCTTGATGAAATAGTGTGACGCGACGCACTTTTAGAATAACTATTGGTCTACCAGGATCTGATGGCAAATTTAGATGGCAGATTTCCAAAAATAACCTTGATCATTGGATAGATTTTTATATTTACGTATGTTTCACACACGGAATCAGTCGCTATAAGGAAAAAAATAATCAAAATATTTTATTACAATTACCCCGCTATATTGCTATAGTCAATTTCTTTTCTCACTTTTTGCCATCAGTTTCTGGTATAGTCCGTGCAATCCACGAAGACGCGCCCCACTATTCCTCCCAATCGTATATAGTATATTACGTTTTCAAGCTTTCGCCAATGTTTGAGTGTTATCGGTACACATAAATGAGTGCACGCGGCACGCGCACACTGCAATAAATAGACCAATTAAGAAAAAGCGTCACGGTCAAAGGGAAAGACCCAAAAATTAATGGGGCGCGTCTTCGTGGATTGCACGGACTATAGACCTATATTTAAAATGCTATACACCTCTACATAATAACTACTAATACTCGTTTTATTGCAAGCAGAATAGAAAGTAAACATCATGGACCTCGATGTGCAGTATAAAGCGACTCGAAAGTTGCATATTTTATTATTTAGGAAACTAGGAGACGCCCGCAACTCCGTTGCGCCAAAATCGTTGATCGCACGAGAACCGTACATTTTTACGGGATAAAAATTATCCTAATACTTTGTATTCAAAGTATATCCAAACCAAATATCAGGACAATCGGTTCAGCAGTTTGGGCGTGAAGAGAAGTAACAGACAAACAGATAGACACACTTTCACATTTATAATATTTAGGGCCTGTTTCACCACTTCCTGATAAATGCCATGTGTATCCACAACTTAGCTTGACAGATAAAGTATGGATAATCTTTTAAATAAGTCGTGGATAGCCTATTCGGCACTTTATCAGGAAGTGGTGAAACAGGCCCTTAATATGGATATGGATGTATCATCTCGGTAAGAACTGACCAATTATAGTTATATTGTACTTTGAACACTAATAAAACACAATTTTTCGTGCACTTTTTCCACTATATTAAGATATTATTACAACTTTTAACAAATTACACGACCGGTTTCGAAACAAAATATCATCATCAGGTGTGAAGTACTTTGACGACCTCTGTGGCTCAGTTGGTGGGCTGTTGGTAACTCAAGCCGGGGGTCACGGGTTCGAATCCCGTCGACGGAACAAAGAGTTTTCAAAGTTCCTGGGTCACGGATGTGTATTAAAAATGTGTATCATATAATAAAAATCTTAAATATATATTAACTATACTATAAATATAAAAGTATGAAATATAATATTTCCGTTGTCTGGTACCCATAACACAAGTCCTTCAGGTACCACCTACCTGAAGGACTTGTGTTACGCTTATGTTACGTGCCAGACTAACGTGGTGTGAAGCATCCATAGATATTATTATTGTTATTATTATTATTAATAGTAACCTGTCACGTGTTATCTCAGTACATGTGATGCATCGAGTCTTCATAGTATTATTGCCAAAGTCATTATAGTTTTAATGAAAGCGAAGATTTTGTACAGCTTAAGCAAACGCTTAAATTAGTCCTTTGTGTTAGAACAACACCCCCCACTGGAGCCGCGCAACTTTATAACAATACTATCATTGTGCTTCGGCAAAGTTTGTTCGTCCCCTATGCGTCACCGAATTAGATGACGCTAAGATATATTTTGACTACTTATAAATACTAACCAAAAATAAATTTATTGTCTATGTGATATTGATCGTGGGAATCGCAGACACAATAGATTTTCAATTGATATGCGACAGCCGGGTGCCGTTTGGGGATTGATGGGTTAAAATTTTTGTTAAAGTCTTTTGAGTATGTTTTAAAAAAAAAAAAAAATATTGGTCGATTATGATCACGCGTAGCGGCCGCGTAGACGCTGTCTACGGCGTAGCACACGGCTACGAGACATTACATTAATATAGTGAATTTTGCGGAATGTTTATTTTCTTTTATTATGTTAAGATATTATTTTGCATCTTAGTAAAATCGATACACATAATTTTCTATCATAATCCCATAAACTAATAGGAATTGACGGGACGTATATTATTTGTAAAACCATAATAGTTCGCGATAATCTCTTTAAAATTTAAACGAACGTTTATTAATCATCATCATTATCGTCATCGTCATCATTACTAAGGTCCACGTCGGGCCATTAGCAACAAACAGATTACCACCACTAAAATGGGCAAGCACACAATATGTGGCATGCCCAACGCGCAAGGAACGCCAATCATGGACAAGGAATATGCGCCTCTTAACATTCTTAATTGCTCGTATGTAGAGTCCGGTCCGGGTGGCATCGAAATTCTCATACAAACGTAATACCGAGATTATTTCCCATACGAGAATATTTACCATATTTGAGTTACTATTCTGCTTAGGGTAGTAAGTACCTAGGTGTCTGTACAAAGATTCACTGCAAAATATTCACATACAAAAAATATGAACGATTACAATATTTACATACTAAATTGTAATTGTCATATTACGTGGGAGATCCATGCTTCGGCACGAATGGGCCGGCTCGATCGGAGAAAGACCACGTTCTCACAGAAGTCCGGCGTGAAACGGCGCTTGCACTGTTTCACGCCGGACTTCTTTGCTTTCGCCGAGTGAGTGAGTTTACCGGAGGCCCAATCTCCTACCCTATTCCCTTCCCTACCCTCCCCTATTATCCTATTCCCTCTTAAAAGGCCGGCAACGCACTTGCAGCTCTTCTGACGCTGCGAGTGTCCATGGGCGACGGAAGTTGCTTTCCATCAGGTGACCCGTTTGCTCGTTTGCCCCCTTATTTCATAAAAATCTATTTAATGAATTTTCAGCCGCAACACAATATTTTTAGCACGTTGTATCGGTATTCTGTACTCACTCCACTATGTCAGCCGTCAGCCGTGACTGTGAGCCCCGCCTTAGTGTCTCGTTATTCTACCATATCGCGTTCACTGTTGTATTTTGTTACATGTTACATTTGTAGATGATACTAGATATCAAATAATGGGGCCTTGTTGCTAAATCAATAACTTAACCCAATATGGGAGACATTCATTCTCAAAGTGTTGAGAATAACCGCGTGACTATGATATACGAGTATTATATGCGAATCACATTAGGCATGTAATATTTCTGGTGGCGTAAAATTTAATTACAAGAGGTCAAGGAGGCGCGGTACGTCTCTCTATCTACCAACTCTTGTGCTAGACATCAAAAATCTTCAGCACATAGTTTTCATTCATCAAAAAGACATGCAAACTTTTGCCTTAATATTAGTAGAGAAGATTTTTTATACTTTCATGCACTTCTGTATGATAACAGTTCAATTTTGAATCGGCGACTAAAAATGCATCATACTCCAATAGAAACATGACTCTAAGTGCCTTATCACACTGGAGATTAGCGAGCGATTTGAAAAGATTTACACGCCGCGCAACCGCGGCGTCATTGCGGCGTGTGCGCTGCGCTGTCGCGTCGCTTTTAAATCGCTCGCTTATCGTCAGTGTGATAAGGCCCTTAATCTGCATTTTCCAGTGTGATACAAAGATGATCTCCACACCAGTATTCGTCCTGTTCACCGCTACCGTTGCCATGGTTACCGCCGCCGCTGTACCACAGTATGCCGCCGCTGCCACACAATATGCCGCAGCCCAACAGTATGCTGCCCCGCAGTATGCTGCCGCTCCCCCACAGTATGCTGCCGCGCTACAAGACAATGTGCCATTATACGACGTAACTAACGAAGACTTTGTCATTGACATGGATGAGAAGAGCACACGAGAGGTAAGAAAGTTCTTTCTGTTATTGTTTTTGTTAATCTCGATGTGTTGGTTGGTCTGATACATTTTTCGACTTTTTATTTTTATTTAGGGCTATTTTTACTCATAATTTTAATAGGTACGATTTAGATATTTGATATCACATTTCGTGACATAATAAATCGACAAAATATAAACTTTAATTCTACTAACATAATGTTTCTTAAGAGTTCTTAACCTAAGAAATAAATAGTAGCACTAAATAGAGTTTCAGAAATGAATTTACTATAAAATTAAAATGTTATGTTTGGTTTAAAAATATTGTTTTAAGCATAATATTGTGAAGGAAGAGCATCGCAAAGATCTTACAATTAAAGACAATATAAAATGAAAAGGTTACACGATTATTACAAAAATATAAACGCGGCTTAATATACAATAACTGCTGACAAGAGCCATAACTTAGAATTTACCGCGCTATATGACTAATATATTTTCTTTATTAGTTTTAGGCCTTAATGTGTGGGTAGTAAAATGCATTTAGGCAACATATAGGAAGATATTTCCCATGATAATAATTGCCAGAAGAACATGTGCTTCCCCAGTTTGAAAAATCCTAGCAATTTCTGGTCCAAGCCAAGAGATTAGCCACAAAATGTCAAACAAATATTCAAACATTTAATATTATAATTGATTTTAATTTGACTCTTTGAATAATTATGGTATTATTTTAAAATTTTATTTTAAAAGATTAATTTTTTTCTCACTTTTTTTGGTAAAAAAGTGGGCCCCGTGCGAGTTTCTTACGCCGGTTCTTTTCGCCGGGTTAGTTCCCGAACCGGTGGTAGGCATCATGTAGGACACTCTGAAAACATTTATTTTAAATTTATTCAGAAATAAAACAATTTTGATTTGATTTGATTTGATTTGGTACTTAGCAAAAACTGACGTTGTTGTACGCTGCTTTTTGATATTTGTTTCCATGCGGTCGAGCCGACTTGTTCGTGTTGAAGCAAGCTCGCCCACTGTAAAACCAGCAATTCATTAAAATTTCACGCCTTCACCAAATCATTAACAATCCTTAATTGCTCCAAATTTCTATGATGAGATTTTATTTGTAGATTAATTATATTTCTATTTCGTTTAAAAATTCCTGATAAATCTTTTCTTTTACAAATACAATGATTAGTTACGTGGAAAGGGGAAGTAGTATTTTGGGTTCGATAGAAATGTTTAATTTGATTGGCTTTATTAGATTAGTTACAAGTTAACCTTCTTTTTTTTTTTTGAAGAAATAAGAATTCTTCGATTTTGGAACTGTATCATGACGTCATGTTTTTTGTATTTCTACTAATGTTTATTTAAATATAACTGAATGTGATTAAATTACATTAACTTTGATTTTATAAAAGATTAAACCCAAACATTAGATAATATAGCCATAGCATTTTTGGCATTATTACGAAACTTTTGAAGTGAAAACTTCTTTAGCGGCGTTGAGCACTTTTGTGGGATGGGTAAAAACTGTGAAACTCGCGTCAGATTCTCGTGCTGATCGAAAAACCGTAAGACGGTTGGAGAGTAGTGTTGTAACATCGAAATTGATTAATCGAACAATCGATTGTTTTTTTTTCGATTGTCGATATTTTTTAATCGATTGTAAGGGTTTCTATTAAAAAAAAATCGATTTTTTTAAAATAGATTTTCATAATAAATGGGTTAAAAATTGAATCGATTGTAAGGGTTTCGATATATTAAAAAAAAAAAGATTTTTAAAAAATCGATTTTCATAAAAAATGGGTTAAAAAAATAATGCACAACGTTAATAATCAAGTTTTCACTTCTGCCGGCACTTCCGGAGTGCAACCCGTCTTTTTTATACTTATTGAAATCGAATCGATCAGTAGTTAAGAATTAAGAGGATACGATTTGACTCATTTACCCGCATTATACATAATATTGTGCTAAATACAATACCCTTCTTTTCGTCTCTCCCGTCGTTTAAAAATGTTGTGTTAGGTAGTACCGCGTGGCATATTATGTATCGTCTTATGAAATTCCGATACACCACCCTAATTCAATTTACCAAGAAATTCTCCCGTCTCAATTAAATTTTGATTTGCAATTTTCAACGTTAATTATTAACTTTCATTTGTACTTACGGCCGTAATGTAGGAGAAATAATTATTTCGTGGTAACATGGATGATTATAATGTTTATTTAAAATAAACCAAACAATAGCAACCTCTTTAGATATTAATTTCTACTTCATGTTTATACTCCAGTCGGGCTAACTTGTCGCTAGCAGTCATTGACTCCCTGTCAAAAACTTGTCATTTTCCATATAAACCGCGATTGACAATGAAGTGTCAGATGTTATCAATTGTGGTTTTATATGGAAAATGACAAGTTATTGACAGGGAGTCAATGACCGCTAGCGACTAGTTAGCCCGAGTGGAATATAATAATATTATTCATCCGTTTACTGCAATTTAAATTAAACGTCAGAACTCAAGTCTTTCAGCCGCACTTAGAGATATATATTAATTACTTAACTGTAATTAAATGAAGATTTTGACATACTATAATGCCTGATACATTATCTGTCAAACTCTTCATTAAATTGACGTTTAGTCATTATTAAAAAATAAATGACTATTAGCGTTTTCGGCATCTAGAACTGCCCCGGGGTATGAGCAGGTAATGGATACGGAAATAGCTTAACAAAACCGGAGATCCACGAAGCACTTAGACTTAAGTGTCTAAACACACTAGGCCGACCTTACGCGGCGTAAATTCCGCATGATTACGCCCGCAATGTATTTTAAATTAACGATGACACACTATTCCGTCGCGTTCCGTTTGTGACGAACGCGGCATGAATACTCGACGCGGCGCGGCGGTATTATTTTGCTTCCTACATAATATTCTATTTGTTTAAAGTTTAATAATTATAATTACTATCCTGTTCAAGCTGTATTTATTATTTAGCTGAACCTATCACACCGTTCGTATTTTGTATGCGTTTGATATTGCGGACGTAATCATGCAGAATTTACGCCGCGTAACTTCGGCCTAGTGTGTTTAGACACAAATAGTAAATATTCCTTATTACATAGCTTATGTAGTAACTTAAACTTCGGCTATTTAGAAATTCATTCGGCCTGCCCCACCTGCCCTGCCCCGGGGCAGTTCTCGAAAATGCTATTTGACTGCGGACGCTTAACACAAAATTCTTTATACAAGTCACAGCATTTCCGTCAATTCAAAAATGACCCCGAAATACCTGAAAAGTTATTTTAAGCTATTTGCCTCCACATGTTTTATATCAGCTCAGCGGCCCATTTATTAACATCTGTGAATTTATGTTGTACAATGTACTGTATAACCAACAATGATATGCAAACGCGTTTTTCAGAAAAATAAACGTAGGTACTCAATACAATCGCAGATTTCAAAACTTTTAACAACAATAATAATACAAATAAACAAGTAAGGAAACAACAAGAACAAAACAATTTATTTGAAAAGATCATTTTAGATGGATTAGTAAATAAATTTTATACCAGCACTAACTTTTCAATTATAAGATTGAGGCATAACCATAAAATTTCCATCATCCAATTCGGCAATCTTTCTGGAATTTAATTAATTTGAAACATCTTAATCCATGTAAATTTTGTTATGACCTTTAAAAGTTTTTTATCAAGTTTACAACTTTTGACACAAAACCGGCGTGATAAAACGCCTACGTTAAATTGTCAAGTGAGGTTAGCCGTAAAACGTAGTGATTATATTCTCTTTGGTTACCCGTGATAAAGGATTGTGAGGCCTGGCTGCATATAGTTTTATAGTTTGTCAGTTTAGTCCCACATAGGTACCCCCTGGGTTTTCTAAGGTTTTTAATATTATAAGGCCCAAAAAGTCTTTAACCCATTTTTAATGCAACTGAATCCAGCTCAGTTCCTTGTTCGAATCAGTCCGTTTTGTATCAAACTACAAAATGCTATCTAGTGAAATATTTATGTAGTTGCTTAGCGTTGCAATATTTCGGCGTTGCATTAAAAAGTATTTAATTTTCGTTTACGAATTAACCTACTTATAAGTTATAACGTGACATTTGGATAACTTGTACATCGTAAATTATATCGAGGCCGTCTTTTTCTTCCATTTTCAATTTCCCTTGTGTACAGACAATTAAATTATCTCATTCAAATTACTGGGTGTATTCTCTATTCCATACCAGAAATCATTTGGAGCAGAAACAGGTGTATGGTAATGCTGTGTGCTTTAGCGGCCGAGGGTGGTGTAATTAAGTCCACGAGCTTAGCTGTGGGGAGCTAAAACTGGGGAACACCTCTTTAAAAGGTTCTAACATGAGTAACAGGTATAGTAGACTAGTAGTTCTATCAACAAATATTTGAATTTTTCGTAAATATGCGTTGCAAGTGTTATTAAAGAGACCGAAATCATGGGGGCACATGTGAATCAAAATTTAAACAAATATTCGAGGAGAAATTACGGGATTATGAAATGCGTCACCTAGGTATTTATTGCAATTTCAAAATCAGTTAGAATACAATTTATTCTGCTTGTTATCACTACGTTTGTATAATAAGAACAGTAAACTGATGGTCACCTTAGTTAATTTGCCGTTTAAGCAGTTAGCTAAGCGTCGTCTAGCTGTAGTGTGGAACGTTGCAGTCAACAAGTCGGCTAAACGACGTATAGCCGTGTGATTGAATGGCGTTGTTCAGTCAAAGGGCTAGTTGATTGAACGGCTATTTTAACCAGTCGACTGCGACACATGTATGCGGTATTGCGTTGAGTTTTGACAATGTAACAGGCGACGCGGTCGCGACGACTGACGACAAAAGTCCAAACAAGAAGCACAAAACTTTGTACTAACTTGTGAGCCTTATTTTTTGATTAGAGCATAGTAGGAAGTAGCGACCCAAATATAATAACTAATTCGTCATACAACCTTCATGTGTTGACATTGTTACGGACCTCCCAAGGACCCCGAAAGGTTTTCCCAGTCGGGAATAACGAATCCAATAACCTCTGAGCATATTAACGTTTCGCCTACTCTTTCCTTTAAAGGCTAACAGAGTTGTACAAATCTTTTTATTGCAAAATTAGGGGCTTTTCAAAGATGCTTTCGTGAATTGGTTTTGCTCGATTCCTCGTCAGGGAAACGTTATAAATAATATGCCACAAGATTACAGTTATTGCCTTAGGCATTTTGTACTTGATTTGGTTTCGTTTGATTTCTCAAAAAAGTGGGCGTGGTTATTTTTAAATTAATTTAAATTAAAAACATGCATCAGTTCTGGCTTAATCCAGGAAGGTGGTTTAGGCTGTTTGGGGATGAATGAGTTTGAGAATGGTTGAGCTACGCCAACGATCGTCATTGTTGCTCATAATTAATAACTGCAGTAATCGAGTAGATCTGGCCATTTAGCCGAAACTTTTTCGTTTTTGGTTCGTTATAGAATCGCCGATCAAAATGTATGGAATTGACATAAGACGAGTCGAACGTCAACGTCATATTAACGAACGCTTATATCAATTCCATACGTTTTCATCGGCAATTCTATAACGAAGCGAAAACGAAAATATTTTGGCTCAGGTATCAGAGCTTTTCTCTCGACTCCGGAGGTGGTAGATTTGAATCCCGCCTTATTAGGATACTGATCTGGCTGATCTCTGAATATGATGATCGATGCGTCTTATGAATACCAAAATGGTGTAAGCAGTAAGGAGCTAAATTAGTACTAAAGGCAGTTCCTTATATTCTATTTTTAGTACTTTTATTCATAACAGTTGCAAGTTTATTAGTTACGTAAATAAGTAAGAGCTTAGCTCGTTGTGGATGCTGTTTCTTTTGCCACAGCACTAATTTGTCATGAATATGCAACGTAGACTGCTAATTATAGATCCGTATTTTTATTTGCTTCTTACCTTAAACCTAACCTTTCCTTAGAGCTGAGATTTCCGAAGCGTATTTAATCTAAATTTAGATCTAGACGAAAATTTCACAGCTTGCATGATATATGCACACTTTGGTTAGGTTTGATTCCACAAAATTTATAACATGTTGCCTGTGTAAGCGTAGTCCACAAGTTTAGCTATCAAATGAGACCTTTTTTATCTTCATAGGATACTTACATGAGAAGTACTGGTCAGATTAGTGTGGTTAAATAACTTGGTTATATTTCTTTTTTAAATCATTGTCCATTGAAAATTGCGGTTACAATCAAAAATTATAATACCATTCTACATTGGGTACAGTTGATTAAAGTAGGCTTGTCCCAGCTATATAGCACTGTTTGTTCAAACAAGTTAATGAATTCTCTTTTACCGGTTACTACCGGTTGTGACCACAAAATGTCTGTTTCAAATGAAATGATTCAAGCTTTGAGGCCAAATTCTAAACGGTTGAAGTATGGGAGTTACGTTTCCTTAATTTTTATTATTGTAGCCTACGAATAATAAAAGATTGTAGCAAATAGGCATATTATCGTGACACATGACAGCTATATCGTGATATTTATTTATTTATCCTATTTTATTTAATAAACTATAAAGAAAATACAATCATAAACGTAATCTAATACAGCATATCTAATATATGACAGCAGTTTGACACAATAGACCCTAAGGCTACATAGCGGCACCTGGTGGCAAATAGAATATCAAAAACCCTCATTGAAACCTGTATTTGTTAATTTCCAGGACGTTATATTCCCCCGGCCGCGGCGCGCGGCGCTCGTGCTGGACAGGCTGCTGGTGGCGCTGCAGAAGGCGCTGCACGACCCGCCCAAAGACGTCGACGACGGCCCCCGCGCCGCGCCGCTGCGGTACCTCGATACTAACGAAATGGTAAATACTTTGTGATATATTGAAATGTTGCTCTATATTTAAATACTATCTTTTGCCAGCGGCGTCGCCCGCGTGGAATTCTGAGAACGACAATTTCAGTAAAAAAAATTATACGTGCAATATATACCTACTATCTCACTCAGGAACACACCAGCTTAATTTCGATGTTAATTTTTTTGCAATCGGACCAGTAGTTTCAGAGATAACCGCCTATACAAACAAAAAAACAAGCTTTACTTCTTTATTATTTTAGTGTAGATTTATAATTTTGTATCTGGACACACGCAAGATGGCCTGATACCAGCGTTGCCAGACGTCCCGATTTTGGCGGGACGTCCCGATTTTGGCGGGACGTCCCGATTTTTCCATCAAAATTAAATGTCCCGCGCGGGACAGGCTCAGTCCCCCTTTCCGGGAAAAGCCCGAACGTACGAGCAGCGTGCTGACTGTTGAGAAAGAAAGGTACGTAATGAAGATAAGAGTGTGGGAGGTAGAGGGGTGGATTTTCTTTGGCTACTTTAGCTGTCCATTAATGTCACGTAAACGTTATTTTAACGCAAATTAAAAGGTGAAAACTTAAAAAAAACTTTTGATTTTATACCTTTTTTACTTTGTCCCGCTTTTCACTGAAGAATCCCGCTTTTTCACTCAAAATGTTCCAAAGTCCCGACTTGGCACAAAAAAAATTCGGCAACGCTGCCTGATACCATCTTCAAGTCAAGCCATGCCATATAATATAATACTCGGTTCTGTAATATGTATACTATAGTCTATATGGTATGGTTTGGCATTACATACGGCATATTATCTAATCTATGCTAACGTCTTCAATCCACCGGGGATGCATAAAGAACTTCGCTATTAAAAAACCTTAATAAATAGGTTTTTTAATAGCTAAGTGCTTTTTATCTCAGTAGATAGAGCTCCAACATATTTACATAGCAAGTACATGGCATATTATGTTTATAAAATAACTAGCTGTCCCGGCAAACGTTTCTTTGCCATATTATAAAGTATTTTTCCCGTATTATTTTATGGAAGTGACTAAATAAGTATGTCACCATGGCAACGTCCATCGCTATCCCGTCGCACAAACAATGGCCGCCGTCAGTCTCGAGTTGTAATAATTTACTATTATTTATTCAACAAATGTACTTATCAATATAAAAAGTACCCAGTAGCCGATTCTCAGACCAACTGAATATGCATATAATTTTTTTTTAAATCAGTAAAGCCGTTTCGGAGCTTTACGGTGACTAACATTGTGACACGAGAATTTTATATATAAGACGATAACTCTATATTATAGAGTTATCGTTAAGTTTTTTTATTATATTGTTATAGAGTCTATACTCTTTAACATTATGACCCCGTGGTAGATGCTGATAAATAAGTCCAAGATGTAATTTCTTACCAATTCTCTTTATTTTCCAGACCGGACTTCAGCGTAGAGGCCAGGGCATGTCGCGGGGCCGCGTGCTGCGATGTTACTTCAACGCCATCACATGCTTCTAAGCTACAATCAGCAAAAACATGTTACTGAAACTCGGCAATCGACGTTTTTAAGCTATTGTTGCATAGCTTTTATCGCGGCGACCGAATCAAGATATTCCGTAATGAAAAAACCTAACACCCCCACTCCGACCGGCGCAGCGGCACGGCGTTGCCGTGAATTGTCTATTGCTTACACTAGACGTATGCGAATTATAATTGCATATAAGTAGATAAAAAATGCGAAATATAATAATGCAAATAGTTTTACCGCGGCAGTCCTCGAGTGCCACATGTATTAGTTTCTCCATTGAAATGACTGACTTATAATAACGTCAGAGTAAGGGCTACAATAGCTGAAATATAGCTGAAAGGCTAGCAATCGCACTTGGACACTAATACTAGAGGTAATGGTTACTTAACTTAATTTGATGAAATGTTTGTCAGAAAACGGAGTTTATGTGAAAACTTTAATGGGCATTGTCAAAAAAAAATCACATGTACTTTTTATATATTTTTTCGTTAAAATAGGGTATTTTAAGAATATAAATTAAATAATTTTTAAATTCATTGGCTAGTTTTTTCTCAATAAATTTTTAAAGTTTCGCTCTGACGTCATCATCGGCGGCTAATTATTATTGACCTCTGCAGTATGTTTTAAATTTCCTTTCTTATTTATAATGGCTGGTTTGTCAAATGCAAGTTCTCATTATGTGAAAGCTGATAAGAGAAGCTTACCAAAAGTTCGAAACGTAATGTTGGTCGAATTTATTGCTAATTTAACGCCATTGAAGGTCAAACTAAGGTTAAACATATTTGTTCAAAAATTTATGTAACTAATGGGTATTTTTTTCGTTTATATACAGAAAAACGATCACAGACCTTATTCCTCGAAATGTTTTTGTAATGAGCAAAATTAAAAAAAAAATGGACAATCCCCATTAAATTAAAGGTAAGATAATTTCATTAACCCTGCCTGATGCGGCCGTAAAAGGCTGTTGTATTCTCAAATTATTATTTGATACTAGCTGTGCTCCGCGGTTGTTACCCGTGGTTTATTAGGGAAAATAAATTGTGATATTATTCCGCAGTAAAAAGAAGTTACTTATGTGTTAATCCAGAAAATCAACTAACTCTATGCTAAATTTGATTAAATCGCTCCAGCCGTTTAATAATAAATAAATAAATCTTCATTGCAACCCCACAACAGGTCATATTTTTAAATTACAATAAAATTAACTATTACTTTTTATATTACATTTAGAATAAAATTATCAAAAGTCGACTTTGAGCACATGAACCACCGCTCAACGATTCATATGGGCAAAGTATTTAGACGAGAAGAACAACAATCTCACAAAATTCGCCTTTATAATATTCGTGTGATTGGCTGACTGCTACCAATCATTGGAAAGTTAATAAAGCTATCAATAATGTAATAAACTTAGGTATATGCAACGTCCGCGTCGTAGAGTTGAACTCCTAATGTCCGTAATATTTTGGATTTCAAAACTGGACCATTAGCACTCCATAATATATAATATTTCTGTTTCACTGTTATGATTTTGTCTTATGTTTTGTGTTTCGATGTTAGTTTTACTTCCAAATATTCCTTTTCTGTGTAAAAACGTCGATTGTCGAGCCTGAGTTTGTTATTTATACGGCTTTGTTTATCTAGTCCATATTATTAAGATGCAATTGGTGTATGAATGATTATTTCTACCTGTACCTCAGTATATACAATCGTAATGTAAAAATTTGTACAAATACATTTTTTTATCTATCGTGTGTGTTTTCATTAGTGACTTACCCTGTTGGCTATATTTTGGCGGAAACGAGACTTGGTTCCTTAAAAATAAGGGCCTCTAAATCCGTTTTCAAGAGCCTATGATAATATTATTCACTATTAATAGCTATAATTATTTATACTTCGTAGGCTTTCGGAGGCTTAACAAAAAGCAGCTGTTGGTAAATGGTAAGCATTATTTAAAACTCAAGCTGCCGACTCAAAAAATATAATAATTCAATAATTCTCAAAAATATAGTCTAACGGCCGTTCCCAATGTTTGATCTATCTCTGGTTTTGCCCTACTAGAGATAGGAATAGCTCACATTAGACATTAGAGACATATATTTTATGTCAATTCAATGTTACGAGTAGCTGCGATCGGTTGTATGTCAAACCAGAGATAGATTGAATATTGGGAACGGCCGTTAACTCAAAGTAATATTTAATTAGAGTTTTTTAACGAATCTGAAGGAGGTTTTTTGGAAGTCGGTTAAAAATGAATTAAGATTGTTTCTAACAGTGACCTCTAGTGGTCGTGTCAAAGTCTGCCTCAGTCAATAGCAAACCAACATTTAAACATCCGTAGCATTAGAAAAACATTGTGCAAAACAGAATAGTCATTACTAAAAGCGCCATCTTGTAGCCGATTTTCGAAAAGAGAATTTGTTTCAGAAATACAATATTGCGTTTATTAATAAAAAGTGGTACAACACGCAGAAATAAACTTGGCAGTTGGCACCTTCTCTTATCTATATATATAAAAATCAATTGCTGTTCGTTAGTCTCGCTAAAACTCGAGAACGGCTGAACGGATTTATCTTATCTTGGTCTTGAATTATTCGTGGAGGTCTAGGGAAGGTTTAAAAGGTGAGAAAAATTTTGGATGTGTGGCGGTACCCACAAATCGCCTAATATTCCTGCATCGCGCTATCGAAGTTTTCTGAGCGCGTCGGTATATATACGACAGCTGACATGTATCACGTGGGCTTCGGCCTGACCGAGCATAACACCTCGCTCGGTCGGAAGATCTTCCTTTAGCTTCGCCACGCATTATCCCACAGATGTATAGATGCATGGATGTATATGTAGATGTATGGATGTTTGTTACTCTTTCACGCAAAAACTACTGAACGGATTTTAATGAAACTTTACAATAATATAGCTTAAACATCATAATAACACATAGGCTACAATTTTAACCGACTTTCAAAATGGGGGAGGTGTTATGTTCGTTTTCTTATGTTCAACGATTACTCCGTCGTTTGTTAACCGATTTTCAAAATTTTTCTTTTGGGTATCATCATAAATATAGGGTATCATCCCAATTCGGTATTATATTCACAAAAGTGGTGATCTGATGAAGGATCCATAAGTAAACGAGGGAACTCCTCAAAAATTATAGGGAAATATGTGGTGACTTCGGTTTCGTGAGAAGTATTCTAAGCATATGCTACCAACAAGTAAGATTTTGAACCGAGGTATACCTGGTATACCGTGGTTCGGAAGGTGCTGAGAGAACTCCTGATTCTTTATAGATACAAGTTTGGGAGTTTCGGCGTTGTTTTAAGAACGGAAAGCATATGCTTCTATGCAAATTACATTCATCATCAACATCGTCATCATCATCACTACCATATTATACCATGTTATTGGTAAGTACTTTTCATAGTCTTTTAGATCGAGACTCGAGTTTGTCAAGCGATAATTTAAAAAAATCTATACCTACCTAATATTATAAACCTGAAGAGTATGTTTGCTTGAACGGAATCGGAGGAACTACAGATCCGATTTAAAAACTTATTTCAGTGTTAGATAGCTCATTTATCGAGTAAGAACTAAGACTATAGGCTAAGACTAATACGACCGAAGAAACTCAGGAAAATGTGGGAAAAACGGGGGAAATATTAGAAATTACGAACTACTGGAGCAATTTTTATGGCAATATTTGGCACAGATATAGAGTAGACCAAGTGAAGGGAGTAGGGACATAAGAGCTATTTTTATGGGAAAATGTACGGTTTCCGTAAAATTCCTAATTTACGCGGGCGAAGCCGCGCGGGACATCTAGTACTTATATAAAATTCTCGTGTCATAATGTTAGTAACCGTAGGTACTCCTCCGAAATGGCTTTACTGATTTTTACCAAATTTTATTTTTTCAGTAGGTCTGACAATCGGCTACTGCAGGGGTTCCCAAACTGTGCAAGAGGGGCGCCGTGAGTCAATCCTTTATCATTATCCGAAACCACAAATAGTATAAAATTAAATTATAATATTCATTATTATGTAAAGCAGGTAGATGATTAAATATAAGTTTATTTTATTTATTTATTTTTATTTAACTCTTTATTGTACACAAGAAAAACATAAACATACAATTAACATGGAAAGACGACGCAAAGGAACTGCTTATTTCTAAAAGAAATCTCTTACAGCAGCCCTACGAAGAGATACAGTGTAAAAGATAGCAGATAGGACGTGCACAATCAATAGTTATTAACTAATTAAACTAAATAAATTATAAATACTTACAACAAAATCAAACTAATTACTACTACATACTAAAACTCTATAAAACCTATATGAAATCAATAAATAATAATATGTTTATGATATATAAATAGTATATGTACACATAATAACACAGATTACAGTGATTGAGAATGCAGGTAATGTTCTTTCAATCGTCTTTTAAACACAGCGATAGTCGGACTGTCACGAAGAGTGCGGGGAAGAGAGTTCCATAATCTGACTGCGTGCACGGTAAAGGAGTAGGAGTAGAAATTGGAACGATGGGATGGGAGCTCTCTCCCATCCCATCATGATCCAGTGTCAGAACAAACCTAGAGAGGTTTGTTCTGACACTGGATCATGATGGGATACACGGGATGTCAGGAGGGCGGGAAAAGTTGAATCTATCGAGCAGATAGGATGGAGAGAGGGGATTATACAAGATATTATAAAGTAAACAGAGGATATGGGAGTTGCGACGGAGACGGATAGAAAGCCACTTGAGCCTCAATCTGAAGGCTGATACGTGATCGAATTTTTTAAGCCCAAAGACATAACGGATACAGAGATTCTGTAAACGTTCAAGCTTCGTTAACAGCTCCTCAGTGATGTCCAAGTAGCAGGAATCGGCATAGTCTAGGATAGGAAAAATTAGGGTCTGGACGAGAAGGATTTTAGTTTTTATAGGCAAAAAATTTTGGAGGCACTTCAACTTGTTAACGAGTAGTACACCTTTTTACTAACTTCATTCACATGACTAATCCAGGAAAGGTTATTGTCTAAAGTGAGGCCTAGATTTTTGGCAGTGTTGAAGTTTATTACTATTTACCTGCTTAACCTAACTTAAATTAAAGGTATTTCTTTATGTATCTTTTCCTAATAGCCAGGTAAAGTAGGGCGTCGTGACAAAATATTTTACGTGTAACGGCACCGCAGGCTGAAAAAGACTGAAAAAGATTGGGAACCCCTGGGCTACTGGTTTTTTTTATATTGATAAGTGCATTTGTTGAATAAATAATAGTAAATTATTACAACTCGAGGCTGACGGCGACCATTGTGCGACGCGATAGCGATGGACGTTGCCATGGTGACATACTTATTTAGTCACTTCAATAAAATAATATGGGCGAAATAGTTTATATGGCAAAACAACGTTTGCCGGGACAGTTAGTTTCATAATAACTTCTGCGTGGTACAGTAGTAATTTATTTATTCACATAAATTTACAGAAATTAAGTGATAACTTTTTATAATTGCATCACAATTTCGGCATTTATGGGAAATGAGAGTCCATGGAATAGGATGAAAATTGGAAATATGACGTGATGAAAATAGTTACAAAACACGTTATCAATTTCCTATTAATCATTACAGTAAATACAAGTAGCTGTATTCTGTTTAAAAGTTGAAACTGAGGGACACTTAGTTTTTCCAATTGTTTTAACCCTCATTTCCTACTCTTCGCCTTTTTTGAAAAAAAAAACCCTAGAATTCGTGGAATTTAGCAAATGCAGGTAGAGAAAATTCTACTCTGTGTCGACAATTCCAAATCTAAAATTGATTAATATTATTTAATCGACTTTTCCTGACACGTAATATGGGTCCTGGATGGTCCTTATCAGAAAAGGTATTTAGTAGAGTAAGGGCCTGACTACTTCCTGATAAGGTGCCAGATAGGCTTATTTGACAGATTCTCCATACTCTATGTGTCAAGTTAAGTGGTGGATAGTCTTATCAGGAAGTGGCCCTAAGTAAAGGTATTTCTTAAAAAATATAACTGGAGGTAGAAATGTTAGACTGGAAGTTGATATTTGTACAAGTGACGTAATATTTTTGTGCCAAAATCTGGCAAATAAAATATTTAACTAACCGACTTCAAAAAAGGAGGTTATCAATTCGACGCATATGTATGTAATATTTCCAGAACTGCAGATCAGCGTCTGAACAAAATATGTGCCTTTCAAAAGTGTATGTATGTTTGTATGTTTGTATTCGCATATCTCTGGAACTACCATTCCGATTCCAGTAATTCTTTTTTTGTAGGACTAGGTATTGTTAAACTTAGGGAATAGTGCAAGTTTTATTGAATCGGTTCAGTAGTTTTGGAGATGAGTTTTAATTCTCAATTACGTACAATTTTGAAGTCGGTTTTATCTTTTTTTAAATACAATCTATTTGAAAACTAAATCAATAAAAATAAATAAATATAATCAATAAAATAAATCAATTAAGTTAGTCAAAAGTTAAAAATGATTTTTCCACTTACACGGTACACCTTACAACTGTAGAATTCTGAGTTCTAACAAATAAAAATATTTTCTGCCTTAAAACTATAACATCAAAAACTTGAAACTCTATTCCCACAGCAATCACAACTCAAAAAAGTCGTAAAGGGCGAATAGTGAAGCAATTACAATTTATTGAGCTCCAACTAACAGTTGATCAAAATATTCCCCTAAGTGCCGGTAATTTACATTAGGCAATTTAAGTTTGAGCTCATGTTTTACCCCAGAGATGACGTGCTAAGGTTAACGTAGACTTGTGACATACCACAGCCTCATTAGAGTCGAAGCACGGCTATATAATATAATATCTTCTGTGACCGGTTTCGATAAACTGAGGATGATTTTATCATATTTTTAGAATAAAATGGAATAAGTGCAAGAAAAGTGTTTAAGTGTATACTGTATAATTACGTGGGCTGCCTTTTAAGTTTTGTCGTTTGGAATAAATACAGGCAATCTAATAGATTATCACCATTTATTGTTTTTTTAAGAATTCTTCGTGATATTTAAAATGCTTTTGCATGCGTTCAAACCAGTTTTTAAAACATTTATTCCAGTCCGAAGTTGGGTAGTCAAAATGGCCGATTTTTACGCGTAAACAGTTTCTTCAGGTGAGCTTAAACGTTGACCACAAAGTCTTTGCTTAATTTTGTGGAACTTATTAAAATCCTTAGGGCTCAAGCCAGGGCTGTAAGGCGGATGATCTAAAATTTCAACGTTTTGGGTCAATGACACATTGTTTTGGGTTCACAAATACATCTTTGTTTGACCGGCGATGTGCGAACATGCGTTGTCATGGCCAGGAACATACGACGTCTTGAATCGTGTTTTTCGAAATTCGGTGATGACTTGTGGCAAACAAGCTGTGGTATACTAGTCAGCGGTAACCGTTTTGCAATCTTCGGGTACAATAGTGGCAATGTGACCATCGCTTTGTCACAATGGAGGCAAACATTTTTTTTTCAAAGTGCTCTGTGAGTCCATTTTGGTCGATTTTGATTCTAGAAGACCCAGACAGTAGACTGCTGCTTAGAATTTGGATCATAAGCATATTTCCAAAACTCGTCACCATTGAGCAAATTAAAAACGTGCGTTGACTCTCCTCCGTTGAATCGCTGCAGAGTTTTGCGACAAAAACTAACACGGGCTGTTTTTGGTCGTCGCTAAGCAAACAAGGTATCTAACGAGAAATCACTTTTTTGGACAGTGGTCCCTGAAATGCCCATGGATGCCTATATTTCGCGATATATCACATGACGGTCTTCGAGGATTAGCTGCTGCACGGCTTCAATATTCTCATGCGTTACGACGGTTTTTGGACGCCCATCACGTGGCTGGTCACTGATGCTAGGGTGTCCACCTTAGACTTCTAAATACCAGCGTCTTATAATCCTAAGACATCGTCCTGCAACACTACATACAGTTAAGTGATCGCCGAAATCGCGATAATCAACTTTGTTAGTTGTAAAAAATTATCGCACGGAAATTTTCCTTTAACATTTCCATTTTTACAACCGACTTGTCACCTTTGAATAGACGATACAATAAGACTATTCGACCAATCTGAATATTTTTCTTTTGTTTTTGAAATCCAAATACAAGGAGATTAAAATCTCATATGTTTTTTTTCAATGATTGCGGGAAGTTTACAAACGACAGAACTTAAAAGGCAGGCCTCGTATTGCTGCGAAGCAAGGCTTTCTAAACAATCAAAGTTTCTCCTTGTAATTTTAATGGGTATAGATGCAACAGGTATCCATATTATTTCAAAGACTTCTATTAAAAATAGAATTCTTTGTATTAATTATATAAAGGCGAAAGTGTATCTGTTTGTTTCTTCTCCAAGCTTAAATCGCTGAATATATACTTCGAGTCCCGAGAAAAGTTTTTTTAAATTAAAGAAGGGGGCAAACGAGCAAACGGGTCACCTGATAGAAAGCAACTTCCGTCGCCCATGGACAAACGCAATATCAGAAAAACTGCAGGTGCGTTGCCGGCCTTTTAAGAGGGAATAGGATTACAGGGTAGGGGAGGTAAGGAAGTGAATAGGGAAGGGTAGGGAAGGGGAGGGTAGGGAATTGGGCCTCCGGCAAACTCACTCACTCGGCGAAACACAGCGCAAGCGCTGTTTCACGCCGGTTTTCTGTGAGCCCGAGGTATTTCTCCGTTCGAGCCAGACCATTCGTGCCGAGGCATAATTCTACCACGTACACTAGGATATATAGCTTTTACTTTGTGTCACGAAAAAAAAAATTACGTGTCCTGCGCAATTATTAACAAGTTTTAGGGCCTGCTTCACCACTTTCTTATAAAGTGCCAAATAGGCCATTCACAACTCTTTTGACAGTTTCTCCATACTTGATCTGTCAAATTAATTGGTGGATAGCCTATTCGTCACTTATCAAGAAGTGGTGAAACTGGCCATTAGTGTAACAGTAACAGTTATCTTCTAGTTAGAAAGAAGAAAGAAGAAGAAGAAACAAACTTTATTTGGTAAACAATACAAATAAAACTAAATACTTTAAATCTTTCATCTTATAATACGCTATAATAAGCATAAAAACTTCATTATAATTAAATATACTAAAAAAAGTCGAGATAGAATCCCAAGTAAAAAAGAAAAAGTACATTCAACGCCTCCGTTCATTTCCTTGCAACATTAGTGTACTTGTTGCCATAAATACTACACTTATGGTAATACGAACAGCGTTATGGCTTCAGCACACGTCGTGATTTTATTAGCCATAATCTACGACAATCGCTATGTTCGGTCACGCTGGCTTTGCCACATTAACTGGGTGTGTTCCACTTGCGACTATTGAGTACCTACTGATATTCATTTATTTATTTATTTCTGAACACGTTAATTATTGAGTTCCTATAAATATTTACTTCTTTCAGAGCATATATTGTATACTGTTAAAAAAAGTCAGGGGTAAAGTGCAGCATCATCTACATATCAATACGTGAGCCAAAAACTTTGTATCCCTTTTTACGAAAAATAGAGAAACGTAGGTGAATGAAATTTTGCACAGTTATAGTTTATATCAATGATATTCTATGTTACTAACGTAACTAGATTGGAAGTTTACGGTAGCAACGCGTTGCCACTTCGAAGATGCCTGCAGGCATATCTCACATACATAATGACATATCGAATATATGACTTGACATTGTCTTTTGAACAAAAAAGTGGTTACGCATTTCTGAGAATCTTTTGTAAGACATTGCTACTCTAGTATTTTAGAAACGCATTGGTTTATATGGTGAAGGAGTGCATCGAGCTAATATTATTTTGAAATAATGCTTTTATCATACATTTTTTTTAACAAATAAAACATTACACACTACAACACACACACTAAGAAAATGACAGCTTTTTGAGTGACAAGCCTATACATACGAATTATGCTCTTTTATTTGTGGTTGAAGTCTGTTGACAATAAGGTGACAAATTGAAAATGGAATATAGCTTTTTTTATTGAATCTTAGCTACTATTAGACAATGCTTACACGGCCAGTCTGAGATCAGCTGAGTCCTAGAGACAAGAGTTGAAAAAATATGATAAAGTCAATATTTTTTTACAAAATATAGGTAGTAGTACTAATGTCGTTAAAACTAAGGAATTAAGTCGAATTTCGACCATTGGGCGATCTCTAGTTATTATTATTAGTCAAGAAAAGTTCATAAGAGTTCATATGATAAACTTTTCATATTTTGCAAGTATGTTTTACATAATAAAGGTATAAATATACAATCCCATGGGGCAATATTTCAAAATATTAATTAGATTATGAAAACAAATATCTATTTTATTAATATAATTATCATATTTAGCTTACTCGTAGCATTGGTGTTTGCAACATTGGTGGTGGCAACATTTACTTAATCGATACATTATAGAGGATTGTACAACTTCGGCCTATTTATGAAATAAACAATTTTACCCCCACAGAAAAATTGATTGCTTTGCATGAACAGATAAAGAATGAAATTGATACTTACATTTCGATGAAAATTCTACGCGTGGATTAGAGACTGATCAATTATTCATACTCCAATTTGTGCTTGCAAAGGGAACGTTTCGGTCTGAATGTAGAAATGGTTTTTACAAGTCGTAAATAGTGAAGTGGCGTGTAATGGACGATTACTTTATCCCGTTGACATTATGTTCATATTAAACCACTTAAACGCTACATAAAAGTTCAAACTAAATAAAATTCTAGTATGCAATTCAATAAAGAATATATATGGATTGAAATATGTATTTTTGTGTAGATAATACCGACCATCTTCAGCCTCTACAGAACTTTATCGAGTTTTAACTGCGGGGCTAAAATGGTCGCTTTGAAGAATCATGATATGAATCATAATATGATTCATTTTTCTAAAATCGCAATATGCAACTCTGCTTGCAATTCATTTCTGTATTTTTGTCACAGACTACTTAGGGATACTACATTTTTGTACTGATTTGACATTTGTCAGTTTGACAGTTTTGACAATTCATTTGCTGAATTGATTGATAGAAATTGCTAAATGTGACCATTTAAGCCCCGCTGGACTGTGCCGAAACAGAGTTGTGATTTTGAGTGTGCCACTACAGATTGACAAATGACAATGCATCTCTTATACTACTTATACAATAAAATTGTATAGTGCAATTTAATATATTATCAACTGATTATTTCATCGTAAGCTTCTTGATATACAGTGTGTAACAAAAATAAGTGATAATACTTTAGGGTGTGTACGTATTCCTTGTAGAGAGTTCACTGTGAAAGTAGCAGCACTGAAAAACGATTTTTTTTTCACTTTTGTATGGGCAAGAGCCCGAGCGTCACGAGTTTCCATATACAAAAGTGAAAAAAAATTTTGGTCTTTCAGCGCTGCTACTTTTACAGTGAACTCTCTACAAGGAGCACGTACACAAACTAAAGTATTATCACTTATTTTTGTTACACTCTGTATAATAATTACTGTAAAACTCTTTCATAAATTAAAATTAAGTTATCATTAAATGTATCTAACGGCCGCACTCAGAGACATTTGATGATTATTAAACTTCAATTTAATGATGAGTTTGACAGATAATGTATGATGAGGTTTATGTCAAAATCTTCATTTAATTACAATTAAGTAATTTTTGTTCGTCTCTAAGTACGGCAGTAAGTGCGGTTCTTAATTGGGCATACTCTAAGTCCAACCAGCTTGGGCAGTGCCCACGCTGGGCACATAACTCATAATGTTATTATAGCGATAAAAATTGATACTGTCAAATATGACCTCATAATTTAAGGCTATGCGTTCATATATCTGTCAATGAATCCAGATTCATTTACAATTTCCCAATGTATCAAATACAAAATGTATATTCTGAATAGATTCATCAATCGAGCCGTTATCAAGGTACGCGACCTAAATTATTGAACATTGAATTATAGATATTCACATAAATGTTTGTTCTCGTCCCTCCGTTTTTTTTAGTAAAGAGAGCAACGAACTACCCTTAATACGAGTATGGCAAAAATGCATCGATAACAATGGTACATACATACATAGGCTAGTTGAAAAAAGAAGATTTTATATTTGGCAAGATTATAGGCAAAATAACAATTATAAAATATAATAGATATATAAAACTTCCTTTTTTTAAACTTGAAAATTGCTTGAACACATTTAAATTTACAATCAGAAAGAGAGCAATATTATGACGTCATTATATCGTATGTGCTGCTCTCGGTGACATTATGCATTGTCTAATGACTGTATAAAAACTATATAATGATCATATTATCAAATCGTGACCTAACAAATCTTTAGCATGAAGAAGATTAGGCAATGTTTTACGCAAAGTCGCATAAACTAGCATAAACCACATAATTTCTATCGATTTTGTACACATCTATTCAGAAATAGCCTGTTTAACTCATTTTTGGATAAGTAATTATGTCATTACGATAATTAATTAGAAATATTAACAAAAGCCGTGGGACATAATAACGAAGTTTAGTAATTTGTGTATCGTGGGATGACCGCTCATTATACACGGTGACTTTGCTGTTTTATTAATAAAAGTTCAAATTAAGCCATTAAAGATATAAGTCTTGCCTACGTGTAAAATCTAAAGCTTTAGATTTAAATTTCATTATAGTTAGAAAATGGATTCCTAAAATGCATACCACAGTAGATGTTAATACGGTGTGTTAGTGTAAACACCGTTATCCTTGAAACCATCAAATGAGACCGTCAATGAATTAACAACTTTTTCTATGAGAACAATGCTGGGAACTCAAAAAAAATGCCGTCTTCATACCCATACGGATGCCCGGATCAGCAATTTGTATGGGTATGAAAATGGATTTTTTTGAGTTCCCATTGCATTGTTCTCATAGAAAAAGTTGTTCATTCATTGACGGTCTCATTTGATGGTTTCAGGGATAACGGTATTTACACTAACATCTTGTATAATAAGTAATAACCATCGCCGGTTTCGGTGACGATGGCCAGTTTCATTGAAACCAGACCAGTTATAATAATAATAATAATAAAGCCTTTTATTTCCTCGATAAATATCATTTTAGAAAACATTATTTTTCTATTCTAAACAATAATTATTAATCACATGCATGATTAAAATTATAATACAATAAACAAAATTAATATTAAACAATCAAAATAAGCAAAAAAAAAATAGTAATAATTTAAATTTAAATCAAAATTTACAAATATAATATACAACTATATAATATACTTAACAAATATAATATACTTAAGAAATCTAAAAAATATAATTCATTAGTTTTTATTATTATTTTATTTTTGATTAATTATTATTTTTAAGTTATTCTATATCATCATATAATTAAAATCTCAATACAATAATTAAAAACAAAAAATTAATATTAAACATTAAGCAATCATAATAAGCAAAAAATAGTAATAGTAATATAAATCAAAATTTACAAAATATGTATATATTATTATGATTCTAAACAAATCTAAAAAGTATAATTCATTAGTTTTTTATTATTATTATTTTATTTTTTATTTTTCATTAATTATTATTTTTAAGTTATTCTATATCAAGGACCTCTCTATAGAGTGAAGGCCTCCTCCATGTCTCTCCAGACTATTCAGTCATTTATCTATCCAGTCTTTACCTGCTGATTTTATAATTTCGTCGAGCTATCTTTCTGTCGGTCTGCCTCTACTTCTCTTACCCACACTTCCTTTCCACAATGTTATATTTTTGGCCCATCTGTCATTTTCCATACGTGCAACATGACCAGCCCACTTCCATTTTAGCTTTTTACAGTATTCTAAAGCATCTATAAATTTTGTGGCTTTCCTAATGTCTGCGTTTCTTTTTTTGTGCCTAAGTCTTATATTCAAAATGCTTCTTTCCATCGCTCTCTGTGTTGTTGCTACTTTGTTTCTCGTCTGTTTATTGAATATCCACGTTTGGGATGCATATATGAGAGATGGAAGTACACATGTATCTATTTTTTTTTTTTAATTTCATCGATGTGTTTGACTTAAGAATTTCTTTGAAACCCGAAAATTTATTCCACGCCATATTAACGCGTCTCAATAACTCATCATGGTGTCTTGATTTTTTAAAAGATACTAATTTGCCTAGATAAGTGTACTCCTGGACATATTCTAAAGCCACATCTTTGATATATATTGGTGTTTCGGTGCTATTCGTCATAACTTTGGTTTTTGTTGTGTTCAGATCTAGGCCTATTTCGTTACTAACAAAATTTATTTCATTTATCATTAACTCTAATTTTGATCGGCTTTCAGCAAATAGCACAATATCTGCGAACCTAGGGTTGCTGAAGAATTTTCCATTAATGTATATGGCTTTATTTTCCCATTTTAAGGACTTCATGATATCTTGTAGCACGGTTATGAAAATTCTTGGGGAGAGCGGGTCCCCTTGACGAACGGTTGTACAGTTATATTGTTTGGCTGTTCTTTGTAAGCGTAGAGTTTTTTATAAAAATCTGTGGCAGTTTCTATTATTCCTGACCTTGATATTGTTTCTCTATTGCTTGTACTATTTCTCAAAGAAGGTATCCATTTTTTAGTGGTTGTTAGTTCTCTCAGTCCCTTCTTTACGCTTCCTGACTTCTTGAGATGTTTTTCTATATTTGATAGTCTGTAGTTTTGATATTCTTTTCTGATCAACTTATTGATGTTATTATATAAATAATTTTTCTCTAGTTTTTCTGCAGTTGATAGATGTTTTTTTATTTGTAAGTTCATTTCTTCTTTTTATGAGATTTTTTGTTTCATCTGAGATAGTGTACTTTCTTTGTTTATGTATACTTTTATTGTATGATTTTAAAGACTTTAAGCTGTCATCGATTGTTTGTGTAATCTTTTGATAATATGTCTCTACATCATCGTTTTCCGCTAGATTTAGACTTGAAATATTTTGTTTTAGAGCTTCAACATATGTCTCTTGTTCACTTAAGTTTTTCAATAACGGTTTGCTATTTTTGTATGAAATTCTGGACTTTTTAGTTTTCTTTACCAGCAAGGTGCTTCTTACAAGTCGGTGGTCGCTTGAAAAAGATAAGTTGCTTAGCACTTCAATATTTGAGAATTTGTTTTTCATATTTGATAGTATATAAACTATCTGTTTTTTTTTTTATAAGGCGATATCCATGTCCAAATATTTTTGATCTTTTTTTTGAACAAACTATTAATTATAAACAAATTATTTTCCCAACAAAATTCCATTAGTTTTTCACCTCTTTTGTCCCTTTTTCCAAAGCAGGTTTTTCCAAGTATTTTATCTTCACCTCTCATTTTTTGACCAACTCTAGCGTTAAAATCTCCCATGATTACGAGGTTTTTGTAGCAGTACTTTATATTTTCCTGTATTTGATTATAGAATTCATTTATTTCTGATTCTGTAGATTCAGAGGTTGGCGCATGAACTTGAATGATAGATAATTTTGTATTCATATAATTCAAATATAGTATACATATTCGTCCGCTTATTGCTGTAAAACTTTCTATACAACTTTTTAGATATTTTTTTATGAGAAAGCCAACTCCATACTGTCCTTTAGTTTGGCCAAAATAGCAGAATATGTGATCCTCACTTTCTTCGATTGTATAGCCCAGACGTCGGATCTCTGATAATCCTATGATGTCATATTTTACGTCTGATATCTGTATTTGAACTCTAGTAATCTTTCTTCAGATAGCAATGATCTAGCATTGTATGTACAAATGTATAAAGGGTGGAGTGGAGGGTTTTGGTCATTGACTCCCGCGGCGACCACCCGTGCTGGGAGCGTTGATTTCTTTTTCGGTTTATTGTTACTGGTAGCGTATTCGTCCTTTTTTTTTGAGAATTATTTATTTGCTATGCCTGATTTTCTGCATTTGATGAGACATGCTTTTCGAGTTGATATTTCGGAAAGGAATCGTAGCAATTGTCACCCCCCCCCCCCCCCCCCCCCGGTGACAACTGAGAAACAGACTTCCCATTTGTCCCCTCTAGTCAGCTTTCAAAGGGAACAGTCGGCACGAATTGTCACCCCGGTGACAACCGGGAAGACAATTCCCAGCAGTCACCCCGGGGGACATGGCTAAAGGGAACAATCCGAAAATGTCATTTTTTTGTTACATACAATTTTTTTCGTAAATATACTCGTGCGTCGCGTACTAGATTTGAGGTACCAAGAAAAACCCACACCCGAACATTACTCCTCTTTTTTGGAAGTCGGTGAAATATAAAATGTGGACAATTAGACTGGGAATAATTAATTATATTTAAGGTTCGCTTTTTGTGTTTAAACTTGCGAGAAACACATGGTATAAAAACATTATTGTAGGTTTGTAGGTACAATGTTATACACGAATAAATCCCTGTTCCTAGAAAAGAAAATATAATATTATTTTTTTCAACTCACTCTTCATTTTATACACATTTAATTTTTTGTGTTTATTTTTTAGGATCCCGTATCCGAACAGCAAAACGGCTCTATTTGGAGGCACGACGACGAGGCCCCTGCCAAGATGAGCCTAGCGAAGACAAGCAGCAGGCATGGCCATCATAGAAATATTTATTCTTATGGCAAAGTATACAAAGAAAGGAAATCTGTCAGTTTGTACGCTAAAACTGACAGTATTTCTATTCTTTCGTATTTCTACTGTGGACATGCTAAGCCTGCTGGACGTGATTGGACGCCCTAGTCTATCTGCCATCTGCCTGTTTAATATTTGTCTTTCGCTACTATACTAATATCTCATTTAACTATTATTAGAAGTAGATTGTAGACTATAATATCTTTAATTCAAAAAATATAATTTACTAGATGTGACCTCTGCAACTCGTGGCGCCGAAATTAGCCTTGCTTTGGTCCGGGGCGCAGACTTGAGGTCGTGTCTCCAGTGCCGGTTTCAGCACTACCAGCGCCCTAGGCGAGATTCGGCTCCCAAGATGCTGGTATTGTTGAAAAAATTGGCGCTCCTTTTGTTTGCATTCAGTGCCCCCTTTTATACGGCGTCCCAGGCGTTCGCCCAGCGTCGCCTTCCTCCTACGCCGCTACTGAGTGTCTCAGTGGTGATTATGATTATAATGAAGACATTTTTCCGAGATAAAAACTCATTATGTTCTTTCCATTCCTTCCATCAGCAACAGTTCAGGTTTTAGGCGAGAAACACACAGGCACAATAAAATGTTTGAGGCACCTATTCAACAAACGTGTTTTTATCGTTTTGTACGGAATTATTCGTGCGCTCGAATCTTGCACTTGGCCGTTTTTCTTAGATTACTGTATACACAGTATAAACGCTGAAGACAAGAATATTGCGTTTCATAGACTCAGTGTCATGTTGAATTTTCATATTAACTGTATTATATGAGACCGCGCCCTTGTAATGTGTGATATTGCATTATTTTTCAGGCAAATATTGCGAAAAGTATTGCATACATAAAGCCTTATTTTCCTAGGATGAAGATTGCGTGTAACCTTACACGAGGAATGCTGTTGTATATATTTGGGTAAAACAGGGTAAAACCTAGTTTAGTATCTTGGAAAACTCAATAGACTCTGTTAGGGTCGATATATTAGAAAATATTATTATCTAACCAATAGCGTCCACATCCTTAATGTTTCTCATCCGTGTTTTCTTCTATTCAATTTTCGTGAACTGTACTTCTTTTGAGATGAAGACAATGCAATTTCCTTTCCCACGACTTAAAGTTTTTCTACACCAAATAAATAGTTAAAATTATATATTTTTTTATAATTTTAGCTATTATGCGTGAAGAAATGACAGACAAATAGGCAAACTATTCCATTTATAATATTACTTTGCGATATAGACTGTTCGCGTATAGGTTAAACCGCTGATTGTTGAATAAAATATGACATGCGTTTAAAATCAAACCAACCGGTCGAGTTTCGTGTGATTAAAAAGTAACTTTTGGGTCGCTCGTTACAACGAAAAGGGTAACATAGTACGAGTATTGACATTGTAATTTTGTGGGTAATGAAACCATTTAACGAAAATGGTAACCTTTTCCGACAACAGTCATCGTGGCTTCATTTTTCTCTTTGTCATTTGTGTGATTACTATGGAAACACAAAAACTTAACTGTAGTTTAGTTAATGGAAATTGATCAATTTTTTGGTCGTTAACAAAGAAGGAGTACAATGACTTGAATCCCTATCATTACTGTAGTTTATATTTTTTTCTTGGAATCTGCCTTTTTACATGCCTATAACGAATTTAAAGGGCCAAAGTCTATATTGGCCGGCAACGCACCTGCAGCTCTTCTGATGTTGCGAGTGTCCATGCAGGGCGACCGTAGTTGCTTTTCATCAGGTGACCCGTTTGCTCGTTTGCCCCCTTATTTCATAAAAAAAATGTATGTATGAAAACGGCATGTTTGTTTAATCGTAGCTTTAAAAGTATTAATCTAATTTCAATAACGTGTCAATTGATTTTTAGGGTTCCATACCCAAAGGGTAAAAACGGGACCCTTTAATAAGACTTCGATGTCTGTCCGCCTGTCCGTCTGTCTGTCTGTGTGTCTCCAGGTTGTAACTCAAGAACCGCTATAGCTAGACTTCTGAAATTTTCACCGATTGTGTATCTGTATATTTTCTGTTGCCGCTATAACAACAAATACTAAAAATAAAATAAATATTTAAGGGGGGCTCCCATACAACAAACGTGTTTTTTTTTTGCTATTTTTGCTCGATATCAATAACGGAAACACAAAAGGCACTTGAAATATTCACGAAATACCCATTTGTTTTTATTTTTTAATAATTAATATTTTTTTATTTGTTTTTTTTTATTTATTAGGCATATCAACAATAATAAAATTTAAACAAATTAAGGGCTACCATACAAAAACACAATTTTCAGCCTTTTTTTGCTCTACTGTGGCACGGAACCCTTCGTGCGCGAGTCCAACTCGCACTTGGCAGATTTTTTTAATTTACGCACGAACAAGCTGTTTGATGGCCGCTACACCGGGTGATTACAAGGAATAGTGCTTATGTAACGATTCAATTGAATAATTTACATACAATTGCTTGTGATCTCTCGAATCGAACATTATCAGCCGGGTTGTCGGATTATATTCCTGAGCTTTCGATTAAAGAAATACTGGACCATAATATTGCCTTTGATAAAGTGTCGAAGGAAAACACTTAATTTGTAATCAAATTGTCGTGTAGCTGTTAGCCCTAAATTCACTTATACAAAGTTTAACTTTGGAATTTTGCGCAAGTCCTGACAGCTAACGTTCCCACAAATTGTATTAAGTCAATCTCGTTCGGGCGATCATTTCGCCTTAACGCCATTTAAGGCAACAAAAAATCAATATATTATACTAGCTGTCCCGGCAATTGTTGTTTTGCCATAAAATGATTTTCCCTGTTTTTCTGCTTTTCTCTTGAAGTTTTTTCTGATTTTTTTTTCTATAGACCTCACGGAGCCCGAGACCTTTCCAACGAATGCAAAACCGTGGAAATCGGTTCGTTCGTTTTGGAGTTATAGCGTCAGGAAGGAAAATCCGACTTATTTTTATATATTAGATTATGTTTTAGTACTTATACCTACATATATACAGAAGATACTTTACAAATATTCAAAAACAAGATACCTACCTACAGAAAATATCAATATATTAGTTAAACTTATTTAGGCTTCATGAAACAATCGAATTCTAAGGAACTTTATGGATACTTAGACAACTTGTATGTGATAATTTCGAGTTGCTATAACGTGAGTAACTGTGTATTATATATTATATGTCACAGCTCTTGCGATGCGTTATGTCTAATCATTTACCGTTACAAATAAATAATCATACATTTTTTATTTGTAACGTTGCGGTCCAAACTATCGATTTCAAGTATTCTAAAGTATATAATACAATAATTAATAAGTATAATAGTATGTCCAATTAACATCTTATTAAACTTTAAATAGATTAGACTAGTAACTAACCAAGGTCCTAACCAAGCTTAGCACGATGGAAACACTTAATTTTACAAATATTAAGTGTATTGGGACAATAATAGCTCTGATGAAGTGTACTGTCGTATTTGATTAAACTTAGACGTTTCCGTTATAGGTACTATTCTTATTTTAAATTTTTCGAGAGCTTCACGCGCTCGTGCAAGAGAAATACAAAATTGAAATGTCAAGCGACGCGGCGTCTTATTATTTGACATTTCAATTTTACAGTATTACCACGTATTACTTTAATGCATCGTCAAGTTACGAGTGGTACTGGTTTTGCTCGTTTCTGTGTGAAATCTTTTAGGTTTACAGCCTTTTAACATCGAAATACTATCCTATAGACTGATAATGTTTGTACCATACACCGCTCAAATATGGCTCCAGTTACTATCATAAGCACGTAGCTAGAGCAAAAAAAAAATGACCGACCCAAGTACAACAACAAACTAAAAGTATGCCTTGGTGTGCATTTCGTGGAACCATTTTTTGACTCGATTCTACTTCCATGGTATGGTATTTCGATGCTTATTATAACGAAACTACTGTTATTACTAGTTATTACAGATATAATAACGATACAATTTAGTATTAATGATATTTTATTATAAACATACGTAGAGCTGTTTAATGAGTGCAAGTAAACGGTAGTTAGATAGCTGTAAACCAGGACTAGCGCATATTTCTTAATGAAGCAACTTTATTATGGCTCCTTCATAAGAACTATCCTGTTACCGCTGTACTTTACCACTTAAACTTGAAATATAAACGTATACTTAAAGTTTATGATTGAAAACTTTACCAATAACCTTTGTGGATAAGTGGGTAGTGTGTTTTTTGAAATAATAATTGAAACTCTGTAAGCAAAAAAACTTAATTTCTCGTATAGTCATCAGTCCACCTGGCATAACTGGGCTATAAAAGAGAGGGTGCGCACAAACTTGAGCAATATAAAATAGCTCCTTCGTAGCTGGACTGGTTACAAAAAATGTCTAACTCGTAAATGACAAATGTCGATGATAATGATTATGAGGATGGACATGGACAGGAGAGGATGACATTGTGTTGTCTGGTAGGAGTATTGTGCTTATGTTTCACTAAATATAAAGTCCGTTTTATACGTGGGAGAGCCATGCTTCGGCACGGATGGGCCAGCTCGACCGGAGAAATATCACGTTCTCACAGAAAACCGGCGTGAAACAGCGCTGTTTCGCCGAATGAGTGAGTTTACCGGAGACCCAATCCTCTACCCTATTCCCTTCCCTATCCTGCCCTATTCCCTTCCCTTCCCTTCTCTACCCTCCCCTATCACCCTATTCCTTCTTAAAAGTCCGGCAACCATGGACGCTCGCAGCATCAGAAGAGCGCTGCAGGTGCAGGTCCATGGGTGACGGAAGTTGCTTTCCATCAGGTTTGCCCCCTTATTTCATTAAAAAAATATGTAAAGTCCACTTGTTTTATTTTCTGTAATAAAACTCCAATTATTATTACTATTAATGATATAGAGGACTTAACAAGCTCTGATAAAAAAAAAACACCTTTTTATCTGTAGAATAATAAATTAGCCTTGGCTTCGCGTACTAATTTTACTCAGACATTTTCAACGCGGAAGGCGGACTGATTTTTACAAAATATTCTCTTTTCACTAAAATATAGAAATTTTGTTTTAGTGGTGCTGTAATTTTGTAAATTATGAAAATTTCAGCACATTCATTTTGTCTACTTACGTCTAATTTTTCATTCGTCACCATTTCAATATAATCGGAGAATGTAATACAGGAACTTTTCAAATTAGAATTTTTCAAATCGGATAAGTAATTCCTGAGATTAGCGCGTTCAAATAAGCCCTCTCATATAATTTCCCCCGTTTTTTCCACATTTTTCTCTATTTCTTCGCTCCTATTAGTCTTAGCGTGATAAAATATAGCTTACAACCTACCTGGATGAATGGGCTATCTAACATTGAACGAATTTTTTAAATCGGATAACTAGTTCCTGAGATTAGCGCCTTCAAATAGTCCCTTTCATATAATTTCCCCCGTTTTTTCCACATTTTCCTCTATTTCTTCACTCGTATTAGTCTTAGCGTGATAAAATATAGCTTATAACCTTTCTCGATCAATGGGCTATCTAATATTGAAAGAATTTTTCAAATCGGACCAGTAGTTCCTGAGATTAGCGCGTTAAAAGAAGCCCTTTCAAATAATTTCCCCCCGTTTTTTCCACATTTTCCTCTATTTCTTCGCTTCTATTATACTAAGCGTGATAAAATATAGCCTATAGCCTTCCTCGATAAATGGGCTATCCAACAATAAGAGAATTTTTTCAAATCGGACCAGTAGTTCATGAGATTAGCGCGTTCAAACAAACAAACAAACTCTTCCCAATTATAATATTAAGTATAGATGCGTTTGACATTGCTGACTTATCATGCCAAACTTCCGCCGCGGAACTTCGGCATGGTGTGTTTAGACCACGTAAGAATGGATAGTAAATTATTTTTATATCTACGTGGTCATTAACATGAGAGAATAGTTGGGGCTTGGTTTTCATACCTCGAATTTCCTTCGATTTCAGACTGTATCACACATGGGTAAGGAAAAAAGTTTTCGCGCGAGTTAGACAGCCTATCATCCGACATTCGACGCATGAGAAGTGCATAGTCGATAAGCTAGTAGTATATAATAGGTAGTATTCCACAAAATTTGGATTACGGAAGATTAGTATTATCTTTGTTTGCCAAAGCATAATCAGGCTTCGCCATTCTAGGCAAATTGTTATTGAGGCATATCTTGTCACTATTATCTGTATATCGACTGATGTATCGGTTCCTAATCGATTGTGTTATAGGACATTATTATTCATTGGTACCACATTATAATGAGTAAAATAAGAATAGAGCACTTAAAAATCTTGACTAAATAAAATAATTTAAAAAATATATTTTATGCAATAGTTTTTATACCGTTATCTGGGGGCACGGCAGTGCCCCCGCCAAGTCGAGCATACAGTTATACCGTTCTAAAGTTAAAAACCCAATTATCTTAAAACGAACAACTTAGGACATTCATCATTATTCCAGTGGAGTTTCATAAGTAACTCATCAGAGATTCATAAGTATATATTTATTATTATTCAATTGTCAAAAGCCTCGCAGCGAAAATTGGAAGAACAACCGATTCTTTGTATTTCGGCCCACTTGCATCAATCTGAGTTAAAGTTAACCCCGTATTGAAACATCGTGCTTTTTCTTAAATACAAAAACGAGAGTTATTACATAACATTTAATCCAGGGTCATTACATTACAGTTTTTTTAAGAGCAATTTCTATTGTTCCATCTGTGTCATGTGAAAACATTTTAACACAGCGTTTAATTTAACCCCGAGTGGTGCAAATGGGCCACAGAGTCATAAATAGACAAAGTCACGAAACTAATTACACGGCCTGGCAGCTCTCAATGGCTTACCTCGGGCCTCCCACAAAACTTCAACGTAAAAAATTTACGAGCCCTCGCGTGACGTCACTCATTCATCGTTCCCCGTTGTTTGACGAATTTAATACAAACAATACCAAAATTACAATGAGAATCACTTTCTTGTCGAAATGAATAGTCTAAATTACTAATTGCGTTGTAAGGAAACGAGAATTGTACAAAATGTAAGGAGTGTATCAAGTCAATGAGTTCATCTATATATTTATAAATAAATATGAATTTAAAACTTTCTCATTAAAACTCGAAAATGACTGAACTGATTTGGCTCATTTTAGTCATAAAATATTTGTGGAAAGTCCAGGAAGGTTTATATTAGGAGGAAAATGATACTAAGTCCAGGGTCATATAGGTTTTAAAATAAAATATTGAAGCTGCAATGTCGTTTGATTAACATGATATACTGGAAATTGACGGGGTTCTCATCAAGACCCCTCGAAATAAAACTGTCTTTTTAAATTTATTTTTTTAGATGTTCTATTTTTTTTCATTATAAGAACCACTAAACGGCACACAGAATAAGACAAAGTCTGAGCACATTACAATACAATGTGGACCTTCTTAAAATTTTCATCCAGCCTTAAATAAACTGTTTTGTACCTATTTTCTCGTCCAATGTCTACATAGCACAATGGACGCACTTAAATAATTTATGTTTATTTAAACTGTGCCCAAGAAAACGTTAAAAGCTTTTAAATAAGTAATTTGAGCGACCGGACCTGTTACCGCGTGCTTCCCGGGACAGCCTCTGTACAATGTTTTAACTTCATTCTTAATTGTGTTAGGATATGTCTAGGATACTATACATAAATCCCCTATAAGGATATTTACTCAGTGTATACAGCTATTAGCTATTATATAATAAATAATAATCATACTCCCACACCGGTTTTAGTGCAGGTGGCCAGTTTAATTAGAACCAGGCCAGTTACGAAGGAATAATTTTATAGTGCCCAAGTGTGTGCGCACTGCGTACAGTACAGTACACAAGAGCACTCTCATAACCAAGTGGAATGGAAGACCGACACGACTGGCGAGAGATCAGGCGCTTTTTACACGCCCATCTGACGCATGGATCACTTGTCAGACAATCAGATGATCAGCCTGCATTGTCCTAACCAAACTTGGAAATAGCATGTTTCCAACGCGGGAATCGAACCCACGACTCCGAGTCAAGAGCCACGCTAAGCCACTGAACCACGGAGGAAAAGTCACATGACAGAGAAAGACCATATTATACCTATAGTTATTCGCTGTGTAACATTTCTATTAGTTACGGGGTACAATGTTTGTTACAAGTAAACAATAGAGTTTATCTTTGACTTATAAAGCAAAATCAATAGAAAAAGCAAAGAAACTTTAAACGTGGGAGAGCCATGCTTCGGCACGAATGGGCCGGCTCGGCTGGAGAAATACCACGTTCTCACAGAAAACCGGCGTGAAACAGCGCTTGCGCTGTGTTTCGCCGAGTGAGTGAGTTTACCGGAGGCCCAATCCCCTACCCGATTCCCTTCCCTACCCTCCCCTATTCCCTTCCCTTCCCATCCCTGCCCTCCCCTATTTCCCTATTCACTCTTAAAAGGCCGGCAACGCACCTGCAGCTCTTCTGATGCTGCGAGTGTCCATGGGCGACAGAAGTTGCTTTCAAATCAAATCAAATCAAATCAAATCATTTATTTGCAGAATAAGTAGGTGAAAAGATGTTACAGATTTATAATACAGGAGGTGCAACTTATTCTAACCTATATGAGGCATGCAAATTATTATTATTGTCAAAGTTCAATTACATTATTATATATTATATTACTAAGCTACTGGTAAAAATATTTCATTGAGTATCTATGTCAAGTATTGTAATTTATACCACATACATGGTGTGCAATATAGTCTTAAATCTAAGTACATAATAGTCATTTATAACAATTCATTTTAAATTCCTAAAATAATACTATATTATAAAATAAAAAATAAAAAATTACAATTCAATCAATACTCCTAAAATAAATTATACTTAATAAATAATGAACCACTAATTTTATACATAGCATGTCAATTTAAAATACTAAAATTAAATATAACAAATACAACAAATTAGAAATTAATCTCATTCCATATGTCATTTTACCATCCTTAAAATAATAATAATAAAAGATAATATATCACAGGTAAGTTTACGACTCTAAGAATTCTTTTACACTGTAATAACACTTATTCATTAGCATTTTTTTCAGTTCTCTTACAGATCTATTGTATGTTAAACCTTTTAAATGTGCCGGCACCTTATTGTAAATTTTAACACACATGGAGTGGCTATTTTTAAGGAAAATAGTTGTTTTGGGTTTTCTGTCTATAATTAATCTGTGTTGATTACGAAAATATTTCGTGGGGTATTTATCTATCAATTGTGTAAAAGAATTCTTATTTTTGATGACAAATTTAAATACCTCTAGAATGTATATGCACGGTAAAGGCAGAATGTTAAATTTTTTAAACACTGGCTTACAAGATTCATACGGCGGTTTTTTAGCTATTGCTCTAAGGCATTTCTTTTGAGCTATAAATGCCTTGTCTATATGTGAGGAATTTCCCCAAATAATAAGTCCATAGCTAAGAACAGTTGACACATAGCCGTGATAAGCCATTAACGCTGCATGTTCGTTCACTGTTCTCGTAAGACTACTTAGAACAAACACAAATCTATTAATTTTGTTACATACTCTATCTATGTGAGCCTGCCAATTACAATATCTGTCTATCTGAATCCCCAAGAATAAGTTATCATGAACCTCCGTAATTTGTTGATTTTCGTAAGATAGTTGTAGTCTTAGTGGTTTTTTATTGTAATTTATGAATTGTATGTATTTCGTTTTACTTATATTTATTTGTAAATTATTTAATGTCAGCCAATCAATGATGGTCTTTAGTGTTTTATTAATGTCAGATTCAATTTTCGCTATGTCAATTTTCTTATGTGTAAATAAAATAGAAATGTCATCTGCGAATAATGTCAATTTATAAAGCTTAGTCAAATAGGGAATGTCATTTATATAAAAAAGAAATAACAGTGGACCTAATACTGAGCCTTGAGGCACTCCATAACGATTAAACTTACTTCTAGAATTACATTTATTTAATTCTTTGTATATATTTATATATTCTATTTCAGTATATTGTGTTCTATCGGAGATAAACGATTTTATCCAAGCTAAGGCAGGCCCTCTGATTCCTAGTCGTTCTAGTTTGTTGAGGAGTATTTCATGTGATACAAAGTCGAACGCCTTGGTCATGTCAATAAATATTACAGTAGCATATTCTCGATTATCCATGGCATTTATGATCTGGTTCGTTAGATTGTAACACGCTTGTAGCGTTGATTTATTTTTTTGAAAACCGAACCGAACTTTTTATGATATCATATTTTTTTATAAAGCTAGTGATCCTTCTATGCATAGCTTTTTCAAATATTTTTGAAAATATAGGAACAAGCGTAATAGGTCTATAATTATTTAGTTGTTTTTTATCACCCTTTTTGTGTAGAGGCTTGATAACTGACAATTTTAATTTATCTGGAAAAGTTCCTTCACAAAATGATTGATTTATTAGATATGTTAGGATTGGGGCCAACACGTGTTTACACTTTTTTATTATTTTTGTGGATATCTCATCATGACCAACAGCATTTGTATTTATTAGAGAGTCAATTATCTGAAGAGTTTCTTTACATGTACACGGATATAAGAAAATACTTTTATTATTATGATTAGGCATGTCAAATTTTCGGTTATTAATAGAATTAGAATTTATGTCCAGATTTGATGTATCAATAAAATAATTATTAAAAGCATTTGCTATTTCTTGCGGAGTATCTATTATATTCTTGTTAATATTAATTTCTTTAATAAATGTTTTGTCATTGCACTGATTAGAACACTTTTTGATAATGTTCCATGAGGCTGAACATTTATTTTTCGAATTTTCAATATACTTGCTGTGGTAATTTTTTTCGGCGTGCCTAAAACATGTTCTTAGTATTTTTGAATATTTTTTATATCTATTTTTTGCTATTTCAGATTTACTCTTATAATATGTTACTTGTAACTTTCTTTTCGTTTTGCTGCTAATTTTAAGGCCTTTGGTAATCCAATTAGGCACGGTTTTCTTATTAATAGATGTTTTAAAGCGAATGACAGGAAAGCAAAGTAAGTATAATAATAAAAAGAGGTCATAAAAGTTATTAAAAGCGTCATTGTAATTATTTTTATTCAGACATTCCGAAAATGTGAGGCTAGCTAAATATTTTTTAAATTTTTCAATATTCATGTTACTATAGTCCCGTTTAAATGTGTAATGAATTTCAGTTATAGAGCGTTTTTTTATATCTATCGGGAATGATATTTGTTGTGCCGTATTGTGGTCTGAAAGACCTAAATGCAATAGTTCAGCTGTTACATCTGGTAAGTTGCTTATGATATTATCGATACAGGTTAAATGTCTAGTAGGGTCACTAAAGTGTATGGTCATATTATAATTTTTAGATATATCACGTAAGAAATTTGCTTCTTTATCATGTTTTAATAAATTTATATTTAAGTCCCCAGCGTTAGCAGATCTAATTTTTGGAAGAATACAATACTGTTTGAATTTGGAGTTCTATATAAACAAAGTACGACAATATTAAGTCCTAATATTTCAATTCCACAACACTCAAACACATGATCGATAGACATATCTAAATGAAGATTGTTATATTCAAATGACCAGCCTTTACTAACAAGTATACATACACCTCCCCTTTTTTGTTTATTTTCTCTACTATAATGTGCTGCTAATTTGAAATTATTTAGATGCAAGTTACATTCAGATCCCTTTTTAATAAAAGTTTCACTTAAACAAACAATATCAGGTTGTTTATTAGAATCATGGAGTTGTGCAAGAGCAGTCTCCAGTAAACATCTTTTGCTGTGAAAACTAGCTATATTTTGGTGTAACAATTTAATTTGTTGTTTTTGATTTGTCTCGAAAAAAACTTGTAGTAGTCTTGAAGTAGTCTGTAATTTTTTTCTGTAATTTATTGTCAGGGTTTGTAGTAATTTTATTATTTATTATATTTAAGTTTTTATCTGAAATGTTATTTTTGTAAGTATGAGAGTTCCTACTATTTAACTGTATATTTTTACGGAATTTTGAAAAGTTTAATTTTATTTTATTTTGCATGCTGTATATTGTTCTTTTTGGCTTAAAATGTAAGAAATTAGACTCATAATACTTATTATCAATAGAAGAACTAATTAATTTACATATGTTCAAATTATTAATTTTATATAAGTTAGACAGATTTATAAATTCACAATTCTTAAAACTATTACATGTCATCTGAATCATATTATTCAATTTCCATTCATTAAGATGTATGTTACGGATAACACTAAGAATAAATATTGGAACATTTAATTTCAAAGTTTTAAGGAAACAACATAGCTCTGACATAATTTTCATTGGATTACAATCATGTTCACCTATACATAACACTATTTTATCGTTACTTGTAATGTTATATAAATTTACAGTCTTTATAATTTCTTCCGTAGACGCTCCAATTTTCAAAAACGATACAATTTCAAGCTTTTCATAATTATTGTTCTGTCTTGTTTTCCTCAGCGTATTAGCTAAACCCCTGCATTGACGTCCTCCAAATATGTAAATAGTATTTTTAGACTTTACTTGTTGCAATGGAGAGTTTGAATATGTCTCTGTCTGGACCTTTTTATGATTACATTCTTTTGTTTTAACGCTGATCTTGAAAGGTGTTATTATTTTATTAGTAGGCTCTCTTGTCAATTTTTCCGCTGCTTTATTCTTTTTAGAAGACCGAATACTGCTATTTCTACTTGGTTTTGAAGAGCACGGACTAGCACATAGTAATTTTAGTGACTCTACTTGTTGGTTTAAGTGTATTATTTCTTTCTTGAGGCTGTTATTCTCAATAATAATATTATCTAATTCGTTCTGTGTGCTCTCTAATAAAGACGTTAGATTTTTTACTTTCTTTTGCATGCTTGTCATGTTCTCAGGTTCTAACGTAGACAGATCAAAACTTTTGTGTAATAGCTCAGAGTTAGATGAACAACTTGACAAACTGAGGTACTCATTATTGTTCTGATTAAGTGATTCAAATGATTTAGAATGGAATAATTTTTTTGGTCTGATCGTCACATAATTCGGACTATCCATTTTACTAATATTGAAGTTCTGTTTTAGTTGACGATTGTAATCTTGTTATAGCGCCCTCTGTTGGCCGATAGGAGTACTAATATTATGTTTTATGTCGAATACTAAACAGAAGTGTGAATACAGTATAAAATCTTCCTTTCCTTTTTACGACATATTATGCATCAATTCGTTTTAGTAGTGTTTTGTTTGAAAAAGTTTCATTTGCCGGATAGCTGGGATCGAACCTGGTTTCATACGTTAAAATAAACTACTGGAGCATTACGCCAACCAGTGTGTTACGTAGACGTGCAACTTTTACAGTCTGTTTCTGCTTAATTTATTTGTTAACAATAATTTAGTCTTTAGGGTAGAATTTAATTAGGATAGTTCTTTGTTCTTTTTACTTTTATTAAAAAATTTTTGTAATTCACTTTTGGCACTGGAATGTTAATATTTTCATTGAAGACACTTTTTTAGGCACTGACACAAATTTGGTTTTAATAATTAATTATTGTTTTTGTTATTTTGTCAAGTTTATTTTGGTTGGTGTTCATTAAGTAAAAAACACAGATGCACTTAATTTTTCACAAAGATAACGTTTCCACTTATGTATTGTCACTAGATATGTTGTTTTTTAATGCACTTGTTGTTAAAAAGTTTTTATTTATATTTTTTAGCAATTTTTTTCGCGGAGCTGACGTGAATCGTGTCAACTAGCGACATCTACTATTCCATCTAATAATCTAATATTCCATCAGGTGACCCGTTTGCTCGTTTGCCATTTATTTCATAAAAAAAGAAAAGCTTACATGTTATTATGCCACATCATAATATCTTCACAAACATTGCGACAAACATGTAATGTTATATTAGAAATATATTGTATAAAGATAACGTACTCGGTATATCTATAGGGTACTACTGAAATTTAAATAGGTATCTATGTCTGTGGTTGTAACGTCATCAAGCTTTAATCGCTGTAATTATTTTGGTGATATAACTGATATTATGATTTACAGTAATACGACTTTAGTCGGGAAAGAAAACAGGAACTTTTCATGCCGGCAAAATGTACCACTTCCACTAAAAAATAAAATTCACCCGAAGAAAGTTGAAGTTACCAATTTTTTTTACAATAATGATAACCTGATGATATTATATATTTTTTCAACACATTTGTAACATAATATAAATGCAGTATGTAACATATTGTACAATTAATAAGTAGGCCTTGCAAACTAATCAAAGAAGATACCAGACTTACCGTAACTTTTCAAGTGTTGCCGTAAATACAAAATAGTTTGTGAGTTGAGGTAAATGTACAAATAACGTAAACGTAGGTGAAGTAAACAAAATGGATATAAAAAAATTTCGGCCACTGACGCAAAAATTAATATGGAAGTTGTTAAAGTCTGTCGGTCTGTTGCATTGTAGTTGCAGAACGCAAAACATAATAATAATAATAATATCTATGGACGCTTCACACCACGTCAGTCTGGCCCCGTGCTAAGTACTTAAAGGACTTGTGTTACAGGTACCAGACAACGGAAATACATTTAATACTTTTATACTATACATATTACATATATTTAAGATTTTTATTATATCATACACATATTTAATACACATCCAGACCCGGGAACGTTGAAAACTTTTTGTTCCGTCGGCGGGATTCGAACCCGCGACCCCCGGCTTGAGCTACCAACGCGCTCACCACTCAGCCACAGAGGTCGTCAAGATGAATTCATATGTTCATATGAATTCATATTATAAATATTCATTTATTACTTAAATCATGGGCGAACCCAAGTAGGGGCAAGGGGGGAGGGCAGCATCCCCCCTAGAAGATAAAATAAACGTCAATTTTCCTGGCAAGTGGGAATTAAAAATGCACTTTCAATACTATACAATATTTTTATACGTAATTGTATAATGTATCATAACTCAAAAGTAAATAGTTATGGTTATAAAAAAATTGGGTCATTATAGTGTGTGAGATATATACGTGCACCCCTATACATCACGTTTATGTTCTAATACACCCCCGAACTGAAATGAATTTATCATCCGCGCATACGACATTGAGAAATGACGTCACCTATCAAAATGGTAGAGCCTATAAATATATATAAAATGTGGGATAGTAGCTTTGAAAGTCTATTTGCGGTTAACATTAAAGTTAAAATTCCAAAAAAAAACTGAGCATTGCATTTTTATTTCATTTGATTACATCTAAACTTTGCTTTCATTATGAGTTTCACAGAAAAGTGTATGATGTTTATGGAAAAACTTCATTAACATAAAGCTGTTAAGTAATTATTAAATCTAAGTGCGTCTCTGATACAGTTTGGTTATTGTTAATCTATACTAATAATAGCTGACCCGACAAACTGTAATGTAGTTTTCTATTATTTTATTAAAGTGACTAAATAACTATGGTACCATGCCAACGTCCATCGCTATCCCGTCGCGTCGCACAAACAATGGTCGCCGTCATTCTCGAGTTGTAATAAATTATTATTATTATTTATTCAACAAATCCATTTATCAATATAAAAAAGTAGCCAGTCTTAGACTGAATATGCATATAAAATTTGGTAAAAATCAGTAAAGCCGTTTCGGAGGAGTACGGTAACTTATAACATTGTGACACGAGAATTTTATATACAGTTTGTTTGTGTAAAAGTTGTTCATTTTGACGGTCTCATTTGATGGTTTCAAGGATAACGGTGTTTACACAAACACACTGTATAAGAAGATTATTAAGCGGAAGAGTTTGTTTGTTTGAACGCGCTAATCTCAGGAACCACAACTGGTCCGATTTGAAAAATTATTTCAGTGTAACACTGTATATCTATCTAAGATATCCCATTTATCGAGGAATATTATGCTATCTAAGATAGCCCATTTATCGAGGAAGACTATAGATTATATTTTATCACGCTAATACTAATAGGAGCGAAGAAATAAATGAAAGTGTGGAAAAAACGGGGGGAAATTATTTGAAAGGGCTTATTTGAACGCGCTAATCTCAGGAACTACTGGTTCGATTTAAAAAATTCTTTCAGTGTTAGATAGCCTACTTATCGAGAAAGGCCATAGGCTATATTTTATCACGCTAAGACTAATAGGAGCTAAGAAATAGAGGAAAGTGTGGAAAAAACACGGGGGAAATTATTTGAAAGGGCTTATTTGAACGTACTGGAGCAATTTTTATGTTATTTGGCACACATGAAGAACGTGATGTTTGGCACACATGAAAGAAAGACCACGTGAAAGGACATAGGTTTCTTTTTTTGCGGAAAAATGTACGGTTTCCGTGACATTCCTAATTTACGCGGGCGAAGCCGCACAAGGAACATCTAGTGTATAATAAAAAGGATTTTTTTTTAAATCTATGGACGCTTCACATCACGTCAGTCTGGCCCCGTGGTAAGTACCTGAAGGACTTGTGTTACGGGTACCACACAACGGAAATATATTTAATACTTTTCTCTCTCGGAATCTCGGAATCGGCTCCAACGATTTTCATGAAATTTAGTATATAGGGGGTTTCGGGGGCGATAAATCGATCTAGCTAGGAATCATTTCTAGAAAATGTCATTTTCATCGCATACCGAGCAAAGCTCGATCAAACAGCTAGGGTATTGTAAAATTTTCTACGAAACAAAATTTAAAATGTTAACAATTACATAATATACAATATACGTAGAAACATTTTTACAGTTTATTTTGCTGAAACTTTTGTGTAAAATACGGAATCGAACGTCAAGTGCATAAATAAATTATATTTCAACGTTTCTATTGTATTACAAGAAAACACTTGGAAAATGTTTGCTACTTCAGTAGGAATATTTCAAGATGTCCATATTATATGAATTTCAAGATTCTAGTCCTTTGTTTATCAATATATGATGAACTATTTTTCTCGTGACTTCTCAAGCGCTAACACCAAATTTATTGGATAGCATACAATACTACTTTATAATAATGCTAAGTACTCACATACGGTTTTGCTCGATAGTTTTACTCGAAATCCAGCAAAAACCACCGTGTGGACCGCAAAACTCACAGCTCGAAGGCTCGCATCGAGCCAGTTTGAAGGCTCGAATCGAGCCGGCTTGACAATTTTTTTGACCCTAGTTTTTATTATTCGTAGCTAATTTCCTTCGAACAGGAGTAAAACTATCGAGCAATGCTGAATGTGTGTACGAAAGCCCGAGCCGTGGTTTTTACTCTACATGATTGCTCGATCGAGCAAAACCGTATGTGAGTACTTACACCAAAGGATACATAATATACACCCTTAAGTATTATCACTTAGTTTTGTTACACCTTGTATTATGCTCCTGTATACGATGAAGAGTGACAATTTGATGATGATTATAGATCGGGCCACACAACTATTAGCATATTTCCTCAAATTATGATAACGAATTCTGATACCACCAAAACCCTTTAAATTTTGAATTGAATTTATAAGGAGTATAATATTTTAAAGTTGAACGACGTTCTAATTAAATACAGGTATGTTTTTGTATCGTAGATTGTGTTAATTTTCGATGCATGAAAAACTTTTTAATGTGTATGTAAATTATAATAATAATATATGCCAAAGCCTGGAAATATATTATTAAAAAATATTTAATTTGTTTCCTTAAAATAGTGTTTTTAAAACATTTTTGTCCCTTTTTTTATTTTTTGGAAATAGGTTTAACCTAGGAAAAAACATTTCCTTGAAAACGAAGTGCTTAAGAACATAATGTCATTATGAGCTTAATTATTTTCCTGAAGATGATTTGACGGACGTTGTTCGTAGAGTCCACATCCTGAGGATGCTCCGGTGTTGGGGTAAAACGCGCGTCGAGGTTTTCAACCTGCATGATGGTGAGGGGCCTTGCACGGATTTGCCAACACTTGAGAGCATTGCATGTGAATGTACGCATAGGCAGTGTGGGAGAGGAGGGAGGTGCCGTACGCATGCCTATGCGTACACTCACTCATTTACTTAAAGGTTGAGATTTATTTCGCGGAATATTGCTAAAAATAATATCAAACTAAATTTTTTTTAAAACTATTTCTAAAAAATCTTTGACTTATTACTCTGTCACTCTCATAACTAAGACGAATCATTAGATGTAGAAGTGTTATCATTAGATAACATTCAAGCTCAAAAGGACAAGCTGTTTACGCTCTTGCTACTACAAACAATACAATACATACAATAAATATTAAAATATAAAATAAAATATATATACATACATTGACTTGAATATCATCACAACCATCCTAGCGCATTTAGGTAAAAAGGATAGACATGAATGTCCATGTATCAAACTACCGAATCTTACCTAGATCCCTGAGTTGTAAAAACATGAAATACTTCGACGTAAAACCTATGCCTATAAAATGTCATCTTTATATTTTAGAGTTTAGAATCTAGGATATTAAAATAAAATATTTTAGGAATATTTTCCGGATAAAATAATTTTAGTATTTGGTTATGGATTCTCCTATGGTGACGCTTATTATCTGTGATTAGTCTGCTCATTTTCTCCACAATTAGACCATTATATTTTTATTTTTCAACTTAAAAAAAAAGTGTAATCTAGAATTTGCGTGTCGTGATATTTTTCTGGTCTAGCCGAAATTTCTTACCATAAAAAATAAATATCATAATATTATCAGCTTAGTACCAGCTTGACCGATTTATATTATGTAACATCAATTTTATAGCTATTTTTACACCCAATATATTATGATAAAACGGTAAAACTAGTATTAGATACAGCTATCTAGTATGAGATAAAACACATAAGAGGATTAAAGTACTCGTGTACAGATGTAAGAATTACCACGCGGCTCTAGGCGCTACAGGTAGCCGCTACGCGGTGCTACGCGGGCGCTACGCGGCTACGGCGCGGCTACGGCGTAGCGTATATAAGCGAGGCGGCTTGTTCGTAGCGTATATAAGCGACGCGGCTTGTTCGTAGCGCTCATTTCACGTGATAACAAGCTTGCGCGCTTAACCCGCTTTGTGTTTCGAGGTAAGTGATATTCGTAGATATTTTTTTTCGAAACTTTTTTGTTGTTAGTAAAAAAAAGGTTGTGAACCGTGCGATTGTGAATTGCATTTTTTAAAGGCAAATTTGCAAATAAGTATAAATTAGGTGTAATAAAATAATAATTTTCATTTTTTTTAATATGTATTTAGTTAATTTAATAATTATATTAATTTCAATAACCGCAAAGTCTTTGGATAGGTATTATTACTTATTAATTATATTATACGCGCGCGAAAAACTTTGGATCCCTTTTGACGAAAAATGCGGAAATGTAGGTGAATGAAATTTTGCACAGTTATAGTTTATATGGTGAAGGAGTGTATAGAGCTAATATTATTTTTAAATTACGCTTTTATCATATATTTTTTTAACAAATAAAACATTACACACACTACAACACACAACCTAGGAGATTTTGATTGACAAGCCTATACACACGAATTGTACTCTTTTATTTATGGCTGAAGTGTTGTCAAATTGAAAATACATAGATTTAGTTTTTTTTATTAAATCTTAAATACTGTTAGACAATTATTACATGGCCAGTCTGTCATCATTTGACCTTATTAATTTGAGACTGTCGCAGGAATTACGTCTGAAAAATAATAAAGTCAATATTTTGACAATAAAATATCAATAGAAGAGCGTTGAAATTTGAAACTTATAATTTAGTTTTTTATTTGAGGTCGAATTTCGAACATTGTGCGATCTCTATAAAACTGATAAAAATTTAATTTTACTCAAACAATTTAAATCAATATTAATAACTATACTAAAGCTTGTCACACACAGAGCAGGTAATGTAAAGATGTATATTATAGCACGATATATCTCGATACATCTCAATACATCTTTCTATAGAAATCGTCAGGAGACCACACACAGCAGCTATATGAAAATATATATTTACATTTTGATACATCTAAATACATCTCAATATATTTCTGTATATTACGATACATCTCTTCTCTTCATAGGGTGTTCAAAAATTTCTGTGATTATATTATTATTATGTACTAGCGACCCGCCCCGGCGTCGCACGGGTATAAAATATATAGGCACTGAAAAAAATTATTAAAATCGATAACATAATATGATCCTTCACGTGCTCTACTTCTTATCTGTGCCAAATAACATAAAAATTGCTCCAGTAGTTCGCGAGATAAGCCCTTTCAAATAATTTCCCCCGTTTTTTCCACATTCTCCTATAAAATTAGTCTTAGCGTAATAAAAAGCGTGGCCTATAGCCTTCCTCAATAAATGGGCTATCTAACACTGAAAGAATTTTTCAAATCGGACCAGTAGTTCCTGAGATTAGCGCGTTCAAGTTATAATTTTCCCCGTTTTTTCCACATTTTCCTCTATTTCTTCGCTCCTATTAGTCTTAGCGTGATAGAATATAGCCTATAGCCTTCCTCGATAAATGGGCTATCTAACACTGGAATAATCATCAAAATCATATCATAGAAATAGATTAAAGGGAACAAAGGGACATGACCGAAAAAAAGGGACTTTGTCTATACATCTTTTTGAATTTTTGATTTTGAATGTAGCGATAGATACATTACATTACCTGCTGTGTGTGTGATAGATTAACATAATGTAAAGATGTACATCCCGGGATGTAATATACATTACCTGCTCTGTCTGTGACACGCTTTATCCCTCTAAATATTTTATTTATTTTCGCGCGTCATGATAAGCATAATAATTTATAAAAAATTATCCGGTTTTAATATTGTTACCATAAAATAAAATTGAAATGTAAATTTATCCGGTTTTAATATTATTATTGTTACCATAAAATAAAATTGAAATGTTTCAATAAACAAACTCAAGCCTCTTTGCTGTGGTTAAAAGTTGAATTCCTTTGTATTGGTTTTTACTAACAATTTTGTACAAAATATTCACGTTTGTAATAACAAATTCTACAACCACTACGTGGCTTCTTTGATATCTATACTAATACTATAAAGACGAAAGAACCATTTGTAACGAATAAACTTATAAGCTTGACGGATTTAAAATATTAATTTTGCTATGGATATGGTTAAGAAGGACGACTTTTTGTCGCATATAGGTTCCAGGGATTCTACCCCATTACAAATAAAAACATCAACAGATCGATTATATACAGGGTGTAACAAAACTGAGTGATAAGGGCTTTAATATTATTATTGTTACCATAAATGTGTTTATAGATTTCATTTCATTGTGTGTGACATAGATTTCACTGTAAAAGTAGCAGCGATGAAAGAGCATATTTTTTTCTGATTTGTATGGGCAAGCGCCCGAGCGTCATGAATTTTTCCATACAAAAAAGAAAAAAAAGTTACTCTTTCAGCGCTGCTACTTTGAAAGTAAACTCTATGTCAGGAACACATACACCCCCTAAAGTATTATCACTTAGTTTAATTACACCTTGTATACAAGTTTAACAAAACAAAGTAATTATACTTTGGGGTGTACAAGAGTTTACTGTGAAAGTAGCAGCGCTAAAAGAGTATTTTTAATCACAAAAAAATAAATACGGTGAACCCTATATGATAGACACGTACACATAAAATATAATATTATTACTTAGTTTTGTTACACCCTGTATAATAAGTCTCCTTGTCTTTGTCTGGCCCATTAGAAAAGTTACTTGACAGACAGAGACAACGCAATGTATTTAACTGTAAAAGGTTTAATATAAAATCTGGATCCCTAGGTTTTGAGTACAAGTTAATATCTTGATGCTCTTTCTTGACTTTTACAAATCTACACGAAAATTAAATCTTATGGACTTTATTGGCGACTCTCTTCACTTTTTCTGAGCTAAGTTAGCGAGCGAGCCTATTCAAGCTTACGTGTATGTAACATTTTTTTAAAATGAAATAAAGGGGCAAACGAGCAAACGGGTCACCTGATGGAAAGCAACTTGTAAAATAAAATAAACGCAGAAGAGCTGCAGGTCGTTGCCAGCCTTTTAAGAGGGAATAGGGGAGGGTAAGGAAGGGAATAGGGTAGGGGATTGGGCCTCCGGTAAACTCACTCACTCGGCGAAGCACAGCGGAAGCGCTGTTTCACGCCGGCTTTCTGTGAGCCCGTGATATTTTTCCGGTCAAGCCGGCCCATTCAAGCCGAAGCATGGCTCTACCACGTAAAAATAATGTCATTTTATTATGTCATTAGTATTATTACTTTCTTCATAAAATAACAAATAGCATCAATCAAATTCTTAATTAACCACTTGATTATGATTTTTATGAGTCTGAGTTATTTTCTAATTGTTTGTCAAAATACAATTTCTAAAATAAATAATACAAATAACGGGAGAAAAGCATGGTATTAAATCACAATTAACCTTAATACAGACGGACAAATTTTTTTCTGTATAATAATATCCGTGACGAGTTCCACAATTTTTAAATGCAAATCTTTTCACCCATACTTATATTATAAATGCGAAAGTGTGTCTGTTTGTCTGTCTGTCTATTACCTCTTTACCGCTGAAACGATTTGCATTAAATTTAGTATGGAGATACTTTTATTTTTATTTATTTATTTATTTTACACTTTATTGCACACAAAACCATTAAAAACTAACATAATATTAGATAGACGACACAACAGGTACTGCTTATATCTATAAGAAATGTCTTCCAGCAGTCCTAACTAGAGATATTTGAACAGAAACATCAGATAGGGCGTGCACAGATAATAATTAATATTGATGAACAATTTAAATTACTGTAACATTTTAAAATACAATAATTATACTATACTATTATACTACAATACTTAGATACTAATAATACTATTCTATAATTTATAACATACTATATCGACATAATATTATATTCCAATTATAAATATTTAAACATTATATGGATACTGTATACTATATGTATATTTAATAATAATCTTAAATGGATTCAGTATTGAGGTAGTGTTCCTTCGCTTGTCTTTTAAAGACAGTGATTGTGGGACTATCACGAATGGTTTTAGTCCATTATTGACAATAATATTGCGTGTGTGCGGCTAGCCTTAGATATTAAAGCAAATATAGGAAAGAGTACAATATTTTTTGTTACTTAATTTTAAGTATAAATGTACATCTTCCTAAAACTCTCTGCCGAAAACGGTTTTGTTCGAATGAATTTATATTTAAACTAGATGTCCCGCGCGGCTTCGCCCGCGTAAATTAAAAATTTTACAGAATCCGTAGGTACATTTTCCAATAAAAAATATTTCCCCCGTTTTTCCCACATTTTCCTGAGTTTCTTCTGTCGTATTAGTCTTAGAGTAATAATATAATATAACCTTCTCGATAAATGATGAGTCTTACTCGATAAATGATTTATCTAACACTGAGATAAGTTTTTAAATCGGACCTGTAGTTTCTGAGATTGACGCGTTCAAGCAAACATACTCTTCAGGTTTATAATATTAGGTAGATATAGATTTTTTTTAATTATCGCTTGACAAACTCGAGTCTCGATCTAAAAGACTATGAAATGGTATAATATGGTAGTGATGATGATGATGATGATGATGAAGAATGTAATTTGCATAGTAGCATATGCTTTCTGTTCTTAAAACAACGCCGAAACTCCCAAACTTGTATCTATAAAGAATCAGGAATTCTCTCAGCACCTTCCGAACCACGGTATACCAGGTATATCTCGGTGCAAAATCTTACTTGTTGGTAGCATATGCTTAGAATACTTCTCACGAAACCGAAGTCACCATATGTTTCCCTATAAGTTTTGAGGAGTTCCCTCGATTACTTATGGATCCTTCATCAGATCACCACTTTTCTGAATATAATACCAAATTGGGATGATACCCTATATACCAAAAGAAAAATTTTGAAAATCGGTTAACAAACGGCGGAGTAATCGTTGAATATAAGAAAACGAACATAACACCTCCCCCATTTTGAAAGTCGGTTAAAATTGTAGCCTATGTGTTATTTATTTAATATTTTAATCAGCACATGAATTGAATAACAAAATTTTTTTCAAATTAATCGTAGCACCATCTGTCAGGACAAACTAAAATTGAAATAGAATAATATTGAATGCGATGATAGCGCCGTCCGCCGGATCTAATGTAAAACATTCCAAAATCAACAACTCCTTATAAATAACAAATTAATTGAAAAAACATTTTCCAGTAGACCAAACTGTAAATCTAAACCATTCTCGAATCTCCACGAACACACACAAAAAATTTCATCAAAATTGGTCCAGTCGTTTAGGAGGAGTTCAGTCACATACACACGCACACAAGAAATATATATATTAAGATTTTTTAACAGCCTTTATTCTCCCGTAAAGTTTAAGCAAAAATAGTACATTTTTATGCAGTAAACATATCTATTATATCTACCTTTACTATATATTTATGTTATATTATACACATAACGCCCGCAACTCCTTTCAAAATTCGTTCATTGAACCGTACATTTTTCCGCCACAAAAACAGTACTATGTTGTTTCATGTCTATCAAAGCAGGTATAAAGGACAGACGGACTCTCTTTCGCATTTATATAATGTTATATTTTATTAGTAAGAATATCTTTACAAACAAATTTCCTTGAAATATAAATGCAACAACAGCTTCCATTACAAATGAAGGACAAAAGAAAATAAGTCCCACTTTGTGCAAGCGATCCGTAATAACTAATATAATAAGCTCAATATTATTTAACTTTATTATTTAACTAAAATATAAATTTATCAATTTTCAGAGTGCGTGTTACAACACAAAATGATAATACTAATAATTAAGGGTGTGTTTGATGGCGTATATCGATATCATGCCTTATACAAAGTTCACTGTAATAATACTCCCCACACCGGTTTCGGTGACGGTGGCCAGTTTCATTGAAATTAGGCCAGTTACGCAGGAGTAATTTTATAGTGCCCAAGTATGTGCACAGTACACAAGAGCACTCTCTCTTCCTTTCACTCTCATAACCCAGTGGGACGGAAGAACGACACGACTGGCAAGAGATCAGGACCGACTTTTTTTACATGCCCATCCGCCGCATGGATCATCTTACTTGTCAGACAATCAGGTGATCAGCCTGCATTGTTCTTACCAAACTTGGAAATAACAAGTTTCCAACGCGGAATTCGAACTCACGACCTCCGGAGTCGAGAGCCGCGCTTTAACCACTAGACGTTATTGTTCACTGTGTAAAAGTAGTAGCGCTGAAAGAGTTACTTTTGACTTATATATTACTATGTAACTGAATGAATTCTAACGTCATGAATTTGCTCATACAAAAATTAAATAAAATCGGCCCAGTGCGAGTTCGACTCGCAAACAAAGGATTCCGTTCCATTAAATAAAAAAATAGACAAAAATTGTGATTTTTGTATGGGAGAGTAATTTTATTACTAATTATTAAAGTTTGAATACAATTTTAAAGTATTCTGTGAACATTTCAAGTAGGCTGTTGCCTTTATTAATATCGAGCAAAAAAGGCCGAAGAAATCGCGTTTGTTGTACGGGAAGGGAAATATTAATTTTATTTTGTTTTTAGTATTTCTTCTTATAGTGTCAACAGAAATACACAATGTGTGAAAATTTCAACTCTCTAGCTATTACCGTTTTTGAGATCCAGCCTGGAGACAGACAGACAGACGGACAGACATCAAAGTCTTAGTAATAGGGTCCCGTTTTTACCCTGTGGGTACGGAACCCTTAAAAGTAACTCATTTAGCGTTGCTACTTTCACAGTGAATTTTATTAGAAGGGACACAAACACGGTGTAAAGAAATATCAGATATTGTTTTGTTACATTCTGTATACAAATAGAATTATTGCCAATTAATTGTCAAAATGTTATGAAGCCATCTCTTTTTAAATTTATGGAATAGAGAGAGATAACCGTTATCATTACCTTTAACAGAGACTCACTGCATCTTAGGTTCATTTGGGCCAATTGGAACTAGGTGATAGCTTCATATTTTTAATATAAATATCATTCATTATCATACTTAAAACATAACTAACTATAACCCAGACTGATGCAGCTAAGTCTTACGGCCAGGCCATAACACTGCGTTGCGGCGTCGCATCGCAAAAACCCTATAGAAAAGCAATGTGGTTTTTTGCGACGTGACGTAAGGATTTTAACATAACGCATTGTATGGCATTGTTATGTGATATGGCGTCTGCGCTGAGTCAAATCCCATACATTTTCTATTTTGTTAACTTCACTTTAGACACCATGAATATTTTGTGGCATTTTTCTCAACAAATCATGTGTTTTATTAATCTATACGTATACAAATTCATGTAAAAATTGAGTTGAACATGAAATTCTACCAATAGCCTTAGCCTAAGCTTCTTTATAGAATCGCCAATCAAAATGTATGGAATTGACATTAGACGAGTCAAACGTCAACTTCACACCATCGAACGCTTTAAATGTCAATTCTAAACATTTAGATCGGTGATTCTATAAAGAAGCGATAAAGAAAACGTCTCGGCTTAAGGCCTTACAGTATAATAGACCGATTCGCTGAACTGAACAATTATATGTAGTAAAGTTTTCTGCAGCAAAATGACGGGTAAATGCAGCTTTGTTGATAAACTTTGAGAGGTTTTGTGCTTAGTCAAAGTTTAATGTAGTGCTCGCCTAAACCACTAACCACTAAACACCTACGTTCACCGGTAATTCTGTCACTAGCTACGAAATAAGTAAACGCCATTATGACTATCTTAAGAGGCTTTAACATTATTATAAACTCGTTATAAAATATTCTTAATGTGTTATAATATGTTTATTACACAGGAATTACTAACAAATAATATGTTAATATATATACATTTTTGTTGCATTGATTTATGAAAAGTGTTGAAGAAATAGTTTTATAATTAATTAAAAAAAATAACGTAAAAGGAAATTTTGCAAGAGCAGAACCCTTAACTACGATTATAAGAGTAATTAAAAAATTGCAACATTACTGCTTTCGATGTTAGAAGAATACACTAGAAAATAAAGAGTGAAAATGGGGTGTTATTAAGAGTCCGTATACGAAATTTTGCTGATTTCGCTCATTTTACAGACGTGATTTAACAGTTAAAATACAGTATTTCTATAAGTTTTAATGCACAACATGTAAGATCATTTCAATTATAATCTAATGTTGCAGCTAGATTTTTTATTTTTTTTAAGTATCTTTAAATAATCCAACTCAAACCCGCGACAGTTTTGTGATTTTTGCTGTAAAAGGTTTAGAATATCACCTGTTTATGGATTGTATTGACGTCTTAACGGTATGAAAAAAATACAATGTACTGTTGAGAAAGTCGTCGATACAATGTTGGAATTACTTTTTACGACTATCATATAAAAAACCCTTTAAAAACCAGAAAACCTATAACTGCCCGCTAACTTGGCGATCGTCCTTTTTCACCCGGCATATGAAAGACGGGCGTGAGTGTGAAGAGAGCAGTAGAAAAGATAGTACGGGCTCTTAATATTAACTAGCTATTTGACCGAGCTTTGCTCGGTATTCGATAAAACACGAATAAAATGTAATTTTCTGAAAATGATTCCTAGCTAGATCGATTTATCGCCCCCGAAACCCCCTATATACTAAATTTCATGAAAATCATTGGCTCCGATTCCGAGATTTCAATTATATATATTATATATACAAGAATTGCTCGTTTAAAGATATAAGATGATAACGGTATAATTTTCCTTAATATAATGAAATATAGGAAAGCTTGAAAATGATATTGCTCAACATAAATGCTTGATTAGATTTTGAAAATGCGAAGATTTAAAATGTTGACCTACGAATAATAAAAACTAGTTGAGACACAACTTTTAAACTTTGGAAATTCTTTGACCAGAATTCGATAATTTGATCAGTCTCTTGCGTCATTTGAAATCAAAGTGTACGTGGTTAAACTGTTTTGAATAAAGAGCTATATTTAAATATAACTTTTTAATTTTAAATGCAATTCAGTTATTAAACTTCTTCGAGGCGGCTGTCAACGAATTTAAAGCGACTTCTTGTAAATAAAGTTTTTGATTTTGCCGGGGAGCGAACGAATTGTTTTCAACTGTAAAACTTTTCTTCTAAGAACTAATTTTAAATACATAATTACCGCATGTCAATTGATTACTTCATACTTTACAAACTGTGTGATGTTATTAAGATTTTAACACGTTAAAGTAAAAAAAATACTTAAAAGAAATTAAGCTTTTTCAATACGTTGATAGATTTACATGTTTTTATTTATTTATTTAATTACGACACCAAACAGTACATACATCTAAACATTATTAAAACAAGCACATTAATTATTATTAATTTTTCAGATGCATGTAGGTACCTTTAGCAGGTGACACGGCATTCGTAACAAAACCTCTACAAATTACAATACCAAATTAATTACTAAACTAAAAGAACATTAATTACAGGTAGATAGAGTATGATTGTAAAGGTAATGTTACACATAAATTGTGATTATTATTGCGCGTGGGCAGTAAGTATACGTCTTTCGCGTTAAAAACTGTCCTAATATGAGATTTTGAGACCCGGTAAAGGACATCCTTTACCGGGTCCTAAAATCATTCATACCTTTTATCAAAATCAATATTCAGTTCAACGGTTGATGCGTGGGAAAGACAATAGCCACTCTTCCGCATTTTATAGTCTCTATACCTACTAATATTATAAATGCGAGAGTGTGTCTGTAAATCTGTCTGTTATCCTTGGTGCGAAAAACAATAGAAAGATATCAAAAAAAGGGATATGGGCGTAGAGCCCATAGACGGCCCCAAATTAAATATATAATAAAAAACAAAACATAAAATCTGTCTGTTCACGTGCAAAACGCTGAACCGATTTTACTGAAATTTGGTATGGAGATAAAAGTATCTAAAGTAAAGTAAAAAGTATCATAAGTAAGAAAAGGATCCCCGGACTCAAAGGAGTCCGGGGATCCTTTCCCTTTTCCCTTTATGATACTTTTAAACAGCAAAATTGTACGGTTCCAGCGCTATAAGTCAATTTCGCCGCAGCAGAGTTGCGGGCGTCATTTAGTGTTACTACACATTTATAAAATATGATATTGCAGCTATCTTTACTTAATTGCACCGAATTAAATAATACAAAATTTTGGCTTTTATAAAAAAAAAGTTAACACTTAGACATTATCGCGGTCAACGGTCTACGGTACACGAGTATTTTAGTTATTGTTTATCTGCTTCGAGTAATGAGTATAAAATAAATACTCAGCTTACCTCGGAGAGAGAAGTTGGGAACTAAATAACTCTGACAAACCAAAGTATTTATTTACCAAAGTGCAACGCAAATCGCTATTCCCTGTTAAATATTGTCTTGTATTTTATGGAGCCTTCAAAACTCTACGTTCATCTTTGTTTTGAAAAAATGTTGTCGAAAACAAAGCATTTTTAACGAAAATCAAAGTAGTTAATAGTTAAAGTTCTTATGTATTTTACTTTTGTTTTGTTTTTTGTGAACAACTTTTTTGTATGAGTTGTTACCCGAGATTGATTGATTAACGCCTCCGTGGTTCAGTGGTTCAGAGCACGGCTCTTGACTCGGAGGTCGTGGGTTCAAATCCCGCCTTGGAAACATGTTATTTCCAAGTTTGGTTAGGACAATGCAGGCTGATCACTTGATTGTTTGACAAATAAGATGATCCATGCGTCGGATGGGCATGTAAAATGTCGGTCCTGCGCCTGATCTCTCGCCAGTCGTGTCGATCTTCCGTCCCACTGGGTTATGAGAGTAAAAGAAATAGAGAGTGCTCTTGTATACTGCGCACACATTTGGGCACTATAAAATGGACTGGTTTCAATGAAACCGGCCACCATCACCGAAACCGGTGTGGGATCATTATTTTATAGGTATACCAAAGATTGAGCATCAAGCGCTAACTAAAATTATATAAATAATCTTAAAATGCCCATATGTGCAAAGGAGTATGACATTAAATGTATGGTGTTGGGTCCAAATTTCCACCACTAACGAGACCTATATATAGTAAAATTGTCGACTAAACACTGAATCATTATAAAAAGACCGCAATCAAAAATACCCTGTCAGTGAAAAGTTATGGATGGATTACCATCTTATATAAAAAATATTGTTGATGTAATAAAAATGTATTGAGTTTCGTGCAACTAATGATACTTATGTAATGGTCTGCTAAATATGTACTAAATTATTATAACTGGGCCGCAACCAAAAATAACCAGTCAGTAAAAAGTTATGATGGAATGAAAAAGTTTTCTACCATTTTATTCCATAAAATATTATTGATATGATCCATTGCATTTTTAACTACTTTATCTATGCTATGTCATGCCGCTTGGCATTCCCTGTAGGTTTTTACTGAAATAGATGAATATAAATATCAATATTTTCACTCAAAAAAGTCATTTTTATATGGTCATAACTTTTTACCGACAGCTTTTTTTATTTATCTCATACTGAAAGTTACTCTATATTTAAAGGATAATAAGTCTAAATAGCTCTCGTTAGTGGTCGACATTTGAACCACTTCAGGTCATTCTCCTTTGAGTAAAAGTTTTGGGTGCTGCTTTCTTTCGAAATCATTTCATTTCGACACTTTTTCGTTTTACAAATTTTACGTTTTATTAAAGACTGAATAGTGAATATCTAAGATCTCTCCCTCGTCTGAGAGGTTTCCTTCAATTTAATAATACAGAGAATCGCCTTGTAGTTGGTGCATGAGTACCACACTCCCACTATGAGAATAATATTGTAGGGAACATAATATGATTCGAGTCTACAACTCAACGGGAAAATTTTCCTTCATAATGTAATGTCTCGCTCTTCGAGCTGTATTTTAAGAAGCAATTTATATTTTTCAAGATCGTGCATCTTAATAAAGATTTTAATAGGAAGAAGGCGTATTTTATCCGTTTATTCCGCTCGATCGGTTTTGCATATTAATGCAGTACAGCTATCAATCTATCGTAAAGATTCTAAACTCGGTTCGATCGCGTCACGAAAGCAATAAACTTTGGAAATTCATTTACTGAGTGCGCTCAGTGCATATTAAATGTAATTCCATTTTTTATTTGACGATTCTCATTTATTTTTCTAAGGCCAGGAAGCAGAAAACGCTTAACTAAATAATAACCAGGAAAGCGTAGATAAAAATATATCATATTACTTTTATCGTTTGTTCTTCGGTTCTTCCTATACAAAAAAAAAATATAACTTAATATTCTAACGATCCGTTCAGGTTGTTTTGAAGTAAATTCAATGCAAAAACATTTTCTCTTTTTGTTATTCTATACCATAGACAAAAGTTTCAGACAATATTATTATGTAGCCGATTTACCTACAAACACAAAGAAAGTTTTGGATGACCTTTGCCTGATAGTTTAGGACAGGGCAGTTTTAAGATAATATTGTGATTAAAACGGACGTGGAAAATTCTGACCCACGCTGACTGCTTGTTGACCTTCGATTCCCTCGAAAATGTGTGGCCTCAATTACACATACCGAGTATAGAATGGTGACTGGCGAGACAGCACTCTCGGCCAATCAAATTGTCTGCTTGCTTTGGTGTAAGAGTCCCCGCAGATATACAACTTTAAGTTGGCCGACTATCGTAAATAGATCAAGATAGAAGTAGGTATGAAAAAAGTGACACGCTCGTGTTCATACAAATTGGAGCGACATTGCGCTTTTATCTTGATCTATTTCTGTGGTTTGTACGATAGTCGGCCAACTTGAAATTGTAAGTCTGCGGGGACCCTAACAAGGCTCTATGCAAGAGGAGTCCACACCGCCGTTTTTCCATACAAACGTTGTCCCCTGTTTCCTCCCTAGATAATGCCGGTAGAGTTATGATTTTTTTTCTGAATATCTATGGCCACAATTAGCTGCATGTCTCTATGTCTTCTTTTTTTTCATAATTTTATTATTAAAAAGATAAGAACGTCCAAAAACCCAAAAAATGGCAAAATTTTCCTCTGTGTTCAAACACCCAGAAAGCAAAACTGGCTAAAATATACAAAAAAAAATAAAACATAGGAGCACAGCTCAAGCCTTGCTTTAATTTTTATAAAAGTACTTAAATCGGTTAAGTTTTGGAGAAGGTATCAGCGGACAACGAATCGAAGATTTTCTGTTCTTTTATTAGAACTTTTGTCGTGTTGTCTCTATCGTGCTCTGCGGTGGGAGACTTGAGATTGGTGAGACAGCAATACATTTTCAAATACCTATTTTCAATTTCTCTCGCCCATGGTATAATAATAATTATGCTTACGAGGCACATGGATATGTTAAGAGGATACTCTTAACATATCCATGTGCCTCGTAAGCATAATTATTATTATATTATGATCTAGCTTAATTATTATTATAATAACATTGGTTGTGGATACACCTTATATGTATGTTAGCGGCCTCGCCACCTTGGACCATGATGGACAATTACTGGAGCATGTGTTACGTCTATGATGCCCCATGATCGACATAACCATGGTCATTCTTCATTGTCGAAACGGACCGTAATGAAAAAACATTTACGCGAGTATCCTATACGTTCACCCGCTAAAAGTTATCAATTTGTATCAAGTTATACCTTTATAATAAATGAGCGAGAATGCCCTTCGCGTTATTGATAGATGGCATCTCATGTATCCAATTATGTCGAACTCGTCCGCCATCTCCGTCCCATGGGACGAGACACAATGGCGGCAATATCAACACGCCTTTAGGTATCGGACATCTTTAATTGTTTGAACGTAGTTTTTTTCAATATATAGAGGTCAAAGTATATGAGGAAAGGAGATGTTAGGAAGAGGTTAGAGAGAAAAATATTCTTTCTCAACAAAAAATCTGTTTCCGTTTTTTTGTCGAGAAAGACTATTTTTCTCTGAGGCAAGACAAGGCGTAACTTAGTATCTAAGCACACTAGGCCAAAAAACGCTGCTGAAGTTCGACATGATAACGCCTGCAATGTATTTTAAATTACTGATGACACACCATGCCGAAATTACGTCGCGTTATATTGTATGCGTAGCGCATTGCTGGCGTAATCATGCTGAACTTCGGCCGCATATTTTCGGCCTAGTATGATGTTTAGACACTTAGCGCTTAAAAATATTTTATTTTTATTTAAATAAAGTAGAAAATTATGCCTAAAATTTCTCTAATAAAGGTTTCAAGCCCTACAACAGCAATTTATTTTAAAACTCATTTAAACTATTTTTAAAATCATTTTGGCGTATCCAGTTACAGTAAACTAGGATTAGTTTACAACCGGACAAGAGGAAACTAAACAAAAGTCAAATTAAAACGGTGTTTTGATACAGCCATATCGAATTTACATTCAAATAAATATCGTTGAATTTAAAATAAAACAAAATACACCGAGTGTGAGCTCAAAAGATTACAGCCACTTAATACACTACAGCGTATAGCGATATACGAAACTTCATTTCTCCGAGGACTCAGCATGAGATCTTTTAGACATCGTAATGCTATTTAATATTAAAATGTTAAATGTATGTCTTTCAAAACTTTTTTCGGATTTGTCCGCTACACTTGACGACGCGACCGCGCCACTATTGAAATCAATTATTATTAGCCATTACTCATTACATACAATAATTATTGCTTGTGATCTCGCAGTGTAGCGGTCGAACCGCTTATTCGCGCGGACACTTATAAATCCAGCTATAGTGTGGGCTTACAAAACGCTATAGATTTTTGTATTATTTCATTTTTAACGATATCCCAATTTTTCGATGCAGATTTGATAATCTACATCGAAAAATTGGGATATTTTGATAAATATACGGCTAAAATATGTTAATTTGAAAGGTCACCATGAGATAAGAACACACAGGAAAGCAATTTATTTATTTTGCGATAAAGAAATCAGGCACGAATACAATTTATGCACTGTTTCATTTTATCAAAATCATAAAAGTCATTTATCATTTTCTCGGCTTTTTGTTTCGATATCTAATTATCTGGTGACAGCGATGTGTAGGGACATTTTGCTTACAATTAGGCAAATAAGATTAAAATAAATAAGAACAACATTTCGAGTTTTTTTGTTTTATCGTCCCTGACAAAATATTTTTGGGCAGAGAATTTTACAAAACAACTAAGTACATATTATATTTTAACGACAATGAATACAAGCCATAGAACATTTGGGATAGCATGTCCTCGGCAGGAATAGTTGTGAAGGCCAATGTCTGCGGTTAGCGATGTAATAGCTGACGTGATTTGTGGGACATGGGTCTATATTTTATTAGGAAGGTATAATTAAATATAGGCAATATATAGTAAGACCAACTATAGATATTAAAACACTAATAAAACCCAATTTTTCGTGCTAAAAAAGCTTATGCTCATTATAAATATCAAAGTATGGCCGCACAGTTAACTTCCCAGCATTGTTCTCATCTCATAGAAAAAGTTGTTCATTTTGACGGGCTCATTTGATGGTTTTAAGGATAACGGTGTTTACTCTAATAACCTGTATAAAAAGATACCTAAAAATATACTTGAGTACTAGACGGTGAACTCCGTTGCGCCCAAAATTCCTTTATCACGCGGAAACGGCATATTTTTTCCAGGATAAAAAGTATCCTAATATTATCTCCTTTCCCAGGATTCAAAGAATATCTCTGTAAAAAATCTCTATAGTATAATATAAAGTATAATAGTATGTACACTTTATAATATTAGTGTGGTATGCGTTCTTTTACGAATACAAATATAATACTTGTTGTGTTATTTTATTCTAAAAAGACTTGTATAAATTGTAACATTCTCGTGTGAAGAGCCATTTCATCATAATATTTTTACGCAGATAAAAATGGTAAAGTATCTAATTGTAATACTTGTTACTGCAAGTGTGTCTATTTTTGAAACACATGAAATTAGGCTAAGGGCCTGTTTGACCACTTCCTGATAAAGTGCCGGATAAGCTATCCACAACTTATTTGACAGATTCTCCAATCTCCATACTCTATCTGTTAAGTTAAGTGGTGGACGCTGTTTTGCCATATAAAGTATTTCGCCCATATTATTTTATACACACACATACAGTATTATCACTTATTTTTGTTACACCCTGTATAAGAAGTAACAGACGGACAGACACACTTTCGCAGTAATGTAATAATATAATAACATAATTTTTTAACTCAAGTTCCAGCATTTTTCCGCGTATCCGAAGTTAACAATTCAACTCTGATTACAATCGTATAATGTTTTAGTAGTATTTTTTTGCCGTCGTAACTATTTTAGGAGGAAAGGTTTCCCAATGTTCTTATATAACAATATTATAACCGATTGCAAAAATTACATGCCGATTCGAAATGATATCCAATTTCGCGTCCAAAAGATCAGAGGGAAAGTTATTACGGACGTATCATATTAGCATTAAATATAATAGGAATATTATCATTCGTTACATTTTGGTCAGTAGCTGTATATATTATACGAGTATTATATAATATTCCGTATCCGATGGTAAAATATATTCTCGGTTTCGACCACAATATTTCTCACGAGTTCTGAAAATTCGCGAACTCTAGTTCCGGCGGAGCTAAAAGTTTTGGTTATAATACAATGTGTCCCGACACCAGTGTCCGATCCTTTAATGTCATGATCTATGGCATATTTTATCGACAAATTGGCTCTCAAATTTTTTCTCTCTCTCACGGTTGTAAAGTGGTAGCCATTTTAGTTTTTTCTCGGGCTATCACACTAATCTGACCAGTACTTCTCATGTAAATATCCTATGAAGATAAAAAAGGTCTCATTTGATAGCTAAACTTGTGGACTATGCTTACACAGGCAACATGTTATAAATTTAGGGGAAGAAATATCGGATATGAATCGAGAGAGAAAAATTTTGAGAGCCAGTTTGTCGATAAAATATGCCATAGATATTGATATTAAAGGATCGGATACCGGTGTCGGGACACATTGTATTATAACCAAAACTTTTAGCTCCGCCGGAACTCAAGTTCGTGAATTTTCCTGCGTTCTTCCGCTAAATTACGCAGCTAATTCTGTGCCTCTCTGCTGGCACGAAAAAATAGCAAATAGTAGGTAATAATCGCAATATAAAAAAGTTATGTTACAGTTAAAAAACAGTTTTGATCAGACACGGATTTCTGGTTAACATAGCATAATATAATGTACAAAATGTAACTTTTATAGGAGTGTGTAGGCCGTATGCTTCCAACTCTACAAGGGTATATTTTTTTCGTTTAATTTATTATCTGTCCATACAATTCTTAACAATGTTCATTTAATTATCGTATGATGAATGATACAATGATACTTGAGAGTCGGGACTTCGCCTACCATAAAGAATTTAAAAGTGACGTTTGTTTTTTTTCACAGGCCCCGCTCACAATGCACAAGTCTACATACAATGGGTCGCTCGTCGCGGTGGGCACAATAGCCTTCCTGCTGATCACCATCGCCGCTGCACCAATGGTATCGTAGACAATATAAAATTTTCTATAACGGTAAATAATAACAATAACTTTCAGACGTGCGTGTTTTCTGCGCGGACGTATTTAGCGCCCAAAACGCTATAGCAATTTGTGGTACTACGCTTAAATTACATAAGCTGAAAGAAGTCCACACTGTAGTTTTTTATACAGGGTGTAACATAACAAAGTGATAATTGTTTAGACTGTGTACGTGTCCCTTGTATAGAGTCCACTATGAAAGTAGCAGTGCTGAAAGAGTTACGTATTTAATTATTGTATGGGTAAATTCATAACGTTGCGCGTTGCAGCGTTGAGACATTTCTCATAGAAACATGTAAGTCAAAATTAACTCTTTTTTCGCTCCTTCTTTCACAGTTAATTCTAAATATAAATAATAAATTTGTTTTTTTTCACACCCTGTTTATGAGATCTTATTCTAAAATTAAAATTTCAATAATAAAAAAAAATTAGAACATAGTATTACGATCTCGATTTTCCTCCAATCATTGTCTATAAATTATTAACTTTTCTTTTAACATCGTCTGTGACCTTTTAATTTTTAATCTGTTTTCTAAGAAAAATTACGTCGGCCCAAAAGTTTTAATTAGCGTTGGTTTTTTGGTTTTACGATTATGTTTTAGTTATTATGAAGTGATATTATAATATTCATCTTAGACTTAGCCTCTTTTCAGATTACTTTATAATTAAAGATAAACAGATATAATAATAATAACATCTATGGACGCTTTACACCACGTCAGTCTGGCCCCGTGGTAAGTACCTGAAGGACTTGTGTTACGGGTACCAGACAACGGAAATACATTTAATATTTTTATACCATACATATATTTAAGATTTTTATTAAATGATACACATACTTAATACACATCCATGACCCAGGAACTTTGAAAACTTTTTGTTCCGTCGGCGGGATTCGAACCCGTGACCCCTGGGTTGAGCTACCAACAGCCTACCAACTGAGCCACAGAGGTCGTCGAATACTCGATAGTCGATATACAAATAATAGGTAAAGTACTCGTGAAGATAGGTTTGTTTATTTTTAAGTAAGACGACGAAGATGATTTTCCCGTCTAGGGAAATTAAATTTCCGCCAAATTATTAAAAATAATAATATAGTATTAGCAGTTATCACAAAATCGCAACTCCTTTCAGCATTTTTTATCTTATTTAGTTCCAGTTGCCCAGCAGTGGGACACTCGGCTGTTAATTATAATAATATTTATTTATTAATAGTTCCAGATTTCACTTACCATACATATTTAGAACATTTTTCACACAATTTTATACCCACGCTCTAACCATACCATGTATTTTGTTTAAACATATTCTCGACATATAAATGAAATAGAACATAATGATTTATATACTATAATACGAACGGAATTATTCAAATCTAATAGTCCATGTATTTTAATCATAATAACAAAGCGCCCATACCACCTAACGAATTTCCCTTTGAATCAATGTTGGGTTATACTGTCATAATAAATCTATACCAATATTGATTTTGATACAGAAACTAAATATGAACTTGCTAGAACTTACAGTTGGGGGCCTATTATGAGCTCTTTACGTCCTTATACTGACTGTATAAGGACGTAAAGTGAATGGTTTTTAAGAGCTCATAATAGGGCCCCTGGACTAATATAAACATGCAGAGTGTAGTTTAGTATGCAAATAAACTTACTGTAAAGTTTTTTTTGTTTTTTTTTTGGTGTTTTAATTTCTCTTTGATTTGATTTTAATAGCACATGTTAGCAACAACATTTATAAACAATAAAATACTTATAATATCTTTAGACAATAATAATTTTAAATAACAAACTAGTATCTTTTACATGGTTCTTTCTTTAAAATAATTTTGTTAGTAACAAAGTTTTTACCAAAAAATAACGTATATTTATTTATAAAAATGTAGCTAATTAACAAAACATGAAGTAAAACAAACGTTTAAATAACAAAATTAAAGAATTCCAATAAGAGATAATTATTTATTAATTCCGATAAATAAATATTATTACATTGTAAACCAGTTAACACTTTTTGGAAAGCCACCCAGGTTATAAAAAATATTTTTTTCACTTATTTCAAGCAGCAAGGGTTTCCCAAATTAAATAACCATCCTCAGTAAGACACCCTCCGTGGAATGAACACAAACGTAATTCGTTTTACATTTTATTTGATATTTAATTATGTGTATTCTGAGGGTTGAGTTGGTCAATAATATTCAAACGTTGGCTTTGTATTATAACGTAAGGTTAGGAGCGAAGTCGTACTCCGGTGCGTTGCGTTGAAACCATAAAGTTAATATACCTAGCGGAATAGAGCAACAATCTCGAGCTGTCAAACGAAACCGAAATTGGTTTCATCTGTGTGTAAAAATATGTGTACGTATACACTTACACAAGCATGATTGAACATTATTTCTATGATATTAAATTGTCAACGTGCGGCACGTGCCGACTGGACGTCAAAAAGAGAGTGCTGCTGTCATGTATCACAATTCACACGTCGCTTTTTACCGCAGTGTTACTGATAGTGACATCTCTCTTGCTAAGGCCTTTGTTTCTCTATTCCGCTAGGTATATTGACTTTATGGTTGAAACGGAAATCGGAATTATACGCATTGTATGCGTTCGTACGCTGATTCTTCTTCTAGTTTCCTTTGTAGGGCACATCACGAAGGACAGTTCCGAAGGTGTTAGTTTCTAACGCATTACAACATACAAGGCGGAGTAGCACGTCATATTTAATTTTAATTCAGGGGGTACCATCAAAACACCGCGTCTAATATCACAACCACATCACAACGCATCAATATCACATAAGTAAAATGTTTTTATTTTTATTTTTAGAAAGGGTCTAAGCTACTGGTCTGGTTATGACCATGGTAATTTAATCGTAGCTTTAACTAGTCTATTGCTAGTTTGTTTGGATATAAGCAATGAGCGGGCCTGGCCCTCCCCTAAAGTCACACGTGTGACATTTTAATCGGGCAATGTTGGGGAGCCTAAAATATATGTAAAACCGTATTAGTTTCATGGTAAAACCACGTTAAGACATTGTTGTAGATCAAACGTAGCACATTGTATAAGTGAGGGATTTTCCTGTGCAGCCAATTTATATTTCTTCCTAACTGTACGAAACAAAATTTCTCTGTCTGGTACTTGGTGTTCTCTTCCTTAATACTTTGTTTTGCTTCTTCGGAACCTTTCAGATAAGTCATGCATACACTGCACTGATATTTATGGTCGAATGTACATACGACAGCAAGTTTTATTACTTTAATAAAAAATCAATTCGGTCTAACTGTCGTATTTATATGTACATACTACAGTTAGCATTACTTTTTTCTCATACTTTGACAGATAAGCATTTTAAAATAATGTGATATCTCTTTAACGGTAGAAGATACCGATACGATTGTTAGAGAGAACTTATGCAAAAAGAAGCTACGATTTCGAAGGTAGTATCTGTGTAGTTACGATACTACACTACAGCCAGGAGGGTGACGATATTTGATGCTCTGATTAATTTATTTTTATTAATTTATCAACTGCTATTTAAAATCAGCTTTCTTTTATCATCATTTTCAGCACCACCTCTAAAATAAGTTATGACAGTAATGCATACAGAGAACGAAAACGGCTTAGAAAAATTAGTAAGTTCCGCTTTAAGCTGGTAATAAGTAAGAACATTATAAAAGTTAACTCACTAACTTGCAAAATGCGCTTACTATTAGAACTTCGTACTAAGTCTTAAGCTTTCTAAATTCAATCATCTCTTTCTAAGAGATGACTACGGAAGTCTTTTTAAGTTAAAATTAATTTCAAAATCTTGTTAATCATAATATTGAATTTCATTCAAAATATTTTCTATATTTGGTAATTGGTATACCATCGGCCAATCATGCATTTCGTCGGTTTTAGGGCTTCGTAGCCAAATGGCAAAATAACAGATTATAAAAGTACAGAGATTATAAAAGTAGATTCGTTATGTCTGCCCGTATGTCCGTCCGTATGTCCCGGCAAGTTTTTAAGATCATATCACGTACAAAATATTTAATCCTATACAAACTGATGAATTTTCATAATTCAAAAGGGACTTTTGATCGATTTCTTATTGAATGAATAACTATTTTATTGATAACTTCACAAAATACACCTAGCATTGACCTCTTTTTCATTTAAATTTGTCTAATCTTAAGCGCATTAAGGAAACCCATAATTCTGTTCGTCCCCTATTTCGAGAATGATATTAAAATCCGGAATATCCGGCCCATGAATAAGGTTTTCGTTAATTAGTTAGTGTCATTATCATTACTTCAATCCGTTTATTTTAACAATTTAGTTTGTATTTCACGTCTCCGTGTTCCAGTAGTTTGGAGATTTTCGAAGATAATTATTAGTTCGATCCCCGCATCGGAACAATAAAAAAGTCGATCGCTTAGTTATCTTAAAGAATAAGAGCTTTCAACTCGAAGTAGTTAAATTAAATTCGATTCCAAATCGAAACAATGTTTGTAGCTTTGGGTGGGATAATACTTTAGAGTTTAGGCTATCATTATATTGACTTTAAATAATAGATACTAGATGCTGCCCGAAACTTCGTACGCGATGATATTCGATTCATTTATCACACGATGATCGTATCGCACATAGGCGGCGTAAGGCGTGGGCCACCGCATACGGCCGGACCTCGCGGTCCAAGGGGCCTCGCGCCCCTAGGAAGACGAGGATTTTTTAGAATTTACTAGTTTTGATACTTAATTTTTTATAAATATTTTCTTCTATAAAAAAAAGTATCAAAATAATTTTTCTCTCAACAAAACCCGTCTTTTTGCGTCATCGCGGGCAAAAATTTCTTGCCCACAAATTTAAGTCTTGCCCACTTGTATCGTATCTTTTGCTTGTTGAAGTTCTTAGCTCTGATCCGACATGTTTATGTCACTCAGGAGGCTGAAGAAGAGCCGACGAGTGACAATGAGCTGGTGCTGCACGAGGGAGAGCTGGACTACGGCGCGCCCTTCGACACTCTCAACTCGGCCGCGCTGCGCAAGTTCCTCATGCAACTTGACGCTGAAGAGAGGTAAGTTTGTAGTTGCTCAACTATTTATGAAAAGATACTAAAATTCCGGCATAGTGATGATGTAGAAGTCATACGAAAAACATTTTTTTTTTATTTAAAACTAGATGACGCCCGAACTCGTTTATCGCGCGGAACCCGTACATTTTTCCAGGATAAAAAGTATCCTATGTCCTTTCCAGGGACTTACAAAATTTTATCAAAATCGCTTCAGCGGTTCGGGCGTGAAGAAGTAACAGACAGACAGACACACTTTCGCATTTATAATATTAGTATGGATATAATAACGTAGATGCTTCTTAAACAAGGTATTTTAGAGTGTGTCTATGGTTATTTTTGGCAGGTTTTATACTAAATTCTAAATGGCATATCGCACATTCAGATTATCACTGGATTCGTCAGTAGAAGAAGTGACACAGGGGACATTAAAGAAATCGGGTCCTGTTTCTTTTTAAGTTTTAATATAAAATGTAGATTCTAATTTCTATAAGAGACGAAGTTAAAATATATTGGTTAAATTATCGTCACATGTATGTAAAATAGGTCGAATACGCACCTCAATTTAAATAGATCGGATCGCAAAGTTGTTATACAAATTGTGAAAGTTTTACATAATTTGATTTCAGTTTGTATTTGTACCCAGTCCTATCCCTTTTTAATGTGATTAACTCGAACTAGTTATCGGGTGTGAAATCTATGTCTTCACATTATATTAATCTACTAAACCTTTATTCAATAAAAATATTTTTATTCGTTCAATGTTTATATTTCCACGCCTACATACACGTTTGTAGACCATATAGGTATAGAAACATATATGTACGTATGTATGTAACTTTTATACGTGGGAGAGCCATTCTTCGGCACGAATGGGCCGGCTCGACCGAGGAATACCACGTTCTCACAGAAAACCGGCGTGAAACAGCGCTTGCGCTGTGTTTCGACGAGTGAGTGAGTTTACCGGAGGCCCAATCCCCTACCCTATTCCCTTCCCTACCCTCTCCTATTCCCTCTTAAAAGGCTGGCAACGCACCTGCAGCTCTTCTGATGCTGCGAGTGTCTATGGGCGACGGAAGTTGCTTTCCATCAGGTGACCCGTTTGCTCGTTTGCCCCCTTATTTCATTAAAAAAATGTGTAGGTATGAAAACGTAATAATTTAAAGAATATTCAGTAATCATAAAATATTGTTTCTAAAAATTCAATAACAATCATAATTTATTCACATGGCACAATTTAAATTGTTGTGTTATACTTAAAAATGAGGTTATTATATTAAAAATATACCTTTAGAACTTCTTAAACATTGTGCTTTTGAATGTTAATTTAGATATTGATGTATATTGCTGACAAGTGTATACTTAACACATTTACTTAATATATCTGTTAAAAACAAATACTAATGATAACTATTTCATTAACTCTTGTTCCATCGCCTTATAGCGACCTTTTCAAGCCATTTACAAAACCAATCTCAGACATAGACCGTCAACAGCTGTTTATCTACAAAACATTAAATTTTTGCTCTAACACATTTGTGGACTGTAGTATTAAAACTATTGCGAAGCTGTTAGGAGGCGTACATAAGGGTACTGTAACTTGCAAAAATGTTTAGGGTATTTGACATAACGTATTTAAAGCGCCCGCGCCGTCTCAGACGCCTAAATACCATAATATCTATACTTAATATTATAAAGCGGAAGAGTTTGTTGGTTTGTTTGTTTGTTTGAACGCGCTAATCTCAGGAACTACTGATCCGATTTAAAAAATTATTTCAGTGTTAGATAGCCCGTTTATCGAGGAAGGCTATAGGCTACATTTTATCACGCTAATACTAATAGGAGCGAAGAAATAGAGGAAAGTGTGGAAAAAACGGGGGTATATTATTTGAAAGGACTTATTTGAACGCGCTAATCTCAGGAACTACTGGTCCGATTTAAAAAATTCTTTCAGTGTTAGATAGCCTATTTATCGGGAAAGGCTAAATGCTATATTTTATCACGCTAAGACTAATAGGAACGAAGAAATAGAGGAAAATGTGAAAAAAAGGGCTTATCTCACGAACTACTGGAGCAATTTTTCTGTTATTTGGCACAGGTAAGAAGTAGACCACGTGAAGGATCATAGGCTATTTTTTGTTGACTAATTTGTGTGTGAAATATCTAATTTACGCGGGCGAAGCTGCACGGAACGTTATATTATTACGCGTGGTCACATCACGCGTAAACGGCTGGACCCATTTTGCTGAAATTTGGTATAAAGATACTTTGTTTTCCGAAAAAGAACATAGGATTCATTTTGTCCCGGAAAAATTACTGTTTACTGCATAATATACTTTTATGATTTGCGCGTAAACTATTCAATATATCTTGATGGAATTTGGTATGGAGATACTTTGAGTCTCGAGAAAGGACAGGGAATACTAATTTTGTCCCGGAAAATGTACGGTTCCCGCACAATTGACTTTTATGATTCTCGCCTAAACTATTTAATCTATTTTGATGAAATTTGGCATGGAGATTGGAGATACTAATTTGAATCTGGGACAAGGAATGTTTTTTGTCCCGGAAAAATGTGCGGTTCCCACACAATATACTTTTCTGATTTGCGCGTAAACGACTCAATCGATGTACGGGAACAACTATAAAGTCCACGCGGACGAAGTCGCGGACAACAGCTATTAATTTACATTTACCATTTTTGGGTTCTAAGCATAAGGATAAAATCAGGATCATATTACTAAGACTTAGCTGTCTATAAATTTTGGCCTGTTTTTTCTTACAACAAGAGTAATTAGACCGTATTCCTTAATTTGTATATGGTAATTGTATCTTAATGTTTGTCCCCAGGTTAAGTCCCCGCGTTGGTCGCTCGTGGCCCCCCGAGCCGCGCGGCTGGCTGCGGCGGCCCGACGGCAGGCTGGCCCGTCAGTGGCGCGCCGACAAGAGGCAGGTACGATTCCGCCAGTGCTACTTCAACCCCATCTCCTGCTTCCGCAAGTGAATTGTTGAGCTGTCTGTATAATATAACCTCCTCCTTTTTCTGGAAGTCGGTTAAAAGTTACTGTAAGCATAAATAAATAAGTAGAGTAAAATTTTGTTTGGTTCAGAGCACAGTAATTCTTATCGATAATACGATAAGAGATACTATGCTATGAACTTTAAGCCCGTCTTGCATCACCATCCCATACAATTAGGCTTATTTGAGACTTTTAATGAATACACCTTTATTTGACAGGCTTCTAGGCCTCTGTATTTCTATTTCTTGAATAAACAGTGTCTATACAAAGCAGTCACTACAAATATTTCATTTGAAACTATTTAGGAGTAATTCCAAGTAAATACAGGCTCGTTATACTTGATAGCAAAGAGCTTGTGATGTTATTTCAGATTAAGGTCAGATACCGAGACGTAAAGTGATGCTACAATAACATTGCGATTCAGAATTGAACTTTATTATCTACACATGAAAAAACACGTTACAGAGGTATCCGTAACAGAGGCGCAGTTTGAAATTCTTGCGTAGTAAATAAGTTACAATTTTGATTCGCCGCTTAAAAAACAGATCTGCATCGTGTCTTGTATCGTCTCGGTGTGAACTGATGCTAAATTAATTGTACAATACAAAAATTTTACATCTTTGTTCTCTTTTTAAATTACTTAAACAAGTAACCTAAAATTAGTACGAACCATGAGACTTTTCACCTTTGTTTAAATATAAAAAAACTAGTCTCTTGACTAAGATTATACACGTACCTGCAAATCGCATCAGAGCACACGTATTTGCGGCATAAATCTGCCGAAGCGAGTAACCTAATAAAGTAAAAAGTTGCCGTAACACTTTTCCCATCTCATTACATCTGTTCCGAAGTTGGAAAGTCTTTTGTAACGGGAAAAACGAGGTCGACAGAGCTCATTTCAATAAATTTTACAAGATTTGAGGCTGCCGCATAAAATTGCCAAAAGGGTGTATTGTTACATGCAACAAATCTTTATGAATCCAATAGAGGTATTCTTTGTGTAGAAATATAATTTTAACCATCTATGTCTTTAGAGAAAATTGTTAATATTCTTCGAAATTGTATCTCTATAAGTATGTAAGTTTAGATTTATGTCTAGTCAATGAATAAATTAATGTTATGTCAACGGACAAACTTGATTGGGTTGTTTTATTTCATGCTTTATCTTCCTCTATTTAGTGTCGGAGATATTTCTTATACATCCTAAATCCTAATTATTATAAGACCTCCTTCCGAAAATGTGCACCAAAAGTATCACAAGCTAATAAGATAAGTTATATAACTTATATTCAATTATCGATGCATTGGCAAATTATAGAATTTCTTTTCTTAATTTTTTTTAAAATATCTATGGACGCTTCACACCACGTCAGTCTGGTCCTGTTGTAAGTACCTGAAGGACTTGTGTTACGGGTACCAGACAACGGAAATATATTTAATACTTTTATACTATACATATATTTAAGATTTTTATTATATTTATATGATACACATATTTAATACATATCCATGACCCAGGAACTTTGAAAACTTTTTGTTCCGTCGGCGGGATTCGAAAGCGCGACCCCCGGCTTGAGCTACCAACAGCCCACCAACTAAGCCACAGAGGTCGTCAAATATAATTTTCGTAAGATGTAAAGTACCCCGTACACGGTAATTCAGCATGACCATTCATTTACGTGAATTACATGCTGCATGATGAACGCTCATTTTTCATCATGCAGCATGATAATTCAGGAGGATAATTCAAGAGTATAATAATGTTATTTACTAAACTAAAAAATACGTGGGAGAGCCATGCTTCGGCACGAATGGGCCGGCTCGACCGGAGAAATACCACGTTCTTACAGAAAACCGGCATGAAACAGCGCTTGCGCTGTGTTTCGCCGAGTGAGTGAGTTTACCGGAGGCCCAATCCCTTACCCTATCCCTTCCCTTCCCATCCCTACCCTCCCCTCAGGGGCGTCTTTCCCATAGGTGCAACGTGTGCGGTATACACGGGCGCCGCGGTCCTAGGGGCACCGAGCGCCGCTCGCACTTGGCGCGCGCCCGCGCAGGCCGGCCGCCACGGCCCACGCTTTATTGACCAACGTAAAAAGAACTCCAGTTTGCAAACATTTTTGGGTAATTTTTTTTTAAAGAAGGCAGGTCTCTGTAGCCCTGACGTCACTGCGACCCATGAGGATCTATTGTGACTCCTTCGCACTAGAGTATCATCCCCAACCCAATACTGCTCATAAATTGAACGATATGGTTGGGGTTGGTGCCACGAATTTCCTCTGTGGACGAGTATTCGTGGCGACCAAGGTGCCTGTTCCTGCTCTGTAGTAGAGCAAGGCAGTCGAGGAGAAGGTGAATAGGTGTCTCATCCTCTTCTTCACAGAATCTGCAAGTCCTAAACAGAATGGGTATTTGTAGCATAATTTTTGTGTAATATCCGAAGCTCTTCTTATATTTGTAGAATTACAGCAAAGCAAGGCGCGCTATTAGCGGCTCGGCTTTTGCAATATAAATATTATAATCTTTATTTTTCAACGTGAAATGAACCTTAAATGTTAAAGCACAGTGTTCTTATTTAGAAAACAAACTGTGCCATGCTGGCTCTTCGGATGTAGAGAAGTTAGAGCTCTTCAATGAAATCGAATAATGAAATCGAATTAATACCGATGTTGTGATGATGTGATGTTTAATAAGTATATAACATGAAATTTAAAGTAAAATTGAAGTACTTAAGCGATATAAAATTTATGTTTTGGGGTTAAGCTTGTTAGGGTCAGTCAAGACATCATGGTCAAAACCGAAAAAAACTTCAATCTACAAACAAATAACAATAGAGTTTGTTATCTATTTATATTGGAGAAATTTGACAGTACCTATACTAACTTGATGTGCTGTTATAGTTCGTCTGGTGGAACGAAGGAAGCCACCGCTTAGAGTCCTCACCCTCAAACGGCCGGACAAACTGTACTTTTACTTTGTACCCATTTCATTTTGACCGCGCGCGCGCTTCTTAGGGGGCGCTAGGGTAATGTTTGCACACGGGCGCCACATGGGCTAGAGACGGCCCTGCGGCTCCCCTATTACCCTATTCGCTCTTAAAAGGCCAGCAGCTCTTCTGATGCTGCGAGTGTCCATGGGCGACGGAAGTTTCTTTCCATCAGGTGACCCGTTTGCTCGTTTGCCCCCTTATTTCATTAAAAAAATATACAAAATTTTAATTGTTCTCAATAGTTTATAATTTATATTATAAACTATTAAAAACTAATTATTATAATTTAGTGCTGGTGTCTGTACACGGGTGGCGGGGCTTTTGTCATAAAAAACCCACTCGTGTTAATAACAAGTTAATTAAAACTAGCGACCCGCCCCGGCGTCGCACGGGTAGGTATAAAATATATAGCCACTAAAAAACTGATTAAAATCGATAGCCTATGATCCTTCACGTGGGCTACTTCTTATCTGTGCCAAATAACATAAAAATTGCCGCAGTAGTTCGCGAGATAAGCCCTTTCAAATTATTTCCTCCGTTTTTTCCGCATTCTTCTATTAGTCTTAGCGTGATAAAATATAGTCTATATATAGACTTCCTCAATAAATGGACTATCTAACATTGAAAGAATTTTTCAAATCGGACCAGTAGTTCCTGAGATTAGCGCGTTCAAGTTAGCCCTTTCAAATAATTTTCCACATTTTCATCTATTTCTTCGCTCCTATTAGTCTTAGCGTGATAAAATATAGCATATAGCCTTCCTCGATAAATGGGCTATCTAACACTGAGAAAATCATCAAAATCCGTTGCGTAGTTTTAAAGATTAAAGGGAACAAAGGGACATGAGGGAAAAAAAGCGACTTTGTTTTATAATAAGTACTAGCTGTCCCGGCAAATGTTGTTTTGCCTGTTTACCCAGTTTTCCTGCTTTTCTCTTGAGGTTTTTCTGATTTTTTTTTGTTTTATAAACCTCACGGAGCCCGAGACCTTTCCAACGAATGCAAAATCGTGGAAATCGGTTCGTGCGTTCTGGAGTTATAGCGTCAGGAAGGAAACCCCGACTTATTTTTATAATATATTAGCTGTGATATTAGATAGATACATATATGTATTGAAAGAAGTTACATATTAAAACACTATATTGAACAATAAAACTAAAACGTAAATTAATAAACAAATAAAATGAAATAAAAGAAATGCGAAAACAAGTTATCGCGTGGAGCTCGGAAAATTATCTCCTTCTCTATTCTATTATTAAATTTCGAAATTCAGAACAGAAGAAAAAAAAACACATTCCTACCTATTATATCCGATAAGTATATATTTTTTTAATTTATGTTTAGGCACAGAATATATATTAGTAGTTTAGGTTAAACATTTTAAGAAACATTTCAGTCTAAACTCTAAACTGCCAAAAATTAAAAAAAAAAATAGCTCGAATAAATGTATAATTTCACTAAAATATTTCACACACCATAATAACGGAAAATAAACAAAAAAAAACTTGAGAGGTGTCAAAGGACACCCGGGCTTAGATAGGTATTATTTCTTATGTAAGTAATAAAAACCTGTATAGGGGAACTGAAGGCAAAATTGTATATTTAAGGCAAAACTCGTCTTACATCAACAAATATAGCTTTACTATTACATTTTTTATAGAATATCTTTATTATTAATCACTCTACAATTCCTATTAATCACACAGGCCATTTTGCCTGCGTGTGAAGGTAAAATGGACCACGGTAAAGGGCAAAATGGTCCCAATGCATATGTCATTTGGGGAATACCTTTTACAAATAAATGTTGTGTACAACTAAACTACAATGTGCCTAGAGGAGACAAATCATGCACTGCACCCGTCTTTTTTGTTTTTAGGTTGTCATGAATAAATGTCACATTTTGAAGTTAACCGTTTTACCCCTTTCATTCTTTACATACTATATTAAAGTTAAAATCATGCAGAACACTGTGTCATATCATTAAATAGAAAATATTAATTACAACAAAAGTGCGGACTGGTCAAAAATTGTGTTTTTTACATCAAAATGTGAAAAAAATATTTAACCGCAATAAAAATCCGCTGCTCCGTATGACAGTTTCGCCGGCAATGACCGAGAACGGGAAGGGCCCGAGTAATTAGTATCGTTACCTAACAAATAGATGGCCCTAGTAGGTTTCAAGTAATTTGACCGTTCCGTTTTGCCTGCATGGTCCGTTTTGCATGCAGTTCCCCTACACTCAAAAATAGACGTCGCTTCACCGCACTGTTCAATGCCAGAGAGGGGGAGAGAAACAAGCACTACCGCACGGCTTACAACTATTTAGCATTTTTGCTATAGTTGTTAAAGTAACTAGTATAACATGTAAACTGGACCTTCGTTCCATCCGGGTGTCCTCAAGTTTTTTATGATGATAATCTTATTCATTGCACCTTGAATAAATTATTGTACAAATATTTCCGGTTTCCCACACCGGTTTCATTGAGACCATCCCACAGGAGTAATTTTATAGCGCTCAAATGTGTGCACAGTACACAAGAGTAGGTATACTCTCTATTCCTTTTACTCTCCTAGCCCAGTGGGCCGAAAGAACGACGCGACTGGCGAAAGATCAGGCGCAGGGCCGACTTTTTACATGCCATCCGACGCATGGATCATTACTTGTCAGACGATTAGGTGATCAGCCTGCATTGTCCTAACCAATCTTGGAAATAAAATATTGTTTCCAACGCGAGAATCAAACCCACGACCACGCTAAACCACTGGACCACGGAGATCACGATACGTTCTTGTAAATACTTACCGACGTTTTTTGTATAAATTAAATTGAAAAAGTTATTTCATCATCATCATCATCATATCAGCCTATATTCGTCCAAAAGTTATTTATTAGCAATAAAATATTATATTATGGCAAAATATATTATTTGATTTATTAATTTTGCGCACATTAACAGTTTGTATGCCCTGTTCAAAGAAACGCATAATTTTTTTAAGTGTTCGGGAGCACCACCCTGGAACTGAGTTGTCCCATGGGCATGCCGATGACATGCCGATCGCGCGATCCGCTGCATTATTGCATGACGAAAAATTAAACCACTTGTAAATCAATGTACAGCACGTAGTTTGCATGTCATTCGCGTCATTCACTACAATAAACGATCATGCGTGAATTACAGCACGTAACTCATGTCGTGCTGAAAATTTAAAGAAGTTGTAATTCAATGTACAGCACGTGGTACAGCACGTAGTTTGCATGTAATTCGCATCATTCACTGAAATACACGATAATTCGTGCATCACAGCACGTAATGCATGTAATGCAGAATTACCGTTTAGCGAGCGCATAACACAAGCTAAAAATCTTTGTAAAAGTTGAAGAACGCTACGCGAGCTACGTAGGTGCTACAAAGTCCGTAGACTGCTACGAACACCGCTACGAAAGTGCTACGAATCTTAAAACTTCACTCGTATTTAAAATTTAACTTTACTTTTCATTGTACCATCGAGGAAGTTGATTCCTATGCAATTGACAGACCAACGTTATTTGGTCGAATATGTCAATTCAATGTTAATTGTGATCTGTCAGCTGGGTTTGACGTAACGCAACCAAACTACTTAGGTCCCCGATTTGCATAGGAATCAACTTCTCTGATAGTACAGTCTACTTGCCTGTTACTTTGTTCGTATTAACACTGTCAGTATCCCACGTTAACGGTGTATTTTTTTCGGTACAAAATGCTCAAGCGTTATTCGAAACTTTTGATTTCTGTTTTAAAAACCTGTTCATGAACCACGTATAGCAGATGAACGTACTTATAATACTACTAATACTAATACACTTCCATACTTATAATAATAGCTAATAGGTAAACTAATAAAATGGATCTACAAAGAGAAAATAGCTATACAACTGCAAAATATTCTAATAAATAATAAATTAAACTTTTAAAGAAAAGATTATAACACCTAACCCTAGTCTGCTACAAAGGACAAACATTTGAAACAAAATGCAAAGAGATAATAATTAAAATCCTTGAGCTTTAGGAAAATGCATTATACGCATGAAAAAGAAATTCCCTCCGGAATAGCATTTTAAACATAAACATTAGGGTGGAGCGAAAAATGTTTTTTTTGATATTCGTTTCGGCATACCTATAAAAAGTTGCTGTTACTGTTCACAAATATGCGTACAGAATTTTATTTAGATCATAATAAATTTAGAGATGCCCCCAACGTCATGAACTTTAGAGAAATTCGAAAAACTTTGTCAAAAACCACCAACTTCTAATATTGCCAAATTAACGCTGAATTATATTATGTGTATTCCGTTATGTTCATAACTGTTTAAGCTTGAATATTGCTCAGATAGATGGGGAGATTGAAGCAGGAGAGGTGATTTCATTGCACTTTTCAATCGTTGTCTGAACGCCATAAAGTGCGCGCTATTATTGTAATTCTGCTTGTGAGAAACAGTGATTGTAAGCACTTCCCACAAGAAAATAAACTCCTGTAAGTAATATTTTTAAATTTCTGTTCACTCATACTATAATAATACTATTTTCAATATAATTTATACCTAGTATTTCTCTTTATTACAGTCATAATATGTCGTCAAAACACGAAAAGAGACATGTTATTCCATTTTTGGTTTATCGGAGAAGTTACCAGTTTCTCAACTACCGACTCATATTTCTGTTATAAAAATTACATAATTATTAATTATTATAAATCAAAGCTGGACAAAACAACAAAAGAGCCGACAGTTCATGATGTATCCCAAAGACTGGCTACGGAAATTTTACATATCTGGCGAAAAGCGTCGCTTCCCAAAAAAGAAGTATTAGGTATTTACTTGATTAAAGAACTGCAAGAAAAATGATAATAGGACGTTTAGATATAAATGATACTAAAAAATATGAAGAAAATAAAAATACAAGACAAAGAATGACTTCGTAACAAAGAGATAATGGATCCTAACCAGACGTCTTGTTCTCGTTCTTTGCATGATGACTTAACAACCGAAAAAACGAGTTCCAGCGATTGTAGCTTCTTCTTGTAGCTTCTACAAGCTAATCAATCGCCAAAATAAATAGCTGCTCAGCCACCCAAGAAAAAGAGATTCAATTTTCCATCATTAGCTCTCGTATGCGAACGTACCTGAGTCTCTGACAGAGCAGCTGCTATTATAGCTTTATCTGCTTCTTTATCTGTGTTAAAAGATGTTGATTGTTCGTATTATTATATCAAAGGATTCTAGTTCTGTCATTGATCGTTAAAAATGCGATGAGAAATAATGAAAAACAGATTAGCACACACGATGCAGATCGCAAATATAAAAGTATACGCAGAATTTATTTTGATGTAAGAAAAGGTGGCTGAGATTGTACAGTTGTTAATATAGTTTTCAAAAGAAATATTATGCGTTTTATGGAAGAAGTAATTGACAAACTATTATAGTAGTTTTTTGTTTGAAATGCCTAATTGTGAAATAATAAAAACAATTAAATACCATACAATCTCCTTTTTCTGATGATCATTCCTTGATAATATATCATAAATATTTAAATTTTCTCGATAAAAACATTGATACCACTAACCAGAGCCTGTAGTCAAGACATTTTCTTTATCGATTCTTTATAGAATCGTCGATCAAAATGTATAGAATTGACATTAGACGAGTCGAACGTCAACGCGAATATTCGCGAATTTTTAAGTCAATTCCATACATTTTGATCGGCGATTCTATAGAAAAGCGATAAAGATCAGGTCTTGGCTAAGGCATCAGGCTTTTATTTAATGTATTATAATGTAGTTTTTTTTTACAAGGAACAGCAGATATAGAAAAATACTATTTGTCAAAACTAAACCAATGTTTTCAAAAAATTCGTATTTTTCGAAATTTCAATTGGGTTGGGGCACCTCATAACATCAAGACAAGTAAACTATATTTTGTATGCAGAATTTACTCATCAAAGAGCAACTTTCTATAGCTATGGCATTAAAAACAATGAAAAAAAAATTTCTTCATACATTATCGCTCCACCCTAATAAACATGTATGGACGAGACATGTCTAGGTATTAACTGTCCCTATCTGAACTGCCCCACTTCTGAAATTATTAGAGGTAGCTTCGATTTAACATTTGTCATTAAAATCCTGCGTTACATAATCGTCACATACATCTGAATATTTGTTAAGATTATAATTATTACTTATATTATGATATTTACTACGTTTTAATTAATTTATGTGAAACAGTGACTAATTAACAACGTTATTGAAAATATGAAGTCATAAAAAATCATAGAAATTAAACTTACAAAACTTCCCGATAAGCTAAACGATATAAAGCAGGTCCTTAGCCACTTTATTTTTTTAGATATACCATGAAGAAAGATGTCTTGGAGATCTTATTTTTAGAAATATACGTCATAGCCCACCCTTAGCTTAGAAATCATTTCTAGCAAATGGCGTATTAAAAGTAGATTGCCCCACACCGGTGATGAAGCGAGGAAGCAATACAACTTATAAAACGTTTTCACATACTGGTACGTTTTCATATATTGAATGCTACATAATATTATGCCGAGATTCGAGAGAGATAGAGAAATTATCAGGCAGGAGCCGTACATTTTGCTGTCATAAGAACACATTCAAAAATATGTCATATAAAAATAATTAGTACTAATGTATGTCCTATCTTTCCCGATACTTGTATGGACATAACATAATCGGATTAAATAATTTAAACGTGAAAAGAGGTAACAGATACATTCGCATAGTACCTAGATCCTAAATATTATATTAATATGGATTATCCTATATCCTTAAAATATATTATTTTAAATTGTTGGGTACTAAGGCTTAAAGCCATAAATTATGTTATAATTGTGTCCATTAAACATATTACGATTTACGGTCGACATATTTTTTCAGACATTTGATTACCAGATTACCCTCAATATTATATGCAAATAATAATTATTCATACCACTTGGACCAAGTTGGTTTATTTTTACTCTGTACGGTAATGAAGAATATACTACATAATATTATTATTATTATACATATTGCCTACATTGTAGGCAAATATTAATAAGCTATTATTTCATCTATTCGTAAGTAGGACATGCAACACGAGCTAACTTCATGAACCTGACGATGTATAGATCTCTCTCTAGAGACGATTCTAATAATATGCCTCAGAAAGATAAGTAAACTTTTTATTATCATCATTATTATTCACTGTCTGAACACTTTATTAGTAGTTAATGGAATCAGGCGTTACTTTGCGGCAATCCATAGCTTAAAATTTAGTTTGTTATTCTTTTTAGCAATATTCCGCGAAATAAACTTCCACCTTTAAGTAAATGAGTGAGTGATGCGTACAGCACCTACCTCCTCCCACTCTGTCTATGCGTACACTTGCATGCAAGAACCTGCAAACACTACCACCACACAAGCATTAATGTTGGCAAATCCGTGCAAGGCCCCTCACTACCATGCAGATTGAAAAGAGGGTTCTTGCATGCGAGTGTACGCATAGGCAGTGTGGGAGGAGGGAGGTGCCGTACGCATGCCTATGCGTACACTCACTCATTTACTTAAAGGTGGAAGTTTATTTCGCGGAATATTGCTAAAAATAATAACAAACTAAATTGAACTTTACTAGTAAAAATGATATGCGTGATACTACTGTAAGTATTTGCACTAGCACATTGCAATCATAAGTTTTACAGTTTATGTCTAGTCAGTGATATAGAGCGCGGCTCTTGACTCGGAGGTCGTGGGTTCGATTCCCACGTTGGAAGCATGTTATCTCCAAGTTTGGTTAGGACAGTGCAGGCTGATCACCTGATTGTCTGACAAGTAAGATGATCCATGCGTCGGATGGCATGTAAAAAGTCGGTCCTGCGCCTGATCTCTCGCCGGTCGTGTCGGTCTTCCGTCCCACTGGGTTATGAGAGTAAAGGAATAGAGAGTGCTCTTGTGTACTGCGCACACACTTGGGCACTATAAAATTACTCCTGCGTAGCTGGCCTGGTTTCAATGAAACCGGCCACCGTCACCGAAACCAGTGTGGGAGCTATTATTATTATTAACTTTTTAAACTCAGATGAAAATTATAATGCAAAGTAGATCTTCTATCTCTATTTGATATTCATCAAGTGTCCTTGTGGAACAGTTGCGAAGCCGATATAAGTTTAATATCCCCCGTGTTGAAGTAATGATCACAAATTATATATTTGCATTAAAACTCCTTTACAACTTCTTGATAACGGTGAATGGGGCCTTGACATAAATAAGATTTGTGATCTGTCCTAATTTTAATTTCTACTTTTTTTTTTATAAAATTGGGGGCACACGAGCAATGGAAAGCAACTACGGTCGAACATGGACACTCGCAACATCAGAAGAGCAAGTGCGTCGCCGGCCTTTTTTTCACTTCTTTACGATAATAATAATTATCCTAAAGAAATGCCGTGAGGGATTGGGTGATCACTGATCCCATCAAGGATATGTATGAATCGCTGCGTCTGAAGAGATGGTAAGTAGACGCTGCCCTGCCCACTAAAACTCGGCGTACTGCGAGAGCACCTAGCCGAAGACATGAGCTGTTTTACAGACCTCCCAGGATTTTTCAGCGCGTGAATGACTTTTATAGGGCGTGAATGTAAATACAGATGTCATATAATTTACCTTACCATAATTCTGCCACACAAAAATATGACATCTGGATCATGGATCAGAGCACTAGCGCACTAGCGGCGGCCTCCGAGAGCTTGGTGACTACTAGGGTAGGTGCGCGTGGTCTATGGCGGTTCTATACTAATGGCCGCTTTACACGGGTGACTAAAGCCGCACGATTTCCGCCACACGGCGAAAATCAACCGTGTAAATGGCAATTCGTTTACGCCGCATGCGGCTAAAGTCGCAAGCCCCAAAGTCGTGCGGCCAATTGCCGCATGCGGCTGGTGACTAAATTCGACCGCGCAAACGCTCAGACGCAAGCGATCGCTTGCTGCCAATACTACTGTTGACTGGTGATTTGCCGGGTGACTAAAATCGACCCGTTAGTCACCCGTGTAAATAGGGTGGCGATTCGACTTGGACAGGCGATTCGACTGGTGACTTGCCGGGTGACTAAAATCGACCCGTTAGTCACCCGTGTAAATCGACCATAAGCAGTGACGGATTAGCCCTTAATCAAATTAAGCAATTGCCTAGGGCATCACGTCTGAGGCACCAGAAGAGTAAAGGTTCAAAGACCGATTCTAGTTGAGATACGGATAAGGCCCACAGGCATGGATTGCTTAGGGTATCAAGTAGTCTTAATCCGTCACTGACCATAAGGTATCTATCTCGATGGCCTCCGCCGCTGCGGGCCTAGCCGCTAGTGCGCTATATTGTTTTAAAACAGTTGTCAGCGGCATTCTAGTCGGATAACCTTTCTATTATGTCCACGAGCCAAGTGCGAGTTGGACTCGCGCACGATGGGTTGCATAATATGAACAATAAAAAGCAATAAAAAAGTTTCTAGAATTTTTTTATAGCGACAAAAAAATATTCTTTCGTCCAGTAATTAGTAACAAATAGAGATACAATACGGAAACCATACATTTCGTCAAATCTTATATATAAAAATGGATTTACAAATGTGTTAGTCGCGCTAAAACTCGAAAACTGCTGAACGGATTGGGCTGATTTTAGTCTTAAAATATTCATAGAAGTCCAGGGAAGGTTTTAAAGTGACACAAAGTTCACCGGGACAGCTAGTCTATATATATATAAAAATACATTTTCAAATATGTTAGTCGCGCTAAAACTCGATAACGGCTGAACGGATTGGGCTGATTTTAGTCTTAATACATTCGTAGAAGTCCAGGGAAGGTTTTAAAGTGACACGAAGTTCACCGGGACAGCTAGTATAGTTATATTTTGTTCGCTAGATAATATGAATAGCTGCAATACATTTATGTTTACTTAACGTTAATTTAATGAATATTTTAACATAGACTTATTTTCCGGCAAACTCTTTAATTAAAAATTAAGATAAGTTAGTCTTAATTTTTATTTTTTTCTAGTTAAGTTAATCTGAGTGCGGCCGTAAGGTCGTTTCTTTTAAATACTTTTGAAGTTTTGACGAAAAGGTCGTGTAAATATTTTTAAGGCCGCGACCCGAGTGGCCTAAGGTTCGAGGGACGTTATATAAATAATGAATTGGTCCTTAAAGCTGCGCGTGCACTGGATCGGAATCGGAGCGTACGGATTTGTTGCTTTGTATTGATTTGTATGGTACTGCGTGCACTGGATCGGCATTTCTGCACCTGAGACCGGAATTCATGCCGATGACGTCATCCGCAGCCGCGTCTATGGGTCAATTTATATATTTAGTGCAGAGTCAAAGCGCATCGAAACAAAGTATCAAAACTGAACATAGCAAATCCAACCTTAACTCCAAAGCTTTAACGCACACATTTCATATATACATTAATAACTAAATTGCCGATGCGGAATCCGAATGCAGTGGACGCACCCCATCGGCATTTCGTAAATGACGACGCTCCGTACGCTCCGATTCCGATCCAGTGGACGCGCAGCTTAACACGTACGTTTTCACACGTTTAAATGGCTTTAAACACCGAAGAACTGTACTTCTGTAATTCCTTTAGGGTGGGTTGCACCAACTTACTTTAAATATAACTGTAACTTTAACTTTAACTACAATGCAAAATGTCAAATCTTTGGTTAAAGTCAATAATGGACGCCATATTTGACGATAACCTTGAGCTCGAAAAGGCTTTAAATGAACTCATCATACTTTTTCTCCGACGAGCCGAACTCCGACATTTGCGTAATACTCCATATTATTGTTTAACCCTTAATTCGACGGATTTTTTTTTCGCGATTTTTAATCTTTTTGTTCATATACCTTTCCTTTAGTGTCTAAATATGTACAGAAAAATATTAAAAAAAATCCCTATTTGACAATTTTCGAGAAAATGATAGTATAGTTTATTATACATTGCCGGGTTCCTACAAAACATACTTCCAATATATACGTATAGCCCGCTATGCAACTCTGATTCAGAGAACATTACATTTAATATTTTTTTTAGAAATAAAATAAATTAAGAAGAAATAATTGGTTTCTAGGCTAAGTAAAGACTGATAATAGCTGTTTCTATAGCCTGTTATATCGATTAGCTTAAACTGTGACATTTATTGGGGATGAAACATAGGGGTAGTTTTAAGTTTCTGCAAAAAATAATTATAAGAGTCCTTTTTTTGGATCTTAAATGTCCACAGAGTCTAGTAGCTACATTTTAGACTTAACTTCAAACGTAATATTCTACAAATTGGAGTTTTTTTAAGGATTTGAAAATGAATCAAAATTTGACTACTAAGAGCATTCGCATATGAAAGCTTCTGAAGCTTCAAGTAGAAGTATTTATCAACTGGCTGATTACAAAAAGCATTTAAAAGATGCTTTTAAGGTTCTGATCTGTAAAAAATAGAATTTCAATAAAATACAGCCATATAACTTACTTATGGCTGGTTGGTAAAAGCGCAGTAATGATAAAAACTATGAAAGCTCTAACACGATGTTTCATGACCTATAATAGAGTCATATACCTAGAGAGCCTTAGTAAAAACATTGGAAAAGATAATATAATATCAAAAACCAATTTAATAGCCATCTAAGTGCCTACTAAAATGCTTTAGTCAAGGAGGTTGGTGAGAATTTTCATCTAGACAGTAAAGATCAATTAGTTAAATTTAACTTGTAAAAATACGTCAATTATCGTGTCCAGTTATACTTTTGGTATGGTAATTATACTTTTTTTTCAAAAATCATTGATATCTAAAAAGAAAAGCCTCGAACTAGCAATTTATCAATGTTTACAAAATTATGAATATCAGAAAAACTTTTTTTCAGTAAGCTACATCTTACTCAATGAGGAAAAGAAAACTTTTGTAAGAGCTAAGAGAGGGTAGACATATAAAATTCCTATAATAACCAAAATATTTCTCATAGAACAGTACACAAGTAAGCTAAGACTGAAGGGGCCGAAAAATTTTCACATAGATATTATCAAATATGAGACCAAACATCGAAATATTAAGTCTAATGGAGACCATGGACGAAGTATAAGTCCAGCTAATCCAACAGCTCCAGCTGCAGCAGTTAACAAAAGGTCCAGGATGATATAACTTACTTCACCTTTAATTCGACGAAGTGAAACCCGCGAATTTCGTAGTGTGATTTCTGAGAATGTGGCAATGTATAATCGGCTAAACGTATACATTGGGCATAATTATAGGTACAATATGAAAGCAGATTACTCCAAATTATTATTCAGTCGCATGATTCAGATAGTTAGACAATAAATAACTATTGCTAAAGTGTAACTTAGACCGTTATAAATATCTTAAATGACATTATTTAAAAACGTATCCTGCAAACGATCGACTTTGGCTTACATTTTTTTATTTTTTATATTATTTTTCTTTGAAACATTTAAAATAGTATTTTTTTATTAAATCTAGAATAGTTTTTTAATAGTATAATACAGAAACCTCATGAAAATATGGAATAATTTTCGAGCTAGAATTTTTTAAAGAAAACGTATAGCCCGCTATTTAGGGTCGAATTAAGGGTTAAGAATATTACAATCCGAAAAAAATTGGCTCATAATAGGTTAATAACTAAATAAATTATGTTATTCGTGTAGGTTATATTATTCAATGTTGGTCGTGATCTTGGTCGTGATCTGTCGTATAAGCTTGACATCATCTGAACAAATTATGTCGGTCCGACGTGTATGAAAAAATTGCTTTGATAGTCCTTAATATTATACTATATTAGCAGTAAGAGAGATGTCGAGAAACTTTCAATTTAAACCAGTTTTTATTATCTTAATAGAGTGTGCTAAAAACACATTCTCAAAAAACATTAATTTGTCTGGTGCAGTCGGGGAAAACAAATAAAATACTTTAAAAGTTATTTTGCAGTCTTAAGGTGACGCCGCGTTAAAGTAAAAAATCGTTTTAGATATGTTTCAGATCGCTTGTTTTCTATGAGAGGCCGGGCCGGTCTCTTATAGAAAACAAGAAATGGAACAGCAAGAAATGGAAAGGGCGTAAGCACAAAAATAAGGGCGTAAGCGAGAAAATGGTTTTTGTCGCGTAATTTAAAAACCATAAATTACACCGAACACAATATACACCGAACCGGTGGTAGGCAACATGTAGTTCAACGTTCTGAAAACATTTGATTCTATTCAGAAATAAAACAATTTTTATTTATTTATTTATTTATATATTTCTTATAAGCTATGGGCAAATTATAGTGTATGCTTGAACTAATCTATGTAAAAATTTTGGAAGCTTAAATCACTCTCCTCTGTTGGCAAAAATAGAATCCCTGTTTTTATAGAGGTCTTTTTGATTAATTATTCTGTGTTATAAAAGTTGACCAATCGTGTTATGCTATGGGCAATTCAAAGATAAAGACATGATGAATAATGACAAGGAACTTTAATTTCTTAGCTTTAGTCATTGTTGAGAAAAATCGATATCGCTGCAGCCAAATTATCAAGGCGTCACCTTAAACTAGTGCAGTTATAATCTAATTTCGCGAAGCAACAAACTGAGTTAGAAGTTAAAGTGAATATGGGATATACGGCCCTCCTTTGATATGCGGAAATTAACTTAAGTGATGGCTTGACGTTAGGGTAATTTCATCAGATGATTTGGATCCGTTGTAACTGACTACAGACTGTGATGTGTAGGTAAGACCTATAATATTATGTAGAAACTAGGTAGGTCGACAACAAATTATAGGCTACTTGACTCAAACTGAATTTTGTTAAACAGATGCGTATTTCTAGTAGAACTTGGCCTAGGAGGAATTAATAAAAGGTTATGATTGATAAATAAAGTCGATTTGAAATATTAATAATAGAAGTTGACGAGGCTTTAAATGCAATTGTGGAGAGCATACGGGTCGAAAATGAAAGGTTTTGCAGGCCCAAGCATGCGGGCAGGAAATCCAAACTTTCGGATGAGACACTCAAACTTATGAGGGAACGGAGGGAAAACACGGACGTCCAGAGAGGGATTCTCCAACGCAGTTGGTACCCTCCTGGGGTAACAAATTGTTTTTCAACTGCGGCATTTCTAGGGGGGTAGGGGATTGGGCCTCCGGTAAACTCACTCACTCGGCGAAACACAGCGCAAGCGCTGTTTCACGCCGGTTTTGAGTCACATATATAAGTTGTTTTCTAGGATCATTACGAATCGCCTATCCAATAAACTTGACGAATGCCAGCCACCGGAGCAGGCTGGGTTTAGCAGAGGCTTTAGCACCATAGACCATATTCACACCTTAAGGCAAGTTGTACAAAAGTCACATGAGTAATGGCAGCCATTGTGCCTTGCCTTTGTATACTATGAGAAGGCTTTTGACTCTGTTGAGACCTGGGCTGTTCTGGAAGCCCTGCAACGATGTCAAGTCGATTGGCGTTACGTCGAAGTTTTGAAAGGTCTATATAATGCCGCGTCTATGTCCGTCCGAGTACAGGGGGCCACAACAAGGCCAATCTATTTGCATCGAGGAGTGAGACAGGGGGATATTATTTCCCCGAAACTGTTCACAAATGCGTTAGAGGACGCCTTCAAGACCCTAAACTGGAAAGGACGTGGCATAGACGTTAATGGCAAGTACCTCTCACACCTTCGTTTCGCTGACGATATCGTCATATTGACAGAATCGTTGGACGACTTGCAGGAAATGTTGAACGACCTAAATGAATCTTCGCGGCGGATCGGTCTCGGGATGAACTTGGACAAGACGAAAGTCATGTTCAACGAACATGTTCTCCCGAGACCGGTTGCAGTTAACGGTATCTTTCTCGAAGTCGTACGGAATATGTCTATTTGGGGCACATACTGCGGGTAGGTAGACATAACTTCGAGAGAGAAACTGATAGGAGGATACAGTTGGGTTGGGCAGCATTCAGGAAGCTAAGCCACATTCTCACGTCACATATTCCGCAGAGCTTGAAGACGAAAGTCTTCGATCAATGCGTGCTTCCCGTTATGACCTACGGGGCGGAAACCTGACCTTTTACAGCGGGGCTAGCTCGTAAGTTTTCCGTCGCTCAGCGTGCTATAGAACGCGCTATGCTCGGAGTTTTTTTGGCGGATAAGCTTCGAAATGAAACAATTCGTCAAAGAACTAAAGTCACCGACATAGTGCAAAGAATCAGTACGCTGAAGTGGAACTGGGCTGGTCACGTAGCTCGAAGAACAGACGATCGCTGGAGTAAACTTACTCTGGAATGGAGACCAAGGCTGGGAAATCGGGGTGTAGGTCGACCTCCAACTAGGTGGGACGACGATCTCCGCTTAGTTGCAGGCCCATGTTGGATGCGAGTAGCAGGAGATCGGTCATCTTGGCGTTCATTCAGAGAGGCCTATGTCCAGCAGTGGACGACTATAGGCTGATATGATGATGATGATGATGATGTGACGAGGATGATATAGGTACTTTTGTTGATGTTTACCTGATGGAAACATTAGGGCATGTAAATTGTTGCTTTCAGGCGCTCGCAGGGGGTTCGCCTAACTCAATTACGTTGACGTCACAAGCCAATCAAACTCATTATTATGAAGAGAGTACACGAGTAAGAAAAACAAGTTGATCTCATGTTGGTATGATAGTAATAATGCCAATTTGTTTAATTCAAACCAGATCAGCTAATCTGAAATTATTTAATAGTGCCCTAGTGTGTGCAATACTAGAGCTTTCTCCTTCTTTACTCTTATTAGATTATTATCTATAACACTGGCTTATTAGCCAGTGTTATGGCGCAGTACCGACTATTTAAATGTCCATTATTATTAGTAATCCGACGCATAGATCACAATATTTCGTGGTAGCCAGTAGCTACCGCAAAATGTTAACGAATCTACAAGTTTTTTCGTAACGAAGCGATTTCAACTCGGCTAAAGGTCCTTTTGATCTGTCTATTAACAAGGAAGACGATCCATGTGATCACCTGATCAGCCCGCGTAAGCCCAACTATGGTAACATCATTTCATCATCGCGGGAAGTGACTCACGACCTCCAGGCTCCAGCGGGGCTAAAATGGTCACATTTAGCAATTCCTCTCAATCAATTCAGCAAATGAATTATCAAAACTGTCAAAGTGACAAATGTCAAATGTCAAATTAGTACTAATTACTAGATATGAATTGCAAGCAGACTTGCATTTTGCGATTTTAAAAGAATGAATGAATCATATCATGATTCATAATATGATTCTTCAAAGCGACCATTTTAGCCCCGCAGCACACATGACACAACACTCTCGGAACTTCTGAACTTCATGGTTTGCAATCGTACTCCATATTCCACAAACGTGACGTCGATATCTAATCCTTGTGATGTAACGCGATCCGAGCACGTGCTTCGACGAGTGTTAATTAAAAGTTAGTCCAGTTATAATGGCTTAAAGCTTCATAGGGCAGGACGATTGGATTTTTTTTTTACCTTGTTAACAGTCTGTTGTTTGTTAGCTTGTGTAGGTTTGTACTATAAAAATAAGCCAAGTGCGAGTCGGACTCGCGCACGAAGGGTTTTCCGTACGGGTATAAAGCGAAAGTAGGCAAAAAATTGTGTTTCTTGTATGGGTAAAATTTATCTCTTATTTTAAGTTTTCTCTGTTAACGATTATGTGTACATAAATTATTAAATAAATAAAAAAATAAAATTTTAAGTTTTAATTAAGTAAATATTTAAGGGGGCTCCCTTAAATATTTACTTAATTAAATTTTTATGATAAATTATTAAAGTACAAATATAATGAAGGACTTTCTGAAAATTTCAAGTGCCTAGGCACTATTATTATTTATTACTATTATTATATACTATTATCATTATTGATTACGAGCGAAAAACCCTAAAAATCACGTTTGTTGTATGGGAGACCCCTTAAATATGAATTTAATTACGTTTTAGTACTTTTTGTTATAGCGGCAACAGAAATACACAATGTATGAAAATTTTAGAGGTCTAGCTATACCGGTTCTCGAGATACAGCTTGGAGACAGACGGACAGACATCGAAGTCTCAGTAATAGGGTCCCGTTTTTACCCTTTGGGTACGGAACCCTAAAAAGTTGCAGGCATAGATATTATTATATTATATAATATAGTGTATTAGCGTTTAAAGACTACAGTGAATATAATGTTACGTGTTAGGGTTCGAGGATTTTGGAGAGAAAGACCTGCTGACTCTCTTGAAGACTTTATTCACTAAGTCCAGGTCACACAAGCAGTGTGTGCTTGTGTCACCAAGTGTGAGGCTTGTGGTCTCAACACTTAGCACTAAGTCCAAACACTAATCACTAGGTCCAATCACTAAGCACTATCACTATCCTAGGTCGTAGCCAAGTCAAGTTCACTCACTATTAATCACTTGTTGTCACTCCGAAATCGCCTTGATGATAGCTCGAAACGAACTGAATTGCCGCGTCGTCTACCTGCGGCTTTTTTTATGGCGAGACGAATTCCAGAAAGTTCCCGATATACGTAAACAAGTGTCGGAACTTTCTAGGAGGCTCGAGCATGTACCACAATAAACATAAACAACTAAATACGTAAACAATTTTTTTTTTTTTAATGAAATTAGGGGGCAAACGAGCAAACGTGTCACCTGATGGAAAGCAACTTCCGTCGCCCATGGACACTCGCAGCATCAGAAGAGCTGCAGGTGCGTTGCCGGCCTTCTAAGGGGTAATAGGGGAGGGTAGGGAAGGGAATAGGGGAGGGTACGGAAGGAAATAGGGGAGGGTAGGGAAAGGAAAAGGGTAGGAGATTGGGCCTCCGGTAAACTCACTTACTCGGCGAAACACAGCGGAAGCGCTGTTTCACGCCGGTTTTCTGTGAGGACGTGGTATCTCTCCGGTCGAGCCGGCCCATTCGTGCCGAAGCATGGCTCTCCCACGTCAAATAAACCGGTAAACACGTTAACAAGACACTTCTAGAAAGTTCGAGCACAGTCTATTCGAGTATGTACTAGCGCACCTAACGCCATCTAGTATTGAGTAGGGGATTTATGTTGCCTGTGTTCCCTCGGTAAGTTTTGCTGGTTTGTCGCTAGATGGCACTACGTGTCCGTATACCATGTACCGTAACAATATTATTGTGTAGATCACAGAAATAAATCAAGATTCTTGATTCATTTCTACATAAGTACTTGATACAGCGGGTGTGAAAGCTATCAGATAATTAGGAGGCTACTCATATAGGAAAGAATATCGAAACTAATCAGTCTTTTCTGTATTTTTTGTCTTTAAAAACGGACCGACGAAAATACAGCCAAAACATTTTGTCACCCGGGTCACAGAAAATATATTAGTAGTACCAACAGAAGTCTCACTAGCGAAACCCGTTTAAAGAAATAACGACTCATGTTACGATACTATTAAGTTCAAATTCCGACCGCGCAGTGCTAGGTGCCTATCGCATTAATCTGTCTATCCTCTGTCTAGAAGAAAACAAAATATTCTTTTTTAATCTTATATCTTTACACGAGCAATTCGTATGTATATATATATATATATATATATAACTTTTACAATTTAAACATAGTAACTTGTGTTTATTTCTATGTAGTTTGTGCGTTTCTTTGTATGAAATTGGTTTATTTGCTATGTTTGTATAGTTTTTATCTACTTTTTATATTTAAATACCTTATATTATACATATTTCATTGGCCTTGCTTAATTGTTCATTTTTATAAGATTTATAACGATTTTGTCACAGCGTTTAAATCAGTATCTAAACTAATAATATTATCATTCTGCAGAGTTTGTTTGTTTGTTTGAACGCGCTAATCTCAGAAACTACTGGTCCGATTTGAAAAATTCTTTCAGTGTTAGATAGCCCATTGATTTAGAAAGGCTATAGGCTATATTTTATTTCGCTAAAACTAATAGTAGCTAAGAAATAGAGGAAAATGTGGAAAAAACGTGGGAAATTATATGAAAGGGCTTATTTGAACGCGCTAATCTCAGGAACTACTGGTCCGATTTGAAAAATTCTTTCAGTGTTAGATAGCCCATTTATCGAGGAAGGCTATAGGCTATCACGCTAAGACTAATAAGAGTAAAGAAATAGAGGAAAAACGTGGAAATACCGGAGTGAAATTATTTGAAATTGCTTATCATCTTAAGAATTACTGGCGCAATTTTTATGTTATTTGGCAAACATGAAGAATAGACCACGTGAAGGCACAAAGGCTATTTTTTGCGGAAAAATGTACGGTTGCGTGAAATTCCTAAACTACGCGCGGGACATCTATATATAATAAAATCGTAGGAAAGTCAATTCTGTACATTGAATATTTTTGTACAATACTTGCGATGTGATCTACTATGCTAACGCGGACGAAGTCGCGGGCAACGGCTAGTCATGAATAAAATTTCTCTATGATCAGTAAACAGTAGATACGCGACGAAAAATCTTGCGCGTGCGTCACCGCTCGCTTGTGAGTCCCTACGGATTGGCCACCCGCGGGTGGTACTTACAGTTCGATACCTATTCTCGCGAGTGGGACAGGCCTGCCCGGGTGTACTCGTAATAAACAGCATAGTAGCTTTTATGGGTTAAAAAAATAAGTTTTAGGATAGTGTACACTTCGCAGGAGAAACATTTTGGTAGAACTTTAAAGTTGTTAAGAGCGAAGAAATACTTTGATAACATAAGTTACCCCTTTAAGTTTCTTGATATTAGAGCGACACGTGTCGGCGGCACGCGTCGGCGGCATGCGTCGGCGGCAGTCGACGGCAGATGACGGCACGTGTCGGCGGCACATGTCAGCGGCAGTCGGTAGCAGTTGACGGCAGCCGTCGACAGTTTATCACGCTTGCAGTTGTGACGTACCACGTAAATGTAAGCGTCTACAGGTTGGTATCGTACGCAACGGACGTCTCGCATCTACGTCCACTGTATCGGCAGCGTACGGATTACCGAGTACCCAGTATATTCAAATAATTAGTCGAAACAAAGTTCCTAAGTCAAAATTTATGCTTTGACTGCCGTTGACTGCCGCCGACACGTGCCGTCGACACGTACCGTTCGTCTGTAAGAAGCTTTAGGGTGGGTTGCACCATACTTACTTTAACTATAACTGTAACTTTAACTATAACTTTTTAACTTTAACTACAATGCAAAAATGTCAAATCTTTGGTTAAAGCAAGGTTAAAGTCAAAATGGACGCTATATTTAACCATAACCATAGAGCTCGACAAGACTTTAATGCACGTGGCGAAAAAAGTAACTAACGCTGTCATCATACAAAAACGCAATTTTTAACAGTTCTCCTTTACCAGCAGCGCCTCCGCCCACGTTCATTTAAAGTCTTGTCGGACCAGCAACGTCTTCTGTCAAATTCTGTGGTCAAAGTTATGGTTAAAGTTAAATTAGCTTTAATTATAATCATAACTTTGACCATAACTTTAACTTTAACCATGGCTCTGGTGCAACCCACCCTTAAAATTTAATTAAGCCTTAACTATAACCATAACTTTAACTTTAACCACGCCTCTGGTGCAACCCAGCCTTAGTACAATATTAGAATAATAAAAATAATCTTTTTAAACTATTGCATAGCTTGTATCGCGGGCTTTGAGCGCGGCGACCGAATCAAGATATTCCGTAACGAAATAAAACTAACACTCCGACCAGGCACAGCGTTCGGTCTGTCAGTGCGGCGTTGCCGTGCATCGTCTAAGTTAAGAGGCCCATTCACGATAGGACTGCACGGCAGTCCTGCCGTGAATGGGCCTTTTTAGGCATGTTAACTTTATGGATGATAGACGCAGGTGCGGTCGGGCTGTAATAAAAAGTAATTGTCAAGGGCCCCGAAGACGATCAAACGGTTTGTCTCGTCTCGGTTCATGTTGTCAGTTGTCACACTTATCAGTTTAGTTGTCTGTGGTGGTGGTTGTCAGTTCACAGTTGTCAGTTGTCACTTGTCAATATTTCAAAACCGCTAAAAAACAAAAAAAAGATAGAAGTTTTCTCAATTCTCATTTCACTATTTTGTTGAAATAATTTGAAATAATTGTTTAAAATAGGTAGTTTACTAAGAAAATGTGTGAAGACGTGCACGATACACAAAACACGCAAACGCAGACTCAAAACTCTCAAGCAGAATGGAGTCAGTCCAACACTCCAGCGTTTATCCCAAATATTTGGGGGAGACTCTACTTCAGTACAGGGTCAAGAGGAAAACAATGCTGGCTCAGCGGCTCTAGTAAACCAGAATATTATGGTATGTCTTACTCAGTTTAATAGAAAAAACAATTTCAACTTTCATTTACTTACTACCCTCGCACGATTATTATTATTTCACGCACTTCACGTGCTGCCGTGCCGCTTGCGTGCTGCAGTAAAATAAAAATATTATCCAAAATTCCAGCAGTGACCTGTAGTTTTGTTATCTTTTGGATTCAATTTTACACTGGTTTTTATTGAACTTCTTCGTGGAAAAACATTTTTATTAGGTCTTCATTTTTTCATCAAAATACTTTGTCTATTTCAGACTTGATTGCCCAAGAGTTTACATTGGGCAGAGCTCTTTCAAGCACTATAGTTATAAAGAAAGACATTGTTCATATAGACATGTTGAAGATAATAAGCAAAAATCATTTTGTAATCAGAAGGGACCTATCGTAAGTTTGCCTACATTGTGGTTTAAATTTTGTAATGGTTAGAAAGAGGTCAATCATATGAGAAAGAAAAAACTAAGGGAAAATGAAAATTGAAAAAACATTTGTTTTACAGTGAAGCTTTGAGTCCTGCTATCTTGACTGATCTGTCCTACAATGGGACCTTCATCAATGGTATAAAAATAGGCAAAGGGAATAGTCGTGTGCTGGATGATAATGATGTTATTGCTATGACTCCGACATTTAAGAGTAAGTTTTTTATTGTGCGGTTGTATATAGTGGAGTAAAACATTTTTTTCCAATCTGTAGGTGTTTCAAAACTTTTTTCTTTTTAGTTTCATGTTTATACATATATTTTCTTTACTTTATTTTTACAGTGTTTGTGTATAAAGATTTGTTGAAAAATGAACAGGACCAAGTACCAAAAGAGATAGCCCAAAAATATTACATCTCAAAGACTTTAGGCCAAGGTGCTTGTGGTATTGTCAAATTGGCCTTTAACAAAGTAGGTTTTAGTTTTCTGTTTTTTTTTTTTCTTATGCATTTCTTATTTACTTATTTTATTTATGTCTTTTATTGATTTGATCGTGGGAATCACAGACACAATAAATATTCAATTGTTATGCGGCCGCCGGGAACCGCTTGGGGCTTGATGGGTTAATTACAAAATAAAACACATCTTTAAATCATGATTGGCTACTGAAGGTATTATTATGGTTTTAATGACTTTTTTATTTCAGACAACATGTACCAAGTATGCAATAAAAATTATTAAGAAGTGTAGACTGACTAATGGAAATTTCCATCAATTAAATAATCCTGAGAAAATTCAAAACGAAATTAGAATATTGAAAACCCTTAATCATGTAAGTACATAAATATTTTAAACTTTTACTTTAGAATTTAACACTGTAAGAAATGGTAAATTATATTGATAGATAAGTAACAAAACAATCATGATGATTGATATCATTATACTAAAACAATCTGATATATTTATTAACCTTTCACACCTATTCAGTCTGACACTGTGCTAACTCTCAAGGAACTTTGAAGAAACACTGGTGCCAGATAATAGAAATATAAACTTTTTTAAGTATTCATATTTTATATTTAAGTTTTTAATTTTAAATATTATGTAACACATATATTTTAATAGACATCCAGGAACACATAAAACCTTTTTCCTCATGGAACTTGGAACCAACCTCTCAACCATCCTCAACATTTCCAATTTGCAGAGCGTTTTCAATGCTTTATGTGCCCTATTTTTTTTTTTTACAGCCATGTATAATCTCAACTGAGGAGGCGTACGATTTCCCTGACACAGTGTACATCGTGCTAGAGCTGATGCAGGGAGGAGAGCTTTTTGACCGCATCTTCAAACATGGCCCCATGCCAGAGAACCTTGCGAGGTTCATGTTCCGACAGATTGTGTTGGCAGTCAAGTACTTGCATGCTAATGGCATTACGCATAGGGACTTGAAGGTATAATTGAGCTCAGTCATAGCCTAAAATTTTTCAGCACTATACTGTTTTCATTAGTTTATAAAGTATGATAGCAATACAAGTGAAAATTTGCACACATGGGCGTACCCAGGTTCTGGGCCAGGGGGGGGGGCAAATTACCCAGGTTCTGGGCCAGCGGGGGGGGGGGGGGGGGGGGCAAATTACGCATATTCTGGGCCAGGGGGGGCAAATCAGATTTTTATAAGCTGGGTGCTTATAATTGAATTGCAAACAAATGACAAAAATTCGTTTTATTATTTTAAATTTTTATATATGAAAGTACTAGATAATATACTTAGTAGCAGCTGCCCCCCCTGACTTTTACTTTACTGACTTTTAGTATTCTTTGTCCATTCTAAAAACTGTAGGCAATATATTATTTCGTTTTTATTGATACTATTTCTTTTTATACTATTTTACAGCTTGAAAATGTGCTATGTGAAAGTAAAGATGAAGAAACGAGAGTAAAGATTACTGACTTTGGTCTGAGCAAGTTTGTGGGTGAGCATAGCTTTATGAAGACTATGTGTGGCACACCCACCTATGCTGCACCTGAAGTGTTAAGGTCGAACGGCAGCAGCAGCTACGGACCAGAGGTGGATGTGTGGAGCCTGGGAGTTATGTTCTTTATCTGGTAAGAAATTACTTGAAAAAATATACAACTAATGCGTAACTCACTTACTAAAAGATTAAATATTTTTTTTGTATGCTCATTGCTCACGTCATAATTTTAAATGTTCTGTCTTTGTTTTCAAGCAACTTAATAATAATCAATGTGCCGCACATTATTTTTAATATTTGAAACGAGGCTCATTCCTCTGTTGTGTTATGATGCGGGAATGTAATTAACGCCCCAATATAATTTAAAATAGTGACAACGCTAATATTATCATTATAAAGTTAGTAAATAAAACATTAGTGCCTGCTGTCATGTGGACTAGCACTTACAAGGCAACGGAGCATTATGACAACGCTGTCAATCTTGGAGAAAGAAGAGTCAATAAAATTCGTCATAGATTCTAATTAATATGTGGCCTAAAATCCTACAATGATTCTTTTTTCGCTAAAAAAGTTTCTATTCCAGCCTCGTAGGTTACATGCCATTCTCAAGCGACTACGGGACACCCACAGTGGAACAGATTCTCAAAGGCCAGTACCGATACTCGGCGTCCCACTGGCGGACAGTGAGCTTGCAGGCCAAGCTGCTTATGAAGGGGATGTTAACAGTCGATGTACGAAAGCGGATAACGCTGCAGCAGATACTTGATCATCCTTGGATGCAGGTATGCATCTCCTAACATCCTAGAAAGTTTCATCAAAGGGACACATCCACAAACTATGGCACACGATTTTCATAATTTTTAAACCCCCCTCCCCCTTTGTCACAGGTGGTCACACTTGTGAGAGCCTGGGGGTCCTATTGTGACGTCACACATTTGCAATGTTACATCTAAAAATTAAGACCACCTCAATATTTTAAATTTCGTTTTTCAATTTATTAAATTTAAAATGTGACGTCACAAAACTTAGGACCCCTCGCCCTCCTCGTCACACCCTCCCCCCACTTTATGGGTGGTCACTTATAATATGCACTCTTTTTCAGACAAAAACATTATAGTTGAGTTCTTGTGATTACACCTTAATAATATCAAATATTTTGTTTCAGGATGATGATGTTATATTGAAAGTGGATGTGTTGCTGTGTTGCAATGTAAATGACATTGAGCTTGATAAAGAAAACCGTGACGAAGAAAATAATAATATGGCTACAAACGACAAGGTTGTGAAGTTGGCACAGTGCAATAATAAAAGAGCATTAAGCAATAGTTTCAGTTCCTGTGAACCAATGCCCAAGAAATTACGAGTTCAATGCACCGATGATTGCAATGACACGGGCTCCACAACTAGTTACAGTGATTAAATGAGCCAGACATATGGTCTATGGATGTATGAGACTGGCAAAATAGCTTTTGATATGCTTATAGTATACTTGAGTTGTATGTGCCATACTAGAATTGGGGCCCTCGCTCACTTCTTTAAGAAATGCTGTACTATTATATAGGCACTTCATATTGTGAATAACGGCATCTAAGCTTATAATAATCCAAGCTGGTAACTAAGCTTAAACTCTGCCTATTGGTAAAATATGAGCCGCAAGTCAGCAATAACCAGGAGGTAAGTTTTAAAATGTGTTGAATGTCATTATATAAAGTGAGCGAGGGCCCTAAGAGTTATTGACAAGTTATGTTTTGTTTGTAAATTGACATTTGACTGATATTTTGTATATTTAATAAGACATTACAAATATTGTATTTTGATGGCTTTTAAACTAGGTGCTTCTTCAGTAGGACTTTCGATGTTATCTCCATAATGCGAGTTGCATAAACGGTATTGCTTATTTGTAAACATTAAACTTTGACCCAGACTGCCTTATATGAGCCTTAGAATTTGTTAAGTAACTTTTATAACCCTAGCATACGGGAGGGTTACATTGCATCATAATCACTGTCTTAAAAAATAAAAACATGACAAATTAAGTTTAGGTACACTGGTACACACATTTCCTATATTATGCCATAAGCCAGGGGTTCCCAATCTTTTTCAGCCTGCGGCGCACTTACAAGTCAATATTTTGTCACGGCGCCCTTCTCTATCTAGCTATTACAAAAATATACATAAATAAACACCTTTAATGATTATAGTTAGGTTAAGCAAGTAAATAATAATAAACATACATTTCATCATCTGCCTGCATTTGTGGTTATGGTTAATGATGGAGGATCGACTCACGACGCCCCTCTTGCCTTTCCACGGCGCACCAGGGCGCCGCGGCGCACAGTTTGGGAACCCCTGTCATAAGCCATTGGACTGGTTTTCAAGTCAAGACTTAGAAATAATATTCACCCTTTTTTTCTAAAGGAAGAAAAGTATTACGGAGCACAGTATTCTGCTTGCAGGGCACAGACCGATGTCTGTGCCCTGCAAGCAGAATACTGTGCTCCGATGATGATCAAGATAGATGCATGTCACTCCATTTGTATGAAAACGAGCGTGCCACTTTTTTATAGCTACTGTGACGTACCGATGATAATAAAAGTGCCCATTACCTAGGCCAACGTTTCTATTTGAATTTCTACAGTTCAATACGGCACTTTTAGGCATTTAAGCATTTTTAAAATTATGATTGACGTCCGATTCCGGTAGCAGACTAAAGAACAGACTTTCGAAGACGAGCATTGCTCGTCGTTTGGGAGCACGATATGGCACGCGAAGTACATACACATGCGGTATCTATTATGGTCTATGTCTTTGTTGCAGGGCTATTATTTTTAAAGCCTCAAAGTTACTAAGATTTGGGACTTAATAATTTTATGAATATTACCATTGATGTTGATTTTAATGTTGTATTATAAATTAATAATATACAGTAGAGTAGCTCAGCGATTTCTTAAGACGTAGGTTACACGATCAGTTTTTCATCATTAATCTGATCCATCAGTCTGGGTGTCAACCCACAGATTGATGGACTGATCATTTTTTAATATGTACTTTTTATAACCATCAGTATTCCATCAATCAGATTGATGAAAAACTGATTGTGTAACCTATGTCTAACATTAATGCCACTGAACACAAAAACTCCCAATTCACATCACTTTACTATTTAAAGTTATCTGAAATTACATTTATGTATCTACACTCTATTGTATATAATTAATGTTGGTCTACCTCTGTTTTATGATTGAATTTTAGAATTCTAATTTCTTTGTTAGTAAGTATTAAAATTGTGATATTTTAATGATAATGTTAAATAATAATTTAATTAATATTTAATACCTTTAGTGCTTTTTGACAAAGCACTTAAAAGGTAAGGACGTATTTTATTAAATGTTACATTTCATTAATACCTGTAATTGTTTCCTATTACATTGTGTCATTCATAAAATACTCAGGTTTATGTCATTAGAAGTTGAAATAATGATAGTATTTTTATTCTTACATATATCCTTAAATTTTTTGTTCTGTTGTGTCATATTTTACTTTTTATTCACATTATTTACATTTCAAATATCTAATTTTAAAACGAGCAAGTATTATGAGGGAAATTGTACGGTTTTAGTATCTTAATTTTGTAAATGGTTGGATGAGAAACATTTTCAGATACGTATTGTATTTTATGAATGACTTACTTTTTAAATGTTAAAATGTTGTTATATTGAGATGTGTCAAAATGTTTGTTGGCATACTATGGTATGCCAACAAACATTTTAATTGTGTGTGGATTTGTATGAACTACTAGGGAAAACCTTATGAGGTTTTCCCTAGTAGTTCATACAAATCTAAAAAATTACTGGATTTAAGAATACAGAAGTACAATTTTTTTTTACTTCAAACTTATGGACTATGCTTTTTCCTGACCCACCGTTTGTGCCATATCATGGTTTTTAACAGCTGATTGTGAAATAAAACCGCATATTAAAAAATAAATTATGTATTTTCATTCACGATTCGATCTATACAATTATATTTACAACAAACGCTTCATTAGGAATCTTTAAAACAATTCAGTCTTTGACATTCTATACAGTTTAACTTCTAGTAACTATAATTGACTTTCTTTAAGAGGTATGAAATTAATAATTTGCCGTCAGCGTTAATACTTACTAAAGAAAATTCACTACGTGCCTTGCCTCTATTATACAGATTTTGAATAATGAGATTATTACCTTTAAAAGGGTCATTTTGGTATATTGTAGTTTAGATATAAATTAAGGCAGCAAGATTTTTTTTTTAATTTCAGCAGTGGCAAAATATTAACGTTGACGGTAAATTGATGGATGAAATAAATAAATCAACAATGTTAAACTGTATATATAAAGATGGATAATTATATAATTAAAACATAAATTAAGTAACTTTCCATTCAAAGCTTTATCATAAATGGTATGTGCACACTTGCTACTTTTAAAGGTAGGCGCAGCCTTTGAATACGTGCACAATAATATGTCGGGCCGCATATTCCCATACACTTTTTATGACCTCATAAAAACATGGCATATGGGCTATATTTATAAACTTTCTGTACTTAATCTTTGAAGTTAAAAGTCGCAAGTAAGCACACGATCTATGTCAAACAATATGAGGTATTCAACAAAATCTATTGCAATTTAAATGTTTCTAAAATAAATTAACAAATAATTTAATCATATCTGTTAGGCACATCTCTTCTTATTCCGACTTTGACAAAGTTCTATTTACTCACATTGATTAAAAATATTTTGATCAATCGATTGTAATTTTAATTATTCAGTCACCAATTATTACAATATTCACTATGTCTGATGACCAGTTTAGTTTTTAGTTTTATAAAATCAACCACAACTAAAACAGTTTCTGCCCAAAAGACGTTTTAGAATCAGCTGACAGTCAATGCCCTCATCTGTGTAAACGTCTTTACAATATGAATTTACCGTTCACCGGCAAGCGACTCGACCGCGGTCAACAAGAATTCAAATCAAATTCCAGTTTATCATTTATGACAAACTAATAGCTTTTATTTTCTACCGACATTGGTCCAGCGACCCATGCCGCCACTGCTTTCAGTGGCGTAGAGCAAAATGAAACCTATAGCCTATGTCATAAAGTGGCATTTTATTTTTGTCGATCGCGGTCGCTTGCAGCCTTTATGGGAACGGTACCTTAGTATCAACATTTCTGTAATTTATTCTACAAAACTTTATATTCAATTATATAATACTTTTCATATTACAGTTTCAAATGCTAATACATATAATAAGAATACTAGTATTGTAATTTAGATAAGATTCCAATAACATTCAGCCAAACGAGTAAGTATGCAGTTTATCCTTAGGATAAAATCATTTGTACGATAGTATACTTTTAAATGCGATTTCTTAATTCTCAAGCATAGAGTTCAATTTACCAAGTCTTTACATTTTATAATACCGGATAATGCAGTGGCGTAGCTAAATCACAAGGTATTACTTATTCACTAAATTTTTATATAAATAAATAAATAAATAAAATTTATTTTCAGACAAAGAAGCCCATATTATAAATAATTTTTGACAATAAAATAATTATGAACTAAACAAATAACCATAGCATTGCCCACTGAACAAACTAAACTTTGATAATTTAACTGGTTTCGGGTCCGCTTTCTATTATTATCAATTCCAAATCTTAGTACGCCACTGCAATGGCATCTTTTACCTATTTCAAATTCATCTCGTAACAACTTGCATTTTTTCCATATTCGTACAGGTACAAAATTCAGATATATTTTGAACAAGATTAGTATTACGTATTATACTTTACAGCAAAGCGTTTGTAAACAGCCAAAACTTATTTGTTTACCAAACAAGCCAAAGCTTAATACGGCATAGTTATTTTAAGTAAAATTGAAGTAAGGACTGGCCTCTAATTATTTAAGACTGGAGTAGTGACCCAACTATGATAGGCATTAGGCACTAATCCCCAGAATAATTAAACACAAAGAATACGCTATACAATGTTCACGAATCATGTTGATAGACAAGGGGAAACATTGTATAACTTATTGTGTAACATTTTTCATTATTAAGGGATTAGTGTACGCCTCAGAATGTTCTTGTAATTTCATACCTACAGGCACCCCGAGATGCCCTGTACCCTTGGCAAGTATATCCGCCACATGTATTCACATAAACCATAACCCACTCGACGCAATTCAGTCTTCTACAATTAATTTAGTTCACACAACCCTATAATATTCTACTATTTGGTCTATTCCGCCGCTGAACTGGACTCCGCCGTACTGTGTGATGGCTCCGCGTTTTGTGCTTGGGCTTCTAGAAAAAATAAAATTATCTATTGGAAATTTTTTAAAATGGAATGTTTTTTATGAATTGCGATGAAAAAAGTTTTAGACTTTGGTTTATTACAAATTTGATTTGAATATTATTTGGCCTGTTTCTTAAATTATACATAAGTATTGATTATTATCATTTATCACACATCTACAATGGATTCCCTGGAACTTATAACCCTGATTTAAGGAGTGAGCACACTGAGACGGGCCGTGCCGGGGCGTGGTATGGAAGCGGAAATCCGCTGCGCCCCGACACAGTGTGCGATACGCGCATCCGCTTCCGTACAAATTGTATGTTGATTTTCACAATTGATTTTTGTGATGAGCCCCGGCACGCTGAGCCCTGGCACGGCCCGTCTCATTGTGCTCACTCCTTTAGTGTGCTATATGATTTTCATTAAATTACAAAATAATTTAGTACAGTACCCATTACCCAAGCAATCATAGCTTGCAAATGATACCCACGGGATATGTTTGGTGTTTGGATGCAAGTTACAATTATTTTTATAAAAATATTATGTACTTAGTTACTGCAAAGTCAATCACAAAACGGAAGATTATCAGACATAATTATTCTTTAGCTCAAAAATGTAAGCTAAAACTGGCATTTGTATACTAGAGAATAATCTGTCCTAATAAATGTATGTCGTTACAATACAAGGAATCGTGATTGTGTTTTCATTAAGCGACTATGCAATACTTCTACAAAAAGTGAAAATGTATGTTAGTAAGCGGCAAGCGTGCGCAGGGTGTGACACTCACCGCTTGTTAAATAATTTTTGCAGCGACTGAAACAATGAAATATCAACTCTCTAAAAGCGTTTTTTACATTATGCAGTACGATATCGTAACGATAAATTGCATCGGTATGAAAAAGAGATATTTTTAATGTAAAACATGTGCGACATATTCCCGTTAAAATGTTCTGGATCAATATTAGAACAAACGCACTTATGACAAAGGCGTGCGTTGCAGTTTTTTATCGGATATTTGAATCGCATAATGTGAAAATGCTATTGAATAAAGTGATACAACAAACGCCGTTTGCACACCAACGTGGCCAACCGCTACAAAACGACGAAAAAGCGAAATGCAACACATTAGTCATTACACAACGCATTGCTTTTTAACGAGTGAGATAGAAGATCTGTCACTATTTACTTAAGCGTAGGTGTGCATACAACTTTATAGTCCGTCAAGAAAGTGAAGAAATTAAAAAGTGGCAATATATTGAATATTGTGTCACTGTTCACTTTACTGATTAGAATCTAGAGTCTAGAGTACACAGGCCACCTAACACTCGGGCATCCTGAAAAAGACCTAACACCATATTTTGTATCTTTCACGACTAATTTGCCGATAAAAGTTGAGAATATAGAAATCAGTGGTGTAGCTATATCAATAATTATACGATGCCCCCGGGCCACAGACCAGCTTTAGCAAAAATTAATAAAATCTTTTCCTTTTTTTATTTTACGAAACATGTCAAAAGTAAAAGGCTACCTTTTCTAAGGGCCAAACAATTTACGACACGAGGCTCTGCCAATGCTTCTGATAGAAATCGTATATGAGTGAAAGACACAAGCATTAACCTGCGTTTCCACCAGAGATGTGTTGCGAGGAATGTGTTTTTGAGAACCAATAAAATCGCTTCATCGACGGGACATCGCTCAGCGCATCGATTCTATTGGATCTTAAAAACACATTCCTCGCAACACATCTCTGGTGGAAACCATAAAGTTAATATACCTAGCGGAATAGAGAAGCGAAGGCCTGAGCAAGAGAGATGTCACTATCAGTAACACTGCGTGGTAAAAAGAGACGTGTGACAGCAGCACTCTTTTTTTGACGTCCAGTCGGCACGTGCCGCAAGTTGACAATTTAATCTCATAGAATTCATGTTCAATCATGCTTGTGTAAGTGTATACGTACCTACACATATTTTTCCCACAGATGAAAACCAATTTTGGTTTCGTTTGCCAGCTCGAGATTGTTGCTCTATTCCGCTAGGTAAGTATATTAACTTTATGGTGGAAACGCAGCCTTAGACTTCTTTCCTATATGTATTGTGTTTGTTGACCCGTGTTTATTTATAATTACAACTCATGATAATAATCAAATAAAAAAAAACAAGCGCAGCATAAGCTACATCTACTAAAGGTCGACTACCAACCTGCGATAGCTCTTTCGACCTTCAACTTGTCTTTAACAATGTATATCGCTGTGAGGAAGAAGAACAGCCCTCCGAGTATTTCCACGAAGCATGTCACGAACAAAGCGTACTGTAGTGATCTGAACTCTACCAGTTTGCTCGGCGCTTCGAAGGGAGAGAACTTTCTTTTGAGGTTTTCTGATATCTGAAAAAAAGTATAGAAAAAAATTAGGGCTAATATTAATAAGATAGATTGTATAAAATGTAACGTTGTACACATAAACAATATTATTATAATTGTATAAAATGTAACGGTGTGCACATAAACAATATTATTATAATTATTATTGGAGTTTCCTACGACAAAAAGGATCGGGACCATTTGCATCACACAAAAAGTTGTTGAGATGATAATTATTATGATATCTGCGGCATGTCTGATATATACCTAATTCTAATAGTTTAGAACATGTTATGCATACTATCAAATTTTTTTTTTATCTCAGTACAAAAGTAACCACAGTAATGCTTAAATAGAAGTTTGGGATAAAATACTTACAACACCAACTAAATAGGGACTACCAGCATCCCCCAGCATGTGTGATATCAGGATTTGGAAAGCCTCAGCCGTTGACCTCTTAGGTGGTACAACCACATACTGAAAATTATACAAATTATTGTAGAATTTCATCAAAATTTCATTAGTAATGTTGAAAAAAAAACGTAACGTAACGGCTTTATAATAAAGTAAAAATGTAGATTTAAAATTTGAAGTAAACTATTTAAGTCTTTTATAAATTATCTTTGAATAAGTTTGTTTTATAAATTTAATATACAAGGTATAAATAAAATTAATACTCACAGCGCCATCTATTGACATCTCGCGAAACTACGTTGTAAGCTTGTGACTCATCTAAGTAAACATTGCGAAAGTTCGCGCAGCCGTCAATAGATGTCGCTATTTTGCGCGAAATTGAAATCAGTCCACTTTGCAATACTTTGAATTTTTTTTTATACAACGGAAATATTCCAATGAGATTCCAACGCAACCTACACAGTAGTAAACACCTTTTAATGTGAATGACTGATTTCAATGACATGCATCATACATATTTTACGCTAATGCTCATGCTAGCTTCAATCTTATATTGTAAGTGCTCGTATCCAGTAGTGCAAGTTTACATGCAATAATTATCCAAAATAATTTAAAAAGTTTTCAGATAATTTTATGAGGCGAGGAATTCTAACTTGTCAACAAAATATTACGTTGCAATCAGTATGCAATAGTAATAAGAAGTTATTGCAGTAGGACTACTTTAATAACCTTATAATTATTACTAGGTATTGAAATTCTAATTATCATCATTACTAGAATAAATTAAGTTACATATTATTAAAATAGTCATGACATGCAAACAATGAAATGTGTATTTAATGTACACATTTCAACTTCTTCACTTTAATTATTATAAGCTACATATTACAGAGCAGGTTTGAAATCTACTTTATTGGTAAAATAAAAACTGAATATTAATAACTGACATAGCTCTACGAATAATAAAAATATTATTCGTAGCTGTAGCTTTTAATGATTACTAAGGGCCTGTTTACACCTACCCGAGTACTGTCTCTACTCGGGTAGGTGTAAACCTATCCGAGTAGAGACAGAGTCCTCGGCCGAGCACGTCCATATAAAACTACCTGCTACTAGGTAGGTATAATCAAGGCATTAAGGAGTTAATAGATTAAGAGCCAGTTTCGCCACTTACTGATAAGTACCGGATAGGCTATCCACAACCTATTTGGCAAATATCATAGCACTAAATCTGTCAAATATTCGTCAGATAGCCTATTTGGCATTATAAGTAAGTGGTGAAACAGGCGCTAAAAATTATAATAGATCAAGAACTCCCCACCTCATAAACCCGTGCTTACCAGCGATATATCTGCGACGATAGCCCAGTTGAGATTCAACGCCAACTCGCCAATGAACATCAGCACGAATGGCGCATAGAAGTAGCTCTCGCAGAGAAACATCGCCGCGCACATCGCGGGGGCGGATATCAGCAGGCCAGAGGCGCATATCACGGGGTGGGCGCGAGGGTACCTCTTCACTAGAGCCGCCCCCAGCCACGCGCCCAGCGGGACACCCAGCAGACCGGACACCATCGTGATAGCACCGAACACGAGCGACACCCTTCACGACATTGCATTTTGAGGGACATCGAAGGCCCGCATATTTTCAACACAATCTGTCTGGCACGTGCGTGCATGATGGCATGGCATGCAAACGAGATTGTATCGAAAATACGTTGATTCCCTAAATCGGGAAATTCGAAATTCAAAAGCTGAACCCAGAATATTTTGTGGCGTTAATATTCGACATTCAAATATCGAACCCAGCGTTCAATCGAATCAAGGAATCATAATAATAGAAGTCCATGCATAGTTTTAAACGCTTTTAAGATAATAATAATTCCTTGAATCGAATTTAAAGTTTTAGGATATAATATTTAGGACCAACCATGGCCACAAATAGATGAATTTGGGTTTAAATATTCTTGACAATCTTTAGAATGTTATCCATCTATTCGTAGCCACGGTAAAATGATTATTATTATAGGCAGTGGGAGCCGATGATGCATGCTCCATATTAGTAATGAATGATGAGCTTAGCGCGCAGTATCTCATTGGAACATTTCGCTACCATAGACAAATATTTTTTCAAGTTGTCAGCCTTGAGCCCATAGACTAATTCCATTTCGCGCGCGCTCACCAGCACGATATCGGCGACGATCGACCAAGTGAGGTTTAAGGTCAACATGCCGAGGAAAACCATGAGGTAGACCAGCGGCTGTGGGACGCTAGGGCTGGCGGCGAGTAAGGCCGTGTACACGAGCGGCGCAGAGGCGATGAGGGCGAGCGCGCAGACGAGCGGGTCGGCGTCGGGCAGGCGCGGGCGCAGGCGCTGAGCGATTAGCGAGCCGAGCGGCACCCCCATCGCGCCCGCCGCCATGCCCACCAGACCGAACTTGTACGACACGCTGATAGGATTTGTATTTATTTCAAAGCCACGAAAATAAAATAAAAACTGCATGTTGCGTAAGATACTTTTGATTTCAAAATATTCTTTGATTAATTTTTCTATCAAAATCTATAATATCAGTGGAGTATCCACCTAATTAAGCTAAATAAATGATGTGAATTTCATTTTGTTATTGTCAAATAGTAGGTCGTAACTACCATCAGAGGGATTGAGCTATAAAACTGACGGGGGGGAGAAGATGACAAAGGGGGGTAAAATGTCAATAATAACGTCATTCCAAGATGGCGCCTCGCTAACTCACCTGCCGATGGTAATGTCGACGCCGGGCTGTCTGGACAGGCCGAGGAATATGAACTGCGGCCCCCACCACGCGAGCGCTCCGGTTACAAACGCGACGCACGTGAACGCGAGAGTTGACAGCATGAATGATGGGCTGAAAATTAAAAAACATAATTAAAATAGAACATAATATTTGTATGTTGCCAGTTTTAATAAAAAAAAAAACAAAGAGAATAATATTTGAAAATAGAATGTGATATTTCTAAACGCGGCGGCGGAAATGAAAAAGTTAGAAAAAATATTTTTAAATTGCCATAACTGATAACAAAAGAACATAACGAATTTCATTTCTCAGCCAGTAACAACGAAAACATTTTTCTGTTAAAGTACGTTGTATCAATCTCATTTTAGTTTGTAATAATGTGATAGTATGACTTACACTGCATTCATAAGGTTAAATATTATGTGGGCAGTGGGTAGAGCTTTCTAACGTCTTATAATTTTAATCTATTGATCTCAGACTCTTGGGTCATAAACCTGGGCCCGTACCACGAAACGGTTTTGAGACGCAAACAATCGTACGAGAATATTGCGTCTTACTCTAACAAACGTGACATGACGTTGTTAGAGCAGAACGTGGCATTCTCGTCCGATTGTTTGAGTTTCAAAACCGTTTCGTGGTACGGACCCAGGCGCGGTCCCAAAATTTCAGGCTGCGACCGCGCCTGTCATAAACTCATAAGTCACAATCATCCAATATTAAGATACGACGTAATATCTTGTGATTATGATGTATCAGTTCTGGCGTTCTCGTTAGCAAATTGCACAAGTCACAACCAATACCAATACCAAGCGTCCATAGATATAATATTACTTACGAAGGAATATCATCAAAATATTGCAAAAACTACACTTACCGTAACCAAAATTGGTAATATAAAATAAAATACATAATATAACAATTAACAACTCAAAAGATAAGAATTAAACTCACTTCTTAACAAGATATTTCAGATCCTCTTTATACGTGGTGGTTTTCATATGGCTTTCCTCAGCTGCCCCTCGCTCGGGGTCCTTCATGACCCACAGCATGAGCATGACAGCTACCGCTCCTAGTATTGGAGTCACACGTAACCCCCAACGCCAGTTGCCCGCCACCGCTGTGGCCACTGAACCGACTATGTAGCCGAGACCACTGAAAAAAAAAACGTTAATATAGGCTCAGAAGTGAGCATAATCTTAAATTTGCTACATTCCTTATGTAGACAGATAGGTAGAGAAGAGGTACTGGGGCCTGGGAGAAGAAAAGTAATATAAAAGTCGTACTGAGGATTTTTGGTGGTCCATAACATATAGATTCCTGTCAAGTAAATGCCCTGAATAACAGTAAGACAATACCTCTTATCCTCATCCGATCAAATTACTTGTAAGGCAAAACATAAAGATAGCAAATTCTTGAGGAAGAATCGAGAAAAATCTCGACATGATCTGTATTCATCATCTTACGTAACCATAAATGAGATGTTTCTCAGTCATTAATTATGGCGCCAATTAACTTAACATCTCGCTGACTAATGTAGAATTAGCATCAATTAAGCAGCAGCCGGTGACTTCCATCAATCAATATGAGCGATATTTGGAATTGCTCACGTGAAAATGGAAATAGTGTCTAATTTACGTACTAATTTGTAATTAGCGAGCATGCGATGAACGTTTTGTGATGTGTTTACGAGTTACAATGATAAATGGGTGAAGATTTGTAATTGTCTAAATGAGATTGAGAAATGGAGCAAAAAATGACGAGTGAAATCCGAATTTTTAGCAATTAATTGGATGTTGTTAAAGATTCTCTCATATTGGTTATGATTTGGGATGCCTCTTCAAATTAACCTATGACTTACGAGGCAAAAATTTGTTTTATAAGATCGAGTTCTACTTTTTCTTTGCAATCTACATGATGCACCCAGCACCAGATTATGTCACCGTTTTGTAGTTGACAAAAACTTCATAAGCCTATTTACTTCATCATCCAGACTTACAGTCTATGAGTATTCATCATAATATAAGTCGAATGATGCCATAACTACCATGTATTAAAAACAGCTAAAGTTCCTTATAGAAATGATGGAAGCTAACCATCGCGAGCAAAATCTCTTGTATAAAAAACAAGATAAAAGAGCATTTATCCTAGCATTATGCCGCATGCAGAAATTAAGTTAAAATGAATGGGAAGAAAAGAAAAAATAATGGGAAAGATGGAAAAAAATATGAGATTTGATAAGAAGTAGTGAGAATAAACGTAAAAACTCACCTGCCAACTGGTATGGCGAAGTAGAAGAACGCCAGCATCTTGGAGCGGACGTTGCCGACGAAGAGGTCGCTGATGATGGTGGGCGCGATGGTGGAGTACGACGCCTCGCCGATACCCACCAGACCGCGGAACAACAGGAATGACTTGTACTCCTGAAGAGATACGTTACATTTAGAATTAGCTGAGAAGAGAGCTCGTAGCAGCAAGCAAGATTTTGGTTAGGTAACTATGACGAGGAGGTTAAGCTTAAAGACTAAAAAGTCTGTTGGAACCAAATAATTAATAAGTAAGATAGGAACGCTACGATTTGCTTAGCTGGTTGATGCTAGTAGTAAATAAAATAATAAATAAATATCATCAGTCATGTGCTACGGTAGATAAATCTCTTAGCTTGCTAAATGTAAATTCACAAGCTACTTACAGGCATAAACGACCCAACCAGCGTCATCAAACTCCATAACGCGACGCCAAACGACATGATACACCGCCGGGAGTATCGGTCGCCGAGGTAGCCGAATATCGGCGCGAACACCATGTACGCCACCACGAATACCGTCTGTATGAAACCGGCTTTGTCATCCTCTATGCTAAATGCGGTCTTTACGTTGTCTAGGACACCTGGAAAGAAAGAGAAGAACTTTAAAATTTCTGGTACATTCAGCATTTTTTCATAAACACTGCCTCCAAAGAGATGTGTAAGGACCAAAACATTTAGGGTAAAAAATCTCACGAGCCTTGCCAATTTCCAAAACACAATACTTTGAAAAGAAAGTGTGAGAATATTATGCACGTATCCTTACGACGTGTGTCGCATTTCTTGGCCAAGTTTGCAAGCATGACCAAACCATACACTTCTCTAAGTTAATTACTTATGGTTATGACTCAAAATTGTTATAAAATGCGATAGAAACGTCTATTGGCATTTTTGCCAAGAAGTGGCACTCATGTTGTGATTCAGGAAAATAATAAATAATGGTACGTGGTGCCAATAGGATCTTAAACTGTGATTTTGCCGTGACTCATTCTATTTTGACCTTGAACTGCGCTGCAGTCGACGATCAATAGCCAGTCCAGCAAAAATCTTACATTACGTAAACGGCTTCCTTTGTAGAATTTTATTGCAGAGCTTCCTTCCACTAGCAACACTTTAAATACCGTATACAAATTCTTACAACGCGACAATGGATTTTTGAAACGCTTTATCCGATATTAATAAACTGATAAGCCTTCAATGTTAGGACCAGTAGTTTTCCAGCTACAAATAGCATGAATGACAAGTAAAAGTCGAATGATAATGAAGATTTATTAGTGCAGCTGACAGAGTAACGTGACCCCTACCTGATATAGTTGATAGTTGATACCTCTAATTATATATATTAACTAGCTCTTGCCCGCGACTTCGTCCGCGTCAGCAAAATGTGATGTGAACAAAGATACTTAATAAAAAAGAGAAAAAAATCCCCTTTTTTTTTTTTTAAGTAAAATATATCCTCCTCCTTTTCGGAAGTTGGTTAAAAAGTAGCCTAAGTTATTCTTTACTACATCAGCTATGTGCCTAAAAAGTCCCGTCAAAATCGCTCCAGCCATTTCAGAGATTAGCCGGAACAAACAGACAGACAGACAGACAGACAGACAGACAGACATACAGACAGACATATAGACAAAAATTGTAAAAAATGTTGTTTTGGTGTCTGTACCCTATATACATTCATATGCATTTAGTAAAAAACAGTTCTTTCAATATTACAAACAGACATTCCAATTTTATTTATATGTATGTATGTTATATGTACATATAGATGTATAGATAATGGCCTGATAATTTTATGTAAAGATCACTTATTTCTAAAGGAAAAGGAACAGAAAGCCTGGTGAGAATGTCTTGGTGAGGAATGATGTCATATTTAGCAACAAAACGCATAGCTTCATACCGAATTACCGTATCATACTTTAGTTTTGGCACTTATTTACGCGAGTCTTTCTCACATAAATAAGTGCCATAACTGCAATTTCAGCCCGATTTTCGTAATGTAAGGTCATAATGCTTAAATATCATCATCGGCAATAATTTTCTCGTAAAAGCATGTCAGTGAAAGGAGAATTTTTACGACCGTTTCATAACGAAGTGTAACCGACCTTGAGAAGGTGAGTGACCGTCTGCCATTTGTGAAAATCAACAGGTTCCGGGACACTCAAGTCAATCACGAATCACGATCTTTACGAGATGAAAACTATTAATGTTTTAATAGCACCCATTCTTTTTTGTATTTAATTGCAAAAGGATATTTTTTGTAAGTATATTTAGTAAATGCTTATATAACCAGAAACCAAACTAACAAAGCCAGCGCTGTTAGCCTAGATTTAGAAACCGAAAGAAGTAAAGGAAGAGAAGCCAAAGCGCAAAGTATAAAAAGAACGAGAAGTTTTAAAAGTCTGCCAAATTGTCTGGCCATGAAACTACAAGTACTTATTTGTTTAGTCTAAACCTTATCTATCGATTAAAACAAAGTGGCTCAATGCCCACGCTTCGATAATGTTATCTCGTTTTGCAAATTCTAATCGAATATACTGTGAGCGATATCTTTAAACATAGAACATACGTACCTCCTCCAGCTTTAAGAATATATTGTATTATAAAAATTCATTACGATATAAACATAATATATTGTAAAAGTTTTCAAGAGCAGATTTTAAAGTCCCCATGTCTGAACGGATAATATTTTAAACTTATAACAAGAAACATAATCAACTTTTTAGCACAAATATCTGCAAAAAGAAGAATGCTGGTACCTTATTCATCATATCTGACACTTGAGATATGGGCGATAGAAGGTTCTACCAAAACCGGTCCCAAGGGTAAATATCCACAGGAGTGGTCCGAGGTTCGCAAACTTGCCGAACAAACACAGACGCCCGATAAGGGAAACGAAGGGATAAAATGGATAACACGACTGCTTATGAACCGAAGAAAAATAGGTCGTGCTAAAATTGCTAAAACTGAATTTAAATAATGTTGTAATGTGGTAGCAATGTTTGACCTTTAAAAATGAATAAATGGTTGGTATAATAAAAATCTAAATCTAATTTCCCGGGAAGATTTATATTAAAGTAGTGATTGATACACGTTTTATTATCTTAAGTACAGTTTTGAACTAATGTAAAGGAACAATGTAGTCACTATTCAATTATTCACCCAACATAAATAGTGTATCTAATTATAGTGATTTTATTCATTACGAATGTTACGAAGCAAAACGCTGACGCATTCTGACTTCACGGCCAGGATGTGCTAAGTTCAAGACTAAAACTAAACACGATTCATTATGATACTATCATTTTTTTTTTTTTAAGTATAAAACTTTATTTTTCACTAGATGAACCCGGTGAACATCGTATCACCTTCCTCTTAATATAAACGTTCCGGACTTCCACGAATATTTTAAGACTAAAATTAGCTAAATCTGTTCAGCCGATCTCGAGATTTAGTGAGACTAACAAAATGCTAAATCTGTAAGATATTTAAGTTTAATAACTAAGATATTATTTATAAACAACGCATCCATTTCTATTAAAAGCATCACCATTTCGGAACGGAAACCCGGATACGCTCCATTCATTTCTACGAGTTATTTTTACTCTCCAATTAATCTCACTTTTGATTACGTTTTTAAAACTCCTATCGTAGCATTCTTGGCATAACCAGACGTACTTATGGGACCACCCAGGTTTGTTTTTAACAAAAATTAACTGACTTTAGGATAATGTTAAAATATTCTCAAATCATGTATAAATATCAATCAATAATTAAGCATTTTTAATGTAAGTACATAGTTTTATTTCAATGAAATTAAATCTTCGGGCGCAACAGTCCAAAGGATCATCCAAAGATACCGTCAGTTCACATTTAGCACCTCTGACATTCTATTCATTTTTAGCCTCGCGTCTCGCTTCTTTTATTATTTGGTCGTGTCCATAAATCATTTCATTGTACACATAAACCCCACCTCCAACCCCAACTAAACAATATTCTTTATCGCTTTTGTAACGACCGAGTATAAAATCAACACGTTTCGTACGTAAAAAGGACGTGATGAATAAAATATTGATCGTTAATGGAATAGAGAATAGATACTTTATGAGTAATATTTATATAACAATGGATCCAAACAAATTGGAGTTAAAATCAGTTGAATCATAGCCGAACAGAAACAAGAGGTAGATAATGTTTTAGACGGTAATAGCGATAATGGACATGAAAGAGAACCGAAGTGTGTAGTGGTAACTGACAACTGATAAGCACTAAAGTGCATCGAACATTGTCTTTGAAACAAGACAGATAGATTACACGGTTTTCCGTTACCGGACCCGACAATCGCGGAGGTTAAAAACGGAACAAAAGAAATAGACTAAGAATAATGAGACAAACACAATAATATTATAAGTCTAGATATATCTAGTATAGTACTCAAAATCCATACTTTCTTTAAAAAATATTGAATAGGAATAAACGTTCATTGTTTATATAATTAATGGTTAACGTACGCCATTCAATGGAAAGCCCTCAGTGGAAACTACTCTCATTTCTGAAGTTCACACCGACAAACGTGAAATTTTATTTCCCAACCGTTCCCAATCGGTAAATGCTATTAATTGACATTTTACGATTGAAACTTTCGACTACACTTAGCGAAATTTAATAAAAAAAATTACGAGCGATTCAACAACTTTCTGTACCAGTAGCACACATATTGTAATAATTTTAATGTTTTAAACATTGTTCTAGAATTCATTTCTAGCCAGGCAACCTACTTAGCGTTTGAATAAAGAACGGTGAAAGATGGTATGCATAGAATATGAATATTGCGGTAATGCAGTATTATGTACACATCGCTGAATCTTGCGAAACTGCGGTTGATATAATAGGTATCATAATTTCAATAATTTGGTCCTAGAGAACTAAGTTACCGTAAATCACACTGGCGCTTTCGTTACCCAACTATTTCTGCGGTTTCTGTTTATATTAGAACTTAGAAGTTAGCTGGACTAGAAAATATGATAGCTAGGACCTTCCTAGATTCATGGGAAAGCTGCCAAAACTTGATAATTGTGTGCCGCGAATATTTAAATTTAAAGATTCAGCAATGTTTGTACATTGCTGTCTTTTAATTCCTTAAATTTTTAAATTTCCTTTAACATCATCTTTCTTTGAATCTACACATAGCACCTTTTTATCAAACTGCGGATGAAAAGCGGAGACTGCTTTTCCAGTTAGAACCTCAACAGGAAATGTGAAGATTTCTTTAGAATTTAAAGAAATATGTAAATGGTTGTCACTACTGAATACGTTAAATACTTTGGACGCACATAAAATGTTAATTCCAACTAGACTGACGTAATTTTCGACAGTATATACTTACCTACTTAAAATATTAACTTCAGGTCAAATAAAAATAATAAATCCATACTAATATTATAAATGCGAAAGTATCTCTGTCTGTCTGTCTGTCTGTCTGTCTCGCTTTCACGCCAAAACTACTGAACCGATTGCAATGAAATTTTGTACACAGTTATTCTAGAGTCTGAGAAAGGACATAGGCTACATTTTGATGTGGGAAAATATCTTATTTCCATGAAAATATCGATGAAAATTAATTCGCTCATCCCGGGGGTCCTGGGTTCGAGTCCCGCAGGCGGAACAAAAAGTTTTCAATGTTCCTGGGTCTTGGATGTGTATTAAAATAATATTTCAAAAATCTTAAATATACTTTATGTATAATATGATAAAAAATCCAGAAATATATCGATGCAATGAACATTTTAGTTCTAATACGACTCAACAGATGGCGTTTTATTTTTACTTCATTGTAACATAAAACTAATCATACTTATTAGTTATTATGTTTTTGTTTATAGTTTTTAATACGTTAGAATATTATCACTTGGTATAATAATAATCAATCTATCTTATCTTATAGAACTCCTTCTGCATTTCTAATATACGTGACAAGTTGACAACAGAAGGCGCTCTAAAATAAAGGAGGTTCAAGTGTACCGTGTTGGCCTATATTCCATCCAGAAAATATATCAATGCAATCAACATTTTAATTCTAATATATGAAAACAGATGGCGTTTTATTTTTTACTTCATTGTAACATAAAACTATCATACTTATTAGTTACTAGCTGTTGCCCGCGACTTCGTCCGCGTGGACTTTAGTTTATAGCGCGCGGTGTCAACAAAAATTGGTGTCAAATTAAAAACTTTTTAAAACCCTGGTAAGTGGTACCCCTCTTAGGGCCGCGCTACACCGGAATGGCAGCGCTGAAAGTGCTCGCCTCGCCGCTGCCATTCCGGTGAAGCGCGGCCCTTAATTAATCAAAATACCCAAAAACAGCTGTGCAGTGTGCACATAATTTATACTAATATTATAAATGCGAAAGTATCTCGGCCTGTCTGTCTGTTTGTCAGTCTCGCTTTCACGCCAAACGCCAAAACTACCAAACCGATTGTAATGAAATTTTGTATACAGATAGTCTAAAGCCTGAGAAAGGACATAGGCTACTTTTTTACTGGAAAAAAGGTTGTCAGGGGGTGAAAATGCGTAAATTTGTTCAAATCAAGTTAGTTCCAAAAATTCATAATAAATGGCGCCGTGCGTCTTCTATATCGCGCTGACGCTTGCTCAAAAGTCTTTCTATAAGAGGTGGTATCATCTTTGATCTTACATTTAAGCTTTATTATATACTACACCATTTAATTTTTTCGATTGTTATATCTATTCTACTGTATTAAAAAACTCAGTACTTTATCTGTGCAGTGACGTAACCTTAAAGCCTATCAATGATAAATAGTTTATGGGTAAAGTTGTGTAATTGGGGGGCTAAATAAGTTTTAAAATTTGGCATAAAATATAAAGTTTAATATAAAAAAATGAAATACTTATTGTGTGCACACTGCACAGCTGTATTGATCTAAGGGGTACCAGGGTTTTTTTATAAAAGCTTTTGACACCAATTTTGTTGACATCGCGCTTTATAAACTGAAGTCTACGCGGACGAAGTCGCGGGCAACAGCTAGTGGTTTAATAAATTGACTTCTTACATATGGATAAGTATTGATTTTTAACCTTAACATAACCTTACTTTCATTTCTTGACATGTATCTTTTTTTCTTAATTGGCAATGCGTGAAAAATTAATTCAACGATGATGGTTGTGAAAGGTAAAAACTATTCGTCGAGTTGCATTCACTCGCAACAAAATGGCCATAGAAAGCTGTTACAATAGCTGTGTTACTAGTATGTTACTCTGCGATGCGATGTGATAAAGTATTTCTCCTTTTACGTTAGCTTGAACTTATGTCTGATACAGTTTAAATAGTAATAATAATATAATAATAATAATAATATAATAAGAATATCTATGGACGCTTCACACCACGTCAGTCTAGCTCCGTGGTAAGTAGGTACCTGAAGGACTTGTGTTACGGGTACCAGACAACGGAAATATATTTAATACTTTTATACTATACATATATTTAAGATTTTTATTATATGATACACATATATATATATATATATGTGTATAATACACATCCATGACCCAGGAACTTTGAATATTTTTTGTTCCGTCGGCGGGATTCGAACCCGCGACCCCCGGCTTGAGCTACCAACAGCCCACCAACTGAGCCACAGAGGTCGTCTGAGAGTGTTCCTAAATTATTCGCCAAAAGCTCGTATTATATAAAATCATCTAAAGAGCTGGCGAACAAAACCGGACAAGTCCACCAGAGTGCGAAAGTATATTTTTTTTTCGAACTGTCTTCTCTTGACCCATCTGCGTCAATCCCTGTTAATATTTTCAATCAAAACCGGTTAAAAGCTTTAAAATGTTCATTTTCAAACAAAACGGGATAAATTCAGTCGTAGTTGTAGTAGTTGTTACTAGTTTTTTAGCCACTGTGTAATTTTTTTTCTCGTGGACTAATCCGGTTCTGTTCACCAGCTCGTCATCTTATGTAGGAATCATCAAAACTAGGAAGTCCAGAAACTACTACATGTCAATCGATCATAATAATAATATTAGATTACTTAAGACACTATACATACAGGTGCTGGGGCCTGGGCTACGCAAAGGGACATGTCACATGAATAAGTACTTTACAAGTTACAACTAACAACCTTCTTAATTAATGTAGAGATGCATTTCTGTCCTAATTATCAGGTTGATGGATGTAATTTTTTGAATTTCTGTAATCTGCTTTAGGCTGCCTTCACATTACGTCGCAAGCAGTGCGGCCGCAGCGCTGCTGCCGCTGCTTGCGACGTAATGTGAAGGCAGCCTAAAGCAGATTACAGAAATTCAAAAAATTACATCCATCAACCTGATAATTAGGACAGAAATGCATCTCTACATTAATTAAGCAAGGTCAGATTTCACGATAATGTTCATTGATAACATCTATTCAGGTCACCAAGAACCTTATTTGGCTAATGTTTATTATGATGGCACAATCTACTACTTAGTCACAAGTCACAGCTATCGATGACCTTAACCGCTCACGTAAAATCGCGTGGCGGGAAACGTCAGAGCTACGTCACGCGAAATCGTGTCATACGTGGCAGCACTATCGCACCACGCTCGCCCCACTGCGCCCGCATCACGCCACTTTTTGAGCCAATCGCAGCGCGGACCGCACTCGCGGCGGGAACTCCCACAGAAAATACAGTGTCGATTACATGGTGATTTACGAAAGCCAATTATGACTTGTGTTTTTAAACCATAGATTTAAATCTTTTTTTTTTCCAACGATCTAATCTATGTTTTAAACTATTTCATCATGGGACTATAACATTAATTTAAGTATACCTTAGGTACTTATATTAACTTTATGCATGGGACACAAAAATTGGTACCAAAACAAATACCTTATACTTACTATACCACTGATATCGTTCAGGAATTTGATTTCAAATTAGTCAGCGCTTCAAGTAACGCTAAAACGCTAGAATGATAAATGTGTATCAAGCAATTGTTAGCTCAGCTGTCAGCATAACATAGTTTAGAATTCAGCTAATTGCCGATTAATTTTCAAGGTCGGTTGCATAAAGCGATCACTGGACGATGACACCGGACGCCGCTTAACCTCGTTTAGAAAAGCCATTTTTGTCTAATGACAAAAAACCAATAGCTCAAGAATATTGTCTCAGATTTGAGATAATCTTAATTAATCGTTAATTTGAAGCACACTTTAACTCAAATAAAATTAAATTTTAAATAAAATATTCAGAAATGTGAAATCTTACACTCGTTGGGGCTTAAACAGTTGCTATTTTTTCATTTAAGATACCAATTAAAATGATTTTATCATAATTTATGGGATGCTATGTAGTTAAATGTTAACAAGGAAAAGCTAAATAATGAGAAATATAATCAGTGATCACCATAATATTGTTATGACTAGTAAAATTCCCCACAAACCAGACATTTGCATCTGTAAATTTTATCCTGTTTATTATCCTACAATAAGAAGGGCCATACTCAAAATAGTAACAGTCATAATGGCACTCGTATTTTTGTAAGAAATATGAGAGAACAGAAATAATAGGAAAATGTATATTTAATCGTTGACTATAAAATTGTGTATAAATTGTATTATTATTAATATACCTATTTAATTGAGAAATAAAACGCATTGAATAATTGAAGTTTCTCAACATATCCATTGTTTTAATCTAGGGTAAGGATAAACTTAAGCAATAGTCTTACAAAGTCTGGAATACTGCGTAAAGTAAATCATCTAGGTACATATCATAGTGTCCATGGCATTAACTTGCACGTCAAAGCGAAATCAAAGACTACTCGGAAGCGGCTTTATGGATCGACTTACAAGAACGGAATTTTCCAAGGAAATGCACTGACTATGGTTTTTATTAAAGCTTAAAAGTGCATTTATTTGTGCAGCATAAACCTGATAAAATTAAATACGCACTTCAAATAATTAAATGTTTTAAATGTTATCAAATTAATGAAGTATGAACAAAAAATAAAATTAACATACGACTAAAATGAAGCTAGCAAACGTTAAAGTGACTTATTTATTTGAACCCGAGACAGTCAATACCTGGAGGTTGGCCAAGGAGTGGGTTTGGCCTAGTTTTACATGATTTGTTGCCCTACTTTAATTAATGCCAAAAAATTAACAAAAGGAGTCTTACGAAATAAAAAAAAATACTACTTACCTTGTCTATGGCAATTGGCAAAGTACGCGTGTCATACATGTAACATGATACATGTCAGTGCCAAAAATGATCTCTAATTGTATGTTACATAGTATTTTTCAAATTATTGTAAAAATAATAATTAATTTTTAAATTTAAATAGAAAACATCTAGATTTCAGATATTATTATGTTCACAAATTTTGAATAGCTGGTAATAGACAAAGTTAATAGAAATAATTAGTAGCATTACTATGTCTGATATACATCTGGGAGCCTTTCTTTATACGCCCCAAATTATCAACTTTCTAATCTATTTTTACTGCTTCAATTCTAATGATATGACATTAGAATTATTGAAGCAGTAAAATAGATTTGTATGGTGCGCCAGGCAAGTGACGATGTCAAACTTTAAGAGGAGTAACTTTAAGAGGAGTCCATACAAACGCTGTCCCCTGTTTCCTCCCTGGATAATGCCGGTAGAGTTATGATTTTTTTCCTGAATATCTATGGCCACTATTAGCATGTCCCTATGTTTTCTTTTTTTTCATAATTTTATTATTAAAAAAGATAAGAACGTCCAAAAACCCAAAAAAATGGCAAGATTTTCCTCTGTGTTCAAACACCCAGAAAACAAAACTGGCTAAAATATACAAAAAAAGTAAAACATGGGAACACAGCTCAAGCCTTGCTTCAATTCTTAATGAAAAAAGTACTTAAATCGGTTAAGTTTTGGAGAAGGAATCAGCGGACAACGAATCGAAGATTTTCTGTTCTTTTATTAGCACTTTTGTCGTGTTGTCTCTATCGCGCTCTGCGGTGGGAGACTTGAGATTGGTGAGACAGCAATACATTTTCAAATACCTATTTTCAATTTCTCTCGCCCCTGGTGTATCCTCTTAAAGATAAGAGCTTTTTTGCCTAAACATATTTCAACTTCCGTTAAATGGTTTTTAAACGCTAAACTGTTTTTTTACATCAAACGACCCCAATATTATATTTTTACGAGTTTACAAGAATGCGTCTAAAGTCTAAACATCCTTTACTATATATTTTATGGATGACGATAAAATGGATCAAGTTTTTACTGCTTCGTAGTTAAGAGTTTGATTGTCACTTAAGGAAGTTTATTTTTTGAATGTAAAAAGTAAAAGCAATAATAATAGAAAACCGATGTTTGCTAGGAAAATGGAAATTCGATTTAATTTATCGATTTCACAAGTCAATAACAATTAGCAATAAATGCATTAGCCTTGCACCAAACAGAGGCATAGGCGCATACAATTGCTAAATAAAACCATTCAGACGTGTAAAAATGGCGCCAGTGAGAAATGCAAAATGAACTGAACAATTCGAAATTAGAATGCAATTACTCTCAGCCGTCAATGATTTCAAATATTTTACTGAACGTCTAATTAATCTAATTGATTTGCTTCATTTAGCACCAATTGTTTTTTTTTATGCCATTCTAGTAGTAAGAAGTCGCTAACAATGAAAAAAGATAATAAAATAAACCACAATTCGCAAGTGCCGACGACGGATTGTCAGACAACTAAATTTTAGACTAAAGAAGTAACAAAGACATAAAAATTACACTCAAATACAACAATATTAAATGAACAGTCATAAGAATGCCAGATTACGTAAATAGTTCTGTTACGTAAATGTAATTAAGTATAACAAGTAGCAGAAATGTCGCAAGATATTATCGCGTACGGTATATCAAACAATAAACATGAGGTGTGGTCTGTTATCTGTGCGGAGGATTCAGTGTTGTGAAATTTGTGAGATAATCCTAATAACAGAGAGATTAACGCAAAAGAATTTTTATGTTGGGTCTAGCCGCCACAGTAATCGCGCTAGTGCACCATGCAATCATCATCATGGTAGAGAAGATATAAAAAATAAATTATTTCAGGAGCATGCAAAAAGAAATAACACTTTTTTAATGAAATTTACTAAATATAGATGATTTAGTTAAAGACAGTACGATGGTTTTTGTGAGTTCTATAACCATGTGTTAAGAGAATGTTTAGCTGAAGACATTACTTTGTAAACTTTTATCAATAAAACAGAACATAAAAGAACTTGTTCATCATCATCACATACCTACATACTTGTAGCACATTTTTTTGGGTTAAAGAAGGCAGGTGTAGCCCTGGCCCCTGACGTCACTGCGACCCATGAGGATCTATTGTGACTCCTTCGCACTAAAGTATCATCCCCAACCCAATACTGCTCATAAATTGAACGATATTGTTACATACGCTAGAATCTAGTTTCAAAAATATATTCCTTAGTACGAACGCGGCTTTACAAATTGTAGAGATGGCAAAAAATGATAAAAATTGTAAAGCGACATAAGAATTTCGCGACCGCCTTAGTGATAAAATCTAGACCAAATTGTACGATAAGTAGCAAATGTTGCAGAGATGCGACTTGCGAGATCTGAGGCCAAACTAAATTACGTTGCCAAAAACAGACATTCTTGGTACTGTAAACAATAAACGGTAAACACTTACCTGACGAAATTTCCATCATATTAAGTTGGTAAACAAAAACATAGGACTTATTATGTGACAAGTGACACATACTATGGTGACACTGAACCACATAAATGTTCATGGTGAACATGATGCTCCCTGCTTCTATAAAAAAGGTTTATCAGCTATCCTCTAGTACCTACTTAATTAAAAGAATGCTTACTAAGCTTTTAAAATAATATCCCTGCGGCCTGCCATAGATAATTGAAAATTTTTTCACTGCTCATTTCGAAATAATAGGATTCTTACAGGTGGCGATGATAGTCGCTTCTTCTTTACCTTTACAATACGTTGGAGATGTATCTACAAATGCGTTCAAAGTCCAACACATTCCTCATCATTTGAATCAGAGCTTGATTCATTATCACCTCATTGAGGTAAATAACCTGATTCCCAAGGATATATCACTTGAAGGAGGCCGTTTAAATGAATTATTGACCTCTCAACGCAGGTTCAATTGAAATCGCAGTGCCCGATTGGAAATAGATTGAATGGGCTCTCTGTACTTGATGGAACACAGCTGCATATTATATTGAACCGCATTCGTTCAGAGCATTCAATTAGTTCTGCTACAGATAATACGCTTAACTTTATTAATACTTAAAAATCCATGTTTCTTGTATGTTCTACTGTTCGTGTACCAGACGGCTGCACATGACGGATGACCACTATGTTTTGAGTACAAACTGCGTTTATTCCAGACACATTACGGTAGATCAAAAGGGGCTAAAAAAAGAAAAAATCTAGTAATCTGTTACAGACTGTAGATTAGAATTTTTAAAATCTTAATGCGAAACTAGAAGCTGCCTTTTAAATTCTCGAGCGTTTCTGAGCGCAGATCCTTGAGACAGTAAAAATAATCATGTTTGCTTTCAGGATCTTCTACATCTTTTAATTTCGTAAATGATTCCTTCAAAGAATTGACATAATCAAAAGATTTTAGTGAATTTCGCAAAAGATTTTCACCAATTCCAATGTTGAAAAAGCTATTAACGCCTCCAGCTAGGAGGGACCGAAATTACTAAGCTGCAATTGTATTATTTACCCCACAAATACAAGGTAGGAAGCAATCTCTGCGGCAGACAAGCGGATATTGCAATATTGGGGTTTCTGTTATTGACGTGCCAGTTTCTTCGGAAATCATCCGGAAATGGACTTTTTCTTGGTCAATGAGTAACAATGTGCTGGATATTACTTTGTTTTAAACTAAACCAAGCTAAACTAAAATTTACAGTTTTGGATGAACCTAAAAAAATCTCCAAAATTTGTATGAAGCTTTGAAGCAGGTGGATATTATACACTGGTACTGGTAGAATTTTTGTTTCCATAATTTTGGCCGAACATAAAATATTCTGCAAATTTTTGAAGCTTTGAATCATTAACCCTTTAATTGCCAAGGTCGGAAGAATCCGACAAATATTTTCGTGCCCATTTAAAAAATACTAGAGATCGCCCAATGGTCGAAATTCGACCTTACTTGCAACGACATTAGGACTGCTACCTATATTTTGTAAAAAATATTGACTTCATCACAGTTTTTTCAATTCTTGTCTCTGGGACTCAGCTGATCTCAGACTGGCTGTTTAAGCATTGTCTAATACTTAATAGTATCTAAAATTAAATAAAAAAAACAATAATCCATTTTCAATTTGTCAACTTGTTGTCAACAGACTTCAACCATAAATAAAAGAGTTTAATTCGTATGTATTCGTAGGCTTGTCACTCAAAAATCTGTCATTTTTCCTAGTAGTAGTGTCGTAGTGTGTGTAACGTTTTATTTGTTAAAAATGTATATGATAAAAGCATCATTTTAAAATAATATTAGCTCGATGCACTCCTTCACCATATAAACTATAACTGTGCAAAATTTCATGCACCTACGTTTCCCCATTTTTCGTAAAAAGGGTTACAAAGTTTTTCGTTCACGTATTAATATTATGATGATGATGGAGATTGAATGTCGATTTTTAAAACTTATACATAAAGTGGAATTTTTTCTTTGCGATGTTTACTCGATTGCCTTTTATCTTGACACCGAAGTTGTTTTATTGTTTATTTAATGTTTGATAATATAAGACTAACGACTTACCGAGACAAATAAAAATGTACCCACCTATCATTAGTCAGCACTCAGCACCTACTCAAGAAGATTAACAATCGACTCTAGAGGGATCAGCTAAAGTAATAAAAAAAAATAGAAAAGATAACAAAGCTTAAAAACGTTCCGAAATATTATAACCACGATGAGACCGACATATTAAGTTCTAAGCCACTTTTAAATAAAAAAAGAAAGATGACTTAGAAAAAAAATAGTATTTTAATCCCATACATATTTTGGTTCAGTTGCTATCCTAAAGTCTTACATCGTAGGATTTTGTTTTACTTTTTTTAGTTTTATCTGAATTCTCAAGGTGGAAACAGTGCCCACTTGTCCTTGACACAACGTTTTGTTCTCAGTAGCCAAAATGAATAAAAAGTCCGTACAAAACAGGTACAAGATTTTGAAACCTAAAACGCGAATCATTAACCTACTAACTTGGAAATGATTATATTACTTACATAATACACATTTGTATCGCATACATTTTAAAACTAAGTCAGCATTAAATGTTTTTTTACTTCCGCATCAAATAAAATATTTTTTATTAATGCGTGTAATACTATAATTGTAATTTGAAGAATACTTATTCTTTATAATTTTAAAGTTAATAATTTTAAAGTTTTTAAGCGTGAATTTTGTTGATTGGTATTTTTTTTATTTTGTTTTCAAGTTTTCATAAACTAATAATTTTTGAATAAAAATCTTCCCCAGTATTGATTTTATATTGTACCTGTCACCTTGGCCTAATATTAGTTATTGTAAAACTAAATACACTAATAAATAATAATTGTATGTATTACATATAACATAACACTAGTACAAAATCCACGTGCACTGAAGCGTGATGGCTGACTTTTACATTATCGTAAATTATAATCAGTTTTCATAATAATATTATGCACTTTTACCTTCATTGTAACCTATGATTTTATAAAAAAATATTCCTACAACAATAACCTTTAAAGAAGAAGCTAAAAAAGCACTTACAAACTTTTGAAATGATTTTCAGTTAATTCTAGATGTTGTACAAAATATATCTCTCTACCTTGTACTTTATTAACCTACGTACAAGATTTTTTACTATCTCACTAGTGTCTAAACTACGTATTGAATCTTAAGGCACGAAGCAGACATAACCCAGACGCCCAAAAATCTCCTTTTTTTCTTAGCGGGCGGTCAATATTTTATTACAAGTTAAAGAGTCGTGTCCGAGTTATCGTTTTTTAACGTCAAATAAAACCACAACCACATCGCGCCTGGAACCGGGGAACATGTTTAGACTACTAACTGAGCATACTGAACGAAAGGATGTGATCGACAGAAAGATTTCATGCAGGGTGTTGTATCTTGCGACAGCAATGCAACAGCCAACTGTATGGTGCCAATCGCCTGTTGTATAATTGCTGTCACTAGATAATCACCATGTCATGTTACGTTTTAACCAGGAAATGAAAAGATTAAAGGAGTAGATTACGACTTTAATGACATTCATTCGAACATGTTCTTACATTTAGACGACCTTACAGAGAAAATGTTACAGAAAATACACCAGACCACCACCAATTTTACAGTTAGCTAAGATTGATTAGCTTTTCCTTGTAAAACTTTTTAGTGCTTAAGGCATTTATGATGTTCAAAAGATTCAAAAAAGAATGTCTCTTCCCAAAAAACATTTGACACTTTCCTAATTTAATTCACAGTGAGTAGTGACTAGTGACACTTGAACAACCACGGTGGACTGGTCAGACCACTTCTTAAGACCACATGCGGTCCTAGTCAAATAATCCTGACATATTTTATGCTCATACACAGTACACACTTTATTTTTTAAATGATGTAGTCAGGAAATGAAAGTTCGTTAAATAGTGGTTGATGCACTTAAAATTAATCTCTCATTAACATTAATTTATTCTATGTTACTCTATTGTATAATTTAACGGTAACATTTGCTTTTTTGGTTGTAGTTGGGAGTTGCACTTGCAGTAGCGGCATAATATCATTTAATTACTTAGTTGACGTAGCTTTTGGAACCCTGGAGCATAAATTTTACCACAAAAATTGCATCCTGCGTGACGTTTATAACATCCATTTAATTTATGGAGTGTCAACGTAAATTGAAAAACTTTTTAATTTTCATCCCCCGTCGACACGGCATGGCATGCGAATTCCAATTCAAACGTTTTAACCGACTTCCAAAAAGGAGGAGGTTATATGTTCGGCTGTGGAGTTTTTTTTTTTTTGTTTTTAATTACGAACATCATAATATTTTATTTTAGTTACATCATAAGTAATTAAAATTCAGCAAGACTGGAAGGTTGAGTTATATTATTCTTTATAAAACCTGATGCGGCCGAGGCCTTCAAAAGAAGAAAACAAAATCTTGATTTGCAACATTGTTAATTGCTTTTTAGATACAAATGATGTAAGGTGCAAAAGATTTTGTTTTTTAAATAAAAATAAATACTTAAATCATATTATTTTGTGTGCAGTGTTAACTGGTCTTAAAAATATTGTATTGAATCAACCCTCCACATTAGAAAGACCATGAATAAATTTAACCCTGCAGTGAAATGAAACAGTATAACCCATGGCATATTTCATTTATTAATCTCCGTGTACACAACACACCCCACAATGATTCAACAAATGGGGCCTAGAAGACCCCTATATTAAAAACATAGACGCTTTTTCATGTCATTCGTTATATTACTTTTTTATGACATTTATAAGCAACGGTGTTTTATTGGAGTTGTAACCTTTTATGTTATTATTTTTATTGGAATAAGCTATTTCGTACCGAGGCGACAATAATATACATATTTTGTTAGTTGTAACCTTTGGTAGTATTTTATGACTTCTTAAAAACATTTTTTGCTTAAATAATTTACTAAGCTTTTTGTGACGGTTTTACTATCTGAAAATAATTATGATGGTGTCTCTAAAATGTTTTGTGATTATTTAAAATGACAAAAAGAATGTGACGTAGATTGTACAAGAACAATGAGTATGATGATAAGTCATTATCTCAATACTATGACTAGCAAGACGTCCTGATTAGTCTTTTCTTATGCCTTGCATTTTTTGACTAATACCTCATTTGGCTGCCTACTGACAAAATATTTTTAAACAAAAATTGCGAAAAAGTAGCAATGTCATATTACGTACTTATATAGATATTTCTTAGTATACTTAAATAATGGTAAGTGTTGACCACTGTGTTGACATTTAATACACAATTTACGTGTGGACGCAACACAAAGCCAATATTAGCACTCCACGTAACAGATGACGTGTCAAATGTATTCTCGGCTTTTTAGACCCCAGCGTGCCTAGACGTGATGATAACATAGCATTGGATAATAGGGCGTTTGAGTCCATGGGACAACAAGAAGTTTTTGACAGCAAGAATTATTTAAGTTACCTACTTTTTTTTAATGAAATAAGGGGGCAAACGAGTAAACGGGTCACCTGATGGAAAGCAACTTCCGTCGCCCATGGACACTCGCAGCCTCAGAAGAGCTGCAGGTGCGTTGCCGGCCTTTTAAGAGGGAATATGGTAATAGGGGAGGGTAGGGTAGGGAAAAGGGGAGGGTAGGGAAGGGAATAGGGGAGGGTAGGGAAGGAAATAGGAGAGGGTAGGGAAGGGAAAAGGGTAGGGAATTGGGCCTCCGGTAAACCCACTCACTCGGCGAAACAAAGCGCAAGCGCTGTTTCACGCCGGTTTTCTGTGAGCTCGTGGTATTGCATGGCTCTCCCACGTCAAACTGGAGGTATTACAACAGTAATTTTCTCAATTTTTATTCCATATATGGGGTAAATTTTTTGTTTTTTATTTTGTACACAAATTGCAAAAGCATTGAGTCATCTCTAGACTCTAGGTCATTTAGTCGTTTGAACGGGATAATTTCTTCATGCTTGACTGTTATCACAGATTAGCTCATACAGTACATATTATAAAACTGTTTGTTTTTAGTAAATAAACGGTGCACATACACTGTAGCAATGACTCAAATCCTTGACCTATGATAGATATGTGTTAACCTTCTTTCCGTGTCGGTAAATAGACAAAAACACACATTCTTGGTTATCTCTTTTATGTTATCTGAAAACAATTAAAAACATTGCGTCTACTTGTAGGTTTGTTAATTAAAATAGTCAAATAATTTCTGAAATACATATAATTTTTGTGGCAAGATCTTATTTAAGATCATTTTTGAAATTTCTGAATCATTCAGGAATTCCAAAAATCTCCAGCTTTTATTTAGTGACGTATGACAACATTATACAATACTAATGTAGATACCGTTATAACTTATACTCATCATTCACAGAGGTTAATCAACTTGTTATTTTAAATGTTTTCGTGTGAGTTGTTCTAAAGATCAGCAAGGCTAATATGGTCGCTTTGAAGAATCATGATATGAATCATAATATGATTTATTTTTATAAAATCACAAAATGCAATTCTCTGCTTGCAATTAATTTCTGTATTTTTGTACTGATTTGACATTTGTCAGTTTGACAGTTTTGACAATTCATTTGCTGAATTGATTGAGAGGAATTGCTAAATGTGACCATTTTAGCCCCGCTGAGTTCGCACCCACCTAAAATCATCCGATATGATATCATCACTGATCTTTGCAATACAGTCATAAGATACTGACATATCATCAAGCTACACTTTTAAACTTCTATTCTTTTAAAGGATAAACAACACAATACATAAATACTTGCGTTTTTAGAAACTGTATCAACTGCAGGAGTTTCTTTTGGCATTGCAAGTCTGATAATGTTCTAAAATTCTTTAGATAACATTACGACGCGACGGTATTTTGTTAGTTTAAGTATAGTATTAGTTATCCAAAGAACTAAGAATATATTATGTTCTTTGGCTGATATCGCGAGCCGCACTTGGAAAGGGTAATGTAACATTTATAAGGTTGATAACGTAATCTTTACTTTGGAGAAATTAACTTTACTTGCGTGTGGGAGGCCGCTATGTTTTGAGATAAAATAAGTTTTTTTTTAATGAAATATGGGGGCAAACGAGCAAACGGGTCACCTGATGGAAAGCAACTTCCGTCGCCCATGGACACTCGCAGCATCAGTAGAGCTGCAAGTGCGTTGCCGGCCTTTTAAGAGGGAATAGGGTAATAGGGGATGGTAGGGAAGGGAATAGGGGATGGTAGGGGAGGGAATAGGGTAGGGGATTGGGCCTCCAGTAAACTCACTCACTCGGCGAAACACAGCGCAAGCGCTGTTGCACGCCGGTTTTCTGTGAGAACGTGGTATTTCTCCGGTCGAGCCGGCCCATTCATGCCGAATCATGGCTCTCCCACGTATAAATTCAATGTTTGTGTTACATTTTCAAAAGAATTAAAAATTTAACTGACATTTCAAAACAACGAACCTCTTGTAAACATTTTCAAACTATAGATTTTAATTTAGATAATCTTCCAGCAGTGGCGACTGGCGACAGTGCCCTAGGGAAATTATGACACTCAGGCGTATTTAAAGCGTAGCCTATAGACACAATATTCTCTGAATATAGCTTTATTGCTTCGAGGGAATAATGCAACTTAAGATTTGTCCTTTACATGGTTTCTAACTAAAATTAAGTCATATAATTTATAGCATTGAAAATGTTAAAATGAATCCCTTTCAGAAACTTTGAAAATTGTATTTGCGGCAGTTTTCAATTGTTGATTGCCGAAGTTTCTGAATCGCTTTCATTCAGAAACTTTCAAAATAACATTGCATTTGCGGCAATTTTCCGAAACCTCGTCTAATGTGATTACCTTATATCCGAATTACTTGGCACAGATGACGAAACAGTCGGAAACTGTCATAATGGTAAACAATGATTCGCCACACTGAAATTCTCATGATTGTATTTTTTTTATTCCCAGACACAAAAATGTTGACTAAAAGATTATGCAGACTGTTTTTTTAACTAGTGTTTCTTACAATTCTTTTGCATAGCAAAGGCTTTTTTTACGTTATAGAAATAAGAGTTAGTTACCTACAGAAGTACCAAAAGACTGACGTGAATCATACAAAAAAATTAACGACTTATTCCGGATTTTTTTCGCAGACCTAGACATTTAAAAAAACTTTTCGATTTTCAAACATTAACCAATCATTATCTCAAAGCAATGCTTTAGGTAAACTAATGTCAAAAACCCCGAGAAATCTGCTACTCACTTAAGATGATACACCAGGGGCGAGAGAAATTGAAAATAGGTGTTTGAAAATGTATTGCTGTCTCACCAATCTCAAGTCTCCCACCGCAGAGCGCGATAGAGACAACACGACAAAAGTTCTAATAAATAAAAGAACAGAAAATCTTCGATTCGTTGTCCGCTGATTCCTTCTCCAAAACTTAACCGAAGAATTAAAGCAAGGCTTGAGCTGTGTTCCAATGTTATATATATTTTTTTAATATTTTAGCCAGTTTTGTTTTCTGGGTGTTTGAACACAGAGAAAAATCTTGCCATTTTTTTGGGTTTTTGGACGTATCTTTTTTAATAATTAAATTAGGAAAAAATAGAAAACATAGGGACATGCTAATAGTGGCCACAGATATTCAGGAAAAAAATCATAACTCTACCGGCATAATCCAGGGAGGAAACAAGGGACAGCGTTTGTATGGAAAAACGGCGGTGTGGACTCCTCTTAAACAACGACGTTTAGAATTTAGATGTGGCAAAAAATTATTCTTGTATTCAAGCAAAGTATATATTCAAGCAAAGTACCTAGCAAATATGATCATTGATCATAATAATAATTTATTTACAAAGGGATAATATAATATTATTTTGTAAGTTCTAGATGACGCCTCAGACCAATGACGCCCGCAACTCCGTTGCACCAAAATCCGTTTATCGCGCGGAAACCGTACATTTTTCCGGGATAAAAAGTATCCTACGTCCATTCCCGGGACTCCCATACCAAATGGCAGCAAAATCGGACCAGCAGTTTGTGCGTCTGGTCTGGCGTCAAGACTCAAGAGAGTCAAGAGGTAACAGACAGACAGAGAGACACACTTTCGCATTCATAATAATTAGTACAAAAGTGTGGATAGGTACTGGATACACGAATAATTATATCCACATTCCACATCTTATACAATGTGTATGTGATGGTAACGTTTACTTTAACAATATTGCTCATGCACGTATATCATTATGTACGTTTGTTTGCCGAACACTTGACCGCGAACAACCGTAGATATAATATGTTACGAAAGAGGAATCTTCTTTAACAACCTCAGCGAAAATGTTCACTCTTTAGTAAAGTAACCAACTCCGTTGCGCAGAAACTTTACCGCGCGGGAATCGTAATTTCTTTACGGGATGAAAAGCAGGGGCGTAGCTACCGCCGTATATCAGCCGTATCAATTATACGGGGCCCCCGGCCTGAGGGGGCCCCTAAGGCGCGTTACAAGCAAAAATTAATAAAAACTTCACAAATTTTTTAAATTTCAGAAATGAGAAAAGTAAAAAAAAGCAATTTCTTTTTCCCGAGTAAAGCGTGCGTTCAAATTTTAAGAACTATGGGACAGAAACGCCTGTCAGACCTGTCACTATTGTCCATAGAGGCAGAAACTTTAGAAAAACTAAAGTTATCATCAGCATCATAATGATTTAATTAATCAGTTTGCCGAAAATAAGGCAAGAAGAGTTTATATCTAAGTTGAATTGTTTTTAAAAATGTGACAGATAGATCTTAGATTATGATGAATAAATATTTCTTATAATTTTATATACTTAAACATTTTTTTCATTTTAGAGAAATCTTTACTCTTCCTAAGGGCCTCCAAAGAAATTTTTAAACGGGGCCCCGCCAAGGTACGCTACGCCTCTGATGAAAAGTATCCTTTGTCCTTTTTCAGGACTACGGTATTTGAATAAGTACCAAATTTTATCAAAATAAGTTCAGCGGTTTACAAACAGACACACTTTCGCATTTATAATTAATTTTTCTGTACGTCTGAGAAACAGCTGTCCGTGTTAAATTTTGATAACAGCAGATTTTGTTTTGATACAAAACGTTGAATCACATTTGGATATTTTTGGTTTGGATAAGATATTAATTATTATTTATAAACAAAATAATTGCTGATAAGTGATAAACTTACAATATTATTAACGTTACCAATTATGATAGGTACATAGAGTATGAAGTACTTATCAAGTAAGAAGTTATTATTTTTTAATGCTTCAGTTATTAAATGACAAAGGGCAATCAAAGTTCATTGTTTTCGATCTAAATAATAATAATCTATACATCTATACATATAAATAAAATTGGAGTGTCTGTTTGTAATATTGAAAAAACCGTTTTTTACTCGATGCATATGAATGTATATAGGGTACATACACCAAAACAACATTTTTTACAATTTTTGTCTGTATGTCTGTCTGTCTGTTTGTTCCGGCTAATCTCTGAAATGGCTGGAGCGATTGTGACGGGACTTTTTTGGCACATACCTGATGTAGTAAGGCATAACTTAGGCTAATTTTTAACCGACTTCCGAAATGGAGGAGGATATATTTCACTTTTTTATATCGGTTCGCGGACAACTCCGTCGTTTGTAGACCGATTACCAAAATTCTTTTGTTGTTGTACGAGATGTAGCCCGAATTTGGTAACATGATCACAAAAGTGGTGATCTGATGATGCAATCCATGAAAAATCGACGGGAGTCCTTAAAATTTAAATGGAAACATAAAGTGATTTTGCGTTTTTATGAAGGATTTTAAGCTTAAACTATCAAAAAATAAGAATTTGCTCCGAAGTACACCCTGGTTCCGAAGGTGCTGTACAGAACTCTTGAATCGTTATTGATAAATGTTCGGCAATTTTGGTGTTGTTTCAAACTTTCAACAACTAAAAGCATATTATTATGTCAATGTGTCAATAATACTAATCATCATCATCACTATAATTATACCATGAATCATCACATTATTATCAAAAATCTTGCCTTTGATTATTGTTCCACCGTTTGTTGACTGATTTTCAAAACTCTTTTGTTGCTATTTAGTGATATTTTTTGGGACAGACATAGACACGTCAACTATTTCTGTATTGAATCTTCATAACTTTTTACTCCGTAGCAGCTAACTTTAGCGCAATTTCTATGTGCAATTTACAGCTTTTGTGGATCTAGATTAAATGAACTAAAAAGTATTAAATAATTCATATTCTGTACTCAATATTTTTGTTCTCACTCTTCATTATTTTGAAGTCGGTACCAACTACCAGCTAACCTAATCGCCAGTTCTATGACAAAATATAACTGCAACTTATATTACTGGTACCGACTTCAAATAATCATAATTATTTGAAGTCAGTACCGGATTGAGAACAGAAATACTGAGTAGGTACAGAATATGAATTATTAATTAATACTTTTTAGTTCATTTAAGAAAATTACTATTGTCGTTACCTTAGAAGTCGGTTTCAATTTTTGTTTAAAATAATAATTTTACTCTTATTCGTTATCCTTAAGATTTTCTATACAGTATTGACGTTTTCATCTACAACTTTAGGTTCATGAAAAGTTATCACATCAACTACCTAACAAGGTCCCATTTTTACTATTTGGGTAAGGAAGGGAAAATTTCTCTCTTTTTCGTTTTCTTTTTTTATCACATTTTGCTGATGAGTCGCGGGCAACAGCTAGTAATTAATATAATTATTAGCAATAAATTCATTATAATACTAAAATATTAATTTATGTCTTCTTATTGTTTTACAATTAAAACAATACAGAATCGCGTAAGTCGTTATCCACAATGAAAGGAAAAATTATGAAATTGGCCAAATGCGAGTCGGACTGGCGTACATAGAGTTCCGTACAGTAAATTTGTATGGAAGCTCCCCTTAAATCACAAGTTTATGTACTTTTTAATTACTGATTATTAAAGCTGAAATACAATTACTTAAGTATTTTCTGAAATTTTCAAAAACCGTGTTTGTTGTATGAGATTAATCATTTATTTTATTTTAATTGGACTATTAGCTTTTGTAGCGACAACAAAAATACTTACATAATTTGTAAAAAATTAAAATATAAAAAAAGAATATAGACCTAGAGATAGAGAATGGGTACTAAGCTAAGTACAGAAAAGTTTTAACGTGACTTTGGCTATAATTAATTTACAAACTCACCTCCGAAAAAACTATTTCATCGAAATATAAGTATTAACTAGGATAATTATACATTTTATTTGAATAAATTGTTAGTAAATCTATATTAAAATCTCTTTAACCGAACAATTTTGTTTCTTAATATTTATTTCCAAAGATATTTAAAAAAAAACATGAAAAATAGAGAAGAATCGCCCGAGTAGTTACAGGTTTATGCTAAGCTAAAATGAATCTTATTGCGATGCGTATACGCTTGGTCTTTGGTTGTTGCAAGGTTATCGTTTTTGATTGAGATTAATCCCCGCCTTAAATGTAAAAAGGAGCAAAATATTGCATAGCTATGCAATATTTTTCTTGGCTCCTTTTTACATTTAATGTTTTGGTGGGATTGATTAGAAGACATTAGGTTGGTTGTACCTACACGCTAGGTTAAGCATGCATAATAGTTCTGCATGAGCAGATAACATATTACATGCCTACATAGTTACAGTGGATAACCGCATACTTTGTCGCAAATCGCAATCACGCTATATTATATGTTCAACATGATTTTGTATCTCATGATTGATTATACCAGTGTTTCCCAACCTTTTTCAGCCTGCAGTCTGCACGGATTTCTAGTAATCAAGCACAGTTTTCATAGACCCCTTAATAAAAGAATTAATAAACAGCAAAAAATTCCGAATATTATGTATGGCCCAGAGATGACACCGCGGACCCCTGTACATAATATTATACTCACGGACCCCCAGGGGTCCGCGGATGACAGGTTGGAAAACACTGAATTATACACTAATATTACCAATAATAATAATCAATAGTATGTAGATTGAGTGTAAGATTTTGTCACATCTGGGACGTTAACTAATATTGCTCATTTGGAGCGTAGTTGTAGTATTTAGTATCACAGAACCACAAAATATACAATGTGCCATTTTACAACCGTGAGAAAGAGAAAAAATTTGAGAGCCAATTTGTCGATAAAATATGCCATAGATCATGACATTAAAGGATCGGACACCGGTGTCGGGACACATTGTATATTAGTAGTACCAAACAGAACTGAAAAATTAACCTACGTAAGTGGGTAGTATCGTAGTATTGAATGAACTTACACTCCGCACTGGCGGTCCGCCATTTTGTGACCCCTGAAGTAGACTAATAGTATTTAATAATGATTATGAGTGAGTTGCAAAGAACCTGAATTTTAACTGGCCAGTAAAAAAGGTCAAAATAGTTTCAAGTTTGCCTTGACTTGCCGCCATATTTTCGCCAAAGCGTCGACATACTGAAGTGGAAACATGGGAAGATACTTATTGGTTTTGTAGAAAAAAAGGGCAAAATGTGCAGTCCTTCGCACAGAGACCCCACTCGAAATAAGTGGCTCTCGCCTGCTTGTTTAAACAAACGTAGCCCTCCAAATTATACCATGGGAAAGATTAACAAATATTGACTTCGTCAACAAATAATTCTGCCTTCAAAACCAGAATAAATTAGGTAGAATGACTATTTAAATCTATTCCCATTCATTTACAAACACTTAAGAAAACTGTTGTTTTATTAGCGTGCCTAATTTTGTGTCCTACTTTTTTGGGTTAAATTCTTGGCTAGTCACCACCATTTATCAAGTATCACACGTTGAAACATGGAAGGTTTTAAAAAAATTGTACTTGGAAAAATACAACATTTTAATTTTTAACTATGGATGGTGTAGGTACGAGCACCATAACAGATTTCTATGAAAATTAATTTCAAATAGCGATTAAATATTTTATTTTATTTATTGTTGCTTTGAATTCACTCTAAACTTAAAAATTTCACAATAAGTTCACACGAAATCATTTAGAGCACGTAAGCGCATTCGTTCACGGGCTTAGCGTTTCGATTTAAAATGTATCATAATATTATTGTATGCAATTACATTCGCGGACACAAATGATCTTTATTTCTATGCTGATAAGGTCGATTTGGAGGTTTTTGATGACTGTACCCACGCTCGTGATTCGACAATAAGTTCCCATACGTGACAACGACCCTTCCTGGGTGTTCCTGTATCTTGGAATGTGTTAGCAATTCCTGTTACTATTAACTCTTGGAAAAGGATACAATATGAGCTTCATACATAAATCCTTTATTATACCAAGTAGGTAGATGTTGCCGCAGTCCGCAACGTTGAGACTAGGGAAGTTGAGACGAAATTCGTTATCGCGCGGGAACTATATTTTCCGGATTTAAATAGAGTAGGACGGTCCTCCCGGGACTCAAGTACCGTATCCTACCGTATACTAGTTCCATATTCTTATAAATTTTTATAAGAATATGGAACTAGTATAAGATAAGGATTAAGGGAGATCGCAGACGGCACACTTTTGGCCGGGCCATGCAGACTATGTGCGCCACAGACTCGATCACACAAAAAGTGTGCCGTCTGCGATCTCACTAAAAAAATACTTACTTCTAACTCCTATAGTTTTTAGTAGAAGGTAAGCCCTTACCATCAGACTGCTATTTTGCATAATCCATTTAAACCTCAAGTCATAAAATTGAAATGGGATTTTTTTCTCTGGAGCCTGTTTTTTTATAGAATCTTTACTTAATATTATAATTGGGAAGAGTTTGTTTGTTTGTTTATCTCAGGAACTACTGGTCCGATTAGAAAAAATATTTCAGTGTTAGATAGACCATTTATCGAGGAAGGCTATAGGCTATATTTCATCACGCTAATACTAATAGGAGCGAAGAAATAGAGGAAAGTGTGGAAAAAACGGGGGGAAATTACTTGAAAGGGCTTATTTGAATGCGCTAATCTCAGGAACTACTGTCCGATTTGAAAAATTATTTCAGTGTTAGATAGCCTATTTATCGAGGAAGACTATAGGCTATATTCTATCACGCTAAGACTAATAGGAGCGAAGAAATAGTATGGTCGACTTAAGTAAATTCAATGTTAGCTGTGATTGGGTGGATGGGTTTGACTTAACGCAACCAAATTACTTCGGTCCGCCATCTGCCTAGGAATCAACTTCTCAGATAGTACAACCATTTTGACACTGATTTTTTTTATGTAATATATTATATAGACTAATATTTGAAAAGGTTTGTCCTTGACCTTGTCATTCACTATCAGTACATTTACTGAACATGTAATGTGATGAAAACGGAAACTGATAAAAGATTTTAACAAAAAAATATTTAAATATTATGGCTGTAACTTCATATGAACTGTAATAAAAAAAAACATGACATGCTCACTATTTTTTTTGTCATTAATTTGTTATTCTTTATTTTATCATTTAATAACATAAAAAAACTGTAATCCTTTTTAACTTAACATGACATTATTGACAGCTCTTGAACATGTTGCATGGATGAAGTGATGTTAAACTCGAGATTATACATTATTAAAAATTGACAAGGCAGGCAGAGGAGGCATCCACAAGGAACTAAAATGATGCCTGGTTCATTTATCCATACTACTTTTATAAATGCGAAAGTATATCTGTCTGTCTGTCTGTCTGTCTGTCTCGCTTTCACGCCAAAACTACTGAACCGATTGCAATGAAATTTTGTACACAGTTATTCAAGAGTCTGAGAAAGGACATAGGCTACATTTTGATGTGGGAAAATATCTTATTTCCATGAACAAAATTTTTGTCAAATTTAAAAACTTTTTAAAACCCTGGTAAGTGTTACCCCACTTAGGGCCGCGCTACACCGGAATGGCAGCGCTGAAAGGGCTCGCCTCGCTGCTGCCATTCTGGTGTAGCGCGGCCCTTAATTAATCAAAATACCCAAAAACAGCTGTGCAGTGTGCATATAATCTATACTAATATTATAAATACGAAAGTATCTCTGTCTGTCTGCCTATTTGTCAGTCTCGCTTTCACGCCAAACGCCAAAACTACCGAACCGATTGTAATGAAATTTTGTATACAGATAGTGTAAAGCCTGAGAAAGGACATAGGCTACTTTTTTACTGGAAAAAAGGGTTGTAAGGGGGTGAAAATGCGTAAATTTGTTCAAATTAAGTTAGTTCCAAAAATTCATAATAGATGGCACCGTGCGTCTTCTACATCGCGCTGACGCTTGCTCAAAAGTCTTTCAATAAGAGGTGGTATCATCTTAACATTTAAGTTTCATTTTTTTTCGATTGTTATATCTATTCCACGGTATTAACCGGGTTTTTTTACGGGTTTAAATTACGGGCAACAGCTAGTAAAATATATTTTAACCTTCATAAAATAATTATTTGATGTGGCCTATTTCACCCCTTAAAGGTGTAATTTTTGGAAATGTTCCTAGGGTTCCATAAACATTTTCCATAAATGTCCTATATGAATATGAGCAATATCTGTCTAGATTTTTTTTAAATATAATGGATAGTAGAGATATTATAATAATGGCATCAATTTTATAATCATAATTATCAAATTGATAGTAACTTTAATTTAATTATTATCTACCAACCAAACACGAATACATCCAAATATTCTTATACATATAATATATAAAAAACTAGGTAGATTTTGATGACACCAAAATTGAAGATACCCTTGTATGTAAGAAGAAAATCTACACTACAATTTGAATAATATCTCCAAATTTTTTATACATTATGGGCTCTCTAAACTCATTACCTTAATGACCTTTACTTTATTCCAATCCAGTAACCCAATACAGCATTGGATTGCTACTGGAATAATATAAACTGGTAGTGTAGTGCTATGAATTGTATTTCAGTGCATTCCAGAGGCCGAATAATGTAAACCATAACATAAGTTTATTGTATCATTACTAATGATGACAATCAAGACGATGTAGACCTCGAAAGAGAGCATAGGGCATTGTAGGTTATGGCAAATATGTTGGTGCATAGATTTAGTCGTTGCACGGACGCTGTAAAAATTACTCTTTTTAAGGCTTACTGCACCTCTTTTTACACCTGCTGCAGCTTATGGGCCAACTACACCAATAAAACATACAATGCCCTACGCATTCAATATAATAATGCTTTTAGAGCACTGCTGCAGCTGCCGCGTTTCTGTAGTACCTCAGCCATGTTTGCTTTTGCGGATGTAGATAGTTTTGAAGCTATACTCCGCAAAAGAACTGCATCGCTACTGGCCAGGGTCCGCGGCAGCAGTCACAGTGTCCTGAGGGAGATAGTCGACAGCGGGGATTGTCCTCTGATCGACTTTATGATAAATAGGACTAAATCTCTTTTTAGAATAGAATACTAATTACTAACATAGCGATAAGTTTATTTACTAACAATTTTATGGATCTGAGTTATCTGAAATAAACATATTTTATTTATACCTAACCAATTTACACCAACCAATTTATATCTTATAGTTAATTGTCTCATTAAAGCCTACCACATGTCATTAAATGTTGGTTAAGCTATAGTATGTTTATTTCTGATAAGAATATTCAAGGAGGTAGTGTAGAGAAAGGGAAAGTAGGGTATGTTTTGAACATGGTAATAGGTAGTGTACTGCAAACACTTACCCGCCAACGTGAATCTGTCCATGTAGTTGATGAGGTTGACATAGCACAGTATCCCCACTGTCATGTATTCGAAGAACGTAACTTCACTTAGGTTGTCGCGTCTCCTGCCCTGCTTGTCTTGCAATAACGATGTTGCGGACTCATTGTCACCGTTCGCAACCAACTGCTGGTCCGAAGCATTCGGCGTTATGCTACTTTGGTCCATAGTTCTGATCACCCAAAAACGGTAATGATATAACCACCCCCGAACACTTCGAAGTTTTAAGTTGATCTGATGTAAGCCGCTTTTGTTATGCTCTATTAAGATTACAGAATGTGTTTAAAGGTACAATAAACCCGGGCAATGGGTAGGTTCTAAAAATTATGTATTTTTAGTTCACGGCGACACGTCCTATTCGAAACACGTAACCGGGACAAACTGACAAGTGTGAAGTGACAACTGTTGAATTTTGAAGTGTCAGCAATGTCAAAATGATTATAATGTTTTTTTTTTTTTTTTTTTTTTTCATATAATGGCACTTCGGCTATAACCATGGCCAGTGTCGAGTATAATATTATGGCGGGAAAACAATATTCTTTATACAATTTTTTTCTATATTATCGTCAGGTCAGTCAGGTCTAAAGTCTAGTCAAAGTCTAAGTATAAAGTAAATACAGTCAAGAAGTCAAGTCGGTCGATTCAGTAAAGTGGTAGGACGCTTTACTGAAACTTTTGATGGAGTTTTGGAGGGAACACAAAAGAGCACGTTTCTGGTTATTACATCACTTTCCTACACTTGTGCACGATAACTAATATTTAATGGTTAATATCCTACCAATATTACACATTAAAAACCCAGATAACACAATTTTAGGAAAATAATATAAAAACACAACATCACTCTTTCACATTCTCCCAAAAACCGATTATAATGTTGGTATCAACCATAGACATAATATATACTGTCGTAAAGACCACCTGACAACTCGAAAATGCGTGACCATTTTTGATCTGTCAATGTGTGCGTGTGCTAGTGATGTATATTTTACTATCGATAGTATAGTATTTTGCTATCGATAGTTTAGTCCGTTCGAGTTATTTTACCTGAGTTTCTATAAGAAATAAATAATATGCAACTTTGATAGATTTGTATTTCAAATTAGGTATCATAAATTTTAATTGGCAAAAAAAAGGTGACGATTGAAAAGTAGATACACATTTTCTTTTGGAATGATTTTTCAATCGTCGGATATGTTATGACATGAGGTTCTTATAGGGGTAAATAATTTACACTTAACACATTATAAAGTTACTTATTTATTACTCAGGTAAAATCTATCTGGTAAATCAGTCCTTACATTGAAAGTAAACGTTGAAAGTAAACAACACACATAGTATATTATATTTTATTCTTAAATTAAATACATATTATAAAATATCATAATATTTTATTACAATTATTTTGAACCGACTTCCAAACAGGAGGAGTCTAGACGTTCGCCTGTGGATATGTTTTTATGTATGTTCAACGATTACTCCGCCGTTTATGAACCGATTTTCAAATTTTTTCTTTTGCTGTACATTGTATTGTTCCGAGTAGGTACCTAATCGCCAGTTCTCTGACAGAATAGGTATAACAGCAACTTATATACTTAGGACTGGTACCGACTTCAAAATTATGAAGATTGAGTACAGAATAAGGATTATTTAATACTTTTTAGTTCATATAAGTATAATCTTAAATGAACTAAAAAGCATTAATTGCTTATAATTGCTTATTTTTAATAATTGCTTCAGTAACAAGTGCAACAGTATGTCAAACTTACTGGCACAAATAAAGTTGGGATAGCTCCTTTAACCAAAATAGTATTTATTCTAATTTTTTTTTTAAATTTTCAATGAAATGTTTGCCTACATATTGTTGAATTTTTCTTGGGATTCCAACCAACACGCCCAATTAATTTCAGCCATTTTCCTCTTATTAGAGGATCTTGAGAGAATCTGTAATACAAATGATTATGATATATAAATATAAACCTTCCTCTAGTTTTAGAGTCACTCTATATTATAGTAGTTATATTATATTAGCTATATTATACTATACTATATTATATTAGTTAAAATAAGATAATATGTCCTTTTTAGTCCGGCCGCACATTTTCCGAATTTCTGATCACAAAAATTCGGACGCCCCGCCCCGCTCATACATTTTGACACGTCAGAAATTCTTTTAGTATTATGGGTCTACAACAAAATGTATGAACAGAGTGCGTTCCGCCGGGCGTCCGAATTTTTCTGATCAGAAATTTCGGATAATGTGCAGCCGGGCTTAAGGTGATAAATATAAAGGTAAATGATTTTTATTTTAGATTTATGTTATTGTAAAATATCGATAAGCATATCGATAAATTTGATTCAAGCACTAGCGTATATGTAAGAAATTTTGATGAAAAATTTTTCTTCAAAATTTGTGTAATATAGGAACAATAGTACCTTTAGTTACGCAAAATATGAAAGTAAAAGGGAGGATTCACAATATTTTATTTGAAATAGAGAACTAAAGACCAGAATATAGCAAAAATAAACACATCGTAGCAATTAGGACATGAAGATTAATTACGGGTGAAATGTATATTTTTCAGGATTATTCCTATGATTTACACTGCAATCACTCACAGCACAAGTTATTATTGTTATATATAATAGTATTTGTTGAAAATAACATACGATTTAAATAATAAATTGCAAATACCGAAAGGGCATAAAAACGATTGACGACTTTTGACGACCTGTCAAATAAAAGTTGTTACAATTTTCATTAGACTGCCTCTCTCTTTTCATCTTGTTATAATTCCATAAAGGATTTTCTTCTCTCTCGCACTCTTTGTTGGTCTTTAGCATTATATTATGTCTATGGTATCAACTACCTACATCATAGAGTGTGTTCCTAAACTCTGTACATATTAAGTACCATAAACTTATAATATACTGTCGTATAGACCACCTGACAACCCGAAAATGCGTGACCATTTTTGATCTGTCAATGTGTGCGTGTGCTAGTGATGTATATTTTACTATCGATAGTATGGTATTTTGCTATCGATAGTTTAGTCCGTTCGAGTTATTTTACGTGAGTTTCTATAAGAAATAAATAAGCAACTTTGACAGATTTTGTATTTCAAATTAGGTATCATAAATTTTAATTGGCAAAAAAGGTGACGATTGAAAAGTAGATACACATTTTCGTTTGGAATGATTTTTCAATCGTCATTCGTCGGATATGTTATGACTTATGACATGAAGTTCTTATAGGGGTAAATAATATACACATAACACATTATAAAGTTACTTATTTATTACTCAGGTAAAATCTACCTGGTAAATCAGCCCTTACATTGCTGCATTGAAAGTAAACGTTGAAAGTAAACAACACACATAGTATATTATATTTTATTCTTAAATTAAATACATATCATAAAATATCCTATTAATGTTGTTTTATATCTCGGCTGCCGTCAGTATACTTACCGCCGGTTCCCATTACTGATATTTTTGGGAGCCGGCGCCGGCAGCGGAGGCACTCCCTAATATAAAATATTATTACAATTATTTTTAACCTACTTCCAAAAAGGAGGAGGTTAGTCGTTCGGCTGTGGATATATTTTTTATGTATGTTCAACGATTACTCCGCCGTTTGTGAACGGCTTTCAACTGTTTGTGCCGATTTGAAGGTAAAGACAATAGTAATATTATACTTAAATGAACTAAAATGTATTAAATAATCCTTATTCTGTACTCAGTATTTCTGTTCTCAATCTTCATAATTTTGGAGTCGGTACCAGTCCTATTAATAAGTATATAAGTTGCAGTTATACCTATTCTGTCAGAGAACTGTCTATTATATTATTGAAAGCTGCATTCAATGAGTATTAGATTCAAGTGACTGATCTGTGAAACCTTGATTTTATACTAGGTACTTATGTCAAAAGATAATTATTAATTAAAAATAATCGTTAAAATAAGATAATATGTCCTTTTTAAAGGTGATAAATATAAAGGTAAATGATTTTTATTTTAGTTTTATGTTATTGTAAAATATCGATAAGCATATCGATAAATTTGATTCAAGCACTAGCGTATATGTAAATTTTTTTATGAAAATATTTTCTTCAAAATTTGTGTAATATAAGAACAATAGTAACTTTAGTTACGCAAAATATGAAAGTAAAAGGGAGGATTCACAATATTTTATTTGAAATAGAGGGCTAAAGACAGAATAGAGCAAAAATAAACACATCGTAGCAATTAGGACATGAAGATTAATTACTGGTTGGTCTATGCATTATAAGTTTATGTTATGTACTCAAAAGTATGCTTGGTATGCTGTATGGTCCGGTCTATTATTGGCCTGTACGATGATGTGACAAGAAATTGCTAAGTTTGCTTAATTTTATATAACACAAGTCAGAAAAGGGCTAGTCATCATAAATCACTATCAATAATCACTTTGGATGCTCTGGCCTCTGATTGAAATAGTTTAGGAACACACCCACAAATCCATTATACCAACCTAACAATAAATAATAGTGATGTAACTACTGAGTAATCCCTTTTGTCGATTAAATAAATTGACTATAGTTTGTGCGTTTTAAGATGATATGCGTGACACATTATAACTGACAATAGTAGGGAAGTTACCTAACAAAATTTAATCGATAGTTTAAAAATATCGAATCACATCGTAAAGGAATTGCAATCGAAATTACCGATTTCGTACTGACATTTCAGTGGTGCCGGCGATTTAAGATGGCCGCCCTTTTTTATCGATTTGATTTCGATTCAACAGAGTCAATCTCTATTGACATAAGTTCCGTTTTATGCATCTGATATTTTTCAAATATTTTCGTAACAATAATTTTATACTCCTATTTCACAGTTAATATTTATAATTTTATATGAATAAGTTAGCATTTAGCAACTTTTCATTTTTATTCATTTACAATTATAGGAAACATTTGTTTTTGTAGATGGAATATAATTTATTACATTTTGATTTATTTTGTTTTCTTGTAAAAAAAACCCGTAGCAAGGAATATAAGAACTGTCACCCATATCATCTTAAAACGCACAAACTATACTTATGGATGTATATAAGGTCAAATCCCGTAGTACATCCAATTAAATTACGAAAGTACTAAATCTATAAAAACATTGGACACCCAGACACATATTATTAATTATAATGATTTTTTATAATAGATTTTTATAATAGAACTATTCGATATTTAATTAAAAAAGGCTAAAGTAGGTGCACGGAGGTCTAAAGATAGAGTCCGGCTAGCGAAAGATGAGACTGAAAAAGGCGGTAAATTCAAAAATCGACGTATAGGAAAGCTGTCTGTAGTCGGAATTAAAGTTTTGATCTACGAACTACGAATAATAATGTTCCTTAGTTTCTTCTTCATCTTTCGCTAGCCAGACTCTAGTATAAGGAAAGTGTTCTCCAATTTATTTAAAAAAATGGACAATAATTTAACCCTGAGTTCATGTCATCGAATTTTCATCGATAAACTTTATCGACAATTTTACATTCCTAGAACTTTCATGACGTGTGTAAAGTTATCAAATGTCACCTGTCAAATTTTCGAGTTTCGATTTCGATATCATAAGCGGCGACTGTCGCTAAAATGAAAATAGTAAATTACATAAAATAACAAACGAATATAATAAAGCTATATCCGTATATTAATTATTAAATTCCATTCTGTATTGGCAGAAAAATACTCAGTCGTAAAAATGAAAACCTTGTTGAAATTAGTGTTTGTAATTTGCATTAGCGGTACTCTAGCCAAGAAGTACAAGGATGAGGATAAACCGAAATGGGCAAAAAAGGACATTCGAGATTTCACCGATGCCGACATGGAACGGTACTGTAACAATTCGATCTTGTTAGTTGTTTTAGAACTTGAGTGAAGTAAAGAGTGCAACATGACTTATCTTTACAAAATCCATAATATCCATATTCATATTATAAAGGCGAAAGTTTGTTTCTGTCTGTAACCTCTTCACGCCCTACCCGCTAAACCGATTTTGCTGTAATTTGGTACGGAGATACTTTGAGTCACGGAAAAGGCTATAGGATACTTTTTATCCAGTAAAAAGGTATGGTTACTGTGCGATAAACAATAATATTTTTTCAGGCTTTTTGATCAATGGGAAGAAGACGAAGAACCGTTACCAGAGGATGAATTGCCTGAACACTTGCGCAAGCCGCCATCTATAGATTTGAAAAACCTTGATACTTCTAACCCAGAAGCCGTCTTACAAGCTACTAAGAAGGGCCAGACTCTTATGATGTTTGTCACTGTAGCCAATAACCCATCTAAAGCCAGAACCGAGGAGCTTACTAAGATTTGGCAGACCAGTCTGTGGAGCAATCATATACAGGCTGAAAGGTAGTTTTTTGCTACCTCTGTTATTTTATTTACACAATAACTTAATCATTTTAATTATAATATAAAAGGTTCACCCTTTTCTTCATTTTTTACCTCTAATGCAAATTCCAGCTTACACCACTACTAATTTTAATAAAATTTGATATTGTACGGCCATACTTAAATTTTTATAAAGTTTCAAAAAAGGGATAAAATAGTTTTATTGTGCGAATTTCTCTAACTTTTAACACTAAATTATAGTCCACATTTGGTTTGTTAATCATATTTGTTGTTACTTAAGTACTAGTTTTTACTATATTATATAGATAACAGTTCATTTGCCATTGACAATGGCAAATCTAAAATTGTATAATCAAGTTGTTTACTAAAATTAATAATTTTATTTCAGATACTTAATAGGAGACGATAGAGCTATATTCATGTTTAAAGATGGATCCCAAGCTTGGGCAGCAAAGGAATATCTTTTAGAACAAGATGAGCTTAAAGATGTACAACTTGAAAGCCAAACATATGAAGGGAAGAAACCCAATGTTAGAAATCAAGCTGTAAGGGATGAATTATAAGAAAATGAAACCTGTAAAACTAGTTTTGCCAAAACCGTTCTACTGCTGTCATAATAAATAAGAATAAAACCAGGGATCTGCATTTTTTGGAAACTAGAGAGTTTTAAGTAGATAATTAAAAAAAATTTATAAAAAAAGTATATTGTGAAAAATATCAGAAATATTAGAAGGCATCTGTGGCACGGAAATGTTCTTCGTCTATTGTGGAATAAATATGTCCTTCTCCACACATCCATTCCAAAATGTTTCTGCAAAAGAATCAATATTGAGTTTGTGTGGTGAATAAGTAATTTAATTATTGTTGTATATTTTAATTTAATATATTCATTTTTTTATATTAAAGTATGAAACCTACAAGTTTTTTTTTATTTATAAAATTAAGCACAATACAGATAAACAAACTTACTCAAATTCAACCATTGACATGCGATCTTTAAGTGAAGAAAACATGTCCTGTTTGCTGATTCCTTGCTCCAGTGTTGATGCTCGTATCAAGTTATACACCACCATTTGTCGAGCATTCAAACCATTGACAGAGCCGCTTTCAGCGATGCCAACCATGGAGTTAGCTGGCATACTGTTAACTGTGTTGTTATTGGCTGGTTGTTCCTAAAAGAAAATTATAATAAATATGCTATCAATAATGCAATTTTAATAACCTTTTGTTAATGTTGATTTATTCTATCTATCACCCGTCTATCGTGGGTATCGCAGACACGTTAGATTTTCGATTGTTATGCGGCAGCCGGCTGCCACTTGGGGCTTGATAGGTTAATACAAAGTAAGTTTATTGGCTATTTTAAAATTATTCATGTATGTAATGTATTTGGAAAAAATTGTATTACACTAATGTGGAAAACCAAAAAATAAAATTGTGAATGATCAAGCCCTGATCATGTTAGGGGGAGGAATTTTATTTAAAAAAAAAAATACAAAGTGAGTGCACGTCACTGGATTACATTACTGGAACCCTGCAAGATGTGTAAGCAACACTGTAAATGGTTAGTGTTGTTCACACTGTAAACATCTAGTCACATGCTGAAGCAAGAAACTGACACTGAATTTACAATCACAAAGTAAAATTTAAAGTTACCTTTTTAGATTCTGCCTCCATTTTCAACCTGTTATTAATGCATTGTAGATAGTGGAATGTAATAGCATTTATATCAGTTATGGGCATAATCTTGAAGGACATTATTACTTTTTTACCCTTATTAGTCTTAACATTTCCAAAGATTTGCACATAATCATTAACTTTCACTTTGGGCGCAGATTTGTCCTGAAAACGAAAATATTTTGATTATTTCATGTAACTTGCATCAAGGGCTAATGATATAAATACAAAGTCCGGCTGTCCCATTTTCATGCTTAATTTGATGGGTATGGAGCCAGGCGCGGTCGCAGCCTAAAGTTTTGGAGGGGGTCACTCACTAGTCACTACACTAAAAATTTATCACTGTTATATTATGATAACAAGAAATTTCCTTTTATTATTTGACAAGATATTGAGATCTTAGAATTTGACCTTAGATTTGGGGGGGGGGGGGGGGGTCATGTCCCCGTTGACCCCCCCTGTATGGAGATACAAACATGTAGTACCTACCAGAAGATGTTATAGATAGTTTGGTACCATGTGATAAACTATGACATGAATTGTGCAACTTCAGTAATTGCAAGCAGTATCTTTTGTATGAAATCTTATTAGAAAATTGAACTTACATCTTCGTCCATGGCCTCCTGATCAAGCCACAGCACAGCTCTCATCCGCCCAGTTATGTCTTGTATTGTGTAGGTGATTTTTGTGCTCTGCTCTCTTATATTTCTTACTCTTGCCACTATAGACACTATCTGTATTTCCGTCCCCCAAATTTTTATCCCATCATCGCCGCAATGAAGGGCCTGCCTTATCACGATAGGTGCGGTACGAGATGCTCTCCTTCCCTGGAATCGATTTTATTTTATATGAAAAAAAAAACTCAACTAATAATCAGAGGTCAAAAAAATTGTTTACTTACGGTTTTCTGGGGTTGGTTAGGAGTATTTGCATTTCCGAATTGGCTGGGTGAGTTGAAGAAACCTCCACCGGCAACTGATTGATCTAAAATTTGCAATATTTACGTTATTTACATCCAGTCTATAAAGGCAAGATAGTGATTCAAGTTTGGATTAGCATACCATTCCACATGATGGAATATAGTTATTATGATTTTTTACAAGAAGCTGGTTTTATTTAAACTTTCTTAACTTGGTTTTTTTAAATATTATTTATGTAATATTCTTATTTTATAGTAAATTCTTCGCAAATTACAATCGTTTTCTTCAAAATGATTTTGGCGCGACGATTGTGATTTGTCATTTGTCAATGTCAAATTTATTTTTATTTTTATTCAAAGTAGTATATTTGCCAGAAATTAAAAATAATTAAAAAGCTGTCGCCTGTCAAGGAGTTTTGCCGGGAATGTGAAAGAGTGATCAGCGGGGCTGAAATGGTCACATTTAGCAATTCCTCTAAATCAATTCAGCAAATGAATTGTCAAAACTGTCAAACTGACAAATGTCAAATCAGTACAAAAATACAGAAATGAATGAGGGATTTTCATTTATATTTTTGAATTTTAATTTTAACAATCTTAACTAGATGGCGTAAGGATAGACACTTCTAGATTTTCAATTGGTTCCTCACCGATCTGAAATTATCTGCAGGTTGGCATCACTGACTACATATAGGCTGTGTTTCAAAAAAATATCAGTGTACTGTCAAGTGTGACATAAATCAAAACATCTTAAACCTAAGCGATCATTGGCCTAAGCGATTAGACTAGTACACTGGTAATAGTTTAGGAACACGCTGACATAATAAAAACTTGTCAAACTGAAACTTGACAACTGAAAGAGTTTTGGCGGGCATGTCACTTTCAAACTTCTTCTACTTTTTATTGTTGGTGTGGTTTTTATTAATTTTTCCCAAATGGTGGTTTTTGGGTTTTTGATATTCATTATTGGTAAAATATTAGCCATTAAATATCCGTTATCTTGCACAAGTGCAGGTAAGATGTGTTGTCAAAACCAAAATGTAAAATTCCTGTGACATTTGGTGTGAATATCGGTAAATATGGCTATTCTTCCGTGAATTTTAGCTAAAACATCGTTATAATAACTTTATTATCCTATTCATTGGAATATTATTGCGTCTTTGTCAAGTTGAAATGTATCAAGTTTTACATTCTTTTGCCCAGTTTTGTAGCAATTATTGATGGTATTCCCTGGTATTACCGATAGTTGTCTACCCATACGCCATCTAGTTACTAAAATGGAAACTGTTTGACAATCAAATTAAAAATATAGGAAAATCCCACATTGGAAGCAGAGTTGCATTTTGCGATTTTAGAAAAATGAATCATATTATAATTATTCATATCATGATTCTTCAAAGCGACCATTTTAGCCCCGCAGTGATGTTGTCAAGAAGTCAAGTCGGTCGATTTGAGGTCGATTCAGTAATTAAAGTGGTAGACGCTTAGTAAAGCGTCTACCACAGTTTCAGTAGAAACTTTCGATTGAGTTTTGGAAGGAACACAAAATAGCACGTTTCTGGATATTGCATCACTTTCTTACACTTGTGCACGATAACGAATATCTAATAGTTATTATCCTACCAATATTACACATTAAAAACCCAGCACAATTTTAATACAAAAGTATTAAAATTGTGCTACCACTTTACTGAATCGACCGACTTGACTTCTTGACTGTATTGACTATTACTTAGACTTTGTATAGACTTTACATCTGACAATATAGAAAAACGATGCCGAAAATTGTACTATAGAATATTGTTTTCCCGCCATAATATACTCGACACTGGCCATTGTTATAGTCTGTACGTGACACGTCTGTCAAGAAAGTAAAGACATTTAAAAAGTGGCAACAACGTAGTGTCATGATGTCATCCCTTTTTTTCTTAGATTGATTTAAAAGAGATGACACTACGATGTTGCCACTTTTTAATTTCTTCACTTTCTTGACAGGCTATAAATAGCCGAAGTGCCATAATAAGAAAATTTTTTTAAAGCTGTTATCCACTGACACTTGACACATTAGGTTGACAGGTGTCATTAGGGCAAAAATCAAAATGACATTTGCCAATTGTCAATTGTCATTAATTGTCAATAAATGATAGACGTGGTGTTAATTGTTATTGGTTTGGTGCACAATATTTCAGTATTCTGAATAAATTCAGTGTTTAATTGATAAATAATCTCCAAGGAAATAGATATATATTTAATATCTAACTCTTCGATCTTTTTACCATTCATAAAAAAATAAAACAGTAAAAATTAAGGTACTAATTTATATTTCTTAAATATGCGCATTTTTCTACACGAACCTTCATTAAGGGTGTCTTATTTCAGGCTCTGTACAATTTAATAATGTCTCTTACTAAAAGAAAACGTTCCGTGGAAAATGAGGAATTGCTAGAGAACGGTGATTCTGTGCCTGCCGGCCGTAGCAATATAAAAGGCGATGAATTAAATATTGCAGTATTATTATTTTTGTACACACTGCAAGGGATTCCCCTAGGATTGGCCGGCGCTATTCCGATGTTGCTACAGAACAGAGGAATAACATATACACAGCAGGTATTTTAAATAAAATTACTCAAATGCCTACAAAGATATTTTAAAATAAAATCCATTACTGGCTGGCTGCCATACAATTAGATCAATTAGTATTTGGTAGTATTTAGTAATAATCAATGTGAGTTTTTTAAAAATATACTTACTATTATATTTTTTATAAAACAGGCTTGTTGCTTGCATCACACAAGTTGCATTGCAATTTATATAAATATAAGTGTTGCAAATTATTAAATTAGTAAATGTAATTACAAATAAAAATATTCTTATTTTTTTTAGGCTGAGTTCAGTTTAGCTTTTTGGCCATTCAGTGTAAAATTGCTGTGGGCTCCTATAGTGGATGCTATATTCTTGCCAAACTTTGGAAGACGTAAAACTTGGTTGGTACCTGTACAGTATTTGATAGGCATATTCATGATAATTATGTCCTATTGTATCATGGACTGGCTGGGATCAAAAGATGAGGCTCCTTCAATGACAATACTCACAATATCATTTTTGATACTGAACTTCTTGGCTGCAACTCAAGATATAGCTGTAGATGGCTGGGCATTAACAATGTTGAAAAGGTGAATTTTAAATTAATGTATTTATACTTTCATTAATTATTCCTTAATCAATAAAGTGTTCTACTTATACAGTTTTCTAATTCATTTTAATGCAAAATAAAAGGAAAATTATTCAATTAAGATTGTGAATATTCAGTTCATGGCAATATTTCTATATTCACTGGTGTATAATTCTAGTAACAGTAATGCATGTATATTACAATAATTTAATATGCATGTAATGTATACTTTATTATCTTTTTAAAAAAGCATTCTTGACTCAGAAAACAATTTTGATGTAACACAATATGTATTATGTCAGTATCTTGTTACTTTAGTTATAACCTTATTAAGATATATTTTGCTAATTTTGCTATTGCTATTATAATTAATTTTTCAGATGTAATGTTGGTCACGCTTCAACTTGTAATACAGTTGGACAGACTGCTGGGTACTTCTTGGGCTATGTACTGTTCCTCGCTCTTGAGTCTCCGTATTTCTGCAACAAATATCTACGGGTAGTGCCCGAAGACACAGGAATAGTGACACTATCTAGCTTCCTCCTATTCTGGGGATGGATATTTATTCTAGCAACTACTTTAGTGGCAGTTTTCAAACATGAAAACAATGATGTCGCCGACTCCCGAGAAAGTGATGTTAAAGGTGTCAAGGATATAGTTAATGCCTACAAACAGTTGTTGAAAATTGTAAAACTGCCGGCTGTGAGGACATTAGCGTTAGTCCTGTTTACTGCTAAGGTATTTGCATATTTACATTATCCCTCATAGATAGTATATTATGTAAATGTGATAGAATGACTGTCTGTTTATTTATATACTAGATGACGCCCGCAACTCCGTTGCGCCAAAACTCGTTTATCGCGCGGAAACCGTACATTTTTCCGGGACAAAAAGTATCCTATGTCCTTTCCCGGGACTCAAAGTATCTCCATGCCAAATTTCAGCAAAATCGGTTCAGCGGTTTGTGCGTGAAGAGGTAACAGACAGACAGACACACTTTCACATTTATAATATTAGTATGGAAGTATGGATTGATAGGTTTTACCAGGAAAAATGTATGCTTCCCATGATAAACATATTTCTACACAAAGTGGCAGGTAATCTAGTAAAATTTAAAATGCAGTCAATATGGTTTTAAAATACAAGTTTTCTTCTCTTTTTATAGATACCATATTATAATATATTTGTTTCATGATAAAAGTGTTCACTGTACATTTTTTCTACAACAGATTGGTTTCTGCGCTAGTGATGCTGTATCAGGCTTAAAACTTGTAGAAGCAGGTGTGCCGAGGGAGGACCTAGCGTTATTAGCGGTACCATTAGTTCCTGTACAAATCATCATGCCTGTGGTAAGCTTACTGTGTATCTATATACTAGTGTACTATAAAAACAAGATGTAGTAATATTATACTATACATAACACCACAGAGACTAGATACAATGCTGCACTGCATTTTGAATTTCGAACTGCTTTAGCTAAGTTACGCATCACTATGGAAATGTATTATTGCCTGGTTAATAAAGTTAATTTTTTAATACCTTAAAATGCAGTGCTTGGAAATTTTTGGTGCAAGCTGATCCCATGTACCTAATGACTAATATTATTATTTATTTTATTTCAGTTATTAGTTATTCTATGTTATAAAACAATGTTATAGATATAGATAATATTTAATAATATAGCTACAAATACCTACTTTATAAAAACATGAATAGTTGTGCATTAAAATATTAAATACGACTTGATCACGAAAAGCAAAGTCACGATATTTAAAATGTTCAAGTTTAATTTTCGGTCTTAGTTTTAACTAGGACCGTTCAATTCAAATATTGATAACTAATTTCACGTTTAAGTTTCCGTGTCGTTATCTCATACGATAAGAAAATGCGTTATTATTTGTATGGGCCTTTTGATACAATCAATAACAATAATTACTATAAAGATAATGTGGTGGTCAATGAAAATAATTATTATTTTTAATCAGTGCATTAATTGAAGCACAAATCATGATGAATGCTGTATATGACCAGAGGCATAGGGTGGGCCACCGTCTACGGCCCCGCGATCCAAGGGGCCTGGCGCCCCTAGGACCACGAGGATTTTTTATGATTTACTAGTTTTGATACTTAATTTTTTAGAAAAATAAATAAGTACTCATCAAAAAATTTTTTCTCCCAAAGTCTTGCGTCATCCATCCAATGCATGAATCACAGTAATTACAAATTACACACACACACAAAATAGAAGCACATGAAATAAAGAGAGTACACAAAGGTACTTGTGAAGTAGCAATTTCTTCCAAAAAGCCTTTAAAAAAAGAAAATTGCTGGAGAAACCACCCCACTCCGACTACCGCACTCAGAGAGGAACATTAATTACTTAAAATGTAATTAATTCAAAATTTTGACATAAGCCCCACACATTATCTGTCAAACTCTTCATTAAATTGAAGGTTAATCATAATTAAACGTCTCTGAGTACGGCGGTTAGACGCTTATAATTACTTAACAGTTAACTGTAATTAAATGAAGATTTTGGCATAGCCTTATACATTGTCTGTCAATTTATATCTTAAATCGAAGTTCAATCATCATTAAATGTCTCTGAGTGCGGGAGTATTTTATTGGTGCGACTTTTAGGCCCGTATATTATGTAATATGCTGTATTATATTGTATGCTCAACATCATTATTTACCTTTTAATTAATAGTTTGTACTTAAGTACTGTACTTGTGTGTTGCGTATTAACGAACGTATTTCGACGCGAGCCGTCGAGTTTTAAGCGTGTGGACGTGATTTCGAGTGGCGCGAGTCGACTTTCTCATTGGTTGAACAGACATCTTTTGGCTCGAATTCGGTGAATACTGAACGTCAACGAAGAGGTTACTCGATAGAGCCCAAGCCGCGGGTTTTGCTCGATGTGATTGCTCGATCGAGTAAAACCGTATGCGAGTAGGTACTTAGCATTAATAAACGAAACTCGGCACTCAACTTTGATGTGAAACTGCTAGTTGAGAGGCTATTTCTTAAGTGTGGTTAAATCTTGACTTAAGTTCTGTCAAAGTTGAGTTTAAAGACGCTGAGAGCGTATCAGCTAGGAATGTTATTTAGTAGGATATTGAGAGCGGAATATAAGGCGGGCTTACTCTCTTACTCTTACTCTCTTTATATATTTCAGATCCTGGCCAAACACACGACGGGTCCGGCGCCGCTATCTCTATGGCTGCGAGCGTTCCCCCTGCGCCTGCTAGTGGGTCCGCTAGCCGCGATACTGGTAGCTCTGACCCCGTCGTTACTGGGTGACACTGGACCGTCATACTTCTATCTGCTTATTCTCATGGCTATGTATATCTTCCATCAGGTTAGTTGGTTTAGTTTATGTAACTTTTTATTGTTAAACCTAGGGGTATTTTTTATTTTATAGTCTATGGATAGAACCACAGACATTGATCAAGATAGATACCGCATATCCCTCCATTTGTATGAAAACGAGCGTGCCACTTTTTTGCTACCTACAGTGACGTATAACTGTGATGATAAGAAACGTTCATTATCTAGGCCAACGTTCCTATTCGAATTTCTACAGCTCTATACGGCACAATTAGGCATTTAGGCATTTTTAAAATTCCGATTGACGTCCGATTCCAATAGCAGACTAAAGAATAGACTTTCGAAAGACGAGCATTGCTCGTCGTTTGGGAGCGCGATATGGCACGCGAAGTACATACACATGCGGTATCTTGATCTATGTCTGTGGATAGAACAATCTACACAACGATAGTCTTTTTAAGGTGTTAAGTTGTCAAGTCCGCGCAGGAGCGAGAATAGTGGAAGATCCTGAGGGAGGCCTTTGCCCAGCAGTGGGACACTATACTCTATAGGCTAATAAAAAAAAGTTGCCAGTTATATAAAATAGAAAATTAAAAATATTCTTCTTCTTTTGTCCGTGAATCTTAACAATAATATTATCATTTGCTTACATGCATAATATAACATTGTAAACTTACATAATTTCATTTTATTTCAGACTTGCCTGTACTGCATGTTTGTCGCTGTGATGGCTTTCTTCGCCAAAGTATCAGATCCTACTGTTGGCGGTACATACATGACGCTGTTAAACACAGTGTCAAACCTTGGCACGAATTGGCCAAGCACCATCGCGCTATGGGCCATAGACCATCTCACTTACAAGAAGTGCTCCGCCCCAGAACTCACAGATAACACTTGCTCGTCCCCACTGGAAAGTGATGTAAGTTGTTAATTTACTGCTTAGTTTTTTGTCTATGGACACTACTTTTGTTTTTGTCTATGTAAATTGTCTATTGCCAAATCAAATGTGAACAGAAAATACTGTTATGGACATTAAAACGTGCCTTTTTAAATTAAAATTTAATGAACAGATTAAAATATATATATTTATTTTCTTTTTTCAGCTCTGCAAAGCCAACAATGGTAGTTGCATAACGCGCATAGACGGGTACTACATTGAAACAGTCATATGTTTGATTGTGGGATTCTTATGGCTGCAGTGGGGACGGAAAACCATCAACCGACTACAGAGGCTCCCGTCTTCGGCGTGGCAGATGAGCAGATACAACAGATAAGACTGACCAGAGACAATATTCGTTTTTTTACGCATAAAGCAAACGCACAAGGAAGTTACGATGGAAAGATCATTCTAATTTGATGAAATGATTATTATTCTATATTATATAGTAGACAATTGAAAGATACGCTATCGCGTCGCGTCAGTCTGGGTTAAAATTAACCGTGGATTAAATCACTCTCATTCTTGGTACAATTTATGAAAAAGAAGGCATGATATTTTGAAGAACGAACGAGGCAATACGTTCGAGTTTCGAAAGTGGTATTTTTTTTTCTATAAAATTCTCGAATGATAACAAAGATATTTTAGAAATCATAAAGTTAGAATGACCTAACTAAGAGCCTTGCTTTTTGCGGTTTCTCTAGAAAATTCTTGTATATATTTGTTTAGTAATTTAAAGATTGTTTAGTTTACTGGGATTTGGGTATGAATTAACATTACCTTAGGAATAAATATTAATAATTAATTGAAAGAAAAATTAGGAAATAACAAATTAATTTGTGGTAAAACCACAGGGATTGGCATTAATTGGTCAATCAATTTTTTGGGTGCTATCATCAACCTATTAACAGACTATTTTGTATTGACTACTATAATTGGTATGACGCCTAAGCCCCATAAATACCTAATAGAAGTTGCTAAATACGACTTAAGTCCGGTCGCGTATTACGTAGAAAATATTTCTACCTTAAATCCGTGAGTGAGACAAGTAAAATGATGGAGAAATTTGGCCATTGATCTATCGCTTCTTTCACACACAAATAGATTGCCATAGCAAATAGATATCTTTCCTACGTGTACGCGATTTGAGTGTGATAGTGTGCGCAGCTGAAAGAGAACTGGCGATAGATCGGTGGACGTAGTTCTACCTTCGTGGTGACCGGGCCGTAACAAAAGATCGACGTAAGAATTTCGACGAGCTCCACCACCACACTATAACAAAATTAATAAATAATTTATTTATATGTATAGATTAATAATAACTCTAAAATGAAATTTTCCACTTGACCGAGTGTTATTAGATGTAATTCTCTATGTGTTAAGCCATGATGGACAAATGCATATTCCAATATCTATAATTGCCCATAATAATCGATGCCAATATAGCTGACAGGAGTTCCCAATATTTTTCAGCCTGCGGCGCAGTTACACGTTGCAATATTTTGTCACAGCCCCCTACTCTACTTATCTATTAGAAAAAGATACATAAATAAACACCTTATAGACCGGTTAAGCAGGTGATAATTAACAAATATTTAATCCTATCTGCTTTATATAGTATTAATATTAAAATTTAATTTTATAATATTTGTGGTTTCGGATAATGATGGAGGATCGACTCACGGCGCCCCTCTTGCCTTTCCACGGCGCACCAGGGCGCCACGGCGCTAACTTTGGTAACCCCATACCATACTTGATAGCTGCGCAATGGTGGCAAACATGGATATCCATTGTGGCCCAACGTGTAGGCCTTTAAACTTAGTTAAAATTTGACGTGTCGTTATAATGTGACCCCAGAAGTTATACTTCTTAAACACGAATGTAGTATTTTGGTTCGTGATTGTATTTGTTATGAATTATGATATACTTCTTAAACACGAATGTAGTATTTTGGTTCGTGATTGTATTTATTATGATAAAGCCAGCAAGGTGTGGCTAAAAATATTTATTTTTAGTTGTTGACCATTTTAAGTTAAGTACTAACATTACTAAGTTATTATTAAAGTTAAAAGGCTAAGGGCCTGTTTTACCACTTTCTGATAAAGTGCCTAATAGGCTGTTCACAACTTTTTTGACAGATTCTCCATATCTGTCAAGTTAATTGGTGGATAGCCTTATCAGGAAGTGGTGAAACAGGCCCTTAATTTGCTAATCTTTAAAAAGTTAAGAAACTAATACCAGTTCTCAACATTTGCTCAAAATAATAACCATAGTATAGACAAAATTTGTAAAATTAATAATCTAAAATTTCTTAATGTGGGAAATATAATGCTTCAAAATATGAAAACTTCGCCGACTTTAATATAAATCTCTCTTTGTAAAATACCTTGTATACGCTAGTTCATAATGTGTTCGATCCAACCAAACAACTTAATATTTCTCTGCACAAAAAGGAATATGAGGTATAAGAAATAATAATTTTAGACATAATTTTGTTGTGATACAATATTCTTCTATACTGTAATGTTTTGTTAAACCTCTATGTAGAATTTTAGAGTACAAATATATTTTAATGTCAGTATTTGTCAATGTAATATTATAGTCTAGACGGGTAAAAAAAAATATAGAAATTGTCTATGATTTTCTTTATATACACATCAACATTCAATATACTTACATACAATAATTTCTAACAATAATTTGTATGGTGTTACTACATTTTCTTTTCATTTAAAATATAAAACTTCATAACATTCCTAATTGCATTATTTTAAATACAGAAAAAATATATTTAAAGTATAATTTGGAAGTAATACATCATAAACTTATGAAGAAAAAAAAATAGGGATTATTACGCCAAGGTCGGAGCAGAGGGCGCTGCTAGCACATACAGTAAATAATCCGACCAAGATCCATCCATCCATGTTGCACACGTCACATCAGATGATTGCCATAAACATTGTCAAACAAAACTATTTATTTACTGTTTGTGCTGGTGTTGCCGTCTAGCGCGAAAACATTGCAGTAATTTAATTTATCCTATTATAATAGTTGACCAGTAAAAAATCTACAAAAATTAATAAATTAAAATAATTATCTGCAAACACAAATGGAACATAACCATCGATTTCAAACAATCTGAGACCATAAGGGACATCCAACAAACAACGTGATTGTATAATGGTAAAAATAATTGTCAACATCTCATTTAAACACATCATTTTAAGTATATAAAATATTTGTTCATAATAAATTTAAATTTGTTACTTGCATTGTGGTTTAAATATAATATTTATTTTGGTTTTAAAAAGGTTTTTTAATTCTATCCTTTTAAGCAATTGATAATAACGGCTAGCATCTATAACAGAACAGTAGGTGTAAAGCACCATGGACATACTATAAAAAATATTAACAGAGCAAGTATTCTAGATCTACATAACAATGTCAAAATAATTGATATAAAATCTCACTTTACAGTGTTGCCACTATACAACAGTATTATAGTAGACAGTGACAATATTAATAATTCCTGTTTCTTTGGTTTTTCGTATCAATGAAAGAAAAAAATGTTGTCATGAACGATTATATGAATACATTGGTAAATTTTAGTTTAATAAAATTGTCGAGTTATACATAAAATAAATATTTTGTTTGAAATTAATCTAAATAAACAACAAATGCACTTAACATCATATTAAATCTTTAAAATTATTCTTAGAATCTAAAACTAATTATAAATAGGCAGTATTATTGCAACTTATAATGTTAAACATAAATTATTATGTAAATGTAATTAATAATATTTTATACTAACAAGTAAGTATTTAAATGCCGTTGGAATAGCCGGCAACTCATATTGTTTTCGTATATGTGGTTTAAAATAATCATAGATTTATTGTAAACTGTTTTCATTTCATATTACATAATATTTTATAACACGTATGAACTTAGATAGTTTTTAAGTATTAAGTTAATTGGCATTTTAATTATACTTTAAGAAAGTATTAATATAGGTAACGCCTAATTATAATGTAAAGTTACAAGTAAAAAAAATATTCACCTGGCAGTATAGGTTAGTAAAGGGTAGAAAGCGTGTACTATACAAAATCATTAAATTCCTTCTAATAAAGTTCCCCTATCGAATAGTATTAGCGTGATTTTGAGCGCGTCAGGATTTTTTGAAATAGAAAAAACTGTACTTCGCCGCACTCTTACTTCTTACAAAACTTACTTAGGGCTCCCACACAAAACTGCGAATTCGCATTGCATCGCAATGTCATTTTTAGTAGTGATGCAACGGTAGTGTCTTAGCAGAACCAGAAACGGATAAAGATGTCAAAAGTAAATTTTAGCAGAAACGGAAACGGATGCAGAAACGGAAGTGTAAATAATATGAAAAAAAAAGTATCAAATACACCAAATCTAGATAAGAAATATATATATATAAGAAATCTATTACTTATAGAAAACAATATTGCAACTTTGCAACTGAACATTTTATTAATATTCAAAATTTCTCAGCCGTCGGTTGAAAACTTCCGTTTAAATCTCCATTATAAAAGTTGCGGAAACAGAAGCAGAAACGGATGTTGAAAATCGCGCGGAACTTCCGCACTTGCGGAAACAGAAACAGAGATCCGTTGCATTACTAATTTTTAGTATGAGTTTTGTTTTAGATTTTTGCAATGCGTGGGAGCCCTTACCTACTCACATTTTTATAGTGGGAGCCCTTACTTACATTTTTATAATAGGTATTTTTTACAGGACCGACATGTATTCTTATAAAGGACCTACACTTAAATTAAACAGAATAAAAAAAAACAATAATAGGTATTCGATTTTTCTGTACGCTCTCCGAGAATCACCAGTGTCGATTTACCAGTAAATAAACACATCTTTTTTGTAAAAAAAATATATAATTGTGCGTGCTTGCATAAAGCATTTACATTTCAGCTAAATACCTATGGACAGCTATCACTATATCGAATTCGGATTTGATTAATAAAATAAAATAAATAAAGTCTGTCAGGACTCAAGAGCATAGCAGACCTTGCTAAAGTGCAGTAAGACATGTCATTCATTACGAGGCTTCTCGCACTACATTCTTTTAAAAATTAATGAAACGTTATTCAAATCAACCAATACCTAGCATGGAAAAAAATTAAACCCCCATTGTTTTATTTCTCTGGTCTGAAATTTTACCTGAACAAAAGAAACGTTTTATTTTTCTAGTCTGGTATTTTTTAACCTGGCAACACTTAAGGCTCTCTCCTGGCTAATTCGTCATCGCATATGATCGGTTTCCGGTCGTCGCTTTTCCCGCGCCCCAGTCTGCCGACTCGCCGGGCGAGCGAGCTCGTCTTGTCTACTGCCCCCCAGCCGCCATTTCCCCCGCCGCTGCCAGAGCGAGACAGAAGACCAGTGACTCCCTCACCCAGTTTGCTGTGGTGCACGCCGTATAGGAAATATAGGAGGAGACCTGAAAATTCAGAATGCTGTCAGGTTCAATAATCGGAAGTCATACCTCGGATCTCGGTTGCAAGGGTATGTATCGTGTATGCTCATAATATACCCACCTCATTGACGTGGGAGAACCATGCTTCGGGACGAATGGGCCGGCTCGCCCGGAGAAATACCGCGGGCACACAGAAAACCGGCGTGAAACAACGCTTGCGCTGTGTTTCGCCGAGTAAGTGAGTTTACCGGAGGCCTAATGCCCTACTCTATTCACTTCCCTACCCTCCCCTATTTCCTCCCCTTCCCTTCCCTTCCCTACTCTCCCCTCCCCTATTCCCTCTTAAAAGGCCGGCAACGCACCTGCAGCTCTTCTGATGCTGCAAGTGTCCATGGGCGACGGAAGTTGCTTTCCATCAGGTGACCCGTTTGCTCGTTTGCCCCCTTATTTCATTAAAAAAAACCTCTTAAATTAGAGATACAAGTATGACGTCATTATCTATAGATGGTATGTTAGTACATAAAAGGTCGATCCTCCTCTTTTAAATTTGCGAAGAACTAGAATATGATGGCCGCAACTGTGTTGCGCCTACATCATTCGTCCTTTCCCGTCTCTTAAAGTATCAAACCCACCTAAATCAGCTGTATAAGCGTGAAGAAATAGCAGACAGAGGCACTTTCGCATTTATAATATTAGTTACGATGTAAAGAAGCGCTTACACGGGCAATAATTGCGCAATATTGCCGCTTGTTGCCGAAAATTGCTTGATGTAGTCGTGACGTCATAGTCGACGAGAATTTACTGGAGTGGAGCAATTTTAGTTGCCCGTATAAGCGTACCTTTAAGGATGGGTGATATAATATGATACTTACTCAAACGTCTTACTCACACTCTCGCAACTGAACCATAAAATCCACTCACCAAAAGTCATCCAAATAGTGAACCTGGCCCATGTGAGCGCGTTGAGGTTGACCATCAGCTCAACGTTCATGAGCACGCTGGCGGCCGGCAGCAGCGGCACCCAGGGTACGCGGAACGGCAGCCGCGCTGGGCTCTGCTGGTGCGCCCAGATTATCACCAGACCTGGAACAGGAAGTTTGACTTTATATCTCCAAAGCGGTTTCGGTGACGTTCGCTGAATTCATTAAAACCACCTACGCAGGAGGTATGTTTATATTGACAAATATATATTGTATTATATAGTAAATAATTATGTTGATAAGTGTGAACGCTGTAGTCAATAGATACTTTATCTTTCTTTATTTTCGAAAACTATGTGGCATCCAATCCAACACTTTACTAACATTAAACAGATCATTGACAAAGATTTTTTTAAAGACTTTAATAAAAAAAATGGTAACTCCTTTTTGCTTTTCCTAGAATCAAGATTTAAGAAAATTTAATAACTTACAGGCTATAATGATAAAGCTGAGTACGAAGTCAGGTAGTAGCGCCCACAATCCAGCCGGCTCGGCCAGAAAGTGGTTATGCGCGCACAGGCATATGGACGCCAGTGTGAACACGTATACGCAGTTGGTCACAGCAGTCCCGGGTGCTCTGCCCCCGGCGAGGGGCTCCAGCCACGCGTATTGGGCCCGCAGGCGCCCAACAGTAAGCGCTTCGAACATCTGTGGAGAATATTTAAGCATGGTATGTACTTATATTTTATAAATTTATTGGGACATTTGGAGAAAAAACATGTTGTTTATGTGCCTATATATGAGTAATCAGAATTTGAATTCTAGGTTACATATTGTGTACTACTTATATAAGATGTATACATGCTGCTGAATTCATGATAAGTAAGTAATAAAGAACACACCTCTGAAGATGAGGATCCAGCATCGGTCCCTGGTGTACCAGTAGCAGAACTGTCTTCTCTGTCGATCGGAGAGTCGATTTGTGGTGGGCCAAATATTTTGTCCTCAGAAGGTGTCGGTCTGTAACGCAGTATTATAACCGCAGCGCTCACTATCGTATACGCTAATAGGGTGCCGATCGACATGAACTCTACCAGCTTTTCCAAATCAAACAATAGAGCAATCAAAGCCGAAGAAAATCCGGAGATGATTAAATTGGAGATTGGAATTTGGGACTTATTTGAGACGTCACTGAGAAAGCCAAATAGAAGGCCATCCGCAGACATGGCATACAGGCATCTAGGAAGCGAAAAGAGGGAGCCTAGCAATGTGGTGGTCATTCCACACACGGCACCAACCGCGACGGCGTATTTAGCCCAGCCAGCGTGAACCGCTCCTAAAGCTTCAGGTAGAGCAGCTTCGGGATTGATGCTCGTATACGGAACCATCAATGTAAGAGCGATAGCCACCAAGATGTATCCAAAAGCAACCACGGCCATGGACAAAATGGTGGCAATAGGAATTGAACGCGAGGGATCCTTGGCTTCCTCGCTCGAGGCCGATATACTATCGAACCCGACGAAAGCGTAGAAACATGTAGCGGCACCAGTCAATACGCCACTGAAACCGAATGGCATGAAACCGCCATTTTTCTCCGACCAGTTGTCGACATCGGCGTAATAGAAGCCGAGGCAGATAACAAGAGAGATCACGAGGAGGTTCAAAATGGTGAGGCCGTTGTTGATATACGCAGAGGTCTTGACGCCCACAGCTAATATCAGGGACGCAACAATGCATATGAGGAATGCCAAAACGTCTGGATATCTGCTCAATAGGGTTTCGTGGAGCTCCCCAGTTATAGAGATAGTGGCGTTGCTAATTGCTTTATCCATCAGGGCGTCCAAATATCCTGACCATGCTCTCGCTACTGATGCTGCACCTGTAACAAATTGTAAGATATGAGTACAACTTATGTATGCAACTGTGCAATAAGTAGAAATTGATTTATACAGTGATCGATTTATAACAAAGCATTGTTTTGTTTCTGGACCTTGACTTTAAATGTCTTTTTTGCGATCCCATTAGGAACTAAAGTTGGGTCGTCGCCAATACGCCATTTTTTGTACCCACCTATCATATACTCGAGCACTATGTTCCAACCAATTATGAATGCCCAGAACTCTCCAATGCTGACATAGGTGTAGGCATAAGCGCTGCCAGCCCTCGGTATTCTCGTGCCAAATTCCGCGTAGCACAGAGCAGCTAGGGTGGAGGTTATCCCAGCAAGTAGGAAGCTGAGAGCCGTGGCAGGTCCGGCCATATGGCGGGCTACGGTGCCCGTCAGCACGTAGATTCCAGCACCAACCATATGTCCAACACCTGAAACGAAATAAATGACGGTCACTCTTGTGTACCTATAACTGAAAACCTGGACATTGGTGTTCCCCGGCTATGAAGAATTAAAGGTAGAAAAAATGTGTCAGCAACAAATGATTCGAAAACAATTGCTCATACCTTTATAATACATGCTTTTAAGTAAGCTTTAAGCTTATTCGTTTTATGTTTCTTTGGTCAACACATCAGATGCATACTGATCCATTTCCATCCATCCACATCCATTAAACATAGATTTCGTATTAATAATCAATTACGATTTAATTTAAGGAGTTTTAATGTCTACGTTATAGCATGGGTATGCAATAATGATAACGTTACAGCAAGGGAAAAGAAGGATCAAAACTTACCCAGCAAAGTGATGTCAAAGGTGCTCAGGCAGCGATTTAGAGGGGTGTCCAGGCAGTCCCCATATATAGGTTTTCGTCGGTTCATCTTATGGCAAAACCCTGAGAGGACATGGCCCAGAATTTTATGCCTGGCGCCTGGCATCTTGGCTGAAAACAAAACAACTTATCAACGAATATTGCTAACTTTACGCGAAATTAAACCGTACGTTTTGAATTTTACCATGTAACCCATAAACCAATGGTATAACAAGGAAATAAATTTACCTTATCTATTTTATCACTGAATGTCTATATTTTCAGTCCACCACTGACGAATACGAAGAGAAAATTCGCCGCGCGCATCTAATCGATTTCTGCCGTGGAAGGGATGATACTCATTTCAATTCTGAACTCGAGGGTAATGCATTCCAGAAATACTTCAGATTAGTCGTTTAGCGAACTTTATTAAGCCATGGTACGTGCAGCGGAATAAGGAATGCGACATTTCTTTTTAGTTGTGAAAAATGCTTTCCAATTAGAAGTAATTTTATCGAAGACTTCTGGCTTTTTATATTTGATTAATTAAGGCCAACAGCAGTTTATTAATTTTGTAGGGCTCGCAGTTTCTTTTATTTTGCGCATGTGGATTCTAGCACAGCTTGTGGTATAAGAACCTAGTAACTCCGCGCACGAGCTGCGAGGAATATGGGGCTAGAGAGCGGACTTTTGTGGGGCTGCTCTCGACAAATGCGGTACACTCTCCCCATTGCAGTTTTTAATTTTGACAATTTGTTCGAGATCTTCTTCGAGAACTAGACTTTTTACTAAGATCCAAGTAACAAAGCAGAACTTAAATTAATGGATTAATCTAGGGCATAGCAAACTAAAATCGATTTATGTTAAAAAATCTTACCAAAATCATGAACCAAAAATTAACCTCCGCAAACTTATAAGGTCTCCCATTTCCTACATTCTAATAGCGTTAACACAAAAGCGCTTAAGAAATGCATTGTGCCTAACAAAATGGCACTCTACCTGTTGCACGTCACTTTACGTGACTACCCCAAGTAAGTGCCAACGTGAACTAATTTGTTGACACTTACCTTTTCCAGGTGAAAAGTTACTGTGGCAACTTTTTTCTTAAATTATTTTCTGATGGTACTTTAAAAATTTGGTCCTTCGAGCCAAAATCAATTTTTATAAATCACGAAATATAATGCATTACGTTAAATGTTATAAGTTACGACTTACCATTAAACTTTTAAATAAAAAGCGAATAAAATTTGAAATATTTTATTAATTTCTCTACTTTCTACGTCGAACCGCATGTACAAAACATGAATACATACCCAATAGTAATTATATTAGTATGTTATAATTTACAAGGTAGAAACAGAAGTACATAACCTTTTACCTCAACAATAATTATTATACTTATAACTTTGATATTTATGTCTCTACTTAAAACCTCCCGAACAATTATTTACATAGATCCCTAAAACGAGGTTATATTATTTACAATTAACAAGTACTACAATAACTGTGATGATTATTGCATTTGTACGTAACAGTTTCAGTCAGAATAGTAATATACAATAATTCGGTTCAGGGTCCGTACCACGAAACGGTTTTGAGACTCAAACAATCGTACGAGAATGTTGCGTCCCACTCTAACAAAAGTGAAATGACGTTGTTAGAGCAGGACGCGGCATTCTCGTCCGATTGTTTGAGTCTCAAAACGGTTTCGTAGTAGGCCTACAGGCTACAGCCACTCCAAAGTCATTACAATCAGAATAACCTTATAATATTAATTAAATAAGAGAAGTCAATAATAATTAATTATAACATTTTGCAATAGAAAGATCATGCGAGTAGTAAATTAAGTTAAATTAATTCTTGCGAGTATGAATTACAAAATGAGCAAGTTAAAAGATCTTTAGGCCACTAACATTGCTACCAGATTATTCCACATACAATAAAAACGTTTATTATTTTAATTTTACTGCGTTTTGTCTGGCTGGCGATAACCTATTGTTTTACAACGCGATGCAGTTTTTCCTTTGTGTAAATTATACTTATCGCAGTTAAAAAAAATCTAGATCAGCAAGATTTACAATCGAACCATAAAAAATATAAATATTATATAAATACAATCATATTACGGTAGTTTTACAATCACACCTATATTGTAATAAAATAAAAAAATAAAAAACTCAGAAATACAATAAAATCAATCTGATTTTTTAAATGTTTTGGAAATTAAAAACTATTGTTTACGGTCGCACTTAGAGATTTTTAATGATTAGGTAAATAAAGAAACCCTGAGTGACTCCACATTTTCTGTTAGTTTAAAAAACTAGGTATGTTAGTAATAATTAAATATCTATGAGTGCAACCGTTTACACTATAACCGCTAGACTGTACCTACTATTAGCGAATCAAAATATAGACTGTTTTGTGAGAGCCCCTGCCCACCTTTAAGGTTAAATAACTCTAAATGCATAAATGACGAATTAAATTTCATTTATGGCAAGATAAAAGAATACTGAACAGGGAAAAACTTTTCTTGTTATATTTCCAATCCGTTTAGCTGCTATCTTCATAGGTAGTTAAGTACATATTACAATTAGGTTGGGATGGGAACCAATAAATGAGATTACCGCTTATAAAACTCCATTAAAATCAAGTATTACCACAATATTAAAAATATACCTATGTTATAATTGTAAATAGCAAATGGAATTTAATAAAATTACATAGTGCTTTCTTTGGAATAGATAATAGAGTTTAGTCCTAGATTAGAGATGAATAGTAATTACACAGGGGCTTTCGACTTTCGTACAAAAGTGATACAAAACTGACTCAAGATTCAAGGTCTCTTGAAATCTTTAAAAAAAAAGGCATCCAAATTTATACGCTTTTATAAGTTGAAGATAATTTTAAGCCAAACATTGTGCGTAAAAGTCTCTGTGTATTTATTATCGTTATAGAACTATATTGAGGAAGAATAACATAGACAAAGGTATAGATTATGGGCGGACAAGTGGACGAATTTAACAGGTTCAAAGTTTACAGTAAAAAGTGTCTTAGAGTGAGCATCAAAGAATATAAAAGTCTTAATTAAAATATGCAATAGATAGGCTTACAGCAAAATGATATGTATTAAGTTTTCAGTCTTAACAAAATACGTTTATAAAATTTATTATTGAAAATAGGGTAATTTTATTACATAATTACTTATATTATATTTAAAAGATTTTAAGAAATACAAAACATAATTACCCTGAATTGTACATTTTGAATAGTTAATAAGTAATAGATAATAATAAAATAAAATAAGCTTCAATGTAAAATAATATTATAGTGCATTAGGTACTCATACAAAAATTCATATTATTATTGTAACTATAAAAATAATAATACGTATGTAAATATAAGATTTGTACACTGTATAGTTCAAATATTAGGTCCTTACATATTATGAAATTGGCGTTTTGTTGTAACAGGCCACATTGATCTCAAATATCTCCTCTTTGGGAATTCCAAATTTAAATTTATGTAAGTATTCATTTATTTGGTATATTTGAGTTTCCAAAACAGTCATTCATTTGTTTTTTTCTTGATTATTTTTTCTTTGGAGTCGTTCATTCATATCGTATAATGGAAAAATTGAAATATCGCTTTATTTACGAATACGAGTTCTACCGTGGCACGAGTGCTGCAGAAACAGCTCGAAGAATTAACAATGTGTATGGCACTGGTGTCACAAAAAAAAAACAGGGTACGGTTTTGCTTCCAAAGTTTTCGTTCCGGAAACCGACCTTCAGAACAAGCCCCGTGGATGTCCCCAGACCAAAATGAATGATGAAGAATTAAAGGCTATTGTGGAAGCCGATCCATCGCAAACCACTTCAGAGTTAGCAGCAGGCTTCGGTGTAAGTGATAAAACTGATCTAATCCACTTGAAGCAAATTGGGAAGATAAAAAACTTGAAAGATGATGATGAATTGAGTGAAGCAAACCAGAAAACACGCGTCGACTGCTGCGTTACATCGCTCAACCGACACAATAATGAAGGGATTTTTTTTTTAATGAAAAAAGGGGCAAACGAGCAAACGGGTCACCTGATGGAAAGCAACTTCCGTCGCCCATGGACACTCGCAGCATCAGAAGAGCTGCAGGTGCGTTGCCGGCCTTTTAAGAGGGAATAGGGTTATAGGGGAGGGTAAGGATGGGAAGGGAAGGGAATAGGGGAGGATAGGGAAGGGAATTGGGCCTCCGGTAAACTCACTCACTCGGCGAAACACAGCGCAAGCGCTGTTTCACGCCGGGTTTCTGTGAGAACGTGGTATTTCTCCGGTCGAGCCGGCCTATTCGTGCCGAAGCATGGCTCTCCCACGTATAATTTTAAATCGGGTCATTACTTGTGATGAAAAATGGATCCTTTACGATAATCGGAAGCATTCGTCGCAATGGCTGTCCCTTGGAGAATCAGGCAAATCCTGCTCTAAGCGAAAATTGACTCAGAAAAAGTTACTTGTTAGTGTTTGGTGAACTAGTGCCGGTGTCGTTCACTACAGCTTTCTAAAATCTGGCCAAACGGTTGCGGCAGATATCTATTGTCAGCGACTGCAAACCATGATGGAAGAACTAGCTGCTAAACAACCAAGGTTGGTCAATCGCTTCAGGACAACGCTAGACCACACACTGTACAACAGACGGCCCCAAAACTGGAGGAGCTGCAATTGGAATGTCTGCGACATCCACCGTACTCCCCGGACCTTGCTCCAACAGATAAACATTTTTTTTTTAATTTGGATAACTTCCTACAAGGAAAAAAATTCAAGTCTGATGTGGCAGTCCAAGCCGCATTCAAAGAATTTATTGACTCTTGTCCCTCCGTTTTTTTAGTAAAGGGAATAGGGATCAACGAACTACGCTTAAGATGGCAAAAATGCATCGATAACAATGGTACATAGTTTGATTAATTAAATATATTATACAAAAAAAAATCGACTTTATATTCCTCCCTAAGGCCAGTTTCATATTATGTAAGGATCTAAATCATAATATTATGTAGAAATCTCAGCAAGTGTAAATAAAATAGAGTCACTAGTACTAAACAAAACTAGCATGACACATCAAGGTAACAATTTAAATATTCATTTTATTTAAATGTTTGATATATAAACAGCTGCATATTTACAAAAAAAACGTTTTGAAGCTATTACAAAATAAACAACTATTCAACATTTTACGGCTACTAGAGCCGTAAAATGTTGAATAGTTGTTTATTTGCCATGTATTTTTCATGTTTAAAATAGCTACTTAGTAGTTAGTAGTACCGTAAATAAAATAAAATTCATACATTGTACAATGAAAACACGACAGAAACAGTACTAGTGTTGCAAACTATTTTTTTATATTTATTATTATGGTCCCAAAATGAATACAAAATTCGCTAACGACATTAGATAGTTAATATTATTCATTCTACATTTGCATATAAATATTAAAAAAAAATTGAAAAGCTGTTTATGTTACGTCATGCATCGAATAATTATTTGTTACGGGACCATTTTTACTTTCGAATAAACTGAAATTATTTTCCAACTTAAAAACGATTTCATAACGCTAAAAAAATTTGAATCCGTCAAACGCGCTGCAAAAATAAAATTAATTTACATAAAAAATTAAATAATGGTTTTGGTTTCATAATAAAACGCTAGCTACAAATGAGCCACTACTTCATCAATTCTGCATCAAGAACATAAAGTCTATACTTGACATTTTTCCGAGCGGCGAGCTCCAACTAGGCCACGCGCAGGCCAAGAAATTAAACGCGAGTATACTCCACTAAATGTTCGGAGCTAACTAAGAAAATATTGTTATACGGCTGTTAACGATCTTGTTAACGAGTCGGCTGTCAGATTCAATTAGTTTTCTAACTCTGTAACGAGCTACAGTAACATTTTGCGGGTATTTAGATTTTTTGCCAAATCGAATATTGTTGGCTAGTATTATAAAATTATGAGTAGGTATAACTATAAACTACATGCAAATTGTTTTTTCTACAGTCTAACCAATAACCAATTCCAGTTATTAACGTTGTTAGCTAAAAAGCAATTCTAGTGTGAGTCAGGTTTATTGATTTTTCATCAACTTTAGGATCTACTATAAATTTTAAATTCCTATTTTTCGCTACAACTCTACTCGAGATTATGCCTTTATCGTGACTTATGATTAACACGCAACTTGTGTTAAAATATGAACCTAACTCTAAACCGTGAACTCTATTATTTATTAGACTAGACACCATTAAGATTATAAAAATATCTACTCATTAAACGCACAAATTATTGTAGTGCTCAAAACGGCGTTATTTGTTCGTAAGTGTAACATCCTTAGTTTATGAAAATGTAAGACTACCCTACGAGAACAAAAATGTGCGAGTACATAAAATTACACAAGGTGAACGTTTATCCTACTTAATAAAAATGGCAATTATTATGAATTATCAAAAATATACAATAATAATAAATAAAACTTGTTATATTTCGAGTAAGAAGTCATCAAAAATAAAAATCACGTTCGTAACAACCTTTACGTTAGTGTACCCGTTAATAAATTATTATTATTTAAAATGCAATATTTTCAGTCAATAAATTTGTGGAAATATTGTGCTTCATGCGTATTTTATTCTTCATTCTTATCGATAAGTTTAAATATCATAAATTAATTTTGCTTTAAAATTTTAATGGAACTTAATGCGACTTTGAGTTACGACAGGTAAGTAATATATTTTTTAACTGAATTCTGAATAAATTAGTCAAATATTTTTATTTGAGTTGTGACTTATGACACTTTGCGCTTGTGCAAACTGCATACCCCTATAAAAAGACCCTAAAGTTATATTATATTCGTATTAAATACATATTTTACTTAATAATATATTCGTATTACGTATAGTTATTTCAAAATTATTACACCATCTTCAAATGCCTACTTACGTTTATGTAGTTTTCAGATCAAAAATATTCATACATTATGCCAAATTAGCACCCTTGACTTTATATTATAATTTATTTTATATTATAAATCAGGTGTAGTAAGTACATTAAAAATATAAAATTATGATTATTACAAGTTGCAGTATTTAACTTAATATAAATCAGTTAATTACTTAAGAATTTTAGAAGAATTATTCTATGAAACTAGTTAATTTGTGATTATAGAATTTACTTAACAAAATAATTTAAACAATTAATAGTTGTTGCAGTATAAAAAAATGGTGAGCATGAAATTACTAAAATACGCAGCACGGTCGATGTGCATCAAGCCGTGCCATTGCAATTTGCAAGTATCACAAATAGGCAGTAAAGTACTTAGGGCCATTTGCCCACAGGGAAATCGCAGTGGCGCCATCTACAACTGGTGTTACAAAAAAGAAAGTGAAGTCATCCCTTTCAAATCAATCTAAGAAAAAAGGGATGACACTACTATGTTGCCACTTTTTAATTTCTTCATTTTCTTGACAGACTATAGATTACTGATGTTGACTTTTTAACCAACTTCCAAAAAGGAGGAGGTTATATTTTTTTTAATGGCATATAGCCTATAGGTGCACCTTTATCATCAGTGGTGCCACTGGACTCCTAGTGGTTGTATGGACCCTAACAATCGGAAATCAGCAATCGGAGCAGCATAAGGAAAAGCAAATTTTGGCCTTTCCAAAAATTTCAGATAGTTTTGGTCTTAAAAATAACGCATTTTATATTAGAATTAAATAGTTAAAACCGGCCAGTGTCGTTTAGGGCCACGCGCAGTATAGGGTCCAGTACCACTAGTTTATTTTTTATTTTTGTATGGTCAATGAATGTTCATTCATAACGTGTTAAATACTCATAATATTTTTAAAAAACTTATCCAACGACACCCCAACACGATGGGGTGGACGCGAAAAAAAAATCACCCTGCTTGATGTGTAGGGAAGGTACCATAATTATAAAAAAATATTTTTTTAAGATTTCATGTACCATTTTGTCAGCATCATCTGCGCAAAACAGCGGACAGACAGACGGACAGATGGACGAACAGACCAAAATTATAAGGGTTCCTTGTTGACTACGGAACCCTAAAAAGCTCTTACCGATTTAACCAAATATAATTTTAAATACAAAGTGCCAAGTGGCATAATTTAATAAATTTTTAAAATTATTTTTTATGGTTTAACATACTTGAGCATTTTTTGTTTATTTAAGATGTGGTCAGAAAATATTTTTATTTTTTTTAATTTTCGGTTATTATTTATTCGTTATTAGTTATTACATATATTTATGTTGTTAAATTTTTTATATTAAATTCTAACAAACTTATATAAATGATTCTATCCACAATGTTCACTTAATTTTTTTTTTATTTTATAATTATAGAAAACAACATTGTTGTTACATTTTGTACATTAAAGTACGTACTTCAGGGTTATATTTCTATTTTTAAATACATTTGCTCTTTTACTGATCACATTCTAAATACTCTCAATATTCTCTCATAAACACCTCAACTTGATTCACATAGCACCTTAAAATAATTTAATAATTCAACAATATATTTTGTTATCACATGTAAATTGCACAAAGAAGTTCTGAAAGATGTCTGTGCATACCTGCATCCATTGAAGATTACCACTTTTAAAATTTTTCATAGACATACCACTATCCTCCTGTACCATTGAAGTACTGAGCATGCTTTGTGTAAGGTGCAGCAATATGATATGGTGGTGGTTGCCCCCTATAGGAGTTTTCTGGCGTTCCACTAGAACTATGATGGTGGTTGATAACACTCGGAGTATTTGACGAAGCTGGTATTGCGTCATAAATATCGTACATATTCTGGCTGGCGACAGACTGCACACGAGGATAACTTCCATCATCTGACACGAGAGGTGTATTTGTCATACGATATGGATTTGTTGCATTTGTATGACCCGTTGGAGAATATAATTCTGGTGATTGTGATGATATGTAGGTTGGACTAGAAACTGCTTGATTTAGTGAGTAAATTTTTGAATCCGGTGGTGCAATTTGATGCATTGCAGAAGGATAATGATGTGTCTCTACACCAGGGGCAGGATACATGTTGTTGTAGCCTGTTAAATTTGGCATTGTAGTAGAACTAACAATTTGGCTTACTGTATGCACTCTTGGACTGGGTAATTCTCGAGTACCGTGGGAATGATAGTTAAAAACATCATACTTTCTAGGGTGTACATTCCTGTGTGTTATTTTTTGCTGGTTGCAAATATAATTTTCACTTCCATATGCATTATCGTGATAGTTACTCTCACTTTCAGGGTGGCACATTACTTCATTCTTTGGGTAATGATGGTCATAAGGACCTTCATTTCTACATCTCACACTGTAGAGATTATCATCCATGCGATGAGCTAAAATGGCCTCCTCATTGCAATGCCTATCTTGTGAACTTATGCTGAGTCTTTGCATTTGATTGCAGGTATCTGGACACACTTGATAGCTGTTATCATTCATAATTTCATACTTCTTATGATGGATATTGCTGACACCATAACTGCTGGACTGTAATGAGGGACTGGACCTCACTACGTCTTGTCGTGGTGAATGAGGATATTTTTCATTATGTATTATGTCATACTGTTGAGTGGCTAATGTGCACCCTTCCACACTACCTGTGTTGTAGTCTTTAGTAGAACTGTTTTCAACATACAAAGAGTGATCCACACTTTTATAAGTTTGCTCTTGTTCATAGTCAAGATTGAGGGGTTTGTCATAAGCATTATCACCAGGAAGATTATCATAAACAGATACTTTCATTGCATCTTGCTCTGCCTTTGTTTTTTCTATATCACTTGTTGAATCAAGGTTGTTGTCAGAAACATATTTTTGTTGCAATGTGGGAGTTATTTTTGCAGCCTTTATGTGAACAGCACTCTTTTTTGGTGGGGTGATATCTTGTGAACTATCCTTGTGAATATTTCTTGCATGTTTTGCCATAGCTCTTAATTCTTTAGGATAAGGTGTAGGAGCTCTTCTCAGTTGTCCTGGTTTTTCTGGAACTTTAGGAACCGGTTTCATATCCACAAAGCTGATGTGTCTGGTGGCACTTTGTGACTCAGCATTGTCAGGTTTAGATAAATCATCTTGGTTTTCGACAGGACTTAAAGGCACTTGGGGGAAGAGGAAACAAGTAAGAACCTGTTCATAAGTGTTAGGGTCTACTTCAGAATGCATAGGCACTAAGGGTTTGCTTTGATTTTCAGATAGCCAAAGAGCTACCAATTTATCACAATTGAGTAAGGATTGGGGAAGACAACTCAATGAATTACGTACCAAATTCAGGACTTTCAATGAGTTGAGATGTCCAATTTCTGGTGGGATGCTGGTCAATTTGTTAGAACGAAGGGACAGGACTGACAACTTAGTACAACTTCCAATCTCCGGTGGGATAGCTCTGAGCATATTTTCATCAATATTCAAATACCTCAATTTTCTAAGCAAGCCAATAGATGAAGGAATTTTGTCTATATAATTGCACATAAGCATCAGCTCTTCTAAATTTTTCAACTGACCTATACTCTCTGGTAGAGAAAACAGCCTATTGTTGTCCAGTTTCAGGGCAGTCAAATTGCTCAGCTGTCCAATGCTATCGGGTAGCTGTGTCAAACTGTTGATTGATAAAGTGAGGTCTTCCAACTGGGTGCAATGACCTATTTCTGGTGCAAGGATTTCTATCATATTATTGCTCGCTTCTAAATGTCTCAAATTTTCAAGTGGCTTGATTATAGCAGGTATCGATGTAAAACTGTTGCTGTCAATCCACAGCTCCTTTAGTTTCAAAAATCTTCCAATCACTTCAGGAAACTGTTGAAACTCATTTTGTCCAATGTCCAGCCTCTGAAGTTCAGTAGAGCGAGACAATGATTTTGGCAGTATCATTAAGTAATTGTCCCGCAGCTCGAGCAAACGTAAGTTAGCAAGCCTTCCAAAGTTACCAGGGAGGTACTCGAGGTATGTATCATTCAGATATAGATCTTGGAGTGCAATGAGGTTTGTGATTGTATCTGGCAGTTTCTCTAATGGGTTTACACTAAGATCTAGAAACTGTAAGTTTTTCAGAGCTTTCATATTCTCGGGAATGGTTGCTAAAAAGTTTCTACTGATGTTTAGATGTTGTAAATTAACTAATGAGGACACAGCGGCGGGTATGGCTTGTAATTCATTATCACTAAGGTCTAAATGCTTCAAACCATGGCACATGAAAAGTTGTCTCGGTAGCTCAGTTATTCTGTTGCTGTGACAAAGCAGAGTTTCCAAAGTCCTTTCGTAAATGAAAACTTCCGAAGGTACGTCTGTAAGCGAATGATGCGAGTAATCCAGCTCCATCACATCTTCGACGTCAGGTCTCACGCAACATAAAAAGTCGAATGGCATTTTGAACTAAGTAACACAAAAAACTTATCTTAGAAATTCCGTAATATTGCTGTTTCCAGCATCGGAAATGTTTTGTTTTCTATGCACTATTTATGCTCAGTCTGATATTTTTTCTTCTAAAGCACATACTGACTACACAGCTCACAACTTTAAAATCAGTCAATTTAACAAATTATTGTGAATTCTAGGTTTTATTTTAATGATAAAATAAACTTGTGATTTTGTGACTCACTCCCCCTCCTAAAACTGTCAATCATTTTTTTATTTTTTTATTAAACCAAATTACAGGTGCCTTTTTATCTGTCAAAGAAATTGTTGCCAGTTGCATTTATTTATTTTTCTAAAACGTCGCTTTAAAGCTCCCGCACACAGGCGCGTTATTATCGGTCGATAATAACGCATGCGGTATTGCGATAATGCGTCCACGATTCCTTGCAGTTTGTACACAGAGCCTACGTTTTTATCGTCCGATATTTCTTACGAGAGAGCGCCGCGCCGCGACGGTACTATTACACCATTTCTCTCAGGTATGCAAGAAAAGCGGCGTTATTATTGCAGCAGTGTGTAACTACATGACCATCATAATACAAAATGTACTTTTGGGAAGTTGGGACGGCTGTGAGGTCACGGAATGGGTCAAGCGGAAGACCGGCGTTGGATACCTGCTAGGTGTGCCAACACTGCCGAGCTTGGTCCAATTTGCGGCTGATTTATTTAGGAATTTTATTGTCATTATTTTGTTGTAATATTCAGGGCCGTCTCTAGCCCATGTGGCACCCGTGTGCAAACATTACCCTAGCACCCCCTAACAAGCGCGCGCGCGGTCAAAATGAAATGGGTACAATTTACAAAGTAAAAGTACAGTTTGTCCAGCCGCTTAAGGGTGAGGACTCTAAGCGGTGGCTTCTTTCGTTCCACCAGACGAACTATAACAGCACATCAAGTTACCACATAGGTACTGTCAAATTTCTCCAATATAAAATTAAACATCACACGACATCGGTATTAATTCGATTTCATCACAACATCGGTATTAATTCGATCTAAATCCAAATCCTCCCACTACCTATTTTGAAAAAAACGAGCGATAGGACACTCACTATTACAATTTACACCAAACAATGTAATCTTCATTTATGTGTTTTAAGGTTCATTTCAGATTGAAAAATAAAGATTATAATATTTATATTGCAAAAGACGAGCCGCTCATGGCGCGCCTTGCTTTGCTGTAATTCTACAAATATAAGAAGAGCTTCGGATATTACACAAAAATGTTTTCAAACTGGACTTCTTTTTACGTCGGTCAATAAAGCGTGGGCCGTGGCGGCTGGCCAGCGCTGGCGCGCGCCGAATGCGAGCGGCGCTCGGCGCCCCTAGGACCGCGGCGCCCGTGTGCACCGCACACATTGCACCTAAGGGAAAGACGCCCCTGGTAATATTATCATAATTTAAGTTATTTTTATTGTATCTTATTGCAATAGTAAGTAATAGCTGCAAATAAATAATTATTCTATTCTATTCTATTCTACTGAAAACAGAAATCGCAATAACGCATGCGTTATTATCGACCGATAATAACGCGCCTGTGTGTGGAAGCATTTATACCATTGAGATATTAAGAAAGTCTTTTCTAGGGTTCCGTAGTCAGCAAGGAATCCTTATAGTTTCGGTCTGTCCGTCTGTCTGTTTGTCTGTTCGTCTGTCTGTCCGCGGTTTTGCTCAGAGACTATAGGGCCTACAAAGCTGTAATTTGGGATGAATGCACTTAATAATGATGCCTACAAACTGTCCAGTGTCTTCTCTGTGTACCAGCTAAACGGTTGCTTCTGGAAATGTGAAAAAATTCACGGTAGTAGGAAATATGCTGAATTTAGAAGGAAAACTAATATATATCACTACTCGGGCTCTGCTAAACATTTGTTCGTTGAAGTCACCCTGCACCACAAGAAAGTCCTGCTTTGTGTGGTCTATAGCCCTTCTTTACGCGTTGACTACTTTAGCGCTTTAGAGTCTCTGTTGACCACTCATTGCCCAAATTACGACTACACTCTACTTGCAGGTGACCTCAACACGTGCCTCTTAAAATCTGATTCGCGTGCTTCCAAACTCCGTACCCTATTCTCCTCCCTGAACTTAAGCATACTTCCACTTTCTGCGACCCATCATGCCCCTAATATTACCCCTTCCCTTTTAGACCTCTTCATCACCTCCTCGCCTGATCTTATAGATTCGTTTGGCCAATTCCCGTCCACCATATCACATCTTGACCTAATTTTCCTTTCCTTCAAAATAAGACCTGCCCGTCGTAAAACCCAGTTTGTTTTCTCGCGTAGTTTTAAGGACATAACTTTGAAGGCTCATAAACGGGATATATCTGACATTGACTGGTCTCCTGTATACTCTACCACTGACATTGACCAAAAGGTAGCTATAATGACCGGTTTAATCACTAATATTTTCGATTCACATGCTCCGGTCAAAAGAATTAAAATTAAACACGTACCGGCACCTTGGATGTCACAGGATTTAGTTACCGTTATGGCTAAGCGTAACCGTGCATTGTGTTGTTACAGAAAGAGACCGACAGACGAGAATTTTGCCAAATACAAGTACCTCCGAAATCGTTGCAGTCGTTTGTGTTAGCAATGGAAAATAAATGTATCTCCATTTTAGTCTTACTAGACTTTAGCAGTGCTTTTAATTCGGTAGATTTTGACATACTCCTCTCTGTCCTTCGTTCCCTTAATATTTCCTCCTCTGTGTTAGACTGGTTTGACTCATATCTTCGGGGACGTTTGCAGCGGGTCCGCTCTGACGAGGCTTTCTCGGATTGGTGTGACATCGAGGCGGGTGTTCCCCAGGGTGGCGTTCTTTCTCCCCTTTTATTTTCTATTTTTATAAATACTGTTTCCAAATTAATTGCATCCAATTTCCATCTCTACGCTGACGACTTGCAAATTTACCGTCATTCACTCATTGAGGACATTATTTCTGCAATTGCAGAAATTAATACTGATCTCAATCGAATAGCTGAATGGGCTAAGTCATTTGGTCTGATGGTTAATCCAGGTAAGTCACAGGCCATGATCATAGGCAGTAAATACTCGATTCAGCGTGTACGTGAACGTGATATACTTAGTATAGTATTTGATAGCACCATCATTCCTTTCACCGACACTGCCAAAAATCTAGGCCTTATTTTAGACAATAACCTTTCCTGGATTAGTCATGTGAATGAAGTTAGTAAAAAGGTGTACTACTCGTTACATTTTTTGCCTGAATTTTTCAAATCGGACCAGTAGTTCTTGAGATTAGCGCGTTCAAATAAGCCCTTTCAATTAATTTCCTCCCGTTTTTTCAACATTTTCCTCTCTTTCTTCGTTTTTATTAGTCGTAGCGTAATAAAATATAGCCTGTAGCCTTTCTCGATAAATGGACTATCTAACATTGAAAGAATTTTTCAAATCGGACCAGTAGTTCCTGAGATTATTACGTTCAAATAAGCCCTTTCAAATAATTTCTTCCCGTTTTTTCAACATTTTCCTCTATTTCTTCGCTCCTATTCGTTGTAGCATAATAGAATATAACCTATAGCATTTTTCGATAAATGAACTATCTAACACTGAAAGAATTTTTCAAATCGGACCAGTAGTTCCTGAGATTAGCGCGTTCAAACAAGCCCTTTCAAATAAGCCCTTTCAAATATATTTCCTCCCATTTTTTTCCACATTTTCCTCTATTTCTTAGCTCCTATTAGTCTCAGCGTGATAAAATATAGCCTTTCTCGATAAATGAGCTATCAAACATTGAAAGAATTTTTTAAATCGGACCAGTAGTTCCTGAGATTAGCGCGTTCAAATAAGCCCTGTCAAATAATTTATCCCCGTTTTATCTACATTTTCCTTTATTTCTTCGCTCCTATTAGTCTTAGCGTGATAAAATATAGCCTATAACCTTCCTCGATAAATGGGCTATCTAAGACTGAAAGAATTTTTCAAATCGGACCAGTAGTTCCTGAGATTAGCGCGTTCAAACAAGCAAACAAACTAACACACTCTTCCGCTTTATAATATTATAGTATAGATTATTATAGATATACCTACATCACTACAGAAAACAGTTTCTTGTCAAAATGGCAATTAGTTGAGTAATTAGGTAGGGCCCCTTAAGCAGTATTAGCCCAGGGCCCCACAAATTCAAGATCCGCCCTTGTGTTTTAAATAATTTTATTTGAGTGCATTTAATTTTTTATGATATAATTAAATTTTTGAGGGTTCTGCAGTCTGCTTCTGCTTGAAGTAGGCCAAGCCGCCAAGAAATTCGATAACTAAACTACGTCATTACTCCACTCCACTATTAGCTTGCTTCATATATTAATCTGTGTCCACTATTGACGTTCAAAATATTGTGGTTCAGCGGCGCGTTTTGATGGTAAGTATAATATCTCTGATATTATGTCTGGATGGCGCCAGCTATGAGCTAGCATGTTTGGCGCCGCGCCGCGCCGGCTTAACAGTTTTTATTTTGGTAAGAAGAAGAAGTAGAATATTGTGACGATTGTTTTGTTACATTGTTTTGACTTTTGTGTTTCAAAGTTGTTAACTTTTTATTTTGTGTTGAAAACGTGTATTTCTATAATTATTAATCATTTTATACCAGTTCAAATTAAAAATAAATGTAGGAATTTCAACTTTTGTGTCTTTTTTACATATTATTCATTGGTGCGTAAGCAATTTTCTGACTCGTAAGTTTCGGTACGCAAATGGTTTACAAAAGTTTTCATAATGGAAAATACTTTATATCCTTTAAACGTGGCTTCGAAGAGACCAGAAGAGATATTACTATTTCTATTGACAAAATGCAAGAAAAAGATTCTTTGGTAAGTTAAGAATTTTTCATAAAAAGGTTATAAACATCTTACCTACGTTTTAATCTAACTAAAGTCCAACTATTAATAACTTCCAGCGAATAAGTTTATCAGACGACGAAGATCCAGCTTTTCTGTGCAGAATCGTTTTAACAAGATGTGATTATGAAGATCTGAAAAAACAACAAGGCCTTTTAATAGATTTTGAAAATTTTCCCTCTCAAATGGTGAAACTATTACAACAGTGTTCTTCCAATAATATGTAGGTATTTTTGTTCTATTGTCACTGTTGCCTGCCTTTGTAAAAAGAAACTAAATCCCTTTTAGTTTTATTTATTTATTTATTGATTCACCAACAGAATCACATTTAACAAAATACAAAATACAGCACAGTTTTTTATGGATGAAATGTGTTCCAATGAAAGGTGAAATACAACTGCTTTGCGACAATGGGGTGAAATGAAATGAAATATTGTGAATGAAATGAGTATTATTAATTAACAATATTATGTTTAAAATATATAGTAGGAGACAAGGAAAAATAAAATTGAAAAAAGAAGTTTTCTATAAACCACATCTTTTGTAGGTTTCTGATTGTACACCAAGTATCACCAATACAGTATAATTTTGAGATTGTAGAACACAATGAATTTAGACGACTAGTACATTTGTCTTTAAAGACTGGACCAGCTAATGACGATGAAGTAAAGCAGCATATGTCCGAGACAATCTCACAATTGAAGGTAAAGATAATAAAATCTTTATAAAGTTTAAAATATAATAACAATCTTTTTTTATGATGTGACGATAGCTATAGGTCAAAGCTTAAATTTATTGACAATAATATATTTTAAGAGAAAAAATTTACGCTTACAGAATTCTTTGTCATCCCTAAAAAGTGCATTGTCGAGTACTGAAATGCTATGGAAGGACAAGTGTTTGAAAATAGAAGCCAAAGTGCACGATCTAACTCACACTGTGTCTATCATGGAGGATGAGAAAGCTCGACATCAAAAAGAATTTCAAGAAGCTTTAAAACTTGAGAGAGATAGACTCAAAGATGTAAGTATGTTTTTCATGAAAATTGTATTATGAAGTGGAAAAAATCATACTAATATTAGCTTCAATAATAATAAGGGCAAAGATGTTAATAGATCATGGAAAGCTTTTTAAGTTTCTTTCTGCTGTGGCAAAATGTACAGTTGTTATACTATATATTATTTTGTTTGAAATAATTTCAACTATTATTAGGACAAACAAAAAGTTGTATGAAACATTAGGAAATATTTTTTAATTGCCTTTCTCTCTTTTTAGGAAAGATTGCAATGGCAAAGAAGTTCAGAAATGAATACCAACAATCTGCTTGCTTGCTCCCAAGAGAATTTAAATAAAAAAGATAAGCAAATTAGTGAACTAAACTCACAAAATCAACAGCTCCATGAGAGAAATAAACTTTTGGAGAATCAGTTGAGGTTTGTTTAATTTTTATAACTTTCTTCTTTTAGTTTTTTAATATTATACATTTATTACTATAATGCAATCATATTGAAAAATAATTGCAGTGAAAGAGCACACCGTTGCAATTTGTTGGAAAATGAAGTTCAAGCAGCACATATGGAAGTGGCAACACTTAAGGCAAAAAATGCAATCTTGGAAAAGGAGATGATCGAAAGAGACAGAACCATAGCTGACTTAAGTTCTAAGTGTACTTATATCGATAAGGTTTGCACTTTAAAAACTATTTTATACAGAAATTTATTTAGATGCTGTTGTGATTTTTTTATGTGAATTGTTTTCAATTTTTCAGACTATAAAGGATAATAATACAGCAATAAAGGAGTTGAATGAAACGATACAAACATTGAAAATGGAAAAGGTACTCTGACTACACTTTAATTTGATATTTATTAACTTTGGACTTTCCTCAGGGTCTTTTGCTTCTTAGAAAAATAAAAAAGATAAAGTCACATATATTATATGGTAGTGTGTGTGTGAGTGGCTTTATAATAGTGTGTGTTGTTGTTTGTCTCAACTCAAAAACAAGAAATATTACCTACATTCTTTTAGTACTCTCACCTAATTTATCTTCACGAATTTAGCATGTGTTTGTACCTGTCATTTTCAGGGCACCTTAGAAAGACGTTTAGCCATAAGTGAGTCTTTAGCAAACAAAAACAATGAAGCTGCACATACAACAACAGAACAACTTATAAAAGCAAATCAAATTATCTCCAAACAGAATAATGATCTCATTGAAATTAAAGAGAAGGTATGTAATTTTTTGAAAATTAAAAAAAAAAACATTGTAACAATATATCTATGGATCATCATCATCAATTATAATTTTTGCAGTTATTATGCAGAACTGAAATTGCTTTAGAGCAAGAGAAGGTCATAGAACAAAATACAAAAGAAATATATGATCTAAAATCTGAAATTGGAATGTCGAGAAAAAATATGGAAGAATTAAAAAAAGAAATACAAAGCTTAAAAGAAAAATTTGAACACAGTGAAAAAGCATTGAAAGATAGGGATGAAACTATAAAAAATAATAATATGGGTAAGCTATAATTTTATGTAAAGTAGACATTTTAAATTATTAAAACACATTAGTGTAAGGTAGTTTTATTTAAAATTTAGTATCTTATAAAATATCATAGTCAAAATTGTAAGATGAGTACACAACTTTATAATATTGACATAAAATCTCTATTATGTTTCTGCTGTTTTAACCTAATACTCGTAATTAACTTTAACATAGATTTGCGTAGTTGGGCCTCAGACAATTAAAAGTAATTTATCATTTTAGTTATTCAATGGCTTCATAAGAAAATAGAGGAGACTGGTTTTGCTGCGCAAACGGACGGTAGGATGAGAGGGATTAATTCAGCATCTAGCTCAACGCCATATCTGGCGAAAAACAATCATCAACCTATTGAGGAGATTACTGAGGAATCTGTTAATTTCTATGAGCCATCAAAATCGTAAGTTCATTAGCAACTTTCGTTTTACAAAAGGGCATACTATTTATCTCATACCAAAATATTATCATTATCATAGTAAAAGGAGGGGAAGTAAGATAACTTCATACAAACGCACTGCGCGCGGCTTGAATGTGTGCACCATAGTATCTATGCGTCGCCGATCAAAAACTTGCCGGGTGACTAAAATCGACCCGTTAGTCACCCGTGTAAATCGACCATTATTATCAAAAGTCGGGAGATCGCGACGTTGCCGCTGTTCATGCGGTTACGAACGAAGCGCGGACATCCGCTCCCACACCACCCCGCCGCCTAAATTTGACAACCCTAGGGCCCCGCGCATACAGTAGCCTGTAATTAAATCGCGGATTGGGCCGGAGTTAACCTACTTCCCCTCTTTTACTATGTCATTATGGACTTCATTTAATTTTTTCTTGTATGATATCGATATCGTATATATATAATGTAACTGTATGTTTAAAAAGTGCTTTATACATATTTCATTCTATTTGTTAAATTTTTTAGATCAAACTTTGATGATAGTCATACGCCATTAAAGACTGTACAAAAAGGAATTGATCCCAAATATTTGAAACCAGCGAGTGACGATAATAGGAAAAGTAAAGGTATGTTCAGTAACATGAAATAATTTTATCTTATGTTTCAATAAATGTAGGATGAGTGCATATTATGTCTGTTGGTGTATAGTCTGTATACTTTAAATGCGTTTATTACTTATTATCATGTTTTAATTTACAGAGTCCATCCAACCGATGTCTTCGCAGAGTTCAAAGGGCAAAGAAAATAAAAACACTGAGCTTCCGAAGGTAGACTACAGAGAAAAAAAGTCTTCGAGAGGCACTACATACCGCGCAACGCCTGTATCAGCTTATTTTCCATAATAAGCATAAGGCTTTAATATAAATGTATTTATTATCTTTGTAAATATATTTCATAATTATTATACAAATGTTTAAACATAAAATTTGTATGATTCAATTCGCATCTAAGCGTGCTTGCACACGGCGCCACAGTGGCGCCGTGTGTAAGGGCAAATAGAAATAAGGATGAGTAATGGAGCGCCGCGCCGCCCGCGCCGTCGCTACGGCGTGTGTGTAAACAACCTAAGTCAGTATACAATATACATACCTTTTTCATTTTTGCTAATTTGTTTTAAACTGATCCTACGTTGATCTGTGTGTGGTAGAGGCTCTCGTTGCCAAGTAACATTCAGAATAGGTGCTTCACAAAGTGCAGAAAGTCTAAAGTTTCAGTCTCTACTTTACATTTATTAAATTATTTGTGGTATTATAGTCTGTCAAGACAGTGAAGAAATTAAAAAGTGGCACCATCGTAGTGTCATCCCTTTTTTCTTAGATTGATTTGAAAGGGATGACTTGGGGATGACACTACGATGTTGCCACTTTTTAATTTCCTCACTTTCTTGACAGACTATATATTTTGGTAAACGAGTTGTTGAGTAGCATGCAATGCACTATGAATGCACTCATGCGCGTCTGTGCACGTCGAATAGAAAGATAAAAAAAATTAAATGTCAATAGTGATTGTTGTCAAATGTCAACAGTCAAAGTCATGAACAGCTGTTCAGACTTCAGATTTGGTTTCGATTTTCGCCAAAAGCGAAACAAAATAAATAATAGTTGTGTGTGAAATAGTTTACTAGAGAATTATGATTTTTTTTCATTCCACAATATGAATCGCAAATGTATTTTACGTTGTTTACTAGATACACACGCGCCGATTATGTTGCCGCATAACATCGAAGTTTTCGTTGGTCGTAGTAAAGAAACTAAAATCAAAGATCAAGCTTGCTCTAGAAAGCAACGTAAGCACTGTCTTTCTTTTTTTGATTTCCCTCTTAGTATTTTTTTTTCATCTTTAACAATAAAAGAAACGGATAATGGTCGATCCACCTGTAACTTGTTTAATGTTTATGTTTATAGGTTTTAAAACAATGGTTAATTTATAAAAATGTTTATCATGACGTTTTATTTAAATGTGCAATTGTTTTATTCAATAGGCATCGAAATTCTACTTATGGTACCACATTTGAATCAAAACTAGTCTTTTTATTTCTATAATTTTTTTAGTTCTTTAACATTATTTCAGTTTCTTTGAAAGCCAACTGCGAGGATTGTGTTGTTGAACTAAAGTCATTAGGTGTTAATCCATCTGGCTTGAATGGATTCCAATTAAAAAATGATACAGTGTACAAAATAAAACATGAAAGTAGGGTGGAAATACTACTGAATAATTTCATTCATATAGTTGAATTTGACCCACCTCCTGAAGACGGTGAGAGAAAAAGCAGCAAACGAAAATTGGAGGAGGGAGATAATACACCATCAAAATTAATTAAAATTGAATCAAAAGAAGCCATGGATAATGTTTGGGAAGACGAAGACAATAAAGAAGTGTACATATTTACAGCTAGAGGAGTGAAATCTAGTTCCAAAATAGCTGCTTTTGATATGGATGGTACGCTCATAAAAACAAAATCTGGTAAAGTGTTTCCAGTTGACACTAAAGATTGGACGATAGCATTCCCGCAAGTACCCAAAAAGATAAAAGAGAAGTTTGACGAAGGATATAAAATAGTGATTCTGAGTAATCAATCGCCTATAGGCAGTGGCAGGGTCAAATTAGAGGATTTCAAAGTAAAAATTGAGAAGATTGTTGAAAAGTTGAATGTGCCGGTGCAAGCGTATTTGGCTACTGGCAAAGGCTTCTATAGAAAACCAGGAATTGGTATGTGGAAAGTGTTATCAGAAAAGGTAAATGGATTGGATTATAACTCACTAGCATTTTTTGGTATATCTATGTATATATCAGTACACCTTATATGATACAAGAATGGTGTATTTTTTGTATTGAAGAATTTAAATTTTTTAAAGGTGTGAATTTTTTTTTCAGAAAAATGATGGCATCGAAATTGACATGAAAAGCAGTTTCTACTGTGGTGACGCTGCCGGCAGACTGGCCAATTGGGCTCCAGGCAAGAAGAAGGACCACTCGATGGCAGATATTCTTTTTGCTGAGAATCTAAACCTAACATTCTATACACCTGAACAATTTTTCTTGGGACATTCCATAGCAAATGTTCCGATGGGCAAGCCAGAATTTATTCCAAGAGAACTAAATTCAGAACCATTCAATCAGAAACTAATAGCTGATGAGAAAGAGGTAGTTATATTAATATTTTTTTTTTATATTATCAATTTAAAAGCCAAAACTTACTGCAGCAAGGCACTGGCCAAACTTAAGTTAGAAACTTTAAATTTCGCTCATATGGCAGGTACTCATAAGCCTCCATTTAGAAAAAAAAAATTAAAATATCATCCCTACGAAAGCTTCTAGTGATCAAAGTTTGTATGCCTGGAATATAATAAGCAAATGAAGCGGCGTAAAAAAGCTAGAGATTTATTGCTTTTTCTTTATTTCAGCTGTTAGTAATGGTGGGCTATCCTGGCAGTGGCAAATCGTTTTTAGCAAAACAAATTCAAAAAAAATCTGACAGTAAATATGCCATTGTATGCAGAGACACTCTTGGAACCTGGCAAAAGTGTGCTGCTGAGGCTACAAAGTTTTTACAGGTTTGTTTCAAGTTCCATAATAGATTAGTTATCTAATGTCGAAAACAACATTCACTGCCGCACTCAGAGTGGAACATTAATAACATTGTAATTAATTTAAAAATTTGACATAAGCCCCATACATTATCTGTCAAATTGAAAGTTAATCGTAATTAAATGTCTCTGAGTACAACTCTGTCTCTGACTTACAAGGCTGTTTTGGCGCGAAGACAAAATCGGCCGGTGTCGCTTGAGACGGCTACTTAATACTCACAGTGAACTTTCAAAACTTTCATGGGTGTAGCATTTTGAATGACTATTGCTGGTGTCCATGTCATTTCGATTTGTAGTTGCTATATGTCTAAGCCCCTATGATAATGTCGACTCTCCAATGTCCAATACATTTTTGCAGGTTTATATACTCAAATGCTCATTGCAAGTATCAAGTACCAACAATAAACACAAGAACACTACACACACACACACGCAAGCCACACGTACATACATTCTAAATATAATAATGTGATTGTCTGTAGTTTCATTTCTTTTTTAAAAATTCAGCAAGGCAAAAGCGTAGTAGTAGACAGTACAAACCCGGATTTAGAATCTCGAGCGCGCTGGACAGCGTTGGCAAAGGATTTGAAAGTGTCATGTCGTTGTGCCAACATGACGACCAGCAAGGCACATGCGCTACACAACAATAAGTTTAGAGAGATCATGAAAGAGAAACACATGCCCGTCAGTGATATTGTGTTTCACTCGTTCAAGTAAGTAATAGCCAAGATACCTACACTACTAAAATCACAGTTTTCTAAAGTCTATTGTAACTTGGATAAGCTACCAGAGCGTTTGGGAACCTAATCCTATCATTTCTTTGATTGATGATGACTTACATGACAGGAAAAGCGCCTTACACGCAATAAAACATGCGCATAGTTTGTAAATTTTACAGTTGATTATATTCTTGTTTTCCCTCTTACAGGAATAAATACGTGGTACCGACAGTAAAGGAGGGTTTCAAGGAAGTAATCCATGTGAAGTTCAGCCCATGTTTTGCAAACAAGGAAGCGGAAAATATTTATAGGATGCATTTGTTAGAGAAGTGACATTAAATTAATAAAAGGTTCGTCTTTTTTTACTTTTTTGCCCTCGTAACAATTTTCAGCAGTCTTTTCTTTCAGCTCTTTAGACTAGATGGCGCCTGCAAGTCTGTTGCGCCAAAAATCGTTTACCGCGCGAGAACCGTACATTTTCCGGGATGAAAAGTATTCTATGTTTGTTCCTGGGACTCTAAAGTGTCTCCATACCAAGTTTCAGCAAAATCGGTTAAGCGGTTTGGGCGTGAAGAGACAGATAGACAGACAAAAAGACACACTTTCGCATCTATAATAATATTAGTGTGTGTAGAATCCTAGGGACACTGGCTCACTAATACACCCAGTACCACTGCGGAGCGCACGTGTATACTCCGTCACTGCCTCTGCACAACTGAAACTATTGACTACTTGGCAGATGACTTATATAGACTGCATCCCCACTACTGGTGTTTATGAGACAATGTTTAGTACACTGCACATACACTACATCGTGGATTTTGGAAGTCAAATTATTTATTTAGTAACCCATAGGTAATAGTCCATTATACAGTCGAAATGTTATTTGTGAACAACTTAACTGACTTTCAATAGGGATTTTATTAAAACAATCTTATAAGCTGTATTTTTATTGCAAATTGACTGACAAATGACACATACTCACTATTGCTTTGTTTACAAGTTTAAAACTTTTGTAGGCCCAAACACTATTGAGTATTGTATACCGAAATAAATCATGTTAATTTCCAAAACATTTTATCTTTGTTCGTGTTGCCAGGGCTAATTTATAAGGCAATCACTAGATAATTATAATAAGTTAACTCAATAACTATTGCATTTATTTATCCTACTTAACACTTAAATTAGAACTTCTAGCATGTCGCTTCTCAAGGTAGTGCCATATACTTCGATCACGTATATTAGTGATCGAAGGCCATATAACATATTTTCATAATATTTTTTGAGACGACCCACATTTATCTTTTTAATTCCATCGAGACAAGAATATTGAATTCTTGCAAATTATTTTTGTATCTGTATAGAAAATTATTTACTTATTTATTATCACTTTCGCAAATGTCACAAGTTTATACCTACTATGTTTGAGTAACATTATTATTATTATTATTTTAAATTGTATGTACTATCAGAGAAGTTGATTCCTATGCAAATCGGGGACCTAAGTAGTTTGGTTGCGTTACGTCAAACCCAGCTGACAGATCACAATTAACATTGAATTGACATATTCGACCAAATGACGTAGGTCCGTCAACTGCCTAGGAATCAATTTCCTCGATGGTACAAACATTTTTGTTATAAATTCCTCTACAAATCTTAATGGCAATTTTCCCATTGGTAACTTAGCATTGCTAAATTATATTTAAAATCTAGGGTTAGGCAGTCTAAAGCTTTAAGGCAAATTTACTCTGTGCAAAAATATAATCTTATGTACATTTTTTTTACATTACAATCGCACTTTTGAGTAGACATTTAATAATTTTGTATGCCAGATAAGACTATGAAAGTGCAATTTATATTTTACCTATGTATAAAACTCTCTACTGCGGCACTCAGAGACGAATATTAATTCATATTTAATTATATTAAAAAGTAATTTAATGAAGATTTTGACAAAAGCCAAAAACATTATCTGTCAAACTCTTAATTAAATTGAAGCTTAATCATCATTAAATGTATCTGAGTGCGGTCGTTAAAAACAATACGATTGCAAGCTAATATAGCCTATAGGTATTACTTATGTATTATTTTTAAAAGTTATGTACAATCGTCGAAAGACCGTTTGGTGAACCATTTTAATATAAGTATCTATTAGAATGATTTCATAGTGGTACACCTCAAACCTTTAGGCGACTTTTAAAATCTTAATTTTCACTTCTTTTTTAAATTATAATATCAATATTTGCCTCTCATTACTATTTACGACGTCCTTATAAGCTATTTCAAAGCACAATCAATGTAATTTAGCCACTAATCCAACTTCAAAATCAAGATATGGACGGACTTTTTTGTGAACCGTTCTTGTAAATAATCAGAAATCTGTTACGCGTAAATAATTCTATGACAGATGCAAAATAAATATTTTGAATATATTCATAAAATAGATAACGTAATCTATTACATAATTAGAGAATTGACATTAATTTGCACATGTGTATATCGAGCAGTCAGCAGCAGGCAAGTGGCAACACAGTCACATAATAGAGAAAGTGTTATATAAAATCTACCTAAATAGGCAAAGCTTCCTAAAATCAATCACAAACACTTTGGCCGTCGTACGGTAAAGGAAACTCACACATGATGGTTCATGAGCCTAAGTTTTTTGAAGATTTTAAGTACTCAAAGGGTTTTAATTGATTTCACGAAACCTTACCAAAGCCAATTTTGGCGTATATTAGTTACAAAATACACTAGTCAAGATAGCGCTTTGCGCTTTTTCGGTTTCTTTCCAAATATTCCAATTTGGCGTTATTTTCGATAAAGCCCTTGTTTATCAAAAGCTTGAAAGGCATCCTTTTATAAAATAGGACTTGACTATCGGCTATCCAAAATACGTCTTGAACGCCAATCTTAATTCGACCATAACATAAAGATACTAATTTTGGGGGCCAAATCACACATCTTTTTCATTGTGTCACAATTTTTTACAAAATAATTCAATTCAAACCTTTCTTTCTAAGCACTTCTTTGGTATTACGCTACCGCTTCTCTTTTGCTCCTAATTAGCAAAGCACCATCATTTAGTTTTGCCAATTCCTTTTTCTTACATTCTGTTTCATTTGATTATCTGAATAAATATCAGATAGCTTATTTATGTTTTTAGCTTCTGTCCCTCGCTACCGAATTTAACACTAATAATAGTGGTATTATATAGTCAAAACCGTGTGGAGGGTTTTTATTCTATAGAACCGTCAATTTTTATTCTATAAACTTTTTTAAGCAATACTCATTAATGGTCAATATTTTATACGCAGAGTCGAAGTTTATCGAGGCGAATTATTCAAACTGAACATAACAAATTCAACCCTAAACTCCAAAGCGTTTACGCACCTTATTACTTCTGAGAATTTAAAAAGGCGCGCGCATCCGCGCAAATTCGCGTGAATGCGCCCGACCAACGATGACTGGCCTCGCAGAAGTAATGTATGCGTTATGCTCTGGAGTTAAGGTTGAATTTTCTGTGTTCAGCTTTTGGGAATTAGCTTTGACTCTGCGCTATTATAAATTGACCCTAAGTTTTGTTATTTGTTTCTCGTCTCACATTTTTTACTATAACGGTGATTTAACAGGCCCTTACTGCCGCACTCAGAGTCCAGAGACCAACATCATAGTAAAAGGAGGGGAAGTAAGTTATCTTCATACAAAGGCACCGCGCGCAGCTTGTATGTGTGCGCCATAGTATCAATGCGTCGCCACACGGCACACAACAAAATCTCGGCGGTACCCACGAAGCTAAACTCGCCGAGATTTTGTTGTATGCGGTACGTGGCAACGCATTGATACTATGGCGCACACATACAAGCCGCGCGCGGTGCCTTTGTATGAACATAACTTACTTCCCTTCCTTTTACTATGCCAACATTAATTACTTGACTGTAATTAAATGAAGATTTTGACATAAGCCCCACACATTATCTGTCAAACTCTTCATTAAATTGAAGTTAATCATCATTAAACGTCCCTGAGTGCGGTCGCTAGTGTGTTAATATAACAACAGTCGGTACATGTCATTCGGCGTCAGGATCTTCTTCGTCCGCGTCTATGAGATTATCAAGACTCGAATCCGAGTCGTCTTCTTGTCATCTGAAACAGAACATAGATGTCAGATGCTTATGCTCGATTTTTTGGTTAGGTTTCTGTTTTAGCTCGTGGCAAAAAACTAACGCTGCTATATAGCAAAATGTCAATTCAGAGGCTACTGTCTTCCAGCGGGGTGATTACCATACATTTCCAGATCTACTTGTATTAGGAAACTCACTGCGCGGTGATTGGTTAGCGCTTTTTCTTGTCGCGCAGTGAACTTGTCAAATTCTAATCGAATTACGCAGTTTGAATCAGGGCGCAGATGTAAATTTGCTAGCCGGAATGAGAACTAATGCAGTCGAATCCGACTGCAAAATTGCGGTTGAAGCACGGCGATCTGCAGTTTTTATACTGAATTCATATCCGCAATACACGGACCTCTCGAGCAGTTCTTGGGCGGTCGATACGCGACCGCTATAGAGCAGTCGGACCCGACTGCAACTTTCGGTCCGTCTATGGCCAGTCTAACTGCTTTACCTAGCGATATAAACGGTGTCGACGTGTGTGAGTCTGGCTGCGGGCGCGGATTTCACCGTGCGGCGGTCCGGGCGGGCGTGGTGCACCGCCAGGTCGCCGCACCAGCGCTCGCACCGCGCGTATATCACCACACCTGTATACAAAACCTGTATGAAGCATCCTTCATCCAGAATAGAGAACGTACTGGAAGTAGGTGGCATGGCAGCACATGTAGTAAATAACATAGTACAAGTTTTGGGTGCGTAACGCCTAAAGCCAGCATCTTCTTAGTATAAAATACGGCGTAGAAACTATATAAAATAGATATTGCGTTTTTCCGACCCATTTTGGCGACCTTGAAGTCGTGTGATGCCCATATTGAATCATAATCTCAAAGCATATTTACCTGCTCCTGCGAACAATATGATCGCTGGCCAGGAGTTGAGAAGCAGTGGGATGAGCAGCAGTATCGACAGCGCCAACGTCAGCGGCCCCTGGATACCTTGCAGCCGCTTGTACCCGATGTTGTGGGAGGGCTGCCACCAGCACACGAAGAGACCGATGAACCACACTGAAAGATGAAGAAGATTATTTTGGTACCATAATTGAGTTGTAAAAATAGTTCTGCCAACAAAGCACAGGAGGTTTTGAGAAGAATTGCTGTTAAACTTAAGAATAAAATATGATCGACGAAAGAAACGTACATAAAAGTAGGGGTTCAGTAAAATTGCATAGAAATCAATATCTCACAGGATTTGATATAAGGAGGGATTCCTTGCCAAGTAGCAATGCATGTTGCACTATGCAATTTGACCAAAAGCCCTGAATTGCTCGACAGTATCTTATATTTTGGGACAAAGTATTTAAATTATTCCATACTTACGGGGTATCCCAACAGAGAACATGGGCATCCTTAGTTCGTCTTTACAAAACCCTGCCGCGATGAAAGCGTCTGCGAGCACTTGGATCAGCGCCCCCACGGCTGACCACCGCGCACCCTTGACGCAAGGTAGTATGGGAGCATTCGCTTCAGGGATTGCTGTCACTACCTGCAGAAGTTGACATAACAAAGGGGACTTTTATGATATAATGATTTCTTAGGTTTACGCGAGTATCACTCATTATATTACAAAGTTGAAACACTTAAGTTCAAGATGCAGAAATCTACAAACTCGACTGTGATTGTGGCCTCTCTTATATAGGGCAAACTAAAAGGGCCATCAAAACCCGTATCAAGGAACACATTGCAGATGTCGAACACCGTAGGAACACCAAGTCCGCAATAATTTGTGAACCACACTGGATCAACCTCGCCATTACATAATATTTGATAAGCCACAAGTACTGGCAAAAGAAGCAAGATACCGCCCAAGAGTGATACGCGAGGCCATTGAAATTAAAAAAAACACCCTTATTTTAACCGCGAAGATGGTTCGGTGCTGCCATCTAGTTGGGATCCAGTGATAAATAAGCTAAAGCACAAATCTAGGAAACCTTGGCTGAGTTCGTTCTGCGTAGATCGGAATGCAAACAAAAATTGATGAATCTTCGGGTAGTTGAAGAACTTTAATAAATTGGACGCCTGTCACCTCAGTCCACCCGTGACCACGGCCGCTGTAGAGTAGCCGAAACGTCGGGATTAATCAAAGTGCCCCGCGACAAAATCCGTAAGTGTTTGAACATTGGACTTTAATGATTTTGTGTGGAAACTGGAAAGGGTATAAACGTCAATAGCTTTAGTTCCTGGCAGTGAAAACAAAATATACGTTGCTGCGACACTCGATGTTTTACAGCCGGCGTTTCTTAAGTAAGAATCTTCACTATAAGGGGAATGTTGAGTCGCAATACGATATGTATTGTTTATCGATTGTTACAATTTAATGTCGATATTAACTATGTTACATTATTATAATGTACTTACATTATTATTGAAGAACTTGCTTTGTAAGAAACAATGCTTCTTACATATATATATTCAATAGCAACAAGTTCATCCTAAGTTTTACCCCTGAATATCACAACACCTTTACTAACTTACTTACTTTGATCGTATCTCTATATTCTTTGACAACGGCATCTATGTCCGTAGAATCATCTCCCGAAGACAACTCTGGCTCGCTGATCTCTATGTCAGATTGCATGTCCTCCTCTTGGGCTAGCGTTACGTTAATTCTGCTGCTACTGCTGTTTATTTGGTCTACATCTTCTGTAGGACAACCAGAGTATTCATCCAGAAGTAGACACTCTCGGTCTTCGGTTTCTAGAAAAAAAACATCGAAAGTTTGTAATTTTTGACCATAGACATAATATTGCTTTGGGTTGAAATATGTTTTTATTCTCTTTAGTTTCTTACCTTTTATGACCTTGGATTTGATGCTCTCCAAAGTCTTCGTATGACGTAGAGCAGAAGGTATAAACCACAGACCGCGCTTCGCCTTCTTCTCTGAGGATTTCGCCATACGAGTGCTTTCAGTTCCCAAACGTTTGTATTCCACATCTGAAAAATGTTAGATACTTATTACATTTAATTTACACGGTCTATGTCTTTGTTTTATATTTATTTATCATGAATATTTGACCCATCTAAACATAATGTTGTTAGTCTGATCTTCGAATTGATCATATCGCTATTTCCATGCCCCCGTAATATAATTCCTAGTTGCAACATTATGGTCCAGCTCTTTCCAATAGTCTATTCTAACAATTAATACCTTGGTTTTGGGAAAACCAGACACAATGCTATTTAATTGTTATCGCGGCCCACCCTGGGCTGCTTGGGAGTTGAAGCTTTAACTGAAATTAATTAATAACTACCAACAACAACACTTCATTAACCTACACTTACAACTACACCTACGTTTACTAGTAAACCGACATCTACACCTACTTCTTAATTCCCTTTCATCGTTCTTTGAATGCTTATAGCAGATTAAGTGTTCTCAAAAATATTTAATTTTAAGACCAATTTGTTACCATATTCTTGCAATTTAAATAAACATTACGGTCATAAGCGTAACTTTAACATTCGAGGCCCGTGGCAAGTTCATGGGGCCCTATCAATAAAAATCGTCACGCTAATTAATAAAACAATGTATTAAAAAATCTGAGCTCACGGCCTCTTGGGCCGGGGGCCCGTGGCATTTTGCCAGTCCTGCCACCTAAAGTTAGGCCACTGATTATGGTTATGATCACTATAAGTCCCAAAGGTCTTACCTCCAGCATCCCTCTGCTCCGTGGTGGGGTAGCATCGCAGGATGATGAAGTGGAATGCCTGGATGGTGATGCTGAACAGGTGGCTGGCGTTCATCAGCGTGATCATGTGCGACAGCGGGCACGCGAACGCTAATATCGCTGCCAGACTCCCTGGAACATTGATGATGATGAAAGCATATGACCATAATATTCGGTCTCCATAATTCATACTACACCAGGATTTATACTGATAATGAAATGTGGATGACGCCTGCAACTCCGTTGCGCAGTAAACCGCTTAACGGAAATCTCTTAAATACTTCGATCGCGGATTCCAGGAAATGCTGTTTTATTCTATTCTTGTCGCGATCACCGGTGCTCTTATGGGGTTTGGAGAATGAAGCTGTTAACCGTGAAGATATCAGGATTGAGGAAGTCCAAACTCCAAGACACCACGAATATGCCTTTCATTTACTTATAATTGGCTCTATATCGAAAAGTATTTCTCACCTGCAGTAAAAACAGCCAGCACTGGACTGCCTGTAGTAGCGCTCTCGTACGTCATAGACCTCGTCAGCACCTTCCACTCCGGAGAGGCCAGCGCGACCAGCACATTGAACAGCAGCGGACAGAGTTCCGTCAGCGCCAGGCATATACCAGACACGGTTATGGCAGCCAGCACCGGGCAGATCCAGTTGGATGTACGCGCTTCTAGCAATGTGGTGACTGGTAAGGCTGCGTCGATGCTGGTTCTGTTATACAATGATTGAAAGATTGAACTAATAGAGATCAAGCATGATAGCTATTAGCAATGCTTAAACCTTTATAATCGTCTCCAAGTTAACTTTGGTTCAAGATAGTCGTCACAAGAGAAAATATCCATAATCCAAGGAATCAAAAAGGCACTTGGCATGACGCCAAGATGCTTCGACTTGAGCTTTCCAAAAGAAAATTATAATAATAATCTCTCAAATCATCAGTTAACTAGTTTCAAATTCAAATACTTTATTTGCAAACCAAGTATACAAACAGATTTTAGTGTTACGTAGTTTCACTTACCCTTTTAACATGTTACTAAACAGAAAACACAAGCTGACTAGAACTACTGTGGGTAGAACGATAACCAGTAGCATGTTCTTCCTGAATTTCTTGTCATCTCTGGGCGTGGAGACGACGCAGAACACATACGAGATCGGGGCAGCGGCTGCTATGAGCTGCAAGTAAAAATAAGCTGGCATAAACATCTGCTTTATTTTACAACTACCCACATATTAGTGTTACGTAGTTTATATCCTCTTTGATGTTAATATAGGGTACCTTATTCAAATAAAAATCTAATCAAAAGTTAGGGCTGGTGCGAACAGGTGTAAGCAATGTGCATAGAGGAAAATAATACACGAGGCAGCGTCTTAGTATTTGCATTTTAATTAGACAGAACTTTTCTATAGAAGAATCGTAGAAACGAAGACTTTATTATTTGTGCTAGTTTACATTGATATACAGTAAATAATCTTATACTGGATGCTGTATTATTCGAAATATTTTTCCATCCATACTTATAGCTAGACATCGGATTATATGCACGATCAAAGTGCCAAAATGTGCATGCAAATATGCACGAAAAAATGGTCGAAATATGCACAAAATATGCACAATCAAGTCACTTAATTCATCAAATCCAGGATTTTTCATTTCTTATACAGCACCAATAGTAATTATCTACCGATATTTTCCGATTGCAATATCGTAATGCCCATGGAAGTTTATAAAATCGTTACTACTTTATTCAATATTTTTTCTAATGTTGTGAACTACAAAGAAAAATTTTGTTTCTAGAAAGATGACGATTTGGCGCCCCTAGAGGATGGCGCCCGTGTGCATTGCACACATTGCACATATGGTAGCGGGGGCTCTGCCATGATAACTAGTTTGGAGACTACATGAGGAGCTACGAGGACATAAAACTACCGAAATATGCACTACTTATCAACGAAAAATTGCCAAAAAATGCACTATCGCCTAAAAAGTGTCATTATATGCATTTGCATATGCATATTGATTTTGATTTTGATAGTATGTAAATGCATATAATCCGATGTCCACTTGTAGCTATAATTCTCGTTAATATGCATTGTTGAAGTCCAGTGATGTTGGAACTTGCTACCGTATCAATATACGATATAATTAACTATTATGATAAACCTTGGTTTAATTAATGTCCACAACAATTTACCTTCGTTTGCTTAATGACAACCGGTATTACTACTTGATAATGATAGAACAAATAACATACCTCAAATGTGGTAATCGGTATGGGCATATTAATGTTTGCGATGTCCAAATTCATCAGGCCAAATATTGCGAAACATTGGCTGAAGATGTACAGAACCACTAGCAGTAGGAATGTGAACATCATACTCTCCTAAAAAATGTTTATTTTTTATATTAAACCAATTTTTGAAGTTCTATTAAAATACTATTAATGGTCGAATCATGAAAGATGGTAAATGTATCTTAGAAACAATGATATTCTACTTAGACAGATATGTTACGTCCATACTATTTTCCGGCTAAAATCTCTTCCGAACAATTTTCAAATTCGAAATTGCAGACATTGACAAATTTGACAGATAAGTGAAACAAAAGATACGAAAAACCATTTACATAAAAGAGACAGTTCTATTTTTAAACGTCGAATCGTATCGCTGTCTCTTTCTTCGCCTGAGCTATGACGAAAATTTGATTTTTTCCAGATTGTTCGAAAAAATAATTGAAAATGTAAATAATCGAGGTATTTATTGCAATCAAGACATGTGGTAAGAGATTCCATGTGATTTGTTTACTTTCGAGTCATAATTGGTACATTTTCGAAATACGCACGACGTCATTTTCAATTTATTTAGGTAAGACAAGACGCGGCACGTTCGTGACTGCGCTCGATGCAGACTAAACAACAGACGGCCCAATTGGGCCGTATTTGAAGCTTCACAACGCGCGCGTTGTAACATATCTGGTTTGAGTATTTCATCATTGCTTAGAAAGATTAAACTCTACATTTGTACATGACTTTATGTAGGTCTCTTGTTTTGTTTTTGGTGTACTTCTTACTCTTTTAGTAAGTCTTACTAAAAGATCGCTCGACTTTTTTTTAATGCAAAACGTAGCAACATTTTCTTTTTTATAGATAGGCCTTATTGGAATCTTTGTCTTAAATCATGGTAACAACAAATTACCTCCAATCCACACATGAACATGGCGCAAACAACCATCACTACCGTAACTCCCAAAACATCCGGCCAGGGTTCCCCCAGGGAGCGGGTTTCGTAACCAAACAACCACTTCCTCGTACGTCCTCCTGTTACATGGTCAGCGGTTGCGCTTAGGATCCTGGCACAGACAGCAACCGCTACTAGATGGGACAGAAACGACATCCACATAGCCATGTAGTCGGCGAGGGAACGGAGGTTTCTCTCCCGTCTGCCTCTTGCTGTCTTTGCAGGTGGGAGGATTTCGGCTAGCTTCTTTAAGTCCTGACTGGTGAATGCTGAAAGAAACGCTTAGTTGAAAAAAGTACTTGCCCAATAAAAATCATTTTCTGAATAGAATTGTTAGGCATTTTGATCAAATGTAGCGGACATCTAAAATTGCTTTGAATACGTTTTATCGATCGTAGCGTTCTAGGCAAAGTGGTAGCCATATCGCCACTTATGTGCAGGTGTAAGATTTCTAGTTTGAACATAAGCCATAAGCTCACCGGTGAGCGAGACACAATAGAATAAAAATAGATTTCCAAGAATCCACGATCGAGGGATTAAAATCAGCAAATTTACGTCACATTTACTAAAATTATACAGCCTCTATTAGTATACTTACTGGCCAATGTTATAAAGACAGCAAGCAGCAACACGGCGAAGACGGCACAGTAGCTGGAGTTAGCGGCAGCTAGTGGCGCCAGCAGCAACGCACCTAGAGTCCACCTGGCGCCGCACGCTTCCCCGCCGGCTAGCCCACACAACTTGCCCATCTTGGGCGAACTACCTCCGCTTGCCATGTTACTTCTGAAAATGTATGTAAAGGATAATATTATATAGTTAGTGGGTTTATGGATTTTGAATAGTACAAGTTATTAATTATTGATCTCTATTATCTCATCACGTCTTGGATTATTGATGTTAGTTGCTAGTTAATTAAATTATTTTATTTACTTCCAACTTCTATCACTAAAGCCTACATGTTAAAACCTAAAGCAATAACTAGAAATTTACTTTCTAGTTTATAATTTTTTATGGAATTTGGCAGACATGTAGAGTCCAAGGGGAAGAAGATAGCAGGCTATTTTTTACTCAATTGGCAATTTTCTTCTGGTCGTAAGAAGTCGCGAGCAAGTCAATATATTATATTATCAAATAACTAAGTCAACCCCTTGTTTATTTTTTGTGAAAAAATAGAAATGTTAAAAAGTAGAGCTAGGTTAGCCTCATTATGATTTTGTGTTAATATTTTTCCAAAAAGGGCATATGAATTTAAATATAGTCTGCTGTCTAGAAATATGTTGTTAATATCATTTAAAGTACCTATGTTATGTAAGCGACGAAGACAAAGGAAACCAAAACATAGCATACGTATTTTGAACAATCGTAAAAACATTTTTACACTTATAACCTTGTCAAGTGTACCTAAAAAATAATTAATTACTATTAGTAATGATTAATTAGTCATATTTTTAGAACTGAATTTAAAATAAATTGTAAAAGAATTGTTGAGTGAATTAGAACAAAACATTTCTAATAATTAATATTTTATGGACGTCTACGACTTTAAAGACCTTTCGCTTTTTTATTTGTATTACAGGATATTAGATATAATTATACACTACACACCAAAACAAATTACATAATATTATGTTGTTTACTAATATAACTCACCATAAT